>NC_071355.1:754582-3154582 GCF_943734655.1 Sabethes cyaneus
ATCTGATTCAGATTTTTATGTTCCTGTCTATTTGTACTTATTTGTTTAGCAAATATCGTTAAAACTCAATACTCAGAGGCTTAGCTGTGCGATCATTGGCAAATTACCCTAAAATAAAACTTAAAATTTTTGAATTTTTTGGAAAAAATAGAAGTAATTTGCAAGCTTTTAAAAGCAATCCTGAGATGGAGCAACTTTCATGGACGGACTTCGTAGAACAACGACTTTCATGATTTTTTTCCTACTTGGGATTTTTCAAGGAATGTATGAATTTGTATTACAAATAACAATTATTTACGTCATCTTATATATAAAAATGGATTTCTGTCAAATATTATTTACCTCATCTTATATATAAAAATGGATTTCTGTCTGTCTGTCTGTCTGTCTGTCCGTCTGTCTGTCCGTCTGTCTGTCTGTCTGTCTGTCTGTCTGTCCGTCTGTCTGTCCGTCTGTCTGTCTGTCTGTCTGTCTGTCCGTCTGTCTGTCTGTCCGTCTGTCTGTCTGTCTGTCTGTCTGTCTGTCTGTCTGTCTGTCTGTCTGTCTGTCTGTCTGTCTGTCTGTCTGTCTGTCTGTCTGTCTGTCTGTCTGTCTGTCTGTCTGTCTGTCTGTCTGTCTGTCTGTCTGTCTGTCTGTCTGTCTGTCTGTCTGTCTGTCTGTCTGTCTGTCTGTCTGTCTGTCTGTCTGTCTGTCTGTCTGTCTGTCTGTCTGTCTGTCTGTCTGTCTGTCTGTCTGTCTGTCTGTCTGTCTGTCTGTCTGTCTGTCTGTCTGTCTGTCTGTCTGTCTGTCTGTCTGTCTGTCTGTCTGTCTGTCTGTCTGTCTGTCTGTCTGTCTGTCTGTCTGTCTGTCTGTCTGTCTGTCTGTCTGTCTGTCTGTCTGTCTGTCTGTCTGTCTGTCTGTCTGTCTGTCTGTCTGTCTGTCTGTCTGTCTGTCTGTCTGTCTGTCTGTCTGTCTGTCTGTCTGTCTGTCTGTCTGTCTGTCTGTCTGTCTGTCTGTCTGTCTGTCTGTCTGTCTGTCTGTCTGTCTGTCTGTCTGTCTGTCTGTCTGTCTGTCTGTCTGTCTGTCTGTCTGTCTGTCTGTCTGTCTGTCTGTCTGTCTGTCTGTCTGTCTGTCTGTCTGTCTGTCTGTCTGTCTGTCTGTCTGTCTGTCTGTCTGTCTGTCTGTCTGTCTGTCTGTCTGTCTGTCTGTCTGTCTGTCTGTCTGTCTGTCTGTCTGTCTGTCTGTCTGTCTGTCTGTCTGTCTGTCTGTCTGTCTGTCTGTCTGTCTGTCTGTCTGTCTGTCTGTCTGTCTGTCTGTCTGTCTGTCTGTCTGTCTGTCTGTCTGTCTGTCTGTCTGTCTGTCTGTCTGTCTGTCTGTCTGTCTGTCTGTCTGTCTGTCTGTCTGTCTGTCTGTCTGTCTGTCTGTCTGTCTGTCTGTCTGTCTGTCTGTCTGTCTGTCTGTCTGTCTGTCTGTCTGTCTGTCTGTCTGTCTGTCTGTCTGTCTGTCTGTCTGTCTGTCTGTCTGTCTGTCTGTCTGTCTGTCTGTCTGTCTGTCTGTCTGTCTGTCTGTCTGTCTGTCTGTCTGTCTGTCTGTCTGTCTGTCTGTCTGTCTGTCTGTCTGTCTGTCTGTCTGTCTGTCTGTCTGTCTGTCTGTCTGTCTGTCTGTCTGTCTGTCTGTCTGTCTGTCTGTCTGTCTGTCTGTCTGTCTGTCTGTCTGTCTGTCTGTCTGTCTGTCTGTCTGTCTGTCTGTCTGTCTGTCTGTCTGTCTGTCTGTCTGTCTGTCTGTCTGTCTGTCTGTCTGTCTGTCTGTCTGTCTGTCTGTCTGTCTGTCTGTCTGTCTGTCTGTCTGTCTGTCTGTCTGTCTGTCTGTCTGTCTGTCTGTCTGTCTGTCTGTCTGTCTGTCTGTCTGTCTGTCTGTCTGTCTGTCTGTCTGTCTGTCTGTCTGTCTGTCTGTCTGTCTGTCTGTCTGTCTGTCTGTCTGTCTGTCTGTCTGTCTGTCTGTCTGTCTGTCTGTCTGTCTGTCTGTCTGTCTGTCTGTCTGTCTGTCTGTCTGTCTGTCTGTCTGTCTGTCTGTCTGTCTGTCTGTCTGTCTGTCTGTCTGTCTGTCTGTCTGTTCCTTTGTTCCTTTTAGAATCGAAAACTACTGAACCGATCGGCGTGAAAATTTGCATATAGGGGTTTTTGGGGCCAGGGAAGGTTCTTATCCCTCCTTCCACTAAGAGGGGGGGCTCCCATACAATTGAAAAACAAATTTCTGCATAACTCGAGAATTAATCAAGGAAATGGAACAAAATTTTACATGTGGGTGTTTTTGGAGACAAGAATTTTTTCTATGGTGAATGGAGACCTATCCCCACTTTAGGAGGGGGGGCTCTTATACAAATGAAATACAAATTTTCTCATAACTCGAGAACTAATCAAGTAAATGGAACCAAATTTGGCATGTGGGGGGTTTTGGAGGCAGGAATTTTTTACCCTTTAAGTGATCGACAAGGGTACCCGGGTACCCACAAATTGAAACGCTTGTAACTTTGGCAATTTTTGACCGATTCGGACACTTTTACCACCTAATGATTCAGAAACTAATCCACTTCCAATATGGTTACAACAGAGCCGGAAGTGCTTCATCTGGTTCCCGGAAATCCGGCATTCCGCGGATGTGTTCCGGAATTAAAGCACTTTTTATATTTTTGGATGTAATAATAGTTATATGGGTATCCAAAGTTTTTCAAATTACCCCGAAAGGTCATTCTTCATTGTTTTAAAATAATATAATGATATATTCAAGGAATGTCTATTCTACGACAAGTTCCCGTGGGACCTCCTGTGGCCATAAAACTGTTTGGTTTGCAACACTGGCAATATGGGTGTCTAAATTCATGAAAATACTCCAGAAGGTCATTTTTCATTGTTTTGGTTCTATCTGATGATTTTGCCCCGGCATGACCAATCCGGAACATATTCCCGCGGGGCTTCACAGTTGTACAAAACCAAAAATAAGTGCGCATTAGAGTTTTGAGTGGGAAAACTTGATTTTAGGTTTTTGGAACCTTTGGGAGAGTTTCTTGGTATTAAAAGTTTTATCGTCTGGTGAAATTAAAATCTTGAATAATCCCCCTAAAAGTGAAATCAAAAATTTATTTTTCTTCAGCTTCAATATAACACATTGATGAGTTTTGCAAAGTTTTAGAACATATTATTACAAGAAATTTTGCTGAAGACAGTAACATTCTATCTCTTCAGCGAGAATAGAAAAATCCTATTTCTTATATGTGAATCGTCAAAATCAGTTTTTCTATTTTGGCTCTTTCGGTAGTTGATGAATGACTTTTTCATGTTTTATAAAATTGTACAAATAGTAAAAATACACAACTTTGCCGAATGTAGTATACCTCTATTTTGGCTTGTTTAGGAGCTGTAAAACTTTTGATATAAAAAATACCCTAATTTTGACCCTGAATTGATGGTTAATGGTTAATGATGGTTTTTGCGTAGCTCAAAAACTAATCGAACTCGAGAAATTTTAGATTCTTTCATAAAATATTAATCAATAACAAGACCACCAAAAAGTTTCAAGACGCCTGTAAAATTTAGTTGAGTTGAATTAAAACGACTGCTTGAAACAGTTTGGAACTGATCAACTGCACCGTTTCCGCCAGCGTGGTTTGCAATACCTCGTCAGACAATGTTCGTCCGTTGTTTAATATCGTCATCACTTCCTTCAAGGTGCTCACCGTTTGCTCCCATATGCCGCCTATGTGAGACACATGTAATTGTCCTAGTTGACATTCTGGACCTCATTATCGGCTCTTGCGAAGCATGTCGCGTTGTCCGGGCAGAAATTTTGGGGTGCGCCTCGTTTACAACTGAGGCAGGAGTGTTTCTAGAGGCAGTTCTAGGTGAAATCTCATGGCAGTGCATTAGGGGATGCTTAATGTCATATAATTGTGGCAGCACCAATCAGTGAACAAATCAATCAATGCTTGAAGTTTGAAACAATCAACGCAAGTTCGAATAAGCTGGTAGATTTAGGTGTCATCGGCATGCCACAATCGTGTGCCACGAGGTAATACCTCTATGATAACATTGAAACATTGATAAACAACGAAAACAGTGGAGGTCCCAAGATACTGCCTTGGGGAACTCCGGAATTGTTACCAAACCAGCTTCACAGTACAGACTCTGTCAGTAGCGCCAAACCGAGATTCGAAAATACGACGACTGGTTTGTTAGGCAATTAACCGCTCAAATCATAAAATAGTGTACTGAGAGCATGAAAAAACGCTGCACGCAGCAACAGATTCAAATATTTTCAACGAAGCGCTTTTAATTCCAAAATTTGTTCAACCGTAAACGAATGCAGTCTTTCGAGACGTTCCAAGAAATTAATATTAAACCTATCACGAAAACCCCGTTCTTGTTACTGGAAACTCATTTCGGCAAGTAGTGCAGTTCCATTGTAAAACAGTCGGTCCACCAGTCAACAACTTCCACCGGTGGCGATGCTTTATTACGCTTTAGTGACATCAGCGGTGCTAGTTATGGCAGTCACTATCACTTGTCATGTTGTAGTTGTTTGACGAAATCGTTTTATGAGAGTGCGAATAACCACCACGAATATATTATTAATTATGAAAAACAATCGTAAATTTCGTAACTAATAGTTGGGCAGAGTAAACTAACGTTGGGCAATATCTAAAGCATTTTGCCACTATCAGCAGTGCTATTCTCTTACAACGTGACAAGGTTGGACAGATGAAGGACACATTTCACATTAATTAATGGTTCTCAACAGGCATAACAATTGCTTGTGTGCGAGCACATACAATAGAATGAAACTTGAAACCCATTTCGTTAGGTATTCAGTTTCCGGAGTGTTTACTGCTAATGGCAGTTCCAAAACTTCCAAGTTTGATACTTAGACGATGCTTCTCAACAAAGTATTATGCAAATCGTTTCTGTTCTAATGTTATCGAACATTTTTCCGAAAATGGTAACAGCTCTTCGGAAATGTTATTTCCGACCGTGGATTTCACAGCAATAAATTCAAAGTAAAATGATTCTGTTAAGCATCCTTCGCAAAAGTTTAATAGGATATACCCTTTGAACTTTGATTTCAACGACTTTCGTTTCTGGCACGCTGCTTCTCACTGTTGTCAGTCCACACCGACTTTCGACTCGAGTCGCGTTCCACAAGATTTGACTAATCGAAAAGCACCCTTCATCATCAACGGGATTGAAAGCGCAAAATCCTTTCGCACTGTTGACCCACGATGAATAGTTGATGTTCAACAATTGAAAGTTGACGCGAATGGCAGTGACAAATGGAGTGAAATCAATTTAGAAGAGTATTATTTTACTCTCCGCTCAGCCAACAAGGATTGCATAAAACATGGGAAGGTTTCACGGGGTTTAGCGACTCAAAAACAATACACTTACCGTTTAAATCCGAACCTCCATGGGAAATTTTCCGGAGTGCATCGCGGGCTGGCTGCATGCTTCATGTTTCATTGTATTATCTTACTTCCGCTCCGTTCTCTGCTTGCTCGAGGCTGGTTGACAATCCGTCCGACCGTAGTTGGTGAATGTAAATATTCGTTTGTCATTTCCATTTTCGTGCTCCGCTCCTAGTACGAATGCTGGTGCATCACTTCCGGTAATGGCGAAACATTAATTTGCGCTTCAAACAACACGCCAAATATACTCGATAAACATCGACACTTGGGCAAACAATCGCGCGCGTACTTACTGATGAAAACAAAAATAATGAACGCGAGGAGTGGCGCCCGTGGCGCCACGCGCGCTGCCTGCAGGCAAGTGGAACATCTTAGCAGGCGGGAGTGTTGTTCGGTAAGGTTTCCTGTCAAATGGTGTGCTGTGACTGTGACAACTGAGAAAGACTTGTCAAACAAGTTTGTTTATTGTAATTTTAGTGAAATGAAATGGATCGTGGTTTTCTGCTAAATTAATCTTTGTCAAGTAACAAGGAAATATTTTTTGTACTTTAGGTTCAGTGTAGCGATTATCAGGGTGGAGCCATCCCTGACAGACAATTTACCTTTACAATTCTCAGAAGATATTACCGCTAATTTTCCAGAAAATTACCCCCCATTCGTCACGCAAGCCACTGGTGGAACAATTCGGAACTCGGCAGCTTAAGTCACACAAAAAAAATGATATGCATCCTGGCGGACATCGCGCCGTCGAAACCATGAACTAATTCCAATTCCGCAGGAAAATGGCATCAGCCATTCATCGCGCAGCGGAAAGCAAGAGCAGGTTTTCATTTCATGCATTCCGAAAACCACGGACCCATAACTAACTGGCGCTCGGAGCATTGTCGGCACACTACGGCCCGAGTGAACGCCTCAGCTCAGATACTGTTCCCTGAAAACAGCGTTAATAATGGGCCTTGGCGTACGTTTCTACTACGGTTCAGTGCAGAAAAAAAATCCCGACAGTCCAATCACGTCCCAACGGCACAGGACGACGTCACGTGGAAAAAATGGCAGCTTGTGTGAGCTGAGAGCAACGAAAAACCCATGAACTGAAACTGCCGAAAGGACCGATTCCCCAGCATTGCTCGCAGTCAAGTGGGTGTGTCGTATCTAGCATATGCGTCCATCAAGACCAAAATGTATGCTAGCACTAGCTGCTGCACTATGTTGCGACATGCAAGAATGCGACAGTTCTCTGTTCTTCTGTTTTTTAATCTGCTTTCAACGTAGAAGGCTTTGACAATGTACTAATTGCTTGCATCCGCGAGCGAAAACGTGTTGCAAGTGACGTTTTAAAACTAAGTGTGCCAGCCATAAGAGTGGGCACTGTTGTTGCTGCAGGCGAAACCAACCACAGCAAGAGGACCGAGAACCGAGAACCGAGTGCTAGCTACCAACAATGCACGTCGCAAACGGAAGGATCTTTTTTTTGGCGATTACCCTTACTGCAATACATATGGCTTTTTCGACAATTTTGGCGGTACCTACAGTTAAATAGGCACCGAGAAAACAACAATTTTGACGACGGATGAGCGCGACCGTGATTAGTCGGTTTTTTATGCTTCATGTCGTGACTTAATGAGGGTTGTGAATTCACTGCCTGGCTGTTTGCTTTTAAGAATTCGTTCCGACGGTTTTTGCTTAGCGATGGTCGAATGGATTTGATTTTATTTTTTGACGTAGGACTACGTCTTACGATCGGAAAATCTTCTAAGAATTGACTCAAATGAAGAAAAGTGTAAATTCTTGATGTTCAACTGTTGAAAAATTCAAAATAATGTTTAACCAGAATTCTCGCTTCGGGATTGGTTGTTGGAAATGACGTCATCAAACGCGTTTTCACGATTCGGCTTATAATTCAGTCAATTTTCGATAGATTTCCAAGATATTTACACCAATTGATCGGAAAATCGAATTGAAAAATATAAAAAAACTATTGATTTCACTAGTTAACAGCATTTATGAACTCAGTAAGCTGAAGGTGATTTTTCATGTAAAATTGGCCGCTGAATCCGAAAATGAGGTCAGAAAAAATTAAAGTAGAATAGTTTTTTGGGATATGCACAAAAAACCAAATTTTGCTTAAAGAAAGAAAGTACATGTACTTAAATACAAATTTCTCCGGGTGTGGTGCACCAATTTTAAATCTCTTTTTTCCATATTAAAGACGAGAAAATATGCTATCGATTAGTTGAACTTCACTTTTCTGTAAGAATAATAGTACTGTAGATATTTGAGAATTTGTTCACAACAAAACAAAAAAGAACGCATTTTTTTTAAAATAATTTCAACTTTATTAAAGGTTTTAGACAAGATTAACGCATTTCAAAAATTTCATTTTATTTTGGTCTTAAAGGCCGATAAAAAACAAAGAAATCAGAGGATTGGTAATAACAATCGGTTGAAAATTGTAGAAGTTATGACCATTTAACTAAAACAGTACTGTTTGCGCATTTGAATATCATGCTCTTTCAAACACCCCCTTACTTTAAGCTTTTATCCTCTTTCTTGTGCACATGGCACAAATTCACCTCTCTTTCTCTCGTTTCTCTCTATCTGTCCTCTGTTTATCTTTCAACACGCACCAACATTCCAATTAGGTTTTACTGTATTTTATTATAGAGCCATTTGACTCCTGTTTAGTATTTTTTAGTATTTATTTATTCACATTCTTCTACCATGGGCTACGGGAATCGAGCGTTATTTGTATCCCTGATGTAGTAACAGGACACGAGATGAACCGTTGCTTTTCAACAAAAGACGCTTTTCTCAAAATTTCTCGCTAATCTATGTTTACCTGCCTAAACAATGCCTAATCTAATTTTATTTGAGGTACAGTTACACTGTTATGCTTAATATTTATAACATCGGCCTAACTTTGATAACAACCTAACTTTTCCTATACCTCTCCGTTGCATCTTACTACCATTCTTCCGTGAGCCCTGGAAGGTGATTTGATACCGTGCGAAAGCCGCGAGCTGAACACTTTTGCGACATTCCAAAGCAAAGAAATTAAATTTCATGACATGGATGCGACAAGCAAAAACAATAGTTACCAACTATTTGTTGGTTCAAATGTCAAAGGTTATACCGCCTTTAACGGTACACACAGAAGAAACTGAGATGAAAGAGAGAGTGCTGTTTCCAAGCTGAGTAAATTTTTTGTCGTGCAGAATTGGGTTGTTTTCAATATGTACAATTTGCGTTCCCAACTACTAGAGGCGGTGTCCTATACAGTCTTCAAGCTCTGCTTAATGCTATTTATGAAAAAACACCATTCAGCTGGGCCATGGGGCTCACCAACAGCCCCTTGCATCCAAACACTAACAAGCATTGTCTTAATTGGCATAATATTTATCGAATTGCTTGTCATGATCTCTATACAGCAGTCCCCCGAATAACGCGGTTTCGAATAAGAACGTTTCCAATAGAGTCGTTCAGTACATCAACGGGTTTTCATTGGATTATAGTATTGCGAAATTGTCTCACTACGTGGCGCTAGCGTATATGTACCACTCTTATACAGGCTGTATCTTGCGCTGTTGACTACCTAAAAAGTTGTGGTCTTCGGGAAGGTTGCTCGAATGACTGCCACATTCAAGATGGCATGAAAAATAGTGCAGAACTGACTCACTACGTGACGCTAGCGTACATGTAATATGTTGGATGTAGACAGGCTGTGTCTTGCGATGCTGAACGCTCGACGCTCTTTTTTATTCTCTAGCAACATTTACTGCCTGCAAACAAATCTATCGTGCTAATCCACCAATTATTAATGCTACTTCCTAAATGGCCAGAGAAATCCCACCAACTTACTTATTCAATTAGTGTCAGTCACGTTAACACATTTCCAGCTACTTTCCTAACATTCTTAATGATTCATGAACAATTATATTTTCATTTTTATCACTATTTTTTTAATCAAAACTTGCAGCAGCTTAATAGGCATTTATGTTACACAGCATTAATAATGTGAAGTCAACGGCATACGTAATGTTACTTTTAGTAATTCAGCTTTCTCGTGTTGCGGTATATTTTTCATGTCCGTTGCAAGTTAAATGCAAGGAGTGAAAAAATTCTAAGGAATTTCATCGACTGTCAACGTTGCATTTTGCAGAGAATTTTTGTAAGCGACCAGCATTGTGTTAAATAAAGAGCAAAATATTAGCTAATTTTCCAACTAGTTAAATAGCCACTGTCATTTAAACAACCTTACCGAAAAAAGTAACTTCTTGAACATTACCAAAATCATGAGTTATGGCAAACATAAAAACTGGCTCCGTTCGTTGAGTCAATTCTGCATTTTTTTCCATACCATCTTGAAGGTGACAGTCGTTTGAGTAACCTTCCCGAAGACCGCAATTTTCTAGATAGTCAGCAGCGCAAGATACAGCCTATACAAAAATATTACATATACGCTAGCGCCACGTAATGAGGCAATTCCGAAATACTACAATCCAACGGAAAGCCCTCGATCTGCTGAACAACTTTGTCGAAGACACCAACGTTCTATACGCTCAAGATCACGAGTTATTCCATGTTGGAGCTAATTAAGTCAATTCGCATATGCTACGTAGACTCCATTAACACGGTTTACATTAACGCGTTCCCTGCTAGCGTTCTTATTGGGGGGATTACTGTATCTAGACACCTTCATAAAGATTCTCAGGATCAACTTTAAAGCACATACGAAACGCAGTGCAGTGAAATTAACCGGGTTTGTAAAAATATAGTTTCCACAAGCGTAACAGAGTTTTTGTGAATTATTTTCACATTTAATCTCATGCTTTTTCACGCTCATTTTTCTTACTGTTCTTACTATTTTCACAATTCTTACTATTAAAGTCAATCACTCACTTCCAATTGTTTTTTGAGTTAGTCGAGAAAATATAGGAAATACACAATTATTGTATGTGTGTATGAATGAGAGAGAGAGAGAGATATTGTTGTTATTAACCCCCTAATTTCTTTGTTTTTTATCGGCCTTTAAGGCCCACATAAAATAAAATTTTTAAAATGCGATAATCTTGTCTAAAAACTTTGATAAAGTTGGAATTATTTAAAAAAAATGCGTTCTTTCTTGTTTTGTTGTGAACAAATTCTCAATTATCTACAGTACAGTGGGCCGATTCGCTTTTCCGAAATATTAACTTTTCCGAGTAGTCTTAAAAATCATTGAAAATGATAAATACAAAAGCGAAAAATGCATTTCAGGATATAGGATACACATTTTTAATCCTTTATGATGCGACTCTGTATGAAACTGTGGAAAAGCGACAATAATCCGAAAAATGGGAAATAAAGATAGAAGGTCAGCACACGTGTGTGAACAACCAATAAATGGACAACCAATAAATTCAGAACTCTCAGAAAAGTTAAGGCAAAAATTAACTTTTTAGAGCGTTGCATGAGAGCTGATATTCGCTTAACCTTTTCTGAGCAATTAACTTTTCAGAGAGTTAACTTTTCAGATAGTTAACTTTTCCGAGAGTGCACTGTACTATTATTTTTACAGAAAAGTGAAGTTCAACTAATCGATAGCAAATTTTCTCATCTATAATATGAAAAAAAGAGATTTAAAATTGGTGCATCGCAGCCGGAGAAATTTGTATTTATGTACATGTACTTTCTTTCTTTTAGAATAATTTCAACTTGAGTGCATATCTCAAAAACTATCCTACTCTAAATTTTTCTGACCTGATTTTCGGATTCAGTGGCCAATTTTACATGAAAAATCACCCTCAGCTTAATGAGTTCACGCTTTTTGTTTTATTTTTCGTACTAGAAATTGTCGCTTCGAGATTGGTTGAAATAATTTACAATTATTCAACTTTAATTCAAGAATCAACGAGAAAATCAATGGAAAATTCCATTTAATTCTACTATAACAAAGAAAACTAAATGAAATCCTACCATTTCTCCTTGATTACTATTTGCCTAGATAATACGTTACAGGTATACCTTGATATAAGACAACCTCGTTATAAAACAACCTCGATATAAGACAATTCGAGCCACCAACGACAATACGAGCTGTGCCGCAGATAGTTTAATTTCAATAAAATCGTCACATTGAAAAATTGTCTGCCATGAACAAGTGATAGCAGTTAAAACCAAGTTAACACCAAATTAAACACTATAGACTGCAACAAATGCGCAGGAAAACGCATTAAAACTAAACCGAATGTTTTGTTTTAATACTTATTGCTGGCCCAATTAACTTTATAGTGTTCAGCGGAGAACAACAATCTTTTATTTATTTATTTATTGGTAACTAGCTGACCCAACAAAGTTTGTATTGCCACAAATTAACATGTGTTGTTTATAAATGATCTTTGTCACAATCTCGAGTTTTGCAAGTTTCTGAGGAGTTCAACCTTAGATGATTCATTTTGGCAGTTACGTAACTATGAAAGCATCCCAGGTAACCAATAAGCATCACCAATGTTATTCAAATGTAGGCCAATAAGCATTTAAGACGCCTTAAATGCTACTTAAATGCTATTTTGGCAAAATATACGGCTACTTTACTGATGACAATGCTAATTTACAGAATTACCGACACGAAGAATTTGAATACAATTTTGGATGCCAATTTACAACACCTATGCAGTCAAAAAGCTAATATACAACAACGTGCAGTATAAAATGCCAGATTCGCTGATTTGCTGCTTATGTTAATGCTTATTAGTTACCAGGAATGGGTAGTTTAATATACAAATTTGCAATTTTTGCTCACAGAAAAGTAGAAAACAACTCTCCTGTCCCTTCATTGCATAGCCAGAATGCGAATAGTAATACAGTGGTTTACCGATTTTATCTACTCGTCCGAAAATTTTTGGTAGATATATGTGGAAAGTAGACAATTTTGGGGAAAAATAAATTGCTCCAAAATAATTTAAATAAACAAAAAATATTGTAATTATTAATCATTTTTTTTTCAATTATGTATTATTTCAGCGTAATTTTACGCATAGGGCTCATTTTATTCCTATCAACCATTAGCCATAACGCATGTCAACTCAGCAATATTATGAATAAAGACATATCGAAATTCAAAATTGCTCCGATTTTATTGAAATTTTGTGTACTTATTCTTTTGCAGTAAATTTTAGATCCGTATTTTCATTTGGTACTTAGGATTCTCTTTTCTGAGTCAGTGTGGTCCCAAAATTTGCCATTTTTCCACCTTTCTTTCTTTAAAAATTCATAGCTTTTGATCCATTGAACCGATTGAAATTATGTTAATACCAAATGGAAAATATTTTAATGAGCTTTTCAGAAAAAAATATTGGACTGAAGCCCAAACTTTCGCAAAAATGCAAAAACATTGAAAAGATACACTTTTTATGTTTTCATGGTGTATAGACCAAAGGAACTCTAAGTTTTCATAAAGTGTCGAGAATACGTTTTTACTTGTAATAAAAGGGGTTTTTGACAAAGGAATGTGTCTCCTTTAAATCGCCATGCGAGTCCATTGCATTTACGCATCTTTATTCCTTAAAAAAAGTGTATCTCAAAAACTGAAAATGTTACAGGTCTGTTTTTTGTCGTATGTCGTATGTAAACAACTAGCTTGCCATTGAAAGTACATATAATGAAAAAATAAAAAACGAATATATTAAATGTTTTAAGAGATTTTAAGAGGCTCCTGAAAAAAATGTTTTTGCAATCATAAAAAAATTTGATCATCAGTTTATTGTTTTTTTCTTGTAAAACTTATTAAAATACCTTTTATTTGGTAATAAAATTATTAAAATCGGTTCCATGGATCAAAAGTTATGAATTTTTAAAGAAAGATAATCTTTTGATTAGAATTTTTAAAGAAAGAAAGGTGACAACCATAGTTCATAGCGGAGACGGGATGTGCCCGTTAGCGTTACAGTATAGAAAAATCTCAAAAAGGATCATTATGAAATGTTAAAAATATGCGTTACAAAATAAATGGAAGTTACTTTGCGTATTTGACTTCAGCATTATTATACATTATTCAGCATTATTATTCTGTGTATAATTACATACCACAGATGCCATATAGTAAACTATAATATACAAAGCAATATTCTTTGCTATTCATAAATTCATGAAATCTTCCAAATTTTCATGCCTCATGGTTGAAATGACAATTAAAAAAAAAGGTAGATAAAACCGGGTCTAAATGGTAGACAAAATCGGGGGTACCTAAAATCGGGTGTAGATTAAACCAGGTGTAGATATAATCGGAATACCACTGTATTTGCCATGATTGTACATTTCGCCGAATATTATTTTGCGAAAAACCTTAAGCGGAATGTACCATTTCACGGATTTCTGCGGGGAGTTGCCTCCCCAAAGTGGGCGGCGCTTCCGACGGCGGATCGCCGGCAACACTCACGGCCGTCTCGTCCTGAAAGATCTAGTGTTACTATAAATAGTTTTTGTGGTCTTGTTACTGATGTTTTATGGAAAAGTCTCGAATTTCTCGAGTTCGATTAGTTTTTGAGTTTAGCAAAAAAATTCTGTTTTATTTGTATGAGAGTCCATATCCCCCTACCACAGGGGTGAGAGGTCTCTAACTATCATAAAGTAAATTCAAGATTCCAAATTCTTCCACATGCCAAATTTGGTTCCATTTGCTTGATTAGTTCTCGAGAAAAGAGGAAATTTGCATTTCATTTGTATGGAAGCCCACCCTCTTAAAGGGGAGATGGGTCATAACTCGCTTTCTAAAGAGGAGAGGGGTCTCATTTCACCATAGAAAAAAACTTGCCTCCAAAACCACTTACATGTCAAATTTGGTTCCATTTGCTTGTTTAGTTCTTGAGTTATGAGGAAATTTGTTTTTGATTTGTATTGGAGCCCCCCTCCTAAAGTGAAGAGGGGTCCCAATTCACCATAGAAAATATTCTTGCCTACAAAAACACCCACATACCAAATTCGGTTCCATTTGCTTGATTAGTTCTCGAGTTATGAGGAAATTTGTGCTTCATTTGTATGGGAGCCTCCCCTCTTAGTGGGGGGAGAGGTCTCTAGCCATCACTAAAACCTTTCCTGGCCCCAAAAACCTCTACATGCAAATTTTCACGCCGATTGGTTCAGTAGTTTTTGATTCTATAAGGAACATCCCGACAGACAGACAGACAGACAGAAATCCATTTTTATATATAAGACTAGAGGACTCGGCGCGCGTTGCTAAACCATTCTAAAAAGGGGGTCCATGCATAATCCTGAAGATTTGATTAATTGTAATCTTGCAACCAAGAGCTTTCTTTTTGACTACCCAAGATATTCCTAAATCATGCAGCAAATTTCTAATCCAACGCATCAGCATTTGTGACTCGAGCAGCCCAACGTAACAATTTGGGTTTTATTACCAACCCTTAAAATGGTAATGTTGGCAAAATCGTAATAAAACATCAGTGCAATTCAATTGAAATCAGTTGAAAACTGGTCAGAAACCATAAACTTAGTGTAATCTCAACATTATTTGCTTCATATGTTCATTTCAACAATGTATTTTCTCTTCAATTTTCTTTTTAAAATAAGTATTATATAATCTTACTTTTATTTAATTTGACCCATTATCTAGGCTTCACCGATTTATTCTTAACAATTTTGTTCCAAATTTATCTTATATTTTAGTATGGACGGCAACACTCGCGAGTTCGATTACTTTTTGAATATTGCAAACAATTCTGTTTAATTTGTATGAGAGCCCTCCCCTCTTCCAGAGGGGAGAGGAAGGAGGAGAAGGAGCAAGGAGGCCCTCTTCTCCTCTTAGAGGAAGGAAGGATTCTCAACCTATCATAGAAAAAAAATTCTACCTCCAAAAACCTTTACATGCCAAATTTAGTTCCATTTGTTTGATTAGTTCGCGAGTTATAGAGAAATTTGTGTTTCCCCCTTCTAGAGGGGGAGGGGTCTCAAATATCCATAGAAAATAACCATGTCTCTAGAAGCCCCCACATGCCAAATTTGGTTCCATTTACTTGATCAATAGTCAAGTTATGAGGAAATTTTGGTTTGATTTGTATGGGAGCCCATCCTCTTAGAGGAAGGAGGATTCTCAACCTATCATAGAAAAAAAATTCTACCTCCAAAAACCTTTACATGCCAAATTTCAATACTTTGCAAGCAGTTCAGGACTTTTACCACTGCTTTTGCTTGCAGCCGTAACTGCATTTCTATTTATAAAATTTCCGCAGGATTTATCTAAAGCGGTCATAAAACCACTATCGTTATCGAATGCAGTAAGGACTAGATCGTTATATTTTTTGTGAACGTCCAAAATCGACTGGACGTAAATTCTCGGGTCAGTCAAGGCAGTTTCGGCGCACTTGGCGATGGCCGCCAATCCTTGGTTGTGAATGTGTGCTTCAAGAATAGTTTTCAGTTCAACCAAGCCTCCGGGGACACGTACCATCAGTGAATACATTCGCTGTAGTTCGGAGTTCCTGTCGTTGGAATCGAGCAGATTTTGAAATTCGGCATTGAACTGCTCTAGGTGATTCTGAATCAAAGCACGCTCACACGTTTCCTTCAGACTTTTCTGAGTGCTTTCATGCAAATACACCCGCACACGTTTTTGTTCTTCGCTTAGACGTTGTTCCACACGCTTCAGGTACTCGGTTACCGGATTCTGCCGCAGGAATTCGGCGCTTTCTCGGGCGTAGAACATTTCAGTGTCCTCAAGAAACACATTTTCGAAGCCTTCTTTATACACCGACAGATTTTGCCCTTCCGGATCCGCACCGTCTTTGTTTAAACCAAGTTTTACGTAACAATTCACAACGCCAGATATCAACCTTGAATTAATCGTTTCACCGTTACGTTCACGCTCGATCAGCTTAAGCACTGCACTCGTAATTGGTTTGTTTAGGTTTTTGAGAAGGTTTTCACGCCACGTTACTAACGCCATTTCGTAGACTTCATACACGTCCTTGTACCCTTCTTGCCTTTCTCGCATTACCCAGTGTCGATTCAGATAGCCACAAGCGCCGTCTAGGACTTCACTAGAGAACTGATATTCTTCCCAGCGTTTCGTGTAAAACCGGAGTACTTCCACGTCCACAAGACCGATTCCACTCTCCAGCGAGGAGAGCAGATGCTGCTCAAGGAACTCCTTCAATCGGTTATGCAGCAGATGCTCTGGCCATTGTGCCATCCTGTCGTCATATATCACTGGCTTTGCCGACGTTTCTTTAGCGGTGACGCAGTAGTTGTATACTTTTGTATAGAGCGCAATGTAACTGGATGGCAAAAGATTTTGTTCCTGCTTGTAGATTTGAGTTATATCATCTACCAACTCTGTCCAGGTTTCGTTGAGTTTCTGGCTCCGCTCCAGCTTACTTTGATTACTTTGAATGATTAATTTGACTTGCTGCTCGTTCCTCGAAGTCTCTGGTTCCTGCTTTCTCGAAGTCTCTGATTCCCGCTTTCTCGAAGTCTCTGGTTCCTGCTTTCTCGAAGTCTCTGGTTCCTGCTTTCTTGAAGCCTTCCTTCCGAAGAATACGTTGAACATCCTTCAAGCGATTCTGGTTCAAGGTTCGTAATAATGGAGTAAAAGACTCTTGTTGACTCTTGAGACTTGTTGTCTTGTTCGGTTACTGAACGGTTATAGTTGGTACACCAGAAGTTTGAGAAACTATATAAGGAACTAATCAATTTACCTAATACCTATTTAATTTACCTACAATCACGTTTCCATACAGGACAACCAAATTTAGGTAAGACCAGCTCACCTACTTTTGATTACCTACCGACTAAAAGTCAGTAAAATTTGAAAGCGAGTGCATTCATTTGTTGTGTAGGTACCTAGTTTAAAAAAAGCTCTATAGCTCTGCACTCGATAGAGATAGAAATGTCATTTTTTAAGCAAAATTGTTTATCTTTACATTTTCTATAACTTTGCCGAAGAAACCATGTGTCTATCTACTAACACAAAAAAATGGACGTTCATCGAGCCTTTAGCGAACGCGAAACACATAAAACGTATGCTTGTCGTACTCTGATTTGGGTGGTTGGGGACAAGCGGAACCCATACAAGTTTATAGTACTCGACTTAAGCTTTAAGATGAAGCACTGATTTCCTAAAATCACTTGCCCCATTTTACCCCATAGGCTCGTGAAACAACGGAAATTTAAAGCTTGAATATATGATAACTGAGAAAGTAGAACTCCCCGACATTTGTGGTCTTCTACAAAAACGTGTGTTTTGAGAGCTTCGATAATTGCCTAGAACAATGTGTTCTTGAAAAATGCAACTAACAAAAGCTAAGAATGAAAAACTAATGTTTAAAGAAATTTCAAAGACTATGCTCTATAGTTCAGCACTCGATAGAGATAGAAATTTTATTTCTTCAGCAAAGTTGCTTGTTTTTACAATATTTACAACTTTGCCAAAGAAACTATGTCTGTATTTCCTAACAAAAAAAAATTATTTTTTTTATTTTCATTATAGTAAGCGATGACTAACTTTTGACAGTTTTAGATTAAGGAGGATATTCATACTAACAAAAGTTACTTGAAATTTGAATTCGATTGGAAGTTCACTAAAATTGAAGATGAAATTGGATTGGATTCGAAATCAAGCTAAAAATTGAACTTACAATTGGATTTCAATTAGACTTGAATTTGGATATGGACACGCAATTAGAAACGAAGTTTTAATTGAAATTAGTCGACTCTCTGACACGTATTACCTCTTTTTTGTTCCTTTTTCTTTTTCCTGTCCCATTTTTCTATTTTTAATTTTTTCTATCCCATTGTCTCATCTGTTTTCTATTTCATTACTCCGTTTTTCTTCGTTCACTGTCCCATTTTTCATTCCTAGTTTTACGTTTAACTCGAATACCTAATTGCTAATATTCGTTCAATAAACATCAAAATTACTGTTTCTCCACAGGTATGTACCGCGACCGCACATAATTGCGATCAGCTCCTAATTCCGATCACTCAACCTAAATGGTCAATTTTTAGAAAATTGAGCCAAAATTCAAGATAAATTAAATTCGACAGGCAGTAGCAAAAAACGCTATCAAAATGTATTAAATGATCGTAGCAGTGTGAAAACATATTATCTTCATCGGTATTCTATGATAACGTGTAGATACAAGCATATATTACCGTTCTTTATCAAATTTGGCTGAAAAGATGCTGGATTTGCGGAATTTGTTCCATTAAAGTGATTGATCGGAATTATGAACATAATTTTTTTTCTGCTTCTAATTCCGATCACTATATCAAAGTTATAAACTGGCAAAATGCAAACTAACGAAGTTGCTATTTGAATTCTAGGATTAATTGCAACATGATAACATGGTAGATTTATCGAAATTTTTTGACGTAGACCTACGTCTTACGGCAGGAGGTCAACCAAAATTTGGAGTCAAGCCACCGTCACATCATAAACGAAAACGATGCAGCAATTGTATGGCATTCTTGAAAAGATTGTTTGCCAATCGCTAAATAGTGAAAATTACCGAAAGCTTTCCAGGGACGGACGACCATTACACACACCAAGCTAGTGGCTGCCGCTGATTAACATAAGCAAGCATAAGCATAGGATTCCGCCCGCGTGGGGTCCATTATTGACCAGAACCGATGAAAATTGCAAAATGACGGCTGGAAAAATCATGCTTAGGACTGCGCACTGTTACTTATTGTGCAACCTTATCAATGCTGATGCTGATCAATGCCGACGCCGCACCGTGGGATGAAACCCAAATCTAGGTGGACAAAAGTAATTACGCTTAAACCGTTAGTCCTAGGTATAAAGTATCTTCGAAGAAAATTTGTTATTTTAACTTCCGCATTTTTTGCTGTATTTGGCATTAGGGTGATCATCATAGTAGGCGAGTGCAAAATATAAACTTTTTTATGGTTGAAGTTAGCTGAATAAAATGTTCTGCAAAGTTAAAGAACATTAAATTTTGAGTAACTTTGCTAAAGAAATAAAAGCCCTAACTTTTATGGTTGATGGATTGGGGTAATTTAAAGTTTTTTGGTCGGGGTGGACCTAAACAATCCGTTTTTCCTTAACCTTAGAGCGGTCGCGTTAAAAAAAGTTACATAAGCGGTCGCGTCGTGTACTGAGTACACGGCGAATAATACTGCCTATATCTCAGGACTGACATGAAATAGAAGGTTGCGGTTTTCGACAAAGTTGTTTATCAATTTAAGACGCATCTGGAAACGAACAATAAAGTTTGAAAACTGATCCGCTAGATGGCGCAAATGGCGACCAAAACAAATGATTCTAGAATCTCGATACTAGAATCTCTAATATCTCGGGACTGAGAAGAGATAGACGATTGCTGTCTTTGGCAAAGTTGTTTATCTGGGCGAGATCAATCTGACTGCGGATAACAAAATTCGGAACTGATACGGTAGATGGCGCTTATAACGAGCATATTGAGTTTTTTTTGGAATATCTCAGAGTCGTGACGAGATAGACTGTTATTGTGTTCTACAAAGTTATTTGTTCGAACAAGACACATTTGGAAATTCATAACAAAGTTTGAAACTGTCTCAGTAGGTGGCGCGCGTGGTCAAATTATAATCTTATGATGATATCTCATGACCATGATACGATAGAAAGTGGCGGTTTTTGACAAAGTTGTGTGTCTAGACAAGACGATTTTGAAAATGATCGGTCAAATTCAGAACTGTCCCGCTAGATGTCGCAGTTGGTAAAATCATATTTCTTTTTGCGATATCTCAGCTTATGTCGAATAAACGGTAAAATGGCTTATCTGGTCTGGAAAAGAACACCAAAATGTTTGTAAATAGTATTCTTTTGACGATTTTCCCAAAACAGAGTTTGTGAATCATCGACAATGTTGACAAACTGAATAATGCACATATCACCTAGGGATACATGATACTTATTCAACTTACCCAAGTAGCAAACTTACGATACTTTTATTTAAATCAATTTATTAATGACTCACATTAGTTGTATAACAATTAGTTGTACAGTTTTATAATGAGTATGTTATTAGGGAAGCTTGCTATGGTATGTTGAGGTAATGCTTTAAACATTAGAATGTTAGAATTATGTTGACACTTACCATAAAACAATACAAAACGAGCATTTGTTTGTTTTATTTCCTGCTATGATAATGAGAATGAAAAATGTACATTAGATTCCTAACAATTCTATAATATTCTTATTACGGTCACTTATATCATACAGGAAATAACACACACGTAATACAAGGAAAGAGTAAAGAATTCGAGCCCAATGAAAAAAGCAAGCTGTTTTGCAAATGAGTATCAAGAGAGTGCACTTCAGTCGTGTTGTCGCGTTAGCAAAACAAATAGCTTTGGTTTTATCATCACGCTCACGTTAATAATTGCTAGCATCAACGTTGCCATTATGCCTGTCTGCCAAGTTAACTCCGGGACACGTTGCTGGCCCAACAAGCCACTCGTCGTATGTTCGAGTCTCGACTGGGCGGTGCCGCTTCAGAGTTAATAGGATCTTTGCACTAGCCCAGTGATTTTCTTGTACTCTAATAACCGGCAGCGATATCTATCGATAAAGAAGGGTCAAGTTCTGAAAGACGTTTATATCCATGCATGGTTTTGCTTTGCTGATAAATCTAGATTTTACCAGATTTTTTATTGCATGCCAGACAAAGTTCTAAATCTTCCAGATATTTGGTAATGTCCCAGATTTTTGCCAGATTTTTGTTTCTCCGTTCTGCAAAGGAGTCATCGCTCCTAATTTCAGACAACATTTTGTACCGGCGTTGATCAAAACTGGCAAGACGTTTCCCGAAAAAGTCCTCCCCATCGGTCAAATTGATCGCCAGATTTTGACATTTATTCGTGTTTGCCAGGTTTTCGAATAAACCTATTAGCGACCCTGGGAAGAATAGGGACTCAAACACTCTAAAATATTTTTTTAAGAATGTGATGGAAACGCAGCACGGGTTTCCAGGAATCTTGTTCTGGTGATATTTCTATATAGACGATGTAGACGACGAAATTGCTTCGTCAAAAGCATTTTGATCAGTCTGTGCTCTTCATCTTGTCTTTTGATAAAAGTTGAAGCAATACGTATCAATTGCTTCTTTCAGGAAACCATAAAAATAGCTGTTGATTGACTGGAATTGACAACGCAATCGATGATGAAAAGGACAACGATACGTTATCTAACGTGTTTTGACTACAGAAACCACTTTGTAGCGAACAGCAGTGTTCTATGCCATCATGGTTCAGCAATATTCCGAAAATAATTTGATTTTCTCATCATCTCCACCTACTACTACTTCATTCCGAATTTAATTTACCTTCATCGGAAGCATATTGACATGATAAACAACTTTGTCGAAAACATTAACCTTCTATCTCGTCATGGTTCGGAAATATCGCCAAATGAATTAAATTTCACCGTATACTCCATCTAGCGGACTAGTTCCAAACTTCAGAGTTCGTTACCAAATGCGTCTTGGCTTTACAAACAACTTTGTAGTAAATAGTAACCTTTTAGCTCATTACGGTTTTAAAATATTCTTAAATGAATTTAATTGCTTCATTATTAGCGCCATCTAGCGAATCAGTTCCGAATTTTGTTGTATATCACGGGATGTGTCTTAACTAGATAAGCAACTTTGTCGAAAGTCGCAACCTTCTATCTATTCACAAACTTGAGTTATTGCCCGCCGTGTACTCAGTACACGACGCGACCGCTTGCGTAACTTTTTTCATTTCAAAAAAGTTACGTTAGTGGTCGCGCTGGTGTACTGAGTACACGCGCGCGGACACACCATTTTTATAAGCATCTTTCGACCACTTTTTTTATTTCTTTTTTCTATATTTTGGCATCATTAGAAAGAGGAAGAGTAGATCTTCGAATATAACCAAAACGTGGTGTGATTTGATTAAAATTTCGATGATTTTTTCGCGTTTTTCGAAAACGCGTGTACTCAGTACACTAGCGCGACCGCTCTAGGGTTAATATCTCCTTTCGTGTTCATTTCTCACAAATCATGCCTTCTGTGCACTTTTACACTTTTACACACCTGACATGTGTAGGGACGAGGGAGGGAATCTAATTACAAACGAGCGCGAGGTGGTCGACAGGTGGAAGCAGTTCTTCGATGAACACCTCAATGGCGAAGTCGCAGAAGGAGGCGGAACGGAAATTAACCTAGGAGCGCCCATGGAAGATAGTGATGCCCTAGCACCTGAGCTCCAAGAAGTCAAACGAGAAATCAGGCTGCTGAAGACCAATAAAGTCGCTGGGAAGGACCGCCTACCGGCAGAGCTTTATAAACATGGCGGAGAAACGCTAGCAAAGGCTCTACACTGGGTTATTTCGAGGATTTGGGAGGAGGAAAACCTACCGGAGGAATGGATGGAAGGAGTGGTTTGTCCCATCTACAAAAAGGGTGATCGGCTAGACTGCTGCAACGATCGTGGTATTACGCTGGTAACCGCCGCCTACAAGGTACTCTCCCAGATCCTGTTACGCCGGCTGTCACCGATAGCACAAGGTTTCGTAGGGAATTATCAGGCGGGTTTCATGGGGGCTCGCGCAACTACGGACCAAATTTTTACTATCCGACAGATCTCGCAGAAATGTCGGGAGTACAACGTGCCCACGCATCACATCTTTATTGATTTCAAAGCAGCATACGATACAGTCGATCGAGACAAGCTATGGCGATAATGCACGAAAACGGTTTTCCGGACAAACTGACGCGACTGATCAGAGCTACATTGGATCGAGTGATGTGTTTCGTACGCATCTCTGGGACACTCTCGAGTCCCTTCGAGACGCGACGAGGGTTGAGACAAGGTGACGGTCTATCCTGCATGCTGTTCAACAACGCTCTTGAGGGGGTGATCCGACGAGCGGGCATCGAAACGAGAGGCACGATTTTTACCAAGAGTTGCCAACTTCTAGGCTTTGCAGATGACTTCGATATCATTGCCAGGAACTTTGCGACGGCGGAGGCAATCTACGCCAGACTGAAAGCGGAGTCTAGGAGAATTGGGCTAAAAATAAATGCGTCGAAGACCAAATACATGAAAGGAAGAGGCTCAAAGGAAACAAATGCGCGCCTCCCACGGACGGTAACCGTTGACGGCGACGAACTAGAAGCGGTAGAAGAGTTCGTGTATTTGGGATCGCTGGTGACCGCGGACAACAACACTAGTAAGGAGATCCAGCGGCGCATCCAAGCGGGAAATCGGGCCTACTTTGCCCTTCGTAAAACGCTACGATCAGGAAGCATACGCCGCCGCACGAAGCTAACAATGTACAAAACCATTTTTAGACCGATAGTTCTTTATGGACTTGAAGTCGTGACGCTGCTTACGGAGGACATACGCGCCCTTGCCGTGTTTGAGCGGAAAGTGCTGCGGACGATATTTGGCGGAGTACAAACTGAAAGCGGAGAGTGGCGGAGGCGTATGAATCACGAGCTACAGGCACTGCTTGGGGAGACTCCCATCGTACATCTAGCGAAGGTTAGCAGGCTACGGTGGGCCGGATACGTCGTAAGGATGCCGGACGACTGTGCGACGAAAATAGTCCTCTTCAACAACCCCACCGGCACCAGGAACAGGGGGGCCCAACGTGCACGATGGCTCGACCAGGTCGAAAGCGATTTGCGACTTCTGAGACGACTAGGAAATTGGCGACGAGTGGCCTAAGACCGAGTTGAATGGAGACGAGTGCTTGAAACAGCACGAGCCACCCCGGCTCTATGCTGCTGAAGAAGAAGAAGGAGAAGAAGAAGAAGAAGAAGAAGAAGCTGCGTTACTGCCAACATCTCATGGACGCGGCAGAGGAGGAAACATCAAGGGCAGCGCAAGTCACGCTCGAGTCGTGGACGTCTGCAGTTCCCGGTCGGTCGTATTCATCGGCTGATGAAGAAAGGAAACTATTGAAGCTGGAGCTGACTGCCGTGATGGAATAATAAGTGCTTGTGCAGAATTATCCCACGTCTTTTGCAGCTGGCCACCTGGACCGGTATTTCATCGTGACTTATGACCATAGACGAACGGCTTCATCAATCGCATAGCCGCTAAGGCTTTCCGGTTGGTCCGTTGCAACAAGCCGTGCCTGGTTTGCGGTTATCGGTACTCCAATTTACCGAAAAGAAAATTACGTTAAGTGCGCTAGTGCATGTTTATGATAATCAAACAATCGGTCCTTTTAAGGACCATACAACGACTGAAGAGTTTATTATATTTTCTTGCCCAGTCATTACCATAATAACACAGGCAACGATGGAAAAGCTGAATTTTTCACCGTTGCGGACGACCAACAAATGGTGGAAATAAGTTTTCTAGTCACGCGCGACATTTTCTACCACTTGCAAAACGTCTGCAGCTTGTAAATGCTTTATTATCGGTGTTTTTTTGTAAGCCGCAGAAAAGTTTTGCACAAAATTTTCAACTTTTTGAAGACTCGCGCGTACCGTCTACCGATTACCAGAGCAAAAGCAGTATTCAACGTAGAAACAGATTATGAAAATTTATTTACTGTTTGGTTTAGTGTGACTTCGATTCGCTTTAATGAAACAGATTCAATTAATTCATGAAAATAACTCCGAAATCGGTTGAGGATTGAACGTATGTAATATTACTACTTTGATACACGCTACGTATGTAGCATCTATACATGAAGAACCGTATTATTACATACATGGATACATCCTACTATCGTTACAAAGAGACTTACGTAGTCCTACGTCACCTATGCGGTGGTGTCTTGTGCACAACCCCTCTGATTTTTTATTTTTTAATTCTCAAACTCGGCAATTAAACTCTGATGGTCTCTGAAGACCTTCACCTTAAAACGGAACGAGTTTTTGACAGTTCCGTTCCGGTCCAGTTCAATATAGCGTTAGAAACCAAACCCAAAACTTGCTAATGAGGCCAAACCAAACCCAAAACCTACTCAGTCGGCGACAGTTTTTTTTTTTCCTATCAGCGAGATGAGAAAAGCGGAAAAATGTAGATTTCGCACGTCCGCTTTTCCGGAAGCTGTTTTGCGGACAATCAAAGCAACCGCATCGCACGAATGCCGGCAATATAGGTACCTATGTATAGAGTAGAGCGAACACGCTTACCTGCGCTTACCGAAGATGAGTGGATGCATTCAGTTTGTGGCTTTCATCGTATGCAGCAAGCATGCCGGTGCATTTGTTCCTTTGATTATGCTGACACCGCTTTCAACCCCCATCTTTCTGTCAATCTAAAATGTTCATCCCGGCATGGCTGGCTGCGCCTAAGACGAGCATTTTGTCTATATGTTCCTATACCTACGTAGATGTAGAGTACAATTTCACCTTGCATTGCGTACGGACTAGGACCCGGAATATCGAAAAGACTTATCCGGCATTCCGCAAATAAAAACCTAACAATCCCATCCACACTGTCAGAACCGACAGCATTTTTATTCGCTAACTAGGATGAAACCACGCCAATTTTCCTTCGGTCGCCGTCATGTACCGCACTGACACGTGTTTGTCGTCACCGACAACGGCTGGCAAACGGGCAATGATAATTCCTTGGCTTTGCTGGAAATTACCCGACTTAATAAATACTAATGAGCGTACCTGATTGCAATAATTTGATAAATTGTTGCTCTCCGCTGGAAATAACGAGAGCTAATAGAACGTGTCATGTCTAATTATAAACAGCAGAACGAACAACGGGCTCTATTTCCGCTGTGCGTGGTGAACCAACCAGGACCGATATAATTACGATTTTGTTGGGCAACAGGTGAAACGATACTCCGCCTGCTTTGTTGCACGGCTTGGGTAGCGAAAGAATGATCAAAGTTTACTGCAATTAGTACCTAACCTAGTGTGAGCGCTTGGTCAGCGCTCGTCCGTAATTATTGGTGCGGAAATCGAAAATAATGACAAATTTCTGCTAGGTTAGCACAACAATTAAACACGTTATTGGATCATTGTGCCATTTTTGGTTTAGGATAACGTTTTGGGGAAAACCCACTTAAACATGTCAATGATAAGTGGTGCATTGATATTTCAACTAATTAAATTGCAATCGCCGGAACGATCCGCTTTGGTAAGCTAATTTTAATTGTTCATATTTTGGATTAATACATTTTCATAAATCATCGTTAGCCTAAATGCCTAAATGATTATCATTCACAGAAATAAATTTTTCTACAATGTTGCCATTGCCTTTACATGGGGTGTCAAAAATACAAAATTGTTAACGCAACAAATGAACATTCAACATACCTGGACCTGAACTGAAACCGGAAAAATGCATAATTTAATTATTCAACCGATGAAACCAATGGGCCACTAGCACCAGAAGTGCTGCATTGAATGGGCACAATATTGAGGGACGGGAACATTTTCGGCGTTGGTGAAGGGCAACAATGAAGCATTTTTGTCCACATTTGAACAAGTTTGTTTTGTGAATCGCCCGCTAGCGGGCCCAGACATATCAAGAAGGTGGGGTGCCGGACTATTCAAAGCAACGTTTTGGCCAGAAAAACGCAGAATTTGTAGGATACCGAATCTATTATTAGTTATCACTAAAATATCGGCTAATTAGACTGAACACACTGGACTTTCCGGCGCTATTGAGTTTAAAATGTTTAAAAGTTGAAGTTGGCCTAGAAATTAGAGTTGGAACTGGACTTGAAATTGGAATTGAAATTGGACTTGACATAGGACATTCAATGAGGCTTTTTTGTTTTTATTATAGTCTCTTTAATTTCTTATTCAGGTCTCAATAAGACTTGAATTTGAATTAATTTGGACATGAATTTGAACTAATTTGAGCCTGAATCTCTACTTCACATTTAACTAGAAATTGGCTTCGAAATTGGATGTGACATTGGACTTAAATTTAGAGTTATATGGACTAGTAGAAGTTTTACTTGGAATTAGACATGAAATCGGACTTAAAACAGATTTGGAAGATTTTTGAAATTGGATTTGAAATCTAATTTCAAACTAGCTGATTGCCCGCTCTTGCTCGTGGTCCGTTTATCTCTCAGCCACTTGTACATCTGTTATTGTAACGAAAATTAACATAATACAAGAAATAAAACCATTTTTCCTCATTTGAATGTGTCTACCTTTTGTTAGTTCCCCCTCCTGTTCGCCCCCATTCACTTGTAAATCGGAACAAAGCTTTTTTTTACATTTTCGATCCTTCCCCTTGTCAATGGCCACACTTTTCCCCGCTTCCAGAAATCTCCTCTTGCAAATCTCCTTCCTCCTTTGGGACTTGTGCCCCCTGTTGCGGATAATCAAACACTGTTTTGTCAGTTGCTTACTTAGCAGCTACAAAGCTGGAATATATTTTAATGTTATTACTATTACTATATGTTCAACAGGTAAGTATGTTAGTGCTTCTTACATTTTCAGTGTTTTCTTTGTTTAGTTTACAGGTTTCTACTCGCTTCGACAACTTCGTGGGCAATCTACAGACAGGTAAAGGTAAGTGTAAATACTTCTTGGTTACGAGCTACTTAGAGGGCAACGGTAAGTATTTTAATCTATTCCACGAACCTTGAACGCACAGAATATTCAATTGCGACTTTACTCCAGTCCGACTACTGATTACAACTAATTACGACTTTAGAACTTACTATTTTCACTTTTAAATAAACTTTTCCGATGTAGGTATATATTCGTTAACTAACGTTATCGTTGTTCGACTTGTTTATGTGCGACTGTCATTCCGTACCCATTGTACTCGCTCGCGATGGAAAGGTATGTTGTTCACATCTTCACCACGACGAGGGGCTCGTCAATACCCCCTTTGCCGCTTGTGCAACTCCAATCGGTCTTAATGCAGGAGAAATGCAACCCCTTTTACTTTTTTGGACCTTCTCCCCTTGATAGGGAATTCCCTCCCGTTTGTCCCTCCCAGCGGTGATTCCCTTATGTAAAGGAACATGTGTGCCAAGTTTAGTGCAATACGGTCAAGGCGTTCTGAACTTATGGCGGAACATACAAACATACGGTTCACTTTCATATATAGAGTAAGGAGGGACAAAAGTGCGATGGGGGTAAAAGTGCGATTCAATGATTTATGAGTACAGATTCCGAGTAAATTGATTACATTGGCATGGATGGGTGACTACAAAATGTTCTTGGCAAAAATGCATACAGTTCTAAGCGCTGTATTGCAGATACTAGAAATGGAAGATCAGCTGAAAACTGTGTGCTTTACAGATGCTGGTCGACGGAAAACAGTGTCTATCCGCTGGCGGAACAAATAAAAACGTTTGGAAAAGTTTCGATCTGACGGAGGCTGCAGTACACCAGCGGAAAACGGGAAAGGTGCAAATTGAGAATATTCCTTTCCAAAACATATAGCAGATTGAAGATGTTGATGATGGTTTTCTTAGCTGCTGCTGTGCTAATTTCATAGATTCGAACCTCGCACTTTGCTCTGCTAGTGGGGTAAAAGTGCGATTCGGCACTTGTTCAGAAAAATGAAGAATTTATTTTGCATCACACTATTACTTCACATGATTTATAGTTGAATGTGAAGATATTGAGTTATTGCATCAATATAAAATATATTTTATTGTTGTGCTTCTTCATATCTCATAAAAATTGATTACAACTTCAAACGTAGCACTTATGCCCCGCTCTTCTCTATTGTTGGAGTGGAAGTTTTTGAATTATGCTTAAAATTAGACTTAAAATCAAACATACAATTGAACTTGAAATTGAGCTTAACATTGGGCATTAAATTAAACATGAATTTGGACTAATTTAAACTTGAAGTTTTTCTTCAAACTAGGTAGATGTGGACAAGGAGTTTTTTATAGGAGCCTGAACCACTGCGACCATGTAACAAAAGACAACAAATAGGTTAGACAAATACAACAAATAGAATAGAATAGACTATTGTGGTAAGGACACGGAGTTAGACACAAACTGTTACCTGAACTAAGGATCGATATTTTTCGATTCATTCTCTCACACGTTTTACCTCTTTTCTGTTTCGTTTTAGTTCTCTTTTCCAGTCCCATTTTTCAATTTTTGTTTTTTTTTCTTTTTTGTGCTGTTTTCTTGGTTTTGCTCTCACTCATTTCCGATTTGCTCTTTTTCTGTAGCTTTTCCATTTCCTGTATTATTGTTCTGTTTTGCTCTGCTTGCTTCCCTTTTTTTTTAATTTTCAGTCCTGGTTTTTCTTATGTTTTATACTCATTTTCTGTTATTTTCTTTCCCGTTTACCGTTATACTATATAACAAAGGTTTCTCTCTTCTCTTTTCCCCTTTTTTACGTTTTCAATTTCGTATTTTTCCAACTCTTTTTGTCTTCTTTTATTCTTATTTGTCGTCTTCGTCAGATTATGTTTGTCCTTTCCTCTCCCTTGTTTCTCTTCTTGTTTTACCTTCTTCCTTGTTTTATTTATATCCCTTTTAATCTCTTTTTCATGTTTCCTCTATCGATATTCTTTGTTGTTTACTGTTGTCCGCTGTTTAATTTCTTGCCTTTTTCCTGTTCTTTTCGGTTTTTCCTCGTTCCCAGTCCTGTTTGCCCTCTTTGCTTGCCTTGTTTTTTTGTCTTTTCTGTCCTGTTTCGACTTTTTTCCATTTTTTGGTCGTCGTTTTTTGCTTCGTCTCGTTCTTCCTCATATTATGTCTTGTTTTTCCTCACAGATAATGTCACGTTGTCTTGTTTCAATCCCATTTGACTTCCATTTTCATTCCTTTCTATTCCTATTCGCGTTGTTAATTTCCACCAGCAACCTCAAGTAACAATCTGAGTTTTTGGTCATAAAAACTGTCAATTTTGACCCAAATTGTTTGTTTGAAATGAAAGACGATTTTCGAGTTTGTAATCTGCTCTGTTGTATTGAACGAGATTTTAAATTCCTAGCAAATAACGAATCATAAGTGATTACATTTTGGATTTAATTGAATTAAAATTCACGTTTAGTAAACCTTTCTGCTAATGGAAATTCTTTGTGGAACCGCTGTTGTCTCAAGCCGCATTAACGCGTAACCTGCTTTATGATTGTACAAAGATAGCATGTCAGCCTTTGTTCGACAACAGATCCATCTTCAATTTACCTGCTTTTAAACATTTAAAATGCATCTTTATTTATCTCTACCTTTATTTAGCTTGCAAGCATCGCCTAGCCGAGATTCGAACACACGACGACTGGTTTGTTAGACCAGCATCGTACCTCGAAGCTAACTGGGCGGTTTCTACTTCAATATGTATCACTAGTAACACCTTAAACTTCGCAAATCTATTCCTTCTCAGTCAATTTATTTTCTCGAAGGGCTACTTTTTCCCTCTGTTCTCTCTTCTAGCATTTTTATTCACTTTATGTCTCATCAGTGTTGTGCGATTAAATTCTACTTTTTGCCGGGCAGTGGTGGCGTGTTGACTTGGAGCGTTTGGAGCGCAAACCTTTGGGTTTGTCGCACTTGTGTTTCCACTTCCCTGCTCCCATATTTTCTCTTTTTCTTGCCCGTTTTTCCTCCTTTTTGTCTCGTTTTTGACGTTTTCTGTCCAGTTTATTCTCATTTTCGTTCTAGTTTTCTTCGTAATGGATTTTTCTTCTTTACTCCGTTTTTTCTTCTTTTATTTTTTCTCATCTTTTTCTGTCTAGTCCACTCGTTTTTGCCTCGTTTTTCTTTCGGTTTTCTACACTTTTACTTTTTTTCTCTTTTGATTTCCCGTTTTCTTTCCCATTCTGTCACGTTTTTTCGTTCGATTATCTTTTTTACAAGGCAGTTTTTACTCCGCTTCTCACTCGCGGTTTTCCCGTTTTTCCTAACCTGTTTGTCCAATTTAAGTCATATTTTCTGCTTTTATCTTATTTTTCCTTCTTTCTTTCTTTTGTTTCTTTTTTGGAGAGCAGCAGAAGACGAATTTTCTCTAAACCTAAAGTTTTCTCTTTTTGTCTAATTTCATGTCTCATTCCCATTTTGTCCTTTCTTTCCCATTTTATGCCCTGTTTGACCTTTTTTTTTCTCTTATTCCTTGTTCCTCTATCGATTTTATTTTCTCTATTGTTAGACTTCTTTTTCCTTTTGATTTCTCTTATTTTCTGTTCCGTTTTTTCTTCCTTTGTTTTCTATCTTTTTCTTTCCCAAGCTTTCTGGCACGTCTTCCATGTCTTATTTTTTCTCTCGTTTTTCCTTTTTCTGTTTGCTGTTTTCTTTTTCTTTGCTATTCCTGTTCCGTTTTTCGCCTATTCCAGCCTGTATTTTCCTCTGGTTTTACTCTTTTCTGTTCCATTTTTCGCATTTTGCTGCTCCCGAGTTCTTCCTTTCTTTTCTGTTCCCCTATTTTCAAGCCCTCCACATATTTTCTTCCTCTTTTGTTCCATATTTTCTTCCTCTTTTGTTCCACATTTTCTTCTTTTTGGTTTATTTTGTCCTTATTTTTTTATTATCTTCGTTTTTTCTATTGTTTTCCCTTTTGTTCTCTTTTCTCGCCTTTTCTATTTTTTCGTTTTGCCTCTTTTTCTGTCCATTCTCCTCTTTTTGTATCTCATTTCCTTTTTTTTTGTATTTTTCTATAAAAAAAAGAAATAGAAAAAGCAAAAAAATCTATAGAAAAAGCAAAAAATAGAAAACAGAAAACAGAATATGAAAACGGAAGACAAAAAGGATAAAATGAAAAGCAGAAACAGAACATGCCAGACAGGTAGCAAAAGCAGGACATAATATAATAACGGGTATATAAACAGCGAGAATAGATTTAGTTTTCACGTTTAAAAATTAAGTAAAAATGCAAAAACGAAGTTTTTGCACGATTAAAAAAATCTCTTTGTTAACCCCCCCCCCCCCTTCAGTTGGCCAACACCGGAAGGACAAAAACTTTTTTAAATACAGTAATGGTCTGATATTGTCAGCTCCCGATTTTGTCTACCCCCGATTTTATCAGCTGTTTATCCCGATTGTGTCAGCCTATAAATTATGTTTAACTTTTGTTCTTTTAAACATGATTTATAAAACTTTTTAGCCTGCTTGAAACTATGCTGATTCTCTGGGCAGAGTTCTCGAATAAAATGATGCATGTTCAGCAATGTTGTGTATTTTTACTATTTGTACAACTTTGTAAAACAGGAAAAAGTCATACAACGATTTTTAACGATTTTTATATTTAATATGAGAAATACAATTTTTCCAACTTTGCTGAAGAGTAATAAAATACTGTAAAACTTTGCAGAACACATCAATGTGTTATATTGAAAATGAAGAAAATTAAATTTTTTATTGCACTTTTAGGGGGATTGATCGAAATTTGAATTCCGCTGGACGATAAAACTTTTAATTTTAAGAAACTCTTCCAAAGGTTCCATAAACCTAAAACCGAGTTTTTCCGCTCAAAGCTAATGCGCACTCAAAAAGGTTCTGGACCAGTGTGCTGTGCCCAGTTCATTGAGCTTTCGGTTAACCAATTGAGGGTTAAAATGCAATTTTTAGTAGTCGTCTTCAATATTGCAAGGCCTTAAGGCTTGAATTTGAAAAAAATTGCGAAAACGAATCCCGATTTTGTCAGTTTCCCCATTTTGTCAGCCCAAAATTCAACATGGGACTGACATAATCGGAACATTACTGTATTTGTAATTGAGAAAAGATGAAAACCGGGACCAAATGAAAGTAAAAAAACGGAAGTCGGACCGAAAAGTGATAAAAAACGAGACAGTGAAGGAGGAAAAACGAGACAGAAAAAGAAAAAAATGGGGGAAAAAATGAAAGTAGAACGTGACAAAAAAGGAGGAAAAATAGGATACAATAAGAGCACGGAACTGACGAAAAAAGGGCACGAAAAATAGAAGAAATAAATTGATAGTCGAACAGAAAATGACAAAAAACGAGATAGAAAAACAGGAAAACCGGGCTAGAAAATAAAGAAAAACGGAAGAAAGAAGATGAAAAACGAAGTGGAGGAAAATCAGGGCTATGTAAAAGGACGTAAAGAAAAGGAACCGAGAAAGAGGAAACGGCGGGCAGAAAAAAGGGTTAAGAGCAAAAGCAAAGGTAACATGGAAGAGAAAAAGATTAAGAAACGGGACGAAACAGAAGAAGGAAAACGGAAATCGAGAAGGAGAGCAGACAAAAAGAGTTAGAGAAAGACGAAATCTGGAAAAGAGAAGACGGAAAACGGGAAAACAAAACACAAAAAACGAGTGAGAAATAGGACTGAAAATAAAAAAAAATGGGTAGGATAGGATAAAACTGGAAACACAGGATAGAAAAATATAAAGACGAGAGAAAAAGAAGAAAAACTAGAGCAAAGCGAGAGCAAAAATCAAGAAATAGGTACCAAAAGGTACGCTTACGGGGACATGAATGAATACAAATTAAAAAAAAACTTTTTTTAGATTCTACGGCCTTTTTTGTTTATTTTGATACTAAATTTGTAATGATCCGACCACGGGAAGTAGCCGAAAAATGATCGTACACAAAAGCAGTCCTGTGCGTCGTGGAACAATCTCAATGGAACTAAACGTCGCTCCTGTAAAACCACGATTTGCAAACTTTTTCTTCAGTCCGAAGTTGAAGCGAAGAAGATGAAAAAACGAGTTATAAAAAAGGCGGAGACAAAAGGGAGAAAAGGGTGCAAATCGGAATAAATGTGACAAATGAAACAGAAAAATGGGGCATCAAAAAGAGGAAAAACGAAACCGACGAAGACGGAAAAGAGAGAAGGAAAAAAGATACAAACAGTTAGCATGTTAGAATGAACAGTTAGATAAAAATTTGAAACGAGATAAAAGCGGAAAAAAATCAGTTTAATTTCAAAAAAAAAAAACTTCGTGTCCATGAGCGGCTTGAAGTTAAAATGTAAGTTCAAGTTAGTCCAAATTCAACTATATTTTAATGTTCTACGTCAAGTCCGATTGCAAGTCTAATTTGAACGCTAGTTCTAGTTCTAGAGCAGTTGCTGGAAGTCTAGCTTCTAATTCAATTACAACTTTGATTTTAACTCAAATTGCACCCGAAAGTCCGGAATTTTGAACCTAATAGATTCGCAATCCTACGATTACTTCAACATATTCTTCCGGAAGGTCGAGAGCTTCGCCTTTTGCTTTTTTCTGGGCACGCCAGTGCGAAATAGTGAAACATTATAAGCATTTAGAAGGTTTGACTGTGATAAGCTACGGGTCGGACAAGCGATGCGGTGGTAGGATGGTCACACGTTGGATATCTAGCACCAGTTCTTTTGGACGAAGTCAACGACTGTGCTCTAGTAGACCTGCTTACGAAGTGAACGAAAGAACCTGTAGGCTCACTAGACCGGGATTTCTATCTCTGCCAAAAGTAGACTAGTCGAAGCAGAAGTTGCCGTGTCCACAACTGAGAGCGCATCTGCATGTGCTGCACAGCTTACTGCTTCTGTGCTAGACGTCACTCAAATTTCCGAATGAACGGTCTTAGTGAGGATTCAGAACTTACTGCTGCGCAGTTCTAGGAGATTCAGAAGTCTAGTCGTGGTGCTGATGAAGTAAATTCAGCAGGAGCTTGCCGCATCATACACTGATACTACAACCGAATGGTTTTCCATTCTACCTTCGTTACCACATTTTGGAGGGGCATGGGAACGCATGGTGCGTTCAGTGAAACAGGTCATACTGGGCGCGTACGAACGTAATCGTAAACTGGACGACGAAACGTTGTATGCATTCGTGACGGAAGCGGAGAACATCGTGAGTAGTCGGCCACTTCCATATCTGCCTCCAACCTCTTCCACCTTAGGAGCTCGAACTGGTGTTCGACAAGCTGCCGTGGCGCCTCCCGTTAACTGCGACGCTGGCTGTGAGGAAACATGAACTGGACTACTACTGGAAGAGGTGGATCAAAGAAATGTTGCCGACGCTAACGAGAGGGACCAAGTGGTTTGGTGGAAAGAGAAATAGTTGGGCCAGGGCGAGAGTAATCGGAGTCTTGCCTGGAGGCGATGGTAGAGTTCGCCAAGCTGTTGTGAAAACTGAGAGGTGATGGATGATGGTAAAACTGGGATCGGTGCCCAGTGCTACGCGGAGGTGGATGCAAAAGACATATTTTAGAAGCCCTGAAAATGCTCTAAACCTAAGATCGAAACGTTGGCATTAAAGAAAAGAAACCATTATTTAAAGACTGAATAGCCAGTCCCCCAGTATGTTACTATCAATGATTACAGTCGTTGGGCTAATCTTTCCTTTTTTGACGTAGGACTACGTCTTTGTTTACTATACTGGGACTGGGTAGCACTTTGTAAAAACGAGAAATAGAAGTGTAACGTTTGAATGAAATATTTCAAACGCTAATAGCTACTATACTACTGAACGAAACATAACAGTTAATATGTCGTTGGATAGATAAAATGTCCAGCAATTTTATAGTAACATACTAATAATAATTTTTTATACGCTAAATAGTGAAAATGTGTGTAAAGATTCAAGGTCGAATTTTTCCATACATTTCCCTTGTTATCGCCTAGCTTCACAGGCACGGACGACAATTAGATACACCAAAGGATTTGGATCCAAATGATAACCTTGAGACCACTTTGTAAGCCACACCCCTTTTCCAATCCAATCGGCAACATCGATGGCTATTGACGGCAACACCGGTCCCAAAGACAAGCGGAATCAGAGGGCAATGGCCAACGTGAATCCCACACGATGCACTTAACATTACATTTTGCATTATCCCCATCGCAGACATGCGAAATTGGTCGATAGCTTGCTCAATCAGTGTCGGACAATCATTTAAGCAGCAGCAGCCGATATGGTTTCCCCCACCACCTACACTAGCTTACAAGCAGCAGCGGCAGTGCCAGTGACTATAAAATGGTACTCTTGGTTCGCCGTCTGTTCATTCATCGCACAATCGCACTGACGGACGGTCAGTATTTACCATCGACGGCTATTGGTGGCGAAAGCAACGGCATTTGGCGGCAAACACCAGCGATCGGAGCCAACAACGATAGCAATCGGGCGGTAACGATAGCATTTTTGGCGGCTATTGGAGGCAAATCCAAGGACCTTTGCGGCATCTAATGTCATTTTCGATGACAATTCGAGGCACCCAATGGCATTTTGGCGGTTATTTTCGCAAACCAACAGCAAATGGAAGCAAATCGACTGACGGGCAGCAGCAAATTCAGCAGTAGGCCGTTGTGGTCTTAAACAGTTCTTATAAGAACTAGAGTAATTGAAGAATGAAAAGAATTTTCTTCACTTTTCTAAATGGTTAACGTTTCAACGTTCCATGGAAAATGCTTGCTCATTCAGCGTCGGATAATCATTCGAGCAGCAGCAGCAATTGATCTGGTTTCCCCCACCACCTCACTAGCTTACAAGCAGCAGCGGCAGTGCCAGTGACTATAAAATGGTACTCTTGGTTCGCCGTCTGTTCATTCATCGCACAATCGCACTGACGGACGGTCAGCATTTACCATCGACAGCTATTGGTGGCGAAAGCAACGGCATTTGGCGGCAAACACCAGCGATCGGAGCCAACAACGCTAGCAATCGGGAGGTAACGATAGCATTTTTGGCGGCTATTGCAGGCAAATCCAAGGACCTTTGCGGCATCTAATGTCATTTTCGATGACAATTCGAGGCACCCAATGACATTTTGGCGGTTATTTTCGCAAACCAACAGCAAATGGAAGCAAATCGACTGACGGGCAGCAAATTCAGTAGTAGGCCGTTGTGGTCTTAAACAGTTCTTATAAGAACTAGAGTAATTGAAGAATGAAAAGAATTTTCTTCACTTTTCTAAATGGTTAACGTTTCAACGTTCCATGGAAAATGCTTGCTCATTCAGCGTCGGATAATCATTCGAGCAGCAGCAGCAATTGATCTGGTTTCCCCCACCACCTCACTAGCTTACAAGCAGCAGCGGCAGTGCCAGTGACTATAAAATGGTAAGGGTAAGCGGGGCAAGACCGCCCACTTAAGCAAAACCACCTGTGTAAAAAAAAGTTGTAGCTCAATTTCTAATTTATCTGCTTTAAATGAACAATTGATCTGTTACCTACATGTAAAAAATAAAAACATAAATATCTGTAATGATTTTCTATTTTTTATTGCGATTTGAAAACACGTGCAAAAAAAAGAGTATTTTTTCCATGCGGGGTGAAACACGCCCACTAACGGGGTAAAACCGCCATAGCGTATAACTTTAACAATATTCAACCGATTTGAACGAAACTGGTGGCATTGGATTCGTGAATTTATCTAATTTAAACAAATTAAATCAATTTGACATCAAACAAAACATTGTTCCCCGAGATTCGCAATTTCGAAAGAGTGTCCGGCAACCACTCGTATTGGACGAATATCGGTAATATTGGTACCAACAGTCTTGAAATTGATACCGTGTAGTTTCCTTAGACAACAAGATGGATCGAGTTAGGTATCCTGGAGTCAATCTTTAAGGACTAGAGAGGATCTAAGATAAAATATAACAATATGGGTATTAAAGTTCCTGCAATTGATCCGATAAGTCATTTTTTGACATTTAAAATTGTTCTGATTGATAAACCAGATACATATTATTTTTGCATTGCTACGAAAATTTGCTATATTTTCTTTAAAAAAATGTTTATTCCATGATATTTGTTCCAAGAGGGAGGAATTATTGAAAAAAGATATATCCGAGAAAACATAGAAATGTCCATAGCGCCCGCAGGGAAAATTAGATTTTTTCAAACAGTCTACCAGCTACAAGTTAAGCACATTTACATTGTTTTATGTAAATCTGAGATTCTTTGGTCCAAACTATGCAATTATTTTAAAAATCTCCTTATCGCATTAGCATTATGAACGACGGCCTTGCGCCGTTCGTTGTGGGCGGTTTTACCCCCAAATGACCGATTTACACATTTCACTATTTATTTCAACAAAACTGCATGAACAGTTACCTAATTTAGGTACTGTCGGATGAAGACAGGATTAGAGATACGATATGGGTGGGATTTACTAAAAGTTTTAACGTTTTGAATAAAATAAACCCTAAGTTCTGCGGGAACAAAGTTATAAAAAACGAAACGATTATAACGAAAAATCTGTTTTTATTTATTTCTCCGATAGTTTATACGATATTGCTGTACAAGGTATTGTAAAATATTGCGTACGCATTCAGTAATATGACTGTCATCAACATTTAACACCAATTTGAGCAAGGCCCTGTAAAACCATGGTGGGCGGCTTTACCCCGGCGGGCGTTGTTACCCCGTTTACCCTTACTCTTGGTTCGCCGTCTGTTCATTCATCGCACAATCGCACTGACGGACGGTCAGTATTTACCATCGACAGCTATTGGTGGCGAAAGCAACGGCATTTGGCGGCAAACACCAGCGATCGGAGCCAACAACGATAGCAATCGGGAGGTAACGATAGCATTTTTGGCGGCTATTGGAGGCAAATCCAAGGACCTTTGCGGCATCTAATGTCATTTTCGATGACAATTCGAGGCACCCAATGGCATTTTGGCGGTTATTTTCGCAAACCAACAGCAAATGGAAGCAAATCGACTGACGGGCAGCAAATTCAGTAGTAGGCCGTTGTGGTCTTAAACAGTTCTTATAAGAACTAGAGTAATTGAAGAATGAAAAGAATTTTCTTCACTTTTCTAAATGGTTAACGTTTCAACGTTCCATGGAAAATGCTTGCTCATTCAGCGTCGGATAATCATTCGAGCAGCAGCAGCAATTGATCTGGTTTCCCCCACCACCTCACTAGCTTACAAGCAGCAGCGGCAGTGCCAGTGACTATAAAATGGTACTCTTGGTTCGCCGTCTGCTCATTCATCGCACAATCGCACTGACGGACGGTCAGCATTTACCATCGGCAGCTATTGGTGGCGAAACCAACGGCATTTAGCGGCAAGACCGGTTATTGGTGGCAACACCGTTTGTTGACTGCACTGAAGAGGTTGATGTTACTTGTAACCAATGGCCCTTTTAAGGGCCGCAAACTAATTAAATGAAGCATAATCAGAATTTATCTCAAATGTGCAAAATGGTTTTGATTATTATTTGTAACCAACGGCCAGAAACTATTTGAAGGAAGTTGGTTCAAATATCAAACTACGCATAACATATTTATTACAATGATCTGTGGGCTGGCCATTCATTGCTATTTCAACCTTTGTGAAATACAGTAGTGATTTGTTAAAGAATTCGCTATGTCTAAATGGTTGCAGGCGTTATATTTACGTGACCACCGTAAACGTATTCGTGAACAAGTGGCTGGTGTAGTAACTGAACCAAGGATATCGTTAACAGGATTTAATGATCAGACATAGTTATACTTCATCGATTAAAACATGTTATCAATATAATGAGTATTATATGACACAGTCCTACGTCACCCTTTCGTACAACCCTTAGGGCTGTATACCTTGTAGTTTTTTCTTCAAAAAACCGCTCTTTACCATGTGACATATTCCAGCGTCGACTAAACTGTTTAACCCAGTATTTCACACTTTTTGACACACTTTTTTACAACCCAAATCTCTTGCTACAAAAAAAAACTGCGCAACTCGTTGCTTTTTTCGTTGAGAAATTCTGCACTGACTGCGCACTTCAATTTTCATTTTGACAGGAAAATATCACAGGCTACTGTGCCCTCTTTATTTGTCACGCGACAATAAAGTTTCAGGCTGTTTAAAGAAATTTTACGAAATTTTTTAGTTTCTAGTATTTTGCATGAATTGGTGCTGTTACTGTACCTCTATGGATTTTCTCAAACAAGGCTTATTTTAAAATCTCATAACTCTCAAGCCAAGCCTCGTAGAACAAAGCTTTTTAACGAAAAGGAAAACAAATTTTCTCAGCTACCCAAAAGGTTATTCAGATATCTTCAACCACACACACAACAAGCCTAATGTTCCGTGGCAGGTGCAAATTTTACAGCGAACGAGTTTCATATCGTCACTTGCAGGCACTCACAAAGTCAATTTAAACAAGCATATGCTTTTCGGTAGAAATTTTTCGCCGCCATATTACGGTACGCCCCCGAGTAGGAGTAAGTTTAGTCACCATCACCGCTCATGGCACGCTGTGTGACAGGTGAAAAATGTGTGAATATATATTTTTACTGTTCGTACCACCGCCTTCTGCTTAAATTCTTCAACAGTAGATTTTTCACCATCACTAGCATTTTCTTTTTGGGAAAATTAATGAGTTTCTTTGCACACGAAAGGGCACAAGTTGAATACGTCGGTCAAATAAGGCCTACTACCGCCTGCCGTATTGCAATCGGTGAAATTTCACTCTAAAACTGGAGCACATCAGAATGATTGAGCAGGGAACGTGCTGCCAGGCCAGCAGAGCATTTTATCCCATTAACTTAATGGGATTATGATTATATGAAAAATGTCGCTGTGCCGTTTAGCTTCGTAATGATTCATACGGCCATACTCTTCATAAATCTCAAACTGAACTTCCTTTCTCTCGAAATGAAGCAATAAATTTTCCACAATCAAACCTCTTTATTCCGCAAACGTTCAACGGCTATTTAAAGACAAATTACTTTGGGTACCCTCTCCTAAGTTGTATTTAACCGCAAAAATCGATCCCAATGCTTCAGGCCAGGCTGCGAGCCTGTGCACAGGCACTAAATTAAGAAACCCAAAAATATACTTTCTGATCGAACTTTAAATCCTCGGCGGCTAACGTAGCAGGCGTAAGAGAAGGAAATGTTTTTTTTGTCGGGTTGTGCAAAAACAACGGAGAAGTAAAAGAAAACAGGCCCACTCAGAATCACTTGTTGATCCTTCTTTCCGACCACGTTTATGTAATGTTGTATTTGGGTACGCTGTACATAACCAACCTTAAACATTGTGCTGCTTTGCATAGTCTACTTCGATCGCAGTACGCTTGCATATAAAAAGCGTATTGAATTGAAAGCAGTGGCATGTTTCGCCCGGATAGTGTACTTTATGGCACAAACAAAACGTCATCGTCATACAAGTGCATCGTTATTCCGAACATCAGGCCGCATCAATTCAATTTCCTCGAATGCGCATTTTCACCAAAGTACCTTGTTAAAATATATGAATTAGACACACTATCGGATCGGAACGTAAAATTCAAACATCCATCGACGACGAGGGGCGACCAGCACTAGAGCATTTGGCGAACCGCAGTAAAAACGGTAGCGAAATCGATTTACGTACAGTAAATTCGGACTAACAAGCTTGAAAATTGCCTTCCCAACAACACGGCCGAAGCAGGAACACAGTAAACTTTATTACGCCGGCTCCAGCCTGTTCGCTTAGCACTCAAATTACTACAGCTGTTAATCAACCACCGCATATTTTCCCGCCACGGCACACGCCACAAAGCAGCAAAGAGGATGAAGGGTTGAGTTATAAACGTCCGAAACGAACAGCAATAAATTTTCGGCCGTCCACGCCATCATGGCACATACTCTACAACGAAGTAGGCGAGAGAAAATGGTTGAATCGAAAAGTTTTTAAATTCAAATTCAAGCACCCGTTTCTGCCGCGGTCGGTGCTGTCGATCCGTAAGTAGCTCCAATTGTTGCTGACAGCTGAAATCCGGGGATGACACACCTTTTCACCGGAAAAATACAAATACAAACATTGGCATGACAGGCCATAGCAAACAACAGCGCAACTTTATTTGGAATATAAATTTACTTTATTGTGACACTGATGGCAGTACGGTTTCTTCTCCTTCTGATGCGGCTTGACAGCGATTTGTCAAAAGAAGTTATCAATCGAATCGATAAAACTGGGAAGCCTATCGAAAGACGATCTAACTTTGCCAACAAATTAATTACTGCCGCGTAAACACTCGAAGTCTGTCTTTCTGACATTAGGCGAATCCGGACAGATCCTAATTTATTATTCTATTTCCGCTCGTTCCGCAATAAACATGGCACGAAAAAAGCAAAAACCATCATTTCAGTTAATATCCAACAAACAAGCTATGTTTTATTCTCGCTCGGCCTACTCCGATCAGCCACGTGTGCGAAAAAACCTATTTATGTGCTTGCTTTCTTCCGGGCTAAGGAGAAATCGAATAGGTCGTCGTAGTAGTCTTTCACCGTGAACCACCCCTGGCAAAACATACCGACCTGCTCCTCGGATGTCAACTAAGGGACAATGATGGACAACTTTTCCTAATCAAGCAGGAAATTTCTACTGCGGGCAGAATTGCTTCCAGGAATGATTAATGCGAAGCTCGTACAAAGCGCAAGCATACGACAGCGCAGCAAATAGCTCTTAATCAGCTTTGCGTGAAGCATATCCTTTCATTGCCGGAGAGCCCTCGCCGCCGATCCGAGATCATATCGGTACCGTACCGTACGCGAACAAAAAGAAACAAAAATGAAGTGAGAAATTGAAAGTGTGGAAAGTTGTTCCTCAAACAAAACCCGGCCAATACTTATTGAATTCTGATTTCGTTTCGCGCTTACCTACCTACTGAAGCGTCGGAAAATTTTCCAGCAGAACGTGCATGACGACGAGCAATCCGTTCCGTTCCACTCAACCGGTCGGAAAGGGGAGTCCTTGGCCGGCCGACCGTGCAGATAATGAATAGAATATCCGATTATTTCAACACCAGCCAGCCGGCTCTCTAGCGGAACCAATCGGCTATAGGCTACAGGCTATAGGTAGGTGTCTGCCGGCCGAGGGTGGAAAAACTTTTCCGAGCTGGGATGAACTTTTTTGGCCGAATTTCAGAATCTACTTTTGTTCGAGCAGGAAGCACAATCAACCGGAAAGAAGGTCAAATAATATTAGCAAAAATTTAACGCCTTCTAGGGAAAGGTTAAAATTGAACGTTGAAAGTTAAAAGTAAACTGATAAAAGTTAAAAGTTAATAGGCGAAAATCGAATAACGAATTTTTTCTCGATTGTTGAAAGTCGTAAGTCAAGTGATAAAAGTCAAAAGTTCAAAATCGAGACTCAGAAGTCAAGATCAAAAGTCGAAGTCAAGGTAAAAAGTCAAAGGTAAAAAGTAAAAAGTAACAAGTAAAAAGTAACAAGTAAAAAGTAAAAAGTAAAAAGTAAAAATGAAAAAGTAAAAAGTAAAAAGTAAAAAGTAAAAAGTAAAAAGTAAAAAGTAAAAAGTAAAAAGTAAAAAGTAAAAAGTAAAAAGTAAAAAGTAAAAAGTAAAAAGTAAAAAGTAAAAAGTAAAAAGTAAAAAGTAAAAAGTAAAAAGTAAAAAGTAAAAAGTAAAAAGTAAAAAGTAAAAAGTAAAAAGTAAAAAGTAAAAAGTAAAAAGTAAAAAGTAAAAAGTAAAAAGTAAAAAGTAAAAAGTAAAAAGTAAAAAGTAAAAAGTAAAAAGTAAAAAGTAAAAAGTAAAAAGTAAAAAGTAAAAAGTAAAAAGTAAAAAGTAAAAAGTAAAAAGTAAAAAGTAAAAAGTAAAAAGTAAAAAGTAAAAAGTAAAAAGTAAAAAGTAAAAAGTAAAAAGTAAAAAGTAAAAAGTAAAAAGTAAAAAGTAAAAAGTAAAAAGTAAAAAGTAAAAAGTAAAAAGTAAAAAGTAAAAAGTAAAAAGTAAAAAGTAAAAAGTAAAAAGTAAAAAGTAAAAAGTAAAAAGTAAAAAGTAAAAAGTAAAAAGTAAAAAGTAAAAAGTAAAAAGTAAAAAGTAAGAAGTAAAAAGTAAAAAGTAAAAAGTAAAAAGTAAAAAGTAAAAAGTAAAAAGTAAAAAGTAAAAAGTAAAAAGTAAAAAGTAAAATGTAAAAAGTAAAAAGTAAAAAGTAAAAAGTAAAAAGTAAAAAGTAAAATGTAAAAAGTAAAAAGTAAAAAGTAAAAAGTAAAAAGTAAAAAGTAAAAAGTAAAAAGTAAAAAGTAAAAAGTAAAAAGTAAAAAGTAAGTAAAAAGTAAAACGTAAAACGTAAAAAGTAAAAAGTAAAAAGCAAAAGGCAAAAAGTTCAAAAGTTAAAAATTAAAAGTCCAAAGTCCAAAGTCCACAGTCCAAACACCAAAGTCCACAGTTCAAAGCCAATGTCAAAAGGTCAAAGTTCAAAGTCTTCCAGGGTGTCGATTATCTAGCGAAAATAAAATTCCCTGACTTTTCCAGGTTTTTCCAGGTGTATTTCGAAAAATTCCAGACGCAAAATATCTCCTTAATTTCACGTATCAAAGGGTTTGTTTGGTTTAATTGGTTGTTTACTCTTGAATTATCATTTCCTAATGAATTCAATTTTTCTTTTTAATTCAAATTCACCTTTTTTGCAAAATTTCTATGTGCAAAATTAAAATTGATTCGAACTTAATTAACGCACATCGAAATTAAAGAATCAAGCTAAATAACATTTGCAAGATATGTTTTCGAAAAAAAAAAGAAATAGTCTGCTGGTTTATCTGGTTTGGCTGGTTGCCAAAGGGATGTGGGAGAGCCGTCTTGCCTGTTAGATTACATGTAATGAATGGGTATATATCCGCTTCAAACATTTAACTATGCAAAACAATAAACATAAAGGTTGGTCTTTAGTTTAGAAAATAATTTGAAGATATTTTCTGACACAAAGTCCGATTTGTCTGAGCAGCTATTTCGATTTGTTATCGAAATTTGAGGAACAGGAAACACTTCGTCATAAATATAAAAACTTTCGAGGCCAAACGACTCATCGAACATCGCAGCATCATCGTATTATTTAGAACCTGACCTTCGATCTTTTATTCGACCTACTTCCAGCCAGCTTCTGATATTCAGGAAAACTTCGGGTTTGCGACTCTATCGATCCTCTGCTCGCAGTGGAATTTCGAAGATATGACTGATTTGTTAGACTAAATCAGAATTTTGAAGCTGATATGGTCTTTCATTCGAATACGCATTAAGCGTAGGTTTTCACTAATGATCGACATGAGAAAAAAAACTAAAGGCCGGGTTCTGGCCCGTTCAGGTTGAACAACGTAGTAAATTTTCAAAGGCTGATCTTGGTTCAGTTTGATTAGTCCTCGTTCCAGTAACAGTCCGATCTCGGTGCGGAAGTCTTGAATTATCTAGACGCAAAATGCCACTTTCCGTACAAAATAAGCAAATTTTCTATCCAGAATTTTTCACGCAGAATAATCCACACGTCCTTTCCATATGAAAAATCACGTAAATTTCTCTACAGGGAGTTACGTGACTTTCAGTTGAACATTATAGGAAAATACAATAACATCTATCTGATTTCCACGTAAATGCACGCATACTAATGCAAACTAAATTAAATTCACGTAAATAGTACGGGAAAAGTAGGGTGGAAAAAATTCACATAACTTTTCCCGTAATTTCAACGTGAAAATTATTTTGAGTGTTGATCTAAATATCCAATTAATATCAAAGAATCCTAAAGATATTGATAATGATCGATTAGGTTGTGAGCACTTCCCTTTGAAACCAGAATCGATCAAATCGGTTCAACCGTTGTTGAGGTTTAAACCAGGTCGCACATTCATGAAATTCGAAATTTCGAAACTCGCAAATTTGAACACAGCACGTGAGTAGAAATAACGTCTCGTATTATATTTGATTAAGATATACGCGAAGGCCTTGAGTGAAAAGGTGCCAGATATTTAGTACCTAAATGTTATTCTTGCGAAGTCTTAACTTTTCCGGTATATTTTCTTCCCATGTCAAAAATCCCTGACTTCAAATGAAATTCCCTGACATTCCCTGACTTTTCCAGGTTGAAACGAATTTCCCTGACATTTCCAGGTTTTCCCTGATTTTCCAGGTAATCGACACCCTGAAAAAGTCTAAGTCCAAAGTCAAAAAGTCTAAGTCCAAAGTCAAAAAGTCAAAGTCCAAAGTCAAAATCCAAAGTCTATAGTGCTCTAAGTCTAAAGTCTAAAGTGTAAAGTTTAAGCCGAAAGTCTTAAGTCTAAAGTCCAAAGTTCAAAATCCAAAGTCCAAAGTCCAAAATCCCAAAGTCCAAAGCTTAAAATTCAAAGTTCAAAGTCCAAAACCCAAAGTCCTCAGTTTAAAATTCAAAGTTCAAAGTGCAAAGTCTAAAGTCCAAAGTTCAAAGTCCAAAGTCCAAAGTCTAAAGTCCAAAGTTCAAAATCTAAGTCTAAAATCTAAACTCTAAGTCCAAAGTTCAAGCCTAAAGTCTAAAATCGAAAGTCTAAACTCTAAAGTCCAAAGTTCAAAGTCAAAGTCCAAAGTTCAAAGTCAAAGTCCAAAGTTCAAAGTCAAAGTCCAAAGTTCAAAGTCAAAGTCCAAAGTTCAAAGTCTTAAGCCTAAAGTCTAAGGCTTGAAGTCTAAAATCCAAATTTTAAAGTCTGAAGTCCAAAGTCAAAATTCAAAGTCCAAAGCTTAAAATTCAAAGTCCAAAGTTTAAAATTCAACGTCCGAAGTCCAAAGTCCAAAGTCCAAGGTCGAAAGTCCAAAGTTCAAAATCCAAAATCCAAAGCCCAAAGTCCAAAGTTCAATGTCCCAAGTTTAAAGTCCAAAGTCCAAAGTCCAAACATCAATGTCCAAAGCCAAAAGTCCAAAGTCTATAATTCAAAGTCTAAAATCCATAGTCCGAAATCAAAAGACCAAAGTCAAAAAACGAAAGTCCAAAGTCCAATTTCAAAATTGAAAGACCAAAGTCCAAAGTTCAAAATTCAAAGTCCAAAGTCTAAAGTTCAAAGTCTAAATTCCAAAAACCAAAGTCCAAAGTCCAAAGTCAAAGTAAAAAGTCTAATCCAAATTCCTAAGCTTAAAGTCCAAAGTCAATAGTCCAAATTCAAAAGTCCAACGTCAAAATCCAAAGTCAAAGCTCAAAGCTCAAAGTTCAAAGTCCAAAAACCAAGGTCAAAAGTCCAAAGGCCAATGTCCAAAGTCCAAAGTCAAGGTCTAAAGTTCAAAGTTTAGTCTAAAATCTAAAGTATAAAGTCTAAAGTTCAAAGTCTAAGTTTAAGGTCTAAAGTCCAAAGTCTAAAATCAAAAGTCCAAAGTCCAAAACCCAAAGTCCAAAGTTTAAAATTCAAAGTTCAAAGTCCAAAGTTCAAAATCCAAAATCCAAAGTCCAAAATCCAAGGTCCAAACTCCAAAGTTCAAAGTTCAAGTTTTAAAGTTCAAAGTTCAAAGTTCAAAGTCCAAAGTCCAAAATCCAAAGTCCAAAGTTTAAAATTCAAAGTTCAAAGTTCAAATTCCAAAGTCTAAAATCTAAAGTCAAAGTCCAGAGCTCAAAGTTCAAAGTTCAAAACTCAAAGTCTAAAGATCAAAGTCCAAAATCCAATGTCCAAAGCGTAAACTTCAAAGTCTAAAGTGCAAAGTCGAATGTACAAAATCAAAAGTTCAAAGTCCAAGGTTTAAAGTCTAAAGTTTAAAGTTCAAAGTCAAGGTCCAAAGTTTAAAATCCAAAGTCCAAAGTTCAAAGGTCAAAGTTCAAAGCCCAAAGTCCTAAGTTCAAAGTTCAGATTCCAAAGTCTAAAGTCCAAAGTCAAAGCCCAAAGTCAAAGTCCAAAGTCCAGAGTTCAAAGTCTAAAGTTCAAAGTCCAAAATTCAAAGTCCAAAGTTCAAAACTCAAAGTCCAAAGTCAAAGTAAAAAGTCTATAGTCCAAATTCCAAAGTTTAAAGTCCAAAGTCAATATTCTAAATTCAAAATTCGAAAGTCGAAAATCCAAAGACCAAAGTCATAAAACCAAAGTCCAAATCTGAAGTCCAAAGTTCAAAGTCCAAGGTCCAAAGTCCAAACTCCAAAGTCTAAGTAAAAAGTCTATAGTCCAAATTCCAAAGTTTAAAGTCCAAAGTCAACACTCCAAATTAAAAAGTCGAAAGTCGGAAATTCAAAGCTCGAAGTCCAAAATCCAAAGTCAAAAGTCCATAGTCCGAAATCCAAAGACCAAAGTCATAAAACGACAGTCCAAAGTTCAAAGTCCAAATTCAAAGACCAAAGTCTTGGACTTAGATTTTGTACTTTGGACTTTGGATTATAGACTTTGGTCTTTGACATTGGACTTTTGACTTTGGACTTTGAACTTTCCAAAGTCAAAGTTCACAGTTCAAAGTTCAAAGTTCAAAGTATAAAGTCAAAGTCCAAAGTCAAAGTAAATAGTTCAAAGGCTACAGTCTAAAGTCCAAAGTCAAAGCTCAAAGTCTAAAGTCTAAGTCTAAAGTCAAAGTCCAAAGTTCAAAGTTTAAAATTCAAAGCTCTAAAGTCTAAAGTCTGAAATCTAAAATCTAAAGTCTAAAGTTCAAAGTCTAAAAAGTACAAAGACTAAAGTTTAAGTCCAAAGTCAAAGTCAAAGTCCGATGTCCATAGTTCAAAGTTCAAAGTTCAAAGTTCCATGTTTAAGGTTCAAAGCTCAAAGTTTAGAATTCAAAGTTTAAAGTTCAAAATTCATAGTTCAACGTTCAAAGTTTAAAATCCAAAATCTGAAGTCTAAAATCCAAATTCCAAAGTCAAAGTCCAAAGCCAAAGTCCAGAGCTGAAAGATTAAAGTTCAAAATTCAAAGCTCAAAGTCTAAAGTCTAAAATCCAAAGTCCAATGTACAAAGTCTAAAGTCCTAAGTCAAAGACCAAAGTCAAAGTCCACAGTTAAAGTCCAAAACTAAAAGTTCAAAGTTCAAAATTTAGAGTTCGAAGCTCAAAGTCCAAAGTACAAAGTCAAGATTCTAAAGTCCAAAATCCAAAGTCAAAGTCCACAGTTCAAAGTCCAAAACTCGAATGTCGAAAGTCGAAAATCCGAAGTCCAAAATCCAAAAGTTCAAACTCCAAAGTCCAAAGTTCAAAGCCTAAAATCTAAAGTTCAAAGTTCAATGTTTACAATTCAAAGTTAAAAGTTCAGAATTTAAAGTTTAAGGTTCCAAGTTAAAGGTACAAGGTTTAAAGTTCAAAGTTTAAAGTTCAAAGCTCAAACTTCAAAGTTCAAAATTCAAAGTTCAAAGTCCTAAGTCCTTAGTCCTAAGTCCTAAGTTCGAAGTCCAAATTCCAAAGTCTAAAGTCCAAAGTCAAAATTCAAAGCTCAAATTTCAAAGTTTAAAGTTCAAAGTAGAAAGTCTAAAGTTCAAACTCCAAAGTCCAAAGTCCAAGGTCCAAAATCCAAGGTTCAAAGTCCATAGTTCAAAACCCAATGTCCAAAATCCAAAATCTAAAGTCCGATGTCCATTGTTCAAAGTACAAACTCAAAGTCCAAAATCCAAAATTCCAAGTTCAAAGTTAAAGTTTAAAGTTCAAAGTTTAAAGTTCAAAGTTTAAAGTTCAAAGTTTAAAGTTCAAAGTTCAAAATTTATAGTTTAAAATTCAAATTTCAAAGTTCAAAATTCAAAGTCCAACGTCCTAAGTCCTAATTTCGAAGTCCAAATTTTAAAAGTCAAAAGTCAAAAGTCAAAAGTGACTTTTGAAAAGTCAAAAGTCAAAAGTCAAAAGTCAAAAGTCAAAAGTCAAAAGTCAAAAGTCAAAAGTCAAAAGTCAAAAGTCAAAAGTCAAAAGTCAAAAGTCAAAAGTCAAAAGTCAAAAGTCAAAAGTCAAAAGTCAAAAGTCAAAAGTCAAAAGTCAAAAGTCAAAAGTCAAAAGTCAAAAGTCAAAAGTCAAAAGTCAAAAGTCAAAAGTCAAAAGTCAAAAGTCAAAAGTCAAAAGTCAAAAGTCAAAAGTCAAAAGTCAAAAGTCAAAAGTCAAAAGTCAAAAGTCAAAAGTCAAAAGTCAAAAGTCAAAAGTCAAAAGTCAAAAGTCAAAAGTCAAAAGTCAAAAGTCAAAAGTCAAAATTCAAAAGTCGAAAGTCGAAAGTCGAAAGTCGAAAGTCGAAAGTCAAAATTCAAAATTCAAAATTCCAAATTCAAAATTCAAAATTCAAAATTCAAAATTCAAAACAAAATTCAAAATTCAAAAGTCAAAATTCAAAATTCAAAATTCAAAATTCAAAATTCAAAATTCAAAATTCAAAATTCAAAATTCAAAATTCAAAATTCAAAATTCAAAATTCAAAATTCAAAATTCAAAATTCAAAATTCAAAATTCAAAATTCAAAATTCAAAATTCAAAATTCAAAATTCAAAATTCAAAATTCAAAATTCAAAATTCAAAATTCAAAATTCAAAATTCAAAATTCAAAATTCAAAATTCAAAATTCAAAATTCAAAATTCAAAATTCAAAATTCAAAATTCAAAATTCAAAATTCAAAATTCAAAATTCAAAATTCAAAATTCAAAATTCAAAATTCAAAATTCAAATTCAAAATTCAAAATTCAAAATTCAAAATTCAAAATTCAAAATTCAAAATTCAAAATTCAAAATTCAAAATTCAAAATTCAAAATTCAAAATTCGAAATTCGAAATTCAAAATTCAAAATTCAAAATTCAAAATTCAAAATTCAAAATTCAAAATTCAAAATTCAAAATTCAAAATTCAAAATTCAAAATTCAAAATTCAAAATTCAGAATTCAAAATTCAAAATTCAAAATTCAAAATTCAAAACTCAAAACTCAAAACTCAAATTTCAAAGTTCAAAATTCAAAATTCAAAGTTCAAAACTCAAAATTCAATATTGAAAATTGAAAATTGAAAATTGAAAATTGAAAATTGAAAATTGAAAATTGAAAATTGAAAATTGAAAATTGAAAATTGAAAATTGAAAATTGAAAATTGAAAATTGAAAATTGAAAATTGAAAATTGAAAATTGAAAATTGAAAATTGAAAATTGAAAATTGAAAATTGAAAATTGAAAATTGAAAATTGAAAATTGAAAATTGAAAATTGAAAATTGAAAATTGAAAATTGAAAATTGAAAATTGAAAATTGAAAATTGAAAATTGAAAATTGAAAATTGAAAATTGAAAATTGAAAATTGAAAATTGAAAATTGAAAATTGAAAATTGAAAATTGAAAATTGAAAATTGAAAATTGAAAATTGAAAATTGAAAATTGAAAATTGAAAATTGAAAATTGAAAATTGAAAATTGAAAATTGAAAATTGAAAATTGAAAATTGAAAATTGAAAATTGAAAATTGAAAATTGAAAATTGAAAATTGAAAATTGAAAATTGAAAATTGAAAATTGAAAATTGAAAATTGAAAATTGAAAATTGAAAATTGAAAATTGAAAATTGAAAATTGAAAATTGAAAATTGAAAATTGAAAATTGAAAATTGAAAATTGAAAATTGAAAATTGAAAATTGAAAATTGAAAATTGAAAATTGAAAATTGAAAATTGAAAATTGAAAATTGAAAATTGAAAATTGAAAATTGAAAATTGAAAATTGAAAATTCAAAATTCAAAATTCAAAATTCAAAATTCAAAATTCAAAATTCAAAATTCAAAATTCAAAATTCAAAATTCAAAATTCAAAATTCAAAATTCAAAATTCAAAATTCAAAATTCAAAAATTCAAAATTCAAAATTCAAAATTCAAAATTGAAAATTGAAAATTGAAAATTGAAAATTGAAAATTGAAAATTGAAAATTGAAAATTGAAAATTGAAAATTGAAAATTGAAAATTGAAAATTGAAAATTGAAAATTGAAAATTGAAAATTGAAAATTGAAAATTGAAAATTCAAAATTCAAAATTCAAAATTGAAAATTCAAAATTTAAAATTGAAAATTCAAAATTCAAAATACAAAACTTAAATGTTTTAAGTTAAAAGTCAAGCGTCAAAACTCATAACATTTTGATTTAATTTTAGCAGAAAACTAAATGATAACCTTAAAGCAGCAAAAAGAACGAAAACATTAAAAGTTTTCTCCATCTTTAAAACCATAGCTTGTGCTAACGTTCTCCCACCCGACCGACCGACCGGCCTGCTTCGATTGCTCGCACTCATTTTCCCAAACGAAAACGCGTTTCTCAGCTGTCACTCAACAACGATGCGCAAGACCGGTCAGGACACTCACCGTGTGTGTTTCGGTGGCACCCACGCAAGCATCGGGAGCTCCCCAAGGTGTGCACTTCTTCCGTCCGCATCCGCATGGCGGGTTGAGTCGTGATTTACATAGTAAACATTGAGTCGCTCAAACGGCTTCGGCGCTATCGGCTACCGGAGGAACGCATCGGTCGGTCGGTCGGAAAGAATCTTCTCAAAAGCAAGACCTGCCGGATGGACCCACCATCAGTCGACTTTGATGTGTTATCGCGAGCGCACGGGAAAACCAGCAGTCGCAGTCGCCGAGTTTTGGCCGGCCGCCGTCAAAGTTGAAAGATAAAATCGTTTTGTCCGATTGTCCGTGATGTGTGACTTCAAAGCAATGGGATCTCGCGTGGGAGTGAGCAGTTGTGTGTGCTGTACGTACCTAGTTTGAATTGATTTGTCTACTTCGCAGAATCGATACTGGCCAGCAAGCTCTAACTGAATGATTTTATTGATGGAGAAGCATGGTTATTTTTTTCACGCTGGGCATTAGTCGTTCTGGATACTGTTGTAGGAGGGGATGGATGATGCGAATGTTGAGTTAATTCATTAAGAGAAAGTGATGATGCTGGACGGTGTTTAAAAATACAAAAAAAAAAACGTGGAAATTAATATGAGTGTGAGAAAGGGTGTACATTAACCGTGATCGTAGCATGCTACGGCGTGGCAGACAACGCTGACCGGTCACTTTGTGTCCTTTAAACTGCTACTGTCTGTGCCGTTCGTAGCTGTACGTCGGCTGCTCTTGTGGAGTGTGAAAAACGACCGGTAGTGATGGTGATAAAGATGAAAAATTGCATTTGCCTGGAAATTGTGTCGAGCATAATGGGAAGGCTTTTATGGTAGAAGGAAATTACTCCCACAGGTGGCGGAAGTTGACTCTGCGACACAGAACTGTGCAGTTTTGTTCATGCAAGCGCATGGTGTTTTACAGCACATGTGACTAGTAACGCTCCGATCGCAGTATGCAGGAAGCCGTCCGTCATGTCGTTAGAAAAACGTTTTGTTCGTCGTGCGTTCGTTTCGACGGTTGCTATGTTCGACAATGTCAGTCTAAAATCATAATTCATTCGTTAACAAACAGTGGTCACAGTGGGCGTTGAAAAAACCGGCAGAAGTAATAACTCGGACCAATCGGTCACGGTTCAACCTCCACTTGGGGCAAACGCATTAGTGATGTAACGTATTTTGGGGTAGAAAAAATAAGCAAAAGATGAAGATGAGTGAAACCAGCAACGGCATCAAGAAGGAAAACATCTAGCGCGTTTGTATCGACTTCTCAAATACAGCGGAATAAACGCAGAGAAAACATTTTCGATACCGTCAGCACCTAGTAAATATTGCCAATCGGTCTGGATAAGTTCGGATTGCCAAAGGGAGAAAAGTTCACATCGGAGCAGCAGCGGAATCGGAAAATTACGGCCAACTGCACAGTCGTGGGTGCGGCCGGAGGCCCAGCGCCAGCGCGGGGGTAAGTTTTTTTCCACTGTTCCATATATAAATAATCGCATTTTATGGCCCAGAAACATTATTTCGCCGCAATTCGATTCGATTCGAATTGACGCGGTCACATTGATTGACGATCGTCATCGCTATTCGCGGCGAATGCCAATGAATGCACGGGCCGGGAGGGTGGTGGTAATAAATTTCGTCGAGGCGCATACTGCGATCGAATAAATTTGGAATGTACTATTTGGCAGACGATCGAAGAAGGCACGTAGCCAACTAGTTTTATTGGAAACCACATAGTTTTGGTTCAGAGTGACCGCTTAAAAAAATAAGAGCTTTCCATGATATTTGTTTATGATTTTTTTTAAAGAACAACCGAGTTCTTTATTTCAAAATGACGGACATCATTGACATAGGTTTGACCCCGATAATTGTGAGTTGACCGTTCGTAGACCGTTAAAGTCGGTCCACGTTTGATACAACGAGTGGCAGACAGGCGTCGTCGGCGGAAAATAAGAAAAACAAAAACCGATTTGACCATGCCTTTGTTGCAAATCAGATGGTGCTCGACGTTTCTGGCACTTTGGACTGGTTCGTTTGGGCACATTCGTATTTTAGGCTCGTATTCTTTTAATTTTTTTTTCTCTTTTCAAACCAATAAATAATGGTGGCCTCGTCTACAGACTTTACTAAGTATAGCAGACGACAATTCCTTCCGGCGGCGAAGACCAAAATTGTATAAATTTGCTCTCCGCAGTCGTTATGCAAATGGCAGGTAAATAGAGTCTTACACAAAAGATAAATTGGTCGCGACGAAGAACGGCGCTCCGACTCAAACGGCATTGTCAACCAGCGAAATGGTTCGGATGTGAATTCGTCTGCCACCATTATAAAAATACCAAACCGCTTCTTTACCTTCAAGGCATTTTCAACGTGAAACTCACTTTAATTCTTAAGAAATCTTAGGTTTTTTTCCAATTCAAGTTCAAAAGCAAACGAAAGCCTCTTTAAATTCAATCCCTAATTACCCAAAAAGTTGTAAAAGGTCAAACTTTTGCCCCATTTGTAATTAGTTATTTGAAAAGTTACTCGACTTAAAAGCTTAAATCCAACGGACAACTTCTCCCGAAGTACACTGAAACGATTGAAACTGAAACCAGCATAATCCAATTGAAAGGAGAGCAGTGGAATGGTGCATGATTGCGTCGCTAATTGGAAGACAGAAATTCATAACTTTGCCAGACTTCAACTTGAAACTGTTACCCAGTTGGAACTGTCGGCCGGCCGGAATTAGTTTCGAAGGGCAATCAAAGTGGCACTGTCGCTCCGCCGGAGCACGGCTCGGTACATTTACTCTTCCGTGTCTGGTACGTGCCGTCATGGTAACCAAGCTGGACGAAGTTTACGGCTGCATGGGGAAAACAAATTAATTATAAGTTTTTCCGACCGAAGTTTCGTGTGGTGGCAATCCGGGAGAATGTGTGTGTGATAATGGTTCAGTAGATTGTTTTAATTTAATGTACTGTTACGGACAACTTCACAAGTCAGCTCCATGGCGAATTACGAGCAGAAAATATTATGATTGTACGCTAACTATGGGTGTTATTTTTCGGCCGGAGAAGTTTGCTGTCGTCACTGCCACTTCCCACGTGGAGACCTACTAGTTCCTCCATTTCTGTATGGGTTTTCTATTTTTGCCTATGTAAACATGGTAAACATGCACTTTCATGATAACCGTTTTTCAGTCAGTGACGAAGTGTATGTAAAACGTTCAATAGTGTAGCTTTTTTCTGGTAGCTAACGACATAGGCAATGCTCACCTGCGAAAGAAGTCCAATTCTTCTGTTATTCGTTTGGAAACTTCAGGGCCTCTACTTCAGATCAACAGAATATTTAATAAAACTCACGAGCTTGAAAAAAATGCTCTTGTTTAAACTTCAGGCTGTTCGAGAATGTGAAAATTTTCAGGGAACCCTGTTGTACCAGCGTCAGCATGGAACGTTAACATTTTACTGTAAGTCGGATGTGCTGCTTGCTGACCGTTTTTGGCATAGACAAGTGGCTGATTATCGCCCCGAGTCCTGACATGGCCTGACAATAGCAAGTACTAGGAATAGTACGCCGGCAAACTGGTAATGTTGGTGGACGAGTCTGTGCACCGTGCAAATTGGCCAAATTGAAAAAGTATATTATGGACCACATAAAAAGGTGAGAACCGTTTCCGTGAAAACAGCGAAATCAACATCCACATGACCAGTAAGTAAAGTTGTGCAGCCGCAAGCCAACACTTCGGTTCCTGGTTTGGATAATACGTTTACATTTTAGTGTCGGCAACATTACGGAGCGAACCAAACGCTCCCAGCAACCTCCAAAATGGGTAGCAACAGGTGCAATAAATTTTTACTCAATGCCTCGTATGCTTAAATATTCCTCAATTTGAGGTTGATTCAGAGTTCTTATCAACTTCTTCTTGCAAAGTAATTGTCCAGAGTTTGGGCCTCTCATGTTTCGGTAACGGCCAGATTTTTCCTATTTTCATATAGTATGCAGTAGATCGGATCAAACGATTAAAATCTGAAAACCTGGTAATGTCGGGTCTTTTCATAAACAGTACAACATCATAATGAATCAAAACGATTTTCGACGATCCAGGAATTCCATCAATCCAGCAATTCAGGATGTTTGTTCCCACACCTCGTCCCCGACCTAAACCTCCTTGGTCACATAGTCGTTTGCGAGAACTAAAGCGACTGAGAGCAGCAGCGCTTCGCAATTATACTAATCGGCGCGGCCCCCAGACAAAGCGAGAGTTTGTTTTTGCAACACTGTTCAGTTTGCTTATGTTGAGTTTGTTCGGCTCCATAATAAACCGTATTTTTGCAGTGATATTGAACATTAACTGTAATTTAAAGTTGATTATACTCTTCGCTGTGATTAGTTTTGTGCCGGGTCAGTGGAATATCACTTAATCGTGCTTTTTGTTCACATTTGTTGCTCTGTGAAATATCGCTTATTCGAGCTTATATTGTTTACATTTGCCGATTCCGTGACATCGACCAAAGTAGATTGTGTTAAGGTTGTTTGATATCGCTTAACTGTGTTCAAAGTAACTGGATTTGAGGTGGTTCACTGCCGTGTTCAAAGTAAATTGATTCAAGGTGGTTTATCTCGGCAAGAAGTTGTTCAGTATGGAAAGTGCATGTGATCATTGCGCCAAACCGGTGAAAGCGACTGATGAGTCTATCACCTGCATGGGATTTTGTGAACAGGTCATTCATACAAAATGCGCTGGATTGAACTCGTCCGTCATGAAAGTGTTACATGAGCGACCAATGCGTTGAATTGATGAAAATGACACGTTTTAAAAAGGTTTTATCCTTCGTCGGCCAGGCTGTCTCCTCAATGTCTGCTAACCATAGTGAGGCCATCAGTGATTTGAAGCAGGCAATCTTGGTTAACGGCAAGCAGATGGAACAGCTTTCTAAGAAAGTACAAGAGACTATCTCTACACCACTAGCCCCTAAAATTACTGTCGGCGAATCTCCGATGAAACGTCGTCGTGATGAACGGATTATGATTGCTAAGCCGCTCCTTGGAGGCACGAAACCATCTACCTCTGAAACCGTAAAGATTGTTCCCCTCCGAAGGAATTATTCTGGCTCTACCTGTCCAGAATTCACCCTAGTGTTAAAGCGGATGCGGTACCTGATTTGGTTAGAGAATGCTTGCAGTGCGATGGACCGTTCAAGGTCATTCCATTGACCAAAAAGGATGCAAATTTGTCCGCAATGAACTTTATCTCGTTTAAAATCGGGATTGATACAAAATTACGAGACTCTGCATTGAACACGGGGACCTGGCCACAAGGGCTTCTCTTTAGAGAGTTTGAGGGTGCTGTCTCAAAAAACTACTGAGCACCATCAAACCTCCTCTCATCGCTTATTACTCCAAGGATCGCAGTAACTCCTGCGACGACCTCGGTACCAGCTATAACTCCAGGATCTTCGGTCATGTAACTGCTTCTGACTCTCCTAGCACTACTACCACTTCACCGTCGGCCATTCGGATGTTGGGACGCAACGTTTCTAGCATCATAGAGGCTTCTATTCCCCTTACTACAGTCGAGCTTCTCCTGCCAGCGCACACCAGTCGTCTCGGCCCTGTGTGCAATTGTGCGGAACGAAGCCCCAAAACCGCAAATCCTGGCAAGTATCAGTGTGTTTGTTTCCTCACTACCACTGATGGCACTACCGTACACCAGGCAAGTGCAACAACTCCTATAACAATTCCTTCGATGACGCCGTCCCCGTTTCCAGCTCTGTGTCAGACCCGCAGCTGAACTCGAATTCTCCATTGCTGATTTATTACCAGAACGTGCGCGGACTTCGAACCAAAATCGACGACTTTTATATTGCTGTAGCTGAGTCAAACTTCGATATAATTGTATTAACGGAAACCTGGCTTGACGAGAACGAGGACATTATCGACGGCATCGATTTAGATTTCCATAGAACTGATTCCAATGGCTTAGCCACTGCAATCGCGCAGATCGACTAGCAATCTCTGTTACTGTATCCTGATGTTGACACGGCTGTTGAACAATTCATTCGCACTTTGAACAGTTTGATCACCGATTTCGTTCCCATACGCCGACCCACCCGCAAGCCTCCATGGGGAAACGCGCATCTCCGTCGATTGAAACTTGCTAGATCATCTGCTCTGCGCGCATTTCAAAGATCACGCTGCCAAGCCACCAAGCGAAACTTTAGCCGTGCCTGTAGTGATTTTCGAGCATACAACCGTTTTTTTGTATAAGCACGAATGCAAAGATACCTCCGCAGAAATCCGAAGAAATTTTGGTCATTTGTCAACTCTAAGAAAAACGAAGACGGCTTACCTGTTGATCTGTTTCTGGACGATCGTAAAGCCAACGTTGCTCGCGATAAATGCAACCTCTTTGCTACTCACTTCAAGCAGGCTTTTAATCGTGCTCCTGCTTGCTCAAAACAAATTGCTTATGCTGTTAGAAAAATACCTAATGAAGTCATGGAGGAGATTGTGAAAACTGCCATCGGAAAACTAAAATATTCGTTAGTGGCCGGACCTGACGGTAGTCCATCTTACATCCTGAAAAAGTGTTCTACTGTTCTCGCAAGACCTCTCTCACTGTTGTTCAATGCTTCAATCCAGCAGTGTAAGTTCCCTACTCTGTGGAAAGAATCAGTAATGTTCCCTGTACACAAGAAGGGTGATAAGCGCAACGTTCAAAACTATCGAGGGATTACATCGTTATGCTCAAGTTCTAAAGTGCTCGAGATAATCGTGAACGACGCTTTGTCGACGCGCTGTCAACACTACATTTCCTCAGATCAGCATGGTTTTTTTTTCAAAACGTTCAGTCTCCACGAATCTCGTCGATTTCGTCTCGTTCTGTCTGCGCAATATGAATGAACGGGTGCAAAGTGATGCAGTGTACAAGGACCTGAAAGCTGCGTTTGATCGGGTTGATCACAGCATCCTCCTTGCTAGGCTGGAGAAACTTGGACTTTCCGCACCGTTCTGCAAGTGGCTACATTCGTACCTAACACACCGTAGGCTAAGTGTGAAGATCGGATCAGAGTTTTCCGACTCGTTCAGCAACATCTCTGGCGTACCACAGGGGAGCACCCTTGGACCATTGCTCTTTTCTCTTTTTATAAACAAACTATCTGGCTGTCAGGCTATCGATCTTTTTATGCCGACGATGTAAAAATCTTTAAAGTAATTAAAATCGACTCCGACTGCATTGAACTGCAACAACTTGTGGACAAATTTGAAGATTGGTGCTCGAATAACAAAAAAAAACAAAGCCTTGGGTTTATACCGTCTTTAGACATTACCTTTCTTTATCGACAGACTTCGCGGCCGGCTGTTAAAGTACAGGGAAATTACATGGCCAGTACAACGATCCTACTGACGCTAACTAGCAAGCACCGCCTAAACAAATAATACATAAACAAATAATCGATATCTTTACTCCAGACATGTGTTACGTACCCAATCAAACATAAAGCGAAACCCGAAACGTTTCTGGTCCTTTGTAAATGAGAAGCGCAAAGAGAACAGCCTCCCTTGCAGCATGTTTTTGGCAGAAGACTCTTCAAGCACAATGAGCGATACCTGCAATCTTTTTACCAAACATTTTTTAAGTGTATTTTCAACCGTGGCAGCTAATCCGGCTCAAATCAAAAATGTTGTGCTTGGTATACCCAGCAATGTGTTAAACATAGGTAATTTCAGCTTCTCAGGCGAAGATATTCTTGCTGCATTGCGGAAGTTAAAGTCTTCAACATCGGCTGGGTCTGATGGAATTCCGTCTATTGTGCTAAAACGATGTGCGGATGCCTTATGTGCTCCATTGAAACCAATTTGAATCACTCACTGTCGCAGGCGACATTTCCTGCGCGTTGGAAAAAGTCGACCATGTTTCCCGTCTATAAAAAAGGTGATAAACAAAGTATAGCAAATTATCCTGGAATTACTTTCCTATGCGCGGGATCCAAGCTCTTCGAAATATTAGTAAGCAACGTACTGTTTCGAGAGGCTAAAGCGTATATCTCATCTAACCAACACGGATTTTGCTCAGGGAGATCGACAACAACGAATTTAGTACAGTTCACATCGCATTGCATTAGGTTCATGGAAACAGGAGCTCAAGTAGATACCGTTGTACACAGATATAAAAGCGGCATTTGACAGTGTAGACCACTCTATTCTATCAGCGAAAATTGAGCGACATGGTGCATCACCCGCTATAGTACAATGGTTAAAATCGTACCTTATTGATCGAAGCCTATCTGTAAAAATTAGAAGCCATGAATCACAAAGTTTTACCAACCGCTCGGGTGTACCACAAGGGAGTAATCTGGGGCCGTTACTATTTTCATTATTTTTTAACGACGTCTGCTATGTCTGCTATCAGGTCGGTTTCTTATTTATGCTGACGATCTTAAACTTTACTGTGGTGTACGCTCGACGGCTGATTGTATCGAACTACAGCAGCATCTCAACGATGTCCACGATTGGTGTGCCCAAAATCGTGATCGTGAGTGTGACCTAAGTGCGCAGTGGTCTCATTTTCACGTAGAAAAAATCCAATCCAATAGAATTACACTATATCTGACGAGACAGCCAACAGAGTAACGGTAGTTAGAGACTTAGGCGTACTCTTAGACACTCTAATGACCTTTAGAGACCATTATTCTCACATAATTGGTCAGGCGAATAGAAACTTGGGTTTTATTATTAGAGTTGCCAAAGGATTTACTGACCCATATTGTTTACGAGCACTGTATTTTGCCCTTGTACGTTCCATACTGGAAGCGTCAGTCGCTGTTTGGAGTCCATACACAGCTGTTTGGTCAAACGGGATTGAAGCAATTCAATCAAGATTTCTGCGTTATGCATTGAGAAGCTTACCGTGGCGAAACCCAATAAAAAATTACCGCCATACGTTGAACGCTGCCGTTTGCTAGATATGGATACCCTAGCTAAACGAAGAAACATATGTAGAGCAGTTTTTGTGGGCAATTACTGACAGGCGAGATCGACTCCTATTTTGTCCTTGCACAAATTTGCATTAATATTCTGCCCAGAAACCTGAGATGATGGGAATTTTGAAGACTACACTACCAGCGCACTGAATATGGACAGAACGAACCCGTAAGGGCGATGTGTGAAGTTTTCAATAAATGTTATTTATATTTTGACTTTTCCATGACCAGTGTTAGTTTTAAAAATAGATTAAGAAGATTATTTAGCTTATAAGTTTTGTGAATTTGTATATTAGAAATGTCTGTGAACCTTGTGATATAGGGCAAGGAACGAGTTAAGCAGTGTTACCTATTTTAATCAGTTGAACATAAATGATCCGAAAATGCACTTTTTTATTCATATTTTCAAAATCTTTTGATAGGATCATCTTCACAAATCACTTAACCATACATTTGATTCACACAAACACAATTTACTGGGTTTCCGACAAGAAATATGATGAATTAAAAATTGTTGTCCAAAAACGTACATTTTTCAGCTGCTCTTCGCCACCTCGCTACTAACGAATTCATCAAATTTTCAGCACTAATTACAACCACTCTGAAAGTCAAGCACTCAATTGGCACATACCATATTATTCAGTCTCTTTTTTTCTATTATCCAAGGCTTTGTCACTAGCCAAAAGTTTTATTATTTTCTAACAAAACTGAAAACAAATTCTGAATTGACGGAACCTGTTCACCACTAGCAGCAGCTGCAGCACAACTGATGAACTATCGTATTGCCAAGACACTGTTTCGGTTCTGGAAATAAGAATTTTAAGTTTGAAATTAACTGAAACCTCCTATGGTGAAAACGTGGTTCAATACTTTCAAGAGAAATGTATGTTCATAATTAATTTTTCTTTATTAAAAACAACACAAAAGACAGCTTTTTCAATAATTTTCGAAGATTTTCTCAGTGATTTAATGAAGCAACGATGTGTTTCAATGTTATTTGCTTTGACAACACTGTTCTGAGCCGGACCGTGTGTACTGCTATGTTTACCTCTTTTGTTCTCCCACCATCCTTATGAACAGCGAGTGAGACGTCAAACTCGCAGTTTTCCATAAGAAAACCAGAGAATAAAAGAGACGACGAATACCGTTTGCCGAACGGAGCGGTGAGTGTATGCCCCGATAAACAATTTAGACAGATGGCATTTTACGCATCTATGCCGATACGCTATGCCGATTACGCATCAGATGCCGATTAGTAGGTCGCGGATAGGAACGCGAACTTACTGAATAGGGGGAAAAGTTCGAGGGATTTTTTAACGGGACGTGAAAAAATTCAGATTTCAGGATTGCTTAAAATAGCACCTTGCGGGTGAAAATGGGTTCGGTGTGTTCAAAATTAGTTCCGCCGCTCCAACTTTTAAAGCGAAAAATCAAAAGCTTAGCTCAACAATAGTGTCTTCCAATGGTAACAGCTTGAAGAACTAAAGATAGCAAGAAGATTGGTATGCTGATATCCCCCACTTAGTCAACCCATCGCTTGTAATAAGGTAAAACAATCAGTGACCCGCTTAGACTGCTTAAAACTAGTTCTTTATCCTATGTAAACACTTCTTGTAAACGTTCAAAAGAAGATGGGATTTTTATGCCTTTTTGAGGGTCTATGTTAGATCTTCTCAAAAAGGCTTTTCCCCATCCAAGTAAATTCATGGAGGCCAACGTGGCCAGATGGATAAATAAATAAAAATGAAAATGAAATTTAATGAAAAATGAAATAACGCGAGAGCCAATGTACGTAGTCAACCATTGGCTCGTTTTCAATCAGCTCAAACATACTCTGGAATCAGTCAAGAAATAGATCTCAGTCATTGGCCTTTTCAATTCTTCATGAACAACTTTCATTGTTCGACTTGCAAGAACACATCGTTGGTACTCCAGCCTGGGTACTGTCTGTGATTTAAATTCCTGCCATAAATAAACGACAACTGTAACTGTTCTTCCGATGTCGCAGTACTTGTTTCCAATCCGCTGCAGATTTACTACCAGAACGTGCGCGGTTTTCGAGCTGAAATCGATGACTACTTAATTAATCATAGCTTGACGAAAAGATTCACTCACAGCAGCTATTCGGGAGCGCATTTTGCGTCTTTATAAGTAATTATAACAAGCAGAAAATCCAGTGGTGGTGGTGTGTTGATGGCGATCTCTAATAAGCTGAGTTGCTCCACCGACCCATCCCCGATTTACAAAACACTAGAGCAGCTATGGGCAAAAGTTCTAGTGGCTGATCGTTCTCAGGGCATCGGCGCGGTGTAATTGTTTCACCTCACAGTCGTAAGAAAGATGCCAGAAGTATCAGTGCAAATATTGACTCAACTAGAAGTATGTATTTTTATCTAGCGTCGACTGACTTAGTGCTTCTGTTCGCTGATTACCTAAAACCAGTCCGGTTTAGTTTGGAATGCTGCTGTAAACGGTTGCCCTCATATCGACTACCAACGCTTTCACGCTTCTGCAGCTTGCACCATGCTTTTCGATGGACAGCCTCGACTTTGCTGCTCCCATTTTGATGAAACGGCGCCCATACGGCCGACGAATATTCGAGAGTTGAACGCACTAAGGCACAGTGTAAATCTTTGAAGCAGTAGATGTTCTGGAAATATCTGCCGAACCGGAAAATCAATCCCAACTGCGACGAGGTCTTGGAGGCAGTATATGACACTTGATCTCTGAATGTCAGTAAGGAATCAAGAAGCACACCACGATCTTTTAGGCAGAGCCGTACCGTGGCACAGTGGCGCCCTTGGCGAAGACCCAATTTAGTACTTCCTCGTTTCTTAAGTCAGTGTTCCTTCCAAGTTTATTATTTTTGATAAGATTCTAAACCACCAACCTGATTTTGAATCTGGACTAAATTCTGAAACGCATTTTCCATCAGATTTTGTTCCAAATTTTGTAACAAATTTTGGAACAGATTTTAACTAGATTCTGGACCATATTTTTGAACAGGTTTTGGAGCAGATATTGGACCGCATATCTTGCTCCACATTTGGTCCACATTTTTGTATCAGATTTTAGATCAAATTTTAGACCAAATGGACCAAAACCAGGTTATAAACCAGCTTTTGGACCTCATTTTTCATCACATTTTTACTTTCGGGCAGATTTTGAACCAGGAGCCGATTAGTTTCCGAGTTCGAAAACAGACACCGGACCGGACCACATTTTGGATTCGAGACCAGATTTTGGGCGACATTTTTATCAGATTTGGACCAGATTTTGTATAATATTTTGTACCACATTTTTTATGAAATTTTAGACCAGATTCTGGACTTAACATTCTGGATTTTATGTTATATTTTAAACCACCGACCAGATTTTGGATCCAGTTTTGAACCAGATTCTAGACCTGGATCGTATTTTGGACCTGGACTAGAATGCAGACAACATTTTTTATTAAATTTTGTTCCCGATTTTGTAACAAATTTTGGAACAGAAGTTCGACCAGATTTTGGACCACATTTTTATCAAATTTGGACCAGGTCTCATGATCAGAACCACATTTATGATCAGATTTGGGACATGGAGCAGCTTTTGTTCCATATTTTTACATGATTGTCATACATGACTCATGTCATGTCATACATGACAGGACTCGTAAAATTCTGTATAATCAGTACTTCGCTACCCTCGAGAGTGCCTTACTAAGGTTCAGGCCGTATAGCAGAAAAAAATGGACCAAGTTGGCTGCCTTGTGGAACTCCAGAGCTAAACGAAGACGTCCGGTCAGGTACGAATGCAGCCAGGAGTGTAGACTTTCGTAAATGACCACAGACAGACCACAGACCTGAAAGCAGCGTTTGATCGGGTGGATCACGTACTCTCTTTGTAAGGCTTGAGAAACTGAGTGTTTCCGTGCTGTTGTGCAAGGCTACCCCAGTACCTAACACAGCATAAGTTAAGTGTGAAGATTAGGTCCGTGATTTCCGACTCGCTTTGCAACATCTCTGGCGTACCACAGAGGATTAATCTTATCAAACAAGTCTGAGAACTAATTTTGCTGGAATTCAAGCGATTATTGATCAAACATTTTCCATCAGAATCCGGGAAGCAAACACGTTTGATTCGTTAATCCTTTACAATACTGGGTATTTATGCTTATTTCAATAGTGGCTTGGCAAATTTTTATATTACTATGTCATTCCATATTTAGAAAAAAATTCTGATCGATTGATGCAAATATCTTCCAAATTCGTTGAAAACTGGCTGTGTTATGAGCGGGCAAAACGTAACGTAACTTTTTGTTATGTTTCCATTTCTCGTACTTCTAAAGTGTTTAAAAATTTAAAGTCACTAAGATTTTTGTTGTTCAACTTAAATAAATTACAGTAAGCTGCTTGACACGGATTCAGTTAAGTCCAAACCCTGCTGCACACCATAAATATAGTGACGGCTTTCTCTCCAACTGTTAGACAATTGTTGAGACCAGGCGAAAAAAAGTTAAAAATAGCGACTGGCAACGATTTCAAAGTTTCGTAACGAAAACACCGTATGGAGTGCCGTAAGGTGTAGGCAGAGGGAGCACAAGTGGATGCGACAAACAGCTTTTGCAGCTTCCTCATCCGTACGTAACGCCGAACACACTCGTTGCTGGGAACGTGCACTATAGCTTGCAGCAATCCCATCCGCAGAAGCGCAGCACAGCCAGCAGCCACTGATGAAAACACTTCCCAAAACGGTCGGCAAATAAATCACAATTACCTATACTGCTGCCAGAGCACGTGGATGGACGTTTGCTGGTGGCAGCCTATGTGGTTGGCATGCAGAAGGTTGCCGGATCTTTTTTGCAGGGACACAAATAGCCAGAATTTTTTATTTGTAACACACGAGGTTAAGTCTAAGTATCCAGAAGTTTAACGATTTCTAGCATGAGTTACGTTCTATTTTTTTGCTCACACGAAAACACCAGCTTCTTCCATTTGAGGTTTTAAGTGATACACATACTGCAGTAAAACGAGACCAACTGCCAATGTTTCAATTTTTTAAATTTTGTTGTTCTATATATGTTTAGTATCGAAATACGAAAAAACTAAATTATCACCGAATAAAAACTAAAGCCTTGGATATATACATCTTTAAGACCTCACACTTCTTGATGAGAGATTTCGCAGTCGTTTATTAGAGTTTAATTAATGTTTGTTGGATAATAATAAACATTGCAAACTCGTTAATTCTAACCACTACGCCGGGATTGACCTCATCCGTTAGATTTATTTATTTGTTAAAATAGACAAAAATTACTTGATCCTACACTTGCTAACTATCAAAAACTACTAGCTAATGTTCTAAAGCGGGGTTTCACCACGGTGCGGATGATGTCGGAGACGAAATTAAGGGTCATAAGTCAGATGTTGCACCAAAAATGCTCCAATTGGTTCTCCGTAAGCAGAAATTTTTCCGTGTTAACCGGGCTCGAGCTAGGATGTCGTGTATCTGAGGAATCCAAAGGCAGTCAATGTCAAAACATCCTATATGAAGACAGCTCTTATTATGTCCCGACGTGTTTGCAGAGGGTCCCGGTTGATTAGTCTTTGACCCTTTGAGCACTCTGTTGACGTCGTTAGAATAAGTAAGAAAACGCAACGATCCGAGATGGCTACCTTGCGGAATTCCCAAAAAAGTAGTAAAAGCCGGCCAAAGAAACCTATCGATGGATTCATTAACGAGACGATTCAACAGATACGATTTAAACCACTGGAAAAGATAAATCCGAAGATGATAAGGACAAGGCTCGAGAGGACCTATGAAGACCTATGCAAATGTGCAGATTGAGAGCGAGGTATTCTTCCGTCCTATCATTGGAAGACCTAGCCGTCATCCGTGGACAAATGATAACGCTCTGAGGTTCATAAATTTTTCCACGGCCAGAGGTATGACCATCGGGTACATTTACTATCTACGTCGGAATATTCGGAACGCACCTGGAAGCACCCAAATGAAGACTCTAGCTCCCACATCGATCTCAGGAGAAAGTTTGCCATACTTGTGATGTGCAATGATGGTGCTAGAAACCTGCTGACTGACAATACAGCGGTTTAGCCAGGTAACCGGTAGGAGCACTTCCAGACGCTGTTGAATGGTGAGGTAATCACAGATTTACCGATGGCCAAGTTGTTGAGCCACCAACACAGGAGCAGAATAAGAAGGCAATTTATGAGCTGGAAAACTGTGAGGCTGCAGGGAAGGACGGTATCTCGGTTGAATTTCTAAAATCAGAAAACAAGCGACCGTACGAAACAATCCACCAAATCATTATCAGGATCTAGGCGGAAAAAATATCGAAAGAGCGGTTGGGTGGCCTCATTTGCCCTATTTTTTTTAAAAAAAAGGACAACTCTACTGGAAAAATTATGCATTAGGCATCTTCTAGTATTCTATTCTGCAAACTGAGACTATTAGCGGAATCCTTCGTCGGCGAGTACCAAGCTGGTTTTTCTTAGTAGAATCAGGCCATTTGATGTCAAAGTCACTTGGTTTATTCTCAGGCCCCTCATCACCCTTCCTTCATGCTGAATTCTATATTATCCCGATATGGCTTATTGGCAGTGCAAAAATGAGATCCTTATAGTAAAATGCATTGGTTTCGCCCGCCAGGGATGGCTATAATTGGGGACTGCGCGCTGTCATGTGGAACAAGGTGGGTAAAGTAGAGAAAAGCATTGAAGGAAGGGTACCCAATTACACATAAGCACGCATAAAAACATTTAATAAGCATATCGCTCAATCAATAGCGATTATAGCAAAAATAAATGCAGTGCGGGTTATACAGCAAACACCCGGGCGATATCACAATAGATCAAACGTTACAGGTCGCAGGGATGAGTCCATTCAGGAAAAAAACATGGTTATTGGCAGGGATCGTGGGAGTCCAAATAAAGTAGTGAAGGATTTCAAATACCATGGCACGCTTTGCATGCCCTGCCCATCGTATCCGTCCAGCTTTAGCCACCTTCTGGATACTGGTGGTGGCTGGATAGAGCTGTGCGAGTTCATGGTTCATCCTCCGCCTCCATACTCCGTTCTCCTGTACGCCGCCGAAGATCGTTCTTAGCACTCGTCGTTCGAAAACTCCGAGCACTCGCAGGTCCTCCTCGAGCATTGTCCATGTTTCATGCCCGTAGAGAACAACCGGTCTAATAAGCGTCTTGTACAGGGTGCACTTTGTACGGGGACTTAGTCTGCTCGACCGCAATTGCTTGTGGAGCCCATAGTAAGCACGACTTCCGCTGATAATACGCCTCCGATTCTCACGGCTGGTATCATTGTCCGCCGTTACCAGTGAGCCAAGGTAGACAAATTCATCGACTACCTCAAACTCATCGCCGTCGATCAATATACTACTGCCCAAGCGGTGTCGTTCGTACTCGGTTCCGCTGGTCAGCATGTACTTTGTTTTAGACGTATTTAGCTTTAACCCAATCTTTTCTGCTTCGCGCTTTAGTCTGGTGTACTGTTCAGCCACCGCCATAATATCCATGTCATCGGCAAAGCAAACGAATTGACTAGATTTGTTGAATATCGTGTTCTTCGTTCCGTGCTTTAGTATTTTTCGTGGTGACGGCTTGCAAAGCCTGCTACACGGAACCCCCTGTTTCGCCGGAGGGCCAACGAAGCTCGAAAGAGCCCTCCTTTCCTGTCAGCATACGACCTTGGCTTCCCCCGGGGTTGGTTATCCGATCTCCACCAAAGTTGCTCGTATCCCGGCTGATACCACGAGGAGGTAGAAATAGGAGTTGCTAAATGAGAGATTTTGAACCACTGTAGGCGGGTCTATTTTGTGCCTACACGTGCACAAAGCACCGACGCATTATTCAACCGTTTACCAGCCGTTTGTCTATACCTATAAAACCTGATTTAATCCACCTATTGATGAAAGGAACCTTTGTTATACCATCTCATTTGTTATTTGAGCTAGAATTCGACAAGCCTTCGGAACATAATTCAGCTTTTTGATAACACTATGGTAGTTATCATCAATACATATGCATGCCTATGTAATATACTGATAAATTTGTATAATATTTGAAAGGAATCAAAAAATGTCTTCTTTTTATTTGTAAGTTGTTATTTTGAGTTAATAGCGGGGTCGCATTCTGGGGTTTGGTTTATGTTAGAAACTGGCCGTTTTTCTGGATGTATTCGGAACGTTCCACAGTGCGTTGAACGTATGGGACTGCGGGACAAAAATCAAAACTGCTGATTTTAGACTTTTTATCAAGCTAGTGTAATGAAAAAAGTAGTTTGTGATAATCGAAGCTAGTATTTGCTTAAATGTCTCAAAATATTTACATAATGACAAAAATGTCCCAAACGCCAAATTTTTTCGCAAGCATTGCAAAAGTTTTTCATCATTATATGGGTTGTCGTCGGTTATAAAACTACCAAAGTTGTTTGTGAAAGTGGCATTTGTACTAGAAATACTTTGGTAAATTCAGCAAAGCCATCTAGTGTTAGGTTAAGCAGCACTCGAAGATCAACCTTGGCTGCAATTTCGGTAATCGAAAAGTTTTTCTTCAGTGCATGAAAGCTTGGAAAGCTATGTTTATGAAAGACGTTTGAGCATTTCTAAGTAAAATATACTTTTTCACTAACAAATCTATATCTGTGAAGAGAGCTAGTGTTTAAGTAATACTTAAGCCTTTTTTACCATTCTCAGCCGCAACGGAAAAGTAAATAATAATTTTCTGTGGCATAATTTGAAACAAAGTCTGCATCTCGACGTTTTGTTTTTGTTGGGCAATTTTTGAAAACCTTTTAATTAGATCCACGAAACGAATTTCCAGCAGGAAAATCGTTATCATTGATTATTCGTCATAATTATCAACCCGAGAAACGGGAAAAACGGCAGCCGGTATTAAGTTTATTAATTTTTTTTAAAAAATATTTACTCGCTATATGAAATAAAATCGCTTTGAGTTTAATTTTGAACAGTAATAGCACAAAGCTTCATAAACAGTGGTTTCTTTTAACAGGGATAACATAATATAGTAGAATCAACGGAAATCTGAAGGTTTATCAGTGCTTGACGTTGATCTACAAATATTGAAATATCTTGCAGAGTTGCAGGTAGTTGCAGCTAAAACCTGTTCGATCTTGTAGAGGACACTTTGAACAATTATTCTGTGCATATTTTAGCTTGGAAGTCGGTGGAACATTTTTTAAATCAGTAATCAAAGTTGAAGTTCTGTTTTTTGAAGGACAATATCCATGTCGTTTCTATGGGGCGATTTTTTAGGAGTGAAGCCAAAATGAATTCCTTATATAACCAAAATTTATTCTACTAACCTTGATTGTTTTTCTCCATTTTAAAGATTTTGGTTACACAAACTATGAAATTTTTGCGAGCGTGATGAATAACCTTCAAAATGAAAGCAAAATTTGTAAGTAAAATCCACTCGGCAACTTGAAAGTTTGAACGCTTGTAATAGTAGTTGTGGCGCTTTCCCAAGCAAACTAATACTTGTTTATATAGCAGAAGGCATCTATAAACAATTCTAAATACTTAGTATACCCGATTAAAATAAAGTGAAAAACGATTTTTGTCTATGGTTCAACGCACTGTGCGTTCCCAGAACGTGTCCGGCTGTGGCCTGTGTAATCCTGGACACTTAATATGACGACAAATAAACTGTTTTTGCAATTTTGAGTACTTAAAGATGTCACAAGTTTTATTTTAGCTCAATTCAAAAATTGATCCCCGATCCGGAACATTCCCGGAAGTGTTGAGCTTGAGACGTGATGATGTCTTGAACATTTTATACGACTGCCAATGGTCTAGATTTGCAATATCAAGTACTTGGAGGTGTCGCATGATGGATTTGTTATGATTCAAGGTGCTTCCATGTTCAAGTTTCATATATTCCGGAGCTTGTTCCAGACATATCTTCGGAACCGTACATCCGTTCCAAATTCTGTTCAATAGAATTCTTCTAGGCCACAAAACTTTGCGTTTGGTAGTTATTCAGTCAAATCGATCCAGGCATTTCCAAAAATCAGATGTTTATTGTTATATTTTCACTACTGAGACTGTTTGCGTTTATTTGTAACTTGTTTGAAATATTGAAAGCATGAACAATTTAAAGATGATTCCCAGGCTCAAAAGTGGTGAAAATCATATGGCACTGTTATGCATTTATGAGCAATAATGGTAGTTATCATCAACACATATGCATGTGTATGTAATATACTGATAAATTTGTAGAATATTTGAAAGCAATCAAAAAATAGTGTGCAAAGTTCTGGGCAGGATTGATACTTAAGGAAACCCTCACTGGAAAGTCGAAAAATTCGTTTATTTTGCATTTTCAGAAGCCTTTTATCTTAAGAAATGTTGCGCCTAAAGTATTTTTCGGTACGTGGTCTCGTTGAGAATTTACAGTAAAACTGTGGAATCACTTGAATGGAAGTGTAATGCTGTACAATAGTTTAAACGCGCTATTCTCGAAACCGTATGTTTTCAGCGACGGTGCGTGTATCTCAGTATCTAGAGGACCGAATTGGCTGAATTTTTTTTTTGACGTGTAAAAATTAATTATCTAAATTGTGACGTAGCCGCTTTTCGATATCTCAATTTATCAATTTTCGCTGCATTTTAAAAAAAATCGTTACACTTCGCAACCAGTAAGAGATAGATAGTTACTATGTACAGCAAAGTTGCTTATTTTACTGTGTTCTACAACTTTTGTGGAGACACTGTACTTTTTGGGACGCATTTAAAAAACAAAAATTTGTATCAGCCACATCAGACACACCGCCTGGAAAATTGAGCGTTTTTACGCTAGAGCACATGATCGCGTTTTTTTTCTATTTGGTTACTATCAGTAAAGTTTGCCTAAATAATTTCATCAATGTTTTCCAAATAACTTTTGACTGGTAAGGCCAATTCTAATAAGTTTTTGCAGTATATGTTCACAGTATTAAGGCCTCTCGTTTGATACTAAGATAATTGAAATCTGATTAATTATCTGGTTAAAATCGTTATAAATAACTGTAAATTTTATTATGCTGTACACGCCTGCTCATAACTTTCAAATTAGACATTCAATCAAAAAACAAATCAATAGTGATCTATAAGGCTATATTACCTTTCAAATGAGACTAATAGCGCAAAAATCGGTTTGGCCATCTCTGAGAAGCATTCGACTAATTGACACCTTGAAAAATCACATTTTTAAGCCTAACTTTTGAACCGCTTGATTGTTTTCAATAAAACTCTCCCAAAACATTTGCGGTAGCAAGAGCTTTCATTTGATACTAAAATTGTTAAAATCGGTTGAGCGGTTCCGGAGAAAATCATGAAACGTAATTTTTACATTTTTGTATATAACTTTTAAACAAAATGTCGGACCGCAAAACAATTCAATAGTGATCTACAAGATGATAACACCTTTCAAATAAGCGTAATAGCAAACGAATCGGTTCAGCCATCTCCGAGAAACAGACGACTAAAGTTAAGCGTCACACACACACACACACACACACACACACACACACACACACACACACACACACACACACACACACACACACACACACACACACACACACACACACACACACACACACACACACACACACACACACACACACACACACACACACACACACACACACACACACACACACACACACACACACACACACACACACACACACACACACACACACACACACACACACACACACACAGACATTGCTCAATTCGTCGAACCTTGTCGATTGGTATATGCGACTTGGCCCTCCGGGCCTCGGATCAACTTTGTGTTTTTCGACCTTTGTTATAGTATTTTAAACCTTTGTTATAGTATAACAAAGGTAAAAATGAATTTCTGTCTGCCTGTATGACCCTTATAGGGGGTCTTATACAAATGTAGCACAAATTTCTAGATAATTCAAAAGCTAATCAAGCAAATGGAACTAAATTTGGCAGCAGGAGATTTTTGAAGGAAACAAACGTTTCTATGGTGGATTGAGACCCCTACCCTCTTCGGAAGCAAGGGCTCCCATACAAATGAAAAGCAAATTTCTGCATAACTCGAGAACTAATCGAGCAAATGGCACTAAATTTGGCATGTGGGCGTTTTTGGAGGCAATATTTATTTCTATGGTGGTTCGAGATCGAGACCCTCTCTGAAGGGGTGAGGGGGGGCTCTTACTCAAATGAAACACAAATTTCAACCAAAGATGAGAATTATCCACGCAACTAAAATACAAAATATGTATTTCAGGTGTAAGAAGCATACTCTGATAGAAGTTGGAATCCTTCCTTAGTTAAGAAAGGGGGATGCTTGAGCCACTTTCAATGCTACATTATGCATAAGAAGTTAATCTAAGAGAGAAAATTACGTGCAAACTGACAGAATACGGCGTAGTTTGAAAATACAATTTTTGTCTATGAAATACTTCAACACAAAAAGGAAAACCATGACCGATCCGAGGATTAAATGTATTCTGCAGAAAATTATTTCGTTTTGTTTACTATGATAATATACTGGTACTGTTAAGGAGTACGGTTTCCCACACAGCACTACAACCCTTTTGATGACAATATATTATATCACAGAACGAGATAGCATCAAACCAATCGATCAACGCAGAAATCACATCCAACCAACTCTTCAGCGCGTAGTCCTACGTCAAACATACGTTAGAACAAATAAAGCAGAAATGAAAAAAACGAATGGTATTCAGCCAAGAGAAGTTTGTCGATTCAAATTTTGCTAGCTCATAAACAAGTGAATTGCTTTTAAGCCTCCATGGTTGATGTTTTCCAAAGGAAAACTACAAATCAGTTTCCAATTCTAACTCTAACACTTACCTTACTTTCAATAGTTTATGCATTATTTTTCGTGCATACTGCATCAGAGGCGTTTTGATCAAAACACCACATGTTAAAACAGCCCCTTGTTACAACCGCAACCGCCTCACGGATTTTACTTATACGGCACTTGCCGGCAAAAACACTTCACTTCTAAAAACACAACACATAAAACAAAACTTTCATGCCGGTGGAAAAACACATTTTCGTAAGCCTTTTTACTACCTACAAACCGAACAAAGGCAGGCCCGTTTTTCACTACACACTACACTTCGGCCGTATGTTGGCAGATTTTCTGCGGACTGCTGAAACCAAATTTACCGAATATCTTCGTAAAACTTAAAAATCTGCATTCGCCGGAAACAAAACCACGTGAAAACATACGCGAAAACACAACTTTTAACATGTACGATCATGGCTTGCTACGATGGTAATCAGTATAAAATTGTAATCCAAACGTACACGTGAAGTACATACGCCCACACTCATACAGATACAATCGCGTGAAAATGTGCAAACCGATAAAAGCTCAATTCAATCCCAACAATAAATATATGTTTACATTATGGGATATTAATTTAGAGAGACACTTCTAGGTTTTTCGTTTAGTCAAACTTATATTTACCCACCTAGTTTGTAAACTTACAAACCAAGTTACAAACGGTCAAATGTTATCGGTTACGGAAAACAAAACAAATTGCTCCGAAAGCAAACCAAGTCGGTATTTACGGAAGTATCGCTTCCTAAGGCCGTTATCTAAATTGGTGTTGGGTGGTGTGAGAAAAAAAAAGTAAAATAAATGAAACTCTAAAACACTTTCGCTTGGCTGCGAATGTTTCACCGGAAAATAAAAGCCTTCTATAAAAGTTCCGTGAGAAGGGTAAACGGCGGAAAGTGCTGCCGTTTTTCTCATTTTCCCGTCGATAAACATCGAGAGCTTGTGTGAGAGCTATATTGTTCCGCTTATCCGAAAGAAAATTCTGGCGCTTTTATCGATTCATGGGGTAAAACTTTATTCAGCAGCATTATGGGCGAAAAGCTCGATAAACTACGGACCAAGTGTTTTTCCCGGCTTAGATTTGGCATCGTTTAAGTTTTTCATTTCATGCATACTTAAATTGACAAACGGCGTAATGGGAATTTTGAAAGCAATAGAAACCGTTTTCTCAAATATCCAACAATCAACGATTACCGAAAGAGTGTGAGAACCGTCTATTCTGTTGGAATTTTTTTCACGTAGGCAGATGCTTTTCAAAAACCCATCCCGAAGTTGCACACTCAATTTATCATTCAAAGAATCGTGTCTAGCAGACACAAACTCCTGCTCCCGTATGACAACCTTTCAGTCGAATGTATTCTCCACTTTCCAATCCATTACGGATCTCTTCTGCGAAGGTGGCATCCCGAGAATGTGCCAAATCAGGAGAATTCCTGCAGGCAAACCAACCTAGATTATTATTTCAAATGCGAACAATTTGTCGTAAATTAATTTTTCCCTCTGTCGTAGAACATTTTTTGAATTACTTTTTTCTGTAGGAAAAAGCACCTCTCAAGAATTTTTAATTTTTGTTTTTCGTTACCGACCGTGATCGGTTATCACCGAATAAAATATCTTATTCCGACAAGTATTGTGACAGTTGAAAATAAACTTGTTGCCTGCTTGGAAAAGTCCAATTCTGCTTAGCAGAATTGCCCTAGGAATAAGCACATACTCAAAGATGACCCGAGCAAACTTAGGCAAACACTCCGAAGCGACGTAAGTTTATGCGATGGAACGATGCTCCATCCCTGTGGAGCATTATTCTACCCACCTACGTACGGGTGAGTGTGCTACTTGCTTTGAGCAAAGTTTTGCGAATATTTAATTTAAATCTCTAGAAACATGTATTACCTACCATCGCTCCGAAAACGTCTGCAACAAAACTTTTACCCTGAAACGAGTTTAGTTCAAGTTTTATCGTATCCTTGATCTCAGCAGATGTCCAGCCGCAAGTGTGTCGAAGGCGTCACAGGAAAACTAACATCCCTTTCGGGTTGTCACAAGTAGTACATAAACAAGTTTATCCGAAAGTAACTGCACATTAAATTTGATTTCCTTTCGACGAGAGGTGCTCGTTTACTGAGCGAGCCATAACTAAAAGCTGTGCACCATCTAGAATATTCAATTTTGGAAAATTTAATCTTTACTTTATTTAAAGTTTTTGTTTGTGTCACAACGTCTGTAACAGCAATAAAAAAAAACTAAACAACAGAAAGGTCTCAAGCTGCCTGTTATAAATCATGAGCCTCTTTGAGAAGGATTACTGGGTGACAGAATGTCACTCCAGCCAGGCATTGAATATATCAATATCAAATGTAAAAACCCTGCCGGTCGGTCTCCAAAGCCTTGGCCAATTGGGGAGACACAAGCATTTGTTTCTATTATGCACGAACGAAGTCGGTGGTGCTTACCAGCCCCACTAAAATGGTCTCGGAATTCGGCCGGCGTACGTACGTACGTACGATTACGATTGGCATAATACCTTTCAGCCGCAGACAGCGCGGAATAATAATGCCGCTAAGGACGCATCAACTATATTATGTCACGCACAGGACATCAAAGCTGGCCGTGCTCTTCGGGCTTGGAGTGCATAGAAAGCATGAAAGCATACCGACGTACGGGTACGGTGGCAGTGTCTTGACGGCCACCCACCCGTTGGGAACGATTTACTACGGCATTGTTTAACGCTTGTCGTGGCGGCTGCCGAAGGCATTTTTAGTGCGATATTTCAAACCGGGTACTATTTATGGCGTTTTTATGTCCAGTCAATAGTATAAAGTACGTACAACGTACTTTACCATGTTATTTTTATGGACATAGTACGAAAGGTCGTTGAGAAATATTTAGGATTCATGCTTGAGAATTCATATTTTGTTCAGACCGAAACGTCCCCTGTAGTGTTTGAGTGTTAGCTTTTAGAAATGGTAATATAATAAAAAGTGCGCGCCGGTTTTCTATTGTCTACACCTCATTTTCATACATCATTTTCATACGTTGAATATAACCTAATTCCGCCTCTGTTTGTTAGTACAAGTACAAGTTTTTCATGGGTTACTGTGATCGCGTGTTCGTTGTATTTGTCAAAAACACATGTTTTCATTAAATTAGGTGTTTTACCTTTGTTATTACCTTTGTTATACTATAACAAAGGTTTAAAAATTGGTCGAAAAACACGAAATAGATCCGAGGCCCGGAGGGCCAAGTCACATATACCAATCGATAGGGTTCGACGATTTGAGCAATGTCTGTGTGTGTGTGTGTGTGTGTGTGTGTGTATGTATGTAATGATTTTTTCTATCGCCTGTTTCTCAGAGATGGCTGAACCGAATGGTTCGTTATTACTTTTATTTGAAAGGTGTTATTGTCTAGTAGATCACTATTGAGTTGCTTCGTGATACGACGTTTCATTTAAAAGTTATAAGCAAAAATGTGAAAAATACGTGACACGGGTTTCTTCGAAACTACATAACAGATTTCATCGATCTTAGTATCAAAAGAAAGCCCTTATTAAAGGTAAATTGTTCAGGAATTTTTAATTGAAAACAAATAAGTAGTTTAAAAGTTAGCCTTAAAAAACCTGTTTTGACAAGGTAATAATTATCGCCTGTTTCTTAGAGATGGCCAAACCGATTTATGCGCTATTAGTCTCATTCGAAAGATAATATATCCTAATAGATCACTATTGAATGGTTTTTAGATTGGACGTTTAATTTGAAAGTTATGAGCAACCGTATACACTACACCAAAATTAACAATAATTTATAATGATTTTAACCAAGATAATTTATCTAATTTCAATTATTTTAATATCAAACAAGAGGTTTTGACACTACGAATATATATGCAAAATTTCATAAGAATTGGTTTTACCGGTTAAAATATATTAACCGTCGAACACTCGCGCCAACTTTTGTAACACAGTTACTCGCGCGCAAAATAGCCCCAAACCAAAGAAAACGTATGCGCTAGAGTTTTGACTGGGAAAACTTGGTTTTAGGTTTATCGAACCTTTGGAAGAGTTTCTTGAAATTGAAAGCTCTATCGTCTGGTGGAATTTAAATTTTTATTAATCCCCCTAAAAGTGAAATAAATAAAATATTTTTTTTCAGTGTCAATATAACACATTGATGTGTTCTGCAAAGTTATAGAGCATATTATTACAAGAAATTTTGCTGAAGGCAGTAACCTTCTATCTCTGCAGCGAAGATAGAAATATCTTATTTATTGTATATGAATTTGTAAAATCAGTTTTTCTATTTTTGCTCTTTTTGTAATTGTTGTATGACTTTTTCATGTACTATAAAATTGTACAAATAGTACAAATACACAACTTTGCTGAAAATAGTATACCTGTATGTTTGCTTGTTTAGGAACTGTAGAACTTTGATTATAAAGAATACCCTAATTTTGACTCCGAATTACTCGACTACCAGCAGACGGATACATTTTAAACATTTTACATTTGCTGATAGTTTTGCTCCATAAATTTTCCCAACAATTTAAATTATTAATGCATTGAATAATTATGATATTTTGCTCACAATAAGTTTGTTGAAGAATATACGTTAGTTAAACAACGATTTGTAACTTTATAACAATATGGCGTTGAAAAACCTACACGTGTTGTATAAAATACAACAGCGTGAGTTAATAAAAATTGATGAAAATTATTCAAGAAAACTCTATTGATGTGATTCAAACAGAATGGCATTACAGGAAACTATGCATAGTTCAAAAACCTATAAACTAGACCTTTGCTAGACAATGTATATGCTAAAGGATAAGATTTCCTCTTACAACTTACTTTTATTTGCACTTACTCAGATTAATAACAACTTACTTATCCTTACTCAGCAATTTCATGAAAAAAGGATCTATCAAAATTTAAAAGTGTTCCTATTTTGTTCAAATTTTGTAAACTTTTTCAATTTTCAAAAATTTTATGTAAACCAACGCACTACGCAACGATAACCAATAGATGAATTATGTTCCGAAGACGTGTCGATTTCTATCTCAAATAGCAAGTAAGACCGTATAACAAAGGTTCCTTTCACCACTAGGTGGATTAAATCGGGTTTTTTCGGTTAAGATCATTTTTGAGTTCTCTTCAACAACCCCACCGGCACCAGGGACACAGGGGCTCAACCACGTCGAAATTGATTTCACTGGCTTCTGAGACGGCTGGGAAATTGGCGACAAGTGGCCCAAGATTGAGTTGAATGGAGACGACTGCTGGAAACAGTACGAGCTAGTGAACATCCGCTGAGCTACTAATAAGCCAGCTGCATTGTACCTACCACCGTAAATACAAAAGATACAGCAAACCTTGTTGCCAGTACTAACATTACAGGTGTGCAATAGGAATCTCCCCAGTACCAGTAGTAGTACCAGTAACTCGGGGTTTTATTCCTCTAAACTAAATAGTCCGCAACACCTTTCGTTCAAATACGGCAAGCGCATGCATATCTGCCGTAAGCAAACTTACGTAGCAAAGTTATTCGTCACCGCCGTCAACCAGAGATCCCAAATATCTGAACTTATCAGTCACTTTCAGTTCATCGCCGTCAATAGTCACTGACCGTGGGAGGAGAACGTTTTTTTCTCTGGAGCCTCTTCCTACCATAGGGTAAGGCGGGGCATAAGTGCGACGTTGTCATCAATTTGCATGAGATATAAAGAAGCACAACAATAGAATATATTTTATATTGATGCAATAGCTCAATATCTTCACATTCATCTATAAACTATCTGGGGTAATAGTGCTATGCAAAATAAATTCTTAATTTTTCTGATCAAGTGCCGAATCGCACTTGTACCCCACTAGCGGGGCAAAAGTGCGAATACCGCGGGGCAAAAGTGCGAAGCTTGACTCCATGAAAATGACACAGCAATAGCTAACAAAACCATTATATTATATATAGCTACCAAAACCATTCGGAAAGGAATATTATCAATTTGCACTTTTACTGTTTTCCGCTGGTGTACTGCAGCCTTCGTCAGATCGAAACTTTACCGAAGGTTTTTATTTGTTTCACCAGCGGACAAATATTGTGTTTCTTCGGCCATCATCTGTAGAGCATACAGTTTTCAGCTGATCTTACATTTCTAGCATCTGGAATACAATGCTTGAAACTGTATATAATCACCCGTGCATTTCTGTCTCGTCCATGAATTGCACTTTTGCCCCGCTAGGCGCCTGACGGGGTTTGATCAAATTAGAGAAAAGCGAAATATATTTTGTAAATTCTTCTCACCTCATTTTCAAAAGAGATATGTGAGTGACGCTGCTACAATTTTTCAACAAGTAATATTTTTCTGTTGATATCGTATTTGGCATATAACGAAATATTACAAAGAACCGCTCTAAAATAACATTTGCACATAACTCAGCAACCATGCTTCGTAAACAACAAATGTTTATGATAGATTCAAGCTATCAAAGTATTCACCCATCCATGCCAATGTAGTCAATTTATTCGGAATCTGCACTGATAAATCATTGAATCGCACTTTTGCCCCCATCGCCCCTTCTTGCTCTATATTTGTTTTTTGATGTTTTCTAATTTGTAATATAATTCTCCTGGCCTCCATTTTTAATCTGCCATAGGCTATCTCCGTCCGTCCCAAGGTTTCTTGTAATAATATCAAGTTTCTTTAGACGGTGAGTTCTTTTTCCACAGCACTAGTCTATCCCCCTTTCGTTGTTTAGACATGTAGCCGCCGTGAGCATGCCGCTACTGGTCTGGTTCTTCTCATCTGTCACATCGAACCAGCAGTAAAGCTGCCTTCCACGCGTGCCTGTCACCTCTCTCGCAGTTGTTTCAACCTTTCAACGGCACCATGGATATCCTTAGACAGCCTACTTGCAACTTCTTAATTTTTTCCTGCTGTTTTACACATTCGTTGATCAAGCTTATTCCGCTGCCACGCCATCTGCTGTCAACGCTGGATGTTGAGCTTTTGCCGCTGAAAAGTGTCGACCGTCAATAAGGACATTATCGATCTGAGGGCTTAAGTCTCCATTTGAATGCCTCCATGTGTGTTGCCGAATATTCAGACTTGAAAAGTACATGACCATTCCTCAGGCAGCGGTAAAGTTTATGAGCCTGAGAGCATTGTCATTGGTCGACATCTGAAGACTATGTCTTACAATGACAAGACGGAAGAAAAGCACTCTCGCGATCTGCGCATTTGCACCTCCGACGATGATTTTCACGTTGTATTATGGACGCTCTCCATAGGTCCGCTCGAGCCTATCGTACAACTCGTTCTTAGCATCATCGGATTTATCATTTGCCGGTGCATAAAGATCGCCTAAAATGTAGTTGAGGAAGATACTTGCATACGTGCACATGTAGGGGAATTGTGTATAATGTGCCCCCCCTAAGAATAAATGGATATATCTCTGTTATGCATTTGAAAAAATATTAATTGCTTTTAATTGCATTTTTTTGCATTTGAAAAAATATTAAATGCTATTAAATTTCATACCATCATTTTTGACAGGGATGTCTTTTTGAAGTTCACTTTACGCAATCGAATCGTTTACAGATTTTGACAAGAAAATAGCTTATGGAAATGACGCCAAAAGTGACATCGGAAGCTGCTCAAAAACAAATTTATTTTTGTTTTGTTTATACAGCATGTGACAACTGTCATCCTTACATAGTAGGCTAGTTTCATCAAATACTATGTTTTCTGAGTGGTTTTGCTTTTTAATTTCGCTTGTTTAGGGAAAAACGAAGGGGGGCGCGTGCAGATAACTGATAACTGCTTGGCACATAAAGATCATTTACTGGGCACATTGCAAAAATCTATATGTGGGACACATAGAAACTATACGAAAAGTTTTCTCAGTGTAGATAGCACGAAAGGAAAAAAATACAAGGATAAATAAGGTGCGCGTTGTGTTCGGTTGTCGTTCGTTGGCTGGGTGCCGCACGGTGCATTCCGGGAACTTATAACACCGTGTCAGACAGAAGAACAGAAGAACTGACGTGCGGTTCCATGTTTGTTTCTGACGAAAGGTGAAGGTCGCCAGAGGCCAGCTGCTTTTTTACTGATTTCAGAACTTGTTTCCACTATCGTTTTGTTTATGCAAAGTTTATACTAAGTTGCTAGTAGTAGGAAATAATCTGTTATGAACAATTATGAAACGTAGAATCGCGAATCTATTTTTGCTGTTGAACTAGATACGACAGTAATTCTACCATATAAAATGTTGTTTACGGTAAATTTTTTTATCAGAAAATTTTATAAGCATATTTTCGACACTTTACAACCGTTAATTTAATAGTGAAAATTATTGGCCAATTTCACGCTCAACGTAAATATGGCATCACTCCCGTTTCCTTGGTGACGTATCAACAACGACGGTCACGGATTCGGAATTGCAATCGAAACGAAGTAAAGTTTTTCATATCAATTCAAGTGAACAATTTGAGTAAAATCATTATAATATCTTACCAGATAACTATTCGGGTGGTAAATTAAAGTTTTCTATGTTTCAAGTTATGTTTCAAGTTCGCGAGTGATGTGATGAATGGAACGGCCGGAACAAATTGAAGGCGAAAATGTGAAAATATAGTGATGAATTGGGCAGAAATCTCAGTATTTTGTGTAATTTATGCCCCAAAAAGTAAAAGAATCTACAGAATGCGATGCTTAGTGCTTCGAGTTGCAAGATCTGATTACGGCTAGCAGGTTAGTTGAACTAATTTTATTTTTTTGTGATGGTTTCCCGAGTTTATGGGAGCATGTTGGTACACTGAAGAAGGAAAGGGAAGGGTGATATTCGGTGCCATACTGACCGCCATAAAAGGACTCTGACGACCTTGGCCTTAAAAAAATGCACCTAAACTGGGTGCGTGCTAGTTATGATCGGAGCAGAAAGTTTGAGCACAGCTGTCTGTACGAAACTTCCTTTCTCCGAAATTTGGTTTCCGAACTTCCTGAATAACAGCGATCTCCACTACGAGTTGATGTTGCTCTCGAGCAAGCAAGTTAGCTGGTGCTGGTTCATGAAGAGTTGGACATTTCAGGTACTTAGGTCGTTGCCAATAATCCAGCAAGATTTCTTCTTTCATTTTCATTAACTTTTTGTGTTCCGGTACCTAAGGTTCTTATTCCGCTGACGGGGCTGCCATCTTAATGTGGGCTGGAGCCACTGTGCCCCCTTTCCTGTTAGCGTGCGACAATCGAGGTTGCGCGCTCCAGCCGGAACGAAGTGTAGGTAGGAATAGGAGTTAGTGAACAGAGGTTATGGAATGCACATGTTCACCCTTTGCCAGCCAGCAGTATCCTGCACACTTAAAAAAAAGTACCGAGTTCAGTAAATTTGATCGTGAAACGTTATCTATTATGGTTTCCTTGTTGTTTGCCGTGTCCCATATCGATTGATCCGTTCGGTATTTCCGTTTTCGTTGTTCAGTATACTACCTTATTTGTTCGACGAAAAACGTCGATAAAATCGAACAAACTTTGTGGTGGTGGCGATTATCTCAAATCAACAGTATACTACCTCAGCAGGGTCGCGATACTTACATCCCGTTGCCATCTTAGCTAGAGCTTGCAGGATACAGCGTTTCATATTCAGCCACTCGCCCCGAGGCAGACGCTGTTTGAGCCGCTCCTCACTAGAAGAACACCTCCTAGCTTAGCTGTTCCAGTATGTACATGAAGTAATCCCAGATATGGCCATCGATCGTCATCTTAAGGCTTAGATCTGCGAGCAGGCTTTAGGCAGGGGCTTGCAAGAGCCAGAGCTAGATTTGACGCTCCTTCCAGGCGACAAAAAATGGGAAAAAGATATTTAATAACTGCTAAACAGGTGATAAAACATGCTAAAATGACTACGAATTGATGGCGAATAAACGAAATACCAACGAAAACACAATAAGTAAAATACTACAAACTGGACGAAAGATGATGAAAAGATGACAGTAAAACGAAGAAAAGGCGGCTAAAAACCAAAATACGATGGAAAGATGGCAAAAGGGCAATAAAAATACAGCGAAGAAATGATAATGAGACGCCGAATATGGAGAAAAGGCAGCAAAGCGATGACAATAAGACGACGAAAAGGTTTCGAAAAAGCAACGATAAGGTGACGAAAAGACGATGAAGGAATGATGGAAAGACAGCAAATAAACGACGAACAAACAGTCCAGCGAAAAGATATGACGAAGATGTGAAGACAAGTAAACGAAAAGACAAACGACGACAAAATATGATTGAAAGACACTAGAAAAGGTTAAAAACCGTGACAAAAATGCCAACAAACAGCAATACAAAACGACGAAAAGACTATAAATATATGCCTTTGGCTGAAGAGACAAGTCAGTAAAACAGTGACTATGCCAAAATAGACACTAATTACGACTCCATCAAACCGAAGACGCCACAAAAAGCAATAAAACATGTCAAAAAATGTTGAAAAAAAAAACGAAAAAGACGATGACAGAATACCAGATGTTGAACATAACGTAGAGCAACATCCTAACGTTAAAGAACAACCAGAACGAGGGGTTAACACGGTGTAGTCACGCCTCTTACGCCGAGGACTCGGGTTCAAAGTCACTACACAAATTCGTCCCGCAGAAATCACGAATGACCCAAGCTGTTAAAGTGACTATAATCAAATTAAAACAAAAAACGACAAGAAGAAAGAGAAACATTTTCTGTTGTTGTTGGTATAACAAAGGTTCCTTTCACTGTTAGGGTTTTTTTTTCTTGTATCACTTAATCATATTGTATTTTTATTGGAAGTTTAATAGCTGACAAAAATAAATTGTTAAATGGAAACCGAGTTTGTAGCTGGGGTGTGAAATAGGAGCATCGTTTTCATTATCAAGATCATCATTATCAGTGCTGACCCATCTGACCAAAGCAAGAAAAAAAAGTGAACTTGCTTTCGTACTTTCGCTTTTTGGCGCATCGTGTCGTGAGGTTGTTGATCGATTGGGTCACGCTACAGTGACGCTCGGTTGACTTACAAAATTAGTTCACACGCTTGCTTTGATGGTGCTAAATGGCTCCCAAAGAAGAGCTTTGATTTGTGGTTTTTATTTTCGTTCGAAGAAAATGGACCGATTGAGGTTGGTTAGTCTCATTGTTGTTTCGGAAAGACAGTAGAAAACTGCATTTGAAATGGTGAGGATCCGCTGCTTGTGGACCAGTATGGCAAAGGTTGTCTATTTTATCCTGCTGCTGAGTGCCGAAATGATTTGGAGTGCTTCTGTTAGCTCGGATTGGAATCCCGATTGGCACAATAGAACCAGCGATAGATCGTTGTCCCGACGGAAACGTTTTCTATTGTTTCCAATTAATGGGCAACTAGTTGTAAGTATAATTTCTTCTTCTAAATCTGAAGAAATGTGATCCTCAACAAAAAACTTTTGCAGATAACTCTAGTCGGAGCAAAAAATATGCTGTTTAAAGCTCCTGCTTCAAACTTCCTACTACTGGAAATGGATATATACTATCCTCTCCCGGACTACCGGTATCGCATAGCATCGCTACGGTTAGGCACAATTGCAGAACTGCCTGGAGCTCCGAAACCTAAACCACCGACTCCAATTCCCGTGCCGATTCCAATGCCCCCACCGTCGCCGAAACCGATTCCGATGCACGTCGACGGTCAGGAACCAACCGCGGAGGAGGTTAAACAGTACCTGAAAACCCACCCAGAAACTTGGGTCCCCCCGGGATACAGTCGAGACCGGTCGGATAATTTTAAAAATATTTACACTAGTCAGTACCATCATCACCAGGAAGCGACGGAATCTCCATACCAGGAAGACGACGGCACTCAGGCGATCAATTTGTGGCACTCATCGCCGGAGAATTACATCGAACGATATTTCCCGCGACGAAAACGATCCCTCCACGGGACGGAAGAGATCGACTACGAGCTGGAGGAAGAGGAGGATCGATTCAACATCAAGCACCATCGCGATTGGGAGCACTTTTACCACTATCGGGAGAGACGGGAACTGTATCGTGTGCTGGAGAAGGAAGCTGCTGAAAGGTTCGAAGGGAAAAATTGCCAGTTTATGAGTGTTTCTAAACGTTTTGTTTTTGCTTTTCAAAGGTTTGATTTTCCAATGAAAGCTTGTATATTGAGGTCGATCTGTGAGGTACGTGACATGATGCCTGCCACTGGAAAGTCGATGATGTACGACATTGTTCGGACCGTTTTTAGGTAATAATATGATTGCGATTGGGTTTGTGTTTGATTTTTAACTTACTCTTGGCTGTTTTTTGAACTTAGTATTCCACTGAAGGAGGAACTGATGGATGAGTACAGCACTGCAAAGCGACACGAGGAGCGGGATTGTCACAAAATGTACGGTAAAAAGTGTCCCATAAGCATAGTTCAGCTGCTACTGTACGGTAAACTTGTTTGGTAGCAATATAAGCTTGTATCGTTAACCTTCTGTGTGTATTATTTGAGTGTCACGATGACCAAAAACGTGTTTTAAGATTGTATGAATCGGTAAATTCCATCAAATTGAATGCATAACTTGAAAAATATTGAGAATAATGCATAATTTGAAATAATTTGAAACTGAAAAAAACTGGCATGAAGGACATAACATTTAAGTGCAAATGAAAAGAAGTGACCCTAAGTGGGCACGTTGGGGAACCCCAAATATTACTTGGATTGGGTCAGAGAGGGTATTTTGAAAGCGGACAATTTGTTTGCGCTCCGTTAGATATGACTAATGCCATTTCAAGAGTTTCGTTTCTATTCCAGTTTTTGCTAATTTGAAGATTAATAATGGTTTGTCTGTTCTGTTAAATGCATTACTAACGTCAGTGTTAATAGCTTCTGCGTTGTGGGGTGAAAGATACATAAAAACTGGTCCAAAACTGACTTAAACCGCACTCGTTGAAGACACACTCTATTTCCATTTATACAAACAGGGATCGCAAAAATTGAACGAGTGCTGTAAAACAATATGTTCCACGAGGACGCAAACGGCAAGTTAGTTTTGCAGGCGTCCCCAATCCTGCTAGTTCGGCAAATAAATCCATCAAACAATTTTTGCGAACGTTTGCACCGAAAGTATGGCAGAGAAAATTGTCAATTCATAGCTCTGCACATTTTGTCATTTGCTCTAGCCGAATAATCTGCTCTGCTGCTTGCTCCGGAGTGTTTCGCTTCCACTTCAAATCATCCGGATTCGAACGTGATGAGGACGGTCCTACTAGCTGCTTTTTTCCGGTACACTGGACCGGAATAATCCCCTGGTGAAACGGTTGGAAGCATTACACGCACGATATGACGACAAGTCAGCCAGCAGTAGGTAGTAGCACTGCACTGCTGAAAATAGTTGAGGCGAGTTTACTCGGCAGCGGGCATCCGCATTTGGGGTTTAATCTTTATTGTATCCTTTCAGAAGAAACGTGTCGTTTCCATTTGCAGTCTCCGTTTAATTTCAATCCGTCAAGTATACGATTGACAGAAACCGGACAACCGGACAACCGGACAGCTGTATCCTGAGAAGCAGTTTTTTGCTGTTCATAATTTATTGCTTTTGCAACCGAAAATTGCATTTTTGTTGTCCATTTGCAGCACTTTTAGTCGCTCTGACACCATGCAATAAAAGGCACGTCCGGTAGTGACATCGGATGTTATGATCTTTATATGTGGTCAGCATGGCCCTGGAAATCACCCTTCTCTTCCCTTCTTCAGTGTACCAACATGCTCCCAAAGATTCGGAAAATCATCACAAAAAAATAAAAATAGTTCAACTAACCTGCTAGCCGTAATAAGATCTTGCAACTCGAAGTACTAAACATTGCATTCTATAAGTTCTATTACTTTTTCGGTCATTAATTACACTAAATACTGAGATTAGTGACCAATTAATATTCATCACTATATTTTCACTTTTTCGCCGTCGGTTTCAGCCGTTTCAGTCGTCAAATCACTCGCGAAACTTAACTTGAGGCACAAAAAACTTTTATTTACCACCCGAACAGTTATTTAGAGAGATATTATCATCATTTTGTTCAAATTGTGCACTTGAATTGATAGGAAAAACTTCACTTCGGATTTCGAATCCGCGACCGTCGTTGTTGTACGATGCCAAGGGAACGGACGTTTATATGAAGTGATGCCAGCGTAAACATTTGAGCATGAAATTGACCAATTATTTTCGCTATTAAATTAAAGGTCGTAGAGTGTAGATAATATACTCATAAAATTCACTGTATTAATCAACGTTTAATAGTAAACGAGAAAATTGGGCATAAAATACGTATTTGTTCACAATTTGACTGCTTATCAAGAAATGTCACTCCAAAGGATGTACCTAACAGCACCGGAAACCTCTCTCGTCCCGAGCAGACAGATGTACGGATTTATTTATTACGGCACTGTCTGACAAAGTGGGCACCGGCAGTCACTTGGCTTGTACGTGCCTTCCGAGTCCCGGAAGGTCCTAAAAAATTCATCAACCATTCTTTTCAAACGTATCTCTGGCCTGCAGGGGAATTCGCTTGCATAACAACGTTTGTCCAGATCCAGGTCCAGGAAGGGGGCAGAGTTAAAAAAAAGCCAACAACAGACAAACTCGCTGAGAAATTACACAAAACACTTTGGCTTACGCTAGAGCGCTGGAGAAGATTATGCAAGCTTGACTACGGTCGGGAATAAATTCCATTTTAATCTAAGCCTTCTCGGGAAGTCCATTAGAAAACGAGCGGTTTTGCCTTGGGCCTGCTCCTGGACGCTACTGCTGGTGCTGGTGCTGCTGTTACTACTGCGTTGAATCCGGTCGGTGACGAAGTAAATGACATTTCCGCCCTGTGTTTCCCTTTTTTCCCCCGAGAGGACGTTTCCTTGCCGTAAAAAACAAAACACTTTGCTTGCACTTTTTGTGCTTGCTCTTGCCGTTGCTACCACGGTAGCCGTAACAAGGCGCCTACTTCGCGATGTCACTTTTCCGCTTCACTACCGCCTGCTGCCAGTCGTCAGTGGTGATGGTGGTGGTGGTGTCATGCCTGTTACCCGCCCAACGGGATTTGCACTCGCCGTCAACAGACCGACCCATCAAAGTAGGTGGTCGCACGGAAGGAAAGGAAAAAAACTGCGGAGCAGAATTCTCGACGACCGACCGACCGACCGTAGGGCTGTACCACTACTTTGCTAGGTTGCTTTATTTTCCACGAGGATGCGGTTTTGATCTTCCGGCCAAAGCGCCAATCCTGGCCGGTGGTTATTCTCGGTTGAATTTTACCGAGCACGACACGGCGAAGGATGACACCGTGAATTGCTGGTTTGTTATCTGCCGGACCGGGAACGGGAAGACTTTTGTGGATGATGCTTCGACCTAAGTCGGTTACTGAGGGAATGCACGCTCCTGTCGATTCATTTAACATGAATTTATTCATGGATAGAGGAAGTAAGCTGAAGATGTTTCTCTACCGCAAGAAATTTGTTTTAATTAAAAGCATTTGTAAAAACCAGCAGTAAGAAATGGTAGTCGAAATGCGAATTTTGCCCTATTTTCTCCAAAAACATGATGAAAGTTAATTAAACACTACGAAAAGTTATTTACCGCCCGTGAAACGAACTCAAATAGCTTCCAAATTTTGTCAAAACATCAGAAAAATCAAATTCCATCCATTCCATACTGTGCGAAATGCAAGAATAGTTCATTTTGCCCAATTCACCCCCATATACGTAGATAACCTAATTAAAGCGATTAAAACTAACTCAAAGGTAAAAATAGTCTTCAAAAAAAATGTGTATTTTATCATACTGAATAACTTTGGAGAACAGTTGAAAGCAATAAATCAATTGGATGCGGAGTTATTGTGCAGAATTGATTTTTAAGTGTACTTCATAAATAAATCATTATATCGCGCAACTAGCAAAAGATAGGTAGTTACTATATTCAGCAAAGTTACTCATTTTAGTGAAAAATAAAAAAAGAAAAAAAATTTTTTGGACGTATTCAAAAAAACAAAAGTTTATATTACCCTGATAGATGAATATAAGATCACCTTGATAGTTTGAAAAGATGCGCTGTATTTTATTGATAACCAATTTGATCACCCGGTAGTTTTACGTAAATATAAAGAAGAGCGGCAGGTATTTTCAAACAATGAACTGCATACCCAGATGGCCGAGGTTGCTTTTTTGACAGAAGAGTCTGGTTCAGATTTTCATCCAAGATAATATCCAGATATTTAATCGTTTAACTTCATTGTTGAAGCTTAATCTGACATCATTCACCATATGGGGAATAAATGGTATGAAAACTCAATTGGTGAGTTTTAAGAGAGCAACGCAAGTGGGCGAGAACACCCTTCGATCGCCGAAATCGTGATCGACGTACCTCCCATTGAGGCTGTGAATGCCCTGCTTGAATCCAGCTTATTGTCAGCTGGTCAAATCCGTTGCTGAAAACAGCCGTATTGATTGAAGCAAAGGACGTGCTGTCGAAAGCGCTTTCAATGTCAAGAAAAGCACAGAGTGACGTCTGTTAGCATTGGAGCGACTTTTCAGTCAGCGTCACTAGGTCACAATGAAGTGCAGTTTCAGTTTGCAGTTGCAGAGATGATTATCCGTGATATTTTTAGAAGAGCTGATGTCACACTAATTGGTCTGAAGGCATGGTTTTATCTGTTTTACCTCTTTTGGGCATCCCAAGTAGCACACTATAGGTCCATTTAGTTGAAGCAACTGAATTACGACTGAAATTAGTCATATTTCAGTTATCATAACGACTTTATGACAACCGTGCTAGTAGGGATCACTCTGACTTTCCGCCTGCTCGCCGGAATACATCCCAACGAAGTGCTGACCCGAAAGAGGTTGGTAAGCTCGGATATTATAATCTCGTTTGCTTTTTGTAAGATTTGCTTTTTGTAAGGTTGGATGTCGTCTGGACCTGGAGAGTTCATTGGTTCAAAGGAACCCAAATAACCCAATTCAATTGAAATAGAGCCCAATTGATTAAAGTCTACGTAAACAGCCGGTGCAACAAGTAGAACCGAGTTGTTTGATGCGTTGCCCGTCATCTTGCTGCTGCCCGTCGACGTCCAGAGCAGTCCAGAGTCACTGTCGAACCAACGTTTTCCCTAGTAACAGCAGTTAGACTATCTTCCTCTTTTGCAACTGCCCGAGACCATTCTTGTGGCCCTTGGATAACACTTTTTGGAGTTGCCCAGACTCAAGCAGAGTCTGCATGCTCAAGCAAAACCTGCCTCTGGTCGTACGAAGCACTGCCTGGTATTTGGTGAGAGATGCCCTCTAGGACTCCCAATTGGACGTGATCTTAGCCCTGTTTATGTAAAGCCTAGCTTCCCGACGAAGGTGGCTGAACGTTTCGTTCCACCAGGACACGTCACGGCAGGCTGTCCGCGTGACTAATAGATTAATGATCCTATTTTATGGGTCATTGACAGCTGCGTCCAGGCCAACCTTGTAGATTCCCCGAAAATCCGTCAAATGCTCCCTGAAAGAACACCAATTGCTTTTCTTTGAGTTTCCGCATTGTAATCTAAGAGAATTTTCCACAATATCAAACATAATAAGCCTACATGGTCTGATAAATTAGGTTCATCAGAGACATGTCAGTTTTTGATCTTTTCAAGCATGGAAGTAAGGTCTAGGATTAACAAAGGTGGGGACTTTCTCTACATTCCATATACTTGCTTGCTTGCTTGCTATGTCTGAGGTTTGCCCTCCTTGGCAGAGTCGTTAGACTCAGCTACTGGAGGACATCAGCCAGTAGCGTGAATGCTTTGTTGATTAGCCTGCTTTCCAAGATCAGAGAGCTTCAGTGGTGGCAGGCGACAGGAGACCAGAACCACGATCGGCAGTTTTCGTTGGATTCTGTGATGTGCGATTTGTGGTTGGTGGTTGATGCAAAGCTCTTTTGAGGAGAACCGTTCAAACTTTGGCAACCGTCACCAACGTGTCAGTAGTAAGTTGTTGGGGAAATCCCTCGGGAGGTTTCCCCACACGTACCTTCGCTGTTCCTGACGCAGAAGCCTCTATTCGGCATCTGCTACCGCCAACGTTTGCATGCGAGCTTTGTCGAGTTCAGCATGAAGCCCTGTTTGACAATTGGGTTGGTCTTCAACACCAGTTCGATACTGTTCCCTATCACGTGATTACGATGCTGGAAAGATACACCATCACACTATACAATACCCCTTTACAAAACTATACAAAACGCGGCTCATTCTTGGGTCGTATTCTAGAAAACATTTTTGTTTAATAATAGCTTATTCAGCTATTATACTGCTAATTCCGGTGGAACAAGTGCTTGATCAGCTATTATACAATTTGGCGACACAGCTTCCATCGACTGTTGCCGCTTGAGCACAGCACGAGACGTCGTTGGTGTTCCGTCGTCGTTTGGCTGCGTCGCCGAATCGGGAAGATTGTCCGTAGGGCTTTCCACTTTCCCATTTGGTTAAGCTGAAGGTCGTCAGAGTCAGAGTCAAAATTATTATAATATCTCACTAAATAACTGTTTGGGTGATAAATTAAGGTTTTCTGTGCCTCAAGTTAAGTTAAGTGAGTGATGTGACGAATGGAACGGCCGAAGAAAATTAATGACAAATCGACGGCGAAATGTGAAAATATCGCGATGAACTTTTAATTGGGCAGAAATCTCAGCATTAAGTGTAATTTATGCCCCAAAAAGTAATAGAATCTAGAAGAATCTATTGCAAGATCTTATTACGGCTAGCAGGTTAGTTGAACTAATTTTATTTTTTGTGATGGTTTCCCGAGTCTATGGGAGCACACTGAAGAAGGGAAAGGAAGGGTGATATTCGGAGCCATACTGACTGTCATAAACGTACTCTGATGACCTTGTCGTTAACTCAGGATCAGCGAAGAGGTTGCAGGTCCTCCAAACAGTGAGTCGCTTTCGAGGTTGAAGGTATCATCCAGCTGTTGCACCTTCGTTCGATCAATTGCACACGCTATCCATTCAAGACTTTTCGTAACAGTTATTGATAGCTGCTATTACATGCATCCTCCTATTAGGGGATTTCGCTCCTCTGCTCTGGTTCTCAGTAGTATCTGGTTCGTTCGGATATGCTTCTACAGAGATCCATCTACGGCGGAGTGCAGGTGGAAGACGGAACGTGAAGGAGGCGAACGAACCATGAATTGTATTAGCTGCTTAGGGAACCACTCATCGCTCACACCGCAAAAATCTGTCGCCTGCGATGGGTTGGGCATGTTGTGAGGATGTCGGACGACAGCCCGGTTAAAAAAGTTCTCAATAACGATCCGACTGGAACGAGACGCGGCGGGGCACGCAACGAGCAAGATGGATCGATCAAGTGGACGGCGACCCGCGGACTCTACGCAGACTACGTGGCTGGCAAATTGCGGCCATGGACCGAGTGGAATGGAGACGACTTCTTCGTACAGCAGAGGAAATCACGGCCTTGAGCTTATTAAGTAGGGTTTATTTCTAATTACCGTCGTAGTAAGTAAAGCCATTCTAATTTTCATCATTTGCTGGATGGATTTAATGAATATTCCAAAAGTTCTTGTGCTGATTTGACTAAAACACACTTACCTTCCGATCCGTGAACCTTGAAATCACTGAAAAGCGATTATTAAACCATATTATTGAAATTGCGCAACTGACTTTATTTCTCAAATTCGTCGTACCGTTTTAAAATCCGTCCATCAACATTTTTCATCGTCCGAACTAAAAATCATAACAATGTTTACGAAGCTAACCGGCATGTATTTGTGTAGGATGGCATGACAAATGTTATTCTGCCTTAATTTCTGCAGGTCAGGCAGGTTTCCCTGGCTGTAGAATAACGACAGTGCCTTGCATGAGTTATTTTCATTTATGAATGACGGAAATGAAAACGATTAGTCGACATTTTCTTTTTCGTCGCACGTAAAAACGAAGGAAATTTTGCTGGTAAGACTTCTTTAATGATAAAAAGCATTTAAATAGCTCTCAGCTCACTATGATTGATCGCGTATGATAGACAACAAACTAAAATATTAGGGAATACCTAGTTTTGCATTGTGTGTCATAAAAATGCTGATATTTTAAATAATTTGTGTTGGATAGGACGGGAATAGGCAATTACGACGAAGCAGCAACATACCCTAAGTAAGTTCTACAGAGAACCGTCATTTGCAGACGGAGAGTTTGCCACTGTAAAACAATGTCAGAAATAGGCACAGCCTCCTTGATGAGAGTTTGATTTAACCTCAATTTGATCATCACTATTTTACGAACTGCCAGGATGCAATGGGTTTGTTGGATATATTGATATTCGAAAATTGATATTGAGGAAACGGAATGGAACTCTAGCTTTTCAGCATAACCAACATCGATTTCTGTTTTCATACATTTATTTGTAAAAACTATTTCCAAATTCACCAGAATTTGCTTCTCTTTGAAGAATTATTTTGTGTGTTAAATTAAGTACATACTTGTATAACGTAGAATTTTAAATTAATTTCCTTTTATTTCTTACAGATTCAACTATATACATCACTGTAATAACTGAGGTATGTACATGTTATTACTTAAATAATAACAACTGCAATTTTATGTTTGTAACTTCCATGAATTGCGTCATTATGGAACAAATTTACCAAATAATATCAGATTAAAAATGCTAATCGGACATTTTTCACCGTACAACCGATGACAATCCAGGCTTTCTTGCCTCATGGCGGCACTATACTCATCATGAAGTTCCTCTCTCAGTGGTATTCTAAAAGCAAAACAATGCAAAAAACTGCATTTTCAGATAGAAATTAACCACTAATGTTCTCTTACCGAAAAACAATCTGCACCAGATCCATTATCATCGATCTACTCGGAGGAAAGTTCAACCTTCGCACCTCACAGATCGTTCTGAGTATACACGCTTTCATGGGAAAATCAATTCTGTGAAAAACCCCACTTCCAATCAATTAAAACTTCATCATAAATCTAAGCAAGCCATACCTATCACCGGCCTGCTGTTCTAACGCATGAAACAGCTCGCGTCGATCCCGGTAGTGATAGAAGTGCTCCCAGTGGCGGTGCTGACTAAGATTGAAACGATCCATCTCGTGCTCGTAGCCTTCTCCGTCGTCGTCGTTGTCCTGTTCAGCGAATCTTTTCTTCCGTGGAAAGTATCGATCAAAGTGCCCCACCAAATGATCCATGCTTGCGGGATACTCCCCCTCTGCGTGCGGATTATAGATTTCACCGGTCCACGGTAGGAACCAATCGGATCGATCGGAACTGTATCCGACTGCGTCGGGTGGAGTCCACTCATCCGGGTGATCCTTCAGATATTGTTCCACTTCCATTGCAGACGGTGTTTCGTCCATGCTGTACGCAGTAGGCTCTGCCGTAGTTGTAGTCGTTGTACCCGTTGGCAACAGAGAAACTTCTCCCAATCTCAGCGACGTCAGTCGGTTACGGTAGTCTGGCAATGGGTGGTACATGTCCAACTCAGTGATCACATTGTATCCGCCAGGGCCTTTGAAAAGCAACGCTTTCCCACCGGATACGGTAAACTAAATGGTTTAATGAAACGTTTTAGATCATTTTCATCAATTGAATCACAACAAACTCACCAGTAATTGAGCGTTTACAGGAAAGAGAAGGAACCGCTTCCCTCGCGATAGCGTCCTATTGTCGGAGGAGTAATCCTCCGAAGCAACGTTCGAAAATTCCTTTGAGAAAATTAGTAAAAGAAACAACAGTGCCATCTCACTGAACCATTCACTCGCAAATGATGCGTGAAGCGGTATTTTCGTTAACGAAAGAAAGCTAGTTCGGTGGCACGTGATGAGGTGACAGGTGCCAAGCGCACCTTACACTCTAAACGTTCGAAAGCTTGTTCAACGAAGCTGCGCTTTACCCCGGTTGGCGGTTTGGCGTTTTGGCCTAATTCTTTCGACTCCATTTAGTGACCGAATGTGAAATCTTGTTGACTGAAGATCGATGTTTTCCCGAAAATTAAGCGCTAATCACCGCGACAAGCAAGTGTGCATTTCGAGACGCGAGAATGATCTCTTTGATGCGAGATAATGATAAAATGCCAACCTGTCATGCATGACTTTTCGGGTAAGTGAAAGTGCTAGATTCAAGTGGTTGATATTTTTAGTTTTTGCTTTATTTCGGATGTGTTAATCACTGATGAACAAGCTAGCTTTCTTGGTGTGAACGTCAACTAGTAAAGATAGTGTCTTGCCGAACCTTTAAAGCAGTTAAAGATGCCAAGTTCGAAAATAGAACTCAATTCATTTCAAAGCAAATAACTTGAAAGCCACAAACGCTCATTCCTTAATGTTTTCGGTCGTTTACTCGATTGAATAGGATTGAACTCAGTCAATAACACCGCATTCGTACAGTTCCCACTTCAAAAGCTTAACTTTTAAAGCAGTGCTTTCCGGCTCAGACGTTCTTTGCATCACGGACCGATTTAAACCTAATCACTTGCCTTCGGCTGTGGTCGAAAACAGAGACAGAGAATACGTCAAATTAGCTAATGGATTAGTTTGTCGGAATATACACGTCAATCGCACGTCAATTAACCTTAGAAACCAACTTTTACTTTCGTATAGTGCATCTGACAGATTTGTTCGTATGAATGCCACTTATAAGCCTAAAGTGTTAAATGTCAATCTTAGCTTACTATAATAAAAATCAAACAACTAACTTTTTTGTGTTAGGAGTTAGAGACTTGATTTCTTCAAAAAAGTTGTAGAGAATGTAAAATCAAGCAACTTTGCAGAAGAAATAAAATTTGTAGCTCTATCGTGTGCAGAGTTATAGAACATTTTCTTTGGAAGTTCGTTGGAAAAATCATTATATCATAACCTCAACCTCAACTGCAGATTGACCGTGCATCGTGGTATTATTACGTGTTAGTTTACGTGAGTACAACAGAACAACAACAACCAAACCATCGCTTAATGGATTGAAAATACCCTCCCGTGCCCTAGCTGGTTTTTGGTAAACGATAAGCCTTTGATGAGCCCCAACGATATGTTAACAATCAGCTTTATTGTTAATTTTGCAACTAAGAAATTACGGCGGGTGCCCGGGCAGTAACAACCATTGAGTTATTCGGACGATTGCTTTTTAACTGTTATGACACCACAATAAAAATGGGCCTAAAATAGTACCAGCAACTTCATCATTTTTGGCGACTAGAACTCAAAGTTAATAGCATTTTATTAAGATCAAAATGCAGTGAGATATTCAGTAAGTGCTAATCTACCAATTGGTATAAACATCTTGTTTCGAATAAATATAGTTTCAACGTATTTCTTGAATATTTTTCAGGCTACCCCTTAATGGGCCGAAAATACCCACACGTAGCCTATTTTAGTCGTGCTTGTGCATGAACTTTTTATCGGGGGCGCACGTACTGTGCTGCAGAAAAATACACGTACAATTTCCTACCCACCAAGGTTGCTCATGTGTTGTTTGTCATCTGCAACTGGTACTTAAATATTTTTGATAGCTCTTTTACTACAGATAGCTTCTGAAATGAATGAGCTAATGAAATAGTAGCCGAGAAACATGACAACACGAAATCAGTTGATATGCCCTATCCTCGGTTGCTTAGATCTCGGCGAATCACTTCATTGCCAAGTAATATGTCAAAAGAAAGCTGTCGGGAAATTGAAAAGAAGCTGTAGTATGTCATGAACGTTAAAATATAAGTTTTCTGTTGCAATAAATTACGCAACTGCTCCAGCTACCACTACCTAGACGTATTACCTATAACTTTTTGGGCTCAAATACGGAAATGAAAAGTGCAACCAGTTCTGGAAGTAGCAAGGGTGAAGTTAAACGAATTCCCTGGCATGCCGGTTCAACAGTAGCGTTGTGAGGCATCCAACTTTTCAAAAAAATCCTGGCCTGGAAAATCCTGCGACTGTAGGGTGGCGAATCCGCTGTTATTTACTACAAAAATACTCCAAACTCCGCGACTAGATAGTTGACATTGGGTTCGAAACTAGATTTGGAACTGGACTGGAAATTGGACTTGAAATGGGACTTGACAAAGGGCATTAAATTAAACTTCCATTTGGGTTAATTTGGACTTGAAATTTTATTTCTAATTGGACTGGATATTGGATTTAAAATAGGGCTTAAATTTGTAGTAATTTAGTTTCGTTTCTCGTCTTTTTTCTTCCATTTTTCTTATTTGCAAGCACGTTTTATCACTTTTCTTGCCTTATGTTTGGTTTTCTGTCCGGCTTACTCCTTTTCGATTTTTCGCCTGTACCGTTCTTCTTCTTATTATGTCATACTTTTCCTCCTTTCCTTTATCCCGTTCCCGTATGTCCCGTTTTCCATACGATCTTTTACCTCTACCTCCATTTTTAGCAGTCTGTTTGTCCGACGTTGTTCGATTCTAGGTAACTATTTAGGTAAAACGAGATTTTCGGTTATTACTCAGGAACAACAAAATATGTTTTCATGATTAAATTATAACATTAAAGATGAGAAATGTTTTGTTCATACAGAAAACTATTATTCAAAAAATTTCCATATGACAAAACATAATTTTTCAGCTCTTCTTTGGAATTTCCCACTTGTTCTTTTGTTTTTATACGACAGACTTCGCAGCCAGCTCTTAAGAGTACAGCGCAATTACGTGGCTAGTGCTACGATCCAATTGACTCTAACAGCCTCTCCCGGCAGAGATTCGAACATACGACGACTGGTTTGTCAGACTAGCATAGTACCTCGAGGCCAACTGAGAGGCATTTCCCATCGTCGCTTAACTTAAAAGTGGAAATTAATATAAATTGGTTTCAAATTGGACTTGAAACTGAATTTGAAATCGGACTTGAAATTGAGATTAAAGTAGGAATTGAAGCTGTAACTAAAATTGGATATAAATTGGAGTCAAATTGCACTTGAAATTGTATTTCGATTTGGACTTGAAACTATACTTGAATTTGGGCATGAAACTAGAATTGAATTTGGACTGGAAATTAACCTCAAATTGAAACTACACTTGGAAATTAATTTGCAACTGAACTTGAAATTGGACTTGCAAATGGAACTATTTTTATGCACTTAATTTACTCATCGCAAAATAGTGGCAGATTAAAATAAAAACTGCAGACTTCTGGGTTACAGAAATTATTTTGTTTTATATTCATTTATAAAGAGAAGGTAGGGCACGTGCCCCAGTGTCCCTCAGCCTGGTTAGGACCTACGTTAGAAAGATTGACCGGAAGAACGAATCGTGGTCATCGTGGAAGTTTGCAGCGAAAACTTTTCTCCAGCTGGAAGGATTTTGGGATAGAATAAAACCTGCGGGGAATCTAGAATGGAACTTTCGCAGTTGTAGACGAACAGAAGGACCTAAAAGCGAGTCTTAAAATTATCCTAGTGCTCAATTTATGTTCACGTTGAATCATCTCAAGAAACATGTAATCGACCCTGGAACAAGCTTTCGAAGACAAAGAACTATCCAGGCAAGTGGGTCTTTTACGTAAATTACTTCGTTTGAGTCAGAAAAGTTGCGGCAGCATGGAGTATTTCAACGAAATTGTGTCTATTTCTAATCAGCTGACCTCGTTGAATTCTAACATTCTACACTCACAGATCGGAATGTTACTCTTGGTTGGTCTCCCGATCTCTCTAGTCTCCCGAAACTCTAGTGAGCAACCACTGGCGCAAAGAGGAATACTCTCGGGTCATCAAACACAGTGCAAAAGCAGAACTCTGACATAATAGCTGTCTGAACTGTCAAATGGTTCAAATAATGGTATCGAGATTCTCTTGCTTCAGGATCTCGAGCATTGGAAGGGTAACAGCTGGTTTATTCTGACATTAGTGGACCTTTCTAGTAGAGCTAGAAAGTTCGCAAAAAGTTAACTTAAGTCGCTATATAGAACACTGTTCAGCTCAAGTTCTATAAATTTTTGACAAAGTTTCTGTAGAAACTGCTTACCGTTCTATGCAGCGAACTCAAGGCAACTTTAAAGTTCGGTTAATTACAGGTAAAGTTGCTTAGGAAGCTATAGATCCGTAGACATAAAGTTTGTTAACCTTCCTTAGACACCATTATCCGAACTCTTAGTTACTTTCAAGTTGCACGTTGAACTTTCAAGTTGCTTCAAATATCACGGGATTTTATTAAGAATGAAGTTCGGTTTACAAATGTAGTGTCTGATTGTTCAGCAAGAAAGTTCTGCGGTACTAAATTTGAACCAAATATGAACTTCCAAGTTATTCCAAGTCGTTAAGTGAAATTCGAACTGGTTGCTTGGTTGCTTAGGTCATGATCGTAGTATTATTTCCTTAGTTTACGTAAGTACAAATGCAAACCACTATCAAAATCAAATCACTGATTGTTAGGTTGTAAGTTTTCTATTAAAATATACAACACAACAGTTACAGCTACCACTGAGATAGGCGTGTTCTCATAATTCTCTATAAAGATTCCATCATTCAGAATAAAAATCGAAATGGAACATAAAAATTCAGCTCACTCGTAATCACAGTCGGCACGTAAAAACAGTTTCCATGTTAATCACTACCTATGTTGTGAAATTTCATCCCCGAAATAAAAAGAGGAAAGTTTTCCTACGAAACAGCGAAAAAATGTACAATACGTAGGCCTACAGGTACACGTACGTAGCAATGAGCGCACCCCGACCGAGTAAACAACGAATGCTAATCAAATGGCATTGCGGTAGTCTCGCCTGGACCGAAACAAATTATTCGGCGGCCATCATTCACCGCCTACTGCACTCATCCGTTCGTCCGTCCGTCCGTCAATCAGTAGGAGCAATTCGGCAGCAATTTCCCAAAAGTTTGCCAATCTCTGCCTCCTTTCCCCGATCTCGAATGTTGACTGGATTTTTTTTTTGGGTTGCGAAAAAAGTTCTGCCTTTTGTCTGTTTCGTCGGAAAAACGTTGCCCAGAAACGCAAAGAAGTGGAAAAGACATCGGCCTATAAACAAATGCCATTAGGCAAATAATTTTAATATGATTCCAATCAAAGGTGACACTCGGGTCGTTTTATTGATTAAGTTTCATATTCTCTCCATCAACGAAAGCACCACGGGGATATTGTGTGTATGTCTTCTGTAGTGCGTTGAAAAAGGTAAATAAATAGTGGCAAATGAAGGGAGGAAAAGGTTCCGTTCCGGTCCGAATTCGGGAAGAATTTCCTTCGCTTTGCGGTAATCGAATAACCTTTTTTCTAGTCCGTATTAATAAAACATTTTCCAGGAAGTAGCTCGACACACTAGTTCAGTTCGGCTTTAAGTTAATATTTACAAATTTGATTTTAATTTTGTGGTCTCCTAAATAAGGATTAGTTGCGTTGTTTAAAGTTTAATAAAAGTTCGGAAGAAGCCTCAAACGAAACATTCTTTAGGCCTTCAAGAGAGGCATAAAAATTACACTCGTTTCCACTGTGCGTAATAGAATTAACTATCGTTCCTGTCAATTTAGTTGCCTTTTCTAGCGGTTTTACGAGTCGCGAGAAATGAATTCAACGCGGAAATACACAGCTAGCTATATTTGCGGCGTTTGTTTATGACCCACAACCGCTGCCATGGCGGCAAACCGCTCGGTCGTAAATAAGAAACTACACAGATAATCAAGCAAGCGTTGACGTGGAAGTCGGTTAAGCAATTTGTTTCATTTTCATTTTAAATAGAATCGCACTAACGAAGTCAGCTTGAAGCAATCAAAAGTGAGTAAAATGAACCATATTTCAGCGGGGAGCTGGAATTATCTATTCCGCCTCTGGTTTTTGGTAAATTTCTTTGAAACTTGTGCTGTTTTTCACACAGCATAAGGACTTTAGTCGTATTTTTGCCGGAAATTATGATACAAAACCTTCTGTAGGAAAAAGTTCTCATTGTCAACAGAACCTCCAATCAAACCAATCAGCTAATCAGGTCCAAAGTGTAAACAGCTGCAGCTTTCACAAAAGGAGGCCATCACAAGCACGGCGACGTGACAAGACTGCCAAGAAATAGGCAGCATATGTAGAAAATAACAAAACAATAAAATAACTCAGCATGTCGTGAGACATGTTTTTACCTCGTTAAGAATTTCCCAAAGAAAAAACACGTTTCCATTCCGATAATTGCAAAAAATCAATTGAAACAATGAGAAATTTGCCGCCGGTTTGATCAAAGCAAGCGGTGTGAATATAAGCTGATAAATAATAATCATCACACTGACTTTTGCCTGCTTGCCTGCCGGCAGATAGGAACCTACACACACAATCCTTCCCCGTGTCTTGATTGGCTGCCGCTCTCCGACAGCAGCAGCGCCGAACAACAACGTGCCGCATTTTCCACCTTATTGAAGCCAATATTACTTCTTGGAACCAAATTCATTATTTATGAAGCACGCCACCGAGCACGGGCACGGCTTTAAACGTGCCTGGCATCTTAGCTTTTTGCATTCGCAACCGCGCGCCACCACCGATGCTTATAGGCGGTTTCAAAATTGACTCTTCAGCAAATTTCAATTGACATCAACGGCGCAACAAAGGAGGCAATTTTCAGCCCATTTACTGTGTATATCTGGGTGAGCAGAGCAAAGTAGGCTGGGCACGTGGTGCCGGTGGTGTAAATATATTAGATCGTACACGCTAAACTGCATTGCTCCCATTGAGCAGGGATTTCCCGTTCGTTAATTCCCCGTGACCCAATTGCGTGAAAATGGTTTAGTTAAAATTGATTTGACAGCTCAGTAGTGGTGGGCCGAGATTTACGACAGTTTCAAATGAGACGTTTGGCGCGTTTCGTTCGATGACCCGCGGTAAAATAAATGATGGAAAGTTTGGTTCGTGCGTGTTATGTACCGGAAGGGGGTTGATTCAAGTGAGTAAAGAACATTGCCGGACTGAAGATCGAACTGATTAATGACAGTTACTAACGACACAACTAGAATGATCGAGGTTGCGTTGTGTCCTACTTAATTGACAATTTTAAGGCAAATTTTATTAAGTACCCCTCCTAATTTATAAACCATCCGGTGACAGTTTTCTGTGATAAATTGTGAACTGCACCGCTCTCATAACGGAGGATGATGGCAAAGTAAAATAAATGACCGCTTGCAGCGAGATGGTTCCCTCCGACCCGGCACGCCGGCCGGCCCGACATACTTTCTGATTGGATTTATGTGGAAAGTTTGCTTCTGCAGCGAGCATTTTCTGCCAGCTTCCGTACTCGACCGTACTTAACGTAAAAGAATGTCGAAAGTTTGCCCTAATGTTGGGCCGGAACCGGACCGGGTTGTTCAGCGCAGCATCACGGTTCGCCGGGAGCGTGCTTTGAACATGTCAAAATTTCCTCAACTCAAATAAGCTTTAATTGACTGGCAAATGCTTGGAGTGGCCCAGAATATAAACAAATAACAAATTGCGAACGATGCTCTTTTATGAGTTGGGCTGATTGTATGAAAAATTGTTTTGTTTAGGCTGCTTTTCCTCTAAGAACAATGAAGAAACAAGGAATCGCATGTTTGTATTTTTGCTGTTTCGATGCTAGACTCGATAGTAAGAACAGCTTGGGATGAAAATTAATTATATGTATTAGCATATTTTCAACGCTAAACAATCGATGATTATTCTGCAAATATATCTAGTCAATTATACGTTCAATTGTTTTGTCATCACTTCTTACCCATGAGCGTCGCTTTGGTTACATGAAATAAACAAGTGCCGCAGATTCGCGATTGCATTCGAAATGATTTGAAGTTTTCCTATTTATTCTGGTGCAAATCATAGACATAACTATAATTATCTATATATATAACAGTGAGCGTGAGTATGTTTGTATGTTCCACCATAACTCCAGAACGCCCTGATCGTTCTCCACCAAACTTGGCACACATATTGCTTGATATAAGGGAATCAGGACTGAGGGGTTACTAAGAAAGGGGGAGGCCCTAACTCCAAAATGACTAGATGGTTCATCGTCAAACTTGGCAAACATGTTCCTTGACTGGAGGTTGTCAAAAGGGGGAGCCCTAGCAAGCGGCTAAGTAAAAGGGGTTGCGTTTGTTTGTTTCAGAAAAGAGGGGGGGTTCCACAGAAAAGGAATACCTTTGTTTCGTTTCCATTATAAGGATTTCCATAGAGCAAACCAATGCATAATACGCTACGTGGCAGAAGAGGGGGCTGACCGGGAAAGAACCGACAAGTAGGGGAACGAGGAACGTGAGTATGAACGTATGTTTCGTCATAGTTCCGGAACTGTTCTTCATTAAAACGACGTCAAACACATGTATTTTGGCATAAAAAAATCAGCGCAGGGGGGGGAGGGGGGTGACAAAATAGGGAGTTGGTCTCTTACAAGGGGTGAGAAAGGTTCAAATGGGTAAAGGGGTGCGTTCTCCTTGCGTTCAAAACGTAAAAAAGGCGCTTTTCGTTGATTTACAGGGATAACCGGGAAGTAGTCAAACTTACAAGTGGCTGGGGGACAACATGAGGGGAGCTGGCAAAGGGAGTAGACATTCAAATGAAAAAAAAGGTTTTGTTTCTTGCATTATGAGAATTTACGTTACAATAACATTTGTACAAGTGACTGAGAGGCAAAGGGTCCCCGAGTAAGATCGGGCAATTAGCTAGTTACTTTATAAAAAACGATTGACTCAAATTGGTGGAAGACACCTTTGCAATACCATCTTACTAGTTATTTCAGATGCCGACACCGACAGCAAGCGAAATCAGATGGCAACGGCAAACTTCACTAGTAGATCGCACTATCAATGGACGACTGATTTCAGAGCACGATTGCAGGATAAAGTAAATCGATGACGATAACCTGCGTGCATGTTGCCATTCATGCCAAAATAGAAGAACATCCAGCGGGCACGTCTCATTTGCGATGAACGTGCTTTGGCTTAAATGTAGCCAATGGCCCTTTTAAGGGCCACGAATAAATTAATTGAAGTTTAATTTTAATTTTCCTCAATCTAATCTAACGCAGCCAATACTTGAAGACATCCTGGAAAATGACGATTGCTTGAATCAATCAGTTTTCTTGTCAACGGCCAGGCCAACTGCGCAGAGCATGTACCGCAGAGAGCATTCCAAAGAATCAAGTGGAATTATAAATGATACTTAATTCCATTTAACTCTTTGAAATCGAGGGGAAGGAAGAAAGCGTGGACCTCCCGTACCAAACGCTTCCCGTAAAACATTTGTATGTTTATAAGTCGTTGGAAGTATCTGCTAATAAAGGTTAAGCGTTACTCCGGACCTTCGGGGATGACCTTGTGGTTTTTAGACCAAAAGCCATGCTGCAATAGGCCAAGGTTATAGTGCCTCAGTTCGCTCTCTGAAAAGAGAGTTTAATTATAATTTTCCTCAAATGCACAAAATGAAAAACTTTTCCATTCACAATGACCGTGCTTTGGCTTTGATTGTTTAATCAACGGCCCTTTTAAGAGCCACAAAGGATTTAAATGAATCACCTTTTTCGTTAAAATTTAACGTCGTTAAAAAGAACGCCAAATACACATTCCACTTTTGTAGCGTTCGCCTCAAACTACTAAGCTACTGCACAGTAAAATTCTCTAAACCCATTTTTCCCAGCGATTACTACTACAAGCTTTCCAAGGGCATCAGGCCAATTTCAAGTTTGATTCCAAATCCAGTTTCAAGTCCACTTTAAAACCACGTGAGCAGCAAATTTGAGACACGAGAATAGAAAAAGTTGAAAGCGGAAGACAAACTATAAAACAGAAACGACAAACGGAACATCTCAAAAAAGGAGGATAAGTTGGATAATAAAAGGAAGAATCGCAAAATCGAAATCGAAAAGGCAATAATGGAGTAAAATCGGGCCTAAAAATGAGGAAAACGAAAGAAAAAAGACGAAAAACGAAACAAAAGAAAGAGGAAAATCAGAATTGAAAAGGGGAAAAACAGGACAGGAAAAGACAAGAAGGAGGGAACAGCGGGCCGGGCAGAAAAACGAGTGAGAAAAGGAGGGAAAACGAGATAAATAAGGAGAAAATGGGACTGAAAAGGTGGCAAAATGGGAGAGCAAAGTGAAAGTGAAAGCGAGACAAAACCCGATTTAATCCACCTAGTGGTAAAATGAACCTTTGTGATACCATCTTATATGTCATTTAATATAGGCATTTCTTGCTGAAATATTATTTTTGATTTGTATTTGAATTTGTAATTTTCATAAAACTGACAGAGTCAAATTATATACGCATCACTTTAAACTAAATTCTTATAGAAACTGTTTCTTAGGCTCAGACATTCAGTTATTCAGAATAGCTCAAGTTATTCAGATGAGAAATCTAAAAATTATCTATTAGAGTCAACACATGCAAAACGTCCGATAACCGTGTAAACGACCTTCACGGATGTGAACCGAATTTTGTCAGATTGTTCATTTTAGGTCAGAAAGCAAAAATCTTAAATTTGGTGCCAATTGATACAAATGGGGGATTAGTGGTACGATTAGTGGTAGTACCTCCTTTTTAAAAGAAAAGACCCGTTTTGTCAAACCTTTTTATTTTTTTACTTACAGATAAACATGGAAATCTCTACCAACACGTCAAAAGGTCCAATGTGCAAATAAGAGATTCTTTTTGCGTTTCCTCTCTTATGCGCATTACGGTGGCATAATTGCATTTCAACCCAATTTTTCTAAGGGATTAGCTTTCCAATAACACCAGCAACCGTTTCATGCAAAATAGACGCATTCAAGTGCATTTATGCCGCCGTAATAAGCGTAAGAGAGGAGATGCAAAGAGAATCTCTCATTTGCACATTGGACCTTTTGAAATATTACTCGTTAAATATTAGGTTTAGAAAGAAACTATTTTCGCATTCAAATTCCAATTTCAATCGAAAAAAGTCGAGTAAAAAATGGCCTTTTGAGGCGTTTTTCGCTGGAAATGATCATATAGAAGTCTGTCGATAAAGAAGGATCAAGTTCTGAAGGACGTCTACACCCATTGCTTTGCTTTGCTTGATTTTAAAGGGGTTTCTTTAAACAAATCATTCAAACAAACAAAGCATAACTTTTAAACTACGTGTTTGTTTTCAATAAAACTTTCTGAAATTTTTTATAATAGCAAGAGCTTTCATTTGGTACTAAGAGTACGAGCTCTATCGATTGGTATACGTGGCTCGGCCTTCCGGGCCTCGGATCAACTTCGTGTTTTTCAACCAATTTCTAAACCTATAGCCTATATTTCTATAGTAAATAACAAAGGTAAAAAGGCAAACGGGAAAAAAGGAAAAACGGAAAACCGGAAAGAAAATTGCCAAAACTGAGTTAAAACAGGACTGAAATTTAAAAATGGTACATTCAATGAAGTAAAACGAGATAGGATAAGAAGAGATAGAAGAAACGGCGGGTAGAAAAAAAGAGAACGAGAGAAAACGCTACAAGAAAAAGCGGTAACCATAATAGATCTACCGAAATGGTCGCAGTAGTTCAGAAGACGGAAAAATCAAGAGCAACTAAAAGAGAAAAAAGAATAGCGAAATAGTAAAAGGAAATCCGATAGAAGAAACTGGAAAAAAGCGGTTAAACGGAATAACGGAACAGCAAATGATGAAAAGAAAAACAGTGAAAAAACAACCCGAAGAAAAAAGTTAAATAGGAAAGAAATAGACGAAAAAGTACGAAAGTCTGTCCCTAGGGGCATGAACGAGGGGCTCACGAGCCAGAATTCTGGTTCAATTCGACAATATCAGTATGTGGTTAAGTGGTTTAAGGTTCATTCTCAAAACATAAAATGTTTGTAATAAGACGCACAACTTACGGTTGGACGGAAAAAATAAATAAATAATCAATCTGGGTTATCATTTAGCACTGGTTCACGTTCGTTAATTTCCTTGAAAATGGTTGTTATTTAGCACCATTATTGTGACTGATTGATTTGAAATATATTAGCCTTTGAACTAACTAACGAGCAGCGAATTAAAATTAGGATAGTTAAAATAACATCAATTAGCTAACGTCCTCTGCACATTAGGAGTATTTTTTGACACTCTGTGTATTAGTTATTTCCCACCTGACAGCAATTGAAAAGCAACAAAGTAAACGTCCAAAACCTGTTTTCGAAACTGTCGCTAATTCTTCCTCACTTCGTAAATTGCTGCATCATGTCACTAGCATGAATATTCCGTCAACCCGCTTTTCATATGAACAACAGCTTTGAATATATTCTTGAATATATGTGGATACAAATGGGTGAAAAATAAGGCTGGTCGCTCACTCTTCTATAATTGTTCACTTTCAGGACAGCAAATTGGACTAGGTTTGTAGCGGTCCTAAGAAATCTTGTTAGGACGAGCGGACTTTATCACTTTCTTTTGCATACTTTCCAAGCACAGATATCAAATTAGTATAAAACTGAACGTTATAGAGAATCTTCGACCTGTTGGGACGAGAGGGCTTTGTTACTTGTTTTTAAATTAAGTAATTGAAATCACAGTAAACAGAACGTAGAAAATGTGTGAGATATATGATCTTGTAACTTTTCGTTAATTTTTGCTCTTTCGTGATTGAAAAAGAAATTTATAATAGAAACCACACAATTGCCACATCTATTATGAGTCGATCGGTAGTTAAACTATGGAAATCCATCAACAATTGGTAGAGCTATTAGCGTTCAAAATCTTTCATATTTTCGTGACGCTCGCATTTTTTGATTTTTTGGAATGCCACCCTATCTGTAACTTTGCCGTAATGCGTAGTCCTACGTCAAAATGAAAAAGCAAAAGAAAACAGGAAAGGGATTAAGCGGGACCGAGAAGCAGAAAAAATGGAGTGTCTAAAAGAGGGAAAACGTAAAAGACGAAAACGAAAAACGAGAAGGAAAGCGGAAAACGAAGGTTAGAAAAAGAAGAAAAATGGAAGCAAAAAAAGGAAAAAGGGAAAAGGCGAAAACGCGAAAGAAAATAAGTGAAAACCAAGACGAAAAACAAGAGGAAAACCAAAACTGATAATAAGGAAAAATGGGACAGTAAACGAAGACAAACGGAATAGTGAAATAGAAAACAGAAGGGACAATGGGATAGAAAAAATAAAAATAGAAAAATGGGACTGGAAAAAGAAAAGGGAACAAAAAAGAGGTAATACGTATCAGAGAGACGAAATTTTTTAATCCTAATTTCAATTAAAACTTCGTTTCTAATTTCATGTCCATATCCAATTTGAAGTCTAATTGAATTCCAATTGTAAGTTCAATTTTTAGCCTGATTTCGAATCCATTCCAATTTCATCTTTAATTTTAATGAACTTCCAATCCAATTCAAATTTCAAGTAAGAAACTTCAAATCCTCTTTTAAGTCCGATTTCATGTCCAACCAAATTACTACAACTTGAAGTACAAACTCAAGTCTAATTTAATGCCCTTTGTCAAGTCTGATTTCAAATCCAAGTTCAGCTCTCATTTCCAGTACGGCTCCAAGTCTAGTTTCGAACCCGAAATTTGATTTTAAATCTAGTTGCATCCATAAGTTTGGAGTATTTTTGTGGTAAAAAACAATAGATTCGATTTTCCAGGCCAAAAGATTCTTTTAAAAAATTGGACAATGCTACTGTTGAACCGGCATGGCAGGAAATTCCTATAATTTCACCCCTGCTACTTCCAGAACTGGTATTTGCACTTTTCATTTCCGCAATTGAGCCCAAAAAAATATAGAAATACGTCTATGTACAGTGCCACAGTGCAGTGGTCCAAATGGGGGAAAAGCGGAACTTTTTTCCTAGTGTCTTTTGCTTATATATAAATAATTTTTTTGTGTTAGGAAATACAGACATAGTTTTTTTGGCAAAGTTGTAAATATTGTAAAAATAAGCAACTTTGCTGAATAAATAAAATTTCTATCTTTATCGAGTGCTTAACTATAGAGCATATTCTTTGAAATTTCTTTACTAATGTTTTTCATTCTTAGCTTTTGTTAGTTGCATTTTACAAGAACACAATGTTCTAGGCAATTATCGAAGCTCTCAAAACACACGTTTTTGTAGAAGACCACAAATCTCGGGGAGTTCTACTTTCTAAGTTATCCTAAATTCAAGTTTTAAATTTCCGTTGCTTCACGAGCCTATGGGGTAAAATGGGGCAAGTGATTTTAGGAAATCAGTGCTTCATCTTAAAGCTTAAGTCGAGTACTATAAACTTGTATGGGTTCCGCTTGTCCCCAACCACCCAAATCAGAGTACGGCAAGCATACGTTTTATGTGTTTCGCGTTCGCTAAAGGCTCGATACACGTCCATTTTTTTGTGTTAGTAGATAGACACATGGTTTCTTCGGCAAAGTTATAGAAAATGTAAAGATAAACAATTTTGATAAAAAAATTACATCTCTATCGAGTGCAGAGCCATAGAGCTTTTTTTTTAAACTAGGTACCTAGACAACAAATGAATGCACTCGCTTTCAAATTTTTCTGACTTTGAGTTGGTAGGTAATCAAAAGTTGGTGAGCTGCTCTTACCTAAATTTCGTTGTCCTGTATGGAAACGTGAATGTAGGTAAATTAAATAGGTATAGGTAAATTGATTAGTTCCTTATATAGTTGCTCAAACTTCTGGTGTACGAACTATAACCGTTCAGTAACCGAACAAGACAGCAAGTCTCAAGAGTCCACAAGAGTCTTTTGCTCAATTATTATTACGAACATTGAACCAGAATCGCTTGAAGGATGTTCAATTTATTCTTCGGAAGGAAGGCTTCAGGAAAGCAGGAATCAGAGACTTCGAGGAAGGAGCAGCAAGTCAAAGTAATCAGGCTGGAGCGGAACCAGAAACTCAACGAAACCTGGAACGAGCTGGTAGATGATATAACTCAAATCTACAAGCAGGAACAAAATCTTTTGCCATCCAGTTACATTGCGCTCTATACAAAAGTTTACAACTACTGCGTCACCGCTAAAGAAACGTCGGTAAAGCCAGTGATATATGGCGACAGGATGGCGCAATGGCCAGAGCATCTGCTGCATAACCGATTGAAGGAGTTCCTGGAACAGCATCTGCTCTCCTCGCTGGAGAGTGGAATCGTGGACGTGGAAGTACTCCGGTTTTACACGAAACGCTGGGAAGAATATCAGTTCTCTAGTGAAGTCCTAGACGGCGCTTGTGGCTATCTGAATCGACACTGGGTAATGCGAGAAAGGCAAGAAGGTTACAAGGACGTGTATGAAGTCTACGAAATGGCGTTAGTAACGTGGCGTGAAAACCTTCTCAAAAACCTAAACAAACCAATTACGAGTGCAGTGCTTAAGCTGATCGAGCGTGAACGTAACGGTGAAACGATTAATTCAAGGTTGATATCTGGCGTTGTGAATTGTTACGTAAAACTTGGTTTAAACAAAGACGGTGCGGATCCGGAAGGGCAAAATCTGTCGGTGTATAAAGAAGGCTTCGAAAATGTGTTTCTTGAGGATACTGAAATGTTTTACACCCGAGAAAGCGCCGAATTCCTGCGGCAGAATCCGGTAACCGAGTACCTGAAGCGTGTGGAACAACGTCTAAGCGAAGAAGAAAAACGTGTGCGGGTGTATTTGCATGAAAGCACTCAGAAAAGTCTGAAGGAAACGTGTGAGCGTACTTTGATTCAGAATCACCTAGAGCAGTTCAATGCCGAATTACAAAATCTGCTCGATTCCAACGACAGGAACTCCGATCTACAGCGAATGTATTCACTGATGGTACGTGTCCCCGAAGGCTTGGTTGAACTGAAGACTATTTTTGAAGCACACATTCACAACCAAGGATTGGCGGCCATCGCCAAGTGCGCCGAAACTGCCTTGACTGACCCGAGAATTTACGTCCAGTCGATTTTGGACGTTCACAAAAAATATCACGATCTAGTCCTTACTGCATTCGATAACGATAGTGGATTTGTGACCGCTTTAGATAAATCCTGCGGAAATTTTATAAATAGAAATGCAGTTACGGCTGCAAGCAAAAGCAGTGGTAAAAGTCCCGAACTGCTTGCAAAGTATTGTGATCTGCTGTTGAAAAAATCCAGCAAGAATCCCGAGGAAGGTGAGCTTGAGGATGCTCTTAACCAAGTGATGATCGTTTTCAAGTACATCGAAGATAAGGATGTTTTTCAAAATTTCTACAGCAGAATGCTCGCCAAGCGTCTCGTCCAATACGTGTCTGCTAGTGATGATGCCGAAGCGTCAATGATTTCCAAACTTAAACATGCGTGTGGCTTCGAGTACACGAATAAATTACAGCGAATGTTCCAAGACATAGGAATTTCAAAGCGTCTCAACGGAAAGTATAAGCAGCATGTGAAAAAAATGCCCCAATCTGCGGGGAATGACATTGATTTCAGTATCCTCGTCCTATCGTCTGGCTCTTGGCCATTCAAGCAAGGTGCTGCGTGTTCCGTACCGTTTGAGTTGGAACAGTCTGTCCATCGATTCAATGAATTCTACGCAAACCAACATTCGGGACGGAAGCTAACGTGGCTCTACAATCTGAGTCGCGGGGAACTTGTTACAAATTGCTTCCGATTGCAATACACTCTTCAGGCCAGCACGTTCCAAATGGCTGTTTTGTTGCAGTTCAATGAGCAAACAACATGGACGGTTCAACAGTTGGGCGAAAACACAACCATCAAACACGATACTTTAGTTCAAGTACTTCAGCTACTGTTAAAAGCAAAGTTGCTCACCTGTTCGGACGGCGAAGCCGATCTTCAGCCTGGCTCGTGCGTTGAACTGAATACCGGGTTTAAAAATAAGAAACTTCGAATCAACATAAACTTCCCGCTCAAAGTAGAGCAAAAGGTAGACCAGGAAGCCACACAGCGGCACATCGAGGAGGATCGTATGATACTGATACAGGCAGCAATCGTAAGGATTATGAAGATGCGCAAAACACTGCAGCACTCGCAGCTGATCGGTGAAGTGCTGAACCAGGTTTCGACCAGATTTATACCGAAGGTTACAATGGTAAAGAAGTGCATTGACATTCTTATGCAGAAGGAGTACATCGAGCGCCTGAAAGATCAGAAAGATATGTACAGCTATGTAGCTTGAGCAGCGTTTAGTGTTTAGTTTAGAAATAAGATTTAGAATTGATAAAATAAACTAATAAAATGTAACTACGATTCGTACTTTGCTGTTTATTTTTTTACTAGCTGACCCGACAAACTTCGTATTGCCACAAATTAACCTGTGTTGTACATAAATCATGAATCTCGGATGATCTTTGTCACTTCTCGAGTTTTGCAAGCCCCCCAGTGGGCGGCGCTTCCGACGGCGGGTCACCGGCAACACTCGCGACCGGCTCGTCCTGAATGATCTAGTGTTACTATAGATAGTTTTTGTGGTCTTGTTATTGATTAATGTTTTATGGAAGAGTCTCGAATTTCTCGAGTTGGATTAGTTTTTGAGTTTCGCAAAAATTTCTGTTTTATTTGTATGAGAGTCCATATCCCCCTACCACAGGGGTGAGAGGTCTCTAACTATCATAAAATAAATTCAAGACTCAAAAATCTCCTACATGCTAAATTTGGTTCCATTTGCTTGATTAGTACTCAAATTATAAGGAAATTTGTATTTCATTTGTATGGGAGCCCCCCGCCCCTCCTAAAAAGGTAAGAAGTCCTAATTCATCATGGGAAAAATGGTTGCCTCCAAAAACACCCACATGCCAAATATGGTTCCATTTGCTTGATTAGTTCTCGAATTATGAGGAAATTTGTATTTCATTTGTGTAGAAGCCCCCCCTCTTGAAGTGTGGAAGGATCCTAATTCACCGTAGAAAATATTTTTGCCTCCAAAAACCTCCACATGCCGAATTTGGTTCTATTTGCTTGATTAGTTCTCGAGTTATGGGGAAATTTGTATTTCATTTGTATTGGAGCCCCCCCTCCTAATGTGGGAAGAGGTCCTAATTCATCACAGAAAAAATTCTTGCCTCCAAAAACACCTACACGCCAAATTTGGTTCCATTTGCTGGATTAGTTCTCGAGTTATGAGGAAATTTGTATTTCGTTTGTATAGGACCCCCCCTCCTAAAGTGGGGAGGGCTCCCAATTCATCATTGAAAAAAAATTGTCTCCAAAAACACACACATGCCAAATTTGGTTCAATTCGCTTGATTAGTTCTCGAGTTATGAGGAAATTTATATTTCATTTGTACAGGAGCCCCTCCTCTTAAAGTAGGGAGGGGTCCTAATTCACCATAGAAAATTTTCTTGCTCTCGAAAACCTTCACATGCCAAATTTGGTTGCATTTGCTTGATTAGTTCTCGAGTTATGAGGAAATTTGTATGGAAGTCCCCCCTCTTAAAGGGGAGAGGAGTTATAATTCCTCTTATAAAGAGGGGAGGGGTCTCAATTCACCATAGAATAAATTCTTGTCACCAAAAAAAACACCCACATGCCAAATGTTGTTCTATTTGCTTGATTAGTTCTCGAGTTAGGAGGAAATTTGTATTTCATTTGTACAGGAGCCCCCCCTCTTAGAGTGGGGAGGGGTCCTAATTTACCGTAGAAAATTTTCTTGCCCTCGAAAACCTTCACATGCCAAAGTTGGTTCCATTTGCTTGATTAGTTCTCGAGTTATGAGGAAATTTGTATGGAAGCCCCCCCTCTTAAAGGGGAGAGGAGTTACAATTCCCCTTATAAAGAGGGAGGGGTCTCAATTTACCATAGAATAAATTCTTGTCACCGAAAACACCCACATGCCAAATTTGGTTCTATTTGCTTGATTAGTTCTCGAGTTATGAGGAAATTTGTATTTCGTTTGTATAGGAGCCCCCCTCCCCCTCTTAAAGTGGGGAGGGGTCCCAATTCATCATAGAAAAAAATTTTGTCTTCAAAAACACACACATGCCAAATTTGGTTCCATTTGCTTGATTAGTTCTCGAGTTATGAGGAAATTGGTATTTCATTTGTACAGGAGCCCCCCCTCTTAAAGTGAGGAGGGGTCCTAATTCAACATAGAAAATTTTCTTGCCCTCGAAAACTTTTACATGCCAAATTTGGTTCCATTTGCTTGATTAGTTCTCGAGTTATGAGGAAATTTGTATGGAAACCCCCCCTCTTAAAGGGGAGAGGAGTTATAATTCCCCTTATAAAGAGGGGAGGGGTCTCAAATTACCCTAGAATAAATTCTTGTCACCGAAAACACCCACATGCCAAATTTGGTTCTATTTGCTTGATTAGTTCTCGAGTTATGCAGAAATTTGTGTTTCATTTGTATGGGAGCACCCCCTCTTAGTGGGGGGAGGGGTCTCTAACCATCACTAAAACCTTTCCTGGCCCCAAAAACCTCTACATGCAAATTTTCACGCCGATTGGTTCAGTAGTTTTGGATTCTATAAGGAACACAGGACAGACAGACAGACAGACAGACAGACAGACAGACAGACAGACAGAAATCCTTCTTTATAGGTATAGATTGCACAATCCAAACTATCGATTCTATGCCGGGTCCAGAAGTCGTCTCGCTTTTGGGCTACAAGTTAGCTCGAAAAGTTTACAAGAGAAGTGAACGATATTTCAAGACTCTTTCAATAGGCTATAATGGCGAATAAAATACAATTAAGTTTGATATGGGTATATAAGTATATGCCCAATAAAACTCGTTTATTAAAACCAAAAGAAAACACCGTCAACAAAGGATTCAATTATGTCTTAAATACATATTATAAGACTCTCAGGCTCTTGATTTTCATTTTGAATCAATGTTGACAAATAATGGTTGGTTTTTCCCAAGCCGCAATATTATCTTTTTGATAATTTAAATACTGCTGTTACGACCATACTCTTACATCTTCCTTCAAGTCTCGTAAACATGAAAGGTTAAAATAAATCAATCAATAGCCTTACTTAGAATCAAAGAGGGCCACGATACAGGAGACAGTTAGAACCAAACTTTAAAATCAACTTCAGACATCTAAGTTTTACTGCACAATATCCTATCGTAGTTTTAAGGTCATTGCAGCAGTTTGAGCAGTCATTGTACTCTTAGCGGTTTTTATGACGAAATAAAAAATCTCCTCCTAATAACATCTATAAAGCTATTTCAGCGCCTAGTGCTCTTCAGAAAAATATTATTGCTAGTTTAAACCGATTTGTATGTAGCCTCTGTAAACTTTTCAAGAGTAATCTTAAGCGCAAGTAGCTCTTTTACACTGCACTGAAAGTAGCAATAAAGTCAATTGGATTTTTCGATGCTTGACAGCAGCCACCATCAACTGATGTAGCTTTTTGTTCCATTCTTCAAAGCTATAAACTATGATAAATATGTTTAACCAGCGAATTGTTGTTTAAATAAAGCAAATGAATTAGATTAGTCTACTTTAATTTCCAGCAATATTATTTTGACTGCATTTTATAATACAAAAACATATCGATAACAACTTTATTTTCAACGCTCTCGCTCTGTCATTGATGTATTAGCAACAGCATTTTTGTTTCAAAGCTAACAGAAATGCCATAATGTTAATCCAGCTTTTTACGATCCATAACGACGGACCGCATAATCTGTGTTCGTAATATTTGAACAGCATTTTTGACATTTCAGTACACATCGCATATTTACTTTTCCCACGTTCACACGTCAAAACTAAAGGAGCGTTCAGAAAGAAAATGTGCGATGTATACTGAAATGTGAAAAAGGCTGTAAAAATAATCAATAATAGGGTTTACTCTATATAAACTTAAAAATAGAATTTTTCAAAAAAAACCAAGACAGACTATTTTAAGACTTCTTTTAAATTAATCGTTTCGACCAATACTAACATCCTGTGAAGAAAAATCTGAGGTGCATGAAAGTGCATGAAATAAGTGCCCTCGGACATAGCGTGCCTCATTTACCCTTCCATCATGCTGAATTCTATATTTATCAACTGAAGCCTCTTGGCGGTGCAAAAGTCCCTCCTATAGTTAAGTGTACTGGCCAGAGGAACGAATGAGTCCTCGTCATAGACGGCTATAATATGGGATAGTTCTGACAGCGAGGAATAAGTGGGTAAAGTAGATCAAGCGTTGAAGGACAGGGTAAATCCCAATACACACAAGCACGCAGAAAATTTAATAAGCATATCACTCATTCAACAGCGATTATAGCAAAAAGAAATGCAGTGCAGGTCATACAGCAAACACCCGGGAGATATCACAATAGATCATCTATACTGGTCGCAGTGATGAGTCCACACATGAAAAAATCGTCGTAATCTTCTTCACCATACATTCCCCGAACGTAAGGCATCAAATTTTGTTCTAAGACTATTTCTAGATAGTTAATGCAAAAAACTGTCACACCCTTGTCAATAAATACTAGAGAAAGTTTCTCTTTCTTTGAAATGCCTTCCCATACCATGACCGCTGATGAATTTTGGTATCGTGGTACATCCCGTTTGTGCTTTGGAACGTCCTTGATCGAAACCGACCATCTCAACCGATCATTTTGAGCATAATGCGGTGTTTGAAGAACAAACAACTTCTCATCAGAATAGATCACTTCTGAAACACCGTGCCGACAGAGCAGCAGTTTGCATCTTTCCTGCCGTTTTTGTTTTGTTGCTTCCGTTAATCCATGGATTTTTCGTTTTTGGAATGCTTTCATATGCAGATCAATTTTCAAAATTCGACGAAGAGTGTTTCTTTTGATATTTGGCAGAACTGCCATTGTCCGTGCGGACCGGTCGCAACTGCGACGAATTCATTCTCCAACAACCTTTTTGACCTCTACGTTTTCTTCCGATTTTTTTTACGGTTTTCAACAGATCCCGTCTCGAAAAATCTTTTTACTGTGTAGCATACAAATCCTCTTTTTATGCCGTGATATTTGAGGTCACGAAAAATAGTGCCGTATGCAGCACCGTTTAACAATTTATTTATTATCAACGACCGTAACTCAAACTTTGGTATGTGCATACCGAACATGAACATAAAAAACATAAACATGAAGAACCTCTATTATGAAATAAAAATACCCACGTACACGAAATACTTATGCTTAAGTATAGACCCAGATGCTGTCTTCATTGAGCTGGATTTAAGAAAGACGTTGAAGATCTTCACCATTCTTTAGAGTCAAACTGATATGGAACTTTTGCATGCATCATAAATTGTTCTCGGCCTTGTAAGAATGACATAGAGTAAAAATAAATACATCCATCCAGGTTGAACCGAAAACCATATTCTTTCACTTTTATGCAGCCAAAGTGAACTCAGTACATTCGTACCAAGGCTAAAAGTTAATTATTTCAATAATAATATACTATTTCATGAATATTCATAATTTTCGGGCCTTAAAGGCATTCTGTTTGTGATATGTGGGCGATAAAACTATTTATTAGGTCAGCTGCAAGCAGTTAGTGGGACGATAAAGTTAAAATTTAAATTACTCAATATAATGTTTCAGGCGCTTGGTTCGTTCTGGTAGAACCCTGGCCATATATAAAAATGAACTTTTGTCTGCCTGTCTGACCCTCCTGGACTCGGAAGCTACTGAACCGAACGATGTGAAAATTCGTATGCATTTTTGAGACCGGAAAAGGTTCTTATGATTGTTCGAGACTCCTTCCCCCTCTGAAAGGTGGGAAGTTGTTGCTACTAAAGACCAGGCAATCTTCGGCGTCTTCACAAGCATTTCGGGAAAGGAATTGTTGTTAGCAGAAGCTTAGAAGAGCTAGATAAACATCCAACTTAATGGATAATGTAATCTGTCGAAAGCTACGCGCAGTTTCGGTGTAGTTTCATTAAAACGCCCGCGAAGTCTCTTTGCACCGACTAACTCGGATATTCGATTATTTCATCCGAGTACATGTTGCAGATATCGTTAAACTGCTTCGTCTATCCCGGCAAATGAGTTACTTATTTATGTCAGCTTATTGTTTTAAAATGTCATCGAGACATATTGAAATACCTGACTCTTCTCTTATAAACCGAGTATCTTGTTTACAGCAACCGAAAGTTATCATGCATTGTTTATTCATCAGTATAACGAACAGTACAGTATTACTAAATTACGCGCGCCAGACTGTGATCGGTAGTTTATGGCACATCGACAACGAGAACTATCCGAGAATGAGAACGAATCCAAAGTCGCCCGCCCGAAACAACACATCTATTACACGGTGTGACAAAAAATTTTTTTTGTAATATACTTTGCAGGTGACCTAGTGTACGTTGTTAGTCACACCTAGTACATCATAAAAACACATTTGAAATCTTCCTACCACCCCCAAAATTTCAAGTTATTGCAAAAAACCCGAATTAATCCACCTAGCGGCGTGACCTAGCCTTTCTACTGTCACAATAATCATCATTTAATTTCTCAGGAACATCTATGTATAATTAACTTGACTATATTTTTAAATATCCGTTCCGTATTCCTCAAAATCCTTATTTGCCAGTAAAATTCACAACGTATTGCGTAGAATAATTAAATTTTCTTTCCTTGTGTGCGTAAATACTTGTAACACCTTATTTAGTTTTATAATCGGTCGGCCTAAACTTTCGGGCTTCAGAGCCACATAGGAAACTTGTTTTGAATTGACTATATGAAATATGTGTTCAGAACAGATTTTTTGATAATTAATTAATACCATGTGTTCAAAAGTTAGCATCTTTGAAAAACAAGAGTTCAGAAAAATTATTATTATACTTCGCCTTTGAAGATAAAGAATATCGACAACAAAATGATTAATCTCAAAATTTTACTATTAGTTTGCTTGGCTTCAATTTTGCAGTATATCTGAATTAGAAAAAATAACTGAATAGAGCATTAGATATGAAAAAGAGAAATTGAACTTTTTCTTAGCTGGCGTTCCTTCAGATAATTATTTTTGCATGAAAATCAAAACTTATGCTTTTTTTTAATGTACTTTCATGAAAAGATAGTCATTAGCTTGATCGCATCGTTTTTACAATGTTGGAGGGTTAGGAAAACAAGAGGGTTGCAAAAGCTGCGCCTTAAACATGCTTGAGAATAGGAAATATGATCGATATGATTTTCAGTGCTTGTCATTTTTGATTTATTTGTTGAAACATGATATATGACATAAGACATCTGTCCTTTAAAATGTCATTAACGAAAACAAATCTTACAAAATTACTACCGTGCAACGTTTACTTCCTATTTTTCATATAACATTTCTAAGCTCTAGTATCTATTGATTGAAAAGAGCATGTATTGATGCGCAAAATTTGGTTGAAATTTGTATAAATTTATTTGGAAAAATCAACTCATTTTTAATCCTATACACCACTATACCTTCATGCTTAAATTAACTGCTTTTCTTCGCTGTTTGCTTTTCGTGTACAATTGTGAGTAACAGCAAGTGAACAAAATGACAATTGAAATCTGAAATCAAAGAAAAGAAAAAGCTTTTCGATTGAATCCCATTATTTAATATTTATTTGCAACAGATACGTAGTTCGCCTATGACGTGCAGGCTTCAACAGCGTCTTATTTCAAAGCGTATACGTATCTGTTGCGAATAAATATCAAATAGTGGGATTTAGTCGGTAAAAGTTTTTTCTTTTCTTTAATTTCAAATTTCGTATTCCACTAAGAGGCTTCAAAAATTTCAGACAATTGATTCAGAAAAGTGAGAAACATCTTTTCTTGAATTTCAATGCAAATTTAAAAATTGCAAATTGTCATCCCAAGTAACAATTTGAGTTTTATTACACTCTTATGATGACATTCAAGACCAAAATTGGTCATGAAAACCACCATAAGAGTACAATCAAACTCACATTGTTGCTTGGGATCACATACACACACATACATACATACATACATACATAAATACATACATATATACATACATATATGCATGCCAGCAATGCCAGTCGAAGGATGCCCAGATAAGCTAAAAATAATAGTTAAAGGACTCTTCCCGGAACACGAGCCAATGTCCTGGCCCCCTACCCCTTACCGGGTGCTAGAGGATGAGAACGCTGACGAGAGAAGAGTCTCCAATGACGAACTTGTTTCAATCGCGAAAGACCTGCAGATGAAGAAGGCGCCGGGCCCGGATGGGATCCCCAATGCAGCTCTTAAGGAGGCAATCCATGCATTTCCAGACATGTTCCGCACGGTGATGCAAAACTGCCTAAACGAGGGACACTTTCCAGACAAGTGGAAAATCCAGAAGTTGGTACTGTTGCCAAAACCAGGAAAACCGCCGGGGGATCCAGCATCATATCGACCAATTTGCCTGCTGGACACACTGGGAAAACTGCTAGAAAGGATTATCCTGAACAGGCTATCCATATATACGGAGGGCGACTACGGACTGACACAAAGGCAGTTTGGGTTCCGGAAGGGAAGGTCCACACTAGATGCGATCCGGACTGTCGTCGAGACAGCACAGAAGGCGTCCAAGCAGAAACGTAGAGGAAACCGCTACTGCGCAGTGGTCACTATCGACGTTAAGAATGCATTCAACAGCGCCAGCTGGGAAGCCATCGCAACAGCGCTCCATAGAATGAGAGTCCCCGACTATCTGTGTCGCGTTTTGAAGAGCTACTTCACGAATCGGGTGCTAGTATACCGGACGAACCTCGGAAAGGAAACGACCGTGATCACGGCGGGCGTTCCACAAGGGTCAATACTCGGCCCATCTCTCTGGAACAGTATGTACGACGGCGTGCTAACCCTAGAGCTACCAACGGGAGTGGAAATCGTCGGCTTCGCGGACGACATCGTGATGACGGTTACATGCGAATCACTAGAGGAAGCGGAGGCGTTGGCGGCTGAGTCTATCTGCAGGGTGGAGAGTTGGATGCAGAACGCGAAACTGCAAATAGCGCACCATAAAACGGAGATACTACTGGTGAGTAATCGGAGAGCAGTCCAACACGTGGGGATTACCGTAGGCGAACATACCATAACCTCAAAACGCGAGGTGAAGCACCTGGGCGTGATGATCGACAATCGGTTAAAATTCAACAGTCATGTTGACTACGCATGCGAAAAGGCAGCGAAAGCCATCAGTGCACTGTCTAGGATTATGCCGAATAACTTTGGACCAAGCAGTAGCAAGAGGCGCCTCTTAGCCAGTGTATCATCGTCGATACTGCGGTATAGCGGACCAGCCTGGATTACAGCGCTCCAAACCCAGCGCAACAGAGCGAAGCTGAGAAGTACGGCCCGACTAATGGCCATTCGAGTTGTGAGCGCGTATAGGACTATCTCATCAGAAGCTGTGTGCGTAATCGCTGGGATGATTCCTATCGACATCACCCTGATGGAGGACTACGAGTGCTATAGGCAAAAGGAGGTCAGAGGAATCAGAAAGCTGATGAGAGCAGAATCATTGGCTAAGTGGCAACAGGAGTGGAATACGGCACAGAAAGGTAGATGGACCCACAGGCTCATATCGACTCTCTCGGTTTGGGTGAATAGGAAGCACGGGGAGGTAAACTTTTACCTAACGCAATTCCTGTCTGGTCATGGTTGCTTCAGGCAATACCTTTACCGGTTCGGGCACGCCAGGTCACCCTTATGCCCGGAATGTGGGAACGTGGAAGAAACAGCAGAGCACGTGGTTTTTGACTGCCCCAGATTTGCAGCATGGAGGGATGATCTGCCTTCCGGTCTTAACGTCGAAAATATGGTGGAGGAAATGTGTCGCAACGAGAGCATCTGGAATGCTGTCAATAGCGCAATCGCATGCATCATGTCTGATCTGCAGCGTAAGTGGAGAGCGGAGCAGTGAGCTAGCATCGTCAGTTAAGTTATTTTGGATGAAAGGTGGCCTAGGGAACAAACCTCTCTGAGCCGCATATGACGCCCCAAAGTAACGCGATTCGGGGCGCGGTAAAACCCTATACTGGATTCATATGTGTGGGGATGGGATTTATCCCGAAATAGTCCCAATACTCAGATCGGTGCTTGTTGAAATAGGCATAGCAAAGAAACCCTGCGAGGGTGGCTGTGACGGAGTGCGCGTCATGTTGGAGGGCACTTTCTAATCTGTACACGTCTCGTCAGGTCAAGAAATCCCGCGAGGGTGGCTGTGACGGGGTGCACGTTATGACTGTCGGCACCTTCTAATCGGTACACGTCTCGATGGGTACTGCGAGCTAGCTGCGCAAATGACCAGCAACGTTAGCCTGCGTTGATAACTGCAAAGTGCATGAGCACGGCATCCCCTTGATATGCCTGTAGGAGAATCGCTAGAAAGCGTGATAATTGGAAAAGTGCAAGAGCACAGCCTCCCCCTGATGTAATACTTCATTGTGGTACCGGGGGGATGTAGGCAGAGGGCAAGGATGAGGTTTTGGTGGGTGAGAGTCCCACACAACGTCCGGGTTGGCTCCGGATAAGAACATTAGTTTTCCGAAACCTAGTAAAAAAAAAAAAAACATACATATATACATACATACATACATACATACATACATACATGCATATATATATATATACATACATACATAAATACATACGTACGTACATACATACATACATACATACATACATACATACATACATACATACATACATCACACACATTGAATACAATCAACATTTGATTGAAATGTTTTGATTTTACACGTTTTAACGGTTTAATATACGGTGCTTAAGCGTTAAAGTTTAAATAACTTTTGAATGAACTGTCCGATTTTAAATAACTCGGTTTCGTTTGATAGATCTCAGTAGTAATTTTCAAATAATAATAAAATGTGTGATGTTTTTCATTGAATTAATGCTTATATGTTACAAAAATATGTTTTAAATACTATTTTTTCACATTTCTTTATGTAACTTTCAAACTACAAGCCTAATCGTCATGAAATTTGGAAGTTAAGGGTTTGCAAGGCTCCTCTTTCATATGCAATCAATTTTGTTCAAATCGGTTAAGGGACCTATTAGATAATGAAGTCCCATATTTTTCATATTTTTATACATAACTTTTGAACTAAAAGTCCGATCAGTATGAAATTCAATAGCGACCAATGGGACATCTAGACCTTTCATTTGACACTAAGAACATTAAAATCGGTCCAGCCATCTCCGAGAAAAGTGAGTGAGATTAAAAGCGTCACATACACACACACATACACACACACACACACACACACACACACACACACACACACACACACACACACACACACACACACACACACACACACACACACACACACACACACACACACACACACACACACACACACACACACACACACACACACACACACACACACACACACACACACACACACACACACACACACACACACACACACATACATACATACACACACACAGAAAATGCTCAGTTTTCGAAACTGAGTCGAATGGTATATGACATTCGGCCCGCAGGACCTTCTTTCCATTTCCGGTTTTCCAAGTGATTTCTATACCTTTATACTATATATTTATATAGTAGAAAGGCAAAACGTTTTTTGGCTAGGTGTACACATACTATCATAAATAATTCAATAATTTTTCAAACAATTTTGAGTGTTTTATACATTTTTGGAAAGCTTAGAGGACAAGCTTTCAGAATACACATTCACTATGGTTCTATAAAAGTTAGACGAGATTTTTTCAATTAAATATGAAATTTAACTACAAAAATGAAATTTTTCTCACTTTAGGAATCCTTAAAGTGACTTTAAAAATGACCCACATTCCTGAGCTCAAAATCACTTGTTTTATATTCAATCCTAAGACTTTGGTCAAAATTTCAGCCAAATCGGTCAACATTTGCAAATTTGACACCATTTTTAAGAGTTGTAGAATTTGTTGGTTCTCATATATCACCCGCCTAATCTTACAACTGAGCATCTTGAACACGATGTAAGATTAGGCGGATGGTTTAAATCACCACTAATGAGTATTCAGTCGTCAGAAGCCCCTTTCTCACGTAACTCACGGATCGAGAGGATGTGCTCGTCTATGAACCTGACTACCTTGCTTTTATCGAGAGGGATGTAAACTGCTATAAGCAGAAACTTCGTGCCTTGTCTCTGCCAACATGAGAAATACAGACTTGTTCGAGACTACTTCCATGGTTTAGGTCGACTATCGAACTAGTGAACTGTTAAGCAACGGCTATTCTTCGAGCTATGATCTCATCGATAAGCATTGAAGGCTGATTCAAACAGCTTAAGGGGATTGATGCAGTCATCTAATCCGGTTTCAGTTAACATGATTACATCATAGCTGCAGTCATTAGATGCAAGAAATAAGTCGTCTACTGTAGTCTTTAAACCTCGCACATTTTGATAGGAAGCGATCGAAAGATCAGGAGGAGTCACGTTTAAAACGGCACCGTACTTGGCAGAGAGTAGTTGTCGGGAGATCCCATCACCAACTGCGACCGAAGCGCCAGGACGACTTTGTTGGCAGGAACCATCAGGATGTGCGGTTTAGAGACCCCCTCACAGCTGCAAGCAATGCATCCTGGATGAATACGGCAACAGGTTTCGTTCAATTGCTAGACTGCATTTGCCTTGCATTATTAATACGTTTCTGGATTGGACAACCGGTACTCCGCTCGGCCACCACAACCAGGGTCTCCTATATTTTGCTCTTCATTTGAGTCGAATATTATTGTAAATAACAATACAAATCACTATTCAAAACTGCTGATTCGAATTTAAACCTACGTAATTGTCACGGCTACCGAAAAATTTTGTTGTCAAAGTTTTTGCAACGAACGAGGCACGAAAGCAAGTGATGCTGATATCTTGCAATAAAAGACTCCCCTGAAATCCTCAGCACCATTAACGAAATCTAAGAATAATAATTTACTTCATGAATGATTAGAACAAAATTAAATTAAGAGCACTGACCATTGGGAATCAATTTTAAATTCTTGGTCTCACAATACCTGACAGCAAAAATCAGAAACAATGAAACCAATAAACCATTTCTTGAAATAAATACTCCCTAAGTTGATGAGCATTTCCTCTTACCAACGCAAATATATAGAGATATAGCGCTCTACATGCTCACTTGTTCAATTCCAATTTCAAATTCTGTATTAAGTCCAATTTCATGTCTAATTCTAAGAAAGACTTCCCTTTCCAATTACAACAATTTTAAACCTAATTTACAAACAAATTTTAGGTCCAATTTCTAGATCAATTTGTGATATAAATTCAAGTCCAAGTCCAAATTGAGGTGCAATTAAATACCCTATGTCAAGTCCAATTTAACCTTAAAATCGTATCCAGTTGTACCCGAAAGTCCGGAGTTTTTAACCTAATAGGCTAGTATTTGTGCGACAAATCCTATGCTTATGTTTATGCTTAATAGGCTGGTATTTGTGTGACAAGTAATAATAGATTCTACGATTACCCTGTTTTTCCAGGCCAAAACATGCTTCTGACAGATTGGGTACCCCATCGTTTGTTTATGTCTGGCCACGCTAGTGAGGAACTATCCAGAAAAAGAGCTATCAAAGAGCTATGAAAAATACTTAAATCCCAGTTGTAGTTTATTTGCAGATAACAAACAACATGAGCAACCTTGGAACCGGTAGAAAATTGTATCCGTGCATCCTCGATAAAAGTTTATTTACATGGTCGCAAACTTTGGATTCAGTTTCCGATACCGACTTGACATTGGTGGTTGTTTGCAGAAAAACAGAATTGCCAATTTCGAAGTCCATGAAGTCCAACACTCAAATATTTACGCTGTCGAAAGCAACGCATTGGGTAAAAAAAGATAAAACTATGCAAATATGGCATGGTTTTCATTGTTGGTTCAATTATTGATGATATGATAGCTGTCCGCCGTCCGGTCAATTGAAAGTGCGCGAAATTGCTGATTCCGAAAGATTATTTAAAATAATTTGACACATAATGTGGTAGAGTGATTTCGATATAGATTCGTAGTGAAATGTACCCGAGAATACGGATTGCACGGTACACTGACGATAGAAAGATTTACTCAAAGCCAATTTCACTCGCAAAAAAATGAGCCATATTTGTTCATCCTTTCAAGGATATAATAGCGTCTTTTTTTGCTTCCGGTGATCTCAAAACATACCGAGATTTAACGTAAATTATATTTAACGTTTATGGCCGACTCAAACGGCCTCGGGAGGCGAACAATTACGTTCACGAAATCGGATTCTGGGCTGGGCGGGTCAGCCGCTCGTTCGTTTATTGCCAAGCCAATTTCGGGGCCGGACTTTCCTGCCGGCTGGAGTTCAATCAACGTTATCAGTTGCTTTCGGAAATAGAAAAAAAAAACAACAATAAATTCCTAATCCATTTTATGAAAACGCAAAGTTCAAATTCAGCCAAATCACTGGCGATGGAAAATCGATGCAAACGACGTTATGGGTGATTTTTATTTTGACGTTATTGCGAACATTTGATTGCCCCCCGCCGTATCGTGCGCCGTCACTCAAATTGGATGATTATTCCACTTTTTTGGCACACAGCAAGAGCAACAGCAAACTGCGTGAAGCAGAAGCATGCCATGGAAATTCAATTAGCAAACAAAAACTGCGCACCACTGCCACACCACTTGAGATTAGTTTTTATTTTCCAATTTCGATGTAAATTTTAGTCGTATTTTTGACAAAGCTTGTTTCCCTCATTTTCAATGTTTCGTCGGGTTGGTAAGGGTGCTTCTACCGGGGGCGTAGGATTGGGAGAGCAGGTGCCTTCTTGTGTATCGAATAATTAGTGTCCGCTTGCTTGCGGCATGCATAATATTTATACCGTTGCTCTCCGGTTTAGTCCTTGGCACGACACAACAACGGCCACTGCCGTCGGGTTTACAGCTTCCTTTTTGTTTTACTCAACCCTGCTGCGTTCTTTTTTCCATCAGAGAACCGTTGATTACAGATGGTCCAGTGTCAGAAAAAGGTTGCCTGGTTGAATGCGAATCCGTTTCAAGTTCACAGCATAGTTTCAGTTTTTTAATCGACATAATTTTGGCACGAAATTAGCATAAATTAATGCGCTGGAGCACGGTGACATTAAAAGCATCCCACCTACTTAGTGCACAAATGCACGGTGTGGTATTTTTAATCCCTTATGAGAATTTTAGCAACTTGTTTCGAAGGGATTTCGTTTCGAATGAACACGCACTCAGTTCCATCATGTCTCTTGTGTGATGTTAAAAAATGCTATCTGAAAAGAAGCAAACTCTGACCAAAAAGTACAAGGGCCCATGCCTAGTGGCACGGGCGCAGGCTTGACGTAGCGCTACGAATGTAGCGCAATTCGTCTCCCAATGCTGGTGATTTTTGTATGAATTTGCGCATTAAAGACTTGTGTTTTTACATGTGAGCCATTCATAATTTCAACTCTTCAGCTAATTTATATGGTGGACCTGAAAAGGTCCGTTAGTTAATCTCGAATTTTCAAGCTTCTGACTCGTGGTGTCCAACTTTCAACTTTTGTCCTTCAGATGGATTATTGGTGTTTACCGGACAAACGCTACTGGTATTTTATTGTTATGCAATGATACTCACTGGCGTTCCGAAACCCAGACAGAAGGTGGGGCACCAACTTGAAGCCTGAACGCAAATTAAACCGGAAAATAGAGTTTGAATTGTATTCAAAATTAAACTAAAGTCTTCCAATTCAAATTGAAATATTACATGAAATAGGACTTCAAGTGGCACATGATATAGGACGTGAAATTCCTCTTAAAATCGGAGCTGAAATTACATATGAGATTAGATACAGAACAGTTATACTTCAAATTGGATTTGAAACAGCACTTGATATTTAACTAGAAACTTTACTAGAAATTGGATAAGAACTTAACGAAACAAAATAGAACTTTAATTTGGAGTTGAAATTAGACACGCAATCCGATCGTCTTTCAACGTGGTGCAGGTATACGTAAAATTTTACTTTTATTTGACCTTGATTTTAAAATTTGTTTACCACAAAGTAAAATAACGAATTTTAATTGCTTACCTCGTGTCCAAGGCCCTTCTCCGGCATCCCGAACATTGCTCGGCTACGGTCTATGGTTGTTTTTTTTTCAGATGACTTCCTGTCAGTAGTTCCTTCTTACGCTTTCGGCAATTGCGCATTGAACATTGAACCTTGTTTTATTTTCATTTTCACACCGTTTTAGAATGAACAGAATTCACAAATTCGAAACCACAGGCACAGCGAAACTTGACGAAAATTGTTGAAAACTTCAACTCATATACAATGGTATTATTACCATTATGAAGGCTCTGTTAGGGAATCTTTATGATTACCAATACGTTTTAGCATGGTAGACAGAAGTCGAAATTAGATTACTTTCGAAGTTTATTCTAATGAAAAGTTATCCCTGAGATGTAACACAATTAGTAGCAATTGTATTTGGGCACGGGTTCACCGCCACAAGTTTAACGTTTTAAAGATCTAATCAGAAGACAGTTCTTCGTGATTTAACAAAACAGCTACATTTGGAAATTTCATTACGATTAGTGAAGAAAATTTTTATCTGTTCATAAACGAATTCATTCGTCCTAAAAAAGGACGGTGTGTGGTACTTGACGAAGTCTGGGCTTTCATTTCGATTTTCTTTGCCAGCAGAACAGCGTGAATGTTTGAAAGCACACCTCGCTGGGCAATGCTCAGTGGTCCAAAAGGGGGAAAAGTGGAACTTTTTTCCTAGCGCCTTGTGCTTTTATTTTATCATTTAGGGTCTTCAACTTCATTAACTTTTTTGTGGTAGGAAATATAGAGATAATTTCTTCGGCAAAGTTGTAAATAATGTAAAACCAAGCAACTTTGCCGGACAAATAAAATTTCTATCCTTATCGTGTGTTGAACTATAGGGCATATTCTTTGAAATCTCTTTAAAAATTAGTTTTTCATTTTTAGCTTTTGTTAGTTGCATTTTACAAGAACACATTGTTCTAGGGAATTATCGAAGCACTCAAAACACATGTTTTTGCAGAAGACTGCAAATCTCTAGGACTTTTACTTTCTAAGTTACCGCATATTCAAGCTTGAAATTTCTATAGATTCATGAGCCTTTGGGGTGTAATGGGGCAAGTGGATTTATGAAATCAGTACTTCATATTGAAGCTTAAGTCGAGTACTATAAGCTTGTATGGGTCCCGCTTGTCCTCAACCACCTGTACGAGTGTACGTCAATCATACGTTTTATGTGTTTCGCGTTCGCTAAAGGCACGATACACGTCAATTTTTTTGTGTAAAACACATGGTTTCTACGGCAAAGTTATAGAAAATAGAAAGGCAAACAACTTTACCAAAGAAATTACATTTTCCTTGGAAATTCTTAAAAAATTAGTTTTTCGTACTTAGCTTATGTTGGTTGTATTTTACAAGAATATATGGTTCTAGGCGATTATTGAACGACTCAACATACACGTTTCTGCAGAAGATTGCAAATCTCTTGGACGTTTCTTTACAAAGTTATGGCGAAATTTAAAGCTTGAATATGCGATAACTTAGCAAATAATGGCTCAAGAGATTTGCGGTCTTCTGCAAAAACATGTATTTTGAGTGCTTCAATAATTGCCTAGAACATTGTATTCTTGTAAAATGCAACTAAGAAAAGTTAAGTATGAAAAACCAAGTTTTAAAGAACATGCCCGGTAGTTCAGCACTCGATAAAGATAGAAATTTTAATTCTTCACCAAAGTTGCTTGTTTTCATATTGTTTACAACTTTGCCAAAGAAACTATGTCTATATTTCCTAACACAAAAAAGTTATTTTTTTATTTTCATAATAGCAATCGACGACTAACTTTTGATAGTTTTGGATTAAGGGGGATATTCATACGAACAAAAGTGCTGAAGACCGTAAATGATAAAATAAAAACAAAAGACACTAGGAAAAAAGTTCCACTTTTCGCCCTTTTGGACTACTGTGCAATGGTGACACCGGACAGAGCATTTTCTACCAATTCAAGCCCTTCCGCTTCCGCAACCAAAATTTGGTTTTTCTATCTTATTTAATACTCTATTATAGCAGCTTACTAGATCGGTGTTTCGAGTCCAACACGTTCGGCGTAATTTCCATTGCACACCAAACAATAGTCGGCTGCTGCCAAGTTTTACCACCTTTGCCCCGTCCGGACAGGGAGATAAAATCGTAACTCTCGTTATTATTTGTAACCCAAACAACGCGAAAATGATGCCGTTTGCCGGCTTACCTCTGGAAAGGGAATAACAGATACGAAAAAAAGGTGGAACTACGAAACCGTCCATTGATTGAACAACACCGGTGCTACCTCAATGTACAGTTACCAGTTTCTGCAGAGCAAGCTAATATGAAGCATCCTCTGCATGCCACCGAAAACTAGTTACGAAGTGGTGCAGTTTTCTTTTCAGAGGATTTTGCCATGTAATGTGGCTTTTTTGTTTCATGTTTTTTAGAAAGAATCCCAAATTCGTATTATTTTGCATATGTAGGTATATGAACAATTATATTCAGAAATATTCTTCGCAAGATTTGTCTGAATACAGTTTAATGTAATATAATTACTGACGGGCTTGTACGCTCATACTTCATAACTTGTCGTGTTCATTTTAAAATGAGGGAAAATGTGTGAAAAATCAATTAAAGTGCTTCGTATACTTATTCAGTAGTTCTTAAAAGAACTGATTGTTTTCTACCAGATACTAGTAATGCAAATCAAGGAAATTTACATCAGGGCAGCAGCCTTTTTCGGGTCACCTTCTCCGCAGGAACGACTTCTTTTGGCTTTAGGGCTTTCGGTGCCTTTGCAACGGTCTTCATTGGTTTAGTAGATTTTTGTTCGGGGGCAGCAGCATATTTACTCCAGTAGTAGCACAAACTATACAGACACCACGCGAACGATTTTTCCAGGTACCAGAAGGGACGTGAGAAAGTCACTCACGGTCCCTTCACAAGCACTCATTTTTCTCACTCGTTAGTTCATCATGGTTTTGTAGCAACGCAAAACAAACATTTTTAGTTACCATGCAAAACAACAACATTCCCTTGACATTGTCATTGTTGTCCGATTTTGCCAGTCTGGAGACGAATAGGATCTTCGTTTCGATTTATTTTCACGGGCTAACTCAGGTGTATCCGTCTCGATAGGTGACCGCTGAAAATACATGTATAACAGTTATTTCTTCTATAGCTCGTCACATCTTGGGTAGATTCATATTGATGTAAGCGGGCCATTTTGAACTTGAAGTAAAAACATACCAGCTTGGCCCGTTTGACGACTTGTAATATTAAACTAATATAAGCCACCGACTGTGTACTCTAAATAATGATTTCATTATTTGTAGCACTACATAGAATCATTGTATTTGCAGTAGCTGAAAAGTGGTGAGAAAAACTAAATCCTAAGACTATGAAAATATATTAATAATTGTTTACCTCGTCAGTCTAAACAATTTTTTGCGTAAACTTCACATAAATGAACTAACGAAAATACCACAGGTAATCGGGTTGCTGAGATTTATGCGCAAGTAAATTTCTAAATTCCTAGCAGAGCAAAAGAGACAGATAGCGTTTGAGAGCCATATGGATACGTGAGATCCATGAGATGTGCAAAGGACTGGATTCACTCACTTCAAATGAAGCTGGTCCCTGAAATTTTATGCTTTTTGTTCTACGCGTGGTGTCTGTATAGTTTGTGGTAGTAGTCTCTCTGACAGCTTTAATCGGAGCCGCCTCTGCTGCAGTTAGCAAAGTTAATCTGTTATCGTCCGCTTTATCAACCTTGAACGAATCGGAAGCGCCTGTTCTCTCTGTTTGGGCCAGCTTTTCGACCTTTTTGACAGCTAATTTCAAAACCTATTACACGAATTTGGCCAACCTTGAAACGTTACAACTGTGACTGGCGGCGATTTACTTCTGAACGACTTGCAGCGAGGATCCGTTGATTATACAGGGTATTGATAATGAATATTCCTCTATTAGTTTCTCAATCATTAAACGTCTGTTAGGGAAATATCTAATCTACTGTGTTGTAATGGATTTTTTGAAATAGACGTAGTCCTACGTAGTCCTACGTCAAAATCTTCACGCACACACCAGCATGCTACAGGCAAAAAATGACAGTCATCGGCATGATGTTTATGTGCACTCATATTTTCAGTGAACATTAAGTCGTGAATGTTGCATTTACGACTATATCAAGTGTGCCATGCCTCAGCACAGTAGGTTACATTGGGTTCGACTTGTTACCGAGCAACGAGCGAGCACGTTTCGTTCTTTTTTTCTTCGTTACTGATGCATAACATGCTAATTGTAGCAGGAACCTAACAAGCAGCCAGAGCGTCTAAAACATTCTACAAATCTCCCGGCAAAGTATGCACGTTCAACGACGGTAATTAGCACCTTCAGGGCGGTTGGTGTGAAACTGTCAGTAAACTATGCCGGTTGATGATGTACATTTATCTCGGAGTTTTCTTTGCATTGGTGGCAGTTGGCCTTGCCTTACGGCATCCTAGGCATAATCGGTGTCAACTGGTTCTATTTTTGGTTTTTAACGATGAGTCAACGGAAGAAAATCGATAAGCAGAAGTGAGATAAATTTTGTTTATTTCATTTGTGGTCTTAGTAAAAAAATCGATACAATTAAATTCGGGTACATTACATAAAACTATACGGACTGGAGTACCGTCCTAGTGCCAGCTCCAAGAGGGAGAAGCCACACGCGGGAAACAGCGACTGGCAGAGAACCTTGCTCCTGCCCTTCCGATGAGCCTCGTCGTACAGCCGGGTATCGTTGTGTTCGAACGATAGCACTTTAGACTTGGGAAAGCTGAACAAAGTGCGCAACATTTCGGCGACCATGTTGCTTCCTTTCGATCCAAAGAACTGCGAACTTTCGCAGAGTGCTCGCAAAATGCAATCACGCCCACTGTAGCCCATGCTGGAGGAAGTTTAAATTATAATAATTTCCATACAACTGTCATTTCCCGAACCACACTCGTTGCGAGCAGCCAAGCGTCACAAATAATCACAGAGAAAACTTTTAACTCGGTCCAACGGCGGTTGCCACGACAGTGAAATAATTCACCAGAGTGACAAACCCGCCGCCGCTTGCTGTGACGACGGAGTGTGATCCAGTGGTAAAATGTAAACATACTCATTCATGGCCACCTCCATCCGGTGGTACAGCTCCCGCCGATGTCGTCTCTGGGCAACGGGCTTCGGTTCCTGCATCTCGTGCTCGAAGCTCAGCGTTTGGTTGGGCAAATTGTATGCAATGCCCCAATTTAGAGCCCAGCTGAACATCTGATAGTTCGGGTTGCCGTACATGCCGATCGTCATGCAGACGGCCACTGAAAAGCTAGCACCCTCGGGAAAAACTACGTAGCGCTTTTTCCGAGACAGTACTTTCGACGATGGATGGTCCAGTCCATCATCGTTTTGTTCGCTGTCGGCCAACAACAGCAGCGATGCATGCGCCAACAGAAACACCACCAGCAGCAGTTTGAAACGACCAGCCTGAAATTATTCCCAGCTGTGTTAATGCTTCTTTTTTGCCACGAAATATCGCTAAGCACAGTAGAGTACCATTATGCAGAACGGCCAAAAGTATACCAAATGGGTCCAATCAGCTACAGCAACTTTGCAGCATTAGGGCGGTAATTGAAGTTCCGTCGTACAGGCTTCGACCTTCAATGTTCAAGTGCAGACCGGTGACTGTGCACCGCATCGACAAGCTTGAAAAGATTTTTTTTTTCTGTGGGAAACACACATACACACATACCAACTTTCTTCGTCGAGAACGGAAGAAGAAAACGAAAAAGTCTGGCTGGAAACTTTAATATTCATCGACCCGGAGAGTGAATCTCAGCAAGCGATACACTTTCGCACCTGTCTGTCATGTACAGCGACAAGAAAGCGGTCGTACAGGGTGACTAGAAATAACTGTCAGTAAAGTAATGTAGCAATTAGGGTCATTAAATTAGTTTGTTCCTGTAGTTTCGATAAGTTTAGCAATTAGAGCATGTGCCACTAGAAATTATGGCTAGTTGGCTACGCATACGCAATGCACCTTGCGTACAATTTAGCCGAGTTTTCTCTTTCCTAGAGCCGCTCATTCGCTATTCGCAAAACTCAAATTTCGAAGCACGAAGCGTAGAGTTGCTTGCCATGTTCTTCTTCAAATTAGCCCGAAGAAAGTTCAATAAACTCTGGGAAATGAAATGGTTAGATGCATAAAACCAAAGGGAAAAAGAGAGATTTGTTCGCGTTTGAATTGGTCGCAGAAGTTCGTTACAAAATTCCGCTTTCAAATTTAAAAACCTCGTTCCTATCTGAGGGTATTTCAAATCTCGCTTCGATCATTTCTATCTGATCAGTGGAGCAAGTCAGAGTGTGCGATTTTGTGTTCCGCGAATTAAAACGAGGTTTGTGTTTAGTAGATGTGAGAGTATTTTAGATTAGTTAGCTTTATTAAGTGTTATTTCATTAGATAGGTAGCGCAGTCAGGAGTTGCAAATAGTGGAGAGTTTGCAAGCAAGTGTGAGGCACAAAAAAGGTAAATTGAAAATTTAAAAATTTGGCTGTTAGAATAGTTGGCTTACAGCGTCGAACAGCCGTTCGACGGCTTTTTGTGTTGGATATTTTTTCCTTTAAGCGCTCGGCGAAGCTAACCACACCGCCGCAAAGCTCATCCATCCTCCTGCCGCACACTCTTCGACCCACTGTCGGCTAGAATCGGGGATTCTGGCACCGCTAAACCGCCACCGATTGGAAGAATCGGCCCCCGCTGAACGTAAACCGCCGCCGATTGGATTAATCGGCCCGTGCAGCTCATAAAAACCGCTGGTTGGACTAGCCGGCATATGCTGAGGTAGACGCCATTTTGTTTTGGAGCCAGCATAGTGCAGTTCGGAACATAAACCGCTTCGGGCGGTGAATGACTGTAGCCGGAGCTACTGGGAAAGCAGCATCCTACGGTAGTGTGAATCTTCGCTAATTTCGAGTGAGTACGCTATAAAATCCCTGCGCAGGGTGATGATATAAAGTGCGATAGATCCACACATACAGCCAAATAGTAAAAGCTCGCGAGCCAAGCCGAAGAAGTAGAGCAGTAGGCAGAAGTGAAGTATAAATGTAGGCGCTATAGTAGTTCTCCACCCACGCAATTATGGTACCGAAGCAAATATTAGAGTAGTTCAAAGAAAATCCTAGGTTTAAAACATGCTAGTTTAGAATAAATTATTAAAATTGTAAATTACATTTCTGTTAGTTTCTGTCTTAATGGAGTGATATTTGATGCGGCTTAAATAGTCTAAAGGTGTCTCACGTCTCGCGTCCGTCTTAGTTTGTTTGATTTTGTAATTTAGTACTCCAGGTTGGACTGCCTGGGAAAACAGTCCCCGCACTCGGACTTTCGAAGCTGGTCAGTGATCTGTTCGTACAGAGTTTTGGCCGGTGATGAGAAATACGAGTCGGTTTCTGATAGTAGGGATTTTTTAGTGAACTTCTGAGGACTTTAGAGACATTATCGTTCGTAGACTGAGTACCTTTGGCGGATTGCGTCTGCTGTTTTGTTTCCCCCCTTTTGAGATTATTTAACTGACCCGCCCTGAGGCGGAGTTTCTGGCCGGGCAAGCCTGAACGCGGCAAGTGACCCTCTCACGAGGTGGCGCTTAAGTCACTTGCTTCAGAGATTTGGGGAGCGAATAGCGGACTGAATAGGTGGCCGTATTTCGGCAGGCTACAGTAAATGCTCACAAATGTTTATTCCGAGTGGATTCAGTCAATATTACACGGTCGAAAATTTTTCAAAAGCAGACTTATCACAAGTTCCCTTTTTGTGTCCAAACAAACTTGCAAGCTGTGCTGAAAACACGCCCAAAAGACACTGTCAGTTATTACTACTCACCCTGTAAATGTGATATTTGAATTGCAACGGGAGCATACGAATTTATGCAGCTCCAATCAGACCAGGAGCCCCTGCTTTATGTATGTAGAAAGTCTTAACAACTTCTGAGTACCTTGCGTTTTATTCGGAATGCATGCTTGATTTCTTTTCGAGAGTTATTTTCCACGGATTTTGGTGGTGACGAATATAAAGATTGGCGTGTTCTTTTACCCTGGGGATCGGATTCGAAACAGTGATTGAATGTATGCTTATCTCGGTGAGGCTTTAAAACTATTACCTCTGATCCCCTTCCCTTCCCTTCTTCATCTTCAGTGTACCAACATGCTCCCATAGACTCGGGAAACCATCACAAAAAATAAAATTAGTTCAACTAAACTGCTAGTTACTAATATCTTGCAACTCGAAGCACTAAGCATTGCATTCTATAAGTTCTATTACTTTTTGGGGCATAAATTACACTAAATACTGAGATTTCTTGAAATTCATCACTATATTTTCACTTTTTCCGATTTTTCATTAATTTTTTTCAGTCGTTCCATTCGCCACATCACTCGCGAAACTTAACTTGAAGCACAGAAAACTTTAATTTACCACCCGAACAGTTATTTAGTAAGATATTATAATGATTTTGCCGAAATTGTTCACTTGAATTGATAGGAAAAACTTCCCTTCGTTTCGAATGCAATTTCGAATCCGCGACCGTCGTTGTTGTACGTTGCCAAGGTAACGGACGTTTATATGGAGTGATGCCAACTTAAAAATTTGAGCATGAAATTGACCAATTATTTTCGCTATTAAATTAAAGGTCGTAGAGTGTCGATAATATACTTATAAAATTCACATTCAAGCATAAATGAACGCATATCAGTAACTTCGACAGTTTTTCTAAGTTTTGGAGTAAATTTTAAGTCACTTGTAAACAAATTGCTTGTAAAAGTATTCTCTTATGTACATCCAAGTAAAATTATGACGATTTGGACGAAATTGCACAATTTTGCAGATGTGACTGTCTTCCATTTATGGGCAGTACTGAAATCAGTAAAAAAGCAACTCAAACTATACTTTCATCAACTCCGATCAGCAATCAGTTTTGCGTGGTTCGACGTGCTACGCACCAAAAGATTCCAGAATTATGCAGCCACGATTAGAAATCGTGCCCAACAGTCGCTTTGCGTCAGCCTGGACTATTATCGAAGGGAAACCAAGCCATTAGACCATTTGCTGATCCCCACGGTAAGGTGTTAGGTGTTCACATGTGCGAGAGTTTTCAGCCTCCAACATCGAGTTACGCAGCAATTCCTCTGCACTGGTAGTCTGCACGTTTGCAGTTTGGGTAGGTTTTACTTTACACTACGGATCAGTCTTTCCCAGGTTCCCCCCACATGTAGCCAAATTGAGAGGCGTGAAAGTCGCTATAGATTGCGGAGGGGATTCCCCTCTCAACGATGACGATCCGAATTGCCACTATGCAGGGATTGGTGGTCAATGTGTGGCTATCTGTCTATAGTAATCCACCCCCATGTACATAAAAGGCAGCTGAATGCAGCTAGCCATGCTCGTGGGTTTTGCACTGTTGACATAGATCAGGGTAGGCTGCTTTCAAGTGAGGAATACTGCGGGTTCGAGCGTGGCAGGTTCAGGTGAACGCAGCGCAATATGCAGGCTGTCCAACGAAGGAGTGGAAACCATTTAGAAAAATCCATCGATGCTTTTTCCGAAGCTTGGTGTAACCGTCCACTTCTGTTTTCCTTGTCGAAAAAATTCTAGTACTCTTAACCAGCGACTGTTTGCAAATAAATCTGTGGTTCGTGCCCGTTTGGTTCCATTCTTTCCGTGGTTTCAAGGTTATCCGTGGTCAGACCTTATCCAGTACAGCACGTCTTTGGAATCTGTCCAGAAAAGACGCCTCGAAACCATGGTAGATAGAATTCTCAGAGTGGTGTACGAAAGGCGCACACCAAGTAGAGCGACCTGAAGCTCGGACCATGGGATTAAGACGAACATCTCCCCTGGAATCTAGGATATACGACGGCTTCGAAACCGTTCTCACTGGCGTCGTGGGAAAAAGACGTGGAATGAACGATGGGGTTCATCCCTGTAAAAAAGAACCACTAGTATTTAATTCTAAAATCCTTCGGTCCAAAGCCGTAATATCCGATTATTGAATAACTGATTCTTTGAAAGTTTCTTATGCAGTAAAACACGTACTTTCCACATGTTTTCTAGTAACAAACATCATCTATTCGTTCACTATATATTGCAGTTGATCCGCCAATAGCAGAAAGGCAACCGCAGGCGGTCAATCACGGTTTCCTAGTGATTCTTCTCAAATTCTATTGCTTACTACGTGAGTATCGCTGAACGGTAGTCAGCATATACTACTTCATTTGCAATAGCGTTTTCCATCAATTACTTCAGGCGATTTTGTGTAAAGTTACAAGCAGCAGAACTTTATCCAGTTCATCATTTTGTATTTTTTATAGTGTGTTCAAGTATTCGACTCGGATGGAAATACATGTGCCCGCGTATTTTAATTCCATCGAATCGAACTTACTACTGCAAATAAGCAGATCCCGATGGACGTCTCGTTACATGAAAAAAAAATTCGATTGAAAGCTAGCTGATGTCGACAGTGTTTTGCTCTATCCACCGCTGTTGGATTTTTTTTTTCGAACCGTGTTTAAAAGAGTGTCCTCATCAAATTGCATCACGAAAAAAAAAACGCTGTAGAAAAAAAGCGCATAAATTCCAAAATTCCCGTATAAACAGTCGCGTACTTCAGCGACTTCAGTTTACTTTTTTGCTGCAAATATTTGAGAAACGACCTGTATTATTTCAGAACGCTTATTTCCAACTTTCGTTCTCGATCTTTTACAATTCATCTTTCGTCGTGTTTTTTTGTTTTTCATCTTTGATTTTTGGTCCTTTTTGTCACCTTCTGCTATCGTCTTCTTGTCGTTTCTTGTTGTTGTTTTAAACATCTGTTAGTCGTTTTTCATTTTTTTAACATCTGGCTAATAGAATCTTTACATCGTTTTTTTGTCTTTTTTAAGCAATTTGTTGCTATTTTTATCGTCTTTTGCGGCGCTTTTGGTTTGATGGAGTGTTTTTCGTCGTCCTTTGTGGTCTTCTTTGACTTTTTGAGGTCGCTGTTTTGCTGTTTTTTTGTTTCTCTTCATCGCCCTCTCTGCATCTAGTTATAGTCCCATCGTCTACCGTTAAAGTCCTTATGTATGCTGTTTTCGGTCTTTTTAGTCGCTTCTTGGGCGGCTTTCCAATGCATTTTGTAGTCTTTTTCATTAACTTTCCACCTTTTCATTATCTTTGCACCATTTTTTCGGCATTTTGTCGTCGTCTATTCGTGATCTTTTCGGTGCCTTTTCACCGTCTTTTAGTCATCACTTTATTTTTCTTTTTGTCGCCTTTTCATGGTCTTCCTACAATTTTTTGTCTTTTCTTCGTCTGTTTATCGTTTTCTAACGTCTGTTTGATGCATTTTAGTTGTTTTTTTGACGGCTTCTTTTTGTCGTCTTTACATTTTTGTTTTGGCATTTTTTCGACGTCATTTTGCCGTCCTTACTTCGTTTTGTGTCGCCATTTTGTCGTCGTTTCATCGTTTTTTCTGTTGTCCTTTCGTCACAATAACTGGAGGGATTAGGTGTCAACATATGCAACTCATCACCATCTCGAGAAAGTTACGTTGGTCAATGGTCAAGAGTTAATATTTTCGGCCTCTACCATCGCGTTAAGCAGCACTTCGTCTGCACCGGTAGTCTGCACGATTGCAGTTTGGCTAGATTTTACTTTACACTACGGATCAGTCTTTCCCAGGTTCCCCCCACATGTGGCGGAGGGGATTCCCCTCTTAACAATGACGATCCTAATTGCCATTATGCAGGAATTGGTGGTCAGTGTGTGAGCTATTTGTCTATAGTAATCCACCCCCATGTACGTAAAAAAGGCTACTAAATGCAGCAAGGCGTGCCCGTGGCTCTTGTACTGTTAACAGATCTTCCGAAGAACATGGTAGGTCACTTTCAGGAAAGAGAGATGTTCCGAAAGATTTTTCCTTGCGGGCCAGCGTGACCTGTTGACCTGTTGTTGTTCTTCCAGCTTATAGAAATGTATTCACTGCATTTTTCTTGCCAGTCTGAACACATAGAATGCATTTTCATAAACCGAATTTTTGTTTCAATTAAAAGAACAGTTGTCGAAATTCATGGAATCAATGACGATCCGTTGCTCCTTAACTAAAATCTAAATTTCAAATTGGTTAGACTATGCAAACAAAAATGAGGCAAATTCAATGAATGCTAATGCATGCTGCATTCTTTTAAACGATCTTATCAAGTAAAACGAGTACTTTCCACATGTTTGCTAGTAACAAACATCATCTATTGGTTCACTATAATTTGTAGCTGATCTGGCAATAACGAAACAGCAACCGCAGGCGGTCAATTACGATTTCCTACTGATTTTTCTCACATCCTATTAATATTTACGTGAGTTTCGATGAACGGCAGTTACCGCATGCTACTTCATATGTAGTAGCGTTTTACATGAACTACTTCAGGCGGTTCCGTGAAGTTGCAAGCAGAACTTTATCCAGTTCATCATTTTAACTTTTTTCATAGCTCATTCAAGTGCCCGACTCGGACGGAAATGCATGATCTGTTACATGTGCCTACGTATTTTGATTGGAAAATGTTTCAATAAACGTCTCATTCCATCGAATCGAAACGAATTTACTGATGCTGGGAATCGGTACAAATAGGGTAAGGAACGAGTTAAGCAGCCTATTTTAATCAGTTGAAAATAAATAAGCGGAAAATTCACTTTTTTATTCATATTTTCAATATTTTTTGATAGGAACATCTTCCCAAATCACTTAACCATAGATTTAATTCACACAAACACAATTTACTGGGTTTCCGACAAGAAATATGATGAATTAAAAATTATTGTCCAAAAACGTACATTTTTCAGCTGCTGAAGGCAATCGCCACTTCGCTACTAACTAATCCATCACATTTTTCAGCACTGATTACAACTACCTTTTTTTCTATTATCTAAGCCTTTGTTACTAGCAGAAAGTTTTATTATTTTACAACAAAACTGAAAATAAATTCTGAATTGACGGAACCCGAAGATTTTCTCAGCGATTTAATGAAGCAACGATGTGCTTCAATGTTATTTGCTTTGACAACACTGTTCTGTAGTCGGACCGTGAGCACTGCTATGTTTGCCTCTTTTGTTTTCCCACCATCCTTATGAACAGCGAGTGAGACGTTAAACTCGCAGTTTCCCGTAAGAACACTAGAGAATACAAGAGACGACGAACGCAGTATGCCCCGATGAACAATTTAGACAGATGGCATATTACGCATCACGGACCAAAAATATCAAATCTATTAATGTAGATGCCATGCCGATTAGTAGGTCGCGGAACGTAAACTTACTGAATAGGGGGATAAATTCGAGGGATTTTTTATGGGGGGGTATAAAAGTTTGGGCCCTTTTGGACTCTCGCTCGTACTTATTTATGCATTACAACGAGTTTTTGTGAGTGTCTATTTAGCTAACAGCTACGATCGCCGCTCTCGTTCTTCGTTGCTGCCCGAGCTACTGAAGCCGGTTACTCGCGGGTGCTTGTCCTCCCACCCGTGAGTAGAATCGGAAGCGAAGATGAAGAAGAAAAGAAAAAGTAATGCAAAACCTATTTCCCAGTGCGCCTCTATGCCTCACGGGCAGCGGATTGCCCAGGAGTTACTTGACTCGGGAATAAGCTATGCAGCAAGCCGATGTGCGTGCGCGCGTGTGTAGGTAGCAAAATGTCTGCACACAGCAACGATGACTGTTTGTCTTACGCTTACGCGTGGGGCGTAATGCGTTTACTGCTATGCTTCTCATACTCAATCGCGTGTGACTATACAGCGTAGACTTTTCGCTCGATTGGCAACATTGCTAATAACACCTCCCCCCACCCCAGAGTTTTTTGTCGTCATTAAATGACGTGGTCTGATTTTTGAATAGGTCATAACTGCAAATGAGAGATTCTCTTTGCGTCGCCTCTCTTACGTCTTTCATGACGCTGCTAAAACACTTGACGGCATCTTTTTCGCACGATATGAATGCTATCATGCAACTGTATTAGACGTAAGAGAGAAGACCTAGAGAGAATCTCTCATTTGCAGTTAGGATCGATTCAAAAATCAGGCAAGATTTATGTATTTTTTACTTTGTGGCCGCTGTTTGCCCGTCTTTTTAGTGTCTCTTCATCGTCCTCTCTGCATTCTTTCCGCCTACTGTAAAGGAGAGAGGAAAGTCTTTGTTTCTACTGCTTTTGGCCTTTTCGTCGCTTCTTTGGCGACTTGTCATTGAATTTTATTGTCTTTTTTAATATCTTTTCACCTTCACCACCTTTTCATTATTTTGCCGTCGTCTATTCGGGGTCTTTTCGGTGCCTTTTCACTGTCCTTTTGTTATCTCTTTGTTTTATTATAATGGAAAAAAAGACCGTTTGTTTTGTTTAAATTTTTGTTTTATTTTTGTCGCCTTTCCTTAGCCTGTTTGCTATTTTTCATCTTCCATTTTTTGTCGGCTTTGTATTGCTGTTTTCGCATCTTTCCAACGTCATCTTGTCGTCTTTTCTTCGTTTTTGTCATCTTTTCATCTCATTTTGCAGTCGCTTCATCGTTATTTTTTTGTTGTCTTTTCCTGACTTTTTTTCGTAATCCTGTTTTTTGTCAATGCAACAAAAATGTTGACTTTTCGTTGTTTTACTGCATGTTTTGTCAGTAAACTTTAAACATCTTTTTGATGTTTTTTTGTCGCTGTTTTGGCGTCTTTCCACAGTTTCGCATCTACGCCTAAATCCGTAGACCTGGAATCTCTGCTTGACGCTTCATTTATCAATCGTGAAATTTTAAAAATAATTTGTTTTCACTATATTGTTCAAATCGTAGAAAGACTTCTGAACGACTGATAGAAATATCTTTTGAATTGGTTTAAAAATGACTACGGTATTTACTCTCAAATCATGACCACTGTTCCAGTAAGACGTAGTCCTACATCGAAAGAGAAAACACGTGACCAAAATTGAGACTAGGCATAATAAAGGGATTACAGAAGAGAAGACAAGAAAAACTAGGAAACAGACGAAAATCCGGAAACGAAAACGAGGACAAACTGAACAGAAAACAAAAAAGAATATAAAAAGAATAAAAACAGAACAGGAACGGGAATGGGATAGAAAATAAAAATATTGAGAGAAAAGAATGAAAAGGAAGACAAAACGGATAAAACGGAAAAGGAAAACAGAACGTCACGAAAAAAGAGGAAAGTCGGCAGAAAAGAGAAACCAACTGAACAGGGTGCAAAACGAGACAGTATAAGGGGATCGATATAAGAACGAGAAGACGAAACAGAGAGCAAGAAATAGCAAACGAAAATAGAATGGAAGCGATAGCAGAACGGAGGAAAAAAGGAATAAGAGGTCAAACGAAATAAAAATGAAGAAAGATGGGACACGAAAATAGGGCAGTACAAAAAGGAATGAAGAATAGATAAAAAAGGAATTCCGGAGATCAACGGGGAAAAAGGATGAAACGTGACAGAATACAAGAAAAAACGCGGCATTAAAGAGACGAAACCAAATAGGTGAAAGGAGATAAAAGGAGTTGGAAAAAGACGAAAACTGGAAACGAAAAATGGGATAGTGGAAAACAGGAAGAAAAACAGAAGTGAAACTAATAAAAAAAATGGGACAGCAACAAAGGACAATGGAACAATGAAACAGGAAATACCGGGCAGAAAAAAGAAAAACGACAGCAAAATAGAAAAATTATAAGAAGAGAAGAAAAGTGTGAGCGAAACCCGAAAAAATGGTGCAGAAAAGAAAATAAACGTAACAAAAAGTGAAAAACGAGACTGGAAAAGTGAAAAAAACGGAACAGAAAAGGGGTAAAATGTGTGAGAAAATAAAACGACAAACTTCAATCCTAATTTCAAGCAAAACCTCGTGTCCAGTTTCATGTCCATGTCCGGTTTGAATCAAAACTGCAAGTTCAAATTAGTCAGATTGTCAGATTTTTTTTGTAGTGAAGTTCAAATTAGTCTAATTTCAAGTCTAGTATAATGTCCAATGCCAAGATCACTTTTAAATCCAGTTGCACCCGAAAGTCCAGAGTTTTTTTGAACATAGTATTTTTGTAGTAAGTAGTACAGCCCGGACTCGATTATCCGGGTGTTCGCTTTTATTTTCAGCCCGGATAATCGAATCATATTTTTGGTATTAAATTTTTTTTAGTATCATGTTTTTTGACCTGTATGTGTCATAAATCTATTTTTAGTGTTGATTAATCTCCCCTAAAGTTAGAAAATTCCTTCCTTACGATATTTTTTACTGATAAATTTTATTTTTGTTGCAATTTTTTTTGTATGCCATATTTTTTTTTTACTTTTAGGTATTATAAATGTTTTCTATTATTGAATAATTTACCCTAAAGTTAGAAAATTCCTTTCTTAGATTTTTTCATTGATAATGATGATGATTTTGACAATAATGCTAATGATGATGATTATGATGATGATTTTACTGATGATGTAGATGATGATGATGATGATGATGATGATGATGATGATGATGATGATGATGATGATGATGATGATGATGATGATGATGATGATGATGATGATGATGATGATGATGATGATGATGATGATGATGATGATGATGATGATGATGATGATGATGATGATGATGATGATGATGATGATGATGATGATGATGATGATGATGATGATGACGACGATGGTGATGATGATGATGATGATGATGATGATGATGATGATGATGATGATGATGATGATGATGATGATGATGATGATGATGATGATGATGATGATGATGATGATGATGATGATGATGATGATGATGATGATGATGATGATGATGATGACGATGATGATGATGATAATGATGTTGATCATGAATCATTATCTAAAGTGAAAAATATGACATTTATGTTTAAAATAAATTATTTAAAAAAAATGTTTTTTTTTTCGCCCGGATAATCGAGTCTAAGAACCCGGATAATCGAATCCCCGGATAATCGAATCCCTGGATAATCGAATCCCCGGTTAATCGAATCCCCGGATAATCGAGTCCGAACTGTAATAGGTTCGCCATCCTACTATTAGTTGACTTTTTCAGGTGAATACATTCTTCTGAAAGGTCGAATGCCCCACCTTTTGTTTATTGCTGAGCACGCGAGTGCTTACCTGGCAGACGGATTGATAATTTGGTCGTCGTCGTATAAAATAGCTTGCTTTGCTGCGTTCTATCGGGCCTACTTGCTCCTTTACTTGTTATCACATCACGTGATTTCGTTGAAAGTGCCATTTTCCCTTTGCATGATTAATTAATAAGGCATTTTGACCGACCGAAAGAGGGAGCAATGAACGTCATACGAGCGCCCACGACATGCAAAACAAAGTAGGCTAGTAAACACTCAATTTCTAAGTAAACATATGACGTCGTTTTCCTGCGAAGCAACACAAGACATCTTTAAACCACTCTTTTCTGGTTTTACCCATGAAATGCTTGTAAAGGAAGACGTCGATAAACGAATTCTCCTTTGTGAGTGTAAAAAAAGACTACCATTATGGTATCCGCGTAAAAATATGTAAGCGCCATAGAAACAAAGGATGCCATTACCCTGGGGGTCTTTACAACCCTCTAACGAAGGAGTTTTTCGATACTAGCTCGGTGTTTCTAAAAACATCTCGCGGTTATATCGGTAAAGTTTGGATTAATCACTATGATTACGGGATGAAAAGCGCCCCAGAAGAAGTAAACTGAGATTTACTACCTATAAATTGAACCACCACGAGCGTCGCGAGATTTTGCAACATGAAATTTACTGCTGGAGTTTACAGTTTTTTCACTATCCATAGCGGTCGGTAGCCTTGTTTTCTTTTATCCTAACCCTAACCCATTATTGTATCCGTAGCTTCCAGCCATGTCCTGTCTGCTGCTGGTAAAACCAAACAAACACCACCACCAAACGGCGGAAACTTTCACTTGCAAACAACTTTTCAACAACAGAGTGGAAAAGTTGCCAACCGGTCTCCATCGCAACGCAACTAAGCTAAGGCGGCGAAAACCACAAGCATGCTTGGACAAAACCGGCGCGAAAACCATCACAGCAAGCGGTTCCTCCCGGTGCGGTGCGGTGCGGCGGTGCGGTGGAAGCATTTTAAGGGCACTCCAGCAGACCAAGGTTAGGGCGTAACAAGCACCAAGCACGGTAGAAACGGTGTTTGAGATGCTTCTTTGGTGGTATCATGTTTCTCTGCAGAATTCAACCCAAAAAAATAATAGTTTTATTATTCCTAAGAGATACTTGTTCAAAGTAATTGTATTCAATTGAAACCGACACATTTTGTTGACCGTGTTAGCGTAAGTCGATCGGTTAATTATACGAAAATAGTAGGTCAGACATTTAAAATTGTACTTGCATCTTCGTATCACATGTGAGAATGGAAAAAACAAGCTGGCAGGCAGAGTTTAATTATTTTAATGCACAACATTTCTATTCCCTCGATTTAAACCTTGGCTATCCTTTGGCGTGCCCCACTTGCTCATATCACGTGCACGGAAAGAAATCCGATACTCGATAAAGGTTGAAAAACGCTGAAATCATGACTGAACCGACATCCCCGGCAACCCATAATCATGAATAATAATTTATAATTCGTCTTGTGTTGTCGTGAAATAATGAAACATGAATCTTTTTTCTCATTTCGAGGAATGAATTTCTTTCGGTGTGGTTTCAGATTTCTCTTTCCTTTGATGGCGGAGAATGCAAGCTGGATAAAACCGAGCGGAGTCGGTATTGTGCAGACTCCACCAACCAGCGTGGTTCTAAAAAAGCTGGATACACCATTGTGACGAAGAGTATGCAGTTACCATGGAGCCACTTCCACTTTGGCTGCTAAAAATGGGGTTAATCACTACAACTTTAAGTGGGAAGGCGCTTTGAAAACTGAAATTTACCCTCCATAAATTGGTTGATTGTGGGTTGGGCTGGTAAGTTCGTTACTATTTTGCAACAAAAACTTTTCCGTTTAGAGGTCTTTGATTGGTTTTTCCTTTATTCTGGTCTCGACTTTTCGCCGGCAGTTTGCTGTTTTACCCAAAGCCTGCTGGTGACACAGCCTTTTGCAAAACTATCCACAGCCAGCCAGCTAGCTGGCTGAAGGACTTGTGGACGGCCCTGACTAAGGTGAACAAGCCATCACAGCAAGCTATGCTTGCAAACGTGTTCCATAGGAACACTTGCCAGGTGTATGGCACGCTCTGTAACGCAATGTTCTCCGGTTTTATTAGCCACGAAAACAGATGAAAAGAAGCGTGGTGCAGGATTCACCATTTTCCATTTGAAAAATTAAAAACAAAGTGGTCCGAGCTTAGCGGTACGTTCCACTGTTCATAATTTGGTTTTCTGTTTTGACCGGCTTTGTAGCCTATTTCTAGTACTATAGGGATAACACTGATCGCCTGTGGATTAAATCTGAGGCAGGGTGAAATTATTGTTTTAAAACAAAAATGTTTCATCTATATCTCGGATTTGTGGTAAATCAGGCGCCTCCATGGTTGCTTTGGTTAGCAGGGACGCATGGTTATTTTTTGGATTTGCAACATTTGGTGTACTTTGTAGATCAGTGTAACCAGCATCATGTTTCAAAGCCACTGGAAGCGTCTCATCGAGACCAGCTGTAAAATGCCAAACAATATCTGCTGGTTTCGTCAAAAAACACAAAACCTTTTTGACGAGGCAATTGAAAGCCCAACCGTCTGCTTTCACGTTTTGCACAATTAGAATAAAATTTGCAAAAAAAGTACCCGATTCATTATTCCCACAAATATTAAACAAAGTTTTAATAATGGGACGTGATTTATTCGGACGCATGGTTGAAACTTTTTTTGTACCAACAGATAGGAAATTGCTTCTCTTGCGTTCAACAATAAAACAAACTTCAAACACTGTCAAATGCCGCTCCTTGCTAGACGCAGCATGCTGGTTACAAAGCGTAAAACTCGTAACATTGTTTGGCTGCGTTGTCAAGGTGAATCAGAGAACAAAAAATGTACAGCATAACTGTTGAGAACAATTTGGTATTTAAAAATGGTTGCCTGAATAATTTCCGCCCATTCACTAACTTTCACCGCCACACAAATGAATGTGAAACGAGCAAAAAAATACATAATAATCTTACTGCGTAAGAAACAGCGTCGAAAAATGCTGAGTGATGTTTTTCACCCGAGGGGGTGGCGAACTTTTAACCAAACCAGCCATCAGGTTAGCCATGACATTCACGCCGCCCAGCAGCGTGCGACGAGAAACGTGTTTGGCGCAGCACCCCAGCTGCGGGGGCACCGAGACTCTTTTTTTTTGGTTTTTTCTCCTTCGACGCGGTGAAATTGAAAACCGCATGAACGTGACTATTGGAAAACCGCGGTTTGTGCCATTTTTTTTACCCCCGCAGTCCGATTCCAGCTTCCAGTAGCCAGCAGCGGGGTCGCGCGAGTGCATTTTCGCCATTAACGGCCGGTCGAGCGAGGACACTGCGAGGCCAGGTACAAATTTAATGAAATTATAAGTAGGAATGTGACATTCCGATTTATCTCCAATAAAATTTTCTGCAACGTTTTTCTGGGCAGTTATTTGTCTACTTATAAAAAAATGCTTACCATTTCGTTGACAAGAGACACGATTATTCGCTGCTTTCCCGGATTGGTACTTGACATAACATAATGTGGTGTTCAAAATGGCCTGCTGAAACAACTAGGGTAAACTAACCATTAGTGGACCCTTTCGTGCTTGACTGGTTTTCATCCATGAATTATTTTGCACTGGTAACGCTAAACATTTATGTGCACGCGAAAAATTTGCACATACTATTCATACGCGTATAATTTGTATGTGCACTGAGAAAACTTTTCGTGTAGTTTCTATGTGTTTCACACATAGATTTTTTCCATGTGCCCAGTAAATGAACTTTATGTGCCAAACAGTCACCATTTATGTGTTTTTAAAATTTACCTTTAAAATTTATACATACTATTCATATGCATATAATTTTCATGTGTACTTCTGGGCGGATTGTGTTTATATGTGGCACATAATAATCATAAGGATTTTCATATGGAAATTTTCCTTTAGTTATGTGCGGATTATTTTGAGTGTGTATTTCTGGGAGGATTGTGTTTATCCCGAGCAGGAGCGAATAGCAAAATAATATCAAAATGTGTTATTGGAAATCGAATAACTCATATCAAAATTTGGTCTTGTTTTGACTGACATAGTTGGTAAAATAACAAAAAATGATATCAAAATTTTGCTCCTTTAAGGCCAAAAGAATAACTACTTGTGCTATTTGAATAACAAAGCAATAACATGACTGTATTCAGAGTTTCGAATAACATATTTTAGTATTATTAAGGTATTGAATAACAAATGCAGTAGTATATGAGATATTAAAAAATCCTTTTATAAAATATTTATAATCTAAAATTTCTTTAATCGATAGAAAAAATTTTATGAAACATATCGAATTTCATTTTAAGGCCAAAATAAGATATGATAACAAAATCAGTTATTATACTCATCTTACACCCACTGTTTTAAATATCTACTCAATAACAAAATGTGTTATCAATGTATCTCCATATCTATTCAATAACGAAATGTATCATTATAACACAGTTTGATATTGTTTTTGTATTATTTTGCTCTTCGCTCCTGCTCGGGATGTGCGGCTCATGATAATCATATGGAATTTCATATGGATTCATATTTACTACTAGCTATGTGCTGAAAATTTAGAGTGTGGTAATTCTAGTGTATTTTGCATAGAGAGGGTCCACTAATGGTGGCATATTTTGCATTGTTTACCGTATAATGGATCCTCACTTTTTGAAAATGTCGATTTTAAGGCATTATTCATTAGATATAGGTAAAATTATATAAACTTGATTGTGTGATATGTTTAGTACTTTCTGTTTCATGTCTTATATTTTGCCATGTTTTGGATTTTACAATAAATTTTACTTCTTATATTGAACTTTAACACTTCATAGTTTGCAGTTTGTAGTAATGTGCACTGATAAAAATAAACACGGCGTTACCAAGGGAACTGACACATGATTTTAATGTACAAATACTGTTTTGTACAAATTTTGTTTCATATGCCAATCATTCGGGCATCAAAAGTTTTTCCCTTCGATTTAATGTAAAAGGAAATATTTCATAAGCAAAACACATTAAACCGTCATGTTTTTCCAGCAAACTTCAGTCAACTTGGTTATCAATGTTTTTGCACTGCAAACCTACGTGTTTTACCATTAGTGCATATCCTATTGCAATCCACATAGAATTATAGTGTGAGTTTCTATAAATATTTCAATGGTTTTACACGTTCGATCAAAGGGTTTTACTTATAAAAAGCGTTTCACATGTCGTTTCACTTGAAGTTAACGTGACTCTCACGAGGAGTTGATATGAACATCAGATCATCTCAAAGTGTTTTACCATTAAACCATGATTCATGTGTTATTCCTATGGAACGGTAGTGATAAACATGCGAATTTGTAGCAATGGCGGGGTGGTGGGTTTATGGCGGTGCGGTTCAGTAGTTTTCGATTTTATAAGGAACATGCGAACAGACAGACAGACAAACAGACAGAAATCCATTTTTATAGCTATAGATTAAATATGCGTCCTAGCGACAAACAGTCTTCAGTGAAAATGTGTATTTTAGCATACTAAATAACTTTGTAGAACACTCGAAAGCAGTAAAAACATCGTGTGCAAAGTTATTGAGCATAATTGATTTTTAAGCACACCTTTTTAACACATCATTATATTTCGCAACCGGTAAGAGATAGATAGTTAACGTGTTCTGCAAAGTTGCTTATTTTTAGTATTGTATTTAGTATGTTCTGCAACTTTTTGAAGAAAAAAAATGGTTTTTTAAATAGTTTTAAAGTTATTTAAAAAAAAACAAAAGTTCGTATCATCCTAATAGGTGAGTCCACGGTCACCCTAATAGTGCAAAAAGATGCGCTATATTTTAATATTAAACTTCTCGGAAGACACCACCCTTGAAAAATTACGCATTTTTACCCAATTGCTAATGGCCGCATTTTTTTTTCAAAATTTGACCACTGTGCGGTGATGCGGCAGCGGTTTTTGAAACTTCTCAGGTTGGTTGGTTCTTTAAGGTTGTTTGGTAAACTATTGTAGGTTTTTGTGGCGTAGTAAAGGAAGGACTTTTTGCCCATTTCGGTATTTGGCCGGCTTAAGGTCAAGTTATTTTGGGTTCTTAGCGTATATCTATGGCTTGGCTTCCGAAACGTACCATTGTGGTGGGCGATTGGATTCGTCATGAGGCCGGACATAGGCCGTCATGAGGCCGAAATAACGCAACTGTCGAGAAAAGCGGTGGTTTCTTATATACAGCCCTTAAACTACGGTTCTGCGTTACTTGTAGGGAAAATAAGGAAGTTCTGCTCGCCGTTCCCCAGATAGACACCAGGTTCTGCAGTTCAGACTGAACCAAAGCATAGTTGACAGTGATTAACTGTTTGGTAGGAATAAATTCTCTGGAATAAATTCCAGAGTAAACCACATGTTGAACTAATCTCTCGCCGCAACGTGTCTACATGATGGTTCCATTTCAAAGCGGGATCAAATATCAAACCGTGATACTTATATTTCTCAGTCTTTTGAACGCTAATACCATTGACCTTCAATTCAAGATGAACTAGAATTTTTAAGCTAGGAGAATGAAAAACCATGTATTCGGTTTTAAGGAAATTCAGCGATATGAGATTTTCAGCAAAATATGTCTGTAATATTAACAGATCTTCTTGCATTTGATTTATAACGACACATGGGTCAGTGCAAGAATACGATAATGACGTATCGTCTGCGTACATTCGTGGTTTTCCCCGCAGGGTTAACTTAGAAAGATCGTTGATGTACAGTAGGAACAAGAGCGGTTCTAAGTTGCTGCCCTGCGGCACGCCGACAGTTAAAGGTGCAGGTTCGCTCAATGTGTCTTTTGCCCGTACGTACTGAGATCTTCCAGTTAGGTTGCTTTTGATCAAATGATTCGCCGTTCCGTGAATCCCGTAATAGTAAAGTTTTGTAAAAGTTCTAGAATTTTGCTTAAGACTGAAAGGCCTGAAATCGGTCGGTAGTTATTCACATCCAATTTATTGCCACGTTTGAAGATAGGAGTTACTCTCGCATTTTTCAGACAGTAAGGAAAATGACCTGTTTCGATGCACTCGTTGAAGACATCACGCATCAGAACCGCAAAGAACATATGATGAGTTTTGATGAAAGATGATTTGTTGGAGTTCAACTCTTTAATCAACACTATAACTTCTTACTCTGTACAGGGTCGTAGAAAGATAGAGTTATTGACTGGAGATAAGATCCAAAATTTGTTTATATCTTTGCGGCTATTGATCGTAGAAGCAAGCTGGGGTCGTATCGTAAAGAATTTATTGAACTCATTAGCAACAGTTGTTGCATTATCGGTACCGACTTTGATAAATCCAGCGTGGTAATTCGTGAATTGCAAGAAAAACGAGGTAGGACTGCCTGTAAACATGTTTCTGGGTAACGTCTGTGCGAAAATGCGAATTCTTTGCCACTCACTTCAAGAATTCCTTTAACACTTTTGTTGCTTCGGCAAAGCAGACTGCCTCTGAGATACTCCATGTGATGCGATCAACTTGAATAACTCGTTGAAACCGCGATCAAAAAGCTCAAATGCTGGATCGCTGCTGGATCAGACGGAATTCCTTCTTGTGTTCTGACGAAATGTGCTGCATCTATTGTTCGCCCACTGGCGATGTTATTCGACACTTCTTTCCGGCAGAATGTATTTCCGGAATCATGGAAAAAATCCATCATGTTTGCCGTGCACAAAAAAGGAGATAAGAGGAACGTGCAAAACTATCGGGGTATCACATCACCTTGTGCCTGTTCGAAGGTGTTGGAAATCATAGTCCATGACGCACTTTTTATGTGCAGTTCGCAGTACTTATCCGTCGATCAGCATGATTTTTTCCCTAGAAGATCAGTTGCCACTAATCTAACGCAGTTTATTTCGTTCTGCTTAAACATCATGGAGGAAAATGCGCAAGTAGATGTTATATATACAGACTTAAAGGCTGCCTTCGATCGTGTTGATCACACGATATTGTTGAATCGGATGGAGAAACTTGGAATTTCTGTCGCTTTCATCAGATGGATGAGGTCTTACCTCACTGACCGTAGTTCATGCGTCAAAATCAGTCCGGTAGAATTGGAACTGTTTTGCAATCTATCAGGGGTTCCACAAGGAAGCAACTTGGGCCCTTTGCTTTTACCACTATTCATCAACGAGCACTATATACTGCTGCCTGCTGGACGTCGTCTGTTTTACGCGGACGATGTTAAGATATACCTGCCAATAAAAACCACACTTTACCTTTTTGAGATTGCAGCAACTGGTTGAACTATTTAAAGCGTGGTGTACGAATAATTTGTTAACAATCAGTGTCTCCAAATGCAGTGTTAACTCGTTTTACCGCAAACTGAACTCGATTACCTTTAATTACTCTATTCTGGGCCATGCGCTGCAACGGGTTGATCATATTCGCGACCTGGGAGTGAATCTTGACTGTGCTCTCACCTTTCGTTTGCAAGCTAGCTGGATTGCGAGGATTAAAGCAGTACAAAAAAAGTTCGTCCGTTATGCTATTCGGATGCTACCATGGAGAAACCCGCTGGACTTGCCTTCATATGACACACGGTGCCAATTGCTAGGACTTGAAACCCTCGAAAAGAGGCGTACGACAGCTCAAGTTGTGTTTGTTGCTAAGCTCTTGATAGGGAATATTGACTGTCCGCCTATCCTGGAACAGCTGAATCTATTCGCTCCGGAAAGGGCTCTTCGTACTAGGAATTTCCTTCATCTTGACGCTCGAAGAGTTAACTGCGGTCAGTTTAGTCCGATAAGATACATAGCAGCTCAGTTCAACACCGTGTGCGAGCTGTTCGATTTTGACATCAGTATCAGTAACAATATGTAACTCTTAGGCTATATTAGTGTTCATCAAGACAATATTGTGTCGAATGAATTTTTATAAATAAATAAATAAAAAATAGATACAGGGTCCACTGTAGACTAACTTACCCTATAAATGTTAATTGTATTTTACGCCTACTGCTTTAATTACCGACTTTGGCAGAAATGCCAACATTCATATTTACTTGCATTTTACCATCACAACTCGAACTTTATTTGACGGATACACAGGTTCAAAACAAAACAAATTCTTCAGTTTAATGATAAGGAATTTGATTTTTGTCCAGAGACAGCGCCATTGTTTATCACTACACAAATACCATATACCCAGCTTTACGAACCTCTTAAGTTGTTCTCCCATTACGGGATTCCATCAGAAAGTGATTTCACTGGATAGAATAACGACTGAAGAACGGTTATCTAGAAAAGTAAACGAAACACAATTGCCATTTTGTCATCACTTTGAACCGGTTCCTTACATTTTCGCAGTACACACCGAAAATGGATAACGACAAAAAAGCATCGAAAGATGCTTTCAAAACAAAGCAAAAACCTTTTCTAGATCCATCAAGCTAACGAAATCTGTTCAATCGACGTCGCCACCCGTCGCCGCGGGCCGCCGGCCGAGCCGCCTAGTCAATTCAATCCTGACTGACACAGCCATACCAAAGTAACACGGAACGATAGAATCTACCACGAAAATATCGGAGGGTTTGTGCTTCAACGCCCCTTAAACGAATGACGGATAGCTCTCTCCAATGATTGGTTGATGCTTCAAATGACAGTCCTGGTTCGTACAGTCATCACATTACATTGCGGAGATTTCGGAAGCAAAAAAAAGATGGTACTCAAATATCCGTCAGCATCCGCTAGCTAGCTGCCAGAGTTTGGGTTTCCAATTTACCGATTCTTTTCGCACCGCCTTCCGTTTGAGCGTTGATTGAATAGGAAATTATGAAAAATCCAATTGCATAAAACATTTAGCTTGATTCCGTTTTCGCCTGGATGGGCGAAATTGCAAAGCCTGCTTCGTGGTTGTTCCATTTCCCGGTTCGGTCTCGTTGTCTGTGAAAATCCCCCGGCGGGATTTGCGATGCGGTGCGATATGAAATCAATTCCGGCAATTTACATGCTCGATCCGAGCCGAATTTGAATAGTAGTAGGTTTACTTACGAACTTCTGCTAGGATTGAAAACTGATGCGGTTGTGAATCTGAATGAAGACTTCCGGTTTCTTTTCCACTCAATCTAGATTTAGAACGTTCTTGGGAACGAGATTTGGATTCAAAAAAATCTGAGGGGTTGTCTGTTTGTTGCACAATTTTGAATATCTTACTCTTCTAAGATAATCAGGGGCTAGCTAGCTAGCTAGTTAGCTAGCTAGTGGACATAATAACACTGGACGAATGATAAAATCGTTTGAATAGCTTAAATATTAAATCGTTTAAAATTTAAGAAAAATGTACAGCCATCTACGCGCTGTCTTGAATGTAGTTGCTGTTGGCTTTATGGATTTCAAAAGCAATTTTACTGCTCAAAAACAAAAAAAAACTCTTAAGGGTTTGTCCACAAATAACGCTTCATAGCTAATTTCTATGAAGAGATACAGCTATAATGTCTTCGACAGAGTTGTTTATATTGCTATTTACTACATCTTTGCTAAAAGTATCAAACATGGATCTCGAGTATTTCACTTTCAAGAGGATTAATCACATAATGGTTCCTGTCAAACGAAGGGTTTTTTTATACCAAGAAATATTGCCAAAGACCAAAGACACCATATGCGAAAAATCTCGCGTTTCGGCGTAATCTCACGCGATCACGTATTTCGCTGTTCGGACTACTGTGCAGCCTGGTCAATAAACGGTTAAAACGCCTGAAACACTCATTTTTCATGTGACTTCATAAGAATCATTAACTATCTTAAAAAGAACAAACAAAACTTTATTTTTAGGGGTGATTTAATTCGAAAAAAAACTGATAGAATCGGGACTAGATATAATTGGTATTCATTGTGTCCTGTTGGACAGACAGCGAAACGGGTTTTACTTTATCATGACTATGGGTTTCAACTTGTCGTTTGTACTTTTCTGTCAAATAGGGTAAGGAACGAGTTAAGCAGTGTCACCTATTTTAATCAGTTGAACATAAATGAGCCGAAAATGCACTTTTTTATTCATATTTTCAAAATCTTTTGATAGGATCATCTTCACACATCACTTAACCATACATTTGATTCACACAAACACAATTTACTGGGTTTCCGACAAGAAATATGATGAATTAAAAATTGTTGTCCAAAAACGTACATTTTTCAGCTGCTGAAGGCAATCGCCACCTCGCTACTAACGAATCCATCAAATTTTTCAGCACTGATTACAACCACTCTAAAAGTCAAGCACTCAATTGTCACATACCATATTATTCACTATATTTTTTTTATCTAAGGCTTTGTTACTAGCCGAAAGTTTTATTATTTTCTAACAAAACTGAAAACAAATTCTGAATTGACGGAACCTGTTCACCAGTAGCAGCTGCTGCAGCATAACTGATGAACTATCGTGTTGCCAAGACACTGTTTCGGTTCTGGAAATAAGAATTATAGGTTTGAAATTAACTGAAACCTCCAATGGTGAAAACGTGGTCCAATACTTTCAAGAGAAATGTATGTTCATAATTAATTTTTCTTTATTAAAAACAACAGAAAAGACAGCTTTTTCAATAATTTTCGAAGATTTTCTCAGTGATTTAATGAAGCAACGATGTGTTTCAATGTTATTTGCTTTGACAACACTGTTCTGAGTCGGATCGTTTGTACTGCTATATGTTTACCTCTTTTGTTCTCCCACCATCCTTATGAACAGCGAGTGAGACGTCCAACTCGCAGTTTCCCATAAGAACACTAGAGAATAAAAGAGACGACGAATACCGTTTGCCGGACGGTGCGGTGAGTGTATGCTCCGATAAACAATTTAGAGAGATGGCATTTTACGCATCTATGCCGATACGCTATGCCGATTACGCATCAGATGCCGATTAGTAGGTCGCGGATAGGAACGCGAACTTACTGAATAGGGGGAAAAGTTCGAGGGATTTTTTATGGGGACGTAAAAAAATTCAGATTTCAGGATTGCTTAAAAAAGCACCTTGCGGGTGAAAATATGTTCGGTCTGATCAAAATTAGTTCCACCGCTCCACTTTTAAAGCGAAAAATCAAAAGTTTAGCTCAACAATAGTGTCTTCCAATGGTAACAGCTTGAAGAACTAAAGATAGCAACAAGATTGGTATGCTGATATCTCCCACTTAGTCAACCCATCGCTTGTAATAAGGTAAAACAATCAGTGACCCGCTTAGACTGCTTAAAACTAGTTCTTTACCCTATTCAGAAAAAGGCCAGCAACTTTGAATGTAAATGAATTGAATTTGAGTAACATTTCCTACAATGCAACGCAGATTAAGGTTAACCTAGTCAATGTCGACAAATCGCGTCTGACTTTCTGCCACCAAATTCAACTGAAGCTTGCTTGAAACGTTCTGTTCAACAAATGAAGCAAGTCACTTCATGTATGAAGCGAAGGTTAGAAAAAGTCAGTTTCATTTATTTGTTTCGACGATGCCGGGCCATGATCCGCATAGTCGAGAACATAAAAGACAAAAGCAAATACGCTAAACTAAACCAAAAAAGGTCAAACATGAGCCTGAAATTAAAGAAAAGAAAACGAAAATTAAGTGATAAAAACGAGCCAAGATAAGAGGAAAAACGGGCTTGAAAACGAGGAAATACGGATGGGAAAAGACGAAGAACGGAATAGAGGAAAATCAGGACACAGGAAGGAAGGAGCAAAATGAATTAAAAACTGGCATGGAAAAACGAAAAACGAAAAATAAAACGTGATACAAAAGAAAATACACACAATTGAAGGTGAAGTTGTCGGGCCCTGCTGCGGATACAGTCCATTGGCCAGTGTTTACGAAGTTGTTCAATCTTGGTACTAGTTCTTTGAGTTCTTATATTGCATAATATAGCTCTAAGATGTTGTACATAAAAGAGTCTTAGCCGGAAACTGAAACAAATAGTTTTTATGCTCGCATTGGGTTTTTTTAACTGAATAAAAATATTATTTCCACTGTGCTGATTCTATAGGTGGGTCAAATGGCTCTTCTCGTTCTCGTTCGAAATCATCGCATAACTCTGGATGTTTGCAACATTTACGTAGTCTGATTAGAGTAACATGTTGCTCAGAAAATTCTTGATCTTTTGCTGTCATCAACTCACTTTTTAAAATTTTGCGACTTGGTCCGGTCTGATTTAACACCGACCATATGACACCGCGACAAGCAATCGAGTTGGGCAGGCGAGTCGAGCAGTCGAATCAAGCGGTCGAGTCAAGCAGTTGGGTTGTGCAGTCAGATTGAGGAGTTTAGTCGAGCAGTCCAGTCGAGCAGTTGAATCGAGCAATCGTGTACAGCAATTGAGTTGAGCAGCCGATTTGAATAGTCCAATCGAGTAGTTGAGTCAAGCAGTTGAGTTGAGCCGAGCAGTTAAGTCGACTCGAGCAGTTAAATCGAGCAGTTGAGTCGAGTGAACCAGTCTAGCAGTTGAATCGTGCAGTTGAGTCGAGTAGTCCAGTCGAGCGGTTGAATTGAATAGTCTAGTCGAGCAGTTAAATCGAGCAGTCTAGTTGAGCAGTCGAAACATACAGTTTAGTCATGCAGTCTAGTCGAGCAGACGGGTCAAGATCAGTGTCGAGCAGTCGAGCAGTTAAATTTCTCAATGAAATTGAGCGGTTGAGTCAAGCAGTAGAGTCGAGCAGTTTAGTCGAGTAGTTGAATCGAGCAGTTGAGTCGAGCAATCGAAACCAAAAGTAAAATCAAGCAGTTGAGGTCGAGTGGCTAAGTCGAGCAGTTAAGTCGAGCAGTCTTGTCGAGCAGTTGAATCGAGCAATCGAGTTGAGCAGTTGAGTCGAGCGGCCGATTTGAATTGTCCAATCGAGTAGTTGAGTTAAGTAGTTGAGTCGAGTAGTTTAGTCGAGCAGTTGAGTCGAGTCTAGTAGTCGAATCGAGCAGTTGAGTCCAGCAGTCGAATCTAACAGTTAAATCAAGCATTTGAGTCGAGCAGTCAGGTGGAGTGTTTAACTCGAACAGTGAAATCAAGCAGTGCAGTCAAGCAATCCAGTCGAGCAGTTGAGTCGATCTGTCAAGTCGAGCAGTCGAATCGAACAGTTCAGTTGGGCAGTATAGTCGAGCAATCAAATCGACCATCTAATTTACTAGTCCAGTAGAGCAGTCTAGTCAAACAGTTGAGCAATCGAGCAGTCCAGCAGTCGACCAGTGAGTTGATCGAGAATAGAACTCATTGCTACGAAAACATGGCGTCCTGTCAGGGGCCTGCTTTTAATTACCGATAAACCTTTAATGACGTCCTGTCAGAGACCTGGTTTTGGCTACAGCAGGGATGCCAGGTGATTTTTTGAAAAGTCTTCACGAATCAAGGAAAAATGTCTTCATTTGTCTTCTTTGGGCGGAAAGCCAATTTAAACTGCATGGTGAAGACATGTCTTCACATGTCTTCAAGTGAAGACATTTCACTTTTTTGTAACAAAAATGTCTTCAAAATGAAGACTTGTCTTCACTTCTGGCATCTCTGGGCTACAGACAAGCCTCTTATGTAATGTGATGTCCTGCATCGTTGTAGCTGGTATTTATTTCCCCTATTGCTTCTCATCGGTATTAGTTTAGAATTCAAATACAAGCAATTACTTATGTATAATCCCGTGTAATATCATTACTGACATGTATTTAAGGGGGAATCCTACTCTGGAAAGTCGGAAAAATCGCATTTTATTTTTTTGCATTGTCGAGATGCTTACACCTTCAGAAATGTCATGACAACAGGTTTTTTAAATATCTGATCTCGTTGAAAACTTACGGCAAATATTGTGGAGTCACCTCAAGCGAAGTCCATTGCTGTACGAAACTTTGAACGCGTTTTCCCCAAAACCATTTTTCTTTAGCTGGTGGTACGTGTATCTTAGAATCTAGTGGACCGATTTGGCTGAAATTTTTTTTCAGCATGTAAAAATGAATTATCTAAATTGTTACGTAGTCGTTTTATGATATCTCAATTTTTCAATTTTCAATTTTCATCACCTTTCTTTTGGAAAAATTGCCGCCATTTTGGTAATTTTTCGAATTTTCAAAAACCGCTATACAATTTAGGTATTAACCTAAAGCTTCAAAATCATCCTTGAGATCCGTTCTACGACACTCCGTTGGTTCCCGGCACGTACCGCCAGCAAGGAACTATTTTCTAGAGGGCATGGGAATGGTTAATGGGAAAATTGATAACATTTACCGGGATTGCACGTAAACTGGTTAGTATGAGTGCGAGTTACCAACAATTCACGTAAATGTTACATGAAAAGTGTGATGGATGAGATTTACCTATGTTTTCACGTAAACTTGACGTGCTGATTTTTTTGAGTGTAGGTTCTATTACTTTTTGGGGCCTAACTTACAATAAATACTGAGATTTCTGCCCAATTAAAATTCATCACTATATTTTCACTTGGCCGCCGTCGATTTTTCTTTAATTTTTTTCGGCCGTTCCATTCATCACATCACTCGCGAAACGTAACTTGAAACACAGAAAACTTGAATTTACCATCCGAACAGTTATCTGGTAAGATATTATAATTATTTTGCCCAAACTGTTTACTTGAATTGATATGAAAAACTTTACTTCGTTTCGATTGCAATTCCGAATCCGCGACCGTCGTTGTTGATACGTTACCAAGGAAACGGGAGTGATGCCATATTTACGTTGAGCATGAAATTGACCAATAATTTTCGCTATTAAATTAACGTGTCGAAAACATACTTATAAAATTTTCTGATAATAAAATTCACCGTAAACAACATTTTATGTGAAATGTGATAGAATTACTGTCGGATCTAGTTCAACAGCAAAATTGGATACGCGATTCTACGTTTCATAATTGTCCATAACAGATTATTACCAACTATTAGCAACTCAGCATAAACTTAGCATAAACAAAACGATAGTGGAAACAAGTACTGAAATCAGTAAAAAAGCAGCTGGCCTCTGACGACCTTCACCTTAAGGGGACATAAACGACTAAAAATTTTCATAAAAATCATCATTTTTTATCTCAGATTTTGATTCTGTAGTCTTTTCCGCTTATTTTGATACTAAATTTGTAATGATCCTACCACGGGAAGTGGCCGAAATACGATCATGCACATAAGCATTCCAGTGCGGCGTGGAACAACTTCGGCGGAATAAAACGCCGCTCCTGGAAAACCATGGTTTTCAAACTTTATGTACCTTTTTTCTCAGAAACTACTCAACGAATCGGAACAAACTTTTTTTTTGTTTTCTTGGTAGTAGCTTGGCAGAGACTTTTATAGCTTTTGAGGTTTGTAAACGAAACACGTCAGAAGAAAAAAAAAGAAGTAGACAAAATTTCATTTTTTCAGGCAACTTTTATTCTTATTTTATTATGATTTCTTATGATTTGTTGCGACAATTAGGATTATTTAACAGTAGGGATTAAAACCTACATGTAAGAAATAACAATGTAAATCTTAACCTAATATCTAACCTAGCTAACTTATGATCTATAAAGAGACTTAATAATCATCGATTATTGACGGAAATTTGAAATAATTTTGTTTGACATAGCTTCTAGGGTTTCAACACCAGTAAGTCGATGTAATTCTAATATACTAAACCAAGGAGGACGTTTCAAAATCATTTTCAAAATTTTATTTTGAATCCTCTGAAGGCTCTTCTCCCTCGTAATACAACAACTTGACCAAATCGGAACGGCATAAACATCGGCGGTCTAAAAATTTGTTTGTAAATCAATAGTTTATTTTTCAGACAAAGTCTAGAATTTCTGTTAATGAGAGGATTTAAACATTTCATATATTTATTACATTTTGCTTGAATACTTTCGATGTGGTCTTTAAAGGTAAGTTTTTTATCATAAATTAATCCCAAATATTTAACTTGGTCAGACCAAGTCAAAGTCAAAGTCAAAGCAACTCCATTCATCTTGATAATGTGATTGCTATTTGGCTTAAGGGAAGAAGCTCTAGGCTTATGAGGAAAAATAATTAATTGAGTTTTAGGAGCATTGGAAGAAATTTTCCACTTTTGCAAGTATTTGGAGAAAATTTGGCTTTTCTGCAGTCGACTACATATGACACGAAGACATTTTCCTTTTACGGAAATGCTTGTATCGTCGCAGAATAACGTCTTAGTGCAGCCAGCCGGTAATTCAGGAAGATCAGATGTGAATATGTTATACAGGATTGGGCCCAAGATCGAGCCTTGAGGCACACCTGCTTTAACAGGAAAGCTATCAGATTTAGAATTCTGTAAAATAATTTTGTAAAATTTTTACGATGTAAATTGGAAAGTTAAAATTTATCCGAAATTTAGGTTTTCGGTAGTTGATGAAATTGTTAGGAATTTCCTTAACTCTATTTAAAGTAATTTCTGACGCCGATAACGATTAAGGTAACGTAAACAAACACGCATTTGCTTCACTGTATTCAAATTATATTTACCACCTTATTTTGCTTACAATAGTATTTAGTATATAGTATATAATGTCTTCTAAATTTACTCTAAAATGCTAACCTAGCGCTCCGCAGCTCTAGCAGCAGCTTCGTTATTCATTCGCATAATGTTGCCAATGCCCCTGATCCAAATGTAACGAATCTGTACAAACCGTGGTACTTCTTCATCCCGCTGCAATGACCAGTGGCGCCACTGGTGCTTCACTCGGTGCATCACCAACTGGACATTACGTCCAGTGAAGGGCGCCAGCAAATCCGAGCACAACGGTTGATCCAACACTAACCGGTTGAGCCGTGGGCAGTGAGACTCAACTAAATCCAACATCTTGGGTAAAAAGGGCGCTGCCGTCCCCGAGTGGATGGTTAGCTGCTCCAGTTTATCGTACCAAGAAACATTACCGAAATGGTGCTCCAGCAACTCCAACCATACGTCATTCGGTGCTTTAATTATAGATGGCGCACAACTATCGAAATTCATAGTCAGTGAACGAATGATGTTTGGTTCGCCAATATCGAAGATCTGCAGGGCCAGATAGGATGCAGTCACACTCTCTAGAGACGGAGCATGAAGTTGTAGACGAAAATAGAATGGCTGCCTAACGAAGACGTTAAACATGGAGAAATACGTGAGCTGCACGGTGAGGCGTTTTAGCTTCGGCAGATGAACCTGGCCAAAACCATGCGGCATGATTAGCTGTTCGTTTGAAACTACGTCCATTTCGTCAATGGTCAATTCTTGTAGCTCCGGAAAGTTGAGAGCAATCTGCAAATGTTCACTCAGAGCAAACTTTATCAGTTTCAATTTGACGAGATTTGGGCAGTTGTTACGAACAGCAGCGAGGGCTTTATCGTGACCGTAGCGCATGGTGACACTTTCTAGAGCTCGTAGATTCTGAAATACTGCTGACCATTCGTCGGAAGCAAAGCCGATGAAAGCAATGTTAATATCCAAATTCTGGAGATTAGGTAAACGGCTAGCCAACAAATACATTGAACTAGGCATCTCCGGTATAGGGGAACAGAAGCCTTCTATCTTGGCCGAGAGAATATGACATCGGTTATCTATTAAACAGATGATTGCAAGCATCCTATCCCAATCGAGCTGGCGCCAATGAGCAGTTTTTGGAAAAATTATACTCTGGTAGCTCCTTTCGCTGTGCTCGATGACTTCTTCGTCAATCAGCCGGATGTTTTCGTTGTCTTCGAAACGGTACATTTTCAGGGCGAAGGTGCCAGGCAAAAACTTTCGCGAGCTAAGCATGACCGAGTTCCATCGCTTGCTGACTAAAGAAGCAGTTAACTGTTCCGGAACAGCAAGATGCTGGAAGATGCCTTCGAACACATGGTCCGGTAAGTTATCGTACTGCGCACTCCACAATGACATGATACTGCTTGTTTGGTTTGTTAGTTTAAACTACAACTTGTAACTAAACTGATGTGATCGATGCAGAGGGTTTTATAGCGTTCAACCCCAAATAGGTAGATAGGAATCGGTAGTAGGAAGTTTTACCTCGATATGTCTACCTATGAGCATATGAATGGTATCGTACGAATTACCTAACTATCCTATTTGTCCCAACGCAAATCACACATTTCAAGCATCCAGTAACTATTTGCCGAACTCGTAACTCGCACTCATACTAACCAGTCTACGTGCGATGCCGGTAAATTTTATCACTTTTCCCATTAAGTAGTACATGAAGTTCACGTAAGTTGCTGTACAGAAGTTTACATGAATTTTCACGTGGATGCGACGTGTCGATTTTTTTGAGTGTAGACATTTACTAACAATATTGATAAAAAAAGATGACAATGTTAGTGTACAGGACCTGATTCAAGCTGGCAAAGGGACCAAAACGTATTGTGATCACAAGGTAGATCACACTCTTAAGAAATGAACTGTTTATCCAGCTTTCCACGATCGATCGGAAAGATTCTTATCAAGACAAGACGCCGTTTGAGAGCAAACTTGTTAACGGATCGACCAATATGAAGTAAATGTTTGCTTCTGAGTGCACTCGAATGTTTAATTCGCACGATTGTAAAAAGTATCCTGAGCCGGTGTTTTCAGATAATTATGGCCGCAAACCACTACAAAAGTTTAAATCCGTTCAGTTATGTTCCACTTCAGCTGATCTGCAAAATGAAACAATGTTTACATTTTTACACTCGAACAACAAACAACCATGGATGTTTCCATAGTAACTTCGTCAGGGCGAACTCGACGCTCCTGCAATGAATGTCAAAAGATTGTGCCCACTTGTGCTCAATAACCGTCATTATCGCTCGTGGAAAGCTGGATACGACAAACCTAGGTTGAAGACTGAATATAAATAAATGAATCTTATAAAAATGAATTTCTGTCTGTACCTTACCTATGTTCCTTATAGAATCGACAACTAATGAAGACTGAACCGATAGGCGTGAAAATTTGTAGAGTTTTTGGGGCCGGGGAAGGTTCCTATGATGATTAGAGACCCCTCCTCCCACTAAGAGGAGAGCTCCATACAAATGAAGCACAAATTTCTGCACAACTTGAGAAGTAATCAAATAACTGGAACCAAATTTGGCATGAGGGGGTTTTTGGATGCAAAATTTTTAATATGAATTTGGATGTAAAACATCCAGCATCTAGCTCACAGTGTCCGGTTAATCGGAGGCTGTATAAAAAAAAGAAAAAGCAACATTGTCAAGTAAATAGCAACAAAAGTAATTGCAATGCGATGGGAAGTTAGAAATAGTCTATCTGAATATTGCTGGTTTATTTACAAATTATGTTGCTCTGCGACATCTTGTAGAAATAAAACATCCAATGTTGGTAGCACTAGCTGAAACTCATATAGTGTACCCTGGTGACTTGGACCAATATAGTATACCGGGTAACAAAGTTGCTTTTTGCCTTTCGCATTCCAGACGTACTGGTGGTGTTGCTATTTACGCCAGGGAATCAATTAAATTCAACATTCGTACAAACGAATCTGCTGAGAATAATCGGTTTCTAGGGATTTCGGTTGAAAGAGGCATGACGATTGGAAATTATGGAATAATATATCATTCCCCTAGTTCAAGCGACCAGCGCTTTTTAGAACTTTAAGACAACTGGTGGGATAATTTTATAGACTTAGATAAACTAAATATTATTGCTGGTGATTTTAATATTGATTGGCTTAGTGGACTAAATTCGAATCAATTAAAGCAGTTAGCAGATTTTTACAATTTTAGACAAACAGTTTGCCAATTTACTAGAATTTACAGACACAGTCGAACGCTAATTGATCACGTGTTTTCGAACTTTGACATGTTACATTCTGGTGCAGAGGCCGATTACAAAATTTCAGATCATGAGACAATTTTTATTTTGATAAAAGATAAAGAGATAAAAACTACAAGGTATACAGCCCTAAGGGTTGTACGAAAGGGTGACGTAGGACTGTGTCATATAATACTCATTATATTGATAACATGTTTTAATCGATGAAGTATAACTTTATGTCTGATCATTAAATCAAAGACTAATGTAAACTGCATTTCTGGCATATGCATATTTGAGTATTTGTGAGTATCATTGTTTGAGTGTTTATTTGTAAAAGAAGAGCGAAATATTCTGATTTAATTCTTCATTGAATCAATGGTGTTTTTAAAAAAACCCGTTTGAAATTGTTTGGTGGCCCTGAAAAGAACTATGTTTGAGCTGATAGCACTTCTTAAAAATCAGTACTATAAAAACTGTTGCCAATATATAGATGGATGTCGCTATTCGGTCCTTTAGACTCTAGGATGATGGTTGCCCGCTGATACAGGAGTGATAGGAAATACCAAATCACTGTAAAGTAGAAATGGATTAGTTTTATCAAAATACTGACCGTCCGTCAGTGCGATCGTGCGGTAAATGAGCAGACGGCGAACCTAGTGTGCGATTTTATAGTCACTGGCACTGCCGTTGCTACTTGTAAGCTAGTGAAGGTATGGGAGAAACCAGATCGGCTGCTGCTCAAATAATTATCCGAATGGAACGTTAATCATTTAGAAAGTGTAGAAAAATCTTTCCATTCTTCAATTACTATAGTTCTTATAAGAACTGTTTAAGACCACAACGGCCTACTGCTGAATTTGCTGCCCATCAGTCGATCCGTTTCCATTTGCCTTCAGTGTCCGATAGCCGTCGATGATAAATAAAATACTGATCGTCCATCAGTGCGATAGTGCGATAAATGAGCAGGCGGCGAACCAAGTGTACCATTTTATAGTCACTGGCACTGCCGCTGCTACTTGTAAGCTAGTGTAGGTGGTGGAGGAAACCATATCGGCTGCTGCTGCTTAAATGATTGTCCGACACTGATTGAGCAAGCTATCGAACAATTTCGCATGTCTGCGATGGGGATAATGCAAAATGTAACGTAAAGTGCACCGTGTGGGATTCACGTTGGCCATTGCCCGCTGATTCCGCTTGTCTTCGGGGTCGGTGTTGCCGTCAATAGCCAACGATGTTGCCAATTGGATTGGAAAAGGGGTGTGGCTTACAAAGTGATCTCAAAGGTTATCATTTGGATCCAAATCCTTTGGTGTATCTAATTGTCGTCTGTGCCTGTGAAGCTAGGCGATCACAAGGGAAATGTATGGGAAAATTCGGCCTTAAAACTTTACACACATTTTCACTATTTAGCGTATAAAAAATTATTATTATTAATATGTTACTATAAAATTGCTGGACATTTTATCTATCCAACGACATATTAACTGTTATGTTTCGTTCAGTAGTATAGTAGCTATTAGCGTTTGAAATATTTCATTCAAACGTTACACTTCTATTTTTCGTTTTTATAAAGTGCTACCCAGTCCCAGTATAGTAAACAAAGACGTAGTCCTACGTCAAAAGTACAAGAAGTTTCGTAGAAGTAATAGTAGTGATGATTGGAGTAGATACACAGCCGCGCGTAACGTATATGCACGTGCCTTGAAAAAGGTTCGATGTGATTATATACAACGGAAGATTAATCACCATCAAAATAACAGCAAAGAGTTGTGGAAAATTTTAAAACAGTGAATAAAATGTGAAGATAACTCCCCGCGCTCCATAACTTTCAATGGCACTGAAGAACAATCGAGTCGAGTAATAGCGAATAAATGTAACAGTTATTTTGATGATAGTGCTCAGCTGATCAATCAAAGTATTGATTTGGTCAGTGAACCTCACGAAATAATACAGCCGATTTCTAATAATATCAGATTTGATGGATTTCGCCCTATTACTTTTGCAGAGTTGAAAGATTTGTTTTTCTTTAAAGAAATCGGCTGGTAACGACAATGTCAACGCAAAAGTAATACAAGATTGCTTTCATGTCATCGGACGCGACGTGCTGGATCTTGTTAATGAATCGTTGCGAACTGGCACGTGCCTAAAGTTTGGAAAGAATCGCTTGTGATTTCTATTCCCAAAGTTAATGGAACGGATAAAGTCGAAGAGTACGGTCCTATTAACATATTGCACACATTAGAGAAAATCCTAGAACTTGTTGTCAAAGGCCAGCTGATGAATTATTTAAACTGTAATCATTTGTTAGTTCCAGAGCAATCAGGCTATCGAGAGGGACACTCTTGCGAAACTGCATTAAATTTGGTACCAGAAAAATGAAAAGAAAAAATCGAAGCTAAAGAAACTATTCTTGCTGTAATTTTGGATCTAAAACGCGCGTTTGAGGCAATCTCCAGGCCCTTATTGTTACAAACCTTGAAGCGATTTGGTATTGGAGGGCTAGCATATAAATGGTTTGAAGGCTATTTATGTGATAGAACTCAGAAGACTCGCTTTGATAATTTTAATTCTGCTAGCTAATAAACTTGGTGTACCGCAAGGGAGTGTATTAGGGCCGCTTTTGTTCATAATTTAAATGACATGAAACGAGTTTTGCACGCATTGCAATGGCTTTCTGTGAAGCAAAGAGTTTATTTTTTGACAATGGTGTTTCTTTATAAACTTCTTAATAGAATGCTGCCTCGATATTTGTGTGATCGAATTGAAAGGGGAAGTAATTTGCATACGTACAACACTAGAAACGCGGAAGATGCGAGAACACCACATTTTTTGTTTGGAAGATTACAGAACTCTCTGTTGTACAAAGTAATTAACTTTTTTAATTCGATGCCGCGACAAATTAAACGTGCAGCAACAATGGCAGAATTCAAAAGGCTATGCATTTCACACATAAAGGCTACTTTATAGACACAATTTGATATTTTTTGTATTAATTTAAAAAGATTGTATATTTTTAATTTTTGTATATTTATTGGATATATTAAGTTATCATGTTCACTGATGAAGATGGATTTAAAATTGTTACTATTATTAATTTAAAAAAAATAGAGTAGACTACACATGTTTGAGTCACGCGCGCGAGAACAGACATAGATAATCTGGAAATTGAATGATCAGGTTAAATTCCTGAACAAAGGATTTAGAGCAGAAGCTGGATAGGCTTGGGTTTGCTTGTGGACTTTGTCACTCGTATACCATCGCATTCCTGCGGAGGTTTATATCGAGCACTAAAGGACAGCAGGATCTCCCTCGTAGTTGTAGATCGTTATGTATCTAGAACCAATTCTGACTAGCTGCTGCTCTATAATATTAGGTTCGATTCCTAATCAAGTCCAGATAATTTTCGGGTTGGAAACGTTTTGGACGAGCCTTGGACATATTTTGAAATATTGATATTCACTTGAAAGTTTAATATGTCTGTATTAGAAGCCAGCTCGTTATTTGCTTTTACCTCCTGGCTACATTGTTATATCATAAATATCTTAAGTAGATAAATCGTCTCGCTCGAACCGTTGTAGGGGTATGAGGTGGGACCATCATCATCATCATCATCATCATCATCATCATCATATTTCCTTCATTTGGGTCCGAACGAGAGACATCGAGTAGGGATCGCCCCTGCGAAATGGTACAATCCGCAGGGTGTTCCGTGAAATGGTACATTTCGCATAAGGTTTTTCACGAAATGGTATTCGGTGAAATGGTATATAATCAAGGCGAATATTGCTATCTGCTTTATTTTATCTGGCTAAGCAATAGGGGAGTTGTTTTCTACTTTACTTTGCGGAAAAATTGCAATTTTGTATATTAAACTACCCACGCTTTCATAGTTATACGTAACATTAACATCCAAAATGAATCATCTAAGGTTGAACTCCTACTTTCTACTTTCAACGGGTCAACAAATGAGTTGTAATGCATTTCATAACACTAACACTGAACGCAGCACGTTTCTGTGAAACCATATCTAGCAACAAGTTCGTCTCTCACCTGCCTCTCTGTGGGTAAATGCGTTGTTTTACAACATCCGGCATATTTACCCTCCTAAATCTGATTCAGCATTGCAACGAAGAGTGAAGTACCTACCAATTGTACGGCAACGACGACGACAACGGTCGGTTAGTAACAATGCCAACAGACAGCGAATTCGAATAAACTAAGCTTCAAATTATTGCAAATATTTGCAGATTACAACCGTCGTCGTCGTCCCGTTCCAGTTCCTATGTTGTGATGTTCCACCTGCTTGTGCATATACATATTAAGTTCGGTTGTATTTATTGGGCTCGACCATTAGTGATAAATTTTCCCATTGTTTGCTTCTGTCATTGCAGGCGACCATTTTACCCGGTGGTACCGGTGGCCGGTAAGGACAACTGTTACCACTGAACCGAATCGCCCGGCCCTGGCAGTCGACGTGCCAATGCATTGGACTGTGTGACGCGGTTCAATAAACATAGTGAAACCAAAATCTGCCGCTGCCTGCTGACTGCTGCCTGCTGCGAGAGTAGTACTGATGTGCTCCATCAACGGTTGTCAACGACCGGACAACAGTGGCTTTCTGGCCATTGGTTTCTGAACTCTGGTGATTGTGTCGTGAGAATAATGTTTAGAGAATGGCAATTGTATCAGTGATACCAGTGGCCAACCTTACAAGCTCCAGCGACAATGGTGGTAATGGGACAACGAATGGAACCGTCGGTGGCAATGGAGACGACGGGGGAGGTGCAGTTGGAGGGGCAACCACGGTTGGTGGTTGCCCTCGACCGGATGACACGTTATATCCGAGCATGTTCGGAATTGACCTCGCCGTACCCCAGTGGGAAGCGATTGCTACCGCACTCGTACTGACACTCATCATCATCATCACCATCGTCGGTAATGTGCTTGTCATTCTCAGTGTGTTCACGTACAAACCGCTCCGGATAGTGCAAAACTTCTTCATCGTGTCACTGGCGGTTGCCGATCTGACGGTCGCCATCCTCGTGCTACCCTTCAACGTGGCCTATTCTATACTGGGACGGTGGGAGTTCGGCATCCATGTCTGTAAGATGTGGCTCACCTCCGACGTCCTGTGCTGTACGGCTTCTATCCTTAATCTTTGTGCGATAGCGCTAGATCGATACTGGGCAATAACCGATCCGATTAATTATGCCCAAAAACGAACCCTGGAACGAGTGCTGGCACTGATTGCCGGTGTGTGGGTTTTGTCGCTGGTCATCAGTTCACCACCGTTGATCGGTTGGAACGACTGGCCGGAAGAATTTTCCAGCGAGTTCCCATGTCAATTAACTAGCAATCAGGGCTACGTCATCTACTCCTCCCTCGGATCATTCTACATCCCGTTGATCATCATGACAATTGTATACATCGAAATTTATATAGCCACTCGGCGGCGGCTCCGGGAGAGAGCTCAGGCGTCCAAAATCAATACTTTGGCCAGTAGGAGCATTGGGGTAGCGAGCGACAAGGAGATGGCCACAACACAGAACAACCCGCGGGACCGGGAATCAATTAGTAGTGAAACAAACCACAACGAACATCCAAACCATAGCACCAGCAGCAGTAGTACCGATCACCGGTCCCAGCGGAAACGAAAGAAGAAGGCTAAGGAGAAAAAAGAAGCCAAAGTAGCGGCCAAACGTGCCAAACAGGCAGCGGAGAGTCAGCTCCGATTAGCGCTTCGGGATGAAGATTCCGTAACGGAATGTCCGGCGGAAAATTCGTCACTCTGCGAGGGCAAAGCAAACTGTGATATCAAATCGGTCATCGATCCGAACGGAACGGCGGCAACCGGTGCCGGTGCGGCGGATGTGGCGACCGACGGCGAGGATGGTGCCACTAATCCAACTATCGCCAATACAACCAACGGCGGCAGCGGTGGCGGCGCTAGTGATAAAAAGCCACACAAAAAGGCAATTATATCCCTACCGAACCGGGGGCGGATGAAACAGTCGTTCCGGAAAGCCGGCGGCATTAATCAGTTTATCGAGGAAAAGCAGAAAATCTCCCTGTCGAAGGAGCGACGGGCGGCGCGGACGCTCGGCATCATCATGGGTGTGTTTGTGGTCTGCTGGCTGCCGTTCTTCCTAATGTACGTGATACTGCCGTTCTGTCCGTCGTGCTGTCCGACAAATAAGTTAATTAATTTTATCACATGGCTCGGTTACATCAACTCCGCTCTAAATCCCATTATTTACACAATATTCAATTTGGATTATAGACGCGCATTCAAGCGGCTGCTGGGAATCAAGCCGTAAATCGAGGTAGGTTTTGCATCTCTCTCTTTCTCTCATTGTCACATTCCGTAATGTTATTCACAATCTGCGGCAAGACAGCAACAAGCAGGCTATGATTACGACCGAGGGTGACATATGTGATTATTAACACCTCTTTTTCCCACACAATCCTGTGAACAAAGCTTTTGTGGCGTAGAATTACGCCACCCTAATGAAGTAAGACGTAGTCATAGGTCGGAAAAATCTCTATTCACAGGATGCGAAAACAAATATGATTTTGTCACGAAAAAACTAAAGATTTTGAACGCTAATAATGCAGTCAATTCTGAATAGATTTTGCTGGTTTGCATGCCAACCGATACGTCAATGGCATTTGTTAGGTGAATGTGGGGGTTAAAACAACTTGCGTGCCCAGGATGCGGCTTATTGGGCAACATGTGCCACTTTCTCTGTAAAATTTAAATTAAAAAATAATTCTTCGAGGTGTAATCAGAGATTTTAATTTAATAGCCCGGCCCGGTGGGGGTGATAGGTAATCTAACTGCGTGAAAATAGATCCAGTCTCCAATCAAACTTTAAATGTAATTTCAAGTCCAACGTCAAATAAAATTTCAAGGCTGGTTTAAAATCAAATTTCAACTTTAGTTTGTATTACAAATTTCAATTTCTATTGCATGTTTGATGTTCGACTTTCAAATTCAATTTTAAATTTTATTTCAAGTCCAATTTCATGTCCTATTGCCGTTCAAATCCAGTTTCAGTGTTAGGCTCTTCCAGTTCAATTTAAGGTAAAGCTGCTATGCTAAATTGGTTTAAGTTTAGGTTCAATTTCAAGCAAGCAAGCCAGTCCAATTTCAATTTTAATTTTAAATACAATTTCAATCTTCGAATTTAATTTTAAGTTCAACTTGCAGTTCAATTTAACCGTTATGTGTGCAACAGGGTACCCGGGTACCTTTTCAGTTTTAAAATAGTCATAACTCATTCAATTTAAAACATACGTCATTGAAATTTTGCGACATTGTAAAACTCGTTGATCTTAAGTTATTGCGGTTTTTTGGTGCATATCCATAAAGGGGACTAGCAATGAGAGGCACTTGAATTTTTTTATTACGTAGGAGGGCGACAAGGGTACCCGGGTACCCATGATTTGCTATGTTCATAACTTTGGCTATCTTGAACCGATTTGGATGAAACCAGTGGCATTTGATTCGTACATTTATCTAGTTTTGATTAGATAAAGCATTTGGCCATCAAATGACATGTAGTTCCCGGGAATCGATAATTCCGGAGCAACGTCCGGTAAAACGTAGGAAGCCGCTTGTTTTGAAATAATATCAGCTTTCAGCGAATCTATAAGCTTTGAACTTGACATTGTGGACCCTTTTTTCATCTTATTATATAAATTGGTGACTCTTTAGACTTGGGTTTTATCGGCTCATCAGTCAGAAATCAGTCAGTAAATTGGTGACTTTAGATCGCTTTGGCCATTCCAGAATTGGGTTCCTGTAGGGTTATAGATGGCCAGTTGGGTACATAACCCAATACTAGAATTGGTTTAGCGGATCTCTTAGATGTTTTGAACTGATATGCCCAGTTTAGTACTTATTAATAATTTCGGAATTGATTCCAAATGTATAACGGATGGTTCTACGTTTTGAACTGATCTGATAATGCTAAGCATTATCTTGAATAACCAATCAAAATACATCGAAATGTAAAAAATATCACCTACCAAACTAATTCCAAGAACTTTGATACCCATATTGCTAGGTTTTACTTCCAATCCTAGACTGGTCATCCATGACCCCACAGGAACCTACTCCGGAATGGCCAACCTGATTCATCTCATTACATGAAATAGTTCATTGTATGAATTTTTAGAGTTTTTAAATCCGCATGACTGATTTTCCTGCAATACAATCAGTTCTCTAGCTCACAGCGGACACTCTGTCGGAATTCCGGATTTTCGGGCCCCGTATATCTTTTAATGGCCAAACGGCCGAATGATTCAAAACTAGATAAATTAACGAATCAAATGACACCTATTTCATCAAAATCGGTTTAAAATTGTTGATGTTATAACAATATCAATTGTGGGTACCCGGGTACCCTTGTCGCCCTGCTAAAGGTGTTTTTTTTGTCGCACACATAACGGTTAAAGTAAAGTTCTTATCTTATTCTTATTAATACCATCACAGCCTCAATTAAGGATTCCTGGAAATAATTCTAATTACTTCTAATCTCAGAAATATTTCATATTATTTTCTTGTCTGTATTAACATTTGCATAATATCAGAAATATATTGCAAATGTTTAATCGGCCAGGCCAACTGTGAAGCATTGCCGCGAAGACGATTTTTCGAAATGAATCTTGTGTGAATAAGTTATTCATACATAGATGCATTTCAATATCAACAGGGGAAGAAGAAACGGGGACGTCTCGTACCAACCGTTTCCGATTAACTTTGTTTCGTTGGGAGTATCTTTGCTAATAAAAGTTAATGATACTCCGGACCCTCGGGGATGAACTTATGGCATTTAGACCAAAAGTCCGGCTGCTTTTGGCCAAGGTTATAGCGCATTTTCTCGCTCTTTGAAAATAGGTTAAACTTCCAAACTACAGCGTAAATACCACGAAACTATAATTGAAGATTAATTCTATAAAAATAGTCTATAGAACATTTACATAGCTAGTTTTATAAAAAAAATGAATAATTAAAAAGAACGATCATACGATCATTATTGCTTAATCTTCTACATAATACTTATCTCTAAGACATGGACACTAAATAACTGCTTCAACTTTGGTACCGGACGTTACCATTGCTTGAACTGCAGCGGATTTTAGCTTTGAATATGCCCGAAAACGATGGTATACCAACTTTTCTAGATAAATTCAAAAATTGCTTCATTCAGGGGTGGCAATTCTTCTGGGTGATGACCGAAATTTGTTCTGAAGTCCTTCATCACGGTCGTAATGCTCATACAGCATTTGGTATTGGGTCATAATCTTCGGGTTCAATCATCGCTCTATGATTGCCACAGAAATCATGGTATTAAAGCAGAAATGGCACCTATCCTTATGACACACTTTCACAACCGGTCTGGCCCGGAAACATTTATTCGTAACACGGACCGATTAAATACATAAATATATACGGAAGCGAACGTTTATCTGCGAATCCACATTGCTGAAATTCAGTTCAATTTAAAGTAAAGTTTCAAGTCTAAAACTAAGTCCAATTTCATGTCAAATTTTATTCCAATTTGGTCGAATTCAAGCTTAATTTTATGTCCTGTTTCAAGTCCAATTCCCTGTTTATTTTGAACTCGAATATGAAGTCCAACTATGAACTCTAACTTCGATTTTAATTATAAATACTGGCATTGGCCATGGTATTAAAGCAGAAATGGCACACTGAGACTCGTGGACCACTTTCTCAGTTAAACTTAATGTAAACCAAACTAATTTCTGAAACCCAGAGGTCAGCCGTTTTCAATTTAATCGGTCATTATATTTGCGATAACTAAATTATTTGCGTAAAAATAGTTCCAGTTTCAAGTCCACATTCAATTCCAGTTGTGAATTAAATTTCAAGTATAGTTTCATGTCTAATCAATTTCAAGGTCAAGGTCAAAGTCAATTTCTAGTTCAAATTCAAAGATATTCTAAACTTATGTTCAATTTTAACGCCGATTTTAAGTCCTACTTTCAATTCCAAACACAATGTTAAGTGCAATTTAAATCCAATTTATATCCAATTTAAATATCTAGTTTAATTTTATGCCCAAGGCCAAATTTAACTTCGATTTCAAGTCCAACTCCAAGTATAATTTTAAGGCCGATTTCGAACCCAACTAAAAACCAATTCTTTTCCTTCGATTTTTTCGAAAATATTTTTTTCCTGTTTGTCGATTTCTAATCTTTTAGTGATAAAATTTCCATGACAAAATTTTTTGTTGTTCGTGAGTTATAGCTCAAAAATTTGGTTTTGGATAAATTACTGATTGAACGAGACCGTAGTCCGTCCTCTGCTGCTCTCCAGAAAAAAAACGTAAAATAAGAAAAATGAAACAAAAGGAGAAAGCACGGAAAAGAGCACGAAGAACGTGACAAAAACTGGAGAAACAGACTAGAGAGCGAAAAAAGGGAGAGAAATAAATGTACAGAAACTGACATCAAAAAAAGAAAACAGAAAAAAAGAAAAAACGAGACGAAAGAATGGGAGGGAAAACGGAACACAAAAAGACAAAATATGTTGGAAGGTAGGGAACGGGAGAGGAAAAGAAGGAAATGTGCCAAAAAATCAGGAGACTGCACAGAAAAAGATAGCGAATGGAAGCGAAAAGAAAGAAAACGAAGAATATGAGAAAGAAAATTAAGGTAAACTGGACAGAAAAAGAAAAAAAACGGGACAAAAAGAAGAAAAAGAGAAGAAAAAATATGAGAGCGAGAAAATAAAAATAAAATAAGAAGAAAAAATAAATACAGAAGACAAAAGGGATCAAACGCAAAAGAAAAGGAGTAAAAGCAGATGAAACAAATGGTCAAACGAACGAAAAACGGAATAGAAAAGGAGACGAGAAAAGACGAAAAACGGCGACCGAAACTAAAAAAACCAAGTCAAATTGGGATAGAAAATGACAAAAGGCACGAAAAGAGAAGAAACAGACCTGAAAACGAAGAAAAACGAAAGAAGAAAGAGGAAAAACGGAACAGAGGTAATTTAGAACTTAGAGAAAGGACGAAAAACGGCTACGGGAAAAGAAGAAAAAGAGGAAATAGTGGGCAGATAAAAGGAAAAACGAAAGAAGAATAACATGACAGGAAATGTAATACGAAACAGAAAGCACCGTAAGGCAAAAGGAGAGCAACCATAAGACAAAAGAAGAATTAAGGGAGAGCAATATGTATGGGCTCCAAATGGCAGCTGAGGCTTCTAATACGGAACGAACAAGGGAATAGTATAAAGCCCGTAAACAGTACGGATCAGTGAATTCTTTGGCGAGTCTAATAATAAACCCCAAATTTCTATTCGCCTTTCAGACGAGATCATCCGATCCATCGGATCGCGTTTGGTGCGAAGAATGGCTGAAACTGGGAAAATTTCGATATGAGGCCAAAATCATATTGGGTAGTTCAATTGGTAAGTGGGACTCCAACCCACACTTTCTCGGTTGGCGCCCGAGTACTTTGGCAATTAAACTATTACCACATGACCCTCATCAGGTAGTCTCATATCTAATTTTGTCGCTCCAGTCTAACCATTTCGTTTACGCACACATATGCTCCCCGGTGACGGTAATTATTTTTTGTATGATTGCTCTTGCTTTGCTTCTGCCACCGAGAAGATAAACGATTATCGACTGCATTGTGGTAGGAGCTAGCAGTCCTAAAATAGAGTTTACGTTGGCACGCGAGTCAGGGACATGTAAAATTAAAAAAAAAGGAAAAACAAGAGAGAAGGAGAAAAGACGGCAAAGAACATCAAACACGTGACATGTTAGAGAGAGAAATAAAAGAACAAAACTTGACATAAAAAAATGAAAGGAAAAACGTGACAAAATGGGAGGGAAAATTGGACATAATATGAAAATAAAAGAAAAAGTAAAAGTAGGAAACGGGACAGGAAAACAGGGATATGAAGCAAAAAACCAGGAGACTTGATAGAAAAAGATGACGATTGGAAGAGAAAAGAAGGAAGAATGCTAAATAGAGCATAGGCAAAGACAGAAAAATGAAGGTAAACTAGACAGAAAGAGAGAAAAACGAGAGTGAAATAAAAATAAATTGGGAAGAAAAAAATGAATACAGAAAATAAAAAGGAATAAAACGGAAAAAAAAGTAACGCAACAGAAAAGGAACATGTAAAAAGAGAAACAACGCAACAGACGAACGAAAAAAGAACCAACAAAAAGAGGAGGCGAAAAAAGACAAAAAACCGCAACCGCAACAAAGAAACAGTTCGAATCGGGGTAGAAAATAACAAAGAACAAGGCAGAAAAAGAAGATGAATGGGCCTGAAGACGGATAAAAACGAAAGAGGAGGAAAAACGGAACCGAGGTAATTCAGAACTAAGGAAAAGGGAGAAAACAAGTAACGGAAAAAGATTAGAAAAGAATCAAAATAGAGTAAATAGCGGGGGAAAACGGAAGAGGTAATGAGAAACACAGGAATGGAGCCAAATGGGATATTAAAGGAGAAGTATGGCACAAAAAATGGGAAAAGGGACATAAAAAGAAAGAAAAAACATGAAAACTGGACTAAAAGAAAAGGTAAACGAAAGAGAAAAAACGAAAAACGGGATCTAAAAAGGAAAACCGGAGAGGAAAGAGAGAAGAGGAAACCAAAAAAAATAAACAGACAGAAAAGATGGAATAACGAGGCAGCAAAAAGAGCAAACAGCGGCACAAGCGAAGACGAAAAAGAGAATAGGATTCTTAGCAGAATTTGAAACCTGAAATTAAAGAAAAGAAGAATACTTTTTCCAAATTAAATTCTACTATTTTACTATATTCTTCTTTTCTTTTCTTTCTTTTCTTTTATTTCTTTCAAAAAAATACTAAAACTGGAAATAAAAAATAGGAAATAAGATTGAAATCGGAAAAGAAAATAACGAAAACGAAACGAAAATGCAATGAGCAGAAGGAAAATTTGAAATGAGAAAGGGTAGAAAACAAAAAAAGGAAAAAACATGAGAGCGGAAAAATAAAAACGATGGAAAAATGATATAAAACGATGGAAAAAAAGATATAAAATGAGAAAGAAACACGAGAGGAAAAGCAGGATAAGAGAAAGAACGAAACAGACGAACAAATAGAGAAAAAAAGAACGAATGACGAACGAAAGAAAAACGGGATAGAAAAGAAGCCGAAAAATCACGCCCAAAGCAGAGATACAAATCGAATCGAGAAAGAAAATGACAAAGAACGAAGCAGGAAAAGAGAAAAGACGGTCATGAAAACGGGGAAAAACGAAAGAAGAAAGAGGCAAACGAAACAGAGGTAAACTGGAACTAAGGAAAAGGGCGAAAAACGGTAATGGGAAAAGAAGAGAGAAGGAACAGCGAAAGCGGGCGAAAAGGAAAAAGCGGGCAGATAAAATGAAAAACTAGACAGGAGTAAGAAAACCGATGGAGGTAACAAGAAAAACAGGAAAAATAGACAAATAGACATAGTTTTAGATATAAAAAGAGAAATATGGCACAAAAACGGGAGAAGGGCCATGAAACGAAAAGAAAACAGGAAAAATGGACTAAAGAAAAAGGTAAACGGAAGAGAAAAAGTCGAAAAACAGAAACTAAAATATGAAAACCAAAGACGGAAAAACGGGACACCAAAGTCCCACTTTTTGACGGGACAAACGAAGAAAAAAAGAGAACGAAAGTAGATTAAATGAGACAGAAAAATAGGGAAAAAGAAGAGAAAAAAATGAAAACGGAAAAAAATATTTAAAAAACGATTGAAAACGCAATTAGCATAAGGAAAAACAAGACAAAAATTAAAAAAAATGGAACAGTAAACTAGGAAAAATTATACAATGAAACAGGACGTTTCGTAGGACAGAAAATAAGGAAAAGGAATGAAAAAGAGGAAAAAAGCAAGGGAAGTAAGAGAAAAAACCGAAAACCAAGTTCCAAATGGGACAAAAAGTAAAAAAAGGGGACGGTAAAATAGAAAGCAGAATTCAGCCGCGAATTCACTGCTGGTAGATGGGCGCGTAATTTTCCTTTCTCAACGTTGAAAACGTTGAATACGGCTTACCAGGAACTCACCAGTGGGATTTCCCTCCATTCCATTCCCTCTTTTGCCATACGCTTTCAACAGGTACGATGCAGGTCTAACAAACCAGCCGTTGCATGTTCGAATCTCGGTTAGACGGCGCTGCAATATAGAGTCAGTAGGATTTTTCGACTAGTCACGTAACCGTCCTGTATTGCCGGCTGTGAAGTCGAAGTCGATAAAGAAAGGTCAAGTCTTAAAAAGACGTTTAAGCCCAAGCCTTTTGTAAAATGTGGTGCAACAATTATGAAGCCGATTTTCGACTTACTTTTTATTAGAGTAAGGAGGGGTAAAAGTGCGATGCGGGTAAAAGTGCGGTTCAATGATTTATCGGTGCAGATTCCGAGTAAATTTTCAACATTGGTATGGATGGGTGACTGCTTTGATAGCTTAAATCTAACGTAAACTTTGGTTGCTTACGAACCGTAGTTGCTGAGTTATGTGCAAATGTTATTTTAGGGTGGTTTTGATGTAATTTTTCGTTATACGGCAAATACGGTATCAACAGGAGGATATTACTTGTTGAAAATTTGTAGCAGCGTTTTACATCACTCACATATCTGTTTTGAAAATACGCCGAAAATAATTTACGCCTAACGGGGTAAAAGTTCGATTCACGGACGGGGCAAAAGTGCGATTCATGGACGAGGCAAAAATGTATAGCTAATTATATACAGCTTTAGGCACTATATTACAGTTACTAGAAATGAAAGATCTGCAGAAAACTGTGTGATCTACAGATGTTGGCCGAAGAAAAACAATGTGTTTCCGCTGATGAAACAAAAAACCAACGTTTGGAAATGTTTCGATCTAACGGACGCTGCAATACACCAGCGCAAAATAGAAAAGGTACAAATTGAGAATATTCCTTACCGAAACATAACAGAGATTGAAGATAATATGGTTTTGTTAGCTTCTGCTGGGCTAATTTCATGGATTCTAGCTTCGAACTTTTGCCCTGCGGTATTCGAACTTTTGCCCCGCTAGTGGGCGAGAAATCGACAAGAATGGAAGTTATGAAATGGCACAATTTGAAAAAAGGGTTGGTCTTCAAAGATGTACTTTGGTCGAGCAAAATACGGCGTTGGTTGCTTGACAAGATTGTCAGTTGCTGTGCAGCAGGCAGACGCGAAGGTGAACACGCAGGCTGTCAAAGCACGCTTGTGTTAAGTAAATATTGCAAGCTGAAGGTATAAAAATCAAACAATCGGTCCTTTCAAGGGACCACACATAACGATTGAAGAGTTTATTATATTTTCTTGCCAGGTTATTACCAAAATAAGACGCAAGCAACCGGGGAAAAGTTGAAATTTTCGCCGTTGCGGACAACTAACAGCAAATGGCGTAGAATAAGTTTTCTTGTTGTCACAGGCGGCATTTTCTACCACTTCCAAAACGTCTGCCTCTTAGCTGAACGCTTTATAAAAGCATTTTCAATGTTATCTTGTGGAGAACCATTGAAAAGTGTTGTGTTAAATATGCAATATTTTGAGCTTTTAGAACTCGTAACTGCTGAGACTTCCCGGTAGGATCGTCACAACAAGCTTTTGCCAATCACCTCTCGCGGGGTTCAGTTCTCCCCTTCGTCTGTTGTTGTCGGGTGAATTGGGTAAGCTCGCTGTCTCCGCAAAAACTATTTTCATTAGCTAGGTATACAGCCTTTGTAAGTATTCGATTTAGAAATACGGTCAGTACACTGAAACGTTAAAATGCATAGCGATGGAGCAAAGCATTTTTAACTCTTTAGATAATACAATGGCCCTTAAAAGAGCCAACTATCGAGACAGCACTGAAAACAGGTTTTCACGGAGAATCTGGCCACGAATTAAAATGTCACATGTAACGGTGGCACAGTTCCCAGATAGTTTTTTACTTCCCTCTTTTTCCTGTCTTACAGGACACAATGAATATATTTTCACTAATAACATTATTAGCAAAGCAGTTTTACTTTTAAAATCAACAAAGTCAGTGACGACTACATTCGAGACCGCACGTAACTTCAGAGACCTGAACATTTTTCTTAAATTCTAGTTATTCAAACTATTTTATCTATTTTAAATTGATAAACGAAGTCATTACATTTAATTTTCCAGGAGTGATTGGAAAGTTGGATGAGCGTAAGTTGGTCGATCGTTGGCCATTAAAATTTTGCCACCGGTAAGTAGCCTTACGTCAACCATGCGGTCGTGTCTTGTACACAACCCCTCTGCTTTGTTAGGAATACCACATTGATTCAGCTAATATTGTTTTCAATTTATCCCAAATAATTCCTTAATTTGCTAGCTTGTTAAATCGCACTGCCCAGCTGGTGTTTCGAAGTAGGTAGTTAGGTGCTTCTGTCGGCAGCAACTTCCACTTCAACAAGTGCACTTAATTTCGACCGCAAAATAAAATAAACAAGCCAAACGCACAATGGTTGCTTTGATTCGAAGCATAAACAGCACGATTCTAGATCATATTTCAGCATGAAATCTGCATTTATTATAAGGTAAACACTTTTGCGCACACTTTCTTCTGAAACTTAATGGTGGTGGCGGTAGCGACGGCGCGGCGGTGGTGCGGATATAAACTTTCCATCAACTGTTTCCCGGCTGCTTGCCTTTTTCTTTGCTTGGTTCAGCCCAAGTAACATACGTCCCAGGCACACACAAATCACAGAAAAATATTACGTTTACGACGGGTGGCAGTGGCAGTGGCAGCAACCCACACACGCCAGGAAGAGAAATGATAAGCGGATTCAGAATTACTTTGCATACGTGAGTAGCGCAGGATGCGATGTGTGTGCCATGGCTTAGCCGGTCCACGAGTCGAGTGGTGCAAAGGCGTGAACAAAAAAAAATATTACACACTCTCACTTTCTTTTTTTTGGCAATCTCCGCAAATATTATCATTATAAATTTTCTATTCGATCAATAAATATCTACCGGCTGCAGAACCGAAAGCGAGTGCTGCAAAATATGTTTGTTGTTAAAAGATTTAAGTAGGCTATGGAGCAAACCTGTTTCCCGTCAGAAATGCGTGCGGTTCTTCTCTTGGTTGGTTGGTTGGTTGCTTGGATGGAATCGCAAAGTCATCCGTCGAATCCGAACCTGTGAATAACTGGTTTATAAGATTTCCGTTTACAAAACCCTTTTATTGGACGAAGGAAAAGTTGTCCGGTATCCTTTCTAATAAATGATTGGATGTAAATTTTCTATGAATTGTGCAAACAAAGCCGCTTTGTTCTGAAACTAGATCAACAGTAGAAAATCTTTTCCCTCTTTCTGGTCCAATATTCTGATTCAATATTTAATAATGATGTTACTATATTGTCCGTCGGTTGGATTTACGGGTGGTTTTGCATCTCTGCATGATATTAATTACATTCAGTGTTTTCCTCCCAAGCACCTCCGTTAGTTGTTGTTACCTAAGCTGTTGCACAAAGCAAACGACTGGCAGTACCGAGGGGCTCATCGATCAGAAACATGCATCAGTTCGATGAAATAGAGATAATGAACGTAGCACACTGCCGGAACAACGGGAATGTTGCCGTAAAACTCCGAACAAACGTGATTGTTTGCCAAATCGTTCAACACGATACGTCTCACTCGGAGGAGCAACAACACAAAATGAAAATCGAAGAAGAAAAAAAAACACAACATTGTATGGAATTCCCAAACGATTTATTATTTGAATACGGAATGAATGGTTCATTACACAAGCCCTTAGTAATTTTACCGAATCTGTTTTTCGATCACGTTGAGTTGTTTTTAACAATACGAAATTTTTCAACAATGTCGATCATGATTGTACAGTTCCCACCATTCCCACTGGATCACTAGATTACACTCTAGTCGGTGAGATTTTTCGCAATCACCTCATTTTTCATTGATACCTACTTGCAGAGAAATTTTGCCAAACAGTTGTTAATATGGAGTTTGACTGGCTTTAGCCATCATAGTAAACAAAGATGTAGTCCTACGTCAAAAACAACAGAGAAAACGAAGATATTTTTAACTGCTACTAACATCATGATTGCATATCGCCGCCTACTACATACGAGTAGTTTCCTCGCAGAGATATATTAAAACAAATTATTTGTTATTGATTTATCATTACTGGCGCGCGTTTTAATTTGATAAGAGGAAAAAAGCAAATTTGTGAAGTTATCCGTTAACTTATCGTTAAGGAAGTGTAAAAAGGTTTCTTTAATAGAGCAGTTGCCCGAAGACATGGAATTAGTGAGGCAGGAGTACGATAAATATGCAAAAAAGAATGAAGAACTCAAAAGCGTGACAGACCGGAGTGGCAAAAGAAGAATACAATTAGTGATGGTCGTCAAATTTGTCAAGAAGTGGCTATGAATCCGTTCTCCATCAGCCGTGTAATTCGAGTAAGTTCAAACATAAACATTTCTGAACAAACTGTACGTACAAGACTGCGGAAAATGAATTTTAAAAATGTATTTGCCCATGTTACCACATTCATTTACTTCATGTTCAATAATTCTCTGGAGAGAATAAAAAAAAATTCGAGCTCTTTGGACGTAGACAGCGTGCACGACAAAACTGGAGAACAACTTGCCGACAAAAATCTACAAAAGACAATGAAGCTCGGCCTGGTTTTAGAAATCACGAGAAAATAGATGGAATAACGACAAACAACGATCCCAGCTCACAAAACCATCGCATAATTCCGAATTTCACGTGTTAACTTATCGGAATGGCCAACCCAAAGTCCAAATTTGAACCCAATAGAATACTTTTGGTCTATGTTAGAACAAAATGTTGATAAAGGAAATCTTACCAACTGCGACAATTCGATTATTCGATGCTCTGGAACAGAATCCATGATTGAAGCCAACTAAAGGTGGGAAACACTAACTTTACTTTGCTCTAGTGTCGACGGTCCGTTATCGATCTTCTTCAGTGGTTTACCGTCCTAAGACAAAGCCTGTTGAACAAGGTTTCTCCATATAACTCGGTGGTGGGCTACCGCTCTCCAATTCCTCGAACACCGAGTACTCTCCACCAGATCTCGCTCCACCTGGTCTAATCATCTTGCTCGCTGCGCTCCTGATCGTCTTGTTCCTACCGGATTCCTGTGCCGAACGAGTTATGGCCTCCTGTCCTCTGCTGACCCTGGGCTGCCATTTCCCAATCCCCTCTAACACCAGCTGAAGGTGCATCATCCTCGATACCGCACACCCGTCGGGTAAGAATTGTAATTGGACCTTAATTGGGCTTAATCGGAGGTGAAAACGGTGAAGAAATCCGTGTAAATTCCGAAATTTCATAATAAAAATAATCGGGTAGAACATATCCGCGTTAATTTTGACTCTAGAATAACAAAACAGGGCATCGGAGAATTTTCGTCACTAAAATTGCGAACAAGCAGTAATATTTAAAACAAATTTAAGAATTAAAGCATGACTTTTCCTACTTTTCCTTATAATTTTCCACTGCCATGTGCCTTCTTCTCTCGTTCTTTAATACATTGCCCTACTTTTCGCGCTCTACCTCATTGCTTCTGCAGGGATAATGCGCTCAACCCCAAGGTCGTGCATTATGATTATGATTTCGCTTTGATGTTGACCTTGCTGTTGCTGTTGCTGTGCTGTGCTGTGCTGTGCTACAGCTTCTTCTTCTGAGAGGGATGTGTTGCAGCCGGTCAAAACATCGTTTTCTAGCGGTTGTCTGACGTCGTGACATTCATGATAGATACTTTGTAATTAATTCTCAACGAAAGGGCTCTCCGTATATTAGCGTTTTGCCTGGGATTTTGCGGATGCAGCCCTACAGTGTCAGTGCATTGTCAGCGCTTGACGCTTCAGCTAAAGTGCCGTGTGCTCCCACCGAGTTAAAGCAAAATGCTGTCTCGTTGTGTTTCGAATGGGTGCGCGTGGTAGTTGTTTCAATTCGTGTTGCAAAACTGCATTCAAGGACGAAAGATAAGTAATTATGAAACGCATCGAGAGATTTCCCCTGAATCGGAGTTGTTTGCAAGTTGTCTTTAACTTCGTTTGTAAGTTGTCCCAGAGCGAGGTTCGAAAGTTGGTGGACGACCTTTTGTAAACGTACCAGAATATTCTCCATTAGCTCGTTAAAACTTGTCGGTGGCATTTACTTAGACATACGTTAAATCATTCAAAGTGATAAACTTCGTCAAAGTTTTGCCGCCGCTGTTGTTGTTGTTGAAGGTTTATCTTTTTTTATTTCTATATCTTGATAAGCACTTGCCCACCGGGAAGCTATGAAAGCTAACTTGAGTTTGATGTTGATACAGCATAGTCTATGTTGAAAGCAGAGAATCTGATTTTGATAGCAGTTTATGCGAAGAAATGGCTCCGCCCTAGCAATGTGGAAAGCTCGAAGAAAATCACAGCAACCTGCACTCACTCTCAGTGTCCTCAGCGGAGAAAAAAAAATGCCGCTAGTATAGAATATTCCAAATTGTTTTCAGGCAAAAACTTTTGCCGTTAGACAGCATCGGAACGAGCAACAGAATCCGACTGATAAGAAACGCACTGTGCACAGAGAAAGAAAACGAATAAGGACCTTTTTTTTACTCCAAACTATTGCAGTTAGACGTTGCCTTTGGCGCAGCATATCATGGGAAAACCTAACCTAACGGATGAAAAAAGTACAAGGAAGAAGCTTATTGCCATCATCATATGAACGTTAGCAGGCGCTGAGCCCGGCATGTGGGTGCACCCTGCGATGATAAAAGTCGTTGTTGGGTGGAAGTCATCGTAGCATGCTTGTGGTTCTGCTTCAGACAAACCGTTCTGCCGAGAGGATTGGTTTCTCTGTGCTGCAGTCGGTATTTTTAGCGCCGTGTGTGTGTGTCTGTGTGTGGCTGTGTGTGACGTCTTTGTTGCAATTTCAGACATAATGAGGACTGCACTCTTTTCCCAGTGTATAGGGTCCAATTATCTCGTCGGAATCCGCAGAGCTGGTTGAACTGGTTGAACCATTTGCACTCATTACCTTTGCCCATTTGCCTTGATGTTTTTCCTTTGGAAAGCTGGTTGCATAAATTATGCTTGATTCGTTGTAGTTTTTTATCTTTGAACAAAAAAGTGATGCAGAAGTGGGTCGGTCCTTGACTGTTGTGACGTATGTTTGAAGAATTGTGGTGGACAGTATGTATTTTACGAAAAAAGAAACGATGGCGTGGTTTATATAAATGCGTCACAAGCTTAAGAAGTCAAGTACAGCAGAATAATGCCACAGATGACCATTCTTTTGTTCTGTTGACTAATTTAATCCATTTTAATTCCAATTACAAGTTTAATTTAAATCCAAAATCATTTCCTATCTCTATTTCAAGGCCGATTGAGGTCCAATATGAAATTTAATTTTATATCCAATTCCAAGCCCAACTTTAGGATATCTTTTATACTTCTTTTAGATTTCTTTTAGACTTATTTTAGACGTCTTCAACTTTAATTTTAAACTTCTTCATACTTCTTGTAGCAAAGCAAAGCTGTGGGTATAAACGTCTTTCGACGAAAGCTTGCCAAAATCTGACCAAAACGTCACGGGATGGTGGTGGGATCGAATGAACGGCAAAATTCGTTTTTGGAGACACTCCGTTTGGTACAGTTCCGACGTCATTGTCTTATTTGTAACAAAAACTTTCGTTTTTCTGCCACAGCTGCAAATGCCCTGCTAAATCATAAATTTTCGTGCAAATTTGTCGGCAAAAACAAATTTAAATTTGCTTGGAGCATTCCCCGAAGTCAGCCTTGACATAGATTTCATTGTTTATCCGAAAACACCCATCGAACGTTGTTAGTACCCGGTCGTATAGCTTTCGAGCACGGATTTTAACCAATCTATTCTGTTTATGGTTCGGTTTGACTGTTTGCTAGCTCGAGACGACCCTTCCTTCCTTCCCTGAGTCGATTTCTCCTCACGGTACCATGGGCAGCACCGAATTTTCTGGCCAAATCACGGTCCGACCGATTGGGATTCCTCTTTATGGTCTTGAAAATCTTACGACGCAGTTTCCGGTCGACAGTGGTTTGCGAATCGTCGTCAATGTTTCCTTATTCCGTTTGATAATGCGCCATACGGTATTTCTGGGCAATTTCCGCTGTTTAGCTAGCCTAGATGCAGACCACAACGGATTTTCCAAATAACTGTGCACATTTTTCCCCCTTCTTTCGGTTTCCATGTTGTTTGTTTACAAAATACAGTCGTTTTGCGAAATTCCAAAAATGCATAGGTGAAGCTAACAAAATTTCCGACACGTGGGCGCCAACATTGTTGATTGTCTGTTACGGTAAAATCGTCTAGAGAATACTATTTGTAAACGTTTTCTTTACTAGACCAGGTAAGCAATTTTTTCATCTATTTCGATACAATTCAGAGATATTGTTTAAAGGAATATACTTTTTCACCAACTGCGACGCCAACAAGACAATTCCGAATTTTCCGAGCATTTTCAGATTCGCCTTGTCTTGCCACACAACTTTGCCGAAAACAGCAATTTTCTATCTTATCATGGTCATGAGATATCATCATAAGTTTCTAATTTAACCCCGTGCGCCAACCTAGTGAGACAGTTTCGAACTTCTTTATGCATTGCCGAGTGCGTCTTGTTCGAATAAATAACTTTGTAGAGCATAGTAATATTCTATCTCGTTAGGACTCTGAGATATTCCAAAAAATCAACTTGTTCGTTATAAACGCCATCTATGGTATCAGTTCCGAATTTCGTTGTCCGCAGCCAGATGTACCTCGTCCAGATAAACAAGTTTGTCGAAGACAGCAACCTTCTATCTCTTCACAGTCCCGAGATATTAGAGATTCTAGTTTCAGAATTATTTAATTTGTTCGCCATTCGCAACATCTAGCGAATCAGTTCTCAACTTCGTGGTTCATTTCTAGACGCGTCTTGAGAAGATAAACAACTTTGTCGAAACCCGTAACCTTCTATCTCACACCAGTCCTGAAATATAAGCAATCGCCTTGATTCTGCATTCCGATCGAACTCGTTCCGATCAGAAACGTCCCGATCGACGTGTGTTATAGCATACGATGTATTCCGATCGAAGCGCAATTTCTGATCGGATCCGGCTCCGATCGGTATGATCGGTTTTCTTCAACCGAGTTAATCTTTAAACATTGAATCTAGTTCAAATTAATGTTCTGACAGTGAAATGTCATAGGAAAGTGAGCGGTCATCCTTTCCTTTTGCCAGATCGTATCTGTATAGGTACTGCAAGAATTTGTTCGGAACTGTTGTCTTGCACGGAAGGGATATTTATGCATGTGGCGTGATGGAGCAAAATCAACGACTCTCTTATCCGAGAATAGTTTTGACTGTTTTTTTTGCTGCTTTGTGTCAGTTAATTACTTGCAATTCTTTACATAGGTTTAATAGTCAAGCATTTTGCTTAGATTAATTTCTTTCGAAAATGATGGACAAGGCAGGAGGGATCCGTAGGGATGCCAATGTTTATTTGACCGTATAAATAAGGCAGTAAGGTACAGTAGAATTTCGAATTAGAATAATTTGTGATTGCAGCTGTAGGAGCGTTATTGATCTCTTCACAGACCCGTCTACAGTCCTTTCGTTTGGCACGCCTCAATTCTCTGTTATACTCTGTCAGGGCCTTTTTATATTGGTCCCAGTTCGAAGTAACTTTTGCTCGATTGAACAATTGCCTAGATTTTTTCCTCAATTCTGCCAGTTTGTCGTTCTACCAAGGAACATCTCTACTGGATGATCTATGCTGAACAGGACAACTGGCTTGGTATGATGAGATCATTTTGCCAATGACTTCATCAGAGGCGCTGTCTAGTTGCGACCTAGTTTTTATTGATGTATCATCAATTGTATTATCGTTCTTTAGGTAGAACCGATATAGGTCCCAGTTGGTTTTTCTTGGGTTTCTATAGTTTTCTATAATTAATGATTCGGCTTTATAATCAAACCTAATATGCTTGTGGTCGGACAGTGATTCTTCATCAGAAACATGCCAATCCACAATCTTTTCTGACAAGAGGTCACTGCAGATCGAAAGATCAAGGACCTCATCACGAATGGAATTTATAAATGTTGGCGAACTCCCTCTATTAAATACGTCAATATTGTTGGACGAAATGTAATTCAGAAGATTTTCGCCTCTTTTATTGATATATGAGCTACCCCATAATGTGTGATGGGCATTTGCATCACACCCTATTATAAATTAAGCGTTAATTGATCTACGATAATTTACAAATTTTACAACCGACGGAGGAGGAATCTCATCAGTGTCTCCAGGAAAGTAAGCTGAAGCAATGCATACTTCTGTCTTTCCTTGGGTCGTTGGTACCTCCATCTTAATCGCAACAATATCTCTACCAATAAATTCAGTAATTGGGACAAACTTTGTCTTCCTATTTGCCAAAATCGCCGTCTTAGGTCTGGACTCACTGTCATCATATAAAAGCTTGCAAAAATGTAGAGAGCAACCTAATACCCTGCCATTATTCGCCCTGGGCTCTTGAATTAGACCCACGTCGATATTTTCTTTTGTAAATCTTCTGCTGAGCACTGCTGATGCACCCTTCGCATGGTGTAGATTTATCTGAATAGATTTTATAAGACTCATCTTTATTTGTTTATTATCTATTAATTATGTTTGGATCATATTAATTTTTCTTCCACAAACGATCTTGAACAGACCATTTCTTTTTTATAGTTTCCGCTGGATTTTTTGGTTCTGGACCTGCTTCAACATAGGCAGCGGATTACCCTTGGCGTTTCGATCCGTTACTCCCAGCTACGCAGCTATCTTTCTTATTGCCAGTCTTTTGAGTGACATTCTCCGACTCATTAACGCTTTGTTTCCGAAGTCGACTTGTCCCGGGCGATAGTAGATCATTCTGGACTTCAATGGAATCCATAGCCACATCTTTAGAGACTTTACCTGAAACTCCTAAATTTCCAGAATTCAATTGAACAGGGCGTTTCTTTTTTATTTAAATCTGCCCATATCTGTAATTCAGGATAAATTTTCCTTCCACCAATTTACGCAGTGAGGAATCGTCAACAGTAAGGGCGAGTTCAATGTGGTCACCCTTCTCGTGACGATGTAGAATTCTCCACGCATCAGTCAGAAGATTTTCATTCTGGCTCTCAATGAGAGACAGAATCATATCATTGCCAAATTTGGCACTCCAGAGAAAGACAGCGATCAGCACGTCAGGACGTGGGATGTGATCCTCGTCCACTACTACCAGATCGGCTCCTTCCTAAAGAGTTAAGGTTGGAAACTTTTCCTTAACCCAAACAGCTGTGTCATTGTCCTGACATGTGAGCACCAGGTACCCAGGCTTGAACCGACAGCAGACCGGCTTGAACCGGCTCCCGCCGCTGCTGTACAACTTTCAGCAAGAGGGCTTCGTGAACCACTTCTTGCTGATTCGTTGACAGTTCTACTGCTGAATAGTTCTTGGGCAAAATCCCTACCCTTACCCTATTAGCAATGTCACTGTATGTGGGTGCTGGGAGGGTTTCACGTCTTCGTCCATGAACTACTTTCGGTTGGTAGCAGTGCACAGGATTTTGAGAACCACTGGCAGTTTCCCCGACACTCCGAACAGCTATTTCTTTCGAGTTGTTAAAATTGTGTTAGACTTTGTTTTAGATTGCTTTTTGACATTTTAAAAAAAATTTACAGACTTTAGTTAGATTTCTTTTAGACTATTTTAGACTTCTGTTAGACTTATTTTAAAGTACCATTTGGCACCTGAAGACTTTGTAAGTACTCCTCCGGGATATCTGGTATATCTCCGGGAAAGTGGAACTATAATTTACCAGCATATTTTTTCATCAAAGGTCAATCTAATGTGGTTCTTTTAAGACTACTTGCATAAAAATCGATTGAAAATCAGTGGAGATAGAGCCAAAAGTGTAACTGAAAGTACCTTCATTTTTGATGTCGGGGACGTAAAGGTTATTGCGAAAAGAATATATAAATTGTATCGAAAAAATATAAACGTGTGTGATTTTAAATAAAATGTTGAGAAGAAGTAAGGTTTCACAACACTAGCATTTGCATCAATACCTGCCCGGTGAGGTCCCGAATGACCGAATACAAATACCCGAAATCGAAATGACCGAACTTCAAAAACAAGATATACACACTCTGCATCATAATTTTTCATTTTGTCTAATGAAACTTTTTATTCTGTTCGACAAAGTTGAAGGGGGAGCTACCAATACCGGACACTTCTGACTTTCCTAGTTCGTCGTCGGGGTACATTTATGGCAGTCAGTATTGCACCCAATATTTCCCTTCCCTTCCCCATTTACCAACAATTTATATACACCCGAAATCTCAGAAAAGCATCACAAAAAATCAAAACTGCTTCAACTAAACTGCTAGTATTAAGAAGATTTTGCAACTTGAAGCACTAAACATTGCATTCCGTTGGTTGTATTACTGTGCGGGTCATAAATTTCACTAAATATTCAGATTTGTTCACAAATGAAAATTCTCCGCTGTATTTTCACTTTTTCACCGGTGAATTTTGAATTAGTTTTGCCGGTTATTCCACTCGTTGAAAGTTGAACTTGATGCGCACAGAACACTAACTTACCGCCCGAGTAGTTATTAGTTATTAGATATTGATTTTGATTAACCTGTTCACTTGAATTGGTAGGAAAAACTGCAGTTCGTTTCGATTGCAATTGCGGATCCACGGCATTTGTTTATTGACCTTATTGGCACGTAACCTAGCAACCAGCATGGATATGCAGTGACGCCAGCATAAATTATTGAGCATGAAATTGACTAAATATTTTCGCTATTAAAATAACGATATGTGAGCGTTGAAAATACGCTAATAATTTTTATTTTACCGTAATTTGATAATTTAACTTAATCATAGCAAGTTCTCCACCAAAATGTATATGCGATTCTATGCTTCGTAATTCTTTGTAAAAGAAATGAAACCTGCTACTGCCAAACTCTTCTCTCTACAAAAGGACGGTAGTTGAAAATTTCTAAATCAATGTTATTAAAACTATAACAAAACTTGACAGAACAGCATAATTCCCTTTGGTTCCACTTCCTGATAATTATTTAGATGCAACAAAATTCTTTACGCCACACGTCCACATTTAATGTAGCGCCAGAAGCGAGCTGTTGTCACTGCAAAACTAGGCAATACCTATACGTTATCGTTATCCGTTATCACGTTATCCATCTGTGTCGCTTTTGAACTGATTTTAAACGACAGTAATCCTCCGAATAGGACCTAGGATAGGACTGGTTGGTGCTCTTTTCTCATTGTAATTTCTCAGCCTTCTTTAAATAGATACAGCCACGACCATTCGTTGATTAAAGCAGACTCGGTAATGTTAGGGATTTTTAAAACAAAATAAATACAACCTTGCAAGTTAAAATCTTTATTTGCTTAATTATTGTAAAATCTGGAACTTTAATTATACTAACAATCATTTTCCTAGCTTTTTTTGGAAGCTCTGACTTTGTGAATATAAATATCGAAGTTAAAGTATGGATGAAATCTTGTCAAGGACCTAATGGTTGTTGCAAAAATATCATAAATAATGAGGTTCATTTCAACAGGAAAGATATTGCACTCATTGTATTTTAGTTTCAGTAAGCTTTTGTATTTTAGAATGAAGATCATATTCACAGAAGTGTCTGGAAGGTCTGTCTATACAATTATTGTTGAAAATTATACAAAATTTAATAAAGTAATATTCAATATTTAATAATTATTTAATAAAGTAATGGCTATTTGCTTTAGGTTTCCTCTACACCCAATTCGCCAATTTCACAATTAATCGAACCACTTTTCCCAATCATACACTTAAGGGGAAATGCAAAAGTAAGTGCGTACCTCGACGAATGTACTGATATTTTCATCATGACCTACCAGCCAATTGCGTCGTGTAGGCTCTACTTGATGCAACTGCAGCTGAACCTCGCGCCCGGCGAAGGATGTCCGTAAATCCGAACTGATCGGTTGATCTGTGGATAGTCGCTCAAGCCTAGGACAGTGACGCGCAATTAAAGGCAATATTGTGGGCATGTGGGACGATAAAACGCCCGAGTGAATGGTTAGCTGCTCCACCTCTCTGTACCAGCGACAAGTATGGAAGCGGCGCTCCAACAGTGTCAGCCACAATCGACGCGGGTCATTAATAATTTCAACATAAAATAGACTCCAAAACTTATTCGACTGTAAAATAGACTTGAGCGGTAGCTCGCAATTATTGAAAATTATCGTCAGTGAGCGAATACTGTTTGGTCCGATGATGCTGATCATTCGGAAGGCCTCGTACGAGACCTTCATACTCTCTAGAGTAGGAGCGTAAAGGTCCAGGAGAAAGCAGAGGTGGGCGAAGTCTGTGAGCAACACGGTTAAGTGTTTTACCTTCGGGAGACGAAAATAATACCAACCACGCGGCAAGATAAAGTGCTCATTCGGAAGAACGTCCATTTCATCAATTATCAACTCTTCAAGCTCAGGAAAGTTGAAATGCTGAAGATCGGTCAGAACATGCTTGACCAGTTTCAACTTAGTGAGATTGACACAGTTGCTCTCAACAGCAGCGAGGGCCTTACTGTGACCGCGGTGCATGGTAAGAGTGTTAAGGTTTTGTAAATTTTCAAAAATCGTTGACCACTCGTCATAAGAATCGATGCCGCCAAAACTGATGTTGATATCTAAATGTTTTAGATGAGGCAAGCTTCTACCCAACCGATGCAATGGAAGAGGGATTCTCAAATTAAGATCGCAGAAGCCTCCTATCTTGGCCGAGAGAATGTGCCGTCGATTTTCAAGAAAATCGATTATAGCGAACATCTTATTCCAGTCGAGCCGCCTCCATTTATTAGTTTTGGGAAAACATATGCTCTGGAAATCCCACTTGTTGTCTTCAACCAGTTTTTCGTCGATCAGCTGCATTTCGTCCTGTCTGAATTGGTACACTTTCACGGAAAAGTCGTCACTTAAAACCTTTCGCGCGCTAAACAACACCGTTTGCCACTGCTTACATACTAACGAAGCACTTAAATGATCCGGAACACTCAGGCACTGGAATATCTTCTCGTAAATATGAACCGGAAGGTTGGCGTACGGCTCGGTCCACGATGACTCCATATTGAGATTCGATTCACTGGTTTGAACTGCAACTTATGCTTGAACTGATGGATCTGATCTGATCGGTGCATAATCCTCTTCGATCCTTCCAACCAGGAGAGGGTAGGAAGCTACCGCGAGAACTTGTTACCTGATACCTCTGGAGGTAAACCATGTTCGTTTTTTCACCTTCGTGAAAACGATTTTAATTACCTGGCAATCATTTGTTTGTGAGTTTTTAAGGGGAAGGAATTTTGAATCTATGATAACCCAAACACATTCAAAATACATACAATAATAGTGTAGGTGTATGTTTACGCTAAAGCTAATTGCTGAGTTGACAACTAAACCTGGAAGTTTTAAGCAAATTTCAAACTGCAATTTGCAATTTTAGCGATAGTATGTTGAACCTCGCATGTACAACCAACGTAATGAATTTGGCTGCACGACCTAAATAATCATCAGAAAGCTGTTAAAAGTTAGTTATCGCTTACTATAATGAAAATAAAAAAATAACTTTTTTGTGTTAGGAAATATAGCCATAGTTTCTTCGGCAAATTTGTAAATAATGTAAAAAACCCGAATTAATCCACCTAGCGGCCTGACCTAGCCTTTCTACTGCCACAATAATCATTATTTAATTTCTCAAGAACTTAATTGTAGATGTATAGATGTTATATTAGACTATATTTTTAAATATCCGTTCCGTATTCCTCAAAATCCTTATTTGCCAGTAAAATTCACAACGTATTGTGTAGAATAATTATATTTTCTTTCCTTGGGTGCGTAAATACATGTAAGCGTCATTTATGTTACTTGATGAACACCTTATTTAGTTTTATAATATTTATAGAAAAATAATGTAAACACAAAAGATAATTTTTACAGACTTGAAAGAATATGTATAGAAAATTAGAAATTAACCCTCTAACGGGTCTACAGACGGCCTTAACTTTCGGGCTTCAGAGCCACATACGAAACTTGTTTTGAATTGACAATATGAAGTATTTGTTCATAGCAGATTTTTTGATATTTTGATATTAATACCATGCATTCAAAAGTTAGCATCTTTGGAAAACAAGAGTTCAAAAAAAATATTATTATATTTCGCTTTTGAAGAAAAAGGATATCTACAACAAAATAATTGATCTCAAAATTTTACTATTGGTTTGCTTGGCTTCAATTTTGCAATATATCTGAATTAGAAAAAAATTACTGAATAGAGCATTAGATATGAAAACGAGAAATGGAACTATTTCTTAGCTAGCGCTCCTTCAAATAATTATTTTTGCACGAAAATCAAAAATGAAGCTTCTTTTGAATGTACTTTCATGAAAAGATAGTCATTAGCTTGATCGCATCGTTTTTACAATGTTAGAGGGTTAGGAAAACAAGACGAGGTCGAAAAATAGTGCAAAAGCTGCGCCATAAACATGCTTGAGAATGGGAAATACGATCGACATGATTCCCAGTGCTTGTCTTTTTTTGATTTATTTATTAAAACATGATACATGGCATAAGACATCTGTCCTTTAAAATATCACTAACGAAAACAAATCTTACAAAATTTCTACCGTGCAACGTTTACTTCCTATTTTCCATATAACATTTCTAAGCTCTAGTATCTATTGATTGAAAAGAGCATCTATTGATGCGCAGAATTTGTTTGGAATTTGTACAAATTTATTTGGAAAAATCAACTCACTAGTATTTTTGATTCTATACACCACTATACCTACATGCTTAAATAAACTGCTTTTCTTCGCTTTTTGCTTTTCTTGTACAATTGTGAGTAACAGCAAGTGAAGAAAATGACAATTGAAATCTGAAATCAAAGAAAAGAAAAAACTTTTCGATTGAATCCCACTATTTAATATTTATTTGCAACAGATACGTAGTTCGCCTACGACGTGCAGGCTTCATCAGTGTCTTATTTCAAAGCGTATACGCATCTGTCGCGAATAAATATTAAATAGTGGAATTTAGTCGGTAAAAGTTTTTTCTTTTCTTTAATTTCAGAGTTCGTATTCCACTAAGAGGCTTCAAAAACTTCAGACAATTGACATGTTTCTCACTTTTCTTGAATTTCAACGCAAATTAAAAATTGCAAATTGTCATCACATACACACACATCCATACATACATACATACATACATACATACATACATACATACATACACGTACACATACATCACACATATTGAATACAATCAACATTTGATTGATATGTTTTGATTTCACACGTTTTAACGGTTTAATACACGGTGCTTAAGTGTTAAAGTTTGAATAACTTTTGAATGAACCGTCCGATTTTCAATAACTCGGTTTCGTTTGATAGATCTCAGCAGTAATTTTCAAATAATAATAGAATGTGTCATGTTTTTCATTGAATTGATGCTTATATGTTACAAAAATATGTTTTAAATACTATTTTTTCACATTTCTTTATGTAACTTTCGAACTACAAGTCCAATCGTCATGAAATATGGAAGTTAAGGGTTTGCAAGACTCCTCTTTCATATGCAATCAGTTTTGTTCAAATCGGTTAAGGGATCTATGAGATAATGAAGTCCCATATTTTTCGTATTTTTATACATAACTTTTGAACGAAAAGTCCGATCAGTATGAAATTCAATAGCGACCTATGGAACACCTAGACCTTTCATTTGTGACACTAAGAACATTAAAATCGGTCCAGCCATCTCCGAGAAAAGTGAGTGAGATTAAAAGCGTCACATACACACACACACATACACACACACACACACACCCACACACACACACACACACAGAAAATGCTCAGTTTTCGAAACTGAGTCGAATGGTATATGACATTCGGCCCGCAGGACCTTTTTTCCATTTCCGGTTTTCCAAGTGATTTCTATACCTTTATCTATACCTATAAAGAAGGATTTCTGTCTGTCTGTCCTGTGTTCCTTATAGAATCAAAAACTACTGAACCAATCGGCGTGAAAATTTGCATGTAGAGATTTTTGGGGCCAGGAAAGGTTTTAGTGATGGTTAGAGACCCCTCCCCCCACTAAGAGGGGGGGCTCCCATACAAATGAAACACAAATTTCCTTATAACTCGAGAGCTAATCCAGCAAATAGAACCAAATTTGGCATGTGGGTGTTTTCGGTGACAAGAATTTATTCTATGGTAAATTGAGACCCCTCCCTCTTTATAAGGGGAATTGTAACTCCTCTCCCCTTTAAGAGGGGGGGCTTCCATACAAATTTCCTCATAACTTGAGAACTAATCAAGCAAATGGAACCAAATTTGGCATGTGAAGGTTTTCGAGGGCAGGAAAATTTTTTACGGTGAATTAGGACCCCTCCCCACTCTAAGAGGGGGGGCTCTTGTACAAATGAAATACAAATTTCCTCTTAACTCGAGAACTAATCCAGCAAATGAAACCAAATTTGGCGTGTAGGTGTTTTTGGAGGCAAGAATTTTTTCTGTGATGAATTAGGACCTCTTCCCACATTAGGAGGGGGGGCTCCAATACAAATGAAATACAAATTTCCCCATAACTCGAGAACTAATCAAGCAAATAGAACCAAATTCGGCATGTGGAGGTTTTTGGAGGCAAAAATATTTTCTACGGTGAATTAGGATCCTTCCACACTTCAAGAGGGGGGGCTTCTACACAAATGAAATACAAATTTCCTCATAATTCGAGAACTAATCAAGCAAATGGAACCATATTTGGCATGTGGGTGTTTTTGGAGGCAACCATTTTTCCCATGATGAATTAGGACTTCTTACCTTTTTAGGAGGGGGGGGGCTCCCATTCAAACGAAATACAAATTTACTCATAACTTTAGAACTAATCAAGCAAATGGAATCAAATTTGGCATGTGAGAGTTTTAGATGGCAGAATTTTTTTTCTGTGATGTATTATGACCCCTTTCCCTTTTAAGAGGGTGGGCTCCCATACAAATGAAATACAAATTTCCTTATAATTTGAGTACTAATCAAGCAAATGGAACCAAATTTAGCATGTAGGAGATTTTTGAGTCTTGAATTTATTTTATGATAGTTAGAGACCTCTCAACCCCTGTGGTAGGGGGATATGGACTCTCATACAAATAAAACAGAAATTTTTGCGAAACTCAAAAACTAATCCAACTCGAGAAATTCGAGACTCTTCCATAAAACATTAATCAATAACAAGACCACAAAAACTATCTATAGTAACACTAGATCATTCAGGACGAACCGGTCGCGAGTGTTGCCGGTGACCCGCCGTCGGAAGCGCCGCCCACTGGGGGGCTTGCAAAACTCGAGATAGTGACAAAGATCATCCGAGATTCATGATTTATGTACAACACAGGTTAATTTGTGGCAATACGAAGTTTGTCGGGTCAGCTAGTCATAAATATAAGAGGCTTATGTCTGTCACCAAAACGAGGAGCACGATACGTATTTTCGTGGTAATAATCGCCCACAATAAGCAAAGACTCAAAACAATCATACCAGATTACATTCAAGACGAGCAAAAGTAATGTAGTTGCACCTCATAGAGTTACATAGCGTTAGCGTTACATAGCGTACCTCCAATTTGCTCGCAATTAGATGCGAGGCGACGCGCGGGAATTACAGCTAGTATAGTATAAAGGTCCGAGGTTACTCGGAAGACCGGAAATCGAAAGAACGCCCAGCTGGACGAATATCAGGTACCATTCGACTCAGTTTCGAAAACTGAGCATTTTCTGTGTGTGTGTGTGTGTGTGTGTGTGTGTGTGTGTGTGTGTGTGTGTGTGTGTGTGTGTGTGTGTGTGTGTGTGTGTGTGTGTGTGTGTGTGTGTGTGTGTGTGTGTGTGTGTGTGTGTGTGTGTGTGTGTGTGTGTGTGTGTGTGTGTGTGTGTGTGTGTGTGTGTGTGTGTGTGTGTGTGTGTGTGTGTATTTTGAAGAACTTCTCTGTTTTCCTTATTATAAATTGCTTGCATTCATTCGATTTTTATAAATTTGTCCTGATTAACTTCGTAATTTCGTCATTCCATTGTAACTAACAGCGCCAGTTTCGCTTCTGACTGCTCCAACAGTCCTACCAGCAGTCGCACAAACGGTCCTAGTTTCGTTACAAAAACGAGTGCTTGAGTACAGACGGCCTAGCTCCGAATCCAAAATTTCCTCCATGTTGAAAGATTCGATGAATTTCTTTCCAGCAATCCTTCGGTTCTAGAAATTTTTTCGATCGTTCGGGGCGTTCACAAGGTGTCATCCCACTTCTGATAATTGTAGACAAATATTAAAAACAATGTTTATTCGTTCGCTTCTCAAATGCTAATGATATATTTTGCACTGAATGTCACTCTTATATTAACTTCTACTACATGCTATGCCTACTATATCTGCTACAATTTTAAGACTTTTCTTCCCCGTCGCCGTCGGAAATTTCAGTCACTGTGAGAGTAGACCCCCCCCCCCCCCCCGCCCCTTTCGTATGCCTGTCGACTACTGTTAGCTTTCCCTAGCTGTTTACCGAGAGAACGTTCAATTGCAGCAGCTACAGATTTACCGAAACAGAACCAATCGAAAACAACTCTACAGAGTGATACGATGATCCGAACGGAATTCTTTTGTATAACGAGTGAAAAGAGTAACCTTTTGTGTGTGCTCTGTTTGACTGACTTTAATAGACTGATCTTGATTTCGATTTTTACTTTTTGTTACAGTTGGGACTTTGATAGTTATTCAATTTGTTACAGTTGGTAGATGTTTGGTGGGCATTTTGGGTAGTGCGCAAAGTGCGTAATGTAGTATTTGTAATATTAGAAAATTACATTTGACATAATCATGCATTGAATATTAATGCGAAAAGAATATATAAATTGTATCGAAAAAATATAAACGTGTGTGATTTTAAGCAAATTGTTGAGAAGAATTAAGGTTTCACAACACCCGGCGAGGTCCCGAATGATCGAATATCAAAAACCCGAAATCCAAATGGCCGAACTACAAAAACAAGATACCGTTCTGATTCAAACTTCGAACACTTAAGCTATGCTGAAACTTCGTTCAAAGAAAAATGTACGAAAATATCTTCATTCTACTCCCATAAATGGTTTAATAGCATGACAATTTAATTATTTTCGTGTTAAAATTTTAAAAATGAGGATAAAATGTTAATTTACATTGAAAAACACTAAAAACTGCTGTTCGGTTTTGATTCAAACTTCGAACACTTTCATGGTCGACATTCAAACCTCGAATATTTTAGTCTCAGACATCGAACACTTGTATTACTTTGAAAAGTATTAATGTTTTTAGTGTCATTCAACCTAAATAAGTGAAATTGCATCCTTTTTCTAAACACTGTCTTTTTATATTCACCTAACAGTAAGATTTAAATTTTTCACACATTAATTAGTTTCAATCCGTACTTCTGTAGTCAACTGCTAATATTTTCAAACTCTATGTACCACAACTAAAGCAAGTTAACTTTGTACAGCTTTACAATGCAGATAATTTATTTTCCCGAAGGAAAATCCGGACAAACCGGATATTATTCGTGGGTGTTCGAAGTTTGAATCACACTTCAAAACGCGATTCAAACTTCGAACACTTATTATTTATCTAATATCTTTGCATGTCTTTGCATGAAATGTAGTATTTTAATTATGCTTTAATACATAGATATCTTGCACTTACCTAATAATCGCGAAGTGGGAAGGTAAATGTTCTAAAATTGGTAAAATAATGCAAATGAAAAAACAGCTACTTTTGAACGAAACGCTAAGAGTATGCGAACGAAGTTAAAATCTGAGTTCTCAGTTTTTTCCAACGCCTGCTGATTTCTTACAAGGAGTCATACAGTTTAATGTCATACCTCACCGGATAGAGGACATTCTAACGAACACGGAGGTGTACAATAAACATAACATTTTATCATATTTGCGATACTAACGAGCATTTTATTCTGAAGTGTTCGAAGTTTGAGACTGTTCTAAGTTTGAATCAGAACGGTACACACACTCTGTACCTCAATTTTTCGTTTTGTCTAATGAAGCTTTCCATTTTGTTCGACAAAGTTATAGGGGGAAATCCCCCAATGCCGGGCAGCTCCCAATACCGGACACTTCTGACTTTCATAGTTCGTCTTCAGGGTACATTTTGCCAGTCAGTATAGCACCTGTATCTCCCTTCCCTTCCCCGTTTACCAACAATCTACATACACCCGAAGTCTCAGCAAAGCATCACAAAAAACAAAATTGCTTCAACTAAACTGCTAGTATTCAGAAGATTTTGCAATTCGAAATACTAAACATTGCATTCGATAGGTTGTGTTACTGTGCTGGGTCATACATATCACTAAATATTGCGATTTGTCCACAAGTGAAAATTCTCCACTGTATTTTCACTTTTTCACCGGTGAATCACTCGCGAATGTTAACGTATCAAGCGCACAGAACACTAACTTACCGCCCGAGTAGTTATTAGATATTGATTTTACTTAAACTGTCTACTTGAATTGATAGGAAAAACTTCAGTTCGTTTCGATTGCAATTGCGGATCCACGGCATTTGTTTATTGACCTTATTGACACGTAACCTAGCAACCAGCATGGATATGCAGTGACGCCAGTATAAATAATTGAGCATGAAATTGACTAAATATTTTCGCTATTAAAATAACGATCTTTGAGCGTCGACAATACGCTAAAAAATTTTATTTTTACCGTAAAGTGATAATTTATAGTACAAATCCCCCAAAATATACATGAGATTCTATGCTTCGTGAATGAGTGTGAATGAAATGAAACCTGCTACTAGCTCCTCTTGACTGTACAAAAGGACGATTGTCAATCGTAAAAGTTCTGCAATCGATTGAAAATGCCTAAAACAATGTTATTCAAACTATAAAAAAAACTTGACAGAACGACATTATTGCTGTTGTTTCGCTTCCTGATAATTATTTAGGTGTAACAAAATTCTTTGCGTAGGTTATTTATGCAAGCTTTATAAAATTTATTAAAACGCTTAGTTTTTTTTAATATTCTGTACTATTGCTAGAATTGCTTGAGGCTCATGTAAAATATGTGGTGTTGAGAATGAATGTTCGAACTTTTTAGTCCATTATTTTAAAATTTTTCTAAAATTTCAGAGTGTAGTTGTCAGCTTAGCAATTAGCTTTAGTTACTCTGGAAGTGCTTTGAGTGAATAGCTTCTAATACTATTATTGTATGTGTTTGGATTATCATAAATGGTCTCTGTAGACCTTCAGCTTTTTTGATCTTTTTATCCTCCAAAATTGCGCGTTCGTGGAAATTTTTCAAAATCCCCTTTGTGCACAAATCCCTGAGTACCTAATCTGAATAATTAACTTCCGATAAGCAATTTGTGGTCATGTTTTAAAGCTTCCGAAAAGCTGTAGAAGCCAACTTTCCAGTGAAATACCCATTGTTTCTGGTGTCGTCCCACAAGGACCAGTTCTAAGACCACTGCTGTTTTCTTTCTTTATCAACCATTTGCCTATCGTTTCTCAATTTTGTAAAATTCACATTTTTGACAACGATGTCAATAAATGAAGTAAAAATAAATTATCTTACTAAATTATATTAATGTATGGTAAGTTAACCCATAGTAAATCCATGGAAATCAATTTTTGTCGAACATTCGTAATAACTTCATTTGACAAATCTACGACTGATTCAGACACATAACAGCAAACAAACAGCGTTCATAAAACTCGCCCGCCGTCTATTAAACGTTCGTCGCGAGTTTCAGGTCACGACTTACGGCCAAGCTCGCGGTGATTGCTGTCGGAAACATCTGCTCCTGTGTCCCCCATTGCCTACCGAGGCGAGTTGACAAATAACCGGCGTGCACGTGTCATGCAATGCATTTCACGGTGATTGCTGAACGGGAAACGGAAATGGTGCTTGTGGGCTGAAAGATTATGTTCGCAACCATTCGGCATTCTGCCAAATTGCTGCATCCGGATAATGTGTCAAGGCTTAAGCTGTGCAGTACAAAACGTGTTCGGGGCATTTGCTAGAAACGTTCTTCACGTTGATCTTTTTCAGCTTTAGTAGTTTTAAAGAGGTGAATTTGCCAGCTTTTCATGTTTTCTGAAGATAGTTGGAAAGCATGAAGTGCTGACTCTTAAGTTATGATTTATTACACCTCTTAAAAAGTAATGCTCAATGCATTACCATTGTCTCACAAGCGCTCACAATGAAGACCGGTCACAGAAGACTGTCACCCTCGGGTCGTTCAAGTCGTAATCGGCTTGTGTCGTGAACAACCTTACGGTGGGCTCCAATAATAGGGGCTCGTCACAACAAAAAATAAAAGAAGAAGAAAAACATTCACAGAAATTAATCAAAACTTTCTTAATTTCCACCCGTATTGTTTCAGGTCCGGACAGCAACTTCAGAGGCCACCTAGAATAGGCGAAAGATTGAAATTTCATCTTTTCTATCTTTGGTTTGTACTATTTGTCATCATTATCAAGAAGAAAAAAGAGAAGCATTACGATTATTCGCAGCCAGCACTGGAAACGGACACGACACGGGTACGTACACTCTGCTGCTGGTTCGAAAAAGAGAAAAAGGTTCGCGCAACGGGACATAGGATAGTAGGATAGCAAGTAATTGGAAAGAATTTCCGACAATTTCTTTCCCAGAGCCCGGAAGAAATTGTTGGAAAGGCAAATGAAATATTTTAATCTCGTACGACGGGCAAACGAAGCGAAACGCTAATTGTCCGTCGCCGTGTACAGGTGTACAGAACCTTCTTAGACTTAAGCCGAAGTAGTAGAGATACTAGTTGTTGTTGTATTTCCACGCGAAATCGAAAAAATCCAGAAAACTCTCACAGCACAAACAAAGAAAATAAAATCTCGATTTCAGACTCGTGGAAAAGTCGAATCTCTTTTATGTAGAGGCACACTGTTAGGATACTAGATCGTTGCTGTTTTAATTATTAATTTTAAATCGTACCTGTTGCCATAGTAAATGTCTAAAAATTAAATCGAAAAGCACTTTGTAGACTCTAAACAAAACTCTATTGTAAATGAGAAAAGCAGTAAAAAAATACGTGATTGGTACAGATAAATCAAAAAGGTGCTAAATACCTTATTCGAGAAATAATCAAACAAATTAACGAGTGAAAACAATTGAACCTTTACTAATCGTTCGCAATAGGGATCATAAACAAAACATTACAAAACCATTAAAAAGAAAGAATTTCAGCTTTTGCAAATAAATTGACAGTTTGGCAAACGAAAAAAAAGTGTACAGAATTCGCCAGGGGGTAAGGTAAAGAAATTGTTGAACTAAATTATAGGCAAAATGAAACGCTTTCCTTAAGGAGGCAAAATCGAAGGACAACACTGTGAGATATTTGAAGTTTTGGGTTTGGAACGGTCCGGTCCATCCTAGCGTTCCAGTCGTCGTCGTCGCCCGGAACGCGAATTAAGTGGGAAAAACGACATCCATGAAAAAACAAAAAAAAACATAAACTAAATACCTACATCCTGTAAGACAAAGTGTTTGTTTCATACTCATCATCGTACGGTAAGAGGTTGACCGAGCTCGGTCATACACGTGTAAAAGCGAAAAATGAGTTTAAATGGAATAAAACAAAAGTGATTTTGATACTTACTAGTGGGTATTTTCAGTGTTCTTTAGAGAAAATGTCCAATCGCTGAAGGACGTCCGGGACAGGTAATGAAATTTTCGGCAGGTTTCTAACTCGGTTCCGCACTCTTGACTTTTGTATTTTACGGAACTGAAGAATGGACTAATCTCCATTTGGAGGCATTAGCCAGTGATCAGCCAGATCTACGTATTAATTCGGTGTTAACAGCTATTAACTTAGGAATTATCTACCTACGGAACAAGTCCTGTTTCTTTTAGCTCCCTTCATCACGCACTAGTACGCTGCACTCAGTGAATAATATCCGACAAATTCGGATTCTTTTTTGTCAACTCCTTGTCGGTTTTTGTCTTCTTTCACGGTTTTTTGCTGTCTTTTCATCGTATTTTCATCACCTGTGGATTTTTTCGTTTTTTGTCTTTTTTCCTAGCTGGTTTGGCGTCTCTTTGTCGTAATTTTGGGTTTTTATCATCTTTTCATCGTCTTTTGTAGTCGTTATGTCACTTTTGAAATGCTCTTTTGTTATTTTTCACCATTTTTCGTCATCTTGTTTATTGTCAACAACAAAAAATAAAAACAACAACAAAAATGCATTTTTATTGCCTTTTCGTCAATTTTTCTTCGCCTTTGTTGCATTTTTAACGCTTCTTGAACGTCTCTTTGACGTTCATTGTTTTTTTATCTTTGTATTTTCGTATTATTTTCATCAGAGTTTTGTCGTCTTTCGTCGTTGTTTCGTCAACTTTTCATCCCATTTCCATGGTCTTCTTGCTGCCTCTCCGTCGTATTTTTGTCGTCTTTTCATGGTTTTTGTACCAACTTTTCATTGCTTGTTCGTTGATTTTTTACGACTTTTTTAAACATTTTTCTGGCTTATTCCGATAGCTTTCTGCGGGTTTTGTTGTCTTTTTGTTACAGTTTTGGCATCTTTTGTTGATTTTTTTTGGCATCATTTTATGATCTTTTGCTGTTGGCTCGCCGTTTTTTGTGGGCTTTTTGTTACTTTTTTGCCATTTTTAGTCTTTTTCTTGTCACTTCGTCGTTTTTGCCGTCTTTCTGGCGGTTTCTTCTAGGTTTTTACTAGCCCCGTAATTGTCATGTACTCTAACACCCGGCTGTGAAGTCTGTCGATAAAGAAGCGTCTTAGTAGGGTAAATTCTTAGAAAGACGTTCAAGCCCAAGACTTTGCTTGATTACATGTTATTTCCGTCGTCTGTTTGCTGTCTTTTCGTCGTCTTTTTGTCATCTATTTGATGTCTTTTCTTCATATTTTTGTCGCTTTTCCTTGGTCCAACTCTTCCTCGTATTTTCGTTATCTATCCCTCCTGCTTTGGACATTTCTTTTTGCTTCTTTAAGCGACTTGCCGTTTTTTTTTGGTGTTGTTTCTTCATCTTTTCGTCGTCATTTCTTTGTTTTTTGTGTCAACTTTTCATCGCGTTTTAGACATTTTATGTTGCTTTTCGTCACTTTTTTACCAACATTTCGTCGGTCTGTCTATTATCAAGAAACTAAAAATATTGTCGTTTTTGGACGTTTGCCACCTTCTTGACGCTTTAAAAAGCGTCTTTTTTCGCTGCTTTGGCGTATTTCGCCGTCTTTTTATATTTTTGTTCGTCGCCGGAACGTAGCGCCCTTTGACCAATATACCCTGTAGCCTATCCATTCAGAGGGTTTCTTATAATTTAATATTTATTTATTTATTTGCTGGCACTTACCTTTGCTTCGCCTTGATGGTCGAAGTAGTTTACGCGCTAGGTAAAATTAATCTGATAAATCGCTGAGAGTAACGGGAAAACGTTGCGGTTATTTCAATCAAGAGCACATCTCCAAATTGATTTTCGTCAAGTTTTAGCGAATCGGACGGCGGCGCGGGCAGACGCGCTGCAACGCCGCGCTTGCTGTGGTTTTTCCCGTTGGCACACAACCGGCGAACTGTCAAACACTTCAAAAATCTAATATTCCTTTGAAGTGTAGTTTTTGTTTCGTGTTACACCGTGATTCGGGGCAAAACTTGAAAGGTAAGTAAGTGGGAAATGTCATCATTTTCGATCAGCAGTTTTCAGCAGACAGAATCTGATGTGGTAGCGATAATTAAATTTACTCTTTTCCATGGCAGCTGAAATTTGATGGAATGGCGTTGGTTGGTTGGTTGGTACAAGGTGGGTAGAAATAAATTCAATGTAAAACCTCCATCAGCGGAAGTAGAACCACTCGGAAGGTCTGGCTCATACGTGTAATATTTAACCTTCAACTTAGACAGTATGCGGTATGTTCAACTTCATACAGCGGAATTTTATGGCGCATCATAGAGCTGGTTTGAATTTATGCTGCATCCAATTCATTGCGGCCATGTGCGAGTAACCGTACCATACCAGACGCAATATTCATTATTCAATCGCATTTTCACCGCATTCTGTAAAGTGCCTGGAAAAATGGAATGAGACTAGTGAATATGCCGCAGTAGGTTAACCAACCATTTCGAAATTGGAAACTTTATCCAACTCGTTCGTTCGGTTTACGTCGAAATGTTTGCAGCTTTAGCACACCCCCGCTCGTGAGAAAAACTAAGCAGGCCGCGAATAATTTGTTCAGTTTTGTTTTGTTTTTCATACGAAAGCATTATTGCTTTCCTCCGAATTCGTTTATCCAATTTGTTGTATTTGCTCCTCTTTGACAGAGGCTGAGTTAATCAAATTTAATATCGTAAATATGGGATCGATTTTCCGGTAAAGAGATATTAACTGTGTCTGCACACACTAGCGCGGCGTGCGCACACAGGGGCACCAAGATTCAGTTACTATTTATTAATCCAAATCCCATTCCAAATTCTAGTTTCAAGTCCAATCTATTTTCCATTTTTAGGTCCAATTTCAAGTTAACTGACGATGGGAAAATCGAAGAAACGTTGAAAAATTTTGCTCTGTCACATTGAACCTGATTCAAAAATACATATCTTATGAACTAAAGCAAAGCCGTAACAGAATGGAAAGAAAAACGAAACATACAAAAAGAAAAAAAAGTGGAAGAGAAGAAAACGGGAGAGAAAAGGCAAAGAAACTAGAAACCTGGATAAAGAAATATGAAAACGAAAAAGAAAAGGCTAAAAATGAGAGAAAAGAAAAAGAAAGCATAAAGAATGCGAAAAAGAATCATGTACTTGGTAGCTGTTATCAGTATACTTGGTAACTCTGAGTAGATGTTTCAAAACATGTTTTATAAATGATCCAACAATCGACCTATTTAAGAGCTACAGAATAACGGTTGAAGATGTCTTTGAATTAATTTTCTTTTTACAAAAAATAACTTATCAAGTTCTAAAGGTATCAGGTATCACTATTTAAAATTGTTCATTTACGTTTGTATCTAATTTAGAAGTTATTTTCAGTTATTCAACTTTTAGGCTCGTTTCATCATGCCTGAGTTTTGATTTCAGGTATAATAAGTTCAAGTTGTCACATGGTTTTCGAGCCGTAAATCTCGCATGTGCATAGTAGTTTTCGATATGAATTAACAAATTATGGTTGTTTATGACTACCATTGCCATTATATTAAATTTATAATAAAAAGGTATATTTTATATGTTAATTTTCGTAATTAAAGGCTTTACAAGAAGATTTTCGAGTATCCAGCTTAGTTGTGTTTACATACTAGCATTATCTATCTAGCTCCCCCCATCTACTAACAACAATTCCTTTCCCGAAATGCTTATGAAGATGGAGAGGATTTCCTGGTCTTTAGTAGCAACAAGTATTGGACTAACACTCCTTCCCATCCCACCAGGACCCGCATTCGGACGTGGCCGGCGTCGGTATTGATCAGCATATAAGGACCTGATAAGGATGCACAATGAGGAATAGTATGCTTTTTCCAGTCATCATTTTGCAACTTTCATCGGTCCTGGTCAGGGATAGAAAAAAATCGCTTCTAGCGATCAAGATCATAGGAGCGATTAGATTCAGATTCATTGGTTGTGTGCATCGTATGAATCGCATTACATACAACATATGTGACCTTTTTTCTCGCAGCTAGGTAAAATGTAACACTATGATCGACTGCTGAGACTGTTCAGAGAACAAAATTTTGCGATCAACGCTAAAGATTCACTATTTGTCATGATCTGTACGGATTGTGATCTGTGCGTGTGGCGATAACTCACAGATTTTATCAAAATCACTGATCCATCCCTGGTCCTGATCAATAACGGAGTAGCAGCACACGGGCGGTATCCTATGATTATGCTTATACTTATGCTTAATTGAGGATTGAACGTATACAATGTTAATACTTGGTAAATGTTACAATGCAACGCATATATGGTGCATGTATACATGGAGAACAGTATTATGACATCCCTACTAGCACAGTAGTTATTAACTAGTTGTGGTAACCGATTAACGACTAATTTCAGTCATAAATAAGTTGCAGCAACCAGAAATAACAAAAGTGTGCTGCTTGGGATGCATGTCAGCTCCCAGTTGGCTTCAAGATATGACGCTGACCTAATAAGCCAATCGTCGTATGTTCAAATATCGGCGGGGAGAGGCTGTTAGAGTCAATAGGATCATAGCAACTGGCCCTGCAATTGTCCTGTACTCTAAAAGCTGGCTGCAAAGTCTGTCGTATAAAAACTGAAGGTCAAGTTTCGATAACAGAATGTAGCACCTAGGCTTTGCTTTGCTTTTTTGTCATAATACTGGATATATGCTGCTATCACTACAAAGAGACTTACGTAGTCCTACGTCGCCTTTGCGGTCGTGTCTTGTACGCAACCCCTTTGATTTTTCTCCTCCAATTTTTTCTCTATTTACGTCCCTCCCATGCCTTCCCTCCCATTCTATTAGGACAGTTCTTTTCATGCCAATTTTTGCAATTTTACTCTCTCGCGTTTTTTCCTCTTTTACTATTCTGTTTGTTAATTTTTTTTCACGATTTCCCCCGTGTTCTCTGTGTGTTGTTCTCCACTGGTGCTAACTTGGATTCAAAGTGCACTTGAAATCGTCTTTGGAAGTGAAGTTTTGAAGTGTTGAAGTTTTCTTTAACAACCCTACCGGCACACAGTGGGAGGGATTCTAAATATTTGTGACGAAGCTCTTAAAGATATCATCGCCCTAATGTCTTCTGCGATGTTTCTTCGTTCTCTGAGAACTTTTTATAACTTTTTAGTTTCGAGCTTAATATCTTCGATTGGTAAAAAACGTTTGTAGATAATATTGTTTTGAGCAACATCACTAAAGAAAGAAGGTGGTTAACTCTTTTCACATAGCTCTTTTATTTCAACTCTCGTAAACATGATATGTCCTGCGAAGTTGTAGACAGTGTACTGTGGTCCAGAAAGCCAAATTAGGTGGAAAAAATTGTTTACTCAGTAGTCGTTGATTTTAGCAACAAAATCTTGATTTAGGATGCCGCTTTTTGGCATGAGCTATTTTAGGGTGACCCTTATATTAACCAAGATCCAGAAATTATCTTCAAAACGAAACAAGATAGAGCGATATTCACTTCAGCAATTTTATAGCTTGAAGTATTTTGAGTAATATTGCAGAAGACGAAATCCTTCTATCTCGAACCGTTTCCATATTAGAACGATTTTCCTGAGTCAAGTTAGGGTGACCCTGCTGTTTTGCGATTTCTCTCCATAACTTTTTTATTTTGCATTTCTCGCAAAACACTTCCTCAGATGACTTTTGAGGCTCAATAAGACGCAACTTTTGGTGAAAAAAAAATTGGCTATCTACTTTACTTCTACACTTATATTAAATTTTATGAGAAAAATAGGCCGTTTTCAAATGTTAGTATCTCAGAAAGGTGCAAGCAGAATTAAAATCGGTTGATTGCGTTTGAAAGATCGTAATTTTTTGTGTATAATATAAAAAAATAGGAGAGTGGATTTTTGTCTATCTCAAATAAATCAACTTAGAATATGTGTGATTTTAGCATATTTAAGTATATAAAAGTAAACGAGTTGCGCCATGACTACGGAACGCCTTGACTGTTCTTCAGCAACCTTGGCATACATGTTTCTTGATACAAGTGAATCAGCGCAGGGGGTTGTCAAAAAGAGGGTGGTCGCTAAAAATGGGGGGGTCCAAATAAGTAAAAGTGGCTGTGATCATCTTGCATTAAGGGGCGAACCAGCCAAATATAGAATAATAATAATAATAATATCTTGCATTTGGTCTGTTAGAAGTTGTACAAGTGGCTGGGAGATAAGATGAAGAGCGTGTGAAAAGATGGGAGGGTCACAACTACGGAAGTAGAGCAATATAAGGAAGGCTTTGTGTCTCTTTCATTATCTTCGGAGAGACGTACAAGTTGCTGTAGACAAAAGGGCCACTGACCGAGGAGAGCTAATCAAGGGGAGGGGTAGATATGTCTAAATGAGGAAACAAGCTTTGTTTTTTGTATTATGAGAATTTGCAAACTGCAACGTAGTGTTGTGAAGCCCGCATTCGTGTGGTCCAATTTTGTCTCACGGTTTTCTTCTAACGAACACATATGCATGAGCATTTCTTTCGGATTTCTTTTCTGATATTCTCATACACTGCGATAAGTTTTTGCCATAGTGTATTTAGTTATCACCTCCCAGTTGGCCTCGAGGTATGATGCTGGTCTAATAAGCCAGTCGTCATATGTTCGAATCCAGACTGGGAGAGGCTGTTAGAGTCAATAGGATCGTAGAAACTGGCCCTGCAATTGTCCTGCACTCTAACAGCTGGCTGCAAAGTCTGTCGTATAAAAAAACAGAAGGTCAAGTTTCGTTAACGGAATGTAGCAACTCGGCTTTGCAATGCTTTGCTATTTAGTTATCAGCCACGGTCGTTGCTTACGCTCGTCATCGCAACCCAGCAGTTGATACCTATCATCGCTCGCATTGGCCCGCACACTTACCCGCGTCTGTAAGCGAGGGTGTAAAATGAAGAAGAAAAGTAAAATCCGTATCCATACATCCAAGTGTGCCGCTCGTGCTCACGACCTATGGACAGCTCGTGAGCTTTGGATTCGCGGGCGGGATGTGCAGAAAGTTGGTATGAGGCTGTACACTTGCGAGTGTGTAGGTAGCAGAATGTATGCACACAGTACCAACAGTTATTTGTCGTAGGCTTGCGTCAGTGGAGTAAGCTTTGGATGCCATGCTTTTCACACTCGTTCGCCAGAGATTTTAAGCCTTATCGAAAACAGATGTACAACTGGCTGAAAGACAAAAAGATGGTGGCCTCTGATGAAAGGGGAGGTGCGAATCACGGAAATCCTCGTCGCGGGTAGAAAACTATTTAAACTTCTCATTCGGCAGTTCCACTCCACTCCACTTAGACTGAAACACATATGATTTCATTACTTTGTCTACCATACCCTCTGTTTATTGGAAAGCCTACCGTTTTTAATGTCTAACCTCATTATAAAGTTCAAGTCAACAAACATGAAGTTAAGTTTATACATGCTCTTTTAGATTTGGACCACTCACACAACTTATAATGGTCTAAATGCAAGATAATTAAAGCCTCTTTTTAGTTTTCGAGTTATGAGGAAATTTGTATTTCATGTGTATAGGACCCCCCTCTTAGCTGGGAGAGGGATCTCTAACCATCATAAGAACCTTCCCTGGCCCCAAAAACCCCTACTTGCAAATTTCCACGCCGATCGGTTCAATAGTTTTCGATTCTATAAGGAACATAGGGACAGACAGACAGAAATCTATTTTTATAGGTATAGATATAATATATTTGGTGGTAGCTTCGGGTATTGGAACTACGGTGGTGATAGATGGTGATACTTTTGAAGTGGTCGACAAACTTGTTCACTTTGGTACGTTAGTGGCATGTGACAACGATGTGAGCCGTGAAGTAAAAAGGCGGATAGCGGCTGCCAACGCCAACGATATAACAAATTCGTCGCCTTCCGAATTGGAGAAATTCTTAGTCTGAGTCATCAAACCGAGTGGAGGTGGGTGCCGACTAAACTGAACCCTGCGGATGAAGCCACGAAGTGGAAAAAGGGTCCCGATTTCCGTCCAGATAGCGTCTGGATGAGAGGCCCCGCATTTCTGTACGAGCGGGAGGTAAGTTGGCCCCAACGTCAAACTGTAACCACGGAGGAGGAACTTCGCTCGAGATGTCTCTCTCATTGGGTGCCAACACAGGTGATTGACCTCACTCGCTTCAGGCGCTGGGGTTTCCTACACAGGACGATAGCCTATGTACTCCGCTACATCGGTAATCTACGACGAAAGGTTCGCAAAGAGGCACTCAAACTCGAACCTCTTGACCAAGCGGAACTGAGAGATGCAGAAGCGATGCTGTGGAAACTCGCACAAGCTGAAGCATATCCTGACGAAATAAGCATGCTGAAGAAGACACAGGGACCACCAGAGAAACGCCATGCGGTAGTTGCAAAAAATAGTCCCATTTACAAATTGTGGCCGTTCCTAGACAACGAAGGGATCCTGCGAATGCGAGGCAGAATCGGTGCTGCTCCATTTGCACCGTCCGAAGCTAAGTTCCCAACGATCCTTCCCAAGAACCATCTGATAACCTTTCTCATTACAGACTGGTACCACTGCCGTTACCACCACGCCAATCGAGAGACAGTCCTCAACGAGATGCGCCAACGATTTGAAATTGCCCAACTGCGATCGCTAATCTACAAGGTAATGCAGAACTGTGCATACTGCCGTGTTATGCGAGCGAGACCAAGACCACCTCCAATGGCACCACTTCCAGCATATCGAATGCAGCCGTTTGTGAGACCATTCACGTCCGTGGGACTGGATTATTTTGGGCCTGTTACAGTACGAGCAGGCAGGAATCAAGTGAAGCGGTGGGTGGCTTTATTTACCTGCCTCACAATTCGCGCTGTTCACATGGAAATAGTGCATAGCCTGTCTACAGACTCATGTATCATGGCGATACAACGTTTTACTTACCGCCGCGGAACACCTGCTGAATTTATCTCCGATAACGGGACGTGTTTCGTTGGGGCCAGTAACGAATTAAAAGCTATCGTATCTCGAGAAAACGCTTTGGCATCGACGTTTACCAGTGCGCTGACAAAATGGACATTTAATCCACCTGCCGCTCCGCATATGGGCGGAGTGTGGGAAAGACTTGTCCAATCGGTGAAAACGGCGATGGGGACAGCCCTGGATGCTCCTCGGCGACCAGACGACGAAACGCTGGCGACTATTGTTTACGAAGCGGAGGCAATGGTTAATTCTAGGCCGCTTACCTACGTGCCACTGGAATCGGCCGATCAAGAGGCGCTTACGCCCAACCATTTTTTGTTGGGAAGTTCATCGGGTGCAAAGCCCTTTATCACCGCGAAGGTTGATAAACCTGCAACGCTGCGAAGCAATTGGAGATTGGCGCAGTACATCACAACTGAATTCTGGCACCGTTGGATTAAAGAATATCTTCCAGTGATCAATCGGCGGTGTAAATGGTTCGACGAGGTGAAGGATTTGGAAGTGGGCGATCTCGTGTTGGTAGTGGGTGGTACGGCAAGGGACCAGTGGATCAGAGGACGTGTGGAGAAAGTATTTCCTGGACGAGATGGTCGGGTGCGACAAGCCACAGTTCGAACTGCTACCGGTATTCTTCGACGGCCGGCAGTCAAGCTGGCGGTGCTCGACGTGGAGAAAGGTGAACCTAGGAACGAACACCTGGAGAGCTCAGTCAACCACCAAGGTTCACGGGCGGGGGAATGTCGCGACGAGCCCCTCGTTGACGCGGCGCTACCACGAACGTACTACCATGCAAAATGTACGATCGGTTTCGTCGATCAATCGATCATGCACTGATAACAATAGTCGATCTGCCAGGAGAATGACCAGCAGATTCCATGTGCATTCGAACAAAAGAAGTACTTACGAGCTAAAGTGAAATCTTAATTAATGGTTTTTATTATATCGCTTATATATCTATACTTATAAATCCTACATCTAATCGGTTAAACTTACACTGTGTACTTACATATAATCTAAAACTAGTGAGTATTGGTCTTAATTACGATTGAAGTGAACTGAAATTATGATTGTGACATGCAATGAACCTATCTACATTATAACCTATTTTATACTTAATTATTGCCTAAAATTAGAATTTGTCTTAAACTACGCGTAAGATAAAACTACTGGAATTTAATTCTATACAGTGGGACTAAACCTACTTAATCCTAGTCCAGAAGTGAGTAATTATATAATGAAAATCACAGCTAAGCTTAAACAAATAATTATTAACAGGCAGGATATCAGCGAGCTTTAGCAGCGAAACGATTCTACCATTGATCGGGTAGATCACCAAAATTGTAAGCCACACTTTATTATTATTATTACGCAATTTCTAATAAAGCTTTTTCTGTAGCTTAAAGCTATATACCACATATTCGGTGTTTGCTCTTAGGAGTTGGAATCACCCTACTATCCCCACAAGGGCTTTTTACTGATTACGCAGCCAGCTGAGGTCCCGTAGCCTACAACTCCGTACAAAACTCGCGCTCCACAAGACGCTAATTCTCCTGGTGGTACTCTACGGCTACGAAGCGTGGACGTTGAAAGAGAGCGACCGACAATCTTTTGGCTTTTTCGGAGATCCTGCGATCAATTCTTGACGGCATATTAGACGAAGGAGTGTGGCGCAGGCGCATGAATCATGAAATATACCAAGTATACAAAGATACGGGTATTATGAAGCGATTAAAATACGACAGGCTACAATGACCTGACCACACAGCAAGAATGCCGGAAGGGAGACCAGCGAAAACAATATTTAGAAATATTGGAGAAATGTGGAGTGGGCTCCTGAATTCGGCATGGATTCAATAAGCGGATTGTCACCGAAAAGTAAAAGATCATCAAGCGATCCGGTATAGCGTTGGCCGGTCAAATTCGGTGGGTACACAAAGACAAACATTTAGACTTATTTTCGCTTTTTAATCAATTCTATTAACGTAAAAATTTTGATTTTGGTAAGTAAAACGGTAATTTTTCCATCATTATTCAATATGGTCTAGCAAAAAAGGGCCGACCTGTGCCGATGCGATCTCAATTAATTTCGATGGTCAATATATTACTAAACATCTATGCAAAATTTGATTTGCTGCTTTTGAGCAGTTTTTACGTTATTGACATTTGAAAAATGCATATTTTTTTAGAAAAAATGCCTATAGCTACAGAACCAAAGGAGATAGCGACTTGATTCCTTCAAACAAAATATGCGTTTTTATTGGATGTGAAAGTGCTCCGAAGGCAAAATTTGTTAGAAATAAGCACGAAAGGAGATATTAAGAAAAAACGGATTTTTTAGGTCCACCCCGTCCAAAAACTTTAAATTGCTCCATCCTATCAACCATTGGAGATAGGATTTTCATTTCTTTAGTAAGGTAATTCAAAATTTATTGTTCTTTAACTTTGCTGAACATTTTATTCAGCTAACTTAAGCCATAAAAAGTTTATATTTTGCACTCGCTTACTATGATGGCCACTCTAATGTCATATACATAAAAAAAATGCGGAAGTTGGAATAACAATTTTTTTCCGAAGATACTATATACCTAGGACTAACGGTTTTAGGGCAATTACTTTTGTCCACCAAGATTTGGGATTCATTCCACGATGCGGCGGGAGTTCCGCAAGGCTCCATCCTTGGCCCAACGCTTTGGAATGCGATGTACAACGAGGTATTGAACAATAAAAAACTGGATACAGGGGACGGATGACAAATAGGATGATATTACAAAGGTTCCTTTCACCACCAGGTGAATTAAATCGGTGTGTTGGGGGCATTAAATCACTAGACCAGTTCTTTGATCTATTGCCGCGTGTGATTGAACATAATTTGCAGACTTTCCTTTGGAGTTTTCCACCATAATTTAACTTAAAATTGAAATTGGACATGAATTGGATTTAAATTGCACTTGAAACTATATTTGAATTGGACTGTTAGGTTACACATTGAATTTTTTAATCGCATGATCTGTAAATAACCGTAATAGTCTAGCGGTTCTAACAAATGCATTCAAAAGAAATTTTTCAAAAATAACATTCGTTGCAACATGTTCTTTTCAATTCCCAGTCTAAATAGTCAGTCCGTGGTTCAATTATTACCACTCATATCATACTGCATCGCAATCATCATTCACATATCCTGCAAATGGTTGACAGCATAATTCATTCCGTTTGCACACGAACCGCTATCTGTCCGCTGGAAAATTCAATCTCCCCATCGAGCAGAGCAGCGCAGCGGCGAACACGCAAAACTGTGAATGCGAACGGCAGCAGTCACCTCCATTAGGAACTAATGAGCACAAACAGCAATTACCGTGAACATATCCGGCTGAAATATGACTCCTCTGTGGTTCAGTCAGAAGGACCAAAGAGCGCGGAAACAAATTACGCTTTTTTTTTAACATTATACTAACCTTTTCAAAGTTGATTTTTTGATCCACCGGCCCTCGACAAAGCTGGTAGTGTTTAAAAATTTATGTGGATCGATTAAAAACGGGCAATCCCTCATGCTCTGTCTCCCCAGAATAGCCATTTGCTGTTTGTGCCCAACGCAGAACTTTGAAATCCCAAGGACACTCACATGATGTCCTGCCCTACGGGCAAATTGGTTCCAGTACATCACGCGACACCTCGGCCGACTCGCATCTTTTGCAGTGCGAATATTTACTCTCTGCATAATTTATTGCAAACGATTAATTATTTGGAAAATTAATTAATTTTTGGTTCATCCCGGTCGGTATTGATAATAAATACACACGATAACTGCCCACAGTGAGTGAGTGTGAGCTTTCGACGATTGCCAGAGGGCACCGGGGCGTTTTGGCATAAACAAGCGAAGATTAAATTGCCAATTAAGCATTCAATTTAAACTTTCCACTGCACTGTAACTTTTCAATTATTGTATTGTGATGAGCTTTATTGTAACAAAGGGGCGATAATTGAATGCCAAAAGGCAACATTAACACAAACAGCGTAACGAATTAATGGGTTGACTTTTTTTCTACAGATGCTTAAGCCTATCGATGATGGTCGCCGTTATCCGGCGCAGTCATTCGATTGGTAATGATTCATGAATCCACTTCCGGGAGCCGTCGCTAAAATCGGCAGCTGCATGATCCACCCCGTCCAAAATCCACTTTGTAGTCAGCAGGCCTTCCACTCCGACCGGACCTCGGGCGTGAATTCGGGCGGTGGAAATTCCGACTTCCGCTCCCAAACCGAACCGGAACCCATCGGCAAACCGGCTGCTAGCGTTGTGGAACACACAAGCGCTGTCCACGTGGCTTTGGAAGTATCGAGCCGATTTTTCTGTGAAATTTTTGAGTTTAGAAAGCCGTTTTGTGATTGCAATTCAAGTAACTTACCGTTTTCGGTTACAATGACGTCGGTGTGACCACTTCCGTACGTGTGCACATGATCGATAGCTGCCTCAAGATCTTTGACAACTTCTATAGTACACTCAAGTGCACCATACTCGTGCTTCATAGATTTCGCTTGCGGTGGGCCAAACGTCAACTGTTGGTTCAGTATCGGACCCGAGTTGATCTTAACGCCTTCCCGTTTCAACATATTGCACACATCCGCGAAGAAGCTTCCCTCCAACAGGTCCTCGTGAATCAGAAGTGTTTCCATGGCATTGCAGGCTAGAAAAAATTATGATTTTTTCACTCGAAAAACAAAAAAGAATACGAAACTCACCAGCTGGATAGTCGCACTTTGCATCCCGAATGATCTTCAAAGCCTTCTCCAGATTGGCTTCCTTGTCGACAAAAACGTGACAAATTCCTTCGGCATGTCCCATGACTGGGATGTGGTGTGACTGTTCCTGGATGCTACGAACCAGTTCACTGGAACCGCGAGGAATGATCAAATCAATATGTTTGTCCATCGAGAGAAGATCGCCGATCTCCTCGCGGGTAGACACCAGCGAGATCGCCTTCGAACCGCCCACCACTCCCAACGCTTGCTTCACCAGCTCCATCAGAGCTCGGTTACTGTGTGCAGCTTCCTTACCGCCCTTTAACAGAAGACCGTTTCCGGACGCCATAGCTAGGGCTGCAACCTGCGGCAAAGAGTCCGGTCGCGACTCAAAGATAACCAGCAAAACACCAATCGGAACGGTAACCTGCTTCAGCTCTAATCCGTCGGCTAGTTTAGTGCGCCGGATAACGCGACCAACATTCTGTAAAAGACTGCTCCGTTAGGAAAATGATTCAGTAAAAGTTAATCACATCTTTACCCTGTGACTATCGTCAGCGATTTGCTTCAAACCAACGGCTAAACTCTCGAGCTTGGCCGGAGTCAGGGACAGGCGAGAGAGCAATGGTTTCGCGACACCGGATTTTTTCGCCTCCTCCAAATCCTTTTTGTTTGCATCCAAAATCTTGGTTTGCTCGGAAATCAACAAATCAGCCAGCGTGTTAACACACAACGCTCGGTCGCTAGCGGAAAGATTTTGCATTACTCGACTTCCGGTACGAGCTGCAAACAGACAAAGCAAAAAATGATTACCTCCAACGTAGAAGAAGAACTCACGCAAAGCTTACCATCCTCAGCTAGATGCTCGACAGGGGTGGCCTTTTCTGCCGTCGATTCTGTGAAGAACGTTCCCACCTTTCGTCCGGTCAAAATTAGTTTGATAGCCTTCTCCTGTGTACCATTGCAAATGACGACGCTGACGCCTCGATCCAAAGCCCACGTGGCTGCCGTAACTTTGGAATCCATACCACCTGTACCGACCTTCGATTTCTGTCCGAACTTAATCAAATTCTTATCGGCCGAAGTATAGGTATGCATCAGCCGTGCACCAGCCTCCCACGGAGGCTTATTGTAGATTCCATCGACATCCGACATCAGAATCAGCAGATCCGCATGGATCTCAGCTGCCAACAGTGCCGCCAAACTGTCGTTATCCTTAATCTTGATACCCTTCTTTTTGCCCTGCCCTGAAACCTCCTGATCGACGACAAACATCGGTGGCATCACCGCATCGTTCGTGTTGATGATCGGCACAATGTTCAAACTGATCAACTCCGATAACGTACTGAAGAGATTCCTCCGAGTTTCTTCGTTGTAAAAGTCCGGCTCGGTAACCAACACCTGTGCCACCTTGATGCCGTACTGGGCAAACATCGCATCGTACAGCGACATCAGACCGGACTGGCCGACAGCCGCTGCAGCCCTCGGTTCGACCATCGTTCCCGCATCCTGTCGAGTGTGGTCGGTCGTAAGGGTCTCTCGCATCGACATCGACATCAGCAGTTCCTGGGTCAGTCGCTGCTTGCCAAACGCCACCGCACCGCTGGTCACCATGATACACTCCCGGCCCTCGACGTGGTACTCGGCCACCTGTTCGACAATCGAAGCAAGCCGTCCCAACGCCAGACCGTGCTCGTCCTCCCGGGTGATGACCGCACTGCCCAGCTTGACCACCATTCGGCGGGCTTCCTTCAGCTGGCTGCGTTCGCCGATCGTTGCCCGCGTTCGGTCGTGGATCGAGTGCAGCGTACGATTAGCCGAGGCGCGCTTTACCTGCGCAACCTGTCGGGGGGGTGGGGGAGAGAATGGAGAGACGATTAGTAATGTCAATGATCCAGCCTATTTTAAATTTTATGGTTTTTACCTTTGTTATACTATATAACAAAGGTTTAGAAATTGGTCGAAAAACACGAAATTGATCCGAGGCCCGGAGGGCCGAATCACATATACCAATCGATAGAGCTCGACGAAATGAGCAATGTCTGTGTGTGTGTATGTGTGTATGTGTGTATGTGTGTATGTGTGTGTGTGCAGCTCATTTTCTATCGCCTGTTTCTCAAAGGTGGCTGAACCGATTTGACCGCTTTTACTTTTGTTTGAAAGGTATTATTGCCTAGTATATCACTATTGAATTGCAATGCTGTCCGACGTTTCGTTTAAAAGTTATAAGCAAAAATGTGAAAACTACGTGATACGCGTTTCTCCGGAACTACGCAACCAATTTGAACGATCTTAGTACCAAACGAAAGCTCTTGCTATTGCTAAACTTTTTACCAAGTTTTATTAAAAACGGACAAGCAGTTTAAAAGTTAGCCTTAAAAAACCGGTTTTGACTAGGTACAAATGATCGCCTGTTTCTCAGAGTTGGCTGAACCGATTTATGCGCTATTATTCTCATTTGAAAGATAATATAGCCTAATAGATCACTATTGATTTGTTTTTTGATTGGACGTTTAATTCAAAAGTTATGAGCAATCGTATACAACACATTAAAATTTACAATTATTTTTGACTATTTCATCTTAGATAATTTATCTAGTTTAAATTTTTTTGGCATCAAATTAGAGGTTTAATTGCTGCAAATATATCTGCAAAATTTCAGAAGAATTGGTTTTGCCGGTAAAAAGATATTAACCCTTGAACATTCGCGCCAACTTTTGTAACACGGTTACTCGCGGGAGACAATAGCCCAAAACCAAAAAAATGTGCGCATTAGAGTTTTGACTAGTGTAAACGACGTCCGTTTTCGGATTCCGGCCAATTTGCACTCTTGGCCCACAACTTCCCGGACTCACTTCCCGATATCAAAACCGACGGAACAGACACCTTCCTGGTTTTCGGATAGCCGCGTAGAAAAGACGATACACGATCGCTTGCTCATTTACTACTAACTTTATTACATTAGCATATAGCTTTTAGATAAGAAAAATTGATAGTGGCATATATTGGTATAGGTGACCCCGACTTCAATCTCGCCCGATAGCTCCAGCTTCAAAAAAATTCTTTACACTAGGAAAACCTGGTTTTTAGGTTTATCGCACCTTTGGAAGAGTTTCTTGAAATTGGAAGCTCTATCGTCTGGTAGAATTTAAATTTTGATTAATCCCCCTAAAAGTGAAATAAAAAAAATATTTTTCTTCAGTTTCAATATAACACATTGATGTGTTCTGTAAAGTTAAAGAGTATATTATTACAAGAAACTTTGCTGAAGACAGTAACCTTCTATCTCTTCAGCGAAGAGAGAAAAATCTTATTTATTTGTAAAATCAGTTTTTCCATTTTAGCTCGTTTTGTAATTGTTGTATGACTTTTTCATGTTGTACAAATAGTAAAAATACACAACTTTGCTGAACATAGTATACCTCTATGATTGCTTGTTTAGGAACTGTAGAACTTTGATTATTAAAATATCCTAATTTTGACCCCAAACTACTCGACTATCGACAGACGGATACATTTAAAACATTTTACTAGTTATTGAATTCTAATGTGATTTAAGGTGCCGCACGATAAGCTTTTTTCATGGACGAAATTGGCCACTTGTCCGGGTGTTCCCGGAAGTCCCCGGATCTTCTCCAGATATAAACAACGTGGCGCTAGGCAGTTGATCTGATTGTTAGTGATCTAGTTTTTAAATGCTGGCGTAATTTGAGCTGTCGCATGATAAGTATTTGTTCATGTTCGCTACTGGCTATTTTCCACAGCGATAACTTAATCCGGAACATTTCCGGTTAGTCCCAATACAGCGTAAAATTCCTAAAATGGTCGGCAATGGGCATATGTTGCATAAAAATTCATTGCCGGCTGTGATTTACGTTCATTTTGGAAGCTTCAATGAAGATTTTTATTTATTTATATGAGCAATCTGCCCTTCAAAACTTCAAAAGGGCGTAACTCAAAAATTCGTCGATCGATTTTTTTAAAAATTGGCTCAAAGATGTAGGATGGCAATACAAACCAACTGGCATTTTCCGTTTAAATGGCCTATTTTATTTTTTAATAACGGTATTTTGAACACCGTGGGTACACCTCACATACTGATTGCTTCGTTTCTGTGATGTCAGTTTTTGCTGATCTATTTTGCCAACAGTTTAAAGAATTAATGCATTGAATAATTATGGTATTTTGCTCATAACAAGTTTATTGAAAAATATACGTTAGTTAAACATCAATTTGTAACTTTATAACAATATGGCATTCTAAAACCTACACGTGTTATACAAAATACAACAGCGTGAGTAACCGAAGGTTAATAAAAATTGATGAAAACTTTATTGAATCAAACAGAATGGCATTACAGTAAATTATGCATAGTTCAAAACCTTTAAACTAGACCTTTACTACGCAATGTATATGTTAAATAATAATATTTCCTCTTACAACTTACTTTTACTTGCATTTACTCAAATTAGTAACAACTTACTTATACTTTCTCAGCAATTTCATGAAAAAAGGATCTATCAAAATTTATAAGTGCTCCTAAACTTGTTCAATTGTCAAAAAAATTATGTAAACAAACGCACTACGCAACGTTAACGTAGATGCAGACCGTATAACAAAGGTTCTTTCACCACTAGGTGGATTAAATCGGGTTTTATTAATGTTTGTTATTTTTCGTTTCAACACAATTAATTTTGTCAAATCTGTTAAAAGCAGTAGGCGTTCAGGCCAGTGATGCCAGATCTACGGATTTAGGAATTGTTTACGGACCTACGGATCAAGTGCTCAAATCTACGGATTTTCATAAACTTTGCGGAAAAGATTGAAAGTTTCATTCAGCGACTAAAAGTACATGCAATGAATAATATCCCGAAAAGCATAACTTTATTCTTTCTGAGGGAAAGAAGTCTATTAAAAATGGAAGATTTGCTTTATTGCTGTTAATAAAAACTAGCATTTTTCGCTTTGACGGCAGATATTTAGAGTAATACTGATATTTTCCTGGTTGAAGTGCGGCAAAATGGCTAAATATTTTTATTTTTATTTTTTCCCACATTTTGGCAGCTCCGTAATTTGATTTCTGTAGTGCGATAGAACTTGAAAATCAAGCGAATAAGGTTGTTCTTTTTAATCAAGTAGATAGAATCCTTGTTCAATACGCATCAATGTTCAATATGCTCTTTTTACGGGACAAATAAAAACTCTTGGACCTTCAGAAAGCGATGAAAAGATGACTAAAATAAACAGAAAAGACCACGAAAAGCCGGCAAAAGACAGCGGAATTTTGACGAAAATGTGAATAGAAGTCAGTGGAACTGTGATGAAAAGATGGCAAAAATACGACGAAAAGACGACATTTTTTGTCTGCAACAAACTGCAACAAAAAACACGACAGAAAATGGGAAAGACACTTTTAAAAACTGTCAAACAGTCGACAAAACATACAAAAAAGGCTACAAAAAGATGGCGAATATACGCCAACAAAAAGGCGCCGAAAGAACAACGAAAAGACAAGAAAAATAAAACAATTTTGTTGTCTTGGCAACAAACAGGACGAGAGATGATAAAAAGATAACAGTGAAAACGAAGAAAAGGCGGCAAAATGTCATAAAACGAGAATACGATGGAAAAATATAACAGAGAAATGACAATGAGAAGGCGAATACGGAGAAAAGGCAATACGCAGATTTCAAAAAGACGGATAAATGGTTCCGAAGAAGCAACGAACAGACAATGCAGGTTAGCGAAAAGACGATGAAAGAACAATGAAACGACAGCTAATAATCGACAAAGTGGCAGGCAGTGAAATGCCTGCGAAAAGATATGACGAAGAAGTAGGCGAAAAGTTGAAAGACGATAAAAATACGGCTAAAAGACGCTAAAAACGTCACAAACAGCGACGAAATTGCCAAAAAAGCCATACAAAACGACGAAAAGACTGTAAATAGATGAAGCCTTTGGCTAAGGGTATTAGAGAAACAGTTAAAAGTCAGCAAAACAGTGACAGGCTATGCCAAAAAAGTCACTAATGACGATGCCTTCATTGCCAAAACGCCACAAAAAGCAATAAAAATGACAAACAAATCACTGAAAAGAGACAAAAAGGCGATGAACGAATACCAGATGTTAAAAATAACAAAATACGACCAACAAACGTTAAAAGACAACAGCAAAACTAGAGGTCAACACGTTGGAGTGCTAGTGGTTAGTATTCACATCTCTCACGTCGAGGACTCGGGTTCAAATTCCAGTCCCGCAGAAACCATGAATGACCCAAGCTGTTAAAGTGACTATAATTACATTAAAACAAACAAAAAACGACAAGAAGATAACAATAACAGCGGAAAAGTTGACGGAGTACACTTAGCAAAACAAAAAAAAACGAAAAATTAACGGCAAAATACAAAGTAACCAAACGACGAAAACTGAAAGAATTCGGAAGAATAAAGGCTAAAGACGAATGACGAAATTCAAGATTATGCGTTCTCAAATAATATAGAGGAAATTTTAAATGTATCATAAACTGATTCGATTCAAAAAAGTATTGAATTGTTTCATGTCGGTCAAACTTCCATTTAAATCAGAAGTTTGAATTAAAATTTGATTTAGTTTCGTAATTTACAACCCTTTCCTTCGTGATTAAGACACAGATGGTAAAACTATGGATTTTTCTTCAGCAAAACCTGGCATCACTGGTTCAGACCTAAAAACCTTGGAAAAATCGACAACGATCGTCACCGGCATTTAGCACGGTCCTAACAACGAGCGGTTACGATAGCAACCACGGCTGGGTTTATGATTCGGAGTGCATCCGACTACTACAAAGCCTACTACACGATGAGCGACCGGCGAAGAACATTGTCAGATGATGAAAATTGCTGAAACGGGAGTCATCAATCTTGTTGCCAAACATCTGTGGCGGTGGCTGAACAGTACACCAGACTAAAGCGAAAAGATTGGGTTAAAAGTAAATACGTCTAAAACAAAGGCCAGGGAAACCGAGGCCGACCGACTCCGCTTGGGCAGTAGTAAAATGAAGGACAATGCTCGAAGAGGTCCTACGAGTACTCGGACTTTTCGGTCTTCGGTGACGTACAGGAGTACGAAGTATGGAGGCGGAAGATGAACTATGAACTCCCCAAGCTCAATGGCGAAGCTCCAATAACCAAAAGGTGGCTAAAGGTGGCGATGGGCAAGACATGTTGCAAGAATTTCGGACAACTACCCTGCAAAGATGGTGTTTGTCTCCATCTGGTAGAAACTAGATGACCAGGAGCGCAGCGAGCAAAATGCCACTTAAGTAAGCAAGTAAGTTGCCAAATACTGTCCAGATAGTCCGCCTGTTATGAAGTCAAGTTCATTCCAACGATGTCCAACAATCTCCTATGGATAAGACAAACCGTCCGCCACGGCCACGAGGTCAGCAACAAAGGCATGAAGGTTATCGATCTGGATGGCGAGTTAATAGGAACCGGGATCCACCTCCCACTTCCTCCACAAACTTCCACCGAGCGTGACTGTCATTGAGCGAGCAAGGTGCAGGCTGTTCGAGGCGAAGTTACCAAAGTCCTTTGAGGAAGATTTTTTGTGCAAACAAACACAATCACTGGCGAATCATCTGATGTTGTTATTGACGTGACTATCCTGGTACTCACTCCGCAAGCAATCTTCCAATCTACCCAAGACACGGGTGTTGAGGCGCACCAGGCTTTCCGTACCATAATTTACCGGTTCAACTAGAAGAAGCTGGTCCAAGTGTCGTAGAGCAAGGATTCACGGCGAGCATGCAACGGGGTGACGAGGAAGATCGGCGATTTTCAAACTCCAGCGGAAGTGATACGAAGTGACAACGCCACGGACAATGAATTTCGAGCGCTGTTTGAGAACGTACAACGACCGTCAGACAGGTAGGCTATTGGTTGCAACCAATGGCTCTTCAAGACCAAGGAGGACTAGAAAAGAAACGTGGTACGACACGAGGCGAGAATCGTCGTCTTCACACCGGTGGTGGCTAAGTAGACAACCTTCCGAGCTTTCGCGTAACGAATAAACCGTATACCATTTAAGGAAGAGTCTGTACGGCTCGAAGCAATGGGGTTCCAGCGGGGTTCATCTACGTCGGCGATACGATCATCGTGACGCATATGGAGAAAGAGTTTAACGAAATTTTCAAGAGTCTTCGTGACGAATTTGGGAGACGTTTGTTTCTTCCTGGGCATCGGGGTAGAAAGAAGTACATTCGGATTCAGGATTAACTAGGTCACGTACATCCGGAAATTGACACAACGATTCGGCTTTTCGGGAGAAGCAAAGCCGTCGAAAATTCCCTTCGATTTTGGCAAAAAGTCTAGCTGCATTAACACCTAGACTTGGGTTGAAGTCAAGATGATGTTTCCGCCATGAATCGATCGGTGAATTTAAGATGTTCGTAAACGTTGATAGGGCCGGAGATTCTCGCGACGGGCAGTCTAGCTCTGGCATCTTTATCTTAGATTCGGAGGTAGACCCATTGCATTGCGTGGGGTTCGCACACGCAGACGTGTGTCGCCTGAAGCTCAAACGCTCAAACGGAGTTTGTACTGGTGGCTGAAGGGTGCCAGGAGCTCGCCTCCAGAGCAGTGTCAAATTGGTAGAGGGTGAACAACGCAGCAAGTACATCGATACAAAGTTCTTCTTCGTTCACGACTTGCAAGAATAGGAGATTATCAAAATGGAGTATTGCCCAACAGAGTCCATGTTGGCCGCCGTACTCACGAAGCCAGTTCAACGAATTCGATCAGAGAAGTTATGCTATGAAGTAGGAATTTGTGCGGATCTGATCGAGGAGGAGTGTTAGAAGTAGAAAGCGTTGAGACCAAACAACCGGCCGCAGCACATGGTTACATGTACAAAATAAAGATTTTCAATTCTGTTTCAACTACTGTAGAAAGTAGTTCGTTTTGCTGCCTAATCTAATGGGTTATCTAATCTCATTATCAGCCTCAATCCATTTTTTTTTACCACTTATACATACTGAATGGAAATGGAATCTACAGTTTATTCGGTTAAATAATGTAAATACATACAAACCAGTGTCCCCCTTGCTACTGGCGTGTCCAGACTGAGGTACTCACCCCACATTCTCTAAAAACAATTTCATATGGAACAAAAAAATAGCTCAAGGTGCCCGGATCTCCGGAGCTATCAGTTATTTCAATAGCCGGTAATTGTCTAACGGAGGACAATTAAAATTTTGGAATTCTTTCGAGGCCCCTATACTCTACGAACTTCCACAGAAATCTAGGGAATAAGTTTACGGTACAACATTTAAAAAGCGAATATATTGCGGCTTCGACTGTTTACCATATCTGTTTACCATAAGATGCCCAACAACTATTTGCAAGCAAGGTAGTGGAAGACCAGCCAAAATTATAGAGGCAGAAGGACATCGTTCTCTATTTCGTTTCTTCAACAACAAGCCTTCTGGTTGGACTATCAATTAAGATGCACCAAACGAATGTTTGAAGAAAATTTTGATCCCGTTTCTACAAAAACATCATGCAGATGGACAATACGTGTTTTGGCCGGATAGAGCATCATCGCATTATGCCAAAAAACACAATCGTTCCTGACTACCTATTCGATCCCATTTTTACCAGAAGACCACGGCCCGTAAAACCAGTCTCAGTGCACCCAATCGAGGATTTCTTCGGTAGAATCAAGAGATGCATTCGCAAAGTTGACCTGACGGCCGTACAACGCTCCTGTTTCAACGTCAAACGAAAGCTTCGCCGAACAGCCGCTTACGGACCGTTTTCAAATGTACTCTAATTTTTTTTCAACAATGGATAATGTATCTTTCATTTCGGTAAATCAAATCTTCTTCATGTTTCTTTGTCGTTTTTTTGACAGCTTGAGAAAAAAATTCCAAGGCGTTCAGACCAAACAACCATTTTTTACCACTTATACATACTGCATCGATATGGAATCTACAGATTATCCGGTTAAATAATGTAAATACATAAAAACCCGTGTCCCCCTTGCTACTGGCCAACCCAGGCTGAAGTATTCACCCCACATTCTCTAAAAAATTTTATATGGAACAAAATAATTGCTCAAGGTGCCCGGATCTCCGGAGTTATCAGTTACTTTAATAGCCGGTAACTGTTCCATATAAGGCCATTTCAAGTTTAAATTCTTGTCCAATTTTAAATCCAATTCTATGTCCTACCACAGTTCCCATTTTAAGTTTATTTCGTAAAATTAATTTAAAGTAAAATCGAGTAAAGTAAACTGATCCAAATTTCAAGTCCTCTCAAGTCCTATTTCAAGATAAATTTATAGTTCAATTTCAAGTTCAATTTCATGTCCCATTTTAGGTCCAATTGCAAAGTAATTTAGGTTCCCCCTTAGCAAAAGAAAGTCCAATTACATGTCTCATTTTAGTAAAATTTCAAATTTCAAGTGTAATTTAATTCCAATTTCAATCCAGATTTCAAGTCTAATTTGAAGCTTAATTTCAGGTCCCAGTTTAAGCCCAAATTAATTTTAATTTCATCTCCGATTTCCAGTGCAATTTAAGTTCGATTTTAGGTTCAACTGCAAGTCTAATTTAATTCCCATTCAATTCAGATTTCAGGTGCATTTTCATGTCCTATTTTACATCCAATTTCAAGTCGAATTTAATCCCAATTTAAGTCCGATTTCATCTTCGATTTCAAGTTCAATTTTAAGCTTAACTGCAAGTGTAATTTAATTCCAATTCAACCAGTTTCATGTCCCATATCATGCCTAATTTTCAGTCAAACTTAAATACAATTTAAGCCCGATTTCATCTCCAATTTCAAGTTTAATTTTTTAGTCTAGTTTAAGTCCATTTTCAAGTCAGATTTTAGGTGCATTGTTATGTCCCATTTTAAGTCCAATTTAACTCCAATTTTAGTCGTATTTCATCCTTGATTTCAAGTTCAACTTCTAGTCTGGTGTAATTTCAAGTCTAATTTAATTCCATCTCAGGTTCAATTTCAAGCCGAATTTATTTCACATTTCATCTCCGATTCCAAGTTCAATGTCTAGTTTAGTTTAATTCCAATTTCAAGTCCAATTTCCAGTCCGATTTAATTCAAATTTAAGCTCGATTTCAGGCTTTTTTCAGTCTAATTTCAAGTCAAATTTAATTCCAATTTTGAGTGCGTTTTCAAGTCCCATTTAAATCCGATTTCAAGTAAAATTTATATCATATTTTGTCAACTGCATGTCTAATTTATTCCAATTCAACTCCGATTTCAGGTGCATTTTCATGTCCCATTTTATGTCCAGTTTCAAGTCGAATATAATTCCAAGTTAAGTCCGATTTCAATTTCAATTTCAATTTCTAGTCTAGTTGAATTGCATTTTCAAGTCAAATTTCCAGTCTAATTTAATTCAAATTTAAGATTGAGTTAATGCTTTATTTCAAGTCCAATTTCAAGTGTAATTTAATTCAAATTTGATCTCCGATTTCAGGCCCCATTTAAGTCCAATTTCAAGTTCAACTTCAAGTCTAATTTAATTCCAATTTAACTCCGAATTTCAGGCACATTTGATGTCCAATTTCAAGTCAAATTTAATTCCAAATTAAGTACGATTTCGAGTTCAATTTCTAGTCTAGTTTAATTTCAATTTCCAATTTAATTAAATTCAAATTTAAGTCCGATTTCACGTCTTATTTCAAGTACAACTGCAAAAATAATTTAATTCCAATTCAATTTCAGGCGCATTTTAATGTCTCTTTTTATGTCCAATTTCAGGTCAAATTTAATTCCAATTTAAGTCCGATTCCAAGTTCAATTTCTAGTTTGGTTTATTTCCAATTTCAAGTCCAATTTCCAGTCCAATTTCAAGTCTAATTTAATTCCAATTTTGAGTCCGTTTTTAACTCCTATTTAAATCCGATTTCAAGTAAAATTTATATCACATTTTAAGTTCAACTGCATGTCTAATTTAATTCCAATTCAACTCCGATTTCTAATTTACGAGGCATTTTCATGTCTCGTTTTATGTCCAGTTTCAAGTCGAATATAATTCCAAGTAAAGTCCGATTTCAATTTCAATTGCTAGTCTAATTGAATTGCATTTTCAAGTCAAATTTTCAGTCTAATTTAATTCAAGTTTAAGTTTGATTTAATGCTTTATTTCAAATCCAATTTCAAGCGTAATTTAATTCAAATTTCATCTCCAATTTCTAGTCCTATTTAACCCTTAAATGCGCAATGTGGCATAGTGAAAAACATCCCCAAAGTAAATTATGTTTACCGCCTTTAGAACAGTTAAATGAAAATGTTTTTTTCAAATGAATTTTTTCAGCGTGCGCATTTAAGGACTAAGTCCAACTTCAAGTCTAATTTAATTTCAATTTAACTCCGAATTTCAGGCACATTTTATGTAAAATTTCAAGTCAAATTTAATTCCAAATTAAGTACGATTTCCAGTTCAATTTTTAGTATAGTTTAATTCCAATTTCCAATTGAATTACATTCAAATTTAAGTCCGATTTCATATTTTATATGAAATGAAATACAATTGTACTCAACTGCCAAAATAATTTAATTCCAATTCAATTTCGATTTCAGGCGCATTTTCATGTCTTTTTTTATGTCCAATTTCAGGTCAAATTTAAATCCAATTTAAGTCCGATTTCACCTCCGATTTCAAGTTTAATTTCAGTTTCAAGTCAGATTTTAAGTCTAATTTATTTTAAATTGAAGTCCGAATTCATGTCTTATTTCAAGTCTAATTTCAAATTTAATTTAATTGAAATTTCAACACCGGTTTCAAGTCTAATTTAAGTCCGATTTTAAATTCAACTGCAAGTCAAATTTCAATTTAACTCCGATTTCAGGTGCAGTTTCATGTCCCATTTTATGTCTCATTTTAAGTAAAATTTCAAGTCTAATTTAATTCCAATTTCAACCCAGATTTTAAGTCTAATTTAAAGCTCAATTTCATGTCCTAGTTTAAGCCCAATTTAATTTCAATTTCATCTCCGATTGCCAGTGCAATTTAAGTCCGATTTTAGGTTCAACTGCAAGTCTAATTTAATTCCAATTTAACTTCGATTTCAGGTCCAATTTCGAATTAAATTTAATTCCAATTTAAGTCCGATTTCATCTCCGATTTTTAGTTCAATTTCTAGTCTAGTTTAATTCCAATGTTGGGTTAAAAATTTCAAGTCTAATTTAATTCAAATTAAAGTCCGATTTCACTGGCAGTTTCATGTCCCATAACATGTGTAATTTAAAGTCAAATTTAATTTCAATTAAAGCCCGATTTCATCTCCAATTTCAAGCTTAACAATTTCTAGTCTAGTTTAATTCCAATTTCAAGTCAGATTTTAGGTGCATTTTTATGTCCCATTTTAGGTCCAATTTCAAGTCCAATTTACCTCCAATTTAAGTCGGATTTCATCTTTGATTTCAAGTTCAAATTCTAGTCTGGCGTAGTTTCAATTTCAAATCTAATTTAATTCCATTATTCCAAGTTCAATTTCAAGCCTAATTTATTTCAAATTTCATCTCCGATTTTAAGTCCGATTTTAAGTTTAACTGCAAGTCTAATTTAACTCCGATTTCAGATGCATTTTCGTGTCCTATTTTACGTCCAATTTCGAGTCGAATTTAATTCCAATTGAAGTCCGATTTCATCTCGGATTTCTAATTTAATTTCTAGTCTAGTTTAATTACAATTTTGGGTACAAAATATCAAGTCTAATTAAATTCAAGTTTGAGTGCGGTTTCAGTGGCAGTTTCATGTGCCATATCATGTCTAATTTAAAGTCAAATTTAATTCCAATTTCCTCTCCAATTACAAGTGTAATTTCCTTTCTAGTTTAATTCCAATTTCAAGTCAGATTTCAGGTCTAATTTAATTCAAATTTTAGTCCGATTTCATGTCTTATTTCAAGTCCAATTTTAAATCTAATTTAATTTAGTTCCGATTGTAAATTCAACAGCAAGTCTAAGTTAATTCCAATTTAAGTCGGATTTCATCGCAGATTTGAAGTTTAATTTCTAGTCCGGCGTAATTTCAATTTCAAGTCAAATTTAATTCCATTTCAAGTTCAATTTCAAGCCTAATTAATTTTAAATTTCATTTCCGATTTCAAGTCCAATTGTAAGTTTAACTGCAAGTCTAATTTTCCAATACAACTCCGGTTTCAGGTGCCTTTTTAATGTTCCATATCATGTCCAATATCTCATTTAATTTCAATTTCGGTGCGATTTCAAATTCAATTTCTAGTTTAATTCCTACTTCAAGTTTAAATTAATTCAAATTTAAGTCCGATTTCAAGCTCAATTTAAATTCGATTTCATGTCTTAAGTCCAGTTCAATCTTACGTTTAATTTTATCTCTAATTTAAAGTTCAATTGCAAGTCCAAATTCAGAATTTCAAATCCAATTTATTTCCTAAACTTGCAATGAAACAACTAACAAATGGCATGTTTCTGTAAAGAAGAAGAACAGTGCTTTAAAATAGAGCAAAAAAAAATGTTTGAAGGCCATCCTGGATTTAATCGCCATATCGGATTTTATCGAAAAAGTGCCGTTTTCGCCATGTGCCCCCCAACCGATTTTTATTTTAAGACTACCATTGGAAAGCTGATATTATGAAACATATAGTAATTTTAATGTATAATGGAATTAACCCTTAAACCTTGCTACAGATAGTTAATTGTTTCATTTCGCCAATGCAACTGCACACCTAATTTGATTAACGTTCCTTGTAGCATTTTTATCAGCTTTCCAATGGTGGTCTTGAAATGAAAATCAATCGGGTTGATTTGGATAAAACCCACCATGGCGGCCAAATCCAAAACAGCTGCCAACGTTCTTTCACTTTATTTGAAAGCCCCGCCATCTTCCTTTTGACAAAACCTTGTCATTTGGAGTTTATTTCATAGCAAATTTAGGAAATATCGCGATAATTATATGAAAATTGTGAATTTTGCTACAGACAACTGGTTGTTTCATTTAGCTAATGTCAATTCACACGTAATATTATGACTGTTTCTTATAGAATTTGGTATTCAAATAAAATCGGCCGGGGGGCTCATAGTGAAAACGGCTTTTTTTTATAAAATCCAATATGGTGACGAAATCCATGAAGGCCGCCAAAAGTTTTTATTCCACTTGAAATCCCTGTTCTTCTTTACAGGGCCATAGCATTTGTTAGGAAATATCACATGATCCAGGATCTTACGGTTTGCTAAAAATTGGCAAACTAGGGGTCCACTGTTTCGAGGTATTAAAAGTGTAATTCTCATTAAGGTGAAACGGTACTGAATCCAAACATGGCCGGATAACAGTACCGTTTCAAGAAATTCGAAAAAATCTTTCCGGCCATGTTTGGATTCACTACCGTTTCACCTTAACCATTTCCAACCAATCAAAACAAATTACAAAAGTTCCAATATTTGAAAACCTCGTGTCAGTAGTGGCCCTGTTTCAACGAGAATTACTCAATTACTTGATTTTTCCAAGTCAAAACATGTTTTTGAAAGGTCGGTGCCCCACCTTCTGTTTATGTCTGGACACGCCATAGTGCCCCTTGCGCTAAGCAGCTATGCAGCCGGAACCTTTTTATTGGCCAGGCAACTGATAACCATTTAATTACCAAAACCCGTTCAAGTACCTACATTTATCAGCGAGGCAATTTGACAGCGTCAAGAGCATTTTTGCGGATGCAAAAATTTGCTACCGAATTATTTACGTCAAAATCATCGATCATTAATGTATGGCTGCTTCTATTGAATATGGGAATTACCAAAAAATAATGCACAAAAGACTCTAAAGAAATTTCCAACCGAACCGAACCAATGCATGACTAAAATATACCAAGGCTTGCTACTCAGCGACTATCTTTTTTTTGTGACGTCAATAGATTCGTTGAAATAAACAAACAGTTTTTTTCCACCGTCCGAAAAATTTCCCACTAGGTAAGTTTCCTTAATAACCAAATTAAATTTTCAACGTTATGAATGAAAAAAAACACTCATCATCCTCAAAATCGCAGCCGCCGATGGAGCCGCATAGTAATTAACTTATCGATGCGACTCAATCAACCAATCACTTGCACGCTCCGAAAGTACTCAGCTGACTATAGCCACTCGGCGTTTATTTTTCTTACTTTTTCTTGCTTATTTTGGCTCATTTCGGTAAATGACGTGTCGATTGTTATTGCTAGTACACATACGTAGTTTCCTGTAATCTTTTTTTTTCTTACTACCCACGACAGCGTACATACCCGCCGCCTGCTTTGTTTGTACACGCGCGCTGCTTTTGCTTCAGCCGGAATTTCACCGATCACGCAAGCAGGCTATGGGAATCACATGCTACGGGAACATTTGTCAAAGAGAGAAAGGAAACGGAACGAGTACTTAGCCTGCTGTACCCTCATCGTAACGAAAGGGGTTTCAGGAAAGTCCATCACTGCATGGTTTTAAATTAATGCAGCAAGGGAAAATGTTTGATTGATCCAACAACTACGGCTACGGATGGTTGGAATTTCATTATGTGTTAGCCCTTCAGGATGTACTTGAAAGTTAACTTCCTCCGGCCGATCGGCTAGTATCGGTCATTGTGGTCATCATTCTCCGCCAAAGCTCCGTTTGCCGTTGATAACAAAACTGACCGTTATTTTCCGTTCAATATACCTTGAAACAACAGAGCGTAGAGAAGTGGTGCTTTCTCTTGCGGTTGTTTACAAACACCCAGCTATTGCAGTGCCATAGCAAAAACACCAGTAAACACAAGCCGTGCTTGTACTGACGACACACGAAGTAGCCCCATACAAGGTGATAAGAATCTGATCGATGATAAGAGTGCGGCTCAGACGAAACGTTCAGTTTACATACATATTGCTGGTTCTACCCAGCAGCTACCAGTGAGTGGCAGCCGCAATAGGAAATGGACTTTTGCCTTGGACTCATGTGTACACCGCATGCCTACTACGGTTGCGAATGGGAGGACGGGGTGTAACGTACACAGGTTCAATATTGACGGTGGATGCCTGCTTCGATCAAAACAACTCATAATTGCAACTGACGGGCGATTCGTCGGCCAGTAGCATCAAAAGAGTAAAGGTTGAGTCTATACACGTGATGCTCTTCCAGTGCCAATCAGCTGAAGCCTAGTTAAAATTCAATGTGTTTTATAGCGCGCGATGTTTGGATAACAGTTGATGGACTTTGCATAATAGATTTTCAATTGATGAATGCGAATTCATCGTTTGGTAAATGAATAATTTGCCGCTTGTTTTTGTGTTGTGGTGGAAAAAATAGAAATAAAAGGATTGATTTGATCTATCCACCTGCAAACAAATTGACGGTTTCCCATGCAGGCTAGATCTAATCAATGAAATTGGCCACCGCAGCGGTATAACCCATTCCTCGCTCTAGGCAAAATGGGAAACAACAGTAGTAGCATTGCCTGTCCTGGCACCAATGAGCAAAGCGGAACAAAATACGCGGACACCGACTGCCGCAGCACCGTTGGACGTTATCGAATCGAATCTGAATTCTATGCCAAACCGGTCGATTCGGTAGATTTGTTGATGGAATCGCACCCGAACAGCAGAACAGGTAAATAAGACATTTGACATGAAAGAAAGCTCGTTACCGCAGCCACAATCTCACAATACAATATTTTCTACGGCACGTGCCTACTTAGCCTTGCTATGGGTTGGTATTGCCCGCTGACTGCTGCCGGATCGATTACATGATGCGGAAGCATTTTTGTTTGGTCGAAGTAGCCTCTTATCACGATCGGCTTGTCAGTAGGTAAGGGTTCTATTATAGAGCTTATTGCGGGTCTTCATCGATTAGGCTGACGCAATTTCTAAGAACGACAATCCATTCACGATGTTGGTATAGAATATATACAAATATTTATGAAAGGAAATGTTCCCCCTGTAAATTCCATATAACCAACCATTTTTACCACTTTTGGATCTAGCTAACTAAATAAGGTTTCGGATAGCTGGGAAAGGAAGCGGAAAAAGTTCTGCACACTGAACGGACGGACTGCTGTTCAGTTCCCTATAATTGCACTCTCGAGTACCTGGTTGCAATTGAAGAGATTGAATAAAATTCATAGGAAAAAAAACAACCATCGTCATTCGGTTGTCATATCCAATCCGGAGTGACAAATGAGTTTCCAATCGAATTTAATTACTTCCACCACAGTTGGCGGCGCTCATTACCTGATGGTACACGAAAACAAGGCTATTGCATTTCTTGGCACCTTGTGGGCCACACCCCACACAGGTGGCTTGGATTTTGTACAACGAACTGTCAAATGAACGTCCTCTACAATTTAGTCACCGTGCACTCTGTTGATTGAAAGCAGAAGCAAAAACGATGGATGAGAAACACTGAATAGACTGGTTGATGACATTTTTTTTTTGTCCGCCCGGGAGTGAGCTCCCGGTAAAGGTTATTAATGGCTGCCAATAAATTTCAAAAGTGCTTCGGGTGGCTCATATGAGCGAGATGAAAAAGTAGAATGCAAAAAAAAACTGCAGGGTGCTTGTAGCACGACAATAAAAAGTATGTTGGAAAATTATTAACGACATAATGTTCGTTGGTCGATTCTCGCTCGCAACGGTACCGGCTTTCGTTCTGAAATCAGATTTTTTTTCAGAGTCTGCTAGCAGAGCTGAAAGAAGAAGATGAAAAAAAATCAACGGAAGTTCCTAGTTCGTTCGTTTCATCAACGATAATAATTAGGAAAAAATGGCACTCCTGTTGATGGCAGATTCACTCTGAAGCTATGACAGCTATTCAACAAGTGCCTGTGGAGTGTTTATCTGCAAATATAGACGAGCTTATGTAAGGGATTACGCTATCAATTTTTTTCATCGAACACCAGCTGCCCATATTCGCATATGAGTCCCTTATCAATTTCATCGTTTTTGAGAATTAGTCTATATTTTTAGTGTACTTTTTGAAATTGACGTGTTTATTTCTGCAAAGTACAAAACAAATACCAAAGTACGCGCATAATAGTCCCATAATTTGATATTATCATAACCTTAACAATTTGTATATAATTTGAATGGTGTTAGTGGCATTTGACTCGTAAATATATCTAGTTTTAATATACCAAAACATTTGACCATCAAACGATAAGAATTCCCAGTGATCGGCGATCCTTTTTCATATACGCAGGTGATCCGGTGGACCTTTTTTCATATAGAAAATCAGTTACTCAAGCTTGAGTTTACCATTTGGGAATCGGCTCGAAAGGAACCTAAGACCTAAGAGTGAATCTGGTAAGGTAGTAGAATTAAACGGTACAATCACATTTCTTTGCTTATATTTTAGTGTAACTTTTTTTTGTCATTTCGAACTGATATGGGTAGTTTTGGACAGGCCGCCCAGATGCATTCGAGGTACGACATTGGTCAAACAAGCAGAATCTCAGCTGGGAGAAGCTTTTAGAGTCAACAATCGAAGCACCAGGCCCGCAAATATCTTGTACTCTAACAGCTGGCTGCGAAGTCTGTAGAATTAAAACAGAATATGAAGTTTCAAAAACGGAATGCTTAAGCTTATGGGCAGTTTAGTTCCGATTGATCACTTTGGAAGTGGTTTCTACGGTATAACAGATGGTCTAATTATTAAGCTTTATCTTGAATTCTGGTCCGGGGGAACCAAATCCGAAATGACAATTCAAAATTCTACCAATTTTGTTGAACCAATTCCAAGAACTTTTTTTAGAACTGTGATATCCATTGCTAGATTCATTTTAAATACTGAAGGCCCATTTCTGACACAGAAATCTACTCCAGAATATCCAAACCGCTTCATCGTTTTGTACGAAAAAAGTACATTTCAAAAGTTTTAATACCCACATGACTAGTATATTCTGAAACTTGCCGTACAGCTTAGTCTCTGCGCATACCAGATATTCCGTTGGAATTTTAATTTTCCGGGAATCATCGACTATAGCCTATGCCGAACTCCTTAAAAAACTTTAAGACTTAACTTATACCTTGAGTACACTTCTTTTTCTAAAAAGCAGCAACTTTCTCAGTTCTTTTGAAATATACAATTTGTAATATTCAGTCTAATTTGCGGCACAACGAAGATAAATATGCTTGCATGAAAATGTAAGTAAATTTTCTTAGCTATCTAGGAAAAATAATTGGAAATAGTTTTTACAGAATTTGCAACAGTGGCGGATCCCAGTTGGGGTTAAGAGGAACGGTACACAACTTCTTAAGCGTTGCTTCAAACGAGAAAAATTAAGCGCTAGGCCCTCCCTTACCTAATTTACCACATTGCTCTTTCTCTTTTACGCCTTGTTCCATTCTGTTTGGACACTATCAACATTTTTTTAATCTGATCGACCGGTGTTTTTGCAATACGTTGATTAATTGTGTAAAAATGGATGCGCTATCATACAGTTACTTGATGTTTCCAAGCCAAAACTTGCTTCTAAAGGCCAATGCCCCACCTTTTGTTTAATCCTGGGCACGCCAGTGCAAAGGACAACTTCCCTCGTAACTGTATTGTACACAAGAACGAAACGGCCATGTCCATAGTTCCTAATTGTGCGCCGAAGGTTGTCTTGTCTCCAGCACATCGAAAAAAGCTGCGGGCAAAGTTAGTTCAGCGGCAAAAGGCGAATCAACCACAGCTGTGAGTGCGATTAGTGCAGCTGGCATGGCAATTTAGTCTCTAGAACGGTCTCCGGTTCAAATATTCTGCTCCAGTTCCAGATCCAGTTCTGCTGATTCTGGACAACCACCGTTCTCACCTGAACTTAAATCAGCATTTTTATGTCGTAAAAATGGGATTCACCTGGTTTTGAGTCCTCTCCATTACCGCATATGTACCGCAATTGAAAAAGCAATGAACGCCTTCAAGGTTTATGAAATTGTGTCATTTGTGCATTCTGGAATGAGGACTTTGGACCAAGTGCGGTTACAGATATTCCACAATGTCCTGTTTCTGTGGACACATTACCTAAAGACTATAATGAACCGAAGCGTGTCGGAGCTCCAGTTCCACTGCCTTCAACTTTCTGGAAGAATATATTTCAAAGTGATCGAATGTGACTCCTGCAGAGATTCGACTACTTCCCAAGCGCAATGACCCACAATAAATAAAGAACTAAATCCGAAATAATCACTAAAACTGGAGAAAGAACGAACCTTCATAAAGGCTCGTGTTGACCTCAAACGAACGATTTTATCTTCTTTCTTTTGAATTTCTAAATGATACTAAGGTTTTTAACCATTCATTCTAATTTGACGCCTCGAATAAATTACTTCTGAATAGTACCGAACCAACTTCCTATTGGACTCGACGTAAAATATTTTGTTGCTGCTTAGAATTATTCCCTGCAGTAGCAACGTTACTGTTTCCAGTTCCTGCCACTCCAATAGCACTGTTGGACAATTGGAAAACGGCAGTTGCTGCACTAGGCCGGTCACTTAGGTCACTTAGAAAATTGTTTCTAATCTTATGCAGAATCTTTTACTAAATAATCGTGAAATTTTTTAAAACTATTGCTGAATTCCCACTATAATTAATAACATGTGTCGTTGATTCTTCTCGGTGAAAAAAAGACTCTTTTCCTTTTCTGCGTAACGTTTCAGGCTAGTACGCTTCACCTATCGTCAGACGCATTTCCTATCCGCATCCACTATAATTATTCATGAAAAACATTTCTATGGACATGTGTTTTCTTAGCCCAAGAACGTGTAATGCTTTATTATTGTTAAAAAAGCTCTCAATTTTCATTTCTCTAAGAATGCTGTTAAAATTAGGGATGCCTTACCGGTTTTACCGGTATTACCGGGCTATTTTCCAATACCGAATTACCGTTTTTTCCACGATCAAAACCGGTATTTTCCGTATTTTTTTTGCATGTGGAAATAACAACTCATGAAGCCTGAATTGCTAGTAAAATTTTTAAAGTATATGTCAAACCTAATATAATTGAAGGTGCTACAAATAATAACTCAATTATGTAATTCTTCTAAAGAGAAAACCCCGAAAACCCTCACCGCTGTCAGTAAAGAGCCGGAGTGCCTCGTGCTTTTTAAGCAGCTCGGTATTCAACTCGGTCCACTCCTTGGGCCACCCGTCGCCTATTTCCTAGGCGTCTCAGAAATCACAAGTTCCTTTTGATCTGGTCAAGCCATTTTACGATAGCGATCTTTCCAAGAAGTGTAAGTAGTTCGTGATTCATAAAATGTTTCCACTACTCTCCGCTTTCAGTACTCCGCCAAATATCTTCCGCAGCATGTTCTGGTTAAACACGACAAGGGCGCGTATTTCTACCGTGAGTGACTTCACAGTTTCAAATCCGTGAAGAACCACCGGTTAAATAAGGGTTAGGTCTGATTTCCTGTTTGAATGCGCCAATTAATATTGTGTAACAAAAGAAATGTGCAATATACAGTTAGCTGTTAGGAAAACCTTCAATGAAAGTTCACGGAGTACTCTAGAAAAATGTCAGAACACACCACGGAAGAGGAATTCGTACCGTTGCTGGTACAAACTGGAATAGTAATAACTTAAGAGCAGAAGCATACCCTTTACTTAAGGTCTTAAGGGATGAGAAATTCATGAAGAAAAAAAGAAATCCTCGCTGTGCTAGTCAGAACCAGTCTTGGCTGCTGTCGAATGGCTGTACCGGAAAACTGGTAGAAATTAACCGCGCGATTCGTGATTTAATTTTTATTTATCAGCAGGCAGAGGAACCAAATTAACTGGACTTTTAGTATTAATTTATCATAAATGTCGGTATCGAAGCCGCTTATTGAAACTTCTTGAACAAGGGTTTTCCTATGCCACATATCTAATAACCGGCTGGGAATTGTACTTCCTTTTTTCATGAACACCGAATGAAGATTCTCTGCCTCCAGAAGTTTTTTCATTAATATTTTTGTTCTCGTAAGAGATGACACGGTAAATTCTCTTTGCGTTTTTAAATATTTTTACCTTTGTTATAGTATATAACAAAGGTTTAGAAATTGCGCTATTAGTCTCATTTGAAAGGTATTATTGCCTGGTACAAGGGACCCCCGTTCGTTTGAACGATTCCTCATGCCAACTAACGGGGTTCGTTTTTAATTTGAACAACTAGCAATCCTAAATATGCTGAAACTTGTATGCCCTGTTCTTTGTTATTGTTTTGGTGGTTTGATTTAGTCTCGTTTAGTTGGTAGTTGCAAGCAGCGAATACGTTATTCTCCGATCAGATTTCTATCGTAATCGTTGGGAAACAAAATGTGAAACTGATTAAACTAGGATTAAACACGCTATATCAGTACAAACAAATCGTGTTTATGGGCATTGTCTGTGAAGGCAAATGATGCCATGTTGAGAATGACATTTGAACCATTTTTAATTTGCACATCGTGCAAACCAGTGGGGTTCAAATTAAAAAGTGTTCAGATTAAAAACGGTCAAACGAACGGGGGTCCACGGTATCACTATTGAATTGTTTCATGGTCCGATGTTTTGTTTCAAAGTTATAAGCAAAAATGTGAAAACTACGTGACACGATTTTCTCCGGAACCACACAACCGATTTCAATGATCTTAGTACCAAATAAAAGCTCTTGCTATCATAAAAATTTTCAGTAAGTTTTACTGAAAACAAACAAGTAGTTTTATTACAAAAGTTCAAATTAATGGACAAAGTAGTCAAGTCCCCTTCTAAAAAAAACAAGTAGTTTAAAAGTTATGCTTAAAAACGTGTTTTGACAAGGTAATAATTATAGCCTGTTTCTCAGAGATGGCCAAGCCGTTTTATGCGCTATTAGTCTTATTTGAAAGGTAATATAGCCGAATAGATCACTATTGAATTGTTTTTTTGATTGGACCTTTAGTTTGAAAGTTATGAGCAATTGAAGTTACACGTTAAAATTTACAATACTTTATAGCGATTTTAGCCAAGATAATTTATCTAGTTTCAATTGTTTTAGTAATAAACGAGAGGTCCTAACACTGCAAATCTATTTGCCAAATTTCATAAGGATTGGTTCAACTGGTCAAAAGATATTTAAAAATGATTGTTGAACTTTATTCAAGAAAACTTTAATGACCAAACCTTTAAAGGGACCAAACCTCAAAAACAGAATAATATAGTAAAAATGTGTAATTTTTCAACGGATGTTTATTTGGAGCACATTTTCTTACACTTTTACGGTGACCGTGAATCCGCCTAATAGGGTGACTCAAATTTTTGCTTTTTAAACGCGTTCAAAAAAATAGCGTCTCCACAAAAATTGTAGAACACACTAAAATAAGCAGCTTTGCTGCATATAGTAACCTTCTATCTCTTACTGGTTGCTAAATTTAATGATTTGTTTAAAGAAACCACTTTAAAATCAAGCAAAGCAAAGCCATGGGCTTAAACGTCCTTCAGAACTTGACCCTTCTTTATCGACAGACTTCGCAGCCGGTTATTAGAGTACAGGAAAATTACGGGGCTAGGGCAAAGATCCTATTAACTCTGTAGCGGCACCGATCAGTCGAGATTCGAACATACGTTGACTGGCTTGTTAGGCTAGCATTGTACCCCGAAACTAAAAGTCACTTTAAAAGCAGTTCTGCTCAAAACATCTGTACACGATGTTTTCATTGCTTTCCTATGTCCTATAAAGTTATTTTGTAGGTTAAAATACACTCTGAAGATTGTTTAACGCTAGGATGCATATGGATGATAACTAGCACAACGTTAACAAACAGTTGAATTAAATTCCGAAGACGTGTCGTGTCGATTTCTATATGATCATTTCCAGCTCAAAACGCTAGAAAAAGCCATTTTTTACTCGACTATTTTCGATTAGAATTGGAATTTGAATGTGAAAGTAGTTTCTTTCTAAACCTAATATTTGACGAGCAACATTTCAAAAGGTCCAATGTGCAAATGAGAGATTCTCTTTGCGTCTCGTCTCTTACGCTTATTACGGCGGCATAAATGCACTTGAATGCGTCTATTTTGCATGAAACGGTTACTGGTGTTATTGGAAAGCTTATCCTTTAGAATAATTCGGTTGAAATGAATTTATGCCGCCGTAATAAGCATAAGAGAAGAAACGCAAAGAGAATCTCTCATTTGCACATTGGAGCTTTTGATATGTTTATCTGTAAGTAAAAATAAAAAGGTTTGACAAAACGGGTCTTTTTTTAAAAAGGAAGTACTACCACTAATCGTACCATTAATGGGGGTATCAATCGGCACCAAATTTAAGATTGTTGCTTTCTGACCTAAAAAGAAACAATCTGACAAAATTTGGTTTAAATCCGTGAAGGTCGACTACACGGTTATCGGATACTTTGCATGTGTTGACTCTAATAGATAATTTTTAGATGATATCTGAATAATTTTATGAAAATTACAAAGTCAAATACAAATCAAACTAATTTAGCTGGAAATGCCCATATCAAATGACATATAAGATGGTATAACAAAGGTTCCTTTCACCACTAGGTGGATTAAATCGGGTTTTTTTAATTGAACTAATCAATTAGTTATGCCAAAAGAAATTGGTTACCATTGATTGGAAAGATCTTCTTCAAATCATATAATTTTGTAGTTATATAAAATGTAGTTTTCAAGTATTAACTTTAACCGGTTTTACCGGTATTGCATTTATCAATACCAAAAAAACAGTTTTCAAAATACCCCCCGGTTGGCATATCTAGTTAAAATGACATTTATCCAAACATGAGTTAGTAGGCCATGAGGTTAAAGTAGACAAACAAAATATCACACATGGCCACTTCGGTTTTACGGTTCTAGCAACTAGAGAAATTAAGTAAGGTTTAGAAGAATGATTTTAAGTTTTTTGACAAAAGTAGGGTAACTAATTTTCCACTTCCTAATCTTGCGAGTCCGGACACACTCTAGATATCACTCGGCAAACAAGCTCACTGTATACATAGATTTGAAGTACTTACTTTTGTCTTTGACGACCTAATAATCAACGGAAATGGGAACTCTCGATAGGGCTCGAAGGCCAACGATAATCGGGCGACTCGTTCGGCCTCGCACGTAAGTATCGAATAAATTACACTAACTTTACTTAATTCAACTTCAAGCAATACTATGGTTTTTTAAACTCTTTATTAAGGTGATACCCGCAATAAACAGGAACCCTTTGGGTATTTACAATCGTGGAATTGAGGAAGGTCAATTCAATAGATAGGTAGCGATTAGCGAAATACTTGATGATTACTATGAGGCTCTTAACATTTTACAAGCTTCTGTTCTCACTTTTCCTGTTAGTGTTGAGTATCAGCATGTGTGGCTCGTGCAGCACGTTCCTCACAATCGTGTGTGTTGAATAAATAAATCAAAATTAACGCTCTCAACAACAATAAACTCTCTCATGAAACTGATTGTTTTGAAATGACTGTTGTTTTTCGTTCAATACGACTGGAGGGAATCTGTCAGGCTAAATGAATCTCAGGGAGTTAATGAGTCTAGATCAATTGAATCAATTGTTTCAGTGCAACTAAAATTCATACATGTAATTTGTAAATGCAAAAGGATTCTGTCTGTTTGTTCTTTTAGTTCAACAGTAAACTTGATTAATTCTAAAACCCAAATCCTATCCAACACGAATTATTAAAAATATCAGCATTTTTATGACACACAATGCAAAACTAGTTATTCCCTTATATTTTAGTTTGTTGTCCATCATACGCGATCAATAAAAGTGAGCTGAGATCTATTTAAATGCTTTTTATCATTAAAGAATTCCTACCAGCCAAATTTCCTACGTTTTTTCGTGCGACGAAGAAGAAAATGTCGACTAATCGTTTTAATTTCCGTCATTCATTCATGAAAATAACTCATGCAAGGTATTGTCGTTATTTTACTGCCAGAAAATTTTGCAGAATAACATTTGTCATGCCGTCCTACACAAATACATGCTCGTTAGCTTCGTGAACGTTGTTGCGATTTTTAGTTCGAACGATGAAAAATTTCGATGTACGAATTTTAAAACGGTACGTTTTAAAGTTCACGGATCGGTAGGTAAGTGTGTTTTAGTCAAATCAGCACGAAAACTTTTGGAGTATTCATTAAATCCATCCAACAAATGATGAAAATTAGAATGGCTTTACTTACTACGACGGGAATTAGAAATAAACCCTAACAGAAATGAAAGAAGTATGAATTCAGTTTAAAAAGTAAGTAAAAAGTAATTCAAAAATATGAAACAAGTTGAACTTAACCTTAACAACACATATTGTTGTTTATATCGGTCATCATTTTCCTGCGTGTACGGCATACCGAAAGTTAGGAAGATCGAGAGAACGAACGTACATTGCGTGACTCGAGGTCGAGACTCTCACAGACTTCGTGAAACGATCAATAGAACTACAAAGAGGAAGATCGAAGATCGCCCGCGACAAGATCGATCGGCGCACGGATAAGAGAGTATTAGTATCCTGCCCGAAACGAGCACGTCAGTTTTTGGACTAACGTAGATTTGGATGGACGTCATTCGGTCCGTATTTTGGAAGTTTTGGATAAAAAAAGCGACCAGCAGACACGATAGCGATATTTAACTTAAACACTGTAACGGTACTACTGTAAGAAAAAAAATCTCTAAAGCTTACTTGTTCGGTCAGATAGGCTCCAACGCCGGGACTGCTTACAATGGAAAAATTCTTTCCACCCTTGGCAAGCTGATGAAATCGGCTCCAAAACAGTGTTCCACGGGCAATGCCCAGACCTCGCAAACACATCGACATGGTTCCAATTTCGCGTTTTAACCGGTGCAACTTTTTTCGTATGAAGTTAAAAAAAATAACACAAATCTACCCTGGCAGCAATTTGTAGAATATGTATAGAGATTTGTACACTTTAGTTGTTCTTAAGTATAATATCACTAGATCACAGCATCGTCACTAGAAACTAAAATAATATAAGTTCAGGATAGGTTCGTTCGAGGAACAAAACAGCAACTTCAAAGCAAGTGCTCCGGAGAACTTTCCAAGCGACTGCCTCACACCCGACTGATCACCGTAGGGATTAAGCTCCCCAATCAGTCCGTTTCCCGAAGTCTTGTCCAGTTCTGCACACTAATGGAAAGTAAGCAATACTTCTGAATACTGATAGTGATAAGAAACTGTATAGCCTTTTTTTATTTCTATTTTCGTTACCACCATTCTCCGGCTAGCGGAGCATCCAGTGAGGGGCTGATAGTGCATCTCATCAATAGCGAGCGTCCTTCCCAACACCACCATCACTCGCACTCGGTCGGTCAGTGGCGATCGGAGACTGGATGATTCAACAACAGTTTTACAGAACGAGAACACAAAAGGTTGACATTTTTGTTTTGTTTTTTGTTTTCGCCTGTCCTGCCGAATCCTGCTACCTGGATAGTCGTTTCGTCAGAAGATACGAAGATGGGTGATATGTGTCAGAGGACCGAAAAACCCACCTGTCGGAGTGGAAAAACTCCATGTTTACTCCAGCGGCATTCGGTAATCGGTACAGATGGAGGCGCTGATGACGCACGTTTTGCAGCTACATGTTACTTCCATTAGGTTCAATGTACCGCAAACTGCTGGCTGCCCGCTGCAATCGGTTACTTCGAAGGCACTCTGATAATGGCACATTCTCCAATGAGAACGGAGTAATTGAATCGGGTCACACTAATTTAAACATTTCGGAACGTGAGTACAACTTTTAATCAGTTTGACCCATTATCACGGCGGCCGGCCGCGGCCGGATTGGATTGAGGCGCATGTAGGCGAACCGAAAGAAGCGAATCAAACAGTGAATTATCATGGAGCTACCACGCACCGTCGTTCGTAGCCGGTGACGGTGACTGTGAGTTTTTTGACAGTCGTAAAATTCACCTTTAATTGCGGCATTCTCTGACCCGGATTCATTGCGGCAATCGAATGTAACAATCTTATCAGCTCGAGAGCAGTCAGAGCCAGTGCCTCGTAATCTCCGCTGCTTTCGATCGGACCTTGATCGTTACAGAATAATATTTTGGTTTACATTTGATGCGATTGGTTACGAGTGGTACACTTAATACATATACAAACACTATTTCAAATGTTATATTTGCTTACTTAATTGACCTGACCTCTCATGACAAGGCTTGCATAACGTGATTCTTCCATCAAACTCAATCCATGGTCGCAAGTTGTCCATTCCCGCGGGACCACAGCACTTGCCAGATATTATGCATTCTACCCATCCTATCTATAATGACCATAGCCTTGTTCAACAACAAAAATATTTTATAAAATCATTCAAAAATTACACAATATTCGTAAAACAGACACAACAACAATAATGATGTAATGATCTAACTTTTCCATGCTACTCAACTCGGAATCCCTATAGAGCAACTCTTATCGGTTCAGGCTTCAGGCAAGGGTTATGGAGGGCAGCTTGGGACATTTTCATTCTGTTATTACGGTTATGGTGCGTCAAACTGTCAACTGTGAATGTTTTTAAGGCGTTATTCCGTGAAAAATTTAACATTCTACCTTTCCATCCTTAAGAATTTTCGAAAACATAAGAACAGAAAGAATAGGCTACTAATATGTTAAGTTGTTAATTAAGTTAAGTTATTTTACTATATCATGCGCAAGATTGATGTTCAAAAATCTGATATTCACGGAAACTACGTCTGAATTGGCTTTTTGGAAGCAGCGAAAGATGACTCTAGTTTGAATCTCCTGTGCAACACTCCTCTGCATCATTTCGATTAATTATGAAATGAAAACTGCATAAAAAATCCGGTAGGAATTGAAATAGACTTGAAATTAAAATTTTTAAGCTTAAATTTGATTTAAAATTGAACCCAGAAATTGGTAAATTAATAAGATTTGAAATTGGGCTTCAAATCGGGCATGCATTTCAACTTGTAACTGAGTCAATGTCCAATATCAAGGACATTAAATTGAATTTGGACTATTTGAACAGTGCCTATACCGTTCTGTCTGTCAGTCTGCCTGTCCGTATGTTCCTTATAGAATCGAAAAACTACTGAACCGATCGGCGTGAAAATTTGCATATAGGGGTTTTGGACCAAGGAAGGTTCTTATGATGGGTAGAAACCCCTCCCCCCACCATGAGGGCGGGCTCCCATACAAATGAAACACAAATTTCTGCATAATTCGAAGCATAATTTCTATGATGAATTAGGACCCCTTACCTTTTTAGGGGGGGGGGCTCCCATACAAATGAAATACAAGTTTCCTCATAACTCCAGAACTAATCAAGCAAATGGAACCAAATTTAGCATGTGGGTGTTTTTTAGGCAATTTTTTTTCCTATGGTGAATTGAGGCCCATACCCTCCTTAGAAGGGGAATTATTACCCCTTCCCACTTTAGGAGGGGGGCTCCTATACAAATGAAATACATTTTTTTATTTATTTATTTTATTTACAAGTCTTCGACTAGTTCGTACAGACTGTCGCTACATAGGGTAGTTGATCCAGTAGTTGTGGTAGTACCAATAGTTGCGCTACTATTCATTATTAATGCATATTTTCGTCACCGTAGCATTTTAGATAAAATAATTACATTCATTATATAAAACAGGTTTTTAGAAGTATTGGTAGTTAGATTACACCATTTAAAATTAAAGCATTATTTGCTAAAATGCCAATTTTCCAAAATCTAACGCGCAGTTGGAGCACACAACTATAGGCGCTCATCTATAGTTTTGCTACGATGTTTTTTCACTTAGCAACCTAGCAATGTATATGGAATAACACAATTAAAGGAACATCAAACTTAATTAACGAAACATTAGCGCAACTGTTGGTACAATATAATTGAATCGGAAAATTCATTTTTTCTTCATAAAGCTTCTCGTACAACGAAAGCAATTGTCTTGCCTTGTGACAAATACCTTGTATTTGATAAATTTATATCCCACAAGCATTAATTGAAGCATATACCTCAATAAACAAGCAAAATGAAGGTATATTGTGCTTAGTGGCGCAACTAATGGATCATCTACCCTATTACTTATTCTATGTTTAAAGGTTATTTTACTAATATTAAAATCATAGCACTCTGAGATATTGTCAAATTCTCTACAGCAAACATTAAACGGATTATTTTGGGCATATTGAGTACGATACACAGGAAGCCGAAGGAAATGAGGCTGGCGAATAGGCCTTGGACGTGCGTTGATTGGAACACGGCTCAGCAAGTCGGGGCAGTCGATATTATTGCCAAGAAGGTCGAAAAATAAAAGCCGTTGCAGCAGCGTCCTTCAAGTTGTCAGCGTCGGTAGATGGATAAGCGCGCATAGGTTTTCGTAATGCGGTAGACGAACTGGATCACGCCAGGGCAGGAGTCGTACAGCATATCGAACAAAGTGGCGTTGGATTCTTTCGATTCGATTTACTTGCACAGCATGATAAGGAGCCCACACAAGCACTCCATACTCCAGTATGCTCCGTACAAGTGCACAATATAAAGACTTTAGGCAGTCGACAATTGGAATTGCTTCGTATTTCGTTTGACGAACCCCAATACAGCATAGGCTTTGGCAGTAGTAGACGCAATGTGCTGTGTGAAACTCAATTTGCTGTCTAGTAGAATCCCAGATCTTTCACTGTATTTACACGGTTGATACTTGCTACAGACATTTTCTAATCAAATGTTATAACGTTGCGTCTTTTTCTGCAGAAAGAGATAGCATTACATTTCTGTACATTCACTTCCATCCCGTTCAGCGAGCACCAGTTTACTAACGCGTCAATGTCAGCTTGGATTGCACAGCAGTCAACCGCTGACGTTACTACACGAAAAAAATTGAGATCATCTGCGAACATGTATTTAGGAGACTGTATGGTGGTGCACAGATCGTTTACAAATAATATAAACAGCAGTGGACCAAGATGGCTTCCCTGAGGCACACCCGATTCGATCTCAAACGGAAGTGAACTCGTTCCATCTATGCGGACGTATGCAGTACGCTCGGTAAGATACGACAGTATCCACTGTGTTAGCCATTCGGGGAATTCAATTTTTTCTAATTTGGCCACCAATATGACATGCGGCACTTTATCGAAAGCCTTTGCAAAATCGATATAAACGGCATCGACTTCCTCATTCCTCGGCATCGACATCAATTTCCTCACAACTCCAGAATTAATCAAGCAAATGGAACCAAATTTGGCATGTGGGGGATTTTGGAGGCAGGCATTTTTTTATGATGGTTTGAGACCCCTCACTCCTGTGGCAGGGGGATAAGGACTCTCATACAAATAAAACAGAAATTTTTGCGTAACTCAAAAATCTGAGGGTTTGTGCACAAGACACGACCGCATAGGTGACGTAGGACTACGTAAGTCTCTTTGTAGCGATAGTAGGATGTATCCATGTATGTAATAATACGATTCTTCATGGATACAACCTATCCAGATACCACATGGACAGAAAAATACCAATTTTCAACCCCCCCCCGTCCCCCTCCGTGGAGAAGCGCGGACGTTGACTCAACCCCCACCCCCTTCCCTGTTTGTCCACGCGGACTTTTTTTTTCTTATTTAAAATTTTATAACACAGAAATGCATGGTGTAAATTTTGTTTTCAACTTGATTCATGCAGTATTTATTAAAAATGCTTAAGTGAAAAGAAGCTCCGGTCTAACGGTCCCGGCACAACGTATACGTTTTAACGTTTAACGTTTTCCATGGATTTTCTGTCAAATTTATGCAGCATAAGAGGGAGGGCTCTTATTCAAATGGAACACGAATTGCCTCAAAACTCGAAAACTAAACAAGCAAATGGAACCAAATTTGGCATTGGAGGTTTTTTGAAGGTAGGATTTTTTTCTATGGTGCACTGAGACCCCTTCCACTTCTAAGAGGGGGAGCTCCCATACAAATGAAATACTAATTTCCTCATAAATCTCGAACTAATCAAGCAAATGGAGACAAATTTGTCATATGGGGGTTTCAGAAGGCAAAAATTTTTTCTATAGTGAATTGAGACCCCTACCTTCTTTAGGAAGGGGGGCTCCCATACAAATAACATACAAATTTCCTCATAACTCGAAAACTAATCAAGCAAAAGGAACCAAATTCGGAAAGTAGGGTTTTTGGAGGCAAGAATTTTTTCTACAATGAATTAGGACCTTTGCCTTTTTTAAGAAGGGGAGATCCCATACAAATGAAATACAAATTTCCTCATAACTCGAGAATTAATCAGGCAAATTTGGCATGTGCGGGTTTTTGGTGGTATGAATTCATTTTATGATGGTTTGAGACCCCTCACCCCAGTGATAGAAAGATAAGGACTCTCATCAAATGAAACAGAAATTTTTGCGTATGTGCCATATTTTCTGCTATGTAAAAAGCGGTAAGCTGTGTAAAACCCTCTCGGAGCAAAAGACAGGGAATGACGCCGCTAACTTACGTGCCTGTTACCATTCATGTCAAAAGAAAAGCACTGTCGAATGGCACGTCATATTTGCGATGAACGTGCTTTGGCTTTAATGTTATATATAACCAATGGCCCTTTTAAAGGCCACAAACGAGTTAAAGTAAGATTATTGAAACATGTCAAGCTACGCATAATCATATTTAATACAATGATCTGTGGGCTAGTCATTCATTACTATTTCAACCTTTATGATGCACACAATTGATTTTTAAAAGAAATTTCTGTGTCTCTTGTAGAGAGAAAGTGTTAGATACAGTGGACCCCCGTTCGTTTGAACGATTCCTCATGCAAACTAACGGGGTTAGTTTTTAATTTGAACAACTGGTAACCCTAAATATGCTGAAGTTTGTGTGAACTGGTTGCCCTGCTCTTTGTTATTGTTTTGGTGGTTCGATTCAGTTGGCAGTTGCAAGCAGCAAATATTTTATTTTCCGATCGGATTTCTACCATAATCGTTGGAAAAACGCGGGAAAACGCAATGTGAAACAGATTAAACACGCTAGATCAGTACAAACAAATCGTGTTTATGTACATTGTCCGCATTAGCAAATGATGTCATATTGAGAATGACATTTGAACCATTTTTAGTTTGCACGTCGTGCAAACCAACGGGGTTCAAATTAAAAAGTGTTCAGATTAAAAACGGTCAAACGAACGGGGGTCCACGGTATAACACTCTGCTCTAACAGGATCAGTCATGACTTGGCACAATGGCATGTTTCAAATGAGACACCAATATCTGATCATTGCTTTATATATTTTGATCATTTGGGTGTCTCCTTGAACGCTGCAACCTTACGCAATCCGAGATTTTCTGACTGGGAACTCTTTGAGGAGGAACTGGCGACGAAATTTCAAGGATTCGAACCGACGATTGAGTCATCGATCGACTTGGATGTGGCTGTAGATGTCACAACATCTTTTATTGCGGAAGCTTTTGAAGTAGGTTGCCCGCTAAAAACTATTAAAACGACTAGAGGAACACCATGGTGGAACTCTCATCTCGCGGAACTAAAGAAACGATGCAGGAGAGCCTGGAATAGACGTCGGAGGGATGGCGTGGAGCCTTTCAAGCAGGCCCGGAAAGCCTATGCAAAGGCTCTACGATCTTCAGCACGCACGAGCTGGCACAGGTTCTGTAGCAACGTTTCCAGTTTCGGCGAGGCAAGTCGACTTAATAAAATACTGTCAAAATCGAAAGATTATCAGGTTAATAACATTCGAAGTTCGAACGGTGAATACTGTTCGAATGACAATGAAATCCTGGAATGTCTCTTTTATAGTCACTCTCCGGGCTGTGTGGAACCTGAAGTTCGAAACGATCCAGGAATCGTTTTAGGTGGCTTAGACTCATGGGCTTTTGCTCGGAGACTTGTCACAACTGAAGCGATTGAGTGGGCCGTGAACAGCTTCTCTCCATACAAATCTCCTGGAACAGATGGAATATACCCTATTCTACTGCAGAAAGGATTCAAGTACTTCAAACATATTCTGAGAAGGATGTTTGTGTGTAGTATTGCTATTGGGTACTTCCCAACTCAATGGCGTGAAATAACCATTAAGTTTATTCGTAAAGGGGGACGCGCGACATACGAGCAAGCAAAAAGTTTTAGACCAATCAGTCTAACGTCTTTCTTGCTTAAATCACTTGAGCGGATTGTTGATCACCACATCCGCGAAACAAGCTTAGTAGAAGTTCCTCTTCATTCAGCACAGCATGCTTATCAAAGTGGCAAGTCTACAACCACTTTATTACATGATGTGGTAGATAAAATTGAGGTTGCTTTTTCACAAAAGGAATCTTGCTTAGGAACTTTTTTGGATATTGAAGGCGCGTTTGATAACGTATCTTTCGCTTCCATTTTGGAGGCTGCTCGTTATCATAATGTGCCTTCAATAATCATAAAGTGGATAGAACAAATGCTTAGTAACCGATTGCTTTTTTCGTCCTTACGGCAAGCAAGTATTTGGAAGCAAAGTGTTTGTGGATGTCCACAAGGTGGCGTTCTCTCGCCTCTTTTATGGAACCTTGTGGCGGATAGCCTACTGAGGAAACTCAATGGTCTAGGCTATCCGTCATATGGTTTTGCGGATGACTATCTCATCCTAGTAGTTGGAAAGTGCATAAGCACATTATTTGTCTAATGCAGCAGGCACTACGCGTCGTGGAAACGTGGCGCCGAGAAACTGCACTTTCGGTAAATCCGAGAAAAACATCTATCGTCTTATTTTCAAGACGTAGAAATACCAGTGGAGCTCGCGCTCTGCGCTTTTACGATTCGGATGTTGATGTTGTGAACGAAGTGAAGTACGTGGGGTTGATTCTCAACTTCAAGCTTGACTGGTCCACAAATATTGATTTCCGAATTAAAAAAGCGTGCAATGTAGACGAGCAATTGGCAACTCTTGGGGGCTTAAACCCAAATACATACACTGGTTATACACGGTCGTTGTCAGACCAATACTGGCGTATGGTTGTCTTGTATGGTGGCAGAGAGGGGAAGTTGTGACTGTCCAGACAAAGCTAAACCATCTTCAAAGGATGTGTTTAATGGCAATGTCTGGTGCATTTACTACAACTCCTACTGCCGCCCTAGAAGCTATTTTCAATATTAAACCTCTACACTTCCACCTGAAGCAAGAGGCACTAATATGTGCTTATCGACTACACGCGATTGGCCTTTGGCAGTCTGTGGACGGTTCCACTGGTCATACTCGATTGTGGTCGCAAATTGTTGCTGAGGACAAGTTTGCCCTTGCTCCTAGCGATGTAACGCTCATGCGTACTTTCCCGTATAGGACTTTCTCAAGTGACTTTCCTCCTAGAGAGGATTGGATGTCAGGCTACATGGAAAGGAAAATTTCCGACTATGTGGTCTGTTATACCGATGGTTCCTTGTACGAAGGTCGCGCGGGTGCTGGTGTTTACTGCCGTGAGCTGGAATTGGAGGAATCCTATTCGTTGGGTAGTTACTGCACCGTTTTTCAAGCTGAAATCTTTGCAATTATGTGCGGAGCTCAGTTTGCACTTCAGAAAGAACTGATAGGTAAGATTATCTACTTCTGTTCTGACAGTCAAGCCGCTATAAAAGCCCTTTGTGCGGCTAATTCTAAATCTAAAACAGTCATCGCCTGCCACACCCAATTAGAAGAACTAAGCATTCTACATGCCGTTCATCTAGTTTGGGTTCCTGGCCATTCTGGTATAACCGGAAATGAATGGGCTGATGAACTAGCAAGATCTGGAGCAGAAAAGTCGGTTTTAGGACCGGAACCTGCTTTACCAATTGCGGCATGTTGGATAAAACAAAAGATTCGATCTTGGTTTTCATCTGAACATGTACGTTATTGGGAAAATCTTGAAACTTGCCGTCAAACGAAAAGTTTCATTGTTAAGCCTTGTGAGAAGGTTGCGAAATTTCTTTTGCAACACTCAAAGGTAAATTGCAGTATACTTGTTAGATCACTGACTGGTCACTGCAGACTAAATTATCACATGGCTACGATTCAGCGAGCTGAATCGTTTCATTGTAATTTATGTGAATCCGACACCGACTACGGTATACCATATCACGTAATTTGCAACTGTCCTGCAGTAGCACAATTGCGTCATAGGATCTTTGGATCCTACGTCTTAAATGAATCGGATTTTAGGAAACTAAAATTACGAGACATTTTGATGTTTCTTACCGAAAGCGGTAAGCTATAAGCTCTAATTTATCATGAGTATACCCCCCAGGGGGTGTACTATTGATAAGTTAACTACCAAGGATTGCAGTATCCCCTCGGAGGTGCAAAAATCTCTCGGTATGTATATGTTTGTGTTTGTCCAAATTCTTCATCCACCCCTTCCTATTCCTCCTGTTTTCCTTCCCGTCCTCATCAGGCAAATGATGACACGGGCAAGATGGGCAAGGCACAAATCTTCCACATGATTGTGAGGAACGTGCTGCTCGAGCTAAAGATGCTGATACCTGATACCAGGGTAGCACTTTAGGACCGTTGATGACGAGCTGGTGCAGCACTTCGGCGAAACCAGTATCCAGAAGGTAGCCAAAGCTGGAAGCAAACAAATTTCTCACTGAGTTTTTGTTTTGCAAGTCATACAAGACTTCAGTTTTGCTTAAATACCAAAAGCATATTAATACAATTCGTCGACAGCACGAACTTTTACAAGAGAGGGCTCAATAAGAATATCTTCTGTCTCTGTAATTATACCAAAAAGTAATTAATGAAGTCTTCTTCGATAGTTTCGAAATGTGAAATGACTTGACTTCTAGTTGAAACTGGTTGCTAATATACAGAGTTAAAAACGTAAACTTACATATTCGACTTCGCTCAATAAACTTAAATATACTTCTATAACAGCATTTGGCAAGTCAACCAACTGGAAGCAAAACTACAAACGAATCCCAATTACAGGTTCCGTTTATTTTGACGGCATAGCGAGCCACAGAAATTTAAACGAGCATGCAGTTTAACCTCAACTCGTTCCGACCGGCAGCCCTCTCCCACATGCATAAGGCGATCCCAAGTCCGGATGAAGGTCAGCGCTCAGCCGACGGAACGAATAGAAGCCGGTCGAAATAAGCACAAGAGCAGCACATAAGTAGTATGCCTTAGCTGATTTTGACGCTGATGATAATTACCTCTCGAGCACTTCGAATGGAGGGCAAAATAATCTCGCTCGATTCCGATTAAGGAACGTTTCCAATCATATTCCAATCTGCTCCTTCCTTTCTGGATGCCATTGTGTGCCGTTATCAGCATTCGTATTTTCACCGCCTACTTCGCTTCCGCTTCCTCCTCCCATCACATTCATCGTCTTTACACTGCTTTTGTACGGCTGAATGGTTTTATCGTCGCAGTCGCAGTCGCAGATCGCAGCCTACTCAATCGAATAATATGCCGGCGGAAAAGCGCAGCCAGCCGGCTTCCTTGGTCCGTACGTACGTACGGACGGGAATCAGGAAGGAAGCGAATGAACCAGTCAGCCAGGAGCCAGCCAGCAGCGCGACAAAATGGCTTTTGACGGGGCGCGAACTGAACTGGCTGCAGACGAGGAATCTAATTTACTTTTAATTTTCACTTCTAATTGCTCTGGTAATTGAATCAGACATCCAGCAATCATTTTCCCGGGAAACGATCGGTGCCAAACGAAACGAAACGAAACGGGCCGATCTCGCAACGAGAAGATTATGTTCTGCTTTTTCGAGTCCTTTATTGGTTGAATAAATAAACCAGTTGCTGGTTAGTTGGTTGGTTGGCCATTGAGACGAGAGAAAAATAAAAAATGTGGCTGGGAATTGGTCCAATGGATAAGCTAAATTATGTCTCGATATTGGGCTGTGATAAATTTGTTCATTATGTTTTGCAGTCTATCCGCTTTCGGACTAGGTTGGTCTTACTAGTTGGTGGGTGGCAATATTGAGAGAATGCATGAAAAGATGATGGCAGCATTTTAAAGAAAATTTTGAAGGTTTTAAATGTGTACATGAGTAAAAAGATTCCGAACTGAAATTTACGACTGTGTGAGGCAATCGCAGCAACCTGAAAATCGAATAATGCAGCACGATTTGATAATGCCAATGATGCTTTTGAAAAGATTTATTTATATTTTATCGCAAAAATATTGCTCTTCTAGTCTTCTAACCGGTAAGACCGACTGTAGATGGCCATCGCTTTTAGAGCCTCGTCAGAGCCACGTGCAAATTTCGTCCAGAATGAAAAATGTGTACAGAACAAATTGGTTGACATTTTGGCGTCAATATTACAATATTCAGACCATGCGTTCAAGAGGCAGGTATCTTTTTCAAAAACAAGAATTCAGGTTAGAATATTATTTCATGATTTTTAACCATTTTTACTTTTGAAGAAAAAGAGAATCTAGAATAAAATTCTGTGATTAATTTATATGCTTTATTTGAATTTTGTTATTTGAAAAAGTAAGTGAACGGTCGTCAGGCTTCATTTTCGGTTTTTGGTTCAGTAGATGCTCATTTGACTAGAGCGTCACAGCAACAGAATTTGAAAAAGTAGTGTAAAGGGCGATTGCAAAATTAATTATTATATTGTAGTCAAATGAGCATTTTCTACGGCAGTGAATCATCGACTTTGAATCATATGAATTTTCAAAAGCATTTATATCATAAACTTTCAGACCTTTATTTGTACTTACAACCGAAGAGAACAATCATAAAATTTACTCAGCTTAATCTTCCTGAAATTAAAGAAAAGTAAAAACTTTTTCCGATTAAATTCCACTATTAATATTTATTTGCGATAGATACGTATTTCGCCTACGACTTGCAGGCTTCATCAGTGTCTGTTTTCCAACTTCTAAGGTTCGAAAACAGACACTGACGAAGCCTGCAAGTCGTAGGCGAAATACGTGTGGAATTTAATCGGAAAAAGTTTCTTTAATTTCAGGTTTCGTATTCCACTAAGACGCTCCAAAAACTTCAGCCAGCTTAAACTAGTCCCCGCCTAAATACCCTCGTGGTAGAATCATAAAAAAAGATAATCTAATTATTCTCAAAACCAGAGAGGTCGAACGCGGGCAGCTCAAGCGGTGCCAACGCCGGCAGCTGCTCGCAGTGACGGTAGTTAATCGCTTCCAGTGCATCCCGTCCCGTTTCCAGCGATGGGTCGCGTCCTTTGTCGACCAGTCCCTTCCTGCCGGTTGCCACCGACGGCGGCTTGCTTTCGTTTTCCTTCTCATACAAGCTCAAACGTTCCTTGAGCCTTTCGTTTTCCGTCGTGACTTCGTCCAAATTTTCAACCATCCGATGAATCAGTAAATGTAACGAGTGGTTCAAGGAAATCAGCTCCTCCACAGCGGCAGGGCTCGTCCGTTCGCTAGCGGAATCAGTCCCACCGGGATTCGTTCCCGGTTTACCGAGTGTCACCAAATGTGAATCTGTTTCATCCAAATTACGATAGATAGCGACCTGTAGTTTGTTTACCTTATCCAATTTCTCCATTTGTTGAGCCAGATATTCCGGGTTACGCTTCCGCTGGTACTCGAGCGCTTTCATGTGACGCTCGTGCTGTAGCTTTTTGTGACGCAGAAATTCCGCCTGCTTCAAATGATACCGTCGCTGCAACTGCAGCGATTCCAGCACAATCGCTGCGGGCGGTGATACTTTCAACGCTTCATCCAGATTCAACACTGCCCGACGGTGGCTTTCGATGGCCTCGTCGAAACGACGATGCTTGGCGTAGTGTTCCGCCTTCCGTCCATAAACATGTGCCTAGAATTATATTCGCAACCATCACTGATGCCGTCCACTTATTATATATTTTTACAGTAAATATGACTTACCACATTTAGATAAGAATTTTCCATCGCTTCAATGAAATTTGTAGCTTTTTGAAGTAAAATATCTCTGTAGGCGTTCTTTTTTTTTTTTTTGTTTTGGGGTTTTATTGGCTAAGACCATGGTTGGTCCATCTCGCCCTGTAGGCGTTCTGTTTTGTTTACCGAAAAGCGAAAACTGAAAACAGCTGTTCTGTTCTTCTGTTCGACGTGTTGCCACTTTCAACTTTCAGTTCAAAATGCGAATGTCAAAGTCAAACCGAGTTGCCAACTGACGCTGCTCGAAAACACTCAGAAAAATAACTGTACCGAATAACCGATTAAGCTGGATTAAACCCAAATCGGTACTACCGTGCGGGAGGTTAATTTTAGGTAAAAGCAGATTACCGATACCTTTGAGTACCAACGCTTAACCGTTATGTGTACGGCTGGGTACCCGGGTGCCTTTTCAGACTATATTGGCTACACGCAGAAAAATGATGATAGCTTGAAACAACAATTACCTGTTGTTGAGTTCAACTGGTATCATATTTTTTATTAAAAAAAATTGTTTAAACTGAATTCATACTCCTTTTGCTTCTACTAGATCGTTTATAATTCCAAAAACACTTTTTTTTATTCATGTACATGTACAACGCTGTACACGTACAACGCTGGTACAGTGGACCCCCGTTCGTTTGAAGGATTCCTCATGCAAACTAACGGGGTTAGTTTTTAATTTGACCAACTAGCAACCCTAAATATGCTGAAACTTGTATGAACTGGCCGCCCTGCTCTTTGTTTTTGTTTTGGTGGTTTGATTTGGTTGGCAGTTGCCAGCAGCGAATATTTCATTCTCCGATCGGATTTCTATATCGTAATCGTTGGGAAACGAAATGTGAAACTGATTAAACACGCTTGATCAGTACAAACAAATCGTGTTTACGTCTGTGGAAGCAAATGATGCCATGTTGAGAATGACATTCAAATCATTTTTAATTTGCACGTCGTGCAAACCAGCGGGGTAAAAATTTAAAAGTGTTCAGATTAAAAACGGCCAAACGAACGGGGGACCACGGTACAATTATATGTCTGTCTAGGGTATTATATCGAATTGTCTTATATCGAGGTTATTTTATAACGAGGCTGTCTTATATCGAGGTATCACTGTAATGATTTATTTGAAAAGTACACATAAAAATCAATTCTGCTCAATAACTCCGCATCCAATTAATTTATTGCTTCCAACTGTTCTCCAAAGTTATTTAGTATGATAAACTGCACATTTTTTTGAAGACTGGGTTTACCTTTGAGTTAGTTTTAACCCTCTAACGGGTAAGACCGTCTGTAGACGGCCTTCGCTTTTGGAGCTCCAGAGCTGATACGAAATTTGTTTTGAATTGACAATATGCAGAATGTGTTCAGAACAAATTTCTTGATATTTTGATATCAATATCACAACATTCTGACCATGCATTCAAAAGTTATCCTCTTTCAAAAACAAAAATTCCAAAAAATTTCGAAAATAATTATTGCGTGAATATCCTCCCCTTTTTACTTTTGAACAAAAAGGACATCTAGAACAAAATGATTGACCTTAAAATTTTCAATTTATTTCAATTTTGTAATATATCTGAATTGAAAAAATATCTGGGTAGAGCGTTAAGCGGGGTACCCTGCTGAAAAGTAATGGGTTAAAAGATACAAGAAATGCTCAAGAGATCGATTTCTTAAGCAGTACGCACCTCATAAAAATTATTATTTCACGTCCAGATGGCGCAGTTTTACACGCAAGTGAATTGAATATCCCACATGGCTTTGCCCCATTACCGATCGGTACGGCCAACATTAATCGCCTTTCTGTTACCGGAATATCACCTGAAGTTCGCACTAAAATGTATGCTAAAGTTTCAATTAGTTGCCCTATAAATGCTTTCTAAGCCTCCTTAGGTGAATCAATCCAGCCCCGGACCGGTACACCCATCACGTGTAAGCATTTTATTAACAGAATATTTCTAAAAGTTGTAAATAAATTGTGTTAAATATTTGCCCTAGAAGGCATTCAAGTCACCATTGGGTGGATTGGTTCCAGTACCGACCGGCACGGCGCTAGCAAACAACCCAGTCGACGCCATTTTGATTCGTGAGAATCGTTCATTCGCTCGCTCGCTCAGCAACCGAAAACAAAAAAAAATCGTCGGTATATACGTATCGTATACGAGCGGTATGCCAAATTTGAATCTCCCAGCTGGTACCCGTTCAGCGGCAAACCGGCCCGTTCAGCTGGTCGGAAAAGTGACTGGAGCGCATGACCAGCTAGGAGGTAGCACAAACAATTTTGTCCTGTCCACCAGTCTGGCAACCCGGCTTTCCATTTCGCGAGAATGAGAATGACAAACGCGCAGAACTGAGCGAGAGAGCCCGGGTGAGCATGAATGAAATAGTACGGGAAGGGGCGTTGACGCATCGCAAGCCGACTGGAATACGCTTCGGCTAGACGCGATACTGCACGAACGCTCGTATACTGTTCGTTCGCTACTCGCCCCGGTTAGCTTTCGTGCTTTCGCCTGAGTAAAGCTTGAACCATATATGCCAACTGCGCCGCCCTGGTAGTGAAGCGGGAAAACTGCCAGAAAGCGCAGGGGCAACGTTACCGTTAGCCCGATGTAGCACGCAAGTTGCAGTAACACATGGTTGATAACGTTGAACCTAACACAGCCAGCGTTAGTTACCATTCTGCTAACAGATTATCGCCGGAAATTCCGTTCAAAATGTGTAGAAAATATTCCTAATTCTATTCTAATTATGGTGGTCTAAATATGCGTTTGATTTGGTTATTGCATGTTATTTTTGGTTATTATATTTATTGGTAGATTGCTAACAGAATATCACCTGCGATTCTCGCTCAAACGTATGCAAAAGTTTCAATTTTGTTGCCCTATGAAAGCTCTCTCATGCTGCTTAGGTGGCTTTGTCCCAGCACCGATCGGTACGGCCAACATTAATTGCCTTTCTGTTACCGGAATATCACCTGAAATTCGCACTAAAATGTATTGCCCCTTTTATGACTATTTAGACTACTGTGATAATCATCTAATGCAACATACCACATTTTGCACTGTTAATCTGACACTAGAATGGCTTTTAGTTTAATCAACTTATGAGTTTGACTTCTTTTTCCTTCTTGCCCTTCTTTTTCACTTCATTTTCCTTGAGCGAAATCGTGTGCGAGATTCGACTGTGATAATCATGTAAAACGAGGTAGTCTAAATAGGGGCAAATGTCGCAATATGCTAAAGTTTCAATTATGTTGCCCTATAAATCCTTTCTAAGTCCCCTTAGGTGAATCAACCCATCCCCGGACCGGTACATCCATCACGTGTAAGCATTTTATTAATAGAATATTTCTAAAAGTTGTAAATAAATGGGACAAGTGAATATCCGGCGCAATTATTACCACAAGAAAAAATGACAGGTGGTTGCTTGCATTGGAGTTGTCAAAATTTCTTCGGTAAATAGCAAGATTTTTTCTTGAGCTGTTTTCTTTTCAGCAGCGTACCCCGCTTTAGACAAGAAAAACGATAAAGAGAAATTGAACTTTTTCTAACCTGGCGCTGATCCAAATAATTATTCTTGTATGAAAATCAGAACTTAAGGTTATTTTGAGTGTACTGTCATGATAAAATAGTCATTAGCTTGATCGCATCGTTTTTACGATGTTGCCCGTCAGAGGGTTAATCGCTTTAATTAGGTTATCTATGTATATGGGGATGAATTGGGCCACTTCCCGAAGCCTGCGCAGGATGAAACCATCACCAATCGCTTTCCTGCATTTTTTATCATAAGAATAGGTAACTTGTAAGATTCCAAACCAGCAGCTTCTATTTCTTGGGATAACGAGTTCGTTTTTGCCCATTGTGCAATGTTGCGAATCGAGCGAGAGGCCAAAGATGCCTACTCACACGCGAAATAGTATGAGAAACTTTACATTCAACGCTTACACCGCACACGCAGGCGTAAAAGAAACAGCCGCCGTTGCTGAGTGCAAACATTCTGCTACCCACACACTCGCGCACGCACATCCTCACATCGTCTTCCTGCATAGCTTATTCGTTAGTTTAAAAACTCGGGTGGAATCAGCTGCCCACAAGTAATCTGTATCAGCAGCTCGGACTGCAACGACGGAAGAGAGCGACGACAGTTGCGGTGCTAGATGAGGAAACATCGAGCGCACGTAATGATTGATTTGACGGGAATGCCAACAAGCGCATTATCTAAGCATTATCACGAAGGGGAATTTGGCCAAGTATCGACGAGCGCGGAATGAGTGGACCACGATTCTGAGGAGGAAAAATGGCCAGAAGAACGACTACTACAAATATTCCGGGCTAATGACACGCGCAAGTTTTACAAGACGTTGAACCAAACTTGTAAGGGCTACACAAAGGGAGGGAATCTAGTCACAAACGAGCGCGAGGTGGTCGACAGGTGGAAGCAGTTCTTCGATGAGCATCTCAACAGAAGGAGACGCAACGGAAATTAACCTAGGAGTGCCTACAAACGATAACAGCGTTCCGGCTCCCGATCTCGAAGAGATCCGACGAGTAATCGGTCAGTTGAAAAACAATCGGATGACCGGAAAACACCGACTCCCGGTAGAACTTTACTGAAATCCCCAAAAACCGCTTGCCACGGCACTTCACTGCACAGTTTCAAGGATTTGGGAGGAGGAGAAACTACCGCAAGAGTGGTTTGTCTACAAAAAGGGCGTTCAGCTAGATTGGTGTAATAGGTAATAGGTTGGTTTTCATTAACCTTGATGATTGCCGGGATTTTAGGCTGGTCAAGGCCCCCTACAAGGTGCTCTCACAGATTTTGTTGCGCCGTATATCCCTAAGAGCAAGACAATTCGTAGGGCAGTATCAGGCGAAGTTTATGGTGGCCCGCGCTGCTACGGTTCAAGTTTTTATTCTCCGACCAATTATGTCGTACTCCAGACGTGCCCACGTATCATATTTTTGTGAATTTTAGAGCGATACAGTCGAACATTGGGAATATCTGACGATTGTGCAATTTGTTCCATTGAATTTGAATTTGTTCCATTGACACCACCGACACCAGAAATGTTGACAGACTTTTGAGGTCCGGTTGAAAATTTTAGTCATGGTTTTAGTTAAATATCTGTTCTTAATTCGTTTACAAGTCGTTGAAATCGTTTCAAAATGAGCAGAATTTTTCGAAATTTGATTTTTTCGCTAAACTCTGTTTCCTGCGGGAGATTAGGGATGGGCGAACGGCTCACGAGCCGTTCAAATGAACCGGTTCACAAAACAGAGCGTTCAAACGAACGGCTCTTGAAAAAGAACCACGGTTCCTCAAACGCACCCGAAGACGACACGAAGTTTGGTTCGGGAATCGTAATTTTCCGAACTGTCAACCTGCCGAACAACGAACTGTGAGCCATGAGCCGCTCATTTGAATCGGTTCGCAGCAGCAAATGAACGGTTCGGAACCGCTCACACAAAAGAGCCGTTTTGCCCACCTCTAGCGGGAGATCCGAACTGGAGATTTATTCGGATTTCGAGCAGTTTTGTCGGACTCGCGCAGTTACGTTTGGCCATCAAAAATATCTGGCGGCCCTGCTATCTATAAAGTAATGTTTATATATTTTTCGTTCCTTGCCGCGTCTCAGTCAGGTTCTTTTTGTGATAATGAAATAATTATAATTCTTTTTATTTTGTTCTTATGCAACGAAATCTAATACAGTCAAAATTAGTCTATTCACAAAATATTAGTTGCTATAAGTTGGTTTCCATTGACCTATAATGTGACTATGTGACAGAAATCTGTTAATCTTTTACGCCCCGTAACTTTGAATGTGAAGTGTTTTAACCTTGAGATTGATTTTTTTTGTTGATAATTATAATTGTTACGAATTAGTCTGTCGCAGTAATTGCTTTAGTTAACAGATTAGCTAACAGAAATGTTGGGTGACGAGGTGTTGGCTCAGCTGACGGAAATGTTCGGCGATTACATGGATCAGCGTCGGATTCAGAGAGCTGTAGACAAATACACCACTCGTAAGGCGGTTTTGGAGGTTCTAATTGGATTAGTTGTCTTTCATTGTTTGTCTTAATTTTTTCCGGATAGTTGAAGTATGCATCGAAGCTTTACTCACAGAGCAGGAAGAGCCTGAACTTTACAAACCGGACTACCTGTGGATCCGTGACTGGAAACCAGTGCCCACGGTGCCCACTCAAGAGCCGAAAGCTACGGGAGCCATCAAAAAGGTTATTCCCGCTGATAATGAAACGACAAGCTTTGCGTCCTTTGTTCAAAAGGGAAACCAAAAGTTCGGCAGCGGAACACCCCAGCCGCAGCGGCCAGTAAAAGGTTCTAACCGCCAGACTAATCAGTTTCCGCAAAAGTTTGCCTCGGTTGTGGATACTGTAAACAAGGGATTTCGAGTTATGGTCCTAATGCGTGGTGCTCCCGGCTCGGGCAAATCTTATCTCGCGCGGGCACTTATTGATAAAACGCTTGGAAATAAAGATTACAGAAACCACATATTTAGCACGGATAATTTTTTCATCGTTAATGGGGTGTATAAATATCAAGTGGATAGACTGGAGGAAGCGCACCGTTTTAATCACAACAATGTCCGCGCAAAAGCGCGCGACGGTTGGAGTCCAATTGTGGTGGACAACACTAACATTAAGCTGTGGGAGATGCACGCGTACGTGCAAATAGCGGCCGAACATGGGTACATACTGGAGGTACTGGAACCGGTTACGCACTGGCGCTACAACGCAAGGGGCCTGGCGGCAAGAAACACGCACGGCGTTCCCGAGCACAAGATTCGGCTCATTCTCGGGAACTACGAAAAGTTGAAGGATACTGCCGAACTGTACAGGCAGTGCCAGCTGGAGCACGCCCGGCATTTGCCTCCGAAGATGAGGCACTTTCCGATCGTTCAGACGGATTTGCTGACGCAGACGGATGCGAATAGAAATCGCGGCCAGCAGCAGGTGAGCGCAATTAAGGATCATTTTTGGTGACGGAGCTGAAGCATCATCATTTCGTCTTGTTTGCAAACGTTTATTCATATTCATTTGTTGGTTTTCGAGCATTGCTACTTACTTAAGTTGAACGGCAAGCATTTTGCTTTGTACTTTTTTCTTTATTTTAGTTTGTAACCAAACCTCACCGCGAGGGACATTCGAAAAATGTCAATTCTAAGGATACTAGAAGCGATAATCGCAACAAAAAACCGTCCAATCGTTGATGTTTTACTAACAATTTGAGTTTTTAATAAAGTCGAACTTTTATTACATTTTATTAGTTTGTTTTTAGAAAACGCAGCCCAACTCACGCAACAGCATTTTCCTGATTTGTGTAATAATTGCCACTTATTTTAGGAACAACCCACCAGCGGCAAGCAGCAAGATACAAACATGGACGATTGGGTCAGTACAAACTGGGAAGACGGGTCTGCTTCCATGCAGGAACCAAGCGGTGATTCTAACCAACACACGGAGATCGCTATACCTAAACCTCCCCGTCAGACACCGAAACACATGTACGCGGCGACGGCTGCTTCGGCGGGACATGACAACGATTCGGGCGATCTGCTGGCCATTCAATCCATACACGGTGAAGACACGCAATGGATTTGGCCAACAGAAGCCGAAAATAGCTGGAAACTTGACGACGAAGAGAATATCGATCCCGATGGTAAGGAGCATGCAGCAGCAGCAAACGAGCCAACTCCAGTTGGGACGCCGAAAATGAAACGGGTTCCACCCGCTCCGGATCAGGCCTCGTTTCTCCTGTCAAACGTATCGATTCCATTCGAGTGGCGAACGCCTGAGAGTTCCACCGGAGTAACACCGCAAAAACAGAGCGAACGTAAAAAATATGTCAAGAAAAGGAGAGCCTTAGTGCGGCATCGACGGGGCTGTCGGAACGAAAACACAAGTTTCTCGGAAATCTGCAACCTCTATCCGCAAATTCCGGCCCAATTGCTGTGGGATCTGTTCGAAAAATGCAACGGCGATGGCAATTGGACGGCAAGTCTGCTCCTGGAAGAGCAAAAGTCGTACGAGTTTGACGATGATCAAGGCAAAACGGGTGACGATGCAATAGCCGATGATGATCAGTTCGAGTGTGACTGTAATGAACCTCTGGTCGCTCAAGTGCCCGCCAGCACTATGAATGCCACCGTTGGTGGGGGAGGATACGAAACGGATCGATCATCCACGGTTAGCTCCAACTCCCCACGCAATACAATTAGGAGAAAAGACAAGATTCTAACGGAAGATTTACAGCAAACGAAAAAACAGTTGGAATCGTTTATAGTACTTGGAAGGGAACACTACTCAGAGAAAATCCAACAGATTCGAGCGGCAAAAGGGATTATACCTAAAGAAGAAGCCACTCCGCTTTTAACGGAGCCCGAACCACCGATCGTAGAAGACACAAAGTCAGACCCCGAGGTGCTGGAAGTTACCTTAGGAGTAGATTTAATAAAACAGTTGCATGCGGTCTTCCAGACGAAGTATGCCTGTAAATCTCTCGATGTCGATGAGCTTACCTCAGAACAAACCAAGGTTTTTATGGCAACGGAAGTTGCCGAACAACTGTACAACTCTTTCCTGGATTCCGTTTACAGTAGAAAAGAGGAGAAAAAACTTTCCGAGTTTAGGAGGGATGCCCAGATTGCGAGAGAATTGGAAGCAAAGCATAAATATCCTGCCTTATTCAACGAAAGACTGGACAGTTCGGATGCTCCCAATCTGAACGACATAATCGAAATGGAGCACGCCCTTTCGGCCTACCGAAACGAAATAAACGGCTGGGTAAAAGAAGTTCCCCAGGATCTGGCCGCCCAGATGACGCGTCAAAAGTTGAAAGAGATGTTCCCCAGCGTCGAGCAGGGCGTACTGGAAGAAATCCTGCACGCACACGATAACAAATTCCACGACACGGTGAATGTACTGAACAATTCCATCCCCGAACAGCTGCGCAATCAAATTGCGCACGAGCGAGTAGCTCTGCTACAGCAAAGTACCGCAACGGAAACGCCTAAACCATCGCCAGCATGTCCCGTGATCGTCGAGCAGGACCAAACGGGACGCATCACCGGCGAAGACGCCATCAATCTGCACATGCGTACAGCCGAAGAGTGCCGCAATCTGGCGCAGCACCACCAAGAACTAAAAAACGAATGTCACGAGAAGGCGCGCAGCGCCATCCAGCGAGGCATGGCCGGTGTCGCTGAGTACTATGCCCAAATCGCGGGCCTACACCGCACCAAGATCGACATGTTCAACAGCAAAGCTTCGAACGCCATCATGGAGGTGCACCGGTTGACGCTGAACAATGCGGACGTGCTGGATCTGCACTATCTGCACTCGGAGGAAGCGCTGCGCTGTCTGGAGATCTTCCTGGCCGAGCAGGCCAGCCGGCTGAGGAGCCGCCAGCAGCAGTACAAGGAACTGTTCATCATCACCGGCCGGGGGCTGCACTCGGCGGACGGCATTCCGATCATCAAGCACCGGGTGAAGGCGATGCTGCGCGACTTGTCACTGAGGTGAGTTTTGTTTTTCGTTTAAATTCTTTAAAATGCTTTTAAAATGATTGACTTCTGCCATTGGCGTTAATGAGGAAGGTTGACGGTTGTGACAAAATTTTCAAGATTTCACGCTGACTAACGGACCATTTCGAAGACCGTTTACTTTATTGCGAACCTTTAGCTAATGGTCTGGAAAGAATTGTCCAACCAATCACATAAATAAGTTCTACGCATGATTTGATAATTTCTCTTCACTTCCTCACGAGCTCAACCGACTAACTACAGACACTAGTCTAGACTTGCAATTCTAGAGGCTCTTCTAGTCACTAAGTAGTTGAAGGAACTTTTAAACTGTTTGTGCTGTGATACGTCATTTAGCTGACCACCATCGTCAAGTGTCTTTATCGCCTCCTTTACTGAACGGACCATTCTTTCCCAAATGCCACACATATGCGGAGTACCACAAAGATTGCTATTTCACTTCCTTGTGCTGATAACAACCGATCAACCCATGAATCCTGTACACTAGCAGTTGGTTGCAAAGTCTGTCATAGTATATAATAAAAGGCCTAATTTCGACAAAATGTAGCACTAAGACTTTGCATTGCTTTGCAGCGGATCGTAAATTTGCACGGAGCATTAACATGGTTGATGAGACAAACGACACAAAGCTTCCATTTCTCGACCAGCCTTAATTTATTTGTTAAGGCTGTTGCCTTAAAGATTCTCGTGAACTTTTTCCTTGATTTTGCTCGTGAATCACACGCTTTGGTCTTTTCCGAAGTTTGAAACGAACCCAATACATTCACTTGTGTCGTAAGCCGGAAGCTTATCGACTATAGATCTTCGTTTAAAATACAGCATGAGCATATGCTGCTATAGATTCACTGTGCCCGATTGTTCGCAATGCTCCTCCTTTTCAGTTCCAATAAAATAACATACGTCGATAGTTTCTTCCGGATAGTCTTCGATAGTCTTGTTCCTTCCGGATTTCATACGAAACCCATTTTTGCAGGTTAGTTGTCCGGCATTCTAGCAACATGTCCTGCCCAACGTCCATTCCATTCTCTTACATGCCAGATGCCACCAAAAATAGTTCTCAGCACTGCCGAATGCTGCCAAGTGCTCTACTTCTAGCCGTGCCCACGTTTCTTGCCCATAGAGGACAGCCGGTCTAGTTAGCGTTTAGCACATACTTTGTAATAAGGCTCAGATCTAATTTAATCTCACGGCTGGTATTGTTGCCAGTGAACCAAGGTACTCGAACTCGTCGGCTAACTCTAACTCATCCCCGACAACCACGGTACTGCCTAGGCGGACCCCGTTGCGCTTGGTCGAACACGGCAGCGTATGCTTCCTTTTGGAATGATTGGAATGGGTTCGATAATCCACCCGGAAATTTCGCACAGTACTGGATCGTAGCCTTGATAAGTCTAGTAAACTTCCCTGGAAAGCCATTTTTGGGTCGGTCCGGAATTTTCCCAAGCTCTTATCATATGCGGGTTTGAAATTAATGAATAAGTAGTGCATGGGGACTCGGAATTCGTGGCACTTTTGGGAAATCTGCCACAGGGTGAAGATTTGGTATGTAGTAGACTGACCCTCCATGAAACTTCCCAATAATGAATCGAAGACGGCTTGGGCATGCACAATAGCACTTTGACGACATTCAAGATACTGATCGCTCGGTAGTTAATCCGATAATTAAGCTTATCGAATTTCTTGTAGATAAAGCGTCTTTTCACTCCTTCAGTAGCCGTTAATCGTCGTCGTTAGCAGCATAGAATCGGGGTGACTCTTGTTGATTCAAGCAATCGTATCCATTCAACTTGACCTTCGGCCACTCGCCACCAATTTTTGCAAGTGTCTCCGAAGTCGCAAACAACTTTCGATCTTGGCGAACCATCTTGCACCTTAAGCCCCTCTGTTGTTGGTTACGGTGGGGTTGTTGAAGAGAACTTTTTCGTCGCACTGTAATCCGGTATGCTTACGACGTATCCGGTTCACCGTAGTCTACCGATTTTCGCCAGATGTACGATGGAAAACTCTCCAAGTACTGCCTGTAGCTCGAACTTCATACACCTCCACCGCTCTCCACTTTCAATTCAGTTCAGCAGCATTCGTCAAATACGGTCCGCGGCACCTTCCGCTTGAACACGGCAAGCAGTTTTGCGAAGCTCATATGGTCTAATTTTCTCACACTCGTACTCGTTCTGACGAACACGCCGACGTGAGCATTTCTCTCGGACTCTTGCTCCTATTTATTCATGTATTGCGTCGAGTTTTTGCGAGTGTGTATTTAACTGTCACGGTTGTCGCTCTCGTTCGTTATTGCAGCCCGAGCTGCTGATAGCGACCACTCGCGAGGTCGGCAGCGATTCTCGTTTGACGGGTAGTGCACGCTATGGACGATGGCGAAGAGGATAACGGATGATTTTTTTCTGAACCATTCCAATTCTGCGAGACCAATTAGCATGATATGGGCACCAAACAACGGAATTAGTTTCGAGGATTGATCACACAAGCGATCAGTACAGCGATTTCAGGCAGAGTGGGTCACGAAACTCGTCTGCAATCTTAAAAATTAATCCCAGCTGTCGGTTGGCCCTCGAGGTAATGTTGTCATAGTGGTTCTTGAATGTAAGTTTATTGTCCAACGAAACTCCCAAATCCTTTATACATTGTACGCGGAGCACGGGCACGGGCAGCGGTTGGAAATGGTGTAGTCGTATTCAATGGGCGCTTGTTTTCTGTGAAATGAGTATGAGATTACGGTGCACTTCTCTATGCTCAGTGTTAAGCAGGTATTCCAGGTAACCGATAAGCATTAGTATAAGCAGTAAATCAATCGTTTATTAGCATCCCTGGCATTTTATACTGCATGTTGCTGTTTATCAGCCTTTTGACTGCATAACTGTTGTAAATTGGCATCCACAATTCTATTTAAATTCTTCTTGTAGCACACCAGTTCACAAACGTATTCAAGTACTCCTGCAGTTCCATACAGTCGTTCAGGCATGTAACAGCTTTGAAAATTTTTGTATCGTTACCATAAAATAGTTGGCTATCATGTGAAAGCAAACATGAAATATCGTTTATAAAAATTGAGAAGAGTAGCTGGCCGAGGTCACTGCCTTGCGGGACTCAAAATTGGTTGGAGAAGCGGTTGAAGACATTTGATCCTATTTTGACACATAGGCTTCTGTTAATCAACTAACTGGTGAGCAAAGTACGTTACTGCATCGTTTTAAAACAACAGAGAGGAGACAATTCGGACTCGACCGACTGCATACGAAGTTTTCATTTTATTCACGATATCTTCGTTAATGTGCGGCAGCTCGAACGAAAAAACATTACGTGGCACTACGTTACTGGCTTCTTCAATTTGTGCAGCAGATGCCATGAAAATGCTCGGCAAAAAGGTTACATTTCTCTACTTCTCAATCTCATCCAGTCCTCCTGCGCCGCAGTTTCGACAAGGGTAATCAATTTTCGTTTCGTTTTGTGTTTATAAATGACCAGAATTTCTTAGGCTGTTTGCGGATTACTTTGAATGGGCGGTTGTACAGAAAACGGTTGTAACTGTGATACCGGTTGCTCACAGCATTGAACTACATAGAACTAGCATAGTACGGTGAGCGATGCCAATAATATTTGCGCAACGCTGCCGATTGCAAACGCTTCAGCATACGTAGGCGTGCAAATCATGCCTTTCGAGAATGTTTCGCTTCAATGCAGCTCTGAGTGGTTGCGTCAATTTGTCCGAAAAATCGTGTCCCATAGCTGGTCTCGATCGACGGTATCGTATGCTGCTTTAAAATCAATAAAGATGTGATGCCTGGGCACGTTGAACTCCTGACGTTTCTGCAAGATTTGTCGTATATTAAAAATTTGGGTCGTAGTGTCACGAGTTCCCATGAAGCCCGCCTGATAATTCTAATCAAAACCTTGTGCTGCCGCTAACAACCGGCGTTACAGGATTTCGGAGACGATTTTTCTCCACCGCTTGTAGGTATTCCCCAACAAGTCAATCATTTCGTATAATCTGGGGCTCTTCACCTCATCCAGTACTCGCGCGTACTTCTCGGCAGATTGCGGGTTATCTAACTGCCTACTGTTCTGTCGAGAAGGACGGCTTTGGCAAGTCTGGTATACAGTTCACAGTTTTGAGCGCATATATTCTGTTACTAGGTGATGGTCAGAGCCAATATTCGCGCCAATATTGTGAATCGTGATGCTAGAGAAGATCACCAGGCCTCGGGAAGCTGCAAAGTTTATACATCGTTGACCGTTTGTGTCGGTGTTCATGCTGACAATTTTGATGTCCCGTGGCGAGCAACTATCGTACGTTGTCTCCAGCTCCGCCTAGAACGCTTCCTTTTCATGGTCTGGTCTACCCTCGTCAATAGACACATTCTCTCGTTGATCGCCTTCCAATCCATCACACGATCCCGCATTCTGCCCACCTCGTTCTCAGTCCGTTGGTGCATAATATTTTTAGATATAAATTATCAAATTATGGTTGGTTGTGTAGTACCGTTACCAGTATATTAAATTTATAAAAAATGTGATCTTCATTTTCGCGGTACTGGCTTTACAAGAAAATTTGCGAATATTTAGGTTAGTCTCAAGCCTCTTTTTACACTTTCTTACAATTTTAGAATTATCGTGGGTTTTTATGACAGTTTTGGAGTTACCACGGTTTTTTTTATGACCATTTTTGAATTAACGCGGTTTGTTTACATCATCGAATTGACGCGGTTTTTCCGCGATTTTTGATTTTTAGCGATATTTTAATTTGAGCAATGTGTGTATGTGTGTGTGTGTATGTGTGTGTGTGTGTGTGTGTGTGTGTGTGTGTGTGTGTGTGTGTTGTGTGTGTGTGTGTGTGTGTGTGTGTGTGTGTGTGTGTGTGTGTGTGTGTGTGTGTGTGTGTGTGTGTGTGTGTGTGTGTGTGTGTGTATGTGTGTATGTGTGCATGTGACGCTTGACTTTAGTCGTCTGTTTCTCGGAGATGGCAGAACCGATTCGTTTGTTATTACGCTTATTTGAAAGGTGTTATCACCTTGTAGATCACTATTGAATTGTTTTGCGGTCCGACATTTTGTTTAAAAGTTATAAGCAAAAATGTAAAAATTACGTGACATGATTTTCTCCGGAACCGCTAAACCGATTTCAACAATTTTAGTATCAAATGAAGGCTCTTGCTACTGCAAATTTTTTGTGAGAGTTTTATCGAAAACAATCAAGCGGTTCAAAAGTTATGCTGAAAAATGTGCTTTTTCAAGGTGTCAATTAGTCGAACGTTTCTCAGAGATGGCCATACCGATTATATGGTATATATAGGTAATTACTCAGTTCTCATTGACCAGCATCTTACATCGCTTTCATGGATAACATCGCAAATGAACATCAGGGACAAAATCATGGTGATTGGCGACTTTAATCTCAGTTGCATTAATTGGACAGCAGCCGGTGATTGTTTTCTTTTTGCTGATCCTTCACGTTCTACTACGAATGGATGCGTTACTCAACTGCTGGATGGATATAGTACGGCTGGGCTTGTTCAGATCAATTATGTTCTAAATGAAAACGATCGTATGCTAGATCTCTGTTTTGTTAGTACTGAGCTAGTTAGTGAGCAGGTTTCTATCAATCGTGCTTCCAGTTCCCTCGTTAAGTTCACCCGGCATCATCCGGCACTCCATGTCTTTCTTCATAAACTAACGCCACTCGTATATCAAGATACCACTGAAGATATAGCTTATAACTTTGGCAAAGCAGATTTTTTGAAAATGAATGAATATCTTTCCACCATTAACTGGAGCTCAATACTTGACAATTATGATGCTGAGTCAGCATCACAAAATGTTTCCAACATTCTATTGTACGCTATCGATCAGTTTACCCCAAAGAAACTGATACGACAGTGTACCGCTCCACCTTGGTCAAATCATACTTTGAAATCTTTAAAAACCACCAAGAGACTAGCGCTTAAAAGATTATCTAAGTTTCGTACAAATCCACTTAAATACCATTACGTCTCTTTAAATAACCGTTACAAGCATTTAAATAAGCTGCTGTTCAGTTCATATCAAAACCAAATTCAACGGAATCTTCATAACAACCCCAAAAGATTCTGGCATTATATAAACCAGCAGAGAAAAGAAAACGGCTTACCAACCACCATGAACCTCGGAGATGATGAAGTTACGACTGCTGCCGGCATATGTGAGCTTTTCCGCAAACAGTTTAGCGCTGTTTTCGCCAATGAAACCCTCGACGATCAAGAAGTCTGGAATGCTGTGCAAAACGTCCCGTGCATGGCTACTGTTGGATGTCACCCAACTATAACTGCTCAAGCGGTACTCAATGCGTGCTCGAAGCTTAAAAGTTCTACAAATCCCGGTCCTTAAATGTCTATTATACTGAAAAAGTGCTGCTTAGCTCTTTGTGCTCCATTAGCAAGCATTTTCAACGTCTCTCTACTTTCGGGCAATTTCCCAACTGCATGGAAAACCTCATATGTTTTTCCGGTGCATAAAAAAGGTTCGAAGCAAAACGTTGCCAACTATCGTGGTACCGTGGACCCCCGTTCGTTTGACCGTTTTTAATCTGAACTTTTTAATTTGAACCCCGTTGGTTTGCACGACGTGCAAACTAAAAATGGTTCAAATGTCATTCTCAATATGACATCATTTGCTAATGCGGACAATACACATAAACACGGTTGGTTTGTACTGATCTAGCGTGTTTAATCTGTTTCACATTGCGTTTTCCCAACGGTTATGGTATAAATCCGATCGGAAAATGAAATATTCGCTGCTTGCAACTGCCAACTGAATCAAACCACCAAAACAATAACAAAGAGCAGGGCAGTCAGTTCACACAAACTTCAGCATATTTAGGGTTACTAGTTGTTCAAATTAAAAACTAACCCCGTTAGTTTGCATGAGGAATCGTTCAAACGAACGGGGGTCCACTGTATAGCTTCTCTTTGCGCTGTTTCAAAGCTTCTCGAGCTCATTGTTCTAGAATACCTTACCTACAGTTTCTCTAACTGCATTGCCGAAAACCAGCATGGTTTTATATCCAAACGGTCAACTTGCACCAATCTGATTTCCTATACATCTCTCATTGCTCGCTCAATGCAAAGCCATCTTCAAGTCGACGCAATATATACCGATTTATCAGCGGCCTTCGACAAAATAAATCATCAAATCGCTCTCTCGAAACTTCAGAGGCTTGGATTATGCGGTAATATCCTGAAATGGTTTGAATCATACCTTACTGGTCGAACTATGTCAGCCAAAATTGGAAATACTATCTCTGTGCCCTTTTCGGTCACACCTCTGGCGTACCTCAAGGCAGCCATCTAGGCCCATATATTTTTCTGCTGTACCTCTATGATATCCATCCTACTCTTAAATGCATGAAATTATCGTATGCCGACGACTTCAAACTCTTTTCCGTAATTAAGAATATGTCTGACTGCCAATTTTTGCAATCGCAGCTAAATAGTTTTACTGACTGGTGTAATACCAATAGGATGCTATTAAATGCTTCCAAATGCTCCTGCATATCTTTTACACGCAAGAAATCAATTGTAACATTTGATTATAAAATATCTAACGTTGTTCTAAAGCGGGAAACAGTTGTAAAAGACTTAGGAGTTTTGCTGGACTCCAAACTGACGTTCAAGGATTACATAGTCTTCATCTGTTCTAAAGCCTCGAGAAATCTTGGCTTCTTATTCAGGGCCACAAAGCAGTTTATTAGCATTCCATGTTTGAAAACTCTGTACTGTTCCTTAGTGCACTCTGTATTAGAATATGCCTCGAATGTGTGGGCACCGTACAACCAGAACAGTATTCAACGGATTGAGGCAATCCAACGCAAATTTGTGCGTTTCGCTTTACGGCTCCTACCTTGGAATGATCTATAAAACCTCCCAAGTTACCAAAATCGATGCAATCTGATCGGGCTTGATACGTTGGCACTTCGGCGCGATGTTACCAAAGCTACCTTTATCTCCGACATCTTAAAGTCGTTTGTTGATTGTTCCGATATTCTACAACTCCTAAACATAAACATTCGCCGTAGAAATCTTCGATCCCATGCCTTTTTTTACCTTCCCGTCTCACGTACGACTCCCTTACTACCAAAATGAGCCTCTCAGTAGCATGTGTCGCGTTTTGAATAAATGTTATAATGTTTTTGATTTTAATGTATCTCGAACCGTTCTAAAAACTCGTTTTCGTAGGGATCTGAAACAAATGTAGTTTGTCCTTTATAATCAATAGTATCGTGTTAGTCATAAGCTCCTATTTTTTGTATACATCTAGTTCTTGTAAGTTATTTGTTAAGAAAACTATGTGCTCTTTGTTTTAAGTTAAAAAATGTATCATTTGGTGTAAATCTGTTGGTACTAAAAGATAGGAAGTTTTGTGCCTACTGGAGAAGGAACGTTATAACTGTTCCACTCCAGCGGGTTTTTACCTTCTCAAATAAACAATCTATAAAAAATATAAACAATCTATAAACAATATAGCCTCATAGATCACTATTGATTTGTTTTTTGATTGGATGTTTAATTTGGAAGTTATGAGCAGTCGTGTACAGCACAATAAAATTTACAATTATTCATAACGCTATTAACCAGATAATTAATCAGATTTCAACTATCTTAGTATCAAACGAGAGGCCTTAACGCTGTGAACATATTTGCTAAATTTTATTAGAATTGGCCTTACGAGTCAAAAGTTATTTGAAAAACATTGATAAAATTATTTAAGTAAACTTTTCTGAGAAAAAAACGCGATCATGTACTCTTGCGCAAAAATGCTTAATTTTCCAGGTGGTGTGTCTTTGGAAGAGTTTATTTAAAAAATAAGGCGCAACTTTCTACAGTGTTAGGGTGACGGTAAATCTACCTATTAGGGTGTTAGAGATTTTTGTTTTTTTGAATGTGTCCAAAAAAGTACAGTGTCTCCACAAAAGTTGTAGAACGCAGTAAAATAAGCAACTTTGCTGTACATAGTAACTATCTACCTCTTGCTGGTTGCGAAGTTGCGAACGATGTTTTTTAAATGCAGCGAAAATTGAAAAATTGAGATATTGAAAAGCGGCTACGTCACAATTTAGATAATCAATTTTTACACATAAAAAATCAGTCAAAACGATCCTTTAGATACTGAGATACACGCACCGTCGATGAAAACATATAGTTTCGAGGAGAGCGCGTTTAAACTATTGTACAGCACTGCACTTTCCTTCAAGTGATCCCACAGTTTTACAGTTTTACTTCTCAACGAGACCACGTACCGAAAAATACTTTGGGCTCAACATTTCTGAAGGTAAAAGGCTCCTGAACATGCATAACAAACAAGTTTTTCGACTTTCCAGTAATCTTCTGCATATCCCCATCAATCGTTCAGATTTCACGAAGAACTCTCCTATCCAATCGATGTGCGCAACCTTCAATGAGTTCTTCCACTTGTTCGAGATCAACGAGTCGTCATCGGTGTTCAAACAAAAGCTGCTTAAGTTACTTAACTCATCTATTAGCTAGTAATATGTTCATTTTTTGTTTATTGTGAATTGACCATTTTGTTTTATTTTGTAAATTTGTATGTGCGATGCTTTATCATTAATTATTTTTGACTACTATTGTGAGTTTTTATAATACGAAATGCTAGTTAAACGATACTGGGTTTTGTGCCTATTTGAGAATGACTCCACAGTCGTTTTTTCTTTTAGATTCATGTAGACTATTAGTCGGATGAATTACATTATACTTACTTTACTTTAGTGGCAACGGTCCGTTACCGATCCTGCGCCGAACGAATTATAGTCCTCCAGTACCGTCGGTCCTGGGCTGCCGTTCTCCAATCCCCACGAACACCAGCTGAACGTGCATCGTCTTCGACAGCACACACCCACCGGGTGCGGGGTCTGCCTCGGAGTCTACGGCCTCTTCCTGGTTCTCTGCTGAAAATAGTTTTGGCTACTCTTTCATCGGGCATTCTGGCCACGTGTCCAGCCCACCGCAGCCTGCCACATTGCACTACCTTCACTATATCAGCATATTTGTATACTTGGTACAGCTCGTGATTCATGCGTCTGCGCCACACTCCATTTTCCATTTTGCCACCAAGTATAGATCGCAGAATTTTACGCTCAAAAACCCCAAGCACTCGCCGATCAGCTTCCTTTAGCGTCCATGATTCGTGTCCGTAAAGGGCCACCGGGAGGATTAGTGTTCTGTAGAGCGCCAGTTTTGTGCGAATTTGCGAACTACGGGACTTCAGCTGGCTACGTAATCCGTAGAAAGCCCGATTCGCGGCTGCAACTCGTCGTTTCACTTCGCGGCTTACGTCGTTGTCACATGTCACGAGTGTACCAAGGTATATAAATTCCTCCACTACTTCATATCGTTCCCCATCTAACTCCACCTCGGCACCAACACCACTTGAGCTCCCACGTTCCCTACCAGCAACCATGTACTTCGTTTTGGCGGTATTAATGGTAAGTCCCAATCTCGCTGCTTCCCTTTTAAAGGGCCTAAAGGCCTCTTCTACTGCTCTACGGTTGATTCCGATGATATCGACGTCATCCGCAAAACCAAGAAGCATGTGAGATTTCGTGATGATAGTTCCATTCCTTTCCACGTTTGCTCTTCGTAATGCACCTTCCAAGGCAATGTTGAATAGCAGGTTAGAGAGTGCGTCCCCTTGCTTCAGTCCATCCAACGTCACGAAAGCAGCTGAGGTCTCACCCGCTATTCTAACGCATGATTTGGATCCATCCAGCGTCGCACGAATCAGCGTAACTAGTTTCGTCGGAAAACCATGTTCTAGCATTATCTGCCACAGCTCATTTCGTTTAACTGAATCGTACGCCGCTTTAAAATCCACAAACAGATGGTGTGTCTGCAAGTTGTACTCCCGGAACTTGTCTAGCAACTGGCGCAGGGTAAACATCTGATCCGTCGTGGAACGACCCTCACGAAAACCCGCTTGGTACTCGCCGACGAAGGACTCCGCTAACGGTCTCAGTCTGCAGAACAGGATACGGGAAAGCACCTTGTAGGCAGAATTGAGCAATGTAATTCCTCGATAGTTTTTACACTCCATTCGATGTCCCTTTTTGAAAATTGGGCAAATGAGGCCATCCAACCACTCCTCCGGCATTTGTTCTTCCTCCCAGATCCTGACAATGATCCGGTGGATTGCTTCGTACAGCCGCTCGCTCCCCGCTTTTAGAAGTTCAGCCGGGATACCGTCCTTCCCAGCAGCCTTACCGTTTTTCAGCTCACTGATTGCCTTCTTAACCTCTTCCTGTGTTGGTGGCTCCACAGCTTGACCATCGCTTACAATTTCTATCCTGTCCCTGCTGATCTCCTCATTTACCTCTCCATTCAATAGTGTCTGGAAGTGCTCCTTCCACCTGGCTGCTACCGCCGTTATGTCGGTAAGCAGGTTGCCAGCACTATCATTGCACATCACAGGCATGGCAAAATTCCTGCTTCTCACCGTTTTATAGAAACTCCGTGTGTCGTTGCTGGCGTATCGCTCCTCTGCGCCGGCAAGCACGTGCTCCTCGTACTCGCGTTTCTTTAGACGATGGATTCTTTTTTCCGCAGCTCTAGTCTCTCTGTATCTCTCTCTGTTTTGACGCGTTGCCGCAGTGAGCATGCGACTCCTGGCCTGGTTCTTTTCGTCTGTCACTCTCTGGCATTCGGCATCAAACCAGCTGTTACGCTGTCTTCCACGCGTCGTGCCTACCACCTCTCTCGCTGTTGTTTGGATGGCACCATGGATGTTCCTCCACAGCCCATTTATATCTTCTTCTTCTACCTGCTGTTCTGCGATTCGCTGGTCAAGCTTCCTGGCGTACTCCACTGCAACGCCGTCTGCCGTTAACCGCTGGATGTTGAAACGCAGCGTCCTTTCAGTGCGAGCTTTCGCCGTGTTCGACAGCCTTGCGCGAATCTTACTCACTACGAGATAGTGGTCAGAGTCGATATTTGGTCCACGAAAAGACCGTACATCGATAACATCCGAAAAGTGTCGACCGTCAATCAAGACATGATCGATCTGAGAGCTAGAGTCTCCATTTGGATGCCTCCAGGTTTGTTTCCGAATATTCAAACGTGGAAAGTAGGTGCTACAGATGGCCATCCCTCTGGCCGCGGCAAAATTTATGAGCCTCAGACCGTTATCATTGGTCGACAGATGCAGGCTATGTCTTCCAATAACTGGACGGAAGAATTCCTCCCTCCCGATCTGCGCGTTTGCATCTACATTATACATACACATTATAAATAAATGAATAAATAGACCGTTGCCAGATCCGAAGTTGATGAACAAGGACTTATGACATTTTTCTGTGTGTTGGCAATATTTTCAAAGGTGGGTTGCGACTTCTGTTCGTAAACGGAGATCGTTCTTTCTGGTGTCTCGGCGCCGGTCCGTTTTATTCTTCTTGTACGTTGATCCTTGCTATTCTCTATACTGTCAATATTCTGTTTGTTCTGTTTTTTCTTTTCTTCGGCGTCTAGCCTTTGTTTTTGTGTGATGCTCCGATTGTTGCTTTTGGTTATATTCAAAAAATTCATGCTCGAGCCGCCCGATTTGTATTTGTAAGTCCTTGTGTTTGTTTATTGCAATGAGTTGTGCGATTTGTTCATCTTTTTTTTCTACGCATCGCTTCTTCTAGTGCCGCCAATCTTAGTCAAGTCGAGATTGTGCAGCGGTTTGAGCAAAACTGTCCTTGTTGGTGTTTATTATTTTACGAGCCTCCGGGAATGAAATGTTTTGGTCTATTTTAGTTTGGATGATTTAGGCAGTGTGCATCTCTCTCGCATTGTTCACCATGTTCTGGTTTTGAGCAATTAGAGCATACTTTGGGTTTAGAGCACTTTATTTTTGTATGACCGTACTGGAAACAAGAATAACAGATCATGGGATTGGGGTAGTATTTTCTTGTTTTCTCTTCTGTTTTCTTGCTTAATCCGATTCTAACGCGTTCGGGGAAAGTTGTTTTGTCAAATGTTAATATCAGAGCCGGTGTATTCTTCGGTGTACCATTTTCGTAGCGAGTGATTCTTCGCACGTCGATGGCACCTTGAATTCGAAGATTATCTTTGATGACTTCCACGGACATATCGATAACCTCCAAAGATGCGATGACACAACGGCCCACATTAAGTATTGGATGAGGTTCGATAGAAATAGGCGTTTTGTTTCCATTCATCAGATGAGTAAGCGTTTTTTATATTTTGACCTGTTCCGGGTTCCTTACGAACCTTGATTTTCGCTTTTTCCTATCTCAATTTGTCCTACCGCATGTTCAATAAATCTTCCGATAATAAAAGGATTTTTTGGAAGCGTGAAGTCGTTTCCGGGGTCTCCCCATTCGGGGAAAGTTCTGTCGAATGGTCTCGATAATCCACCATGTTGATGCCTTTTCAGACTCACCACGTTTTTCTCACTTTTAGGTTATGATTTCACTACAGTCAACTTTCGCTAAGATTATACCTACATAGTTTAATATTTCAGAATATTCAATCTGCTGTTTCTGTCTTTTTTCAGGTGCGTGGAAATAAATCCAGGATTCTTGAAAATCAAACTGCAAAACAACAGTGACATGCTGGAGCGGCTGATACAACCGCAAAGCTAGCTGTACCGCATTTAGTCCAGTCAGAATTTACGCTCACAACAAGCTACCAAACGCCACCATTGAAAGACAGTAAGTTAAGTTTGATTGTTATTGTTTTGTGCTAACGAAAATGGAACACAACTCCGTTTGATTTTAATTAACCACGTTTCAATTTGTGACCGAACACTTTAAGCTGCTCAATTTTCTTATTTCAAACTGAACAGAGCTGTTGTACCTGATTTCTGAACCGACCGACTGTGCGGTCACTTAATTAGCTTTCAATGTTAAAGATTTTGTTTTGTAAATAATAAAGAATTTATTTCCTTGTCAAGTTCAGACAAAAAAGAGCCAGACGTACGAAATAAAGAACGTTATTTTTTATACCAAATTAAACGGAAGCAAAAGCTATGTGCCTATAAAAATATAATCTAGCCGCTTGTCGGGTGTGGAAAGAAATTGTCCTCCTCGGAAGTCAGAACCTGGTACTGTTTATTTGCTGTCCGAGGCGAGTTTTCCCCGGGCACGGGTTCATACCCCACATTCGTTCCAGGTTCTTGTTTTTGATCATTTTTTCCGTTAGCGTGCGCTTGCAGTTTAGGACCTCGGCTTTCGATCGGAGGCTGCTATCGGTTGCTCGAGTCATAACGCTGCTTCCGGTGCTCTGCAGTTTCCGATCGAGCGATTCCGTGCTACTGACGGACTGATTTTTAATTAATTAGTCGAGTTTGATGCGTCACGGGGACCATTTCGATACTTACACTTTTGGTATTCTTCCTCCGAAGACCCGGTTTCTTGTGCGGACCGTCGCCACCATCGTCCAGACTTTGCATTGAGGAGGACAACCGGGATGTTTGCTTGGTTTTGCTGTAATGACGATAATATATTGGTAATGTTTGCGATGTAAACTACTCCGTTTTACTTCAGGTCTTCGAAGTACAAATGCTGTTTCAGTTTTGTGGCACAGATTCTTGCATCCGGGGCGTAGGCAAGCATTCGGTTCAAAACATCCACTCCGTAGTGACTCAGTAGGGGGACTAGACATCTCAGATCGACATGCTTTCGTTTCGGGAACTCAAACTGCAACTGATTCCGATGACGAAATTTAGCTAAGAGCGCAGCAGAAGGTGAACCGACCACCGCATGGATCCGATCCAGTTGGTCCACTTCGTTTTCGCCGGGAAATAGGGGATTCAGTGTTAGCATTTCGTAGAAACAGCAGCCGACAGCCCAAATGTCCATTTTAGGGCCATAATAACCTGACGTGAGCAGACACTCGGGTGACCGATACCAGCGAGTTGAAATGTACGCAGAATATGGCGGTTGTTGGCTGACGTTGCAGATCGAACCGAAATCCGCGAGTTGGACCAATTCCTAGTACAAATAAAGCGTTATTATCTGCGTTTTACGCCTTGGTTGAAAGCTTACATTATCCCTCATTTTATTCGATATTTTGATGAGAATATTTTCCGGTTTGATGTCACGATGGAATATCCCGTTTCGGTGCAGGTGGTGCAACCCACAGACGATCTGATACAGAAATCGGCGTACTCGTTTCTCCGACAGACAGCGTTTACGATTCTTGATGTAATCGTACATACTCATGTCCATAAGTTCCATCACCAGCGTGAGGTGACCGTTAACACCGTCACTACAAGAGCGTTGTGGAATTTATTCAAAGCCACAGACATTTAAAATTTAAAATCGACAATAAAAGGTTAAAAAGATTTTTTAAGGACAGAATAACGACTGAAATTCCTTCATATATTTAAAATTAGCACAGTTCATGTTCTGTAAAAAGAACAAATCTTACTGCAATATATCGACGAAGCTGACCAAATTGGGATGGTAATCCAGCGCCTTCATAATCTGGATTTCTGCACATTGTAGGGCTTCGGTCGAGTCAACATACAGCTTCAGCAGTTTCTTCGCCGCATAGAACTGTCCGGTTCGTTTGTGCTTTACCCGATACACCTCGGAAAATGAACCTTCACCGATCTTCTCGTGTATCTTGTAATCTGCGTCAGTAATACCGTTAAAACTCTAGAAAATCCGTTCTTTCTAGGAAAACCTTACTTACCAATCAGTTCGAACTCCGGCATTTTGCCGAACAAAAAGTGACTGTCATAAGAAAAACAACATCCGCGCAGTAGGCTCAGGAAAAACCATTCTTTTTAAAGCAACCAAAAAAAAATCTTTTAATTACAAAATTCGAACTTCGATAAGTTCGTTATAAATTTCTCTTTATTAAAAAGAAAACAGAATATAAAAGGCACTTACAGTCTATGAGGAAAAAATCGTCCTATCTAACCTACCAAATGCACACGGCCTTCTTACTCTAGCGACAGACGACGCTTACCGTCGAACCGTTTGTCGTCCGATGCGCCCCCGTTGGCCATCGATTGCTGCGAGGACGCTGCCGCGGGACCCGCAGTTGAATCGCCCGCTGCCTTCGAACCGCGATTGCGAAGCGACTTTCGTAGTAGATTCTGATTGGAGCGCGATTCAAACTCCCGTCCCGGGGGTGTTTCCAAAAATTTATCCTCGAAAATGGTTTCCAGATTGCGCGCTCGGACGTCCGGTGGCGGTGTTAGGCCGATTCGCGCGTTGACTTCTTCCAGGGAAACAAAATCTCTTCCTACCGGTGGGTGCGGGGCAGAACCGTCGATGGGCGTGTTGCAAGGTGTGGAATTTCGCGAGCGCGGTGGGGATGTATCCAAATCGATCGGCGAAAGAGATCGTCCCGATGGTGAGAGTGACTGGGTGGAAAAAGCGGGCATCTCGTCTACCAGGTCGCGGTGGCACTCCTCGTCATCACTTGAGCAGCAGTACGGGGACAGGCAGCCTTCCTCTTCGGAGGAATATTCAAGTTGCGAATCCATTTGACTTCCGTTAATCGATGATGAATGGTTTGGAATGTTACCTGCTGTAGCCATAATTACCTCAGCGATTGTTCAATTAAATAGTGCCGGCCTATTTCTGAAAGACAAACTAGAGGCGAAACCGTAGGCGTGGATCAGAGCAGGTAGCCTTTTCATTGAAAAATTAAATACGAACCTGCATTTCTCAGCTTCGATCGTCAGTGTGTTCGGCGGTGTCGGCAGGCAGGTAAACAAAATTGGTTCTGCATTTTTTGCTTATTTTGTTTTGTCGCTGTACGCAGTTGAGCAGGTCAAAAAATTACGCAACAAGATTTGTCTATTCACCTTGAGCATTTTTGTGCAGTCGACCGGTGCCAATGGGATACATAGAAGAGGTGTGGAAGAAGTAAGCTTGTCGGTATTCACTTTTTCGTGTGCGTAAAGGCCCAAACAGAATGCTGCGTCAACGCATCCGTCAGCTTCAATTTGACATCAAACCCATGGGAAATCTGTCAGAATAACGCTAACAAACGCGCTGACGCAGCATTCTGTTTGGCTCTTAACGACTACTACTGTTTTACCTGACTTACAACGATACTAGACGGCGTTTTTAGTCTGGGACGGCGGAGGCATTGTACGCCAGACTAAAATCGGAGGCTAGGAGAAGAGGGTTACAAATTAATGCGTCGAAAATCAAATATATGGTAGGATGAGGCTTTAGAGAAAACAACATTTGCCTGCCACGGAAAGTGACTATTGACGGCGATGAACTGGAAGTGATTGATGAGTTTGTATATTAGAGATCTCTGGTAACCGCCGATAATAATACGAGTAAAGAAATCCAACGACACATTCAAGCTGGAAGTCGGGCCTATTTTTCCCTCCGCAAGACACTTCGATTACGGAGCATACGCCGCCGCGCAAAATTGACGATGTACAACACGCTAACCGGACCGGTAGACCTCTACGGACAGACCAAGTAGGGAAAAAGTCGGGAATTGGAACCTGTCGAGAAAAAATCGGGAATTTGGTGAAAATTGCTATAAATCAGGAATTCATGAATTTAGTTGAAGCACGTATAACAATTTTTATGTAACAATTTGTATAAGTTGAGCATTTTATATTTTTACCTTAATATAATCAGCTTTGATCTGTAGATTTCCTAATTGGAAATCCCAGTATGAAGGCACCAACCCTGAATGATGCAGAACGAAGACCTGCAGTTGTCTCCACCGACACGGACCACGACGAATTTCACGTTTAAATTGAAAATTCGTGTTAGGATCGGTACGGTAATCTTATTTGTGTGTTGAGCTCAAATCCCCAAATTCCAAAGTCCCAAATCTCTGGCCATCTTGATACGTGTGTCTAAAGGCCCAAACAGAATGCAGCGTTAACGCATCCGTCAGCGTCAATTTGACAGTAAACCCATGGGAAAACTGTCAGAATAACGCTGACGGACGCGTTGACGCAGCATTCTGTTTGGCCCTTAACTTTGGAATTGGATGGGGGGTAATCCTGCTATCTCAGGAACTCATCTACACGTTAGTGCGCCCCAGATGTTTTCGTGTTTCGGTCAAATGCTTTCCCGAAATCAACAAATACCAGAAGAAAACAGGTGGGAATTTCGATGACTTGCTCCAACATAATACCACAGACAAACAGACATAACTCTTGGAAGAAAAATCAACAAAAATTATCGTACCTCACATTTAGCCTGAACACTAGCACCATCTATGATCGACATTCCCAAATATCAAATGGCAATATGAGTGTCCCTCGAAGTAGCAAGTATTTTTTATGGGGAATTCCCCTTCTTTCGTCAAAAAGCGCCACTTTGACCAAAACGGAGACATTCCCAACTAAGCCAAAATTTGAAATGACGGTTTTATCGGTACGATGAATGGAAAACGAGTGTTATGTCTGTTTGTCTGTGATAATACGGAGAGTCGTGTTATGATCCACACATCGACTGGCAGGGAATCTAGTTTGCTATTGCCGGAGAGCAGCGTCGATTTTCTCCCGGATCCGGTTGAGGATTACCTTACAGAGAACTTTGAGAGTAATGCAAAGCAACGTGATGCCACGCCAGTTACCGCATTCAGCTAGGTCTCCTTTCTTAGGGACTTTGACCAATATGCCCTGCATCCAGTCAATCGGAAAAGTTGCGGTTTCCTTATTGCTAATATATTGCTATAAAGCTGATGCGTCATCTGGGCTGACAAAGATGGGTTTGCCACTAGCGGAAACTGCAAAAAATAACGTCGTCATTCATCAGCTATAGATAGTTGACCCTGGCTCTCTAGTCCTGCTTACAAGACTTCTTAACAGAACAGCCCTCCCCAGCTAGGCGTTTCGTTGATGTCTGAGCTGATCCTTGTTTCGCTAGGCTGTCAGCAAGCTCATTACTCTCGTTTCCACAGTGTTCATGCACCCTGAATAATGAAACTTTGTTTTGGCGTGAAAGTTCCCTTAGTTGTGCTGCACTCTTAAACTAATTTGGATGCACACTTAGTGGACTTGGGAGCCAGTCGTGCTCGTGCCCAGGCTGTCTATAAAGATATCTGCTTTTCGGCTACTACATTATTTGAACTTCCACTTCTGTTTCGTGACAGAAACGACGAGTGCACTCCGTAGATTCATAGTAGAGTGATAGTTTCGACCCTTGAGCTTTGCTCTGCAATATACACAACATATGTTACCTTTATTTTATGACGGAAAAACGATAAGGAAGTTTCTGTGGGGAAAAAGTCGGGATTTTTTTTTCAAGAAGTTCTGTGGCCACCCAGATACGTGCACTAGCCGTATTTGAACGTAAGGTGCTGCGGACTATTTTGAACGGAGAGCAAACGGAAAGCGGAGAGTGGCGAAGCCGTATGAATCACATGCTTCAGGCACTGCTTGTAGATTCCCATCGAGCACCTGGTGAAAGTTGGGAGGCACCGGGGGGGCCGGACGACTGTGCAGTAGACTTGTGAAAGCACGAACCGTTCCGGTAACCGTCCTAAAACATTCCCCTTCGTTCATAGGTCACACGCTCCCGTTTTCGGTGTATTTCACCTGCTATATAATATTGCGGAGATTCCTCCTTATTAGACTCCCACGTAAAAATTATTAGCGTGGTTATTTTCTGCGTACTTGCAATTTGAGCCATCAGTTTATTGAAACCCCACTGCACCACTCCTTGCTTGACAAGCGTATTTCCAAGGATAATTATTGCTAATTGCAAGAAAAATTTTACATTTAAGAGTGCGCAATTGCTCCTAAAACTGATATTTTAGATTGAATCGTGTCAGTGTCTTCGGCGCACTTCTTGCTTGGAATATAGCGAAAAAGTTTGCCGAAGATACTGAAGTGATTCAATCTAAAATAGCACTTTTATAAGCGATTGCGCACGTTTTAATGCAAAATTTTTCATGCAGTCAGCAATATTATTGAACTTGAACTTGCGTATAGGACTCGTAAAATTGCTGCAAGGCGCAATCCTTACCTTTTCATCAACAGTTTTCGACTATGCGGGCTGCCATAGAGCTTTCTGACAGCTCAATCACCCACATTAGCGAACACGAAATTGTATGTATATACATGATGTTTGCAGATCTTGACCATATCTGGCAGAAATGTCGAGAGTACAACGTGTCCACGCATCACAACTTTATGGATTTCAAACCAGCATACGATACAATCGATCGAGACCAGCTATGGCAGATAATGTACGAACACGGTTTTCCGGACAAACTGACGCGACTAATCAGAGCTACATTGTCCCTTCGAGACGCGGCGAGGGTTGAGAAAAGGTGACGGTTTATCCTGCATGCTGTTCAACATCGCTCTTGAGGGGGTGATCCGACGAGCGGGCATCGAAACGAGAGGCGCGATTTTTACCAGGGGTAGCCAAATTCTAGGTTTTGCAGAAGACTTCGATATCATTGCCAGGAACTTTGCGACGGCAACGGCAGAGGCAATCTACGCCAGACTGAAAGCGGAGTCTAGGAGAATTGGACTAGAAATAAATAAAAATAAAAAATAAAAATAAAACGAGCCACCCCGGCTCTATGCTGCTGCAAAAGAAGAAGAAGAATACATTATGTTTACCTCATGTTGGGGAACAGCTGATGCTGGAGCAACAAACCGAAAAATAGCGATTATTAGTTGTGTTCGTTGCTCCCCTCGAGCAGTAAGTGGCAAACTAAATCTTGATGTCGCTGCCGTCGCTGCTATGTAACTCCAGCACAAAGAAATATTGATAAAGGTACATGAATATTTTTTGATGCGTTTGGCAAACTATTTCTGGAGGGCGCTACCGACAGATTTTGCACACAAAAAATCGATTACTTCCTTCGAGCCTGTTAATCTGTTCTCTGTGATTTAAGCCTGCGGAAGAGGAAATTTATTCTGCACATTGGTGACAAAAGAATGCATCTCTTTTGCTTACTGTTGTTGTTTGCTTCATTTTCAAGCACCGACACACACACACATAACTGGAAAGCTCTCTAAGGGTTGCTGGTGTGTGACTGTATTGGTGGTTTGTGTGCATCACGAAACGATTTCGCTATGGAAAAAAATTTTTGCGATGAATACAAATGGCATATACGCGTATACACGGCGAAGTGTACGTGCGGTGAATGTAAGCAATCTCTATTGAAAGCACAGTTGAAAATCCGACAATTTTTTGCACAAATCTATCAGATACCTTGGTTATAAAATGCTTTGGACTCTATTTACCTTGCGGTCGATAAAAAATTGACATGCCCAAAAATCGACATTCAAAACAGGGAAACCAGAAATATAGATTTATTTTTAAAAATATCGGCCTTTGGGTGTTTTGAAGAAATTTTAGTAAACTGCAATTGCTTTGCAGTTTTTCTTAATTTCCCCTATGTTTCTTCAATTTCCTTTATATATTTGTTCAAGTTTACGATTATTGTTGCGCAACGGATGACTCGTTATTTTTGCCATTTTTCCAACATTGGTGTAATTCACAATTCAAAAGCTTCTGGCACCTCTACCGAGTACCGACAAACCGGACCGAAACTCATTGATTTGACAGTTTCTTCTTCTCACTTGCGTCACTTGTTCGCCGTGATTTTTACATACAAAAAACGCCAGCAGCAGCTCTAGCGGAGATTTTCCCGTTTTTCTTCCTTCGTTCTCGCCGTCACTGTCGTCGTGGTTGAAAGATGTCTTCTTAGAAATCTTTTCAAGGATAATCGCAAAAAAAACATTTGTCCATAGTGATAGACGTTTAATATTCACAGTACAAGACATTGAGTTCCGTACATCATCAGTTACGGTGTTTGTCGTCGGGGATCAAGTATACCACGAATACAGTCAGCTGCTGAAAGGATTTCACGCAAAGGATTAAAATGTAATTATAAAAGGCATTGTTTTTTTTATTAGAAAAAAATAGCAGTAAAAATGGTTGACTTTTGCTTCCGTGCCGGCACGTTAGTCACAATCGATTTTATTTCTGGAACGCAGTGACTAATCGCTACAGGAAAAGGTGCAAAAGTTATCGTGAAAATATGCTTTTCCTTTCGTTCCTTGCTAATCATTCGTCGCAGTGAGTGGCTGGACGATTTTTTTTTCGGATTTGTGGCCTCTGCTGGTTACATCTTCGAAGGACAGTCGGCAGTGTCAGGTGGTAGGAAAGGTGAAGGCGGAAAAGATGAAAGGAGACAAATGCAACCTGTAAAGAAAGTTTTTTTTTGTACGGAAAAGGGAGTAGCCTGCAGAAATTGCGACTCCAAAATATTGCTCAAAACAATTTGTAGCAGTGCACACATTTAGCGAATTTCCTAAAAATGTATAACAACTACTAAATTGCAGCTATTCATTTTTTGATGACGTAAAATACTTTTTTTTTAACATTGTTCTTTTGTTTAGCTGATTACCATTAATAGTCACGAAATTTTACTATTCATCTTTCAGAGCGCTATGTTACTCGGTGTGAATCTGCGTGGTGACGAAGGATACTTTTCATAAGCTGAGTTTCAATTTGTGCAAAAACAGTGCGAGAGTGTGGACTGCGCGAAGGAGTAGAAACAATCGGAAACGATAAGACTGAATCGCAAAACCGAAAAGCTGCTACTCATCTTTCTAGTACCACAGTCCGGAGCAAGTGGAGAGTGGAAGAACTGCTAGAATACCGTAAATACTTACCATACCCGCGGAAGCTACGACAGCAACAGCCTTCAAAATTGACAGATTACAAATGCCCAGAGGTAAACGTCGGGCCACAACCGCACCGGAGATGGGATCCAGTGAAGAGGACCGGCAATCATCCAAGAGACATCGGAATGCTTTCATAAGCAACTTAAGGTTAGTAGCAAACGTGTAGTAGTCCTACTTGAAAACTTTTCCGTTAGATGCTTCCAGTTGTGCACTGTCTCACTACGGTAAATCAAATGTATAGAAGGGAAATCAGGGGAAAGAACCCATGGTTAGCTAATCAAAGCACTGACGGTGCGCGTAATTGCAGTAGGCTATGGTTTTTTGCAGCGCACAGTTTTTTGCATTTGTTGCCAGGGACTTGACAATTTGACAATCAAAACAGAATTCTATGCATTTTTCTCTACAATTTGAAAACACGATTAGGTATAGAGTGAAAATTAAATAGTATCGCACTTTTCCTAAAATTTTCCTTATATCAAATCGTTTTCGTATTGTTTTCCATTATTGTTAAAAAAAACTCGTTGGGGATTTCTTGAAAAATTACCAAGGAAGATCGAGTAAATTTGGTCAAATTCAACAACGTTTAATGTAAAACATCATTCTACATAAAAACATACCTTTGTTTTCACATAGCCGCGTCTACATACGAAATTCATTTATAACCGGTGGGATATTTTTTTTAGAATTAACATATTAAGATGTCAGATATGTGACATTAATGATCCAAGAACACCTTGCCAATGACAGAATATGCAGAACTGAGTTGTCATAACATCATGACAGGCTTCGAATTATTGTTTAATTACGCAAACACCTAACCTTGATCTGTCTTTCTAATGATCCTACTCAAACAGAAACAGATTCAATAAAAATGTGTTAGAATTAAAAGATGGAATTTCCATAATACGAGCGTTGCAAAATTTCGTCATATTTCCAATTCCTGGAATTTCTGATTTAAAAGTATGCGGGTATTGTTCGGAAAACGGTTAACCCAATGAGGAGGAGGATACTTCTTTCTCTTCTAGCAGTATAGAGCCGGGGTGGCTCTTGCCGTATGGCGAATATCTCTCCGCTGTACTCGGTCCTGGGCTACTCCTCGCCAATTCGTTGAGCGTCTCGACACACGCAAGTTGGCTTCAAACTGGTCGAGTCATCTAGCACGTTATTCCCCTGTATTCCTGGTGGTTCTTGAAGAGAACGGACTTCGCTGTCGTCCCTCTGTAGTCTGCCAGCTCTCGCCAAGTGTATGATGGAAATTGCTCCAAAGAGTGCCTGCAACTCGTGGTTCATACGCCTACGTCACTTCGCTTACTATTTACACTCCGCTAAAAATAGTCCGCAACACCTTTCGTTCAAATATGGCAGATACACGTATGTCTTCTGTAAGCAAAGTTATAGCCTCATTAATTTATAACCCAACCCTCCTAATCTTCCTCTTTTAGTCTGGCGTAAATTGACTCCGCCGATCCAAGGTTTCTAGTTCTGATGTCGAGGCCATCTGCGAAGGTTAGGAGTTGGCTACTTTTGCTGAAAATCGTTCGTTTTAATGTTGAATAACAAAAAGGACAGTTATTCCTCTTGCCACTTGCCTCTTTGATCATTTGGCCTTAGCTGTTCGCGCTCGACGGTATCGTATGCTGTCCTAAAATCCACGAAAATACGATGCATGGCCACGTTGTACTCCCGACATTTCTGGAGGATTTGTCGGAGAGTAAAAATTTGATCCGTAGTAGCACGGGTCCAAATAAAGCCCTCCTGATACTGCCCTACGAATTCTCTTGCTATTGGGGATAGACAACGTACCAAAATTGTAGGTGGCATTGATCAGCGTAATGCCGCGGTAATCACAGCACGATGCTTAAATAAAATTTCCAAGCTCTGTTTTGCTCTACATCACTTGTTAGCATTCCCGTCAAACCAGTCATTTCGTGCACTCATTTCTCCTCATTGAGGGCCGAGTGTATTCTGCTCCATTCTTCTTCGAGGGTCGAAGCAGCTGGCTCTACAGAGGAAGGCGCGCATCGTTCTCAGCAACTCGCGGGTTGTCGAATGCTTATCCGAGAAGGGCGGTTTTGTCGCGAGGTACACTTCTGCCAGATAATGGTCCGAGTGGCAGTCGGTTTCTGATCTGTGTCGCAGCAAATGTTTAACTGATGAAATAGTTCTGGTATGCGGTGATTATAACTAGCCACGCATTTGTTGGACTGATGGGCCGGACGGCCCAAATCTCTCCGCCGGTTTGCACTGCGAATAGATCTACTGCTTTGAACTATCGCAAAATGGACTTTAATGTTTTTTCGGATTATTTTTTGAACTTCGATTGGGTGATACTGTCAGAATACAACGAACCCGGGTCCTTGGCGTGAGAGGCGTGAATGCTAACCACTACGCCGGGATTGACCCCTAATCCTACGTTATGCGGGTTCAAATTGACCTTCGCAGAAATCCAAAAAGTTTTTGGAATTTTACTAAATCGAAACGAAAACATTCTGCTACCCCTTCTAATGTATTTCTCAATGACGCTGAAGCAAATTCTGTCAGCTGCTAAGAAAATGAAACGTTCAAGTTCTCCTGGACCTGATGCAATTCCGGCTCTAGCCTTCGCCCGTTGTGCACTTGCATTAGTGGATCCGTTGTGCCAGATATTCAACAAATCATTTAAAGACGGAAAATTTCCGACGATCTGGAAGCAGTCATTCATGTTCCTTGTGTTTAAAAGTGGTAACCGTCGGAACGTTCGAAACGATCGTGGCATCACTAGTCTTTCTGCTGCGTCCAAGCTATTTGAAATAGCAGTGAGCAATTTTTTTCTTGCTAGAACAAAATGCTATATTTCTACCGACCAACATCGATTTGTGCCTGGTCGACCCGTAAGCACAAACCTATTGGAGTTCACATCTACTTGTATATCACATATGGAACAAAAGGCATAAATTGATGTAATCTACACGGACTTGAAGGCTGCGTTCGATCGTATTGACCATAAAATACTGTTGCAGAAAATTTCGCGACTTGGTGCATCTCAGAATTTTACGAAATGGTTCAGTTCCTACCTATGTGATAGAGTCCTATGCGTGCAGTTCGACTCCTGCTAGTGCTTCTCTTCCCAGTTTACTAACTTGTCGAGTGTACCGCAAGGTAGCAACATGGGACCGTTTCTGTTTTTGCTGTTTGTGAACGATATTGCTTCACTGCTTGGATGCAAGCTATGCTGACGATTTGAAATTATATTCGGTAGTTCGTTCCATAGACGATTGTATCCGGCTTCAAAGGCTTTTGGATGTATTTGTTAACTGGTGCAAGAAAAATTAGCTTGCTAGCAGCATCACAAAATGTCAAGTGATGACTTTCCACCGCATCGCCAGTCCGGTTGTTTTCAATTACCAAATAAATGAACATGTACTCAAAAGAGTCGATCAAGTCAATGACCTTGGGGTTCTGCTTGACACCAAACTGACGTTCAACTTACATCGTACCACGGCAATATCGAAAGCATCCCGACAGCTCGGTTTCATCGCTAAAATTGCACGTGACTTCAGTGATCCTCACTGCATGAAGGCGCTGTACTGGTCATTAGTTCGCCCGTTGATTGAAAATGCTTGCTTGGTATGGTGCCTCTTTCAGTTGTCGTGGAATTTGCGTATCGAAAGAGTGCAAAAACCTTTCCTGAGGCTTGCGTTGCGAGACCTACCATGGCGCGACCCAATCAATCTACCACCGTATGCCGATCGTTGCCGTTTATTGGGTCTTCAGAAGACTTAAACAGCGTGGAAGGTTCAGCAAGCAGTGTTTGTTGCAAAGATCTTAAATGCGCTCAACCGAGCTGCTGCAACCGAGATTCCATCGGGCCACCTTTGGCTCCTATGAATATGAATGTGGAGAATTATTTTGATCAACCCTAGAACCAATCCTTTGCACTCGTCCTCTCTATAATATTGTGTCTCTCTAAACTTAAATAAAGTTAAGTTAACTTTGAAGAGGCAGTACTCAAGTAAGAGCGCAAAGGACCGGTCCTATTGCTACGATTCGTGAACTTGAATAAATCCAGTAATTATTGTAAGTCACGGTGTGAAACCCTCTCTTATCCGAAAGATTCCATTCCCGATTATCGCGGTAGCTAGAGAAAAGCGACAATAGGTGGGGGCTCGTCCGGGAATTGGAATTTTTGAGAGTGGTGTAAAACGTTCGCAAAGGACAGTGCGAACAAACTGACAAGTGTTAATATCGAATCGATTGGAAATAATTTACGTGAACAGTAAATCCGATCCTGTAAGTTCGATTGTTTAATCCTAAAACAATTTGGATTAAGTGAGAACATTTTTCCTTAATTTCGACATCAAACGTGAAAACCACGCTGCTGAAACGTGGTCAGTGCGATTCTTTTATTCCATTGTGGTTTGATAACGTTTTTACCGCTCAAGGTCAAACCACATAATAGTTGGTCGAAACACAATAGTACTGTAGAAAAGTGATCGGGTTCGATCGAACCCAGACAATTGTCTAGTGCAACAATGGACGATAGACCGCCAACACCACCAATACCGCCTCCTAACATCGGTCAACCATACGATTACGTTTTCCAACCTTCTTTCGCAAACAGTACAGCACCAGTGCAAGTTAATCCGAATAATACGTTCGCTCAATTGATAGATCAACTTAACTACTCCAATATTACGGCTATGAATCTTAGCCAACAGTTAAATGCCATGCGCACGGAGATGCAGTCGTTAATGCAGGAAAACGTTAGGTTGAACGGACTAGTGGAAAACATGCGTAGAATTTCGGTAGTCCAACCGGCTTCTAGCACTCCAAACATTGTTGGAAATTCAGTCGAGCACGTATCGCGTACCGAGTTATTGGCAGGGCTTCAGACACCAGTGGGACAAAACGTAAACGCCGGTGAAAACAATGGCAGTGTCGATATCGGTGGTGGTGGTGCAGTGAATGGGGCGGCAGCTGATGGTCGCAACATCGGACGGCTATCTGGATTAGTGAATATGGAAAATGACTGTTTCGGTGCGGGTAATCGTGCCGAAAATGTAGTTGAAGAACGTCAAGGAGGTGCCGTTAGTGAAAGACGAGGCGTGCCGGAACAACGATGGAATGTGAATGAAATAGAAGCGGCTTTTGCAGAATTCAACGGTACAGATTATTATTCAGTGAATAAGTGGATCGCCGACTTTGAGGAAATAGCAGACTCTATTGGGCTTTCGGAGCTTCAAAGATTCGTGTTGGCAAAGAAGAAACTAGTTGGGGTGGCTAAATTATCCCTTAATACGGTGAGCTACATCACAACCTGGAGCGCTCTGCGGGTTTTTCTGCGGAATGAATTCGAAGTTAAGGAGAACAGTGCGGTTATTCACGAAAAACTACGATATCGAAAAAGAAACAGCGGCGAAAATGTGTTGGAATACTTTTTAGTTATGCGTGAAATTGGTGCGAGAGCGAATCTTGATATCGAAGCGATAATCACTTATACCATAAACGGAATCAATGACAATGGTCTCGATAAAACCGTACTTTATGGATCTAAGTCCATTTCAGAATTTCGTGAAAAGTTGCGCCTCTACCAGAGCTTGAAAGATGTAAAATACGGAAGAGATTCGACAACCATGCCTTCATTTAACGGTCGACAGTCTAATGCGCGTTCGACAAGTTCCAGTAGCTTCCATAACAATGGACACAGGGTGAACAACCGTAAACCAAATGCACCGATGAAGCCAATAATCTGCTACAGTTGCGGGCAAGGAGGCCATATCTCGAAAGATTGTCCCAAAGGAAGAAGTGACAAAACAGTCCATATGTGTAACTACGAAAAATCTCCTGTTAAAGGCACTTTCATGAAAATAAAAGTTAATTCAATGTCAATCTGTGCGTTTTTCGATTCCGGATCGGATGTATCGCTGGTTAATGAAGAGTGGTTAAAAAAGTTGGAAATACCGATAAATGTAGCTGATAAGAAGAAACTTATTACGTTAAATGGTTCAGTTTGGACCCTCGGAGCGACGCACCTTGAAGTGGAGGTGGAGGATACTGTGTTGAAAATGGTTTTTGACGTTTTAGCTGCGAAAGATATGCCACATGAAATTATACTGGGAAGAAATCTGTTGGCGTTTGGTGATGTGAGCGTAACTGCCGAGGGTGCCAAATTTAAAGTAAAAGAAGAACATTTTGCGCTGCGGATTGCTGTCGATGAAATTACTGAAGAACCTCTAGTTCACATAAAAGATCCTTCGTTGCGTGAAGAAGTAAAGTGTCTTATCAACCAATATGTACCGCAAAAAACAGAAGAAACAAAGGTGGCGTTGAAAATAGTGTTACGTGATGAAACGCCCATTACTCAGTTGCCACGCCATCTCGCGCCTCTGGAAAAACAAATAGTCGATGAACAGATTAGTGAGTGGTTGAAAAATGGAATTATCCGGAAAAGTGCGTCAGATTTTAGCAGCCCTATTGTGCTCGCGCATAAAAAGGATGGGACCCGACGGCTCTGCGTGGATTATCGTCGTCTGAATAGGGCAATTGTACGTGATCACTTTCCCATTCCGTTGATTGAGGACATCCTAGATGATCTTCATTCTGCCAAAGTTTTTTCTACGCTTGATCTCGAAAACGGGTTTTTTCATATTCCGGTCGAAGAGAACAGTATCAAGTACACGTCTTTTGTAACCAGATCTGGACAGTTCGAGTTCCTGAAAACACCGTTTGGCTTAAGTATTTCACCAACTGTCTTTCAACGTTTCGTCAACGACGTATTCCGTGATTTAATAGAGAGAAGAATTGTCATCGTTTACATCGACGACCTTTTGATTCCTGGCACCGACGAGCGGGACGGTGTGAAAAAATTACGAATGGTTTTGGATGTTGCCAGCAAGAACGGATTACGGATCAAATGGAAAAAGTGTCAAATATTGTGTCGATCAATAACACACCTGGGTTATGAAATTTGTGAAGGAGTGATTTGTCCGTCATCAGAGAAGACCAAAGCAGTCCAGCAATTTCCTGAACCTAAAAACTACAAACAAGTTCAGCAATTTTTGGGATTGACAGGTTATTTCCGCAAGTTTGTACAGGCGTATTCAATCATTGCAAAGCCTCTAACTGATCTACTGAGAAAGGATGCAGTTTTCAATTTTGGACCATCGCAACATGATGCATTCGAAAAACTCAAAGCAGTCTTATGTACAGCGCCAGCACTTCGAATCTATCATCCAGGCAAAACAACTGAACTTCACACTGATGCAAGCAAGCTTGGATATGGTGCAATATTACTACAAAAAGCATCTGGAGAAAATGTGTTTCATCCTACTTATTACTTCAGCAAGAAAACCTCACCCGCTGAAGAAAAATACCCAAGCTATGAGCTTGAAGTTTTAGCCATTATATCAGCATTAAAGAAGTTTCGAGTGTACCTATTAGGCATTCCATTCAATATCGTCACCGATTGTGCAGCTTTCAAAATGACAATGATAAAAAAGGAAATTTCGTCGCGCATTGCTGGATGGGCCTTACTATTGGAGGAATACGACTACAAATTGGAACATAGGCCAAACGAACGTATGAAGCATGTGGACGCGCTCAGCAGAAATCCATGTGTACTTTTACTGCAGAGTAACATAATTGAACAAATAAAAGCCTGTCAGCAGAACGACGAAAAAATAGCCGCCATCGTGAAAGCTTTGTCAGTGGGGAACTATGCAGATTACTTTTTAGACCACGGAATCCTCTATAAGGCTGCTGGCGGGGGAAAGCTGTTAGTTGTACCTCGAGCGATGCAACATTCAGTGATCCGACAAATTCACGATCAGGGTCACTTTGGAGTACGCAAAATGAGCGAGCTGATATCAAGAGAATTTTGGATCGATAACCTTTCCACAAAATTGGACAACTTTGTAAAAAGCTGCGTTAAATGCATTTTGGCATCTCGAAAGTTTGGGAAAAAGGAAGGACTTCTGCACCCTATCCCGAAAGATGAAGTACCATTGTCAACGTACCACATCGATCATTTGGGACCTCTCACCGCGTCAAATAAGCAATACCGTTACATTTTCACCGTTATCGACGCGTTTAGCAAATTTGTTTGGATTTATCCAGTCAAATCAACTACTGCAGAAGAAGTACTAAAAAAACTTGACTATCAAAAATGTGTTTTTGGGAATCCAAGACGCATTATTTCCGATCGTGGTTCAGCATTCACGTCAACTTCTTTCCAAGAATATTGTGAAACGGAGCAGATCGAACATATTTTAATTACGACAGGTGTACCACGCGGTAATGGCCAGGTAGAGAGAGTCCATGGCGTTATCGTACCTACGCTAGCGAAACTTTCTAGTGATAAACCGGAAAGCTGGTACAAATACGTAGGAAACTTGCAGCGATTCCTGAACAATACGATTCAACGGAGTATCGGTCGAACTCCTCACGAGTTAATGTTCGGCACCAAAATGCGTTCACCGGAAGATGTCAGATTGGCGGAAGCAGTAGAAGCAGAGTGGGTCAAACAATTCGATAGTTTCAGGGAGGCAGCCCGTATCGAAGCTCGGGCGAACATTGAAAAGATCCAGCAGGAGATGAAAACGAATTTCGACAAGAATCGTAAGGAAGCTGAAGGATACGAAGTGGGAGATCTGGTGGCTATTAGTAGAACGCAGTTTGGCAGCCATTTGAAGATAGCAGCGAAGTTTTTGGGACCATATCGGGTTACCAAGAAAAAAAGAAACGAGCGATATGATGTCGAGAAGGTAGGGGACGTGGAAGGTCCAATCAGGACTTCGACTTGTGCAGAATATATGAAACGTTTCGTGCCAAATGATGAAGACGATGAGTACGATGACTAGGAAGGCGAAAACTGCAGTGATAGTATATCATCCGGGCCGGATGAATGTCAGGAGGACCGAATGTGGAGAATTATTTTGATCAACCCTAGAACCAATCCTTTGCACTCGTCCTCTCTATAATATTGTGTCTCTCTAAACTTAAATAAAGTTAAGTTAACTTTGAAGAGGCAGTACTCAAGTAAGAGCGCAAAGGACCGGTCCTATTGCTACGATTCGTGAACTTGAATAAATCCAGTAATTATTGTAAGTCACGGTGTGAAACCCTCTCTTATCCGAAAGATTCCATTCCCGATTATCGCGGTAGCTAGAGAAAAGCGACAATAGGTGGGGGCTCGTCCGGGAATTGGAATTTTTGAGAGTGGTGTAAAACGTTCGCAAAGGACAGTGCGAACAAACTGACAAGTGTTAATATCGAATCGATTGGAAATAATTTACGTGAACAGTAAATCCGATCCTGTAAGTTCGATTGTTTAATCCTAAAACAATTTGGATTAAGTGAGAACATTTTTCCTTAATTTCGACATCAAACGTGAAAACCACGCTGCTGAAACGTGGTCAGTGCGATTCTTTTATTCCATTGTGGTTTGATAACGTTTTTACCGCTCAAGGTCAAACCACATAATAGTTGGTCGAAACACAATAGTACTGTAGAAAAGTGATCGGGTTCGATCGAACCCAGACAATTGTCTAGTGCAACAATGGACGATAGACCGCCAACACCACCAATACCGCCTCCTAACATCGGTCAACCATACGATTACGTTTTCCAACCTTCTTTCGCAAACAGTACAGCACCAGTGCAAGTTAATCCGAATAATACGTTCGCTCAATTGATAGATCAACTTAACTACTCCAATATTACGGCTATGAATCTTAGCCAACAGTTAAATGCCATGCGCACGGAGATGCAGTCGTTAATGCAGGAAAACGTTAGGTTGAACGGACTAGTGGAAAACATGCGTAGAATTTCGGTAGTCCAACCGGCTTCTAGCACTCCAAACATTGTTGGAAATTCAGTCGAGCACGTATCGCGTACCGAGTTATTGGCAGGGCTTCAGACACCAGTGGGACAAAACGTAAACGCCGGTGAAAACAATGGCAGTGTCGATATCGGTGGTGGTGGTGCAGTGAATGGGGCGGCAGCTGATGGTCGCAACATCGGACGGCTATCTGGATTAGTGAATATGGAAAATGACTGTTTCGGTGCGGGTAATCGTGCCGAAAATGTAGTTGAAGAACGTCAAGGAGGTGCCGTTAGTGAAAGACGAGGCGTGCCGGAACAACGATGGAATGTGAATGAAATAGAAGCGGCTTTTGCAGAATTCAACGGTACAGATTATTATTCAGTGAATAAGTGGATCGCCGACTTTGAGGAAATAGCAGACTCTATTGGGCTTTCGGAGCTTCAAAGATTCGTGTTGGCAAAGAAGAAACTAGTTGGGGTGGCTAAATTATCCCTTAATACGGTGAGCTACATCACAACCTGGAGCGCTCTGCGGGTTTTTCTGCGGAATGAATTCGAAGTTAAGGAGAACAGTGCGGTTATTCACGAAAAACTACGATATCGAAAAAGAAACAGCGGCGAAAATGTGTTGGAATACTTTTTAGTTATGCGTGAAATTGGTGCGAGAGCGAATCTTGATATCGAAGCGATAATCACTTATACCATAAACGGAATCAATGACAATGGTCTCGATAAAACCGTACTTTATGGATCTAAGTCCATTTCAGAATTTCGTGAAAAGTTGCGCCTCTACCAGAGCTTGAAAGATGTAAAATACGGAAGAGATTCGACAACCATGCCTTCATTTAACGGTCGACAGTCTAATGCGCGTTCGACAAGTTCCAGTAGCTTCCATAACAATGGACACAGGGTGAACAACCGTAAACCAAATGCACCGATGAAGCCAATAATCTGCTACAGTTGCGGGCAAGGAGGCCATATCTCGAAAGATTGTCCCAAAGGAAGAAGTGACAAAACAGTCCATATGTGTAACTACGAAAAATCTCCTGTTAAAGGCACTTTCATGAAAATAAAAGTTAATTCAATGTCAATCTGTGCGTTTTTCGATTCCGGATCGGATGTATCGCTGGTTAATGAAGAGTGGTTAAAAAAGTTGGAAATACCGATAAATGTAGCTGATAAGAAGAAACTTATTACGTTAAATGGTTCAGTTTGGACCCTCGGAGCGACGCACCTTGAAGTGGAGGTGGAGGATACTGTGTTGAAAATGGTTTTTGACGTTTTAGCTGCGAAAGATATGCCACATGAAATTATACTGGGAAGAAATCTGTTGGCGTTTGGTGATGTGAGCGTAACTGCCGAGGGTGCCAAATTTAAAGTAAAAGAAGAACATTTTGCGCTGCGGATTGCTGTCGATGAAATTACTGAAGAACCTCTAGTTCACATAAAAGATCCTTCGTTGCGTGAAGAAGTAAAGTGTCTTATCAACCAATATGTACCGCAAAAAACAGAAGAAACAAAGGTGGCGTTGAAAATAGTGTTACGTGATGAAACGCCCATTACTCAGTTGCCACGCCATCTCGCGCCTCTGGAAAAACAAATAGTCGATGAACAGATTAGTGAGTGGTTGAAAAATGGAATTATCCGGAAAAGTGCGTCAGATTTTAGCAGCCCTATTGTGCTCGCGCATAAAAAGGATGGGACCCGACGGCTCTGCGTGGATTATCGTCGTCTGAATAGGGCAATTGTACGTGATCACTTTCCCATTCCGTTGATTGAGGACATCCTAGATGATCTTCATTCTGCCAAAGTTTTTTCTACGCTTGATCTCGAAAACGGGTTTTTTCATATTCCGGTCGAAGAGAACAGTATCAAGTACACGTCTTTTGTAACCAGATCTGGACAGTTCGAGTTCCTGAAAACACCGTTTGGCTTAAGTATTTCACCAACTGTCTTTCAACGTTTCGTCAACGACGTATTCCGTGATTTAATAGAGAGAAGAATTGTCATCGTTTACATCGACGACCTTTTGATTCCTGGCACCGACGAGCGGGACGGTGTGAAAAAATTACGAATGGTTTTGGATGTTGCCAGCAAGAACGGATTACGGATCAAATGGAAAAAGTGTCAAATATTGTGTCGATCAATAACACACCTGGGTTATGAAATTTGTGAAGGAGTGATTTGTCCGTCATCAGAGAAGACCAAAGCAGTCCAGCAATTTCCTGAACCTAAAAACTACAAACAAGTTCAGCAATTTTTGGGATTGACAGGTTATTTCCGCAAGTTTGTACAGGCGTATTCAATCATTGCAAAGCCTCTAACTGATCTACTGAGAAAGGATGCAGTTTTCAATTTTGGACCATCGCAACATGATGCATTCGAAAAACTCAAAGCAGTCTTATGTACAGCGCCAGCACTTCGAATCTATCATCCAGGCAAAACAACTGAACTTCACACTGATGCAAGCAAGCTTGGATATGGTGCAATATTACTACAAAAAGCATCTGGAGAAAATGTGTTTCATCCTACTTATTACTTCAGCAAGAAAACCTCACCCGCTGAAGAAAAATACCCAAGCTATGAGCTTGAAGTTTTAGCCATTATATCAGCATTAAAGAAGTTTCGAGTGTACCTATTAGGCATTCCATTCAATATCGTCACCGATTGTGCAGCTTTCAAAATGACAATGATAAAAAAGGAAATTTCGTCGCGCATTGCTGGATGGGCCTTACTATTGGAGGAATACGACTACAAATTGGAACATAGGCCAAACGAACGTATGAAGCATGTGGACGCGCTCAGCAGAAATCCATGTGTACTTTTACTGCAGAGTAACATAATTGAACAAATAAAAGCCTGTCAGCAGAACGACGAAAAAATAGCCGCCATCGTGAAAGCTTTGTCAGTGGGGAACTATGCAGATTACTTTTTAGACCACGGAATCCTCTATAAGGCTGCTGGCGGGGGAAAGCTGTTAGTTGTACCTCGAGCGATGCAACATTCAGTGATCCGACAAATTCACGATCAGGGTCACTTTGGAGTACGCAAAATGAGCGAGCTGATATCAAGAGAATTTTGGATCGATAACCTTTCCACAAAATTGGACAACTTTGTAAAAAGCTGCGTTAAATGCATTTTGGCATCTCGAAAGTTTGGGAAAAAGGAAGGACTTCTGCACCCTATCCCGAAAGATGAAGTACCATTGTCAACGTACCACATCGATCATTTGGGACCTCTCACCGCGTCAAATAAGCAATACCGTTACATTTTCACCGTTATCGACGCGTTTAGCAAATTTGTTTGGATTTATCCAGTCAAATCAACTACTGCAGAAGAAGTACTAAAAAAACTTGACTATCAAAAATGTGTTTTTGGGAATCCAAGACGCATTATTTCCGATCGTGGTTCAGCATTCACGTCAACTTCTTTCCAAGAATATTGTGAAACGGAGCAGATCGAACATATTTTAATTACGACAGGTGTACCACGCGGTAATGGCCAGGTAGAGAGAGTCCATGGCGTTATCGTACCTACGCTAGCGAAACTTTCTAGTGATAAACCGGAAAGCTGGTACAAATACGTAGGAAACTTGCAGCGATTCCTGAACAATACGATTCAACGGAGTATCGGTCGAACTCCTCACGAGTTAATGTTCGGCACCAAAATGCGTTCACCGGAAGATGTCAGATTGGCGGAAGCAGTAGAAGCAGAGTGGGTCAAACAATTCGATAGTTTCAGGGAGGCAGCCCGTATCGAAGCTCGGGCGAACATTGAAAAGATCCAGCAGGAGATGAAAACGAATTTCGACAAGAATCGTAAGGAAGCTGAAGGATACGAAGTGGGAGATCTGGTGGCTATTAGTAGAACGCAGTTTGGCAGCCATTTGAAGATAGCAGCGAAGTTTTTGGGACCATATCGGGTTACCAAGAAAAAAAGAAACGAGCGATATGATGTCGAGAAGGTAGGGGACGTGGAAGGTCCAATCAGGACTTCGACTTGTGCAGAATATATGAAACGTTTCGTGCCAAATGATGAAGACGATGAGTACGATGACTAGGAAGGCGAAAACTGCAGTGATAGTATATCATCCGGGCCGGATGAATGTCAGGAGGACCGAATGTGGAGAATTATTTTGATCAACCCTAGAACCAATCCTTTGCACTCGTCCTCTCTATAATATTGTGTCTCTCTAAACTTAAATAAAGTTAAGTTAACTTTGAAGAGGCAGTACTCAAGTAAGAGCGCAAAGGACCGGTCCTATTGCTACGATTCGTGAACTTGAATAAATCCAGTAATTATTGTAAGTCACGGTGTGAAACCCTCTCTTATCCGAAAGATTCCATTCCCGATTATCGCGGTAGCTAGAGAAAAGCGACATGAATATGAATATATGGTACTACCACCGCCTTAGCAGAACATCCGTTCATAGCAATGAGCCTATCATGTCAAAAAGAGTTGTACATATTCAAAGATTGGTCATGCTTCCCAACTCTTGTATGAAGGGCCAAAAGGGAATTGGTCGGTAAGCAACATCACTTACACGTACCAGGGATTTAGAGAATCTCCTTCCAAGAGCAAAGTCGCCTGAGTCAATCTTTGAATAAGCCGTCTTAATGCAGAATGGCTCCAGCAGGTGGGGAGAAGAGCCCGCTCATTATCCACTATGTGTTGTTAATCGGGCCAAAATTAACCCTAGAAAGTTGACTGTTTCACTCTCCCTAGGCACACCGCTTCAAACAAGTGCTCTGATGGTCCCTCCCTCTTCCCGATTCTAATTTATTTATTTAATACTGGTATTATATTTAAGTGTATCTTACTATATAACCAAATAGGAAAATAAGTAACATTACCTTTTTAAATCTGTACCTGCATACCTGCACATTTGTTTTATGTGATGCAACATCTACATCCAATACTAATTTCTTGTACCACGAACTCCGTTGCAATTGGACCCTGTTAGCGTTGTCGACTTCATCAGAGGGCTTTAACCTAAAAACATGCTTGATCCTAAAAAGAAAGAGAAAAAAGAGAAAAACAAAAAAGACCAGAAAAGCAGGAGAAAGCACAACGATGTAGACTTCCTATCCCCGTGACGATTCCAGCATTGTGTATTGAAAACATGTAGATCAAAATTAAACATAAAATGTTATGTAATTAACATAACACTGTGTTTTATAATATAATGTACTGTTATAATTAAACAATATGCGAGCTTGATGTAGGAACTATGTACATACTGACTATCCGACGGGCCACCTTTGGCTCCTATGAGCCAATAACTGCCTGAATTCGGACTTTGTCTATTGTGGAAAGCTTATTTGAATTTATTAAACCATCACATAAGTTTGCTCAAAAACTGTATAGTGTTGGCTTTTTATAAACCGACCAGAAATATTCAATAAGACAATCCTTGTCAGTTGATTTTTACAAATAAACAAACAAACAAAATATCGCTTCATTGCCAGGGATGGTTTGATCACTTTGACTCAATCGTTAACGTCGGAGGCCCAATCTGCACCTCCATAATCGACTAATGGCTTATTAATTTAGCCCCTTCGACGACCAGAAGCCGCTAAAAGAGGTGGACGTAAGCAGATCGTAAGGTTTAAAGACGTGGTGTGGTGAACGTAGCGGTGTTGGAGATGCAGTAAATCCGGATTGCCGGAAGTATTTCTGGTAACACTGCACTGCGGTACGTCAAATGAGTACTGAATGATAAGAAAGGGATAGAGATGATTAGGAACGGACTGGGAGCCAAAGGGCCCACCGGGCCTTTGAGATTAGGGGCCCCAGTCTGCAATATTCTCGTGACAGTAAATTAACAGAAAAAACTCAAGAGACATTAGCGCTACAAGGACAGTACATCGAATAATTATGGGATCTATTTTGTAAGTCATGTCGTGCGACTTGACTTGACTCATTATTTGTCGAATGTCGCGTACGGGGAGAACGGGCAGCATAGCGGCTCGATGCACGATCGAAACAAAACAAACTCACTCGTCATTAGGACCGAATCATCATCTTTTAGCGTGTGCGTCATTCACGGTGGTTCACGGTATTTTAGTTTGGACGCATTTTTCTTCAACACAATCTTCGCCAATTCGAGTTTTAGTTTGTTCAGCCACCACCACAGTTGTTCTATCGACAATAGCCATTTCATCGGCAAAGCAGACGAACTAACCAGATTTGCTAAAGATTGTGCGAGAGGCGAACCAGCACAGGCTGAAAACCTCTCTAATATAGAATAAAAAAAAGATTGTGCCTGGGTGTTGCTTCGTTCATAACATCCTGTAGCTGTTGAACAGCCCACATGAGGGACCATCACGTTGACCAAGTCCCCTGCGAGGTTTTTTTTCTTACCACCGCGACCATTATTCTGATCTATTGTGGTGACTCCTGTGAGGTTAGAATGGCCATGATTTTACGGTCGATGGTATCATACGCAACTTTGAAATCAATGACAATTATTTCGTTGCGTTGAATTCGGTATTTATGGACTTTTTGGAGTATCTGCCATAGCGTGAATATTTGATTCTTTACTGACCGTCCTTCAGCGAACCCGGAAGAGCCCTTTCCACATTCTGATGAATGCCACTGTGCATCTTTGTCGGCAATGCAGCGTTTACCTCATCTACCTCCCATTTATATTGCAGCAGATTCTAAGTTATAGGGTTAATTACATACAAAATTGCAAGTAGCAAATAAGCTGATTTTATAAATGATAGTACTTCAACAGTTCAATATATATAAGTAGCTTAGTGCGCCTACACGTCAGAACAGAGAAAAGAATCGAGAGATCAGGATTTCTGCTCTTAGAATCCAGAGGTTTCTTATTTCATAGTGCAGGCGATTCCCGTACCTAGATATAGCTATCGCTGGGGTACAACTCCGCAGAATTCTTTCACACGATTTCAATGCGAGGAATTCCAGAGACTGTGCAAATCTACAAGTTTCTACAAAGCGGTCAGGTGCAAGAATTTCGCCATGTCTGTGATGTACAATCGCCTCTATTCTACATACCGATCGGAGCCGGATCCGATCAGAAATTGCGTTTCGATCGGAATACATCGTATCGTATAACATACGTCGATCGGGACGTTTCTGATCGGAACGAGCCCGATCGGAATGCAGAATCGAGGCAAATGATAGTGCTTACTGCTTACTGACAAAATGACGGTAACAGCCAGGTGAAAGAGTAAGGTAAGGTAAGGTTGCTGGAAAGGATGGTATCCTCGTTGAACTTCTAAAGGCGGGGAGCGAGCAGCTGTGCAAAATAATTCGCCGCAACATTGTCAAGATATGGGTGGTAAATAAATATCGGAGGAGTGGTTGATTGGCCTCAATTCCCATAATTTTAAATACGGACATCGACTCGAGAGTAAAAACTTTCGAGGAATTATATTGCTCAATTCTGCTTATAAGGTGCTCTCCCTATCCTATGTTGTAGCCTGATCAGATGGATCAGATATTTACCCTGCGTCTAGTAACTGATGAGTTTCAGGAGTACAGCTAGCATACTCATCATCTTTTTGTGGATTTTAAAGCGGCATACGATTCAGCCAAACGAAATGAGCTGTGACAGTTAACGCTAGGACATGGTTTTCCTACAGAATTAGTTACGTTGATTCGTGAAACGCTGGATGGGTAAAAATTATGAGTCAGAATAGCGGATAAAACCTCACATACTTCTTGATTTCGCTGATAACGTCGATATTTCCGAAATCAGCAGTAGAGCAGGGGAAAAAGCCTTTAGGCCATTTAAATGGGAAACTGGGATTTACCATTAACACCGCCAAAACGAAGTATATGGCTAGCAGGGAACGTGGAAGTCCAAATGGTGTTGATGCCGAGGAGGAACTAAATGGGGAACGATATGAAGTAGTAGGGTAAGGAACGAGTTAAGCAGTGTCACCTATTTTAATCAGTTGAACATAAATGAGCCGAAAATGCACTTTTTTATTCATATTTTCAAAATTTTTTAATAGGATCATCTTCACAAATCACTTAACCATACATTTGATTCACACAAACACAGTTTATTGGGTTTCCGACAAGAAATATGATGAATTAAAAATTGTTGTCCAAAAACGTGCATTTTTCAGCTGCTGGAGGCAATCGCCACCTCGCTACTAACAAATCCATCACATTTTTCAGCACTGATTACAATCACTCTAAAAGTCAAGCACTCAATTGTCACATACCATATTATTCAGTCTCTTTTTTTCTATTATCTAAGGCTATGTCACTAGCCGAAAGTTTTATTATTTTCTAACAAAACTGAAAACAAATTCTGAATTGACGGAACCTGTTCACCAGTAGCAGCAGCTGCAGCATAACTGATGAACTATCGTGTTGCCAAGACTTTGTTTCGGTTCTGGAAATAACAATTACAGGTTTGAAATTAACTGAAACCTCCAATGGTGAAAACGAGGTTCAACACTTTCAAGAGAAATGTATGTTCATAATTAATTTTTCTTTATTAAAAACAACCGAAAAGACAGCTTTTTCAATAATTTTCGAAGATTTTCTCAGTGATTTAATAAAGCAACGATGTGTTTCAATGTTATTTGCTTTGACAACACTGTTCTGAGTCGGATCGTTTGTACTGCTATATGTTTACCTCTTTTGTTCTCCCACCATCCTTATGAACAGCGAGTGAGACGTCAAACTTGCAGTTTCCCATAAGAACACCAGAGAATAAAAGAGACGACGAATACCGTTTGCCGAACGGTGCGGTGAGTGTATGCCCCGATAAACAATTTAGACAGATGGCATTTTACGCATCTATGCCGATACGCTATGCCGATTACGCATCAGATGCCGATTAGTAGGTCGCGGATAGGAACGCGAACTTACTGAATAGGAGGAAAAGTTCGAGGGATTTTTTAAGGGGACGTAAAAAAAATCAGATTTCAGGATTGCTTAAAAAAGCACCTTGCGGGTTGTTACGGCAGGCGTTACGACCAATACGCTAGCGTCGTATGTTACCGAAGGGCACGCTGGTAAAATGAGAACTGGGACCGGGATCAGCACACAGTCATAATGACAAGATCATTTGCATTCAGTCCGTTAATAGATTGTCATCTCTGGATAAGTGCTAATTAATTTTCTTATAATTTCAACATTATTAAAATAGAGTAACGAATTTCGTGAGTAGCTTAGGGTATTTTGTATCTATTATTACTTATTTTGTTATTCGGACCAGGTTCCAACATTATTAATACGCGGCTGCACGGAGTAGGCAGACCTAGCAAGTGAGGTTAGGAGCACCGTAGGACAAATAAAGTCACTAAAATTGTAAGCCCTTTTTTGATAACACGTGTTCCGCATTAAAACTAAAAGATATAAATTTACAGCTTTAAAGCTCGTTATGGAATAAACCATTTAGCTGACAGAACGGTGACTTTTCCTATTTGCCGGTGGCAACATTCTTTAAAGAATTTTATCCGGACTTGCTAAACGCTGTAGGAGACGGTGACAGGCAAACCGATCTGCGATGGCTACAAACACGGACGAAGTTGATCAAACCCAGTACAATTGTGCAGGATGCACGGCTGCGGATCATGAGGAGGATATGGTAGCTTGCGATAGATGTAATCGTTGGTACCATTTCTCATGTGCAAAGGTTGATGCAACAATCAAGCACCGTAAGTGGCAATGCAAGGAATGTGTGTTGTCGACTACTATTAGCGAGGTCATATCGGTGTCGGGAAAATCTGGTAATAGCTCTCGATCTGCGCGGGTTCAGCTACAATTGCTGCATATTGAAGAGGAAAAAAAGGTACAAGAAGAACTATTGGCGGAGAAACAAGAACGCGAACGCGTTCGTCAGCAAAACGCTTTGCAAGAGCAGGAAAAGCTACTGATGGAAAAGCAAGAGCACGAACGTCTTCGTCAAGAACAGGAACGTATTCGTATCGAACAAGCATTTAAGGAAAAGGAGAAGCTGCTAGCCGAGAAGCTGGAACAGGAACGTATTCTGCAGGAGACGGCCTTGAAGGAGAAAAATGAGCTTCGAAAAAAGTACTTGAACGAAAAATATGCTGCACTCATCAAAGCCGCAGCAGAAGAAAATGGAAGTGAATGTCGTTTTAGCCAAATCAGCGGTTCGAGTAAAGTGAGACTCTTGATAGACACTCATAGGAAGCAGTTGGCTGGGGCCAAATTCGACGCCGAACCAGTTCCAGTGACCTATCCAGTCCCCTCCAATGGGCCTAACGAACAGAAGGGTGCAAATGAAGGGAAACAATTACAGCATGCTGACGCGCTGACGCAGAGTAAACCTTCGGCAGAGGAAATTCCGAAGTATACTGGGACGATAAAGAAGGTACCAATTCCACCAGCAAAGGTCACGTCAACGCCGGTTATTAAGAAAGCGATAGAACCAGCAGCAAGATCAGTGCAAGGGCATCGGTCAGATGCACCGCAAGTAGTGTTACGCTCAAATGTTGAACCAGAACAAATCCAACAGCAAAAATATCAAACAGAAAATCTAAATCGCGAAAGTGTAGCACCGCACCCTAGGCCAGTCGATAGACCATTTGTACCAAATCATACAATTAATCAATCTGATTCCAACGTACAGTTTCAACAACAATTAGCTGCCAGGCAGGTGGTCCCTAAGGAGTTACCGGTGTTCACGGGAAATCCAGAAGAATGGCCATTGTTTGTGAGCAGCTACCGAAACTCGACAAGCATGTGCGGTTATACTAATGCGGAAAATTTAATGAGACTGCAAAGGTGTCTGAAAGGTGCAGCCATGGAAGCAGTACGGAGCAATTTATTATTGCCATCTTCCGTTCCTCAGGTGATGGACACACTAGAAACATTGTTCGGGGGTCCTGAACGACTGGTCCAGTCATTACTCAACAAAGTTCGAAAGGCACCACCACCGAAGTCTGATAAACTGGAGACTCTTATTAATTTCGGCTTAGTGGTTCAGAATCTCGTCGGGCATTTGAGAGCGGCTAATCAACAAGCACATCTAACTAATCCAACGTTATTACACGAGCTAGTGGAAAAGTTACCAGCAAACATTCGTCTGGAATGGGCAATGTTCAAGAGGCGCCAAACTATAGTCGATCTTGGTACTTTCTGCGAGTACATGACGTCGCTTATATCAGCAGCTTGTGAGGTCACTACGTTCTGTCCAGATCCCTCCAGACCGGGTCGAAATGATAAATCAATTCCTAGGGAGAAAGTGTTCATGAATACTCACTCGCAGTACGACGCAAGTAAGAAGGTTGATACTGGTAAGCGAACAAAAAATCAAGAAAAACCATGTTTTGTGTGTCAGAGTACTAGCCACAGGGTTAGAGATTGTACTAGGTTTAAGTCTCAATCATTAGCAGATCGTTGGAAAGTAGTAGAAGCGAATCAAATGTGTAGTAGGTGCTTGGTTACCCACGGCAGATGGCCGTGCAAGTCTGCACGACTGTGTGAAGTGAACGGTTGTAGACAGAATCATAATCCACTTTTGCATCCAGGCCGACCTAGAGTAGGTGAGAGAGTAGACACAAATTATAATTTTCCTTCAGTCGTTTCTGTACACCAGCAAATACAAAGTAATACACTTTTCCGTATTGTGCCGATAATGTTGTATGGGAAGACGGGTCAGATAAAAACGTTTGCGTTCCTTGATGAGGGTTCATCGATCACTCTTATGGACAAGAATCTTGCAGATCAGCTAGGGGCAGAAGGGAAAGTCCAACCTCTGTGCCTGACGTGGACAGCAAATGTTACTCGCCACGAAACCGATTCACGTAGAGTTAACCTGAAGGTGTCGGGACTTGGAAGCACAAAGGTCTTTCCACTGAATAACGTTCGAACCGTGGGAAGTTTAAATTTGCCAGTGCAAACAATGTGTTACGACGATCTCTCTATGAGATTCCCTCATTTACAGGGACTACCAGTTAGAAGTTATCAAGACGCAGTACCTCAGTTACTAATTGGCTTGGACAATCTAAAATTAGCGATACCGCTCAAAAGGCGCGAGGGACGATTTAATGAGCCTATGGCAGCAAAAACTAGGCTTGGCTGGGCGGTGTTTGGTAATATGAACGAGTCAGCAGATACTACTACTTCACCTTCGTTTCATATATGTGCGTGTAACGAAGGACTTCGTCTTCACGACTTGGTGAAAACTTTTTTTGCAGTCGATAATTTGGGAATTTCGGCTGCACCGATGCCAGAAAGTGAGGAAGTGAAACGCGCAAAGGATATTCTTCGAAACACAACAGTGCGACTGGACGATGGTCGATTCGAAACTGGCCTGCTCTGGAGGACAGATAAAGTAGAATTCCCGAGCAGTTATTTTATGGCAGAGCGGAGATTAAGATGTTTAGAACACCGTTTGGATTGCCAACCGGAATTACGCGCTAAAGTGGAGAAACTTATAGACGAGTTCCAGATCAAAGGATACGCCCACAAAGCAACCCCTTGTGAAATAGAAGAGGCTGATCCAAAGCGAACGTGGTTTTTACCGATCGGCATCGTTATCAATCCTCGTAAGCCCGATAAAGTGCGGATAATCTGGGATGCAGCAGCGGAAGTAAATGGAATCTCCTTCAACTCTATGCTGCTGAAGGGCCCGGATCTTCTGACAGCTATAAATGCCGTTCTATGTCGCTTCCGACAGTGCCGTGTGGCCGTCGCCGGAGATATTAGGGAAATGTTTATGCAGCTCAGCATGCGTCGGGATGACCGTTTCGCTCAGATGTTTCTCTTTCGTAAGGATAGGTCTATGCCTCCAGAGGTCTACATCATGGACGTGGCGATTTTCGGTTCCACTTGTTCACCATGCGCCGCACAGTATGTGAAAAATAAAAATGCAGAAGAATGGAGTAAGCAGTTTCCCGACGCAGCAGTAGCTATCGTCGAAAATCACTACGTGGACGATTATCTGGATAGTCGTGATACGGAGGAAGAAATAATCCAGTTAGCCACCGAGGTGAAAACCGTGCACGCTAAAGCAAAGTTCGAAATTCGAAACTGGATGTCGAATTCCAAGGAAGTGCTTAAAAGGATTGGAGCAGAAAGTTTGGAATCGCAGAAAGATTTATCGGTGGACAAACAAAACAAAACAGAGCGTGTCTTAGGTATGACGTGGAGACCCGACGAGGACATATTCATGTTTTCATTCGTGTTACCGGCTGGACTACAGCGTTTATTGTTGGGAGAAGCTCCACCCACGAAGAGGACCATACTGCGCCTGGTCATGTCCCTATTTGATCCACTCGGTCTGATTTCCCATCTGTTAATACACGGTAAAATCATAATCCAAGAACTCTGGCGATCTGGTGCGGATTGGGATGACGAGGTACCAGAAACCATTCTGAAACTCTGGGAAAAATGGATTGACAAGCTACAGCATTTAAATGAACTTCGAATCCCTCGCTGTTATTTTCCTGGATATGACCCAGCCAGCTACAAGTCATTGGAAATACATGTATTTGTCGATGCTAGTTTGGCTGCGTTTGCGTGTGCCGGATATTTTCGAATAGTGGATCGTGGTCAAGTCCGCTGTATTCTGGTGGCTTCAAAGGCTAAGGTTGCTCCTGTGAAACCATTATCAGTACCCCGTCTTGGACTTCGAGCCGCAGTAATGGGAGTACGCTTACTAAAGTCCATTGAAGAAAATCATACGCTTTGTGCAACTCGTCGATTCATATGGAGCGATTCCAGTACCGTTCTGTCATGGATTCGCTCGGATACTAGGAAATATCGTCAGTATGTTGCTATTAGAGTTGGAGAAATATTAGAAGAAACCAGCGTAGGAGAATGGAAATTTGTTCCAGGAAAACAGAATGTAGCAGATGAAGCCACAAAATGGAATAAAGGCCCAGAGTTAAAGTCGACTTCTCAATGGTTCGTGGCACCAACATTTCTCTACCAATCGGAGGAGTTCTGGCCCACGGAAGAGTCGCAAGATCCTATCGAGATTGCAGAAGAACTTCGACCAGTTCACGTTCATCGGGAAGTAATACGGTCAGGGACAATTGATTGTACCAGATTTTCCAAGTGGGAGCGACTGTTGCGTTCAGTGGCCTACGTGTATCATTTTATCGATATGTGTAGAAGGGATAGGAATAACCAAGCATTTCCTGACAAAGCCTTGTTGGTGAGCGAAGATTTTGAACGTGCGGAGCGAATGCTTTGGCGAGATGCTCAAGCTGAGGAATACGCGGATGAAATTGTTGTACTGGAGAAGCTGCAGCATGCAACCGATTGCACTGTAATTAAATTGGACCCGAACAGTCTCTTAAGAAAGCTTTCACCCTTTTTGGACAATAATAAAATTGTTCGAATGGCAGGAAGAATTGAAAATTCACCGTACGCGACGTATGATGCGAAATATCCGATCATTCTTCCAAAGAATCACACCATTACGAAGTTGATCATTGACTGGAATCATCGGAAGTATGGCCATCAAAACTCAGAAACAGTTGTGAATGAAATGCGGCAAAAATTTCACATTTCTGGACTTCGCTTAGCGGTTAAGAACGTCGTGAAACAATGCAAATGGTGTGCAATACAAAAGGCTAAGCCACTAGTACCACGAATGGCAGCTCTCCCTGAGGAACGTGTAACGCCAAATGTGCGACCGTTTACCCACGTTGGGATTGACTACTTTGGTCCATTTATGATTAAAATAGGCCGTAAGCAGATCAAACGTTGGGTGGCATTGTTTACGTGCCTAACGATCAGAGCAATACATCTAGAGGCTGTAAGTTCTATGACAACGGAATCCTGCAAGCTGGCCATAAGAAGATTTGTCACACGACGAGGTGCGCCTCTACAGATCTTCACGGATAACGGGACCAACTTTGTAGGTGCTAGTCGAGAGCTTGCAGATCAGATCAGAGGGATTAATAATGGGCTCGCGACAACTTTTACAAATGCCGATACGCAGTGGAAATTTATTCCACCAGCCTCTCCGCACATGGGCGGAGCGTGGGAGAGAATGGTGAGATCTGTTAAGTCAGCAATGAGATCATTAAATCAGTCGCGAACGCCTTCTGAAGAAGTTTTCCAGACAATTCTTTGTGAAGCTGAGTCGATGGTGAATTCGCGACCGTTGACATATATGCCATTGGAACCGCCGCAGTATGAAGCTCTTACGCCTAATCATTTTATTCTACTCAGTTCTAGCGGAGTGAAACAACCTGAACAGCCACCAACAGTAATGCAAGATAGTCTACGAAATGGATGGAAGCAGTGCCAATACATGTTAGACCGGCTTTGGGTAAGGTGGGTGCGTGAATATTTGCCGACAATAACGCGTAGAACAAAATGGTTCGCTGAGGTGCGATCGGTGCAAGAAGGTGATGTTGTATTGATACTGGACGAAGGAGTACGAAACCGATGGATGCGAGGAAGAATACAGAAGGTGATACCTGGAAAGGATGGGCGCATCAGGCAAGCAGAGGTTAAAACTGCTCTAGGAGTTATGCGCAGGCCGGTAGCTAAGATAGCGGTTCTAGACGTTGCTGATACTGGTAAAGCTGCGAACCCGGAGCAGCTTTACGGGCCCGGGAATGTTACGGCAGGCGTTACGACCAATACGCTAGCGTCGTATGTTACCGAAGGGCACGCTGGTAAAATGAGAACTGGGACCGGGATCAGCACACAGTCATAATGACAAGATCATTTGCATTCAGTCCGTTAATAGATTGTCATCTCTGGATAAGTGCTAATTAATTTTCTTATAATTTCAACATTATTAAAATAGAGTAACGAATTTCGTGAGTAGCTTAGGGTATTTTGTATCTATTATTACTTATTTTGTTATTCGGACCAGGTTCCAACATTATTAATACGCGGCTGCACGGAGTAGGCAGACCTAGCAAGTGAGGTTAGGAGCACCGTAGGACAAATAAAGTCACTAAAATTGTAAGCCCTTTTTTGATAACACGTGTTCCGCATTAAAACTAAAAGATATAAATTTACAGCTTTAAAGCTCGTTATGGAATAAACCATTTAGCTGACAGAACGGTGACTTTTCCTATTTGCCGGTGGCAACACGGGTGAAAATAGGTTCGGTCTGTTCAAAATTAGTTCCGCCGCTCCAACTTTTAAAGCGAAAAATCAAACGTTTAGCTCAACAATAGTGTCTTCCAATGGTAACAGCTTGAAGAACTGAAGATAGCAAGAAGATTGGTATGCTGATATCCCCCACTTAGTCAACCCATCGCTTGTAATAAGGTAAAACAATCAGTGACCCGCTTAGACTGCTTAAAACTAGTTCTTTACCATAGATGAATTCATATATTTTGATATGCTCGTGACAGGTAACGTATTATGTTTTGTAGCTGAAGTCCCGTAGCTTGCAAAATCGCATAAAACTGGCGCTCTAGAGAACACTAATCCTCTCGGTGGCCCTTTACGGACATGAATCATGAACGTTAAAGGAAGCTAATCGACGAGTGCTTAGGGTTTTTAGCGTTAAATTTTGCAAAATGGAAAATGGAGTGTAGCGCAGACACATGAATCACGAGCTGTATCAATTGCATACTTATGCTGTTATATTGAAGGTAGTACAGTGTGGCAGTCTGCGGTGGGCTAGTCACGTGGCTAGAATGCCCGTCGGAAGAGTAGCCAAAATTATTTTAAGCAGAGAATCAAGAAGAGGCCATAGATTTCGGAGCAGACTCCGCAACTGATAAATGTTCGCTATCGAGGATGATGCACGTTCAGCTGGTGTTCGAGGGGTTTGAAGAAAGGTATGACCATAATTCATTCGGCGCAGGATCGATAACGGACCGTCGCCACTAAAGTAAACTGAGTATGGAGCTTAAGCCGACAGTTCAATATTTATAAGTAGTCAAATAACTGCGGATGAAATGCTAATTCTACTTTTAAATACTCAGAATTGAAGCTGGTAATATTTTCGGAGCTTGGACCCTAACAGCTCAGAATCATGGGCCCCAGCAATCGAACATTCGTGAGTCATAGAAAAAGTTTAACTGAAATAAAAATTTTGGAAAATCTCATTTTGTGTAACGACGAAATTTTTATTGGGGCCCACCGGGCATTTGCCCAGTTGCCCGGTGGGCCAGTCCGCCCCTGGTCTGGGACACGAGATTCAGTTCCTAACGATGTCGGGTTAGCGTTAGAAAGTACAATGGCAGGAACGTTCAGCTCGTCCCGTATTTGCTACTCTTTTCGCTCCAAATTCAGTAGATACTGACGCTTTAAATCGCTTATTGCCTTTTCCATCTCAAGATGCTTCTTACGCAGTAACTCTTTATACGTATGCTGTTGCTGATCAAACCTAGCTTGCATTTGATCCATCATTCTTTGAAATTGTTGGAGCTGTTGGTTTTGCTGTTCTTGATCTGCAGCCGACATATTTCCTGCTCCACCCTGTACAGATGCCCCACGGGACGATGCGCCCTGAGCTGTGCGCTTCGTTTCACACGACGAACAACTCCAGTCTACATCTTCGATTCCTTCATCGACACCCACGCACTTAAAGTGAAAACATCGACCGCAATCATCGCAACTCACCATCAGGCTGTTATCCGGATCTTCGCATATTCCACAACTCACACCCGACTTAGGCCCTTTCGCACGACTACCCTTTGGCATACTGAAGCTTCCCTTCTTTATCGACAGACTTCGCAGCCGGCTGTTAGAGTACAGGAAAATTACGGGGCCAGTGCAACAATCCTACTGACTCTAACTATAACTAGCAAGCACCGCCTAGCTGAGATTCGAACATACGACAACTGGCTTGTTAGACCAGCATCGTACCTCGAAGCTAGCTGGGCGGATCGCGATTAAACGGAATTTTAAAATCAATTTGTCCCCGGATTACAACGATACTTCAAAAGAAGATTCAAATCATTAAACAATCGGTGGTAGGTTTTGCAGTATACTGAAAAACACACGCTTTTGTTAGAAACGAACCGTGATGCCTGGAAGATTATTTCTTATTTGTTACTACACAATAATTAATTACCAAACAAAACACAGGAAAATCACAGTAGAAAACGTAAATGCTGGTAAATGTAGAAAAAGTCAGTATAAAATATGTTAAATAGGTCTGGGATCATTCAATCAATTTTGTGACAGGTTGTGACAAAGGGGGGGGGGGGGGGGGGGTCTAGGCAAATGTGACATCCGTCGAAAAAAATTGCATTTTCATCAAAAGGCAACAAAAATATGTTTCTCAGTCATTCATCACTCATTGTTTTATTTCGATTTTCGAACTTATTGTTCCTGCTGACGGCACTTGAAAGTCAGGCACAATTTATCAATGTTAACTAGATAGGCCACGCGTTACATTGAAGGATCAATTTACACATCAATTTCAGTTCATTTGCAATCAAAGTTTCTAGCATTTTACTAAATATTGGATAGAAAAGTACAATGAACTCTAAAAGCTATCGTCACGATGTAGTGAAACCTGCTTCGCCGAAGCAGATTGAATCTTGTTTTGAAGCGGAGCCGTGCTACTTCAATTGAAACTAAAGCTATATTTCTTCATTGATTTGTAACAATTTGCAATTGAATGTTGTTAGAGCCCTTGTTCGCAGTTATTATTTTTTATTATTTGTTATTTTCTAATATATATTCTAATAATATTCTAATAATAATTCTAATATAATCTTCTAATTGTTATTTGGGGGGGGGGGGGAGGTTGAGTTTTGTGACACAATCGGACAGAGGGGGGAGGGGGGGGTCTAAAAAAGCAGAAATTTGGCGGACGTCATATTTGAATCGTCCCTCTCCGAAATGGAGTTGAGTTTAGAAACTAAATTGAATTGAATGAATTGAGTCTGGAAACTATAAAAGACACACTACTCGAAGCACCTTAAATAACTGAATAGAAGTTAACTTTCAGTAAAGTGATATAATTTTAAAGCAAGGTGAAAGAAAATTTGCCTTAATTACCCTAATATGGTAAAATTTCCGATACAGTCGATTTCTGTTTACTTGTACCCTATTTCTGTAATCAAATCACTTAGTAGATTGTTAATTGATAGTCACGAAACGGTGCTTTTGTGCAAATTGTCTTCCGCATAAATAAGCGAGCAACTCAAAGCTTTGCTTGCAGCGGCGTGACCAAAGCCTAATCATGTGGCACGAAATAAGTCAAGTTTGCTCTGTGTCTATCGGTGCCAGAAAGCTCAGCGGGGGGAACAAAGAGCATCGGTCGGTAGTCTAGACTCTAGCCAAGCCAAGCCAGCAGCCGCTGGCAGAGCAAGTATGTGTCGCGTGCGTCTATTAACATCCCATCCAAACATTGCCCTTCGCACCTTTGCCGCATGCCTTCGTACTCCTGAAAGTTAGATAATTCATCGCACATCCGTTCGGTCCTGCCTGAGACCGAGACTGACCAAGCGAACGATGACGACACACAACAGTAGCAGTAGGTAGTGTACCCATGTATAATAGTACCGCCCGTCACACAAGTGAACCGCCGCAAGATATTTTTAGCAGCAGAAACAACAAGAGCGAAGCTTCCACCTCCGTTCGTTCCGTTGTTGGTGGCCGCGCGGCCGATGCGTTGGCGACGTCTGAGTAGAAAATTCTCGCGCGTTTAGCACGGACCACGGACGACAGCAGCCGCCAGGTGGTGGGGATTGACCGTGATTCCCAAACGGCGATCGCGACTAGAGATTTTTCCGTTTTCGATTTCACATACATTTCGGCACTGCTTAAAATTAGTGATAAGCTCTCGTCGTCGTCGTCGTCGTCGTCGTCGTCGCGTGCGCTCTCTCTGTGTCGGTCGCTCTTTTTTGCTGCTTCTGCTGATGATGCGCTACCGTTTTTCGTTAGTTAGATTATCAAAAGATTAAATTCGCTGAGCTGTTGTTATCACGGCGGTTGGTGGACTGCAGAGCAGCAGTTAGGAAAGAAAGAGTTTGGACATAGATAAGACGGTGGCCGTCAAGTTGTGTGTTGTACAAATCCACAAATTTCTAGCAAACAGCAGCAAAATGGGTGAAGAAATGTAAACTGTCCTACATAGCATAAAATATACTAGTATTATGGTGCTGGTTTCAACGCGTCACCGACAGTAGGTAATTGGGTAATCGTATTTTTTGCTCTGTTTTTTTTCTGCAGCTCACGACGGTGCAGCAAAGTGGACGACGCTTTCAGCCAGAAAAGATGTCTGAATTGGTTTCGCGAGTACACAACACCAAACGACCCGGATACATTGGGTGAGTTTTGCTGGCCCTGTCCTTGCGAATGTGTTGATACATGATCGTTGTTTTATTTTGTCTTTGACTCTAGCCCCTGAGGGAATGGAAAGGTTTTGCGAGGACATTAGCGTAGAACCGGAGAATGTCGTTATGCTTGTGCTGGCGTACAAAATGGGTGCCCGCCAGATGGGTTTCTTCACACAGAGCGAATGGCTTAAAGGCCTGACGGATCTGCAGTGTGACACATCCGAAAAGGTGACGAACAAACTTGACCACCTGCGTAATCTTCTAAACGATCACAACACTTTCAAGCTAATCTACAGATATGCGTACGACTTTGCGCGAGTAAGTGCCTGTACGGAGCGTTTGTTGTTCATCGAAACTGTAAGCTTTGTTCCCTTTTTGTTTCAGGATAAAGATCAGCGCAGTATGGACGTTGAAACAGCGAAGGGAATGCTGCAGCTGTTGCTCGGAAAGCACTGGCCCCTGTATCCCCAATTTGCCCTGTTTCTGGAGCAGTCCAAGTACAAAGTGATCAACAAAGATCAGTGGTGTAATATTCTCGAGTTTTCCCGTACCATCTCCAACGATCTAACCAACTACGACGTCGACGGCGCCTGTAAGTAGCTCATTTCCGTTTTGTCATTTCATCCGTTGGCTAGCCATCAGTTGGATTTCGTTTGATGTTTGATTGTTATGTTCGGCTGGCTTGTACCTGGTATTGGCATTGGGCTAACAGGACAGGTTATCGTTTGTTCAAATATTTCGTGCTATTTGTACGGGGTAGCATCGAAAGGCTGAAAGTCATAAGGTTGAATGTACGGAAGGCAGAAATTCGTCGAAAGGTTGAAAATTGTGTGGTGCATATATAAGGCTGAAGCTGTAGCGTGCCTAGGCATAAACAAAAGGTGGGGAACCTGATTTTTCAGCAGAATGTTTTGGCCCTGGAAAATCGAGTAATCGTAGGATGGCGAATCTATTATTACTTATCACAGAAATGCTGACCGAAAATGTTGAAAGCTCGGCACTTTCGGGTGCAATTGCATGGAAAAGCAAAGTTAAATTCAAGTTATACTTAATATTCGATTTGAAATTAGACATGGAATCGGAAATTTTTATTTCATTTTGTTTCATTAGGATTTGAAATTGAAGTTGAAATTGGATATAATATATATTGGATATAATTGGATTTAAAATTGGACTTGAGATTAGACTTGGAACTACATTGGAAATTAGCTTAGAAATTTAAATTGTACTAGAAATTGGAATTAAAATAGAGTTGAAATTGGGTTCAAAACCCGACATACAATTGGACATGAAATTGAACTTGACATTGGACTTTAAATTATACTTGAATTTGGACATGAACACGTGTCTAGCTAAACAAGTAGACACAATGTATTACTTGAAATTAAGAATGGCATATTTCATCTTACTCTTCTATATGTTTTTCTATTTTTGTTCCGTTTTATCTTCTTTTTTGTACCGTTTACTCGTAGTTTGTGTGTTTTTTCTGTTCCGTGTTTTCTATTTCATTGTTCTGGATTACTTCGCTTTCTTCCCCATTTTTTCTTGTTTTTGACCCATTTTTATAATTTTCTTCCCGTTTTTTCATTTCCAGTCTTCGTCTTACACTAACTCTTTCATCTCCTTCTTTTCTCGTTTATCATCTGTGCTTCGTAATCAAATATGATTTGCTTGTGATCGGACAAGGATTCTTCATTCGATACGTGCCAATTTTTTATTTTGTCAGTCATCGTTGAACTGCATAGTGTTAAGTCAAGTAGGTACTTTTTGCCTTCTTGCGTTTACAAAAGTTGGCTTTTTCCCTTTATTACATAGGTATGTCTATATCATTTGATGATTATAAAGCAGGATGGCCACCCAACCGGGAAAAGTGGGTAAAAGACGGGAATTTCGACCAACCACCGGGAAAATTCTAACTTTTAACATTTATCATTAACGTTTTTATGTTTGTGGTGTACCTAAACCGTTCCGTGCTGCACTTTGAACTCTTTTTCGCTGAACAGGCTCTCCAATTCCTCGGACACCGAGTACTCAGATCTCGCTCCACCTGGTCTAACCATCTAGCTCGCTGCGCTCCTGGTCGTCGTGTTCCTACCGGATTTGAGGCGAACACCATCTTTGCAGGGTAGTTGTCCGGCATTCTTGCAACATGCCCTACCCATCGTATCCGTCCAGCTTTAGCCACCTTCTGGATACTATGGGTTCGCCATAGAGCTGTGCGATATTCATGGTTCATGCTCCGCCTCCATACTCCGTTCTTCAGTACGCCGCCGAAGATCGTTCTTAGCACTCGTCGTTCGTAAACTCCGAGCACTCGCAGGTCCTCCTCGAGCATTGTCCATGTTTCATGCCCGTAGAGAACAACCGGTCTAATAAGCGTCTTGTACAGGGTGCACTTTGTACGGGGACTTAGTCTGCTCGACCGCAATTGCTTGTGGAGCCCATAGTAAGCACGACTTCCGCTGATAATACGCCTCTGAATCTCACGGCTGGTATCGTTGTTCGCCGTTACCAGTGAGTAGTGTGAGGTAGACAAATTCATCGACTACCTCAAACTCATCGCCGTCGATCAATATACTACTGCCCAAGCGGTGCCGTTCGGCCTCGGTTCCGCTGGCCAACATGTACTTTGTTTTAGACGTATTTACCTTTAACCCAATCTTTTCTGCTTCGCGCTTTAGTCTGGTGTACTGTTCAGCCACCGCCACAGATGTTCTGCCGATAATATCCATGTCATCGGCAAAGCAGACGAATTGACTAGATTTGTTGAAAATCGCGCCCCGCGTGTTAATATCCGCTCGGTTCATAACACCTTGTAGCGCTATGTTGAACAGCAGGCATGAAAGACCATCACCTTGACGAAGCCCTCGGTGTGATTCGAATGAACTTGACAATCTACCCGAAATCCGACCACAGCACTGGTACACCCATCCATCGTAGATTTAATCAGTTTGATGAGCTTCTTGGGGAAGCTGTTATCGTCTATGATTTTTCATAGGTCTTTCCGGTTGATGGTATCGTATGCGGCTTTGAAGTCAATGAACAAATTATGCGTGGGAACTCTATATTCACGGCCCTTTTTGGAGAATTTGCCGCAGTGTAAATATTTGATCCGTTGTAGACCGACCGACCGACGAAGCTGGCTTGATGAGTTCCCACAAATCTATTTGCAATTGGTGATAGACGGCGGAAAATGATTTGGGACAGCACTTTATAGGCGGCATTGAGAACGGTGATCGCTTGATAGTTCTCACAGTCCAACTTGTCTCTTTCATAGATCGGGCAGATAACCCCATCTTTCCACTCCTCCGATATCTATTCCGTATCCCAAATTCTAACAATTAGCCAGTGCATACAAACGGCCAGCTTTTCTGGTCCCATTTTAATAACCTCCGCTCCGATGCCATCTTTCCCAGCTGACTTGTTGTTCTTTAACTTCCTTAACTTCGCCTATCGTTGGGGCTGGCACCTCTTCCCCGTTTGTTACACCGTCGAAATCGCTTTCCCCGCAGTCATGGTTCTCCACCTATGCGCCATTCAGGTGACAAAGCCTTTGCGGGATCTGTTCAGTTTCTGGTAGAACTTTCGCGTTTCCTGAGAACGATGCAGCCGCTCCAACTCTGCATATTCCTGCTCTTCCAGGTAGCGCCGGTATCTTTCTCCCGAAAGATTTGGTTTCACTGCATCTTCTTCTGTTTGTGTCTTTCCACGTTCTGACGTGTGGCATTGCGCATATTGACCGCTCGCGCAGCGTTCTCCTCATCCACCTCCTACATTCATCATCAAACCAATCGTTCCGCTGATTCCGGGCCACATGCCCGATGGAGCTCTCCGCTACATTGCTGATGGCTGTTTTGATAGTGTTCCAACAGTCCTCGAGAGGGGTTTCGTCCAGCTCGTCCTCTTCCGGCAGTGCAGCTTCGAGTGAATGCGCGTAGTTTGCGGCGACGTCTGGCTGCTTCAGCCGCGCGAGATCTAACCGAGGCTGGCGTCGGTACCGAATGTTGTTCACAACGGAGAGTCTTGGGCGCATCTTAACCATCACTAGGTAGTGGTCCGAGTCAACGTTAGCGCTTCGATAGGATCTGACGTCGATAATGTCTGAGAAGTGCCGACTGTCGATCAAAACGTGGTCGATCTGTGATTCTGTCTGATTTGGTGACCTCCAGGTGTACTTATGGTGGATTCTGTGCTGGAAAAAGGTACTACGTACGGCCATATTCTTGGAGGCGGCAAAGTCGATAAGTCTTAGGCCCATTTCATTGGTTCGCTGGTGTGCACTGAACCTTCCAAACACCGGTTTGTATTCCTCCTCCTGGCCGACCTGAGCATTGAAATCCCCGATGACGATCTTGATATCATGTTTTGGGCAGCGGTCGTATTCACTCTCCAACTGCGCGTAGAATTCATCCTTGTCGTCATCGGTACTTCTGAGGTGAGGGCTGTGCACGTTGATAATGTTTATGTTGAAGAATCGGCCCTTGATTCTCAACCTGCACATTCGAGGATTGATTGGCCACCACCCAATCACCCGTTTCCGCCTCTCGCCCATCACTATGAAAGCTGTACCCAGCTCGTGTGTGTTGCCGCAGCTCTGGTAGATGGTATGTCCATCTCTGAACGTACGTACCGTTGAGCTCTTCCAGCACACCTCCTGCAGCGCTACGACGTCGAACTTGCGGCTCTTCAATACGTCGGAGAGCACTCGAGTGCTCCCTTGGAAGTTGAGAGATCGGCAGTTCCACGTCCCGAGTTTCCAATCCATAGTCCTTTTTCGTCGCGTGGGTCTATTCCGATTGTTCCAGTAAGAATATATTTGTTCTTCGTTCCATGCTTTAATATTTTTCGTGGTGACGGCTTGCCCTGTTTCGCCGGAGGGCCAACGAAGCTCGAAAGAGCCCTCCTTTCCTGTCAGCATACGACCTTGGCTTCCACCAAAGTTGCTCGTATCCCGGCTGGTACCACGAGGCGGTAGGAATAGGAGTGGCTGAATAAGAGGCTATGAACCACTGTAGGGTCTATTTTATGCCTACACGTGCACAAGGCACCGACGGTACGCATTATTCAGCCGTTTACCAGCCTCGGTAAGCAATAATGGATCCAAATTTTCCTCGAATAATTACGACTAGGTATATCATCTGCGAAGCCAATTATTTCAAAGCCTAGCGCTGTCAACTTTTGAAGAAGATCATCAACTTTTAAAGACCACAATAGAGGTGATATTACGCCTCCTTGTGGGCACCCTTTTACTGTTCTAACGCTTATAGATGAGCTTCCAAGGTTTGCTGATATCTCCCTTTTTGATAACATTTCGCTAATCCAGTGGATAATGGATATATCGAAACAACGTTTCGTCGTTGGAGTCGGGTCATTTTCTTTGCGTGATACAGGAATAAATTGGATTTTGGGAGAAATTTACAAGATTTAATTTGGGTCATTTAGAGCGGTATTTTGGAAAAGGAAAAGCGTCCTAAACGCCTAAATTGTTAACGCGTGTGTCTAAACAGTGATTCGGTGAGAATTGATAGAAATTTGAGGTTAGGTTTGACGGAGCACGCGTGGCGACTCCAGCCTACCTAATAGATCGGAAGTAGTTGATTCGTCGGGTGATCGTGAACCATTCAATTCGCTGGGTCAAAAGTAAATATTGTACTTAAACCAGTCGAAGTGTGAACTGTCTACATGAAGGAAGATAAGTTCCAGGTCTCAAACACAAATAAAGAAACAGTACAAGGCAGCAGAAAAAACTGCTGCAAGTGGTACTTGTACTAACAAACAGTCATCTAAAACCATCAAGAACCCAACAATGTCCACAGATTGGAAGACTGGAGAATATCTGTTTTTGGAACCACAAAACTACGACCAACCCACGATGAAACATCCAGTTGACGCTGGAAAAGCGCTGACAGAAGCAGGAATAAAAGAATTTCAGGATATCCAAGCGATTGGAAAATTCAGATTCAAGGTCACTTTCCCATCAACAGGAGAGGCCAAGAAAGCAAGCACAGCAGATCTAAGGAAATACAACCTAAAAGTGTTTGGAAAGAATCGATCGGCCTGGCAAAAGGCATACCTCTGGATAATAGCGAAAGTGAATTAAAAACACATCTGAGAGCAGATACAGCAGTCCTGAAAGTGGAACGAATGAAGAGACGAAAGGACAACGAGCTAATAGATACCTGGAACATTAAAATAGCATTCCGTGGGAGTAAACTACCAGATAAAGTCGAGCTATACGGAATTGAGCTGTATCTGTTTTCGGTTCGTCAATGCAACAATTGCTGGGACTTCGGCCAAAAAAGTATGAACTGTAAAAGACAAAAAAATGCGTGAACTGTGGAAAACATCACGAAGGGTACTGCGAAGGAGTAACATGCACAAGCTGCAGCGGAGACCACAGAGCAACAGACCGAAACTGCCCGATGAAACAGAAACAAAAGCTCATATCTGACACCATGCGTAAAAATAAAGTCACATACGCTGAAGCTAGACTCCAATGCCAAACTTCAAACCGATATGACATTCTGCAAGAGGAAGAATTCCCTGCACTGGAGCTACAGGATAGAAATACATATAACAGACAGAACCCTCAGCGCCGCCGGTCGATCTGGAAGCATCCAAACACTCGTCCCAGATATGAACCAGAAGAGCGTCTTGAAAGCAGAAAAGAAGAAAAGGATAGTACTGGAAAAACCTTAAAATGGTCGGCAAAATTGTGAGACTCCAAGCGGCCATTAACTAAAAATTGCTGAAAGAGTCATCAAGCATCTCGCACGAGGAATTGCTGATAAGGACAAGCACTACATTATTAGAAATGATAAATGATCTCACAGACCAGGAACTCACATATGAAAACAGAAATGAGGAATCAGAAGAAGCACACAACAACAAAAATGCATAAAAATATCAAAATATTACAAAATAATATGCAATCGATTAAGCCGGTAGAAACGAGAGAAGAACTCTTGGTCTTTCTGAACAGTGAGTCAATCGCAATTGCCAGTTTGCAAGAGACTTGATTAAAACCAAAAGATATGCTAATCATAAAGGGATTTAATATCGTAACGAAATGCCGAGAGCAAGGCTTCGGTGGCGTAGGACTACTTGTTAGAAACGACATCCACTTCGAAGAAATCAGTTTACAAAACTTTCAACCTCTGGAGCTAGTCGCCGTCAAAACCAAAAATCTAACAGTAAATTTTACAATTATCTCATTGTACGTTCCACGTGACTCAAATTTGACGAAAACATCTCCAGAAAGGATCAAGGAGCTATTCAATCACATTGAAGGTTTAGACGGAGAAATTTTATTCTACAACAAGAATTCCGGAGTAACCATCTGTGTGTAGTAATAGAACTCTTGGTAGAGGAGCCAGTAGTAACGGGGACACAGACTCACTATAGAAAATGGGCCCAATTTAGCCGCAGCGACTTTATCATTTCTTGCGCCTATAACTCAGATTCGGTAGCGTTTCATTAAAACCAAAATACACCTTCCCGTACCCTATCTGTTAGCTTCATGGTGTCAGACTTATCTATACTTATAAAAATGAATTTCCGTTTGTCGACGACATATTTACGGGGATACATGAAGCAGCTTACGATCTCTGTAGCATGTACTCGATTGAAACAATTGAATATCCGAGTCCAAGATTGTCGGTGCTAAGAGACTTCGCGCGTTTTATGAAATCACGCGCGTAGCTTTCGACAGATTACATTATTCATTGAGATGGATCTTTATCTGACTCCATCCTAACTATCTAATCTAACAACAATTCCTTTCCCTTCACTCCGATCCCGACCTCCTCGTGGTACCAGGCGGAATACGAGCAACCTTAGCGGAGATCGGGTAACCAACCCCGGTGGAAACTAAGGTCGTGAACTAAGGTATGAACGCCCAGGTCGGTAGGGAAGAAATGTATAGACCGGTGGTAGGACCCCATAGCCTGCACACCGACACAAACGATAACGGCCAACGATGTATAAACTTCGCAGCTTCCCGAGGCCTGGTGATCCGAAGCAACTTTTACCCGCGCAAGGATGTCCACAAAGCCATCTGGAGATCACCTGACCAACGTACAATGAACCAAATTGACCACGTTCTCATAGAGGGCCGGTTTTTCTCACGAACGTACGCTCCCGACGGGGTGCGGATATTGATCCTGACCATTACCTAGTAGCAGTACATGTGCGCTCAAAGCTGTCCATCGTATACCGGACACGTCAAAGCCGCCCTCCTCGGCTGAACATCAGGCAGCTAGATCACCCACAAGCTGCCGAGAACTACGCGCGAGTACTGAACGAGGCACGCTCGGCCATCGGAGAGGCCGCTACCGCGGCACTAGGTATTGGGTGTGGTGTGTGGTATTCACTACATGTAGCAACCAAGGCTACTTTTGAAATACTGAACACTGTCCCGAAGGCAAGACAGTCTATTTATTTGATTTTCCACTGTGCGTCCCTTCCGTAGCCCTCTTTGTAGGGGTTCTCCCCTAGTAACATTTCTAATCTAACGGTCTAACGGTTTTTCTACTAGGGTTCCACCCTAGTTGCCTAAACATTCTATTGGGGTGAAAATACATTATTCCCCTACTGCTACTATAATTAAACCCCTATGCTTTTGCGCATGGGTCTAATTTATGGCTTTACATCCCTAAAAGGAAACAGCGCGTGCGCTTCGTTAACCCTACTCAAATAGCGCTTAAAAATGACAGATGTTCAGAATGAAACATCTGCTAGCTTGCTTGTGGTTAGAACGACAAAAAAACCGTTGACTAATAATCTGCTAAAAGAAAGCTACGAAAGGAAATAGAAAAGAATAGTGATATGGTCATATCACATGGGCCTCGGAGTACACAAAATGATTGGTTTGATGAGGAATGCCAACAAGCGGTGGAGGGAAAAAACTGCTTGGAAAAATTATCTAAGTATTGCCACTAGAGAGAACCTGGCCAAATACCGACGAGCTTGGAACCAGTTTTCCTGAGGAGGAAAAAGCGCCAAAAGGAGGACAGAGATTGTGAAAAGAATTAGAGCAACTATTCCGAGCTAATGACACGCGCAAGTTTTATGAGAAGGTGAACCAAACTCGTAAGGGCTACACACCGAAACCTGACATGTGTAGGGACAAGGGAGGGAATCTAATTACAAACGAGCGCGAGGTGGTCGCCAGATGGAAGCAGTTCTTCGATGAACATCTCAATGGCGAAGTCGCAGAAGGAGGCGAAACGGAAATTAATCTAGGAGCGCCCATGGAAGATAGTAATGTCCTAGCACCTGATCTCAAGAAGTCAAACAGGAAATCGGGCTGCTGAAGACCAATAAAGCCGCTGGGAAGGACCGCCTACCGGCAGAGCTTCATAAACATGGCGGAGAAATGCTAGCAAAGATTCTACACTGGGTTATTTCGAGGATTTGTGAGGAGGAAAAGCTACCGGAGGAATGGATGAAGGAGTGGTTTGGTCCATCCTCAAAAAGGGTGATCGGTCAGACTGCTGCAACTATCGTGGTATTACGCTGGTAAACGCCGCCTACAAGGTACTCTCCCAGATCCTGTTACGCCGGTTGTCACCGATAGCACAAGGTTTCGTAGGGAATTATCAGGCGGGTTTCATGGGGGCTCGCGCAACTACGGACCAAATTTTTACTATCCGACAGATCTTGCAGAAATGTCAGGAGTACAACGTGCCCACGCATCACATCTTTATTGCTTTCAAAGCAGCGTACGATACAGTCGAGCGAGACAAGCTATGGCAGATAATGCACGAACACGGTTTTCCGGACAAACTGACGCGGCTGATCAGAGCTACATTGGATCGACTGATGTGTTTCGTACGCATCTCTGGGACACTCTCGAGTCCCTTCGAGACGCGGCGAGGGTTGAGACAAGGTGACGGCTTATCCTGCATGCTGTTCAACATCGCTCTTGAGGGAGTGATCCGACGAGCGGGCATCGAGACGAGAGGCACGATTTTTACCAAGGGTAACCAACTTCTGGGCTTTGCAGATGGTTTTGATATCATAGCCAGAAACTTTGCGACGGCGGAGACAATCTACGCTAGACTGAAAGCGGAGCCTAAAAGAATTGGGCTGAAAATAAATGCGTCGAAGACCAAATACATGAAAGGAAGAGGCTCAAAGGAAACAAATGCGCGCCTCCCACGAACGGTAACCGTTGACGGCGACGAACTAGAAGTGGAAGAGGAGTTCGTGTATTTGGGATCGCTGGTGACCACGGACAACAACACTAGTAAGGAGGTCCAGCGGCGCATCCAAGCGGGAAATCGGGCCTACTTTGCCCTTCGCGATTTGCGACTTCTGAGACGACTATGAAATTAGCGACGTGTGGCCCAAGATCGAGTTGAATGGAGACGAGTGCCTGAAACAGCACGAGCCACCCCGGCTCTATGCTGAAGAAGAAGAATTCCTTTCCCGAATTGCTTGTCAAGATATAGAGAATTCCCTGGTCTTTAGTAGCAACAAGTATTGGACTAACATCCCTTCCCATCCCACCAGGACCCGAATTCGGACGTGACCGACGTCGTTATTGATAAGCATTGAAGGACCTAATAATAACGGAGTAGCAGCACACGGGCGGTATCCTTAGCTTATTGCTTTTGCTTTAATGCCTTTAGCATTACGTACACAACATTTACTCTCAGTTTCAGCCATTCGTTGTTCAGCCTTATGAGATTTCAGCCTTTCGTTGCTAACCCCATATGTAGGTTGGCAGCCAACAGTTTGATTTTGTTTGATTGCTATGTATGTTCGGTTTGCCCCAGGTATTGGACTAACAGGACAGGTTTTCGTTACTTTCACAATTGGTGTGCTCGGTATCGATGTGACTTATACTAAACGTGTTTAAAAACGGTGTCCGTTTCTATCGTTCCTCGTTGCAGGGCCGGTCATGCTGGACGAATTCGTCGAGTGGTTAAGACATTTGCGGACACAAACGACGATCAGCTGAGGACTGTATTATTAAAACCTGATCGGTCACAAATCAACACAAAGCAAAAGACTCACAAAAACACAGCAGCACACAAAACAAGCAAACAAACATGTAAACACACACACCCTACACTTACACGTACGAACGCAAAAGCAGCTTCTTTTCAGTCTGCATCAAGTCGGACCTCAACTCACAAACAAACAAAACAAATCAACCAATAACCGATAGGAATGGAAACAATTTCTCAGTCCTTGATGACATTATGAAGAAGAAGCTCCATATGCCAAGTCTCCTAGTTTAATTATGTTTCCGACGTCATTCGACTCCGTCGTATTGTAATGCTAACAATAATAATCGAACAATACCGGTGTCCGGAGGTGCGGATGAAATTCTCTACGTGTTCTTTGTAATCCGCGCAGGACTTTCAGTTCCGCTATATGTTCGGTCGTGAGACACTGATAGCTCATTGGTTTATGCTTTAATGATTATTTGTCTCGAGGTAGACGACATTCGTTCTTTTTTTTTATTTTTTAAGATACAGCAGTTTACGATAAGCGAACCAAATAAGAAACGACAAATAGTAGTGACAGATTCCGCAAGGGACAAGCAAGCGCGCAAGTCGTCGTCAAACACACAAGCTTCCAGAGCAAAGGGGTTTTGATTTAAGCAGCAGCAAACAGGTCTACTAACCAGTGAGTCAAACGACAACATTACACAATAACATTTTCGGCAAACAGTAAAAATATCTATCACAAAATTAATGCAAAAGGAAAACACTATTAATCATTTAGGACCCCTGTTAAGGCTAAAACACAGACACAAAAAACTGTATGTTATAATCAACCGAAAAAAAACATATAATTCATTACATCAAAAAGAAGCACACGAAATAAACTTGGAGTAGGTGGACCGAAAAGCGATATACGATATTAAAAATAGTGGTATCAGACATCATACTGGGCATTGAAAGTTGAGGAAGCGTTTTTTAAACAAACTATGGAATGGATGGAACCCCAATGTATTTTAGAAGTAGGCAGCACATCGGATGACGATGATGATGATGATGATAAGATGCAGTAATCGGGCGGCTACCCAAAGCTGAATGGAATGATCAATAATAATAAAAGAAAAATGTCGATCCAATCTTCTGGTGTAACATAATTAGCCTATATATTTTCGCTCTTTCGAAAGAACTGAACTTATTTGCAATACCGGTCGGCTTTCATTTTGCTTCGTCGATCCAACAAAGCTTCATGCAGAGCTCCTTCCTCCTTAGCACGTTTCAATGTTGTTTTGTCCTCAGTGTTGACACGTAGTTTTTTGTCTTGAAACTTTTGAAACTTTTTCCTGTGAGGGGAAAAAAATACTCATTTTTAGTTCAAAGCCATCAACTTTGCAAACTACCAAAAACTTACACATAATTAATTTCCACTTGATTCAAATCGCCTTCCTCCTCAACGGCCACCTCCTTGGCTGCCTTCTGCTCCCGCACCGCACAGCTTCTTACCACGCAGATCTCATTTTCGCCCACCTTCTTCTTGATAGCAACCACCGCGTCGTCCTCGGGATCGACCGAAATAAAGCACCCATTGGCGGCAGCCAACAGTGCCATCCGGTTCCCTTCGAAAACCGGCTCGAACTGCTCCACCGACGAAACGGCATCCGACCGTCCCGTTACCATCCCATCCTTCTCCACCTTCAGATACTTGCCGTAGCCCGACTTGAACGCAACCTTCTCCTCGTTGATCAGTACGGCAGTGAATATTTCCTCCGGATCCGGTCCGTCTCCCTCGTCGTGCGGTGCTCCCAGCGTGAACAGACCATTGTCCAGTGCCCTGATGAAGGCTCGTTTGCCGAACTGAATCGCCACCGAGCCGGTTATTTCCGTCAGTTTGGTTACCTTCCACCAGCCGCCGTGCTTTTGGGCATCGGCGTCCACTTCCACACGACTGCGCTTCGAGGAACCGTCTTTGCTCTCTTTCTTGTGTTTCTTGTGCTTCCGTTTGGAGCCGCTATTAGGGAATGTTTTTGATTATAATAATGTGTTGTTTCAAGTAATTAGAAACTTACCTCGAACTTTCACCTTTAAGTACAAGTTTGCTGCTTTTTACTGCCGTGTATTCCGACATAGCTTAGTCTAAAAATTTAAGAAAGAAAAAGTGAATATTTCCGCTGCCTAAAACTTGTTTATCAACAGTTCAAAATCTGTCGTAAATTGATGAAACGGCTAAAGGTTTTCTTATCGAATACGTATATGCCAGTCTCTCTACAGACAGCTTTTAGGTAAGCAAAACAGAGCAAAACAAGCAAAATGATAAAAAAGGATTGCCATATCACTAGATGCACAAAGCAATACAAAATCATTTTCATCGTAACTAAATGGACACGTATGTAAAAGATCTGCATGTTCTTCAAACGACTTAAAATTTTATGTGAAAATCTGCGTGATGTGTTGCACAAATTTTCTATCCAAAACTATGAAAACTATATTTTGAAATTATTGACTTAACAGAAATTTATGCTAATTGATTTATGCTAACGGCAACACTGATCGTTAGATGTCATCAAACTGTTTCGTTACACGCTAAAATGGAGTTAGTTAATAATTAGAAAGAAAAATATCTGTTCGGCAGTAAGCAATTTCTTGCTTCTCTGTTACCCAAGTTACAATGAAACCTATCATGAAACTGTTTTTGTTCCAAACTTGGGTTAGTTCCAATCCGACCATAGAATAAAAAAAATTTGGGAGAATAAACAAATGTTTTCGGGTCGTCAGTGTATTGTCTATAGCGGGGTTGAAACTGCGAAAAAACATAAAGCGAACCCGTCGTCTGAAAAGTGCATCCCAAAGTGAAATTAAGTTCAATATGAGTGACAAAATAAACGTTTCAATCGCCGTTCGATTGACACTACACTTTAATGATTTCACCCGTAAATAGGCTGGATTTAGCTATAGCTAGGTTGAAACTTGTCCCTTGCCGTGTCCTATACCGATTGTTCCGTCCTGAATTTCTTTCTTCGTTATTCGTAGTACAGTCGTATTTCGGTGGTTGGGCCACCACCTCGGCCCAACTAGTGAAAGTGATTCGTTAGTTGGGCCAACTGACATAAGTGCAAGTTGTCATGAGGGGTGCATGCATCGTTTTTTGCTGGTGTTACAATTTTGTAAAACGTTGAATCGATATTGAGCTAATATCGGATTTTTTGTTTGTTTGAAACATAAAATGAGATATTTGATTTGAGAACAGGAGTAAAGTGCATATAAATATACATATATATTATTGAGTTGAATATATTGCTACGTCAGATATGTAAACAATAGTCCTGTACTCTAGCTGCGAAGTCTGCCGTATAAAAAACTACGTTTTCAAAAAGAGCCAAGTAAGTTGATGTATTAAAGTGAATTTGCATCTAGATTTGCATAGCCGTTTAGACTTAGCCGAGTCCGAGTCCGAGTTGGTTGAGAACAATGTATCGGAAGCTACGCGACTTGATTTTTTTAACAAAGTTAATCGAAGTTTGGTGAAGCGAAACGGGTACCTTCATTTCGGAGAAAGAAAACCGAAAAAACCTCCAACGCGTGAGTAACAAAAGTCATGATCGACAAATTGGGGTGACAATCCTCTAACCTCCAAATTTTATCACCAGTGAGATTCGTAAACCGATCTGAGAGGAGATTGCGGATGACGAATTCTCCTTCACGTTTGTGCATCGATAACAGGAGCGGAAAATCGAAATAATCAGCGAGATACATACAAAGATCAACCGTGCGGACGCTACGTCACACGTGGCAGAGGAAGATTACATACCGATTCGCTAACGTGTGAGTAAAAATACCCGATTGACGAACGGTACGATTATGTTTAACCGTTATGTGTGCGACAAAAAAAAACACCTTTAGCAGGGCGACAAGGGTACCCGGGTACCCAAAATTGATATTGTCATAACATCAACAATTTTAAACCGATTTTGATGAAATAAGTGTCATCTGATTCGTTAATTTATCTAGTTTTGAATTATTTGGCCATTTGGCCATTAAAAGACATACGGGGCTCAAAATTCCGGAATTCCGACAGAGTGTCCGCTGTGAGGTAGAGAACTGATTGTATTGCTCGAAAATCAGTCACGCGGATATAAAAACTCTAAAAATTCATACAATGAACTATTTCATATAACGAGATGAATCAGGTTGGCCATTCCGGAGTAGGTTCCTGTGGGGTCATGGGTGGCCAGTCTAGGATTGGAGGTAAAACCTAGCAATATGGGTATCAAAGTTCTTGGAATTAGTTCGGTAGGTGATATTTTTTACATTTCGATGTATTTTGATTGGTTATTTCGAAAATGGTTTCTACGGGATCTCAGATGATACCGCAGGATTCAAGATAATACTTAGCATTATCAGAACAGTTCAAAAGTAGAACCATCCGTTATACATTTGGAACCAGTTCCAAAATTATTAATCAGTACTAAACTGGCCATATCAGTTCAAAACATCTAAAAGATCCGCTAAACCAATCCTAATATTGGATTAGGCACCTAACTGATCATCTGTAACCCTACAGGAACCCAATTCTGGAATGGCCAATGCGATCTAAAGTAACCAATTTATATAATAAGATGAAAAAAGGGTCCACAATGTCAAGTTCAAAGCTAATAGCTTTGCTGAAAGCTGATATTCTTTCAAAACAAGCGGCTTCCCACGTTTTACCGGACGTTGCTCCGGAATTACCGATTCCCGGGAACTACATGTCATTTGATGGCCAAATGCTTTGTCTAATCAAAACTAGATAAATGTACGAATCAAATGCCACTGACTTCATCCAAATCGGTTCAAGATAGCCAAAGTTATGTACATAGCAAATCATGGGTACCCGGGAACCCTTGTCGCCCTCCTACGTAATAAAAAAATTCAAGTGCCTCTCATTGCTAATCCCCTTTATGGATATGCACCAAAAAACCCTCAATTACTTAAGATCAACGAGTTTTACGATGTCGCTGAATTTCAATGACGTATGTTTTAAATTGAATGAGTTATAACAATTTTAAAACTGAAAAGGTACCCGGGTACCCTGTTGCACACATAACGGTTAAGTTCCAAATGATTTACAGCAGAGAAACACGAAGATAAAGCGTGCAAACGCGTGGTCTTCGCACGTAGCAAGCGCGGGATTTTATTCAAGTACGGTACCGAGAAAACGACCAAAAGAAACCTTCCAACGAGAAGTATGTCATCATTGCTACCTCTGCAATATAGTTGCTAACAGCTGGAACATGATTCCAGGGTTTTTTGCCGTACTTGTTAACCTACGTATAGCGCATCGGATTCTCTCAACCGTGTAGGGGCGACAGCGATAACGGTTGGCTCGAGTAAACGCACTCGGCAGCATTAGATATTCACGACTCAGTCGATACACACCCAGGCTGGCCTCGGACGTTTGAGACGAGCATCGAGATATAGGAAGAAGAACGTCGTCCCTATTCGGGCGTCTATAATCGTCGACGCAAAGCCAAGACGCTTCATAATATCGACGTGCGAACTCGTACAGGGCAATACTGCGAGATGCTCGGAGTGATTGTCCGCTGCTAGCCAGCGAGCCCGAGGAGAAAGATCGGATTGAATGCTGTTTCGGTGCGAGTCGTATCGAATACTCGGCGTCGGATAAATAAAGCCGAGTTCGACAGTTTGTGAGGCGAATGGCAAAAGTGACAGCAGCGAACGGGAAAACGGTGGGCCCATCGTCGTGAGTACTCTAGAAAATAAGACATGTAAAAGTGAAGCGATAGAAGATAGGCAGGGAGAGATAGGAAACCAAGAATGCATCCTATGCAATAAAGTTCATAATGTTTAATTCTATTGGCGTTTATTTAGATTCAGTTCATATTTGTTGATGACTTGAAGGACAACTTGCAACAATGTGTAATAAAGTGGATCTAATAATAATTTCATAGTGTTGTTTATGTTATTGGTTGTCCTCAGGCGTTTCTTATTCCACCTCTCTTAGCGATGCTGCGGATATGTTTGCACAGCGCTTATTCGACATGCATTCTCTTGAATGCTTTTAAGCGACCAATATTCCACACTTGTCCTTAGCGGTGCTGCTGATACATTTGTACAACGTTCAGTCAACTCTTGTTCCACACTTCCATAACAACTATAGAGACTAACATCTACACTGTTAGTTAGAAGCTAAAAAAAATATGGGTTATGACGTTTACACAACATATATTTCAGCAAATTAGTTTATTCAGCACCGGATGCCACTACACAACTCTTATTCCACATCCGGTCTTTTAAGTGCTGACGTTTTGTTCCTTGGGAGAAACAAGCCGTAGACAACGCGACAGATTTTGCACCCAATTGATGTGCGCTATCATGGACGATACATGCTCTGCTGGTGTTCGAAAGGATTAGAGAATGGCGGCCCAGGACCAACAGTACCGGAGAACCATAATTCGTACGGCGATAACGGACCGTCATCACTAAAAGTAAAGTAAGTAACAAACTAATAATTTGTTTGAATTGACAAGTGAAATTGAACTAAATTTCCACATTGCAAATGCGAATTCCATATTTTATTGTTAAAATAATAACTTAGCATCATCATGGTTGTTTGTTTTCGGGTGAACTGTACAAAATTTAGATTTATTAAAAATTTTATTGCGAAAAATCAACCAAATTATAAACCTCGGTTTTAAAAAAATAGTATGTTTTTGATCCATTATTGACTTCGTTGTATTTAGCGTGCACTTTCTTTTTCTACCTGCTGCGATTTCTACTGAAAGTGTTTACTGATTAGTAGATCCATTTGCTTTGCTTGCTTCGCAGTAGTTTTCGTTCGCGAACTTTGAGCAGTTAGCTTGTACATCGCGAGAAAAAACTTTCTTCCAGTCCAGTACAGTGAATCCTTTCAGGTTAATCAACGCTTACTGCTGTGTGCGTGGAGGATGGCGGCTTCGCGAGTATACCAGGGAATAATAACCACTGCCGACAAGTTCGTCCCGAACGCACTGAGACCACTGTGGAATCATGCTGCTGGTGAGTGTTCAAACGCAATTTTTAGAGGTCAAGTTAATTGGTTGACCATGAAAGCGCAAATTCGTGTGGACTAAATTAGTCCACAACGAAATCGAATTATATAACGCAGGTCGTAAATCATGCGATTAGCATTTTACCCGTAGAATTGTGATTATGCAACTTATCAAACTATCCTTTCGATCAAACTGAACAGGACCGAAAACGATTTTCTTCTGGGCTCCGGTGTTCAAATGGGTGAGTGTGGCACGCTCGATTAGAGTCGATTATTTTGAGAATAAAAATTGTTCACTTTTAGGGACTGGTCGTTGCTGGATTGAGTGACCTGCGACGTCCGGCGGATCAGTTGTCAGTGTCACAGTCGGCCTCGCTGGCAGCAACCGGTATAATTTGGTCACGCTACTCGCTTGTGATCATTCCCAAGAACTATGGACTGTTCTCGGTGAATCTTTTCGTCGGTCTAACTCAGCTGGCACAGCTGTACCGTGCCTGGGATCATTCGCGAAAGCATCCAGCACCCAAGGAGCAGTGATAAAGCGAGTATACTGGACGAGCGTTGTACAATCAACACTTTTGAACTGCACAAAGGCGAAACGGGAAACTTCTACTGCGCAAAGCGTACCTAAATAGACCTACATCATACGGGTCGTTAATGTCGTTAGTGATTGTAGCTTGGAGCTGGTTTTAGGTAACATAACTGTGAATATCGGATTGTTGCTGTTGTATAAAGTTGTTCGAGGGAAATATATGTTTCTACATCGCTGTTGCTAAAATAATCTTTTTTTTTGGTTTGTGGAAAGGTGATTTCGTCGAATAATTCAAACTCATTTTTAAGTGGTCAATCATTATTAGTTCTTCATATCTCAGTCAACAGAGAAACAAGTTTGTGTTGTTTTGTGGAAAGTGTGTTAGCCTACTTTGTTTTAGGTTCAAGAAAGACGCCATTCTTCAAACATTAACGGTTAGGGCTGGGAACTATCTCTAAAAGTAGCATTACGCGTTATTCCAGCTGATAAACATTAGTATATTATTACTAATAGCTCTCTCGTTCTTATCGACGGGTTTCTCATTTTAATATTATTTAGTTTTACTGATAACCAAAACTGACAGTTACTGATAACTTCCTAATCACATTCACCGGCGTAATTAAACGGTCATTGAACGATAATGATTCGAAAACGTTCGGATAAAATACAACAGGTACCCTAATTTTTTTCAATTGAGTTTAAGCAACGGTAATTACAGCTTGGTCATAAAGCATTTAAGATTCATGACATTTTCCTGATTTGTCTACATTACGTGTCGAATTTTAAGCGCATGGATCGGTTAGTCGAACGACAGTGGGTAAGTATTCTCCTTTGGATGATATTTTCCATTCCGCCACCAAATCAATAAAATCTGTCGGAATACAGAACGAAGCTGTCTGTTTGTTTGTCTGACATTTGCATATTTACATCACGTGGCACAGTGTGAGACTCTAATCCACTCAAAACCTCACGGGCGCCTAACCCAATCCCCGCCAGAACTAGCGCGCTAAGTATAACTTTCTTCTACCTCTCCGAATTCTGGACAGGCAGGTGTGGCTGTGTGTCCGAAACGTTGCAGGTATTGCCTGAAACAACCGTGCCCCAACAGAAACTACGTCAAGGGGAAGCTGACTTGCCCTTGCTTCCTGTTCAACCAGGTCGAAAAAATCGGTATTAGGTTACACATCCATCTATCTTTCTCGACTCTGATTCAATCCTGCTATCGTTTAACCAACGGTTCCTCTTTCACCAGCTTCGTGTCTTCGTTTGTTGCATTCGTTATCTTCCTCCAGAACGATGTAGATGGGAAGCATTCCGGCGATAACACATACTGCCTCCGATGATATGGTTCTGTACGCACTGGCACTCCCACGGCCATAAGCTGGAAGGTACTATTTAACCTTGCGCGCTTCCGCTTGGTTCGCAGCCCTGCGAACTAGGCTGGGGCTCCGCTAGGTAGTAATCGCCATTTGCTGCTGCTGGGTCCGTACCTATTTGGCATAATTCTGGCTAATTTCTGGTTAAATTCTGGACTTTGCTACCTTCTCACAAGTGCAGTCGACGTGGCCGTTGAAGATAAACCTATCATCAATCATTACTCCAAGATGCTTAAGCATACGCGTTGATGTAATTACGTGCTCTCCGATAATGATTTCTGCCCACTTTACGGCTTTACAATTATTTGGCGATGGCCTCCTAGCTGGCACTGTTAAAAGCGTTTTTTTTTATGTCCTCTACGTTTTTGTTTGGAGGACTTTGCGGCTCACCGGCTACTGTACGGATAGCATCCACAGTAGACTTATCTTTCCGGAACCCGAACTGCATGTTCGACAGACCGTATTCCCCTTCCATGACCTCGTCAGTCTGTTTAGGATAATCTTCTCTAGGAGTTTCCCGCATCATGAATTCAGCAGACGTATCGACCGGTGTATGACGCTGGATCCCCTGCAGGCTTTCCTGGCTTTGGCAGTAGCACTAGCTTCGGGAGCTTGCATTGGTCTGTCTGTTTTTTTACGTGAGGAAACGTTCAATGCCAGGCACACTAATGATGTATTGCCACATTACGTGGCATAGTGTGGGACTCTAACCCATTAAAACCCTCACGGGCGTCTGACCTTAACCCCCGGAAGTACCGTTAAGTATTACTTCGGCGGGAGGCTGTGTCTGTACACCCCGATCCGGAGATGACGACTGTCATAACGTCTACTTCTTCACATTCACCCTCGCAGGGTTCTGCTATTCTTGTTGCTACTACGTGCTTTTTCACCGACCACTTTCCTTGCACCTGTCGAGACGTGTACCGATCCAAAGATGGCGACCGTCATGACTTCCATTCTCTCACGGCCGTCCTCGTAGTGTTTCTGTCCAAGCTTGGTTTGCTCCGTCACGCTCGTCACTGCCTCGATGCGTCTGTTAAGATTGTCTGCTAATCGGGATTGGTGGCTCTTACAGCCATGAGTCGGAAGGTATTATTCAGTTTCACGCGATTCCACTTCGATCGTAGTATGCGATCCAGGCTGGACCTCCATACCGCAGTATCGATGATGGCACACTAGTTTTTTACGTCCATCATTACAACGGCGCAAAAACGATCTCCTTTTCGCCTCTGTTTGGACGACTTCTCGGCTCGCTCGATCACTGTCCGAATTGCATCCTTCAGTATGCCTTGTAAGTCTATTCAGGATTATCCTTTCCAGGAGTTTTCCGCTTGTATCCAGTAGACATAATCGGTCTGTATGACGCTGGATTCCACGCAGGCTTTCCTGGCTCCGGCAACAGCACTAGCTTCTGGATCTTCCATCTGTCCGGGAAGTTACCATTTTCTAAGCATTTCTGCAGCACGGTCCTGAACAAATCCGGGAACGGTCGTATTGTTGTCTTAAGAGCCACGTTAGGAAACCCATCAGGACCAGGGGCCTTCTTCATATCTAGCTGTCTTGTCACTGCCATTAATTTCATCGATGGAGACTTGCAGACCATCAGCGCTAGCCATCTCTTCTGGGCCGTACGGTATTGTTGGTCACATCGTAGGGCAGTGCGTTGGAAACAGTCCCTCCACGATAGCCTTCAGCTTATTCGGACACAACTCCCTAGTTGTCACAGGACCTTTTACTTTCGCCATAACGATTCGGTATGCGTCACCCTAGGGGTTGGTGTCAGCTTCTTGGCACAGCTCCTTGAAGCAGTTGCGTTTACTTTATTTTATCTCCCGTTCTAATGCAACCCTGGCCACTCTAAATGCCGCGCTACGCTCTTCCCGATCTGCTACAGTTCTGGCTCTTTGGATGTGTCTTCTGGGACAACTAGCACGATGGTTGCTAATTGCTACATTCCTCCAATAAGCCGGTGACCGCTCTTTTCTTGGTTCCTGTTTTCTGGGCATGGTAGCATCACATGCCCTAACCAATATATCCGTCAACTCGTTCTCATTCACGATCGATCTTCCACCGTCAACCCGGAGTGCCTTGACGAAAAGATCTCTGTCAAAGGCCGTAGTCTCCCACTTCCGCTCGTAGGTTCTAGCTGTCTATCTTATCGCCGGATTTCGCCGGCCGATACTTAATATTTAAAACCAATATTTAAAAACAAGCATTTAGACTTATTTTCGTTTTTCTAATCCATTCTGTTTACGTAAAAATTGTGATTTTGGTAAGTAAAACGGTAATTTTTACTTCAATATTCAATACGGTCTAGCAAAAAAGGGCCGACCTGGACCGATGAGATCTCAATTAATTTCGGAGGTCAATAGATTACTAAACATTTATACTAAATTTGGTTTGCTGCTTTTGAGCAGTTTTTACGTTATTGACATTTTTTTTCCATGTGTGGACTCATTACTGCGACCAGTATAGTTGATCTATTGTAATATCGCCCGGGTGTTTGCTGTATGACCTGCACTGCATTTCTTTTTGCTATAATCGCTATTGAGTGAGCGATATGCTTATTAAATTTTATGCGTGCTTGCGTGTATTGGGGTTTACCCTTCCTTCAAAGCTTAATCTACTTTACCCACTTATTCCTCGCTGCCAGCACTATCCCATATTATAGCCGTCCCTGGCGAGGACTCATTCGTACCTCTGACCAGTACACTTAACTATAGGAGGGACATTTGCACTGTCAAGAGGCTTCAGAGGGTAAATATAGAATTCAGCACGAAGGAAGGGTAAATGGAGGGGCCTGAGAATAAACCCATGCTAAAGTCACTTGACATCGAATGGCTTGATTCTACTAAGATTCGAACCCACGACCACTCGCTTGTCAAAGCAGACTCGGTAACCTTGCGGCTACGGAGTCCCCCATACATTACATTTCATTATTGACATTTGAAAAAACCATATTTTTTTTAGAAAAAATACCTGTAGCTTCGGAACCGAAGGAGATAGCAACTTGATTCCTTCAAACAAAATGTGCGTTTTCCATGCGTGTGAAAGTGCTCAGAAGGCTTGACTTTTGAGAAATAAATACGAAAGAAGATATAAAGAAAAAACGGATTTTTAGATTCACTCCAACCCATCAACCATAAGAGATAGAACTTTAATTTCTTTGGCAAAATTACTTAAAATTTGATGTTCTTTAACTTTGTTGAACATTTTATTCAGCTAACTTAAGCCATAAATAAGTTTATATTTTGCACTCGCTTACTATGATGGTCACCCTAATGTCATATACACTAAAAAATGCGGAAGTTAAAATAACAAATTTACTCCGAACATACTATATACCTAGGACTAACGGTTTTAGCGTAATTACTTTTGTCCACCTAGATTTGGGCTTCATCCCACGGTGCGGCGTCGCACAACGGCTCCGTTGTCGACTGCCACAAAAGCCTTCCGTCGTGTGGTCATTTCTCTCTGAATTTTTGCAGAGCATACACCTCGGTGGCTTTGCGCAGTCGCTTGCAAAATGGTCATTCTCGCCGCATTTCCGACACGATCTGGATCTATCCGGACCTTCACAATTACGCGCCTGATGGCCGAAGCCCCAGCACCTGAAACAACGTTCCATTTCCTTGGTCACACGAGGCATGGGTTTCAGAACACACACTGACCACCCAACTTTAATTTTACCCTTCATCAGTAGCTTGGGCACTGCTACCGCTGAGTGACGAATCGTCGCCGTCTACGTTCCCCCATATGCCTTCCTGAGCCGTATTACCATACGTCGCCCAATTCGCACTGCACCTTCAACGTATTCCTTAACTCCTGTTCTGTCGCGATCTCGTCCAGGTGCCTGCACTCGATCACGGTTTCTTGGGAAAGCGCTTTCACGTTCGCTTCATCTTCAAGTGCTTTGGCAACAAGATCCTTGAAAGCCGCGCTCTTAACTGATGGATACTTTTTCAGCTCAAAAAGCATCTCTTCCTTTTGAGTTCGCCTGGTTCTTACCACTTTCTCTCCGAGTTCCTTCAACTCCGGGGCTTCTCTGACGTTTCGGAGGAACGCTGCGTACAATACGTTGCGTTCGCTTCGACAACCAGCGCATCACCCTTAATCCTTTCCCGCCGAGGCCTCGCGAGGCCTAGGTTTCTTCTGATCGCCATTCCCCACTCCATTTTGTTTCTGCTTCGTATTCTTCTGGCTTGCGACGGTACGTCAGCCACTACATTCGCCTTGGTCCAGATTGTCTCCCTCTTCGTTCTTAGCAGGGATGCCAGGTGATTTTTTGAAAAGTCGTCACGAATCAAGGAAAAATGTCTTCATTTGTCTTCCTTCGGCTTTCCGCCCATTTAAACTGCATGGTGAAGACATGTGAAGACATGTCTTCAAGTGAAGACATTTCACTTTTTTGTAACAAAAATGTCTTCAAAAGGAAGACATGTTTTCACTTCTGGCATCTCTGGTTCTTAGTTTTCTTTTGCTCCTCTACCTCACCAGGCGTTTTCCTTTTTCTTTTGTCCGTGCGAGAATTCACTACTGGAGGTCTTTTCTTTCCTCCTGTGGCGTACAGCCGTTGCTGTTTTTGTTTTGGGGTGTATTCATACTCTTGGGCAGAGCTGCCATAAATACAGATATTTGTGCATGCATAAATTTGGGACCCTACCATTTTCTCCGGATTATTTTATTTTCTCGATCTAATCTTTTAAATAACATAAATAGTTTATGAAGTACTTTAAAATTCAGGAACATTAGTAGAGCCAGAAATCACAGCAAGTGAAATAATTGATGGGTCCCAAATTTATGCATGCACAAATATCTGTATTTTTGGCAGCTCTGCTCTTGGGTCTCTCCAGTATAATCAATATATATAGAATGCCAGTGTCGCTGGTGTTTCATGGATATTTTGGTGGCAAACATGTTGCTGGTTCGTGTCTTGGATACGGGAACTACATTGTCAAATTGCCCAATAGAAACATTTCCTGTCGACGAAATACCCCAAAACGACCAAATCGGGTGATTTATCCTACGTGATTTACGGAAAAGCAGAAGGATTTTTTATTGGGTTGCCTTTTTAGTTTGACAATCAGATTCCCGTTTCGAATCGATCACTCACACATATGCGCATACAGTGTAAATACGTAATTTTCAAATGTGTGATGTTTACCACGAGCACTGCAGCGACACTGGCATTCTATATATATATATATATTGATTCTACTGTCTCTCCTTCGTGCCGCTATCTCCATCTTCATTGTGTTGGTTGGTTGAATTGATAATTTCTGTTGGGTCCCAACTCTAGGCCGCTAACTCCGCTCGTATTTGTGCAGTCGCCTTTACGATCCCATGGTGATCTATGCAAGCAGGGCGGCCATGGCTAATGACACTCCCCCTTATCCTTCATGGGGATAGGGATGTCAGCACCCGATCAGCGTAAGACAGGAATATATCATCTGAGCCTACACCACCGCAGTATGACGTGAGTGACGAGCTTTGAACGTACCTAGAGACCAGCCACGGTTTTAACGGGACGGAAGGCAGCTGTACCATTAGCCTACTCGTCGTTTCGGGAAGGTATCACCCTTCCTTACCTAAGGTAGCAGAATAGCACAGCCGTCAGCCCTATAGCGTCTAATTCGCTCGTTTTCCTGTCATTCCAGTATACCATAATTAGGATCTTCCTGGAACCAAGTCAAACTTGTCCGGATTTAAAAACATCTCACAACATGCTTAAATGCACTACCTAATTTTTGCTAATCTGAAGAAAGTCGCAGGGAAAAGACACTTTTTGACACTAACGTTACGTTTGAATTTATTTAAGTTATTTTGCGCAGCCTACTTACCTGTTAACCACCGAATAATTTTGAACGATATTAGATTATTATAGCTAACTTTGCATATATCTAACATCGTTCAAGTAGGTTCACCTCATAAATTCCAAATATTGTTACTTAATATGGATAAATTAGTAAAGCCTGGATACTGATACCGTCCGGATTTCAGTACTATAATTTCAATTAGGGGATGGAAGGGAGGCAAAGACTATAGAGGCAGCATAATATAGTTTTGAAATTCTTAGTTTTCGAATTTCAAAACTATATTATGCTGCCTCTATAGTAATAATAAAAATAATAATAAAAATTAATTTCGCTTAGAGGTCAACAAAATAAATAATAAATCTTGTGAATATTTAAAAGTGTAAGAGAATAATGGTGTTGAATGAAAAAAATCGTACATCGTATCCGGAAGCAATAGAGAAACTAGAAGAGGAAAGAATAGAAAGTGAAAACTTAGGAGAACTGCATTGTAATCGGTTTAACATAAAATCACCCTCGATTTTATTACCCTCTGAATGAATGCCGTTTCGTCCCTTCTTCTGATTTGTATATTTTGTTTTTGTCCCAAATGAAACTGCAAATACTTTCTCATCGCCTACTATCGTTGAACAAAAAAAAACTAATCAGAATCTAACGATACACGCTGCATACCTACTGTCTGTCTATCATCATTGACTAACGATGATTGTTCCGAAATTGTTAGCTCCCTTCTCTTATTGCTTTCATTGATGATGCTAATGATGATGACTGCATTTCGGTATCGATACTTTGCTGACAGCAGCAGCAGCGGTGTTTTGGTGGTGTCTATTCTATTCCGTTGTCCGCACGCTGCTTGCTGATGGTCCTAACAAATAGGGGGTGTAAATTTGGTGCACATGCGCGCACCCCGCAGCCGAGAGCATTATTTATTGTCGGTGCCAAGCGGTGGGCAAGTTTTCGTAAGTAAATGTAACAACATCATGCCACCTACCGCTTACCTGTAAATTTAAGCGGTTCCGACCGGAGCACGCGACGGCTGTTAATTTTGTGCGGTTGAGTACTCCGATAAATTAGCGGTAGTAATTAGCTTCTGTTGGCATGGTAGCTGTTCGGTGTTGGGTTAATCCAGCAATGCTAAAAATAGTGAATTTAGATGTTGACTGACATTCGAAGGCGATATTTTTCGCTTTTGTTTATTAGTGTTTTCCCTAGTAAATAACTTTCAGTTTTGTAATGACATGGTACTCTCCAATTAGACAATAATCAATCAGATAATAAAAACAAAGAAGCGCGTCGAATTTCCTCCCTGTACGAGTAGACTTTCTACCAATACGATATTGATCTCCCTCATTCATAAAACGGTTTTCACCACCCTCGTCTTCGTTTTGATTGTATCTTCTTACGCCTACGTGCCAACACACATAAAACATTCACCTATAAACAATCGCTCACCGGCACAATCCACACAAACACACACTCACACGCGCACGCGGCAATCCTTAACCGGGCCGGTCTGTACATTTTTAGGATCGCTTTTCCTCCCTTGTGTTTACGTTCGTACAACGAGGGGACCATCGCAGGGCGAAAAACAACAAAATTTCACCACCCACCGATTGCGACGACGACGACGCTTTTGTGAAGGGGTGGAAAACCAGCCTAGCCTGCTGTGATGTTGTTGTCGTCGTCGTCGTCGTAGGCCAAATTTACGCCAACGACCGACCGCTCTGATGGTTGTGCCGTCCCTGTTTGGTTGGGTTGGCTTGGTTGGTCCCAACCGCGACGCGAAACGCAGTCAGTCCGTCCGTCAGTCAGCCAGCAGTCAGCTTCAGTTCGTTTCGAAGCGTGCTCCGGTGCGAACGTGTTTGGACGTTAGCTTTGGCGAGTGTCCTATAGGCTGGGGAGTTTTCCTGCCATCATCATTATCATCATTACTACTGCCGTCATCGTTTACCGCCAATCATTGCAGTTCCTTCGCGCGGACCAGAGAGAAACAAAGACCGGCTTTTGTTGGACACCACCTGTAACACGCGGCAAGGCGCGAAACGTGACCGGTTCAAGGGGAAAAATGTGGCGCATAGAGTGATGGAGCCCTTTCGAAATTCAAACGCTCAAAAGTCGTAACAGCAGAATCACCGTTTGTTCCGATTCATCCGATCGGGTTGCTTGCCGCTGCTGGCTGCGTAACCAGGCTTGAAAACAATCGTGAAACTTGATATCCGCACCGGTGGATCGGATTTCTGCGGCACTTTAAGAGCGACCTGTGGTATTTCCACTTTTTTCTGGCTTTGTTTAGTGTTGTGCTTATTATGCGTATGTCAGACGTTTCCCTGCCTAAAATAGCGAATAAAATCCACGCTGTAATGTGATTTCGTGTGAAGTGGTTTGTACGGAACAAAACGAAAATGTGTGTAATGTGAGAATGTATTTCTGAGGAATTAAACACCGCTACGTTGTTGGCTAAGCCGCCAAATGATTAAGGTCTCTCTCGTTACGTTACAAACAGTGACGGGAAACGAAGGAATGTGGTTTGGTCGAAATTCGTTTTGAATTGAAAACATCAAAAGTGTAATCGTTAAAGGAATATAGAAGCGAAAGAAGAAGAAACGAGTGAAATTTTCCAACTGCTAATTGAAATCCAGCGTGTAGCGTGAAAAAAATCGTTTGAGGGTGCTTCTTCTCCACACCCCGGTTATCCTGGTTATCATTGGAGCTTACTGAGGATCTTTGCTCGTTTCAGAGTGGTTCTAATTTTGCAAGATCACGAACCGATTGGTAGGAAGGTACCGCTGCTGGTGTTAAGCGAAAATATCATTCCGCTAGGCATCTTGCGAACAAACAAGCGAACCGAACCGAACAGCAGCACGACGCGACGGTGAACTGAATTTACGCACGGATTTGTACGGACGGAGTTTTAATCCCTCGCAAAGTTGATTAGTGACGACGCTGCAGCGGGGGGAACACTCGCGACGCGGTCCGGTGCAATTGTGAAAAGCGGTTTTCCGACAGGAGGAACGTTTTACTTCCGTGCCGTTGGACTAGGTAAGGTTTTTGAAATATTGTGCTGCTGAGTAAGATGAGTCTTGTACAATCACAATCTGTTAGAAATAAGCACACCATGCGAGATGAATCCTTTCGGAGTGGGTGGGTCTAAATGGGATTACATTTTGCATTTCCAACTCAAGAGTCTCATAAAAATTAGAGGTGAATTTAGAGACGCTTGATGCACAAACATATATGCTAAAGGACAACTTTCTTCTCTGTACCTAATGCTACAATATGTATAACATTACCGTAAAAAGCTGAGCGTAAAAACCTCTGTCTAAACTAATTGGTAGTCAAATACTGCATCATTATCTTTGTAGAGCAGAATGTTTTTGCCTTTCTACTATATAAATATATAGTATAAAGGTATAGAAATCACTTGGAAAACCGGAAATGGAAAGAAGGTCCTGCGGGCCGAATGTTATATACCATTCGACTCAGTTTCGAAAACTGAGCATTTTCTGTGTGTGTGTATGTATGTGTGTGTGTGTGTATGTGTGTGTGTGTGTATGTGTGTGTGTGTGTGTGTGTGTGTGTGTGTGTGTGTGTGTGTGTGTGTGTGTGTGTGTGTGTGTGTGTGTGTGTGTGTGTGTGTGTGTGTGTGTGTGTGTGTGTGTGTGTGTGTGTGTGTGTGTGTGTGTGTGTGTGTGTGTGTGTATATGTGTGGGTGTGTGTATGTGACGCTTTTAATCTCACTCACTTTTCTCGGAAATGGCTGGACCGATTTTAATGTTCTTAGTGTCAAATGAAAGGTCTAGGTGTCCCATTGGTCGCTATTGAATTTCATACTGATCGGACTTTTAGTTCAAAAGTTATGTATAAAAATACGAAAAATATGGGACTTCATTATCTCATAGGTCTCTTAACCGATTTGAACAAAATTGATTGCATATGAAAAAGGAGCTTTGCAAACCCTTAACTTCCAAATTTCATGACGATTGGACTTGTAGTTTGAAAGTTACATAAAGAAATGTGAAAAAATAGTATTTGAAACATATTTATGTAACATATAAGCATTAATTTAATGAAAAACATCACACATTTTATGATTATTTGAAAATTACTGCTGAGATCTATCAAACGAAACCGAGTTATTTAAAATCGGACGCTTCATTCAAAAGTTATTCAAACTTTAACATTTAAGCCCCATATATTAAACCGTTAAAACGTGTGAAATCAAAACATATCAATCAAATGTTGATTGTATTCAATGTATGAGATGTGTGTGATGTATGTGTGTATGTATGTATGTATGTATGTATATATGTATGTATGTATGTATGTATGTATGCGCCTCTTAGTGGAATACGAACTCTGAAATTAAAGAAAAGAAAAAACTTTTACCGACTAAATTCCACTATTTGTCGACTAACATTTGAAAGGGGCGGATAAGCCAACTGTCAAAAAGAACGAGTGAGAGTTCATTTTCCTATGCTGCTCCAGCAAAAAATAACTCTCACTCGTTCTGTTTGGCAGTTGGCTTATCCGCCCCTTTCAAATGTTGGTCGACATTTAATATTTATTCGCGACAGATACGTATACGCTTTGAAATAAGACACTGATGAAGCCTGCACGTCGTAGGCGAACTACGTATCTGTCGCAAATAATTATTAAATAGTGGGATTCGATCGAAAAGTTTTTTCTTTTCTTTGATTCCAGATTTCAATTGTCATTTTCTTCACTTGCTGTTACTCACAATTGTACAAGAAAAGCAAAAAGCGGAGAAAAGCAGTTAATTAAACCCTCTAACGGGTAAGGCGGTCTGTTGACGGCCTTCGCTTTTGGAGCTCAAAAGCCGCATACGAAATTTGTTTTGAATTGACATCATGCAAAATGTGTTCAGAACAGAATTTTTGACATTTTGAAGGAGCGCTAGCTAAGAAATAGTTCCATTTCTCGTTTTCATATCTAATGCTCTATTCAGTAATTTTTTAGTAATTTTTTTTTAATTCAGATATATTGCAAAATTGAAGCCAAGCAAACCAATAGTAAAATTTTGAGATCAATTATTTTGTTGTACTGTCCTTTGTCCTTTTTCTTCAAAAGCGAAATATAATAATAATTTTTCTGAACTCTTGTTTTTCAAAGATGCTAACTTTTGAATGCATGGTATTAATATCAAAATATCAAAAAATCTGCTATGAACAAATACTTCATATTGTCAATTCAAAACAAGTTTCGTATGTGGCTCTGAAGCCCGAAAGTTAAGGCCGTCTGTAGACCCGTTAGAGGGTTAATTTCTAATTTTCTATACATATTCATTCAAGTCTGTAAAAATTATCTCTTGTGTTTACATTATTTTTCTATAAATATTATAAAACTAAATAAGGTGTTCAACAAGTAACATAAATGACGCTTACATGTATTTACGCACCCAAGGAAAGAAAATATAATTATTCTACACAATGCGTTGTGAATTTTACTGGCAAATAAGGATTTGGAGGAATACGGAACGGATATTTAAAAATATAGTCTAATATAACATCTATACATCTACAATTAAGTTCCTGAGAAATTAAATAATGATTATTGTGGCAGTAGAAAGGCTAGGTCACGCCGCTAGGTGGATTAATTCGGGTTTGTTTTTTTAATTACAATCTATTCACTACGCCCGGTATCAAACGCTGTAGTTCCGAAAGTAAAGCAAAACTTCAACGGCTTCAAGATAACTTCAAAACAGCACCAAGTTGTCGTATGTGTCTTGGAATCTGTCGAGAACTGATCTGAAAGAATCACACCGGTCTGATGGCCAGAGGACATCTAGGCTGAATTATCTCGATCTCGTTTTGTTCACATAATTTGATTTGTCAGATGTTTTCCCGCAAGTCGAAATCGAAGAGATTTTAGGAAAGCTTTTACATATCCGTTTGGCGTTGAGTCTACACGTTTCAGCATGATTCTAGGTATTTAAACGGATTTAAACCCTACTTGGCCGACATCCTCATCGCGTGTCGTAGCAGAGAACATGACTGATTTCTTCATGCAGTTCTATAACGGCTAACTGCAGTTTTCACTTGATATTAGAAAAGTGTCACTTTGCCATGGCTGAAAAGAAAATTTCTTGGACAAATAATGCCCCGATCTAGAAACGACACGAGTCATTTTTGAAATGTCGCCACCGATTTTATCTCGGTGCATTTAACGAATACCACTGTGGTATTGGCACATTCTCCCCCAAGCCGGCAAGCTGGCCAAATCTCCGGATCCATTACAAGCTCCGAGCCCAACTCTAGACCCGATACTCGCAATCCCCGTGATGGCGAGTCTCTCGACAGCAAATCTTTTTCTATCAACCCATGAACTAATTGATCATTTTGCCTGCACTCGCCGATGTAAAAACTGCATGCACGTTCGAGAGTCCGCTCATTATCGGAACCATTTAGGGTAAGGAACGAGTTAAGCAGTGTCACCTATTTTAATCAGTTATGATTAAATGAGCCGAAAATGCACTTTTTTTATTCATATTTTCAAAATCTTTTGATAGGATCATCTTCACAAATCACTTAACCATACATTTGATTCACACAAACACAATTTCCTGATTTTCCGACAAGAAATATGATGAATTAAAAATTGTTGTCCAAAAACGTACATTTTTCAGCTGCTGAAGGCAATCGCCACCTCGCTACTAACGAATCCATCACATTTTTCAGCACTGATTACAACCACTCTAAAAGTCAAGCACTCAATTGTCACATACCATATTATTCACTATCTTTTTTTATATTATCTAAGGCTTTGTCACTAGCCGAAAGTTTTATTATTTTATAACAAAACTGAAAACAAATTCTGAATTGACGGAACCTGTTCACCAGTAACAGCAGCTGCAGCATAACTGATGAACTATCGTGTTGCCAAGACACTGTTTCGGTTCTGGAAATAAGAATTATAGGTTTGAAATTAACTGAAACCTCCAATGATGAAAACGTGGTTCAATAATTTCAAGAGAAATGTAAGTTCATAATTAATTTTTCTTTATTAAAAACAACAGAAAAAACAGCTTTTTCAATAATTTTCGAAGCAACGATGTGTTTCAATGTTATTTGCTTTGACAACACTGTTCTGAGTCGGACCGTGTGTACTGCTATATGTTTACCTCTTTTGTTCTCCCACCATCCTTATGAACAGCGAGTGAGACGTCAAACTCGCAGTTTCCCATAAGAACACTAGAGAATAAAAGAGACGACGAATACCGTTTGCCGAACGGTGCGGTGAGTGTATGCCCCGATAAACAATTCAGACAGATGGCATTTTACGCATCTATGCCGATACGCTATGCCGATTACGCATCAGATGCCGATTTGTAGGTCGCGGATAGGAACGCGAACTTACTGAATAGGGGGAAAAGTTCGAGGAATTTTTTAAGGGGACGTAAAAAAATTCAGATTTCAGGATTGCTTAACAAAGCACCTTGAGGATGAAAATATGTTCGGTCTGATCAAAATTAGTTCCACCGCTCCAACTTTTAAAGCTAACAATCAAAAGTTTAGCTGAACAATAGTGTCTTCCAATGGTAACAGCTTGAAGAACTAAAGATAGCAAGAAGATTGATATGCTGATATCCCCCACTTAGTCAACCTATCGCTTGTAATAAGGTAAAACAATCAGTGACCCGCTTAGACTGCTTACAACCGGTTCTTTACCCTATCATCCATTCCAGTCGCGACTTCGCTGCAATCGGCTCTCCAGGTCGACCGTAGCGCATCTCTAGTGCAGCTTCATATGAGTATTATCGTTTCCGATGACCCGCCACATGTGTGTGGGATGCCGTAGGGAGACCTAAACTCTGCTGCTTATTTTCTCTGGTGGCACCATTGTGCTCGTCGCGCGGCCGAGGATATGCCTTCGAACAAAACTGACTGAAAGAATTGTTGTTAGCTGAAAGAATTGTTGTTCTCCAAGGACACCGCAAGCGAATCCTTCGACAAAAAGCAGAGGTGTAAACGGATACGTCAGAAGCAACAACAGCAGCAACGCAGCTGCGATAGTCCTGTCAGTACCAAATGAGCCTGATATGTAAGCAATTCTTCCACCGGTTCTTTCACCAACAGATGAAGATGCTACTCCTGTTTATGAACACATTCCTGAATGTCCTTCACGGATGAATCCGCTGCCGAAAGAACAGCTTTACTCGAAACTATCACAGGAGCGAAAGCAGCCTTTGCGGAATAGAAAACTTTTATCTCATGGTTGGTCCCCTACGATATTTTCTAATGCCGTTTTTGTTTTTGCTTAGGTCTAACCTAGATTCGCTCTAGTTCAAATCGAACGGCTGTCAAAACGTTTGTTTTTTTTTCACTCAGGTTGAATCTAGTTTCGTTCTGGGTTGCACTTTTCAGACGACGGGTTCGCACTGGATATTTTCACAGTTTCAACCCTGCTACAAGCACTACACTGACAACCCGAAAACGTTTGTTTATTCTCCCGAAAATATTTTTTTATTCAGTGGTTCTGTTGGAACTAACCCAGGTTAAAAAACAAAAACGCTTTAAGTGTAATAAATCGAGGCAGGCCGTTCATTCTGTCAGTAACGTCTGACCAATAAAGACACACATTCAAATCAGTTTCATTTTTCAATACTAAATTTCTGTCACCAGAAATGTTGCAAAGTTAATTTTATTAAATCTGGTATTAAATTGGATGTTAAGGGGGAATCAGGCTCGAGATACATGAACGAAGGCATACGGATGCAAAGCATACGAAGCGAAGCAAAGCCTAACTGCTATATTCCATTACTTTTAGCTGACAGACTTCGCAGCCAGCTGTTAAGGCCCAGACACAATGCATACGGATTTTACTACGTTGCGGCAATTTGACAGTTTTTCCATGGGTTTTCTGTCAAATTTCCGCAACGTAGTAAAATCCGTATGCATTGTGTCTGGGCCTTTAGAGTACAATCATTTGCGGGGCTAGTTAATCGATCCTATAGATACTAACAACCTCTTCCAGCAGAGTAGCGGATGAGTAACCTACGAATAAATATTATCATAGAGACGAGTTTCTGATGAAGCTCTATGTTGTCTATGTCTATGAGAAGGTAAGAATCACCCCGGTTCTAGGATGGTGACCAAGAGGAAGGGATCACTAGTCACGCACCACGGAACGTAAACAAAACTGCAAAATACTCAGTTCAGTTGAAGAGTGAAAGATTGTAATCATAAAAGGAAACGAAAATAAGTGTTGTTGAGGTTTGTGAAGAAATTGTTAGAAATATGATCGGGAAAGATTGATTCAATGAACGCTATGTAAAGGGTGTCCTACATGAAATTACACCACGGAAGAAACGCTGTAGACGACAACATATAGCCCATTAGTAAGCTTTTCGCATATTTATTTCATTCAACTTCAATACCATAACCGTATGCTCGCACCTTACGCTTAACTTCACTAAAAAGTTTTGTACAACCCAGCTGCAGCTTCATCTGTACGGAAATCCACTTTTTCTTCATGTCTTCCTCAGAGTTGACCTCCTTGGGTTGCTGCCGTAGTGCCTATTTTATAATAGCCGAGTATTTTTCGATGGGCCTTAGTTCCGGTGCGTTGGAGGCGTTTATGTCCTTGGGTACGAAAGTGACTCCGTTGGCTTCGTACCACTCCAATACATATTTTGAATATTGGTACGAAGGTAGATCCGGCCAGAAGATCGTAGGACCCTTGTATTGCTTCGACAGAGATGGCAGATGCTTCTGAAAACACTCCTTGAGGTAGATCTGCCCGTTTACAGTCCCGGTAGTCACGAACGGCGTACTCCGTTTGCCACATGATGTATTTCTTGGCCAAATCATGTATTTCTTGGTAAACTATGAAAGTACAAAGTCAAATTATAGGGTATGTTGCTGCTTCCTCGTAATTGCCTATTTCCGTCCTATTCAACACAAATCATTAAATGCAAAACTAGTTATTCCCTAATATTTTAGTTTGTTGTCTATCATACGCGATCAATCAAAGTGAGCTGAGATCTATTTAAACGCTTTTTATCATTGAAGAAGTCCTACCAGCTAAATTTCCTACGTTTTTTCGTGCGACGAAGAAGAAAATGTCGACTAATCATTTTAATTTCCGTCATTCATAAATGAAAATAACTCACGCAATGCATTGTCGTTATTCTACAGCCAGGAAAACTTGCCTGACCTGCAGAAATTTTGCCGAATAACATTTGTCATGCCGTCCTCAGTGCCCACTCCTGATTCGAATTGGGTAAAACTGGTCTGAACGAAGCACACTAGTTCACTAACATCCGTCATTCTGCCATTATGACAATTATGCTGAGTTATAGGATCACAACAAATCTGTTTGTCTGACGCTTACCTGCAAGTTGAAATCGAGAACAGTTCAAGCAAGCTGCTAAGGGTAAACGCTCATCAAGGACTGTTCCAATTCTTCCACCTGGGATTAGGCCCGAACGAGGTATACTACAGCGCATAATCGACAGCATTCTCCGAACAACCGAATCGAACAATGCCAAAAATCTTTCGATCAATTCGCTACTGTCGTATTGTCCGTTGACCCACTTCGACCCTTCAAAGGAAATCATTGTTTCAGCTGCCCACCGTTTGCGACTATGAATTAGGAACTGTAATCATGCATTTTCCCAATTCCTTTCCCCAATTGAAGAGGTAAAGGTATGCCCACATTCATGCCGTTTGTTGGCGCGCCTTTTAAGGTGCATCAAAGACGTGTATTGTCTATGAAAGAATCAAGTCACTAGACAAGATCCTGATAACTCAGCATAATTGTCCTAATGGCAGAAGGACGAATGTTAGTGAACTAGTGTGTTTCGTTCAGAACAGTTTTACACAAATTCGAACCATGACTGGGCACTGAGGACGGCACGACAAATGTTATTCTGCAAAATTTCTGCAGGTCAGGCAAGTTTTCCTGGCTGTAGAATAACGACAATACCTTGCGTGACTTATTTTCATTTTTGAATGACGAAAATTAAAACGATTAGTTGACATTTTCTTCTTGGTCGCATGAAAAACGTAGAAAATTTGGCTGGTAGGACTAGTTTCTTCGGTTCAGAAGTTACAGGCATTTTTGTTCAAACTTTCGTTTTTCAAATGTCAATAACGTAAAAACTGCTCAATCATGGGATGTGATCTCAATGAACTTTGGTGGTCAATATATCACTAAATATCCATACAAAATTTTATTTACACATATTGAGCTGTTTTTACGTTATTGGCATTTGAAAACCCACAATTTTTCTTATGAAAAATGCCTGTAATTTCGTAATCGAAAGAGCTACTAACTTGGTTTCTTCGTAGAAAATGTGCATTTTAAATGAATCTCAAAGTGCTCTGAAGGCACGATTTGTGTGAAATAAATGCAAAATGATGTATGAGGAACAAAAACGGATTTTTAAGGTCCATCCTGACTAAAAAAAATTAAACGGCTTAAAAAAAGCGCTGGAGAGGAAAAAAGAGCTCGAAAAAACTATAAAAGCATTGCCACGAAATGAGTTGACCACGAACCTGAGGAGTAAAAGTGATCAAACTCGTAAGTGCTACACTGACCTGACGAAACCTGACATGTGTAGGTACGAGGGAGGGAATCACAAACGTGCATCGAAACGAGTGGAACGATCTCCAGCAAGAGTAGCTAACTCTTAGCCTTTCAAGACGATCTCGATTACTAGAAACTTTGACACGGCGGAGGCAATCTAAGCCAGACTTAAAACAGAAGCAAGGAGGATAGTGCTACAAATCAGAGGCGAACTATTTTTGGTGAATTACAAATGGATAGCGTTGAGTGGCGTAGCCGTAGGTGTATGAACCACGAGTTGCAAACCCTACTTAGAGAGATTCTCATCGTACACCTGGCGAATGTTGGGAGACTGCAGTGGGCCGGCCACGTCGCAAGGATGGCAGACGATTGTGTAGTGAAACCCGATCTCTTCAAGAACCATACGTGATGGATGTCTCGATCAAGTTGAAGCTGATTTGCATGCGTCGAGACGCTCAACGAATTGGCGACAAGTAGCTCAGGACCGAGTACAGTAATGGAGAGGAATTTTTGATACGGCAGAAGCCAGCTTGGCGCTAACTGCTAGAAGAAGAAGAAGACCCTACCTTGCCGTAAGACGTAGTCATACATCAAAAAAGAATCAACCCTGGCAGAAACCAAGGTCACCAAAGCTAACAAGGAAGAGGGCGCTCATGCGAATGATGAGTGTTGACAATCTAAGCGTCTGATCCCATGACAGGTCGGTAGTCTTCTACGGGCACGTAGAGGTGCGCAGCGTACTCGAAGGTTAGACCAAGTGGAGCAAGCAATGTGGGACATTGGAGAAATTGGTGACGGACAGCCATGGACCGGGTTTGTTGGCGAAACATTGTTATGCAAATGCAATCCTAAAGAACATCGCACCAGGATAAGTATTTAAGTAAGTATCCCATTTCAGGGACGGGCTTCGACTTGGGTTTGGGCTTGAGCTTGAGTTTGGATTTAGCTTAGGCCTTCAAGTTGGAAAATCGTGAGGAAGATCCTACACCTTCTAAATTAGACCATTACAAATTATTTGAAAAAGTTTTCCCATCCACCGCTCGCTCTGGCTTTGGAAATCGCAATCTTAGAGACGCCAACATGGTATTCCTGTCCTAGCATTTATCTGCTGTAGATTTCATCAATTATAACAATGCAGAATGATTTTGTGAGCCACTCCCTGTACAGCTTCCTTGCTCGAGTATTTGCACCCGTGTTTTGATTGTCACACCGGTTTGACGCTTTGTATACTTTGTTGTGCTAAAGTCTGAGTCGAAATGTTGGGAATTAGTTAACTACCATCCTGGTGTTCTCCAGATCTGTGGTGCTACATTTCCTACCTACCTCAGTCTTCTTGTGGAAGTTGTGATTTTTAAATAGGGCATCTCCACTAGTTTGGAATCGACAGAACTGAACAAAATCAACACGGAAAGTAATTCGATTTCAATAGTCAAATTTCAAAAGTCATGAAATCATAAATTGGGAATTGCTGTCAAAATTCTGAAATCATGAGTCATTATTGAATTTCTATCCGTGAAGGGTGTTAATGAGTCTCATAAATTGTTGAAAATAAAAATTTATTTTTATTTTTCTATTCAATTGGGATCATTCTTTTGATCTGCAAATCCCATCGAAGAAACCGAACCATTTTTAAAAGCTCAAATAAAAAAAAAATCTGGGAAATCGCAAAAGGATAAACCGAGGGTTACTGCGATTAGGCGATTTACTGATAACATCCAACTTGAAGCTACTTCCTACTGGTAATAATCATAAACATTCCCCCGAAATCGAAATAAATATCTTCTGTATTCGCCCATTGGAAACCAAATCACAGTCCAAATTGAAAGCGCCATTCTAGTCAGATCCAGCAGCAGCAGATTCACTGAACCACATCAATCATAGCGGGGCGTGATTTTAGGGATATTCTCCCCGCCGCTGGCTGCTGTCGGAATAATGGGCGGATTTCCACGCCAAACTTAATTAATTTTTTAATTCGCGTTAATTGCGTTGCCTGCTTTGCATTCCACTTCCCGAAACGCGCTGCTGCTGCTGCTACATAATTCACACTCACAGTCGTCCGATGATAGAAGAAACCTCCCGAAGCATGCTACCGAGATTCAGAAATCCTACACAGAAAAAATATTAATGGCCTCTTGTTATGACAGTTAACAACTAGCGTCGGAAGAGGATGGTCGCGGTGGTACAGGACGCGGATGGTGGCAGTAGATTAGCATGGAGAGAGAGACAGAGAGAGAGAAAAAAGTCTCCTTTGTTGCAGGCACGGCCTGCTTGTGGCGGTTTACCAGTTCCTGACGGTTTCCGGCAGTAGTCTTTGAGCTTCTGCCTTTCGAAATAATCACATTTTACATTGGATACACCATCGTACCGCCGGCCGCGTGGATCTCGAGAGAAAGGCGTAAAATTTTACCCCGCTCCAAAGGACAGCCACCGCCACCGCCGCACCTGTCTGAAGCGATTTGCTTGGAAAATCTTTACCACCCACCACCGACCGAATCGTACCGACCGACGGACGGAAGGGGTTGCTCCCGCGACAAGTATCCGTGCAGACAGTTGTTAGGCCACGTTCGGTCATAAAAACACGCACACATACACTATCATGCATAATAGATTGTGGGGGGAAGTTATAACATCCTTAATCGTTTTTCGGGCGGTTTGCATTCAGATGGGAAACATTTCAGTTAGTGTGTTCTGTACGCGCACGTTCCGCAAACTTCTCGTTTATGTGTGTCTCTTTCAAAATGTATCATAAATCTAATGGTTTAGAACCTTATTTTTGACTTGCTATATGTAAACAAACAATTTTTTTCAATCAGGAGTCATTGATTTTTTTTCACCATCACTTTTTCTGAACATTATGTGGTGGCGTCGTCCCTTTCGGATTAGATGTTCTTTTGCTTTACTCTGGTGGCTGGGAGTTTCACTTACATCAATATATGTAAGTATAAACACTCTTCTAGGGAAATTCAACCCCACTTTCTAGTGGTCTGGCTTTTTGCTGTATCGTAAATTGAAAGTCCGTCGTTGAATAATTGATTAATGCTAGAGAACCAACGAGCGAGGGTGAAGCCATCGAGAACAATGCGATTACTTTATACAGCCATAAACTTTCATACAACTTACTTATTTATGACCCGTTCCCGTCTAACCGACCAGAAGATTGCATCTACGGTGGAGTGGTTCAATTTTTTCTCATTAGTTGTTTACTCAAACTGATATGTAACATCGCAAATCATCTAATCTAAAACTCAAAGCAAGCTTTGGATCTGTCAATTTTGAAAAATTTGTTCATTTCTCTAAACGTCGCAGTGAACCACTCTTACCCACGTAAGAGCACCCATATAGAAGGGATGGAAAATCGAAACTTCGGAACTGATACCAACCGTGAACAAATCGGAAAAGTTCCAGTGAAAGAAACTGCTTGTAATTTGTCTAGCTACCGGTTTCATCAACCTCTTATGTTGATTACTTTTAAATGAAAGTCGCAAGAAGAGCAATTCTTTACTAGAAAAAAAAACTATCCGACCTTGGCAAAATTCAACCAACACTAATCAAATAATAAAATAATTTTCTGCCAAAAGCTTCAGATTCATCCATATTCCCTAGATTAAAACCGCATCCGATGTTGAGTATCATCAAACTTCCATCGAAAAATATAATCCCATCAAACGGTAGCAGAGCGCCGGAATCATAGTAGGCACACGTGTTACTGCCACTGCTGCCACCGCGTTATGGAGAAACGAGAAGAAAAAAACCCGAATTAATCCACCTAGTGGTGTGTCTTAGTCTTACTTTTGCAACAATAATTATTTTTTATTTTCTTAGGAATATCTGTAATTAAGTTGACTAAATTTTTAAATATCTGTTCCTTATTCTTCAAAATAAGTTAAATAAGGAACAGTAAAATTCATAAGAACGTACTGCGTGCAATATTTTTTCTCCTAGCGTGCGTAATTATTTGTAAGGGTCAATTAATTTACTTTATCAAGACCTTATTTAGTTTTATTATGATTAAGAAATTCCTAGAAATATATTTGAAGACAAATGATAATTTTTGCAGACTTAAATGAATGTATGTAGAAAACTATAAATTAACCGTTTAACGGGTAAGGCTACGAATTAAAGAAACACCCAACTTAATTAAGGGAATATTAGCGCAACTATTGGTACAATATAATTGAATCGGAAAATTCATTTTTTCCTTTACAAAGCTTCTCGTACAACGAATGCAATTGTCTTGCCTTGTGACAAATACCTGGTCCCACAAGCAAAAATTGAAGCATATACCTCAATAAACAAGAAAATAGAAATTACATTGTGCTTAGCTGCGCGACTAAAGGAGCGTCTACCCTATTTCGTATACATTGCTATGCTGCTAGGTGAAAAACATTGTAGCGCAACTATAGAAATGAGTGCCTATAGTTGTGCGCTCCAACTGCGCCTATAGTTGTGTTAGATTTTAGAAAATTGACATTTTGGCAAATAATGCTTCAAATTTAAATGATGTAGTCTAACTAGTAATACTCCTAAAAATTTGTTTTATATAATGAAAATATGCATTAATAATGAATAGTAGCGCAACTATTGGATCAACCATACATGCTTGATTTCAATTTTGTAATATATCTGAATTGTAAAAATAACTGGGTAGAGCATTAGATATGGAATGTTAGAAAGAGAAAATGTTACAAATACTCAGCCGCAAACGGAGCCTGTGGTGGAGTATCAGGGCGCCCTCCACAGTAATTTGCCCTTACCACATCATGAGGGTCTCTGATGTGGCGGACTTTTCTTTCCCCTCAACTCGTGGGATTCTTTATGAAAAACAAAATCAAAAACACAACAGCTGCAGATACAGTGGACAACCCGTTCGCGAGAGGAGGCATCCAGCGTTCTCCACAAAGGACCTGAAGCAGAGCTTGCTCAAGCTTCGGAGAACCTTGAGTGCAGCGACCAAAACGCACAACGACCTCGTGGCGCGTGCAGGAGAGGTTAAGAAGGTGACCGTAAAGGCGTCGAAGTTAGTACAGCCGGATGCTTGCCCGGTGACGGGGTGTCGCAATGCGGCTGCCAAGCGTCTGAGACAGTCTGAGACAGCACCCCTGGTGGACCAAAAAAACGCCTGATCGGTAAAAGCCCTCAGGCTAACGGGTTGGCAAAGCCAATTGATCAACCAGCAGGAAGCACCACCAGCACCAAAACAGGTGGCTCGTGGACCGAGGTTAAGGTCCAGAAAAAGGTAGAGAAAGCTCCACCTAACCCGGCCAGGAAGCGAGGGTCGAAATACTCGGAGGTTTTGAAGGCCATGAAAGGAGATGCCCTACTCAGAGATCTGGGCGCGGACATGCGGAGCATCCGCCGCTCACGCACAGGCGATATGATTCTTGAGTTAAAGAAGGACGCCACCAAGAAGAATTCCGTACACAAGTCGGTAGCGGAAGGAGTGCTCGGGGAGGGAGTGCAAACACGTGGTCTCACACCAGAAATGATTCTCCGGCTTTAAAACGAGGTGCGAGGTCGTACAGACTCTCAAAGAGCAAAGTGGAGCGGTGGTGGCAACCGAGGTGGTTCGCCTGCGCAAGGGTCCAGCCGGGACCCAAGTAGCCACCATTCGACTTCCGCTGGCGGACGGAAACGAAGCCCTGAAAGCTGCTAGTCAAAAAGTGGGGTGGTCGGTATGTCCACTTAGCATGCTCAAGCAGTCGGAGGCCTGCTTCGAGCACCGACATAAGGCCTGGAACTGCAAGGAGCCAGATAGGAGTCACCTGTGCAGGAGATGTGGCAGTGCTGGCCATAAAGCAAGGGACTGCGCGGAGCCTCCCAAGTGCTTGATCTGTACCGGTAAACGGGACGCAAAGTACGTAACGGGAGGTCCAAGGAGCCCGGCAGCTGGGCCGGCGACCAAGCTACGTTCATAGTGTAAGTGACACAACTGAACCTGAACCACTGCAGCACGGTCCAGCAGCTGTTACACCAAGCAGTTTCTGAGTCGGGAACGGACATTGCCATCATCTCGGACCCATATCGCGTCCCTGCCGGAAACGGCAACTGGGTCTTGGATAGGTCCGCGACGGAGGTTATATCGACGACAAGCAGATTCCCGGTTCAAGAGGTTATGTCAACCGCAGATGAGGGATTCGCGGTTGCCAAAGTGGGTGGAGTGTTCTACTGCAGCTGTGACCATCAAGCGGTTCGCTATGGTGTCGATCAGATAACGAGGCGGCAGGCGGCGGGTAGAGCCAACACTCCAACCACCCGTGGATGGAAGACATCATACTTCGATCCCGAAGTATTTGTGGAAGCGATCCGAAGAGAGTGCGGTGATCGCGATATGCCCGATCCGAACGCTGATCATTTGATTAAGGTACTGTTGCGAGCGTGTGACGCTACCATGCCTAGGAAAGGTCGACCAAGGTATGGGAGGTCTCCGGCTTACTGGTGGATGAATGAAAATGCGGAACTCCGCGGAGCGTGCTTTCGTGCGAGGAGAATCATGCAAAGAGCTCGTTCGGACGAAGGCAGGGCTGAAAGTCGAGTAGCGCTTGTTGCTGCTTTGCAGGGTCGTAATGGCAAAGGCCAAGGGCATGATAGCGCCCGCAGAGCGATCACCAGAGATGCTGGAACGGATCATCAAGGGCCTCTTTCCGCGCCACGAGCCAAGGCCCTGGCCTCAAACCGCTGAGTCGTCCCACGGCCGACGTTCCAGTATCTCAGACCATAGCGTAAGATGGTCGGCCTCCCAGCCGAACATCCAAAGTAACGTGGGTGACGGCGGTTTAGAGTTTGGGGAGGAAGCGACGGTTACGAACGAGGAACGCATTGAGATCGCAAGATCGCTAAAGGTGAGCAAGGCACCGGGACCAGACGGAATCTCGACTTTGGCCATTATAGCGACTATTTTAGAGGCTCCCGAATTATTCGGAGCAGTAACGAGTAGATGCCTGGAAGATGACCACTTCCCGGACAGATGGACCGACAGAACCTGATTCTATTGCCGAAACCGGGAAAACCTCCAGGTGTCCCCTCGTCATATAGGCCGATCTGTCTGCTCGATACTGCCGGCAAGGTACTGGAGAAGGTTATCCTTAACAGACTCGTACAGTACACTGAGAGTACAAACGGTCTGTCAACGAACCAATTCGGCTTCCGAAAAGGCAAATCTACGGTGGATGCCATCTTGTCTGTCACTAAGACAGCCGAGGTGGCAATCCAGCGCAAGAGGATGGGTATGCGCTATTGCGCAATTGTCACGCTCGACGTGAGAAATACGTTTAATAGCGCTAGTTGGTACTTCATAGCGAATTCGCTTCGGAACGTCCAAGTGTAAGTGTCGCTGTACAGGATTCTGGAAAATTATTCCCTGAATCGTGTGCTATACTACAACACGGACGAGGGTCAGAAGTGCGTCCCAATCACCGCAGGGGTTCCGCAAGGTTCCATGCTGGGCCCGGTGTTGTGGAACGTCATGTATGATGAGGTGTTGTAGCTAAAGTTCCTGATAGGGGTGGTAATTGTCAGCTTTGCGGACGACGTCACCTTGCGAGTCTACGGTGAATCTATCAGAGAGGTTGAGTTGACGGCTGCCTGCTCTATAAGCATTGTCGAAGATTGGATGAGCTCCAGGAAGCTGGACCTAGCGCATCATAAAACGGAGGTTATCGTGGTGAACAACCGCAAGTCGGTGCAGCAAGCAAAAATCAGCGTCGGGGACTGCACTATTTCGTCAACGCGGTCCTTAAAACTCCTGGGAGTCATGGTCAACGATAAGCTCAAGTTCGGGAGCCACGTCGATTATGCCTGCAAGAGGGCTTCCACAGCTGTTTCGGCATTGTCTCGTATGATGTCTAATAGCTCTGCAGTATATGGCAGCAAGCCAATGTGGCCCAGTCCATACTCAGGTCTACCTGAGTCAAGCTCTACCTGACACAGATTCTGTCAGGGCATGGTTGTTTTAGACAGTATCTGCACAAGTTCGGGCATCCGAAATCCCCCGCGTGTCCCGAATGCATGGATGAAAAGAGGAAACTGCAGTGCATGTTTTCTTCATATGCTCTCGTTTCATGGGCGCGAGAAGGATCATGATGGCAGTGAGCGGACAGGACACTACTCCGGATAACTTAGTCCAAAGGATGTGTTCTAGCTCGGACGTCTGGGTAGCGGTCAATGTGGCTGCTGCCCAGATTGTACTTGAGCTACAAAACCGCTGAAGAGCCGATCAACGGCAAATAACTACCACAGTCCAGTAGTTGTCTAAGAGAATGCGTTAAGCACGATAGCCCCTTCCTAAAGTTATACCGATAAGGTGGTGCCAAGGGGGATTGAGGCTGGAGGGTTTTAGTGGCTCTGGATCCTCACGCCCCATTGAGGGGGTCGGGATACCTAACCCCGCTCCCTGAGTTGTCTTCTCAGGTGTCTGATCTTCTAAGGTGCTGAGCAGATTTCCCTACTCGTAAAAAACACTCACACACGGGTAGAAATTTGATCTCCATAATGCGAAAAATGACTCATGATTTCAAGAATCTAGTGCATTTTCATGTTATGAATATACACCATGAATAATATTCATGATTTCATACTTTTCTTTATCGTAACGCAACCTAAGCGTTACTATTTTGCGCGCAAGATATTGAAATCATGAATCATTCAACTTGGGACCATGAATTAAATTCCTGGCAAGTGGAATTTTACTCATGATTTTTGGACAACAATCTTGAAATCATGAACGGGAGCTCCCAACCTCAGTCTTTTGACAGCAATTGGTTTGTTTACATGGTGTTATAATTTGAATTGAAATTTCTATGTTCGCCCGGCAGATAATAATTAAATTATTTAGTTTTTATTGAAGGAAAAGTGTTTCGCATGCATTATAAATCAATCTATACAGTCATCTTTCACGAAAACTCAAATCGAAACCGCGGGATTTGACAAAATGTATGTAAACAAACCATCCAGTGGCAAGTGATAATAGAACCAACAAAAGTGCAAAAGTGTCGCAAACGTCAACATACCGAATAAACCTTGATTCAAACAGTTTAAAATTGAATTCCGGCATCGGTAGTAGCGGCGACTTTAGTGGTGCGAGATATAGTTGCAGCAGTCGAAGTCCAGTGTTAACAGCATCACCACAACGACCACTAGCAGCAATAGTAGCAGTAACATTAACACGGCGGGTGGTGTATTTGGTATAAGCGGAATTGGATTAAGCGGCGCTTTCGCTGGCAGAAGAAGTGCTCACAGTTCCGAGCGAGAAAATGCTACAGAACCTAGCTTAACATTTTACTTAGCTAACAGTAAGTTATATTTGCTGCCACCTCCAGTACATCATTGTAAATTTAACTTTTCAGATATTGATCTGGCAATTCATCCCGTATTTTCTGTGAGATAATACACAACTTTCGCTTGGACTTTTTGTCTACACCGGAGTACATACAAGTGCGTCTAATGTTATCCAGCATCCAGTAAGGTTGGAAGAAGCATAGCTGTCTAGATATTGATACTATTGCAAACTTAATCGGAATGAATTGCAAGAGTTTGCCCAGCGCTGGTAACCAAACTCAGTTGACCCCGTCAGGCACATCGTCAATGATCGAAGAAGATAGGAATAATATCAACCTAGCCGAGGTTAACGAAGAACAATGTGGCGCTCGCCAAGCTTGATCTACAGTTGCTCAGTCAGTTATAAGTATGTACATCTTTAGTAGAATACGCTGAATTTAAAAATTAAATCGCAATTTTCTTCATTTAGGCCACTACCACCACTTCAGATGTAAACGTACCCCACCTTCCTACAGCCACTGAACAGCGGGCGGGGCCACTACATGGTTGATGCCGACAAAGGCTCCTAGGTACACTTGCTCTGGTACACAGCAACAGCAGCAATAATAATAATTACAAATCACACAAGAACAGCTAGATCGGTATACGATCGGAGGACAGTATAAGGTTATTCTTCAGCAAGCAGCTGCTCTGCAACAGACACAATTACAACACCAAGCTGCAGCTGCTCCCGTAGTGGTTGATGTTGCTAACAACACCAACAGCAGAGGCAGCAGCAGCAGCAACAACAGTTCCAGTCACCAAATGTCGTGCATCCCAGCTCTGTGACTCTGGCTCAACAGCAACGGAAACAATGAGTCAAACAGTTTCAGCAATTGCATGCCCAGGCAGTTTAATAAAATGTCAGCTAAATTTTATTTTTTCAGTTTTTTCAATTCATAAAACCAAAATCGACCATATGTCGTAGTGTCAAGAAAATAATTCAACCATTTCGTTATCATAGCTATTGCAGTATTAATTGTAATGTTCTGACTACCTAACATAGTTATAATGGTACGATAAAATTCAAACAGTATGCGGATCAACCATTATCATTATTATATTCAAAAATATGTATGGAAAATCACTCGTTTTTGTATGGTGAAGGTTCTTAACGACGCATTGATTTTATGGTTGCTTGACGAATACCCATAACTGATATTGTTGGTATTATGAGCCATATTTTGTAAGCTTTGCCGAGTAGCTCGACTCGACTCAATCACTGTCGAGTGTCGAGTGTGGAGAGAACGGGCAGCGTAGCGGCTCAATGCACCGCCTAAATAAAACAGGCTCACTCATAATTTGCTGACGGTTGAGACAGTAACTTTTTAGCGGTCGACCCAGTCGAGTTACGTGATAAAATCATAATGCCAAAAGTAGACCAGTCGAGCAAAGTGACACTCGACGTGACTTTCTAAATAGGGCCTTATACCAGGCAACAGTTTGGATGCGGTAGTCAGAACAATTTCAAAAATGCTTCTAGATTGGAGGACATTTTATGGATAGAGTATGGTTCAAATTCACGGGATGTTACTAGAGTTGCCTGGATCGATCGATCGATAGATTGGTAATTTCTTGAAAAGTGCTCGGAGTTGAATCAATCCTCGTTATTCTTATACTCGGTGAGAGTCGGTAAGCTAACTACTGAACAGGTTGATCTCTGAGCATTCCTAAACCATCAAACGATATTTGGACCGGATTCATCTCTGATCCATAAGTTATTGCCGGTTCTTTACGATATTCTCTGGTACTAGATGCGGCCATTTCGCCAAGAGCTATTACTATGCCAATGGAGGCGTTTCCGTTCTTGTTTTCTCGGCTGCATCGATGATGTCTGAGGCAGGTTCTTTTTTCACCACTTGCGGCGTTGGGCAAAGCGGCCTTAATTGTCACCTCAACGGAACTGCCGTCATTAAAACGGATTGATAATTAAATTTCCATATCCAGAATATCGGATATCATAACCACCTCCACTGTTATCGTTTTCCTTCACTTTCACGGTAGCGAATTTTTCCATTTAGCTATCCATCACTATATTACCACTTTTAACACACAGCTCATGTCAATAACGCTTAAAATCACAAAAACTGTATTTCTTCATTTAACAGAATCGTCACATACTGCTAAATCATTAACAAATTTTATTGGCTGCTGTAATTTCAAAGACCCGATTTGACAGTTCGTGTAACGCTTGAAGCAATTATGAAAAGTATTCACAAAAATACTTGTTATAGTTCATGATATTGGTCGGTACAGTCATGAAATCATGAGTCATAATAATGATTTCATGAAATTTCAAGCTTTTGTTTTCATGATTTTTTATTCATGAAAACAGAAACAGATTTCTATCCGTGCACACACACACACACACACACACACACACACACACACACACACACACACACACACACACACACACACACACACACACACACACACACACACACACACACACACACACACACACACACACACACACACACACACACACACACACACACACACACACACACACACACACACACACACACACACACACACACACACACACACACACACACACACAGAGAGAGAAAATGCTCAGTTTTCGAAACTGAGTCGAATGGTATACAACATTCAGCCCGATGGGCCTTTTTTCCATTTTCTGTTTTCCGAGTGATTCCTATACCTTCATACTATATTTTCATATAGTAGAAAGGCAAAAAGGTAAAAATGTACCCGACCAAAACGATGTAACAAAATTGCTCCAAAATTACCTAAAGATTAAACTAGTTGAAGTTCGGAACAATACCAGCGGGATTTTTTTCGGTATTTCAACCCGATCGGGCAGCGGTCACAGTTTAACAGGTGGAAACGCAGGGTCGGCGAATTTCAAATAGAAATATACGAAAACATGACAGCAAAGTGATTTTGTTCCGCGAATTTTCCGCGTACGATTGGCGTCGTTTGCGTCGGGAGAATTTATTATATTCATCCAGGCAGAAGTGTATAGCAGACGGGCGAATGGTGATGGTAACAGACGGTGATTTTTTCTGTGTATTTTTCGGAAGTTTTTTTTTTTGCGTTCTACCATACCTGTTCCCATGGATTTCAGCCTGCCAAAACGTAACCTCACGCACGGTTCGTCTTTGTCTAGGGCAAAAAGCAAATGGATATTGTATTATGTGAGCAGGGATTTCATGTTTGCTTCTATTAAAACCGGGATTAAAGTGTTTGAAGGTATTTTGCGCGCCAATGCAATGGCACGATTACACTGTTTACTAGATTAACAACCTCGATGCCTTGATGTGCCACCACCGGGAAGAACCACGACCGACACGCACCGGCAGGTAGGCGGTGAAAATTTCCGGGCCATTTGCTTGTTTTAATCAGCCAACTAGATTGGTTGGTATTATTTACGACGGTCTAAATGGAAATTCAAATTAATGAAAATTTAGGCTCTTTCCTGTTGTTCACGGCCAATTACCTCTGCAAAAGTGAACCGGTTCATGTTACTTCAAAGCGCAGGTACACGATAAACTTTTCAATAAAAGGTTATTTGGTAATTAAAAATTGCTCGACCGATTAAATATATCAAGTTTCTAAGATTTGACGATCATGAATACGTTTAAAAGACATTGCAGCGTCTGTGTTGTGTTACGTTGAAAAATAGTATTATGATTATAAATATAAAAACAGGCCAAAAGAATTTTTCAAAAGTTAGTTTTAGTACAATCAAAGTTTTTACTAGAAATGTCTACTCTAGTTTTCAACAGTGTAGCTTGAATTACATTCATTGGCAATGACCCCAAACGAATGAGCTAAGTTCACAGTTAGTGGAAGCTTTCGTTCTGTGTGTACACTGAATGGTAAAAACAAACAAATCGATAAATGGCAACATGCACAAAGGTTGCTTTGATCCTTTCATTTCCACTGAAAGGATATAAAATGGTACAGAGCAGCTTTATTTTGGTTGTTGCTGTCCATTCTGTTTTCCTAGCGAAGCAGAAGCGTCGGCCTGAGGCGTATCATAGCAACACACATTTTGAATTGTTTACTCCATCCGAAGTCGACCTTCCCGTGGGTGCCATCCTCATCCATATAGAGTGAAACGTGGTTGTAGCCTACGAATTCCGGACAGTTTGTTGAGCACTGCACGGTTCGGTTTGAGTTCTTTCCGGGGAAGAATGTTTACAGGAAAGTGACTATCAAATAATTCACGGAAATGCACTTTATTGTGTGCATAACCACAACGAACTAATACTTTCAAAATATTTTTTTGACGTAGGACTACATCTTTGTTTACTATCACATGGTAGCACTTTGTAACAACAAACACGGAACTGTAACGTTTGCATGAATGATTTTAAAAACCAATAAATATTAGAGCTGAACTCAACTCAAATAAATCTGACTCGTAATAAATCGATCAACTGGCATTTCACTGGCTCGAGTCTAATCTCATATCCTATAACCGACCATGTTTCGTGTGCGCTTTGGATGTATCGAATTGTGAATATTTACGACACAATTGAGCAAAGCCAAGTGCCCCTTGCACTGCTGATGAAACGGTCATACCCTACCAGTGAGTGCAGTGCCGCAGTGTTCTTCATCAATCGCCGTCTCCGACCACTCAAGTCGCACCGAAAGAAGGTTAGCCACTTGTCACACACATGCCCTTGCCCATGCGAGACAAAGGGGTTAAATTGAGCGATGCTATCGAGTTACATCGTTTAGACGGAACCCTGTCAAGTCAAACCAAACGACCTCCGAGACGGTGTCTCCAGACAAGAGGATGGCTTCTTATCAGCCGCTCGTCAGGGAGCTTCCGGATCGCATGCGTGTCCTTTCGGTATGGATTGGCCCTTCGAAGCACTTTGTGCGCTTTGACTTCGAATTCAATAAAAGGGGACCGCTGGGGCTCGTAATTTGTACGGCTAAACGTTTCTTGTCAATAGGATATTTACACCCCGGCCGATGTCGTATCGAAGACGGAAGAGCACGTATTCTTCACCCATACATTCGCTCTCAGTCGAATTAAATGACTCGTCACTATATCAACCGTATTATCCCCGGCTTGCTACGTTGCGAAGAAGTAATAGCAGTATATTTGCAACTGCCCATTAGACGGCATGTATATGGGAGGTTCTGCCTTCGGACGCTTGGGGTCAACCAGGCAAACACATTACCACCCACCACAATAAGGCTGCGACGGCATGCTACGATCGGGAAAACCACACACACAATTCTTTACGGTTTGTTTGGCCACCAGCAGGAAGAGAACCGGCAAGGGGCCTTCTCCGTTGCGATTGTAAGCATCCGACTCGACTACTGGCCCGGTCCGATGCAGTCCATCGTTATCGAATCGTTCTGCTAACGAGTTTACGGAATTGACTTCTGAGTCTGGTGGAATCCCCCCGACGCCAATTGTGCGGTTTGAGGATAATCTGCTTCCGGTGTGTGCTTTTGCGAAAACCAATTTGATCTTCCTTCGGTTGGTTTCGAAATATGGTCGGTGCCTACCGAGAAAGGATTTTTGCGGTTTGTTTCGGTTCGAGAAACAAATTTGGTATTAGGGATTATAGCTTAGGTACCTCAAAAAATGTGTGTGATTTTCGAATTCAATTACAGAGTAGATTTGTTTCGGTGACAGCAACTGACAGATACCTATTTATTTATCAACAGCGCAATACTTTTTCTCTTTGGAAACAATTTATAAAAAACAACAGAGTTAGTTATCCGAGACACAGCGTGGTTAACGTAGGACTAAGTTAGACAGATTTTTGCAATAAAACTTTGAATTAAAATATCGATCAAAAAATCGCTAAGACATTCATTCTCTAAGTCTAATCTTTTTTCGTGACGCTAGTATTTTTTCCGTAGGATGCAGTCCACATCAAAAAATTCTTAAGACTTCTTGATTTGTTTTAAATTGAATCTAATCCTAAGATTCTGCATTACTTTTCTTGAAAATTTTTCGACATTGATTTTACCCAAAGAAAATGTGATGATACTCGTATTCGAAACCTGTTTTACTGTCATAAATTTATCAGCATTGGGTATTGGCGAGTTAGTGACGCATACACCCGCGTAATTTGTTGATGGGAATTGGAACTTGTTGATTGAACTTTCCTTTTCGCGCGATTCGCGTTGACGGGATTAAAACAGAAAACTTTTTACACCCTCAATGGTTTCAACGATACGATTATAAATTCCTATCTGCTGAATTAAAAATGAATCATGAAAGCGTTCCTTTTTTGGGCTAGAGAGTCGGCCTAAGATCTATCAATCTATAAATAATAACTTTGACGTCACTTTTGATGTTAACCTTCTAACGGGTAAGACCGCCTTCGCTTTTGGAGCTCCAGAGCCGCAAACGAAATTTATTTTAAATTGGCAATATGCAAGATGTGTTCAGAACAGATTTCTTGACATTTTGATACTAATATCATAACATTCTGACCATGCATTCAAAAGTTATCATCTTGCAAAAACAAAAATTCCGAAAATAATTAATGCGCGAATATTCCGTTTTTTACTTTTGAAGAAAAAGGACATCTAGAACAAAATGTTTGACTTAAAAAAAATTTCTATGTGTAAATTTCATGCATTATTTTAATTTTTTAATATATCTGAATTGAAAAAATATCTGGGCAGAGCGTTAGACATGAAAAAAAAGAGAAATTGAACTTTTTCTTACCTAGCGCTCCTCCAGATAATTATTTTTGCATGAAAATCAGAACTTAAGTTTTTTTTGTATGTACTTTCATGATTAGCTTGATCGCATCGTTTTTACGGTGTTGCCCGTTAGAGGGTTAATGGGTTTGAAATAAAGCAATTGCTTGAAAACTTTGTATGACACTTTGTTTATTTTTATTGAAACAAGTTCGAGTGCAGTGCACCGATCAACAAATACTTTGAACGTCAATTAATTCCTTAGCAAAGAGAAATTGCTTCTTCTAAAACTAGTACAAAAGCAAAATCAAAAGAAATTTTGTCATAAAATGCAGAGACAATCACGACTTAAATATTGTATTTTAGTCGTGGAGACAATGATAAGTTTCGCGTAGTTTACTTTGATCCTCTGATGATATAATATTAATTTAAGGATTTTGTTCTAGTTATACCTAACCAACATTTAAATTTTTAGACTTTGTATGCAGTCTCAGTAAATCAACGCAAAAGTTTAAAACTAATAAACAATTGACATTGCGACGGGAGCAATTAGTTTTTCCCATGTAAAAAAATGTTTGTACAACTGAATAAATAGTAAAATCAAAAGCAAAGTAAAAACCCGATTTAATCCACCTATTGGTGAAAGGAACCTTTGTTATGCCATCTCATTTGTCATTTGAGTTAGAATTCGACAGGCCTTCGGAACATAATTCAACTTTTTGATAACACTATGGTAGTTATCATCAATACCTGTGCATGTCTATGTAATATTACTGATAAATTTGTTAATATTTCAAAGCAATCAAAAAATGTTTTCCTTTTATTTGTAATTTGTTATTTTGAGTTAATAGCGGGGTCGCATTCTGGGGTTTGGTTTAAGTTAGAAACTAGCCATTTTCCTGGAAGTATTCGGAACGTTCGTAGAACGTGTTCGGCTGTGGCCAATGTAATCCTGGACACTTTATATGACGACAAATGAACTACTTTTGCAATTTTGAGTACTTAAAGATGTCATATGTTGTATTTTAGTTCAATTCAGAAACTGATCCCCGATCCGAAACATTCCCGGACGTGTTCAGATGTGGCCGAAGATGTCTTGAACATTTTATATGACTGCCAATGGTCTAGTTTAGCAATATCGAGTACTTGGAGGTGTCGCATGACGGGTTAATTATGATTCAAGGTGCTTCTATGTTCAAGTTTCGTATATCCCGGAACTTGTTCCGGACATAATCTTCGAAACCGTACACCGCCAACACTCGAGCAAGGAAGCTATACAGGAGGTGGTGCATAAAAGCGTTCTGCATTGTGATGAAATCTGTATCGGGTAAATGTCGGGCCCTACCGGCACCAGATAAATGCCAGGACGGGAATACTTGGCATCTCTAAGTTTGCGAAGAGCGTCGGGTGAGAAAGCCTTTAGATTAATTTGATTTCTCAACTTCAAGACTCAAATCAAAACCAAGTGCAAGCTTAAGCCCAAACCCCAGTCCCGTCGCAAAGACCAGTCTTACATAGTACTACGTAAGCCATGCGATCGTGTCTGGTACTCAATCGTCCACAGACATCGCTGAAACGAACCACTAATTGGGTATATACCAAGGATAATTATATTGCCGAATCCTCTATAACCGAGATTGTTAGTATATCAAACTTCAAGAGAAAACCGAACGACAACAGTTGACCACTCCTTTCGAGCTCGAACCCGGTGTTTAAAAGACAAATGGACGTGGTCTCGGCCACGGTGGCTAGGTTGTACGGGATCTCGGTGCCTTCCCGCAACAATATAATCGACGGCACGGCAATCGGTTACACTGCTATTCTGAATGTGGACGATAGCTTGCCCACACACCGAAGTGTTGGTGCGGGAATAGTCGGCGAAGGCTAGAATAGAATCGACGACATGCCACCGATGATGTTGGTGCGCTGTGCCTTACAGACTTATTCTTTTGGTATCTGCGAGTAAACTTATATGGGTAACCCCTCCGTCCCAGACGCTAGGTGCCAGATTGGAATGTTATCACGCATGCCTCTGAGTCTTCCATAGTGAGCTTTCCTGTGTGGGTGATCCGTCCGTCCTAGACGCAATGCTACAGACTTGGAGGAATATCGCTTACCTAGATGACAGCTTACTCAGGTCGTTTCCGATATCGCAAAGCAAGCTTTCCCGCATGAGTGACCCGTCCGTTCTAGCCGCAATGCGACAGACTTCGAAGGATATCACCCACTCAGTAGACAGCTGGCTCAGAGGTGTACTTAGGAAATTTTGGGTTAGGAATTTTCAGCAAGGTTGAAGATTCAATTAGAATTGGCGGATGAAAGCTGTGACCGATGGTTACAGATCATCGGAAAGAGACGTCCCTGACTTGGGATCTATAAGTGTAGGCTCTCACACCCAACCCAGCTAGCTCAATTTTACTTATATCAGGGTCGGCAACCGACCTTCGGAGGACTCCTGCAACCCGAAGCTTACCCGAAACGAAGCGGAACCAATCAAAAGCGTCAAAGAGTGAAATGAAAAGGACTGGTGGCTCTTAAATTTGTATTAAAAAAAGGAATTTGCATGCATGAACACCTCATTTCCGTATCATCGGTACAGCGCTGGACGTCACTCGTTGGGGCCCATTGATGCTCGACGAACGGAGGGAGAGGAGAGACATACCTTTTCGGCTCTTCTGACTTTACTTTTGTCCGGGATCACTTGACGACACTAAACACGCATTTTATTCCAACTGTACGGTGGAGGGGAGGAGAGTTTTATTTTTTCCCTCCGAACTCGACAACGACTACCGATCAACTATCCTCAGTATATCTGTCCATCCTACGATCATCCCCAACCAACTCTTTTCCTCTTGTATCATCTCTCTCCTTCTCCCTTCCTCTCGCAACACCACCGGATATCAAACTTTCGTGCAGTCAAAGCAACCAACTGGTATAAATTTTGCTGCACGATCGGGAACTATTAAGGGTTGTTCAATTAGTGCGGACTTTTTGCCGTCTTTTATCGTTGCGGTCTTTCCGTTACAAACGTTTTCTTTTTGGGATATTACCATGAGTGAGGTTATCTCTGACTTAAGATGTATCTTACGGAGCGTTTAGAGCCTCCGTGCTAATCCCCAACACCTCGTCTGGACGGAATCCCCAACGGCGGAGGGAACGGTAGAAGAAAGAGATGAAACAAAGGTGTTGATAGTACCTCAGGAGAGACAAGGCATGAAGGAGAAAAAGCGGAAAATTTCGTAAGGGAGAGTCATTGAAGCAACACTTATTAAGTTTGTATAACGTTCATCTTTACCGAAGCTAAGGTAATCCAGCTCTTCACGAGCGATAATGACGGCAAACTTTTGCAGTTTTCGGTCATAATTTCCTGAAAGCACTGCCTTGAACAACAAACAATCATGGATGTTCCCATGGTAACTCCTTCAGGGCGAACCTGATGCAAGTGAATATCAAAAGATTGTGCCCGCCTGTGCCCAATAGCCGCCATTATCCCTCGTGGAAAACTAGATAGTTTATTCCCTATTATAACTTATTCTCCGAAATATTTATTTTAAGCGTCACTTTACCCGATCTACTGAACCTATGCCCGATTTCTCAAGTTAATCCTTCATATAGCCGTCAGTTATCTCCCTTTTATTTCTTAGTCAAAACACTTCGTTTTGGTATTTTTAACCTGTCTCATTAAGTAAATTTTCAAAACGCAATTGAACCGATGCAAAACGTGAAAAATACTCCGTGCAACAATAGCAAATGAATTATTTGAAACACGTGGTTTTGACAGATGCAACGCACAGTAACCCACGGAAAACATATGTAGTAATAATACCAACAGAAGTACATTGGTTTTATCGTAAATATCGTTATGTAGATATATGAACATGGGATAAAGCTATAGGAAGTAGCCACAGCGGTTTTTCGAAACATAAAATTAACGAAAAATACCGACTTCGTAACAATAATGAGAGGATCGTCATAGCAGAACTTTGTCAAACCGTTGTTCATTTTTGGTTAGAAACACATCTCTACCGTTCAGGGGGTGACACAAAATGTGTTGATTCCCAAAACGATCACCCTCTCGTCGCCGCCTGCTGCGGTGTAGTTGCTTCCCTTGTTGTGCTCCTCCCACTGACTGCCTGGAATACTTCTCCCCAAAACGAACGACGCAGTTAAAAAGTCATCCACTATTATCGTCTAATCTGTGATTTTAAACATTTTCCCCAACCCGTCACAACGTCTCGTGTTGGTTGAACAGAAATTTTCAACTTTCCGCTCCGGCGGCAATATGCTAATATGCTAGCTAGTTTAGCTGCTGGTATCGACCAAGCTTCATGTTCCCCAGCACCGCACCGTAAAAAAACCGACCACAGGGGAAAAAAGTGCCAAAAACGCTTTACCCCGTCAGGCGGAAGGAGACGAATGTTATTTAAATTTTCCCTCATATATGTAATATAAATTGGCGTCGCTGGTCACTAACTGCCGTGTGGCAGGCAAATGACTAAAATACGGACAGTGTGCCATTGACCGCTGTGAATACTTTAACCGGCATTTAAAAAAAACGAACACTAACCAGCGCAGCGGTAGGTAGCTACATGACGATGACATACCGCCATGCTCTTGCCTGGAAAATTTACTATGATTTATGCTGCTCATCCACCAGCTTCGTCGGTACTTATTCATTCAAATGCGACAGATCAAGTGAATTGGATTGGAGCAGCACAGCAGCGTCAAGCTCGCCATGCCCATTTATTAGTTCACGAATCGACGCTTTCCCATCTACGACAGAACCACAGATACGAAGCTTACAGATTTATCACTTATCACTGATTTTATACAGCGATGTTCAGCACCATGGTGGTAGGCTGTCCGAGTAGGCGGCGAGTCTACGGTCTGTTAACGAGCTGCTGCAGAGCAGCAGTAATGGACGACTCCGGGAAAGCCGGAAAGTTTCCCTTTCCTTGGTGTGCTTCTTTCAGTGAGAAAATAGAAGGGAACATTGATAGCGATAAAATGAAACAAACCCCTCAAAAACGTACGGTCTCAGCAAAGTTCGTCGTTAGGACATCGGGAACCGATCCGGAACGTGACGACTTGCTCTATCCAGTTAGTCCAGTCCAGTGATGGTGCAGCAGCAGCAGCAGCAGGTTGCTGGCCGCTAGCCAATCGAAAGGCTCCTGTCGGTGGACAGGACGATATGAAGAAATAATTGGCCAAATAGCCGACCGGATTATCACCTTCAGTTCGCTGTCAATTACTGCTACTTGGACGGATTACCGGTTGTTCCATAATGGAGGGTCCCCCTTTTCGAACGTCATTCGTTCGTTTCGGCATATTGTCTCAGACGAGGCTGCCGCCTCTGGCGCTGGTGTGAGACCAGGATTTGTGTATACAGTAAGGACAGGCTGTCGAAACAGAGAAAAATCTGAAACGGCACCCAACCTAGCCCAGTGAACAGTAATTGATTCATTTAAAAAATATTTATATTTTCCCAATTATTCTACCGCACGGCTAGGCCAGCATCGGTACGAATCGAGCGACAGCCGGGATCAGATGATGAATTGATTCGGAATTTTCCGAAAAAAAATCCATTTCCCGGAATCAGCGCTCGGTGAAATCGATTGATTTGTATAATTATCAGTTCGGAAACATTTCCATTTATCATTTTGGGGTAGTAATTTTGGGAAATTTGCAGGTGCCTGATGGAATACACAAAAGGAAGATAATTGCGTTAGTTTAAATAATTGGCGCTTTTTGCAAGTGTGAATTTTTATTTAATTTTAGTGCTCCACGGGCTGTTTTCAATATTTAAGCAGGTGTTGCAGTACGTTAGTTCACGATGAATCAATTCGCATTGTTCCCGCCTTCGTACGACGTTGTTGTACGACGTGTTGAAAGTCGTGACGATGGCTTTTCACTTCGCTTAGTGTTGTTGACCCTCTCGTCAGAAACAACAGGTAGGTATAACTGATCACGCTATTTGATGGTGGCTTTGTTGTGCCTCAACAATGCTTAAACACTACTTCCACTTTCAACCAGAATGATTTTGAACGACTTAGCAGCGGCAATAGGTCGGGTGAAAAACACTCGGCCTTCGTTCATTTCAAGTGTGCCCCCACGGCGCTGTCGTTCGCAATATGGGACAGATGGGACAACGATTTACGAATAGTCCTTGCATAGAGGCAAAGCTGTGCCTCTAGGTCGTTTCGCGATAAGTTCACCGATGTGCAGTCTACGCCCTAGTGGAAAACTTTTCCCATAGAAAAGGGGTATTTTTTTACTTCTGTAGGTTCGCCAGAGGTGCGAATTGGCGGCATTGTTCTCTCCTCCGTTAGATCGTGAGGTGAGGGCATTTAGAAAGTTGATGCTTCGAACGATGGGATAACTATAAAGTTAAATGACACGGCTTTCCAGTTCGATTTGTTCGAATACGTAATATTACTTTAACTTAAAGCTTTTAAAGTCTTTTAGACTTGAAAAGTAGAAACATAAAGATTTCACAGTCGTTGATTTGTCATACTGATGAAAGTTACAAGTCGTAATCGAAAGACAAACTTTCAACAAACCACCTATCTTTCGTCTCATTCTCTTATGCGTGTCTGTTACCTCTTTTCTGTTCCGTTTTTCTCCTTTTGATTCCGTTTTTCTACTTTTTGTACCGTTTTCTAGGTCTTTGCTCACACTTTCCTTTCGTTCTTCGGTATTTTTTCAGTCGTTTTCCTTTTTTTCTGTCTCATGTTTGTTCTTTTTCATTGTTCCGTTTTTCCTCGTGAACTGTCCCATTGTTTCCTTTTTTCAGTCCTGTTTTCTCCAATGTTTTTCACACGTTTTTTTACTTTCTTTCCCGTTTTCCCTATTTTCGCTTCAAGTTTAAATTGCAGATTACTTAACAAAGCGGGGCAATATGCCCTACTTGCAGTATAATATGCCACTGAGGCAAATACGTGTGTTTCACCTGCTATACGTGATTTCACCCAGACATGCTCAAATTCTTTCAATTTTGTTGTCGTTATAATTTCAGAATTGAAATTAGGCGACAAAACTATGAGGACCCCGCCACCCGACTTCTTTTGAGACTCAAGGAAATTTCTGTCGTCTCTGAATACGTTAAAGGCACTTCCGAAAATTTCTTCACTTTTTACGCTTGCGTCCCAGCTTGTTTCAGTTGCCAGAATGATAGAAAAGAATGAACTTTGTAAATTTTTATAGATGTCCTTCATTTTCGCTGGACTTTTCAAGCGATTGAAATTTTGACAATAAATTAAAATTTCAGTCGCATCCTGTCTTAGTAAAGAAATTAATGGAAGTGGGTCGGTTGAAGAAATAATTAAATTAGTTACCTCTTTCTTATCGAAAGGAGTCGTTACTTCCGAAAATTCTGACTCGAAATTCGTACCGGATTGTTGAATTTGGACTGTTCGATGGCAAGTAACTGATAATCGGTAGACACTCCCTTCTACCCCCGGTAATCGATGGCAAGTACTCCTGCAGCCATCTTTTCCAAAAGAGGTTGGCGTAGATCTGCGAAGTTCTCCAGCTATTGGTTAGCGTAGCGAGTCTGTCGTTGTACGGCACAAGAAGTTTGGAACCGCTGGATGATCCCAACCAAACATGATTGGGCGTTAGTGCTTCTTTCTCACCATCTTCGACAGGTATGTACGTGAGGGGGCGTGAGTTGATGGTCTTCTCAATCTCTAGCAATTTGTTCCTGAGTACTTCGTCTGTGGGTAGCCTGGGAAGTTTTATCTGGTACAATATCTTCTTGACCGATTTGACCAATCTCTCCCAGCTTCCACCCATGTGGGGACTGCTTGGAGGCAAGAAAGTCCGTTTAGTGTCTGGTGTCACAATCTCTTCCATGAGTTTACTGTGGTCTGTGGAACGCAAAGCATCACGCAACTCACGTTCCGCTCCAACGAAATTCGTTCCACGATCGCTGAATACTTCTATAGGAGTTCCTCTCCTGGCTATGAAATTTTGCAGGGCCAAAATACACGAGCTTGTGTTACGCGAATGTACGATTTCGATGTGAATGGCGCGCACCACTAAGTACTCCCCATCTCTTCTCTGTGCGTCTACCCACAAATACTTGGATCGGGCCGAAGTAGTCGATCCCGACATAGGCAAAGGGTCTGGTGTATCCAGCGAGCCTTGCTGGCGGAAGATCTGCCATTAGGGGCGGTTGCGGACTAGCTCTAGCATTCTTGCAAGCCTGACAGTCTTGCCGGATTTTGTAGCAAACACTACGAAGCCTCGGGGTGCGATATTTTTGTCGTAACTCGTTAACTACGGTTTCGTGGTTGAGATGATGGTACTGTTCGTGAACCGATTGTACGACACAAGTAGTAACCGGATACTTCCTTGGCAGCAGGATCGTATGAGCATTAGTTGGTTCAATGAATTCGCAACCAACTGTTCTTCCACTCATACGCAGTACACCGTTCTCATCCAGAAAGAGCGACAGTTTGTAAATTGCGCTATTTTTTGGAATTGATGCTCCAGAATGCAGTAACGACATTTTTTCGCTGAATTCCTCCAACTGCGCTTGTCGATAAATAAAGTTTTCTGCTTCGAAGAGCTCCATCTGCTTGAGGATACCGATCGTAGGTTGGGTGTGCTGATGTTTAGCTCTAATATTTCTCGGAAACCGCAGCACCCAGGCAATGGTCCGAACGAGCTTCCGCCACTTAGAGAATTTAGAAAAATCGATGAGAGTATCACGGGCAACATGTACGTTTATTGATAGCTTCATGATCCAATGGCTGGGCTAGCCAGGCACTTCGCTGCTGCCGCAAGGAATCAGGTCCTCTAAACCACCGACTTAATGGCGAGAGATCAGGAGTCTTCTGCCACTTCGTTCCTTCATCAGTTACATTCAACTTGGTTGGTACCCAAAACCACTCTGTTAACTCGGTCTTCTCCAGGATTTCGCCAACCTTTGGCTTTGCTGTATCTTCTATGATCTGACCGTAGCCAGCACAGTACATCCTTCGAGTCAGTCCAGAAAAAACGTTTTCGCACTGAAACTTGATGCGATTCTTCAATGTAACTTGGCAAACGAGTGCCAATCACTGCCGCTTAAAGCTCTAGTCGTGGAACCGAAACGTATTTCAGGGGAGCAACACAGGTTTTGGCCGTTACGAAGGTACACTCAATAACGCCTCCTTCTTCATATCGAAAGTATGCGACCGCTGCATACCCATCCTCACTCGCATCAACGAAAATATCGAGCTGAACTTCGTTGGTTTTCAGGGACGAGGAAGTCGCCGTACGATAGCATCGAGGGACAGCTACTGACTCAACCATGTTCAGTACATTAATCCACGCTTTCCATTTGGCAAATAGTTCATCGGATATTGGCTCATCCCAGCCTATTTTCATTCGCCAGATCTCTTGAAGTAGAACTTTTAAGTACATCAGTACATTTGCGAGGAGTCCTAGCGGGTCATAAACTGACATGAGAATCCGCAATACCTCCCGCTTTGTAGGAACCTGCTGTCCAGACAATAATTCAGGCCTGCACCGTTGTGGAGTTCTGAAAGTAAAGGTGTCACTGATTGTGTCCCACCACATTCCCAAGATCTTTTCGGTCGCCAATTCCGCATTTTGGTCAAGACTTTTCGCGGCAATTCCGTGTTCGCCCATGGACTCCACCACCTTCTTAGAGTTTGACAACCATCAACGGATTTCGAATCCTCCTTCAGAATAGATGAAGCGTACGTTCTGAGCAAGTCTAACTGCCTCTTCTTCCGTTTCGACACTGTATAACATGTCATCCACATAAGTTCCTTTACAGATCGCATCCACTGCTTCCGGAAACTGGGTTCTGAAACGTTTTGCATTTAGATTCTTAACGTATTGTGCGCTGCTTGGCGAACAACTTACACCAAACGTCATCACCTGCATAACCGGAGCCTTACCGGAGAAACCTTCGTTGCAGAAAAACCTTAGTGCATTGTGCTGATCGTCACGGTTCATCAAGACCTGATGAAGCATTTCGTGCATATCACCGGAGACCGCCACTCGGTGTTCTCGAAACCTATGAAGCACTTGCGGAAGAGGTGTAACTAGAACCGGGCCTTTCAATAGAAAGGTATTCAGCGAAACTGCACCTACCTTTGCTGCGGCATCCCACACAATCCGAAGCTTTCCGGGTTTGTTGGGAATGAACACGGGAAAAATTGGCAGATACCACGAACGTTCTCGTTGCATTTCCTCCTCATGCGCTAGAAGTTCACGGATATATCCTTTAGCTTTCCTCTGCATCATCCACAAGTGCCACAGGAAGGAGTTGTTGTTAGTAGAAAGGAATTGATCTGGATCCACCGAGGCATGTGGTGCGATCGCTGTTTTGATTCGTTCGAAATCGCGCGCGGTCAGTTATTAAATACCGATAGACATTTGCTGCTAGGCACGAAAGCTGTGCTGAGACAAACGGTCTATTTGGCAATTCATCAAAAACATTCACTGTGCGAGATACCTGTTGGCATCCTTCGGTCATAGAATTTGCTTAAAAACTACTTTATTACTTCTACTTTATCTGACGACTTGGAATCTTACCGACGGCATCTCCAGAACCAGAGAATTCAGTATCTGCAACGCGCAAGGGAAAGGGCGCACAAAGTGGCATTACCCGATAAAGCCAATCCAGATTGGCGACGTAGTGATAGTCACAGATTCGGATCTACCAAGGAACTCATGGCCCAAGGGACGAGTTGTAGATGTCAAACGTGGTAAAGACGGTCCAGTACGTAGCGCTACAGTGAAAACTGCAGTCAATGTGTATGAATGACCTACGGTAAAGCTGGCAGTTTTGGACGTCGGCGCAACACTTAGTAAGCAGGACCCAGGACCCAGGACCCTGCGTACTGGGGGGGGAAATGTTACGCAATATGCGAAACGCGCCTCCGATGTACAGAAACTATCCTCGGGAATCGGCACTATCGGCAACACTGGTAAGGTTGACTAGGATCGAGATCTGTAACGTCATAATTGTGAACAAACGAACAAGAATCATTATCGAACTGGACGGACAAAACGTTGATAAAATTTGGGAAAATTTAACCAACTAAAATAAAACGGTTTGTTCAAATTTTCGGACGTCTTGCAATCCTTTGTCTCGGTTAACGAATTTTGTTTCGGGAACAAATGTCATGTATTCATACTGATCCAGGAACTCCAGCATTCCCCTTCGGCAAGGTAAAAAACTGTGGTCGTGGAAAAGTTGTATAGTCGAGTTTTATGTAGGTTTCGTCACCCGTAATAGTACACCCCGGAATTTCTTGGTCAGCGGTTTGTCGTAGGTACAGCTTCCGAGCCCTCGGTTTCACGGATCTAGCCCTGTTGGCTGCTTCGTTTTGGACCCGACGGGTCTACAGGTCCATTCTCTCTGTCACACGCATAACGTTAGTTGCTGGGGTACCTACTTTCTTCGTACTGACACCGAAGGATGCTGCTTTTAGTAATCCCTTTCCTTCCTGTTCCTGTTCATGGCATGTAGGGTCATCCGGGCCAGGTTTTCTACCACGTCTCGGGCAATCTTTGAAAGCTGTACTAGGTGGTACTATTCTACAAACGTCCTGAACGCGGTTTGAACTGCTCCGATGCTCATGCCCTTGGCTAGTTTTCTGATCGAAAACGAAAAACCACTCACGGTAACCCGACTTATCGATATCGTCGATAACGAATTATCGACGATAAAAAATTGACCGAATGTGGTGTATTACCACGGTACTGCTGACGTGTGTGCGCAGTAGCCCGGTTTTTTCGTCAAGCTTTGCGAATAAACTTTCAACAAATTCATTCGTATAGACTGGCGTATAGGTTTTCAGGAGAAATATTCAGTTAATCATAGAAGATTAGAATTAAAAAACAAGTGTTGTAAATGTAATTGGCACTAAATATATGGATCACATCACTCACCATCAATGGCATACAGAATTTTCAAACCACCGCTGCTTGTAGCGACTTTCCGAAGGAAGTCCCATTTTTCCTTCAGTCCTTTGACCGTACTGCTAAACTCGAAGCTTTTCCCCATCGATATGAACATGAAGAAGGTGGGAAACTGTCAGCTCCAGTGCTAACAGCAGCGCACTCCGGTGCTTCTGACAGTCAATGTTTCCTACGAGGAAACCGAGAACGATTAATTGCGTCGTTAGGTGGAAAGCAGTAATTTAAATATCAGACAACGAGAATAATTGCTTTGAGCACAAAACCGCTCATTATGGCAGTGCCTTTGAAATCTGAAAATGATGAAAATGACGACATGCGGAACGCTTCAATCGAGGCGAAAGGTGACTTGAGCTTGCCGGCTTGCGGTCGTCATCTTTGACAATCGTAGGGGAAGTCATTTTAAAGCGTTTTTTACTACCCTCCCCCCCCCCCTTTGTTGGGTGAAAATAATCATGGCTGGCGTTTAGGGCAAAATAATGCTTCCACCTTAAACGTTTTTTTGTTGTTGTTTTTTCGAGAAACCTATAAACCACCTGTTTTATTATTTTTACAGAACAACGATCTTCGTTTGGCAGCCGTAACCTGCGTTGCAGGCAGACTTTATTCCGACTGGTAATTCTCAATCGGGTGAGTACTTTGAACCATGTAGAATTAAGGGCGGGACATAAAAAATAGTAATTACAACTACAACTTGAGTGGGGGAAAAGCGGAACTGTAAGAATTGGTAACGTTATAAAAGAAAATAAATTGAATTTCAGGAGGTGCTCGAGCACCTCATCTTCTCTGGTAAAAAAGAGTTTTCCTGAGTGAGAAGGTAGGAACAATTAAATTTTCCATTAAAAAGCTTTCACATTTTTTTCACAACGCCAAATGGCCCTAAATTAAGATTCCAAAACCAAATCTGCTATTATCGGATCAAGTGTATTAACCATTACTTCCCCTTTTTCCGGTAGAAGCTTCTCGTCGAAACTGAACGGATTCAAAGCATTAGTGTCAGACTCCTGATTCACTTTTTCACTTTGTTTGCCGTGTATCATCTCACAAGTACGTTTTAATTCAGTTCCCAACAATACACTCCCCCGTCTCAAAACCAAAATCGATAGCTATTTCAGTCTTGTTCTCCCTACGAAAAAAAAGAACAGACCATTTGTTCGGTCTTCTTTCACACGAATCGAGCTTAGTACTATGTGTGTTATTTTTTATTACCAAACTCCACCCAACAAAGCTGCCACAAACAATAATAGCCTCTGCTCTTGGCTTTGGCTTTCGCTTGCAACGGGGTTGTTCTGAATGGCACACGGTATCATCACCCACAGTAAGAACCCCGGGACCCCGTATTGTCCTATCGCATCAGTGCGGTGCGGTACTGGTGGTGGCGGCGACCCCATAAATCCCCAAGCCGTCTACTGTGAAGCGGAACTGAAAGCGGCCGTTTTGTTACGGACGGAATCGGATAATGGAACTTGCTCGGCCGACCGGCCGGCCGGCCCGCACGATCAGTCCGTACCCGGGAAGGCAACTTCACCCTGTGTTGCTGTCGCGGGGCGGAGGTCAATTTTACAGTCAGTCGATTTTTTACGGCACAATCCGAAAAGATTCTTGTTCAGAACAAAAAAGGACAGAAGCAAACAAACGAATATCGCTTTTATGTCGAAGGAAGCAGAATGGATCCCCGTATAGAATGGGCATAAAAAGCAAACTCGGAAAAGAGGTCTCCTGGTGAGTTACGCTTCATTCTCGCCATTTGCCAGTAGTAGGCGCTAACAATGGGGAGGGAGTAGTAAGCCATGCTGCCGCATTCCGCTCAAGCATAGCCGTCTGTGATTGACAACAATAGACTGCGGCGAACGAAGGAACGCAGTAGCGGGGCTTTCCTGTCCTCACCAACCCTTTTACCCCCAACGGAACACATAAGATGCTCACTCAGACTCCTCATCTTTATCACAGCTTGCCTCCGAAGCATTCAATGAATGGCTGTGTTCGGTCAAAAGGAACCTTTTCAACTTCGTATTGGCGATCGCTTGCTTTGATGTACAATGTACGTCACGAAAATGGTTTTTTGAGCTGTTTACCATGAAACTTTTCACTGCATTACAATGTACAGAGCTGCCAACGGAATCAAACTCATATCCGAGAATGGTAAATACCTACTATCAGAGATTAGCTGATATTAGCGGTTAGCTTTGCTTTTGCTTCGATAATAGTGGGAGTTTATATCCGGTTCGTAAACCGGAAACCTCATCGTGGTAATGTTAATTTCGGAATCTATGCAACCAGCTGGTTTGATTTGCTTTTATTTATTTCAATACAAAATAGTCAATCATTTTGTTTTCGAGTGCAGGTAAGTACAATCACAGACAAACAGACATAGCACTCGCTGTCCCATTCATCGCACACATTCATCGGGACAGTCATTTCAAAATATTAGTGTTTGTTGGGAATGACCGGAACGGACTAAGTTGCAAAATTTAAAAAAAATGAGTTTATGACAGCAAACGATCACGAATTTTCTAAGCTACATTTTACTCTAATCAGACTACATAATAATGTTGCAAACAACCAGAGTTATGAGATGATTTAGAACGATTGATGGCTATAAACCATACAGAGCAGCAAATTTTGACCGCGTTTTTCTCGAAACCAGAGTCTGACTTAACACCGACCAGATGGTAGTGTTCAAGCAAAATGTGCGTGACGATATTTTTCGTGGAATTTGCTTCAAAGAGTTATGTCTGTTTGTCCGTGGTACAATAATAACGCAACAAATTGTAGGGGTTTGATGGTTGGAACTTGGTTAGCGAACTAATTAAGTACAGTAATGATTCGCCAATTGATTGAGGGTTCGTCAATTGGGTGTTCGTTAGTTAAGCCCTGCTCCAAAAGAAAAGCACTTGAATGTCAAATTTCTGTTGAATTTTCGAGTACTACACGTGCCCTGACATAAACAAAAGGTGGGTCATCCGACCTAGAAAGTCGAGTAATCGTAGGATGGCGAATCTATTATTATTTATCACAAAAATATCGGCCGTTTAGGTTGGAAACTCCGGACTTTCGGGAGCAAATCACAGTTGAATGGCGAACTCGAACTGAATTTGCTGGACTAGAAATTTGTGTTGAAATTGGATTTGAAATCGAACTTGACATAGGACAGAATTTGAGTTTGGAGGTTTATTTCAAATTGCACTCAAATTGCATTGGACTTAAAATTATAAAAATGATGTGGAATGGAAGTTTCTCTTGAAATTTGACATGAAATCGGAAATTAAAGCAGAATTTGAAGTTTTTATGCAAAATTAGCATACTTGAGACAGCACACTATTCCTCATTGTGGCACCTTTTCAGGTCTGATCAATACCGACGCCGGCCACGACTGAATGCGGGTCCTGATGGGAAGGAATGTTAGTCCAATACTTGTCGCAACTAAAGACCGGCGAATCCTTTGCAGCTTCATGAGCATTTCGAGATAGGAATTGTTGTTAGTAGAAGGGGAGAGCTAGATAAAGATTCATCTTAATGGATAATGTAATCTGTCGAAAGCTGCGCGCGGTTTCGGTGAAGTTTCATAAACATTTCGTGGTATCTTATTTTTCTGCTTCGTCTGCACCGGTAAATGAGTTACTTATTCATGTCGACACACGATGTGTTGTCTTAACATGCCATGGAGAGATTTTGGAATACCTTATTCTTCTTTATAGCTTATTCATCAGTGTAAAGAACAATAAATCACTAAATTACGCACATGAGACTGTGATACCATCGTGAGTTTAGTGCATCGACAACGAGAACTATCCGAGAATAACGAATTCGAAGGCCGGCCGCCTAAAACTACACGACATCTCTCAAAGAATCGAATGCATGGTGACAAAAGCAAAAACTTTCCTTGCCGGTCAAATCACGCAACTACCGCGAACTATATGAATATGCTTTAATACAGCTTCATGTAATACACAAATGAAACATCAAATACTAGTCTCAGGCTCCTAATAGATTCAAATACTTGTGTCAGATCAGTGGGTATTTCGCGAATTTGTTTTTTTTATTTCCTCTCCGTTCCTATAAGAATGAAACACAAATAGTGTGAAACAGTGCTTTAAGCGACTGAGCTCACACTTACACAAACTAGCGTATTCTTCTTGGTGAGCTGTATTATCCTCAACCTAAAACACTAGAATTTAGCACTATTTGCGTTGGAAATCACGATATTTGATCATTAATAGGTAACAGTGGTCCTTTATTCGTGATTACATTTGTATTTACACGGCACTGCAGTGAATTTCACTGAAAAAACTGCACTCTGAAATGTTCGCTCTCCTTCACTTGAAATTGGACTTGACATTGGACGTGAATTGGATTTAAATTAGACTTGGTATTACATTTGAAATTAGACCTAAAATTGGGCTTCAAAATGCAGGTGCTAGAAATTGAACATTAGAGTTTGAATATGACTTGAAATTGACATTATGTTAGACTTCAAATTGGGCCTAAAATTGGACCTGTAGTTGGACTTGCAGTTGAACCTGTCAGTGAATTTTAAATTAGACTTGACTTTGAACATGGATGCGAAATTATACATGAAATTTGCTTGAAATTAGGATTGACACATTTAATTTTATTTTCTCACTCGTTTTATCTCCTTTCTGTTCCTTTTCTTCTCCTTTCCAGACGCGTTTTCCCACTTTTAGTTCCGCTTTGTCTTCTTTTCTGTACCATTTTCATGGTTTTTGCTCTTATTTTTCTCTTTTTTTCATTTTTTTTCTCCTTTTACTTTTTTCTGTTCCGTGTTTGTTCAATTGTCCAGATGTATGAGCTTAGGGGTGCTCTGTAGCCGCAAGGTTACCGAGTCTGCTTTGATAAGCGAATGGTCATGGGTTCGAATCTTAGTAGAATCAGGCCATTCGATGTCAAAGTGACTTTAGCATGGGTTTATTCTCAGACCCAAATTATTATTCAGCAGGAACCCAGACAAGTTTGTAGTATTCGATCTAAGCTTTAGGGTGAAGCACTGATTTTATAAGTCCACTTGCCCCATTTTATCCCACAGGCCCGTGAGGCTACGAAAATTTAAAGCTTGAATATGTGATAACTCAGCAAGTAAAGGTCCAAGAGATTTGCGGTCTTCTGCAAAAACGTGTATTTTGAGAGCTTCGATAATTGTCTACAACATTGTATTCTTGAAAATGCAACTAACAAAAGATAAGTATGAAAAACCAATTTTTAAATAAGTTTTAAAGAATATGCCCTATAGTTCAGCACTCGATAGAGATAGAAATTTTATTTCTTCAGCAAAGTTACTTGTTTTTACAATATTTACAACTTTGCTGAAGAAACTATGTCTATATTTTCTAACACAAAAAAGTTATTTTTTATTTTCACCATAGTAAGCGATGACTAACTTTTGACAGTTTTAGATTAAGGGGGATATTCATGCGAACAAAAGTGCTGAAGACCATAAAAGATAAAATGAAAGCAAAAAACACTAGGAAAAAAGTTCTACTTTTCGCCCTTTCGAACTACTGTGCAACGTATTCACGTAGTCGTTGAAAGTTAGGCCTGTATCTAGGTTAACTCCTACTAAGTCCTTAGCCTTACTCATCCTCTTTATGACATTTCCATATGAGGTATCATCGAATACAGTTTGGCTCGAACAACGTGTCAATGTGATTGCAGAACATTTTTCGTGATTAATTTGTAATTTACATTTAGAAGTGCCAAAAATCTTGCAGGTCACTTTGGAGTTTTAGGCAATCTTCCCTTTTCCTAACTGGATAAAATAGCTTCATATTGTCAGCGTAAATTAATATAAAAGCATGGCTATTTACGGTGTGCAGCTTATAAATTAGTATGATGAATATAAGCGGTCCCAAATGACTACCTTGCGCTACCTCTGACGTTCCAGTATGTGGTTCGGAACATGCAGCTTCTACACTAACGTACTACTTTCTTCCGGTTAAGTATCCATGGGTACACCTAATCAATGAATCACCAATGCCAGCACTTGCTGAATTCCTACAACATCGAAGGCCTTCTTCGTCATGTCTGTATACACGCGATCAACTTAGCAACCCGTTATGATCCATTCTGTGTCTCTTGTGGTGAACTCACATAAATTTGTAACTATACTGATCGACGCTTTTAGAGTCCGTGTTTAGCTGAAAAATTCAAATTCTCCAGAGCTGAGTACAACTTGTTGTAAACAAGTGCTTCAAACGGTTTCGTGATTGTAAATAAATAGACACCTTCCTGTAGTTTTTTGCTCTCAATTTAGTTTAGATCCAATTTTCCGAATTGGTGTTAGCCGTGTTTCCTGTCCCATTTTTTCTAATTTTCAGTCCTGCTTTTGCTCGTGTCTGAAACATGTGAAACATTTTTTTGTAATTTTCTTTCCCGTTCTCCGGTTTCCTTCTCGTTTCGTCCTTCGTTTTCGTCAGTTCTCCTATACAAAAACAAATTGTCCTAATTTTCTTTCTCGATCTCTTTTTGCCTCGTTTTCACCTCTTTTCTCCCTCTTTTTTTCATGCCTTTTTTCTTCTTTTTCTCTCACGTTTTTACTCTTTTTCCATCCCGCTTGTCCACGTTTTGTCACGTTTTCCTCCGTGCCGTTTTCCTTCTTTTTCTCTCCAGGAACAGCAGAAGACGGATTCTGCCTTTCCAGATTCATCGATAATCCATCTGTGAATAGGCTTAGAAAATTCATTTCATTTCTAGAAGAGCCATGCTGTTTGCTCGAACTGCGTACGGACTGCTTTATCTATACCTATAAAAATGAATTTCTGTCTGTCTGTCTATCTGTCCGTATGTTCCTTATAGACTCGAAAACTACTGAACCGTTCGACATGAAAATTCGTATGCGGGGTTTTTGGGGCCGGCGAAGGTTCTTATGATGAATAGAGACCCCTTTCCCGTCAGTCAATCCGTCAAAATTATTTTGGTAGTGACGAGTTCATTCACTAGGTTCTATCACGTATTGAATGATGCTTTCAATATCAATATCACTAAGACGCTGTTGATATTGAAGGCCTGAAATTAAAAAGTGAAATATTATCATTTTCATTGATATTATCCAGCTAAATTATTTTTTCTGTTAGGGAAGAATAAATACTTTAATGCGAAAAATGTAGATTCAGTCAAACTGAAAATTCTTGATTAATATCCAAATTATTGATTAATGGCCAAAAATTATAAACTTAACGAAGGTGAAAGTCGATCTCACAGCTCTCAATCTAGTCGAGTGTGTTGATTAACCAATTTTTATAATTTTTGGCCTAATATCAAGAATTTTCAGTTTGACTGAATCAACATTTTTCGCATTAAAGCATTCATTCTTCCCTAACAGAAAAAATAAGCCGACTCCTGAGCACTGTATAGGAAAGTCTTTAGCAACATCTATTCGTGAATAAAAATGAAATTGGGTAGAAGTACCAAATATAGTAGTAGCACCCATTATGGTAATACGGAAGAGTTTATTGATATTTTAGCACGGAAAGCATGCTTTTCTTGATTCTCAAACATGTTTGCAAAGTAGAACTAACTTTCCGGAACCGATTTCATGAATTACTTTTAGGCTAAATAATTTTCTTTTATAAAAAATATAGTTTGAAAATTATGTACCACAATTAGACTCGTTTCTTATCATTTCGTTAACAAACCCCTTACTCTAAATTAAGAAATTCTCGAGGTATAAATCACATTTTCCGAGGAATAAATGAATTGGGACGTTAATTACAACCTTCTTAGCGTTGTAAATTTAAAATATAATACCATTTTATTAAAAAAAGATTATTTTCCTGTATTATCATGATTGGTACAACTACACAAGGGAGCACCAATCATCGTAGTATGCCATGCCCTATCATCGTAGCATGAAAAAGCTCCACTTCTCATCACTGCCACTTTTGGTAATAGTGCATTTTTAACAGGTGTAATTTACAGTTTGTTTGCTTTTATTAACTTTAGATGTTATATAAATCAGGTATGTACAAAAATTACATGTAACGAATAACATAGACTTAATTACAACATTTGGTTCGCGTTCTATGGTACGGCAGCAGCGACAGCAGATTTCTCACAAGCACCATTTCGATGAGTTTTCGTTGCATCAAGGCGATAGATTCCAGGATGACGGTTTTCGCAAGTTGTAAAAAGTTCGGGAGTCCAATCATTGAATCAATCGGAAACCCGGCCAGGTAAATGCACTTGATGGCAACTAGTTTCATTTGGGATCGGTAAGAATTACGAGTAAACGTAAAGTGAATTACGAGTGAGGAATTACGTGAAACAAACGGTGATCGCATGTTGAACTCGTACTTCTGATTCTAAATCAAGATTCACATCAGGGTCAGCCTTCCGATCCCAAAAAGTTTTATTGTTAATCTGAGAAGTACCCAAATATAATGAATATGGTACTCATTTTCAGGTCGCACTACAGAACACAAACACAAATTGGAGTAGCAAGTTGCAGCCCGTTCTTACAACTGGAGAACGTCACGACGAAATTCGTAAGAAGAGCAGCAGTGGGAAATATGAGCTATGGAACGCCAAGATGCGAAGCTGGCACGGACGAGGTAAAACATATTCTAGGAGCCTGAACATAACAAAAAGAAATCTATTTTGAATGATAAATTTGATTGATTGATAAATAAAATAAAATCTGTTGTGTTGCAATATAATCTCTTGGTGTTGTTCCTAATTTCCTTTACGTAACTCGTAATTACTCGTAGCATTAGTTTTAGTTTTTCATACATATCCCATCCTTAAACGAACTCAAAACTCAAAAACTCAAAACATGAGGTTTTGAAGTACCTTATGTCTGTCTTATAAAATGATTTTTCCACTTATAGTCTTTTAAACAATTATTAAATTAAATTATTCAATTAAACAATGCTTCCGAGAGATTTCCTCGAGCAGCTAACAGGTGCTCTTCTCTCAGGGCGCTATGTAATTTACGGACGGACGGAATTATTTTCACCTATAAAATTAAAATAAACGTAGTAATATATTTTTACACTTATTTTGAACACATTTCAAATTACTAATGGATTTTTACAAATTAATCTTGTTCCCGTTCCCGTTTACTACCATGATTGGTACACTTATGATGAAATACCAGGAACACTACTACTATGATTGGTACATTGCAGCGATAATTTGAAATGAGTTTATTGACATTTTCAAACTAAAAATTATTAAAACTGAAGCCTGATTTCTTTTCCACTGATCCCAAACTGCTAGAAAACTTATAAATATTCTACATTTTGATAAATAATTAGATATTTATACGTAAGTTTATGTAAATGGATGACATATCTCCACCATATTTGGTGCTTCTACCCTACGATTATTTTGTCAATTTTTGTTTTCGGTTTATTGAAGATCAGTACGACTTGAAACAATAACATGGCTTACATTAGTCAAAATATTAGATTCTAAAAAATGAGCGCACTTTTGATGAAACTCCTCCCAGCAAATTCTGCACACTAGCTTTTATGCATTTTTTGGATGCTGCTGTTCAATTTTTCTTGCATTCCTCCATGCTTTGGGAAACTCTTCCTTCCCTCCTGAAGATCCTCTTCATAATCGACCAGTAACATTCAATTGGTCAAAGCTCTGGACAATTTGGTGGATTGATGTTTTTGTCGACGAATTGGATATTATTGTCTGAAGGGCACTGTAATACAGGCTTAGCGCAATGTACAGATGCCAAATTCGGCCAAAAGAGAGGGGGAGACTGATACTGTTTGTAGAGGGGTCACAATATTTTTTACAACTATTCATCTTTGTTAATTTGAGCATTTATTGCACACTTTGTGAAGAAAATACGCATCGCAGACCACAAGTACAAAAAGCATGCCATACTAAAACCTTCTGTCCAAACTTTTCCAGCGTAATCGTACTGTCGGTATCATCCACCACCTCGTACGCCGATTTCGTGTAGAATTTCGGCCCTGGAAGCGCTTTTGTATCCTGTTTGACGTTACTTCAGAATCTACCGGGGGCTAACTGGAACCAGGTTTTCTTCCGGGCCAAGGCAGATCCTTCAAGGATAACTCTTCTTTATTTATCGATGGTATTTTTACTCTCGCACTTTAAACCGTTTTGCGATTTGGTTGATAAAAAATACCGTTTTCAGTGCACCAAGTGTGCAGAATTTTTGTTCTGATTTCAAGATCAATCCGAGGCATAGCGAAAAGTAAAAGAATAATCGAAACAAATCGATTGCACAACTCTTTTTAGAAACTTTTGCTTTTGCACATAAAAACCACTTCACCCATTTTTTGAGTAAAATCATTTTAAACGTTGCTAATTACTTTTCGATACAGTCCGTATACGTCGTAAAAAAAAGAAAAAAAACACTAATATATTAGACATTCATGATATTGATAGCATTGACAGTTGATATTTGAAAGGGCCAAACAGAATGCTGCGTCAACGCGTCCATCAGCGTTATTCTGACAGTTTTCCTATGAGTTTACTTTAAAATTGACGCTGACGGATGCGTTGACGCAGCATTCTGTTCTGTTTAAGTAAAACAGATGCAAAAAGTCGAGAGGGAACAAATTGAAATGAGAGCGAAAGAGCTTTCTATCAAACAAGAAAAAATAATTCAAAAAGTTTCCAGGTGACAGAACATAATTTTCCGGCTTTTCTTTGGAGTTTACCATTATTATTTAACTCAAAATTGGATTTACATTGGACTTGAAACTGGATTGAAAATCGGACTTGCAGTTGGACTCAAAATGAAAGTTGAAATTGGACTGGAAAAAAACTTGAGCTTGGTAATTGAAATTTGATTTGAAATTGAACTTGAAAACAGTGTTGAAACTGGGCATGAAATGTGAATTGAATTTGGAGTTGAACTTAGGCTTCAATTAGGCTTGAAACTCATTTTATAACTGGTTCCGAAACTGCACATCAAACTGGAACTATTTTTATGCAATTAATTAATAGTGGCAGATTAAATTGACTATTAAAAACTATGGACTTTTGGGTTACAGAAATTATTTAGTTTTAAATTAAATTTTAAAGAGAAAGGGGGGCACATTCGCCAGCTTGGGCACGCCAATGTACTCGGTTCAACGATAAAAGGGATGAGACAAAAGCATAGATTGCTTTGATGCCACCTGTTGTCATAACAAAGCTTGGTTTAAAAATTTGAATACGTTTTTCCTCTGCACACCAATGATGGAGTGTTCAGACAAATTACCAAATTTTCTGTCCGATTTAAGATCCATAATTTTAATAATATTTAACTTGTCCATCAGTTTCTGTCCCAAAAGAGCTGTCATCGCTTCCGGGGAGCAAAGTAATTTAATTACAAGTTCCTGATAGTCCGGTTACTCTTTGATAGCGAGTTAAACAACATTGGTTGTTTATAATTTCGAACCCATCGAAAACGTTTGCTTGGCCATTAATCATGTCGTCCTTACAGTGTGCGATATATTTACTTCTTTCTACTTGAGCCCAAAACAGTAGAGGTTTTCCGTTTTAGGTCGATGCTGTTTCCACCAGTTTCAAAACTCTGTCCAAAATCGAACTGTGTCGGGGTCGTTCATTTGTCGATTATTTCATGCTGTAAAGGTGTCGCTGTTCAATTACTTCTACCTTCGATATAGGCAAAGACTAAAGGGCCAACCAGAATGCTGCGTCAACGCATTCATTAGCTCCAATTTGACAGTCAACCCACGGGAAAATAATCAGAATAGTGACGACGGACGCATTGATTGTTACGCGATGGTCGCGAAGACCATCCCGAGTAAAAAAAGTCAACAAACGACCAAGCGCCTGCTTCCTGTTCGCAACGAAGGAGACTCGTGCTTTGATTAGCTTCTCGACGTATCGTCATCGGCACACCAGTAGGCTTTGCATTGCTTGCTGTCAGCGGCTCTGTTTACGTTGCAATTTCATAATTGCGAGATAACCACCCGTTAGTTTGTGTTCCATTCTTCCGTTATATGACCTTTCTCTACACCGCACACCGGTGCGGTATTTCTGCGGTGAAGGAGGTGCTGGCGGTGGAAAAGCACTTTCAATCATCTACCGACAACTGTAAGTACCTACCTACTGCGTTTGAGAATTTTATGATTAGTTCAACTCGCACAGCAACAGTCACCGCCGCGCCACTGAAACAGACGTGCTTTTCTTGCTGCTGTGTTATTGAATCAGGTAAACATCCCTCAAGTCCAGGCACTTGCAACCCTTTTATATTTGACGTAACAATTTCACTTTCATTTCTCAAAAAGCAACCGCATTCCTAGTTAGCGTCAAGAGCGGCTCCGGTATTCCAATAACAAAACCAGCGTTTTTATGTTGCTTCTCTTTAGAAAAGCTCTGCTGCTGGTTGAGATGTGGAGAAAGGCTGGTCGGACGGGTCTGTCGGTCGGTCGGTTGGCAACGTAGCCTTCCTATTAGTACATTACGTCTTGATGTCGGTTTCTTTCGTTTAGTGCCGGAAACATAAAGCAACTTCCAGCGCTCGGTGCTGGAATTACTTCGTTAGACCAACAGTGATTATGCGATGACGATGGCACAAACACAATGGCGAAGCTTGATAAATTCTGATAGAGCTTGCTTCATTGGTGGAAAGTTATACCTATACCAGCTAGCTCCCCTGCAGGACACAGGTCGGTCACAAAGCAAAGCTTCGCCGAGTGTAAGTTGGAAGGCAGTAAACTTCCATATCATGTGATCGAGCGGAACCAGATGTATAAAGCAGCCCGCAAGGTACGCTGCGCCCACACCCTCCATCACGTGCAATGAGATTTCCTTTTTTACGTTTCAGGAAACAACCGGCACGGTACACAGTCAGTCAGCATGCCCCAGCAAAGAAACCCTTCGACGTGTGTAAAGTTTTTATTTCGAAATCCCCGCCCATAGTGCCGGGCCATACCATGCTATGCTATGCTCTGCGGAGATTGCACTGTCTGCTACATATATCGAATGCTTCCCCGATTCTTTATGCTAACATGTATATTTTTAATGGATGAAATAACACCGTTAGAGTGCGAAACACTACACTGTAAAAAAACAGCACAGTCGATCCAAATGCCACTTACACTTGAAAGTCAATATCGGTGAACATTTCAATTTCACTTGTAAACCCCTACAAATTCCAAATGGAATCCACATCATTTTCGAATGTTTTAGCACTTGCACATTTCAAGTGACTGGCTTATGATTTTGATAAGCAAGACACTAAACAAACAAATGTGTTTACACTTCATTGTAAATAATCTTTACTCTCGTTTCAAATGCTGTTCACACTTAATAATCAATAGCTATGTCCATTTCATTTTCACTCGTCCTTCCATACACATTTCAAATGGAATCCACGTCATTTTCAAGTGATTTGCCATTAACATTCTATGTGTCATATATGTTATACAAACCAAATGTCATTAGCTTGATTTCCATATGGGCAACATCGAACATTGAAATGTTTCACCATTTGACTTTGTGCTATATGCAGGTGCATACGACATTCAAGTGTGAGCCACTTCAACTGAACGTGTGTGTCTCACACACACATTGAGTGAAGTCTGTCAAACTCGTTTTAATGTCGGTACCATTTTGTTTCATTCGTCGCGTTCGTTGCGTAGTTGCGTTGCTAAAGTTTAGCCATTGCAAGTGCAAGGTTTTGTTCTTTTCGTTGCCGGCTAGGACGTTGTTACAGAAAATAAAAGATTGCCCGAAAAGTTTTGCCGTTGCGACTGCAAGGTTTTGTTTCGACCGCTGCTAATTAGGAAAGAAAAAGCAGGTAAATATTTATAATTTAAGCATTGGAAAGCAGCATTGGAGCATTGGTTTATTGAAAGAGATTTTTAATTCTAGATTATTGCATCTAAATCCTTTTACAACTATATGATATGGAAAAACGAAAATTATCGGTTAATTTATTCCCTGCCGTCATTAATACCGCTCTGGATTCATCGTCTGACTCACGATTCCGATATAGAAGGTCAAACTGCAACCATGTTGATGGGATCTTCAGGATGAAAGCGATTACGTGTGGAGAACTTCGTTAGCAGCGTTGTGGCCGGAAGAGGAGGTAATTATGCAATTGAAGATCTATCTGGTTCTAACCAACGAATTTCGCAAGCGTAAACAAACCGTTTCCTTTGTTGGTCCGCTTTGTTTGCATTTACGACATTCGCAAATCTATGTAGAATTATGTTTCAGTTTATGATTTATATTTTTCGTATTATGACAGTTCCGACAGGATTTCCGAGTTACCAAATCCACAGGGCAGTATTTGACGTCTAAATATGCCGAATCTGAGTTTGGTAAAACAAACATTGGAATTGGAAGAAGAGTACCAGTTAGCCAACAGATGTTAGCCTTTTCATGGTAAGTAGTATTTTTTCAATCTATGAGCGTCGAAAGCAATTTATGTTTGGAAAACTCATGTTCTGTTGTGAAATATATCTCAACGAAACCCAGCTGAGAATAGTCTGCGGACAATAATTGAATTATTCTTCGTTTTCGATTATCAACGCTCTACATACATACATACATACATACTCTACATACAACGCTTAATAACATCCGTATTAAAAATTAGTTACAGTAGGCTTTGGGCTTTCGAATTTGGGAATAAATGTGACCCTTTTTTGATATCGAGAAATTTCATCATGATCATCATCGTCGTCATCGTCATAATCAGTATAATGCTCAAAATGATTGATGTTTAAGAATATTTCCGAAAGTGAAAAATTTTGTCAAAAACGAATACAGTAACACTTCGATACATATAAGGCATCCTGAATTTGAGGAACATACTCGATATAACAAAGCTTTTGCCTCGATATAACATAATTTAAGTCTGAAAAGTTATAAAACAAAAAAACTTAACTAATCCCCCTTCAGTGTAACCACGCATTTTTATTGATGAATTAACGGTATTGTCACCTGGTTTAGCAGAACGTTCGTTCATGGCAATGGGTCTATCATGAAAAAAGAATTGTACATATTGTCGTATAACGATTGCTCATATTCCCCAGGACTTCTATGACGGGCCAAAAGGGAATTGGTCAGTAAACAATATCAACATCCTTTAAAAAAAAAACCACTCAAAAAAAAAACATCCTTTCAAGAGCTAGATCGGATATGCCAATCGGTGAATAATCCTTCTCAATGCAAAATAACCCTGATAAGTGAAGAGAAGAGCCCGCTTGTTATCCACGATATGTTGCTAACCGAACCAAGGTTAACCTTAAAAAGTTGGCTGCTCCACTCTCCCTAAGCACACCGCTTGAAGCGAATGTCCTGATGGTTCCCTCATTCTCCAAAAATTTTGGCAATATATTATCTGTAACTATAAAAATGGATTTCTGTCTGTCTGTCTGTCTGTATGTTCCTTATAGAATCGAAAACTACTGAACCGATCGGCGTGAAAATTTGCATATAGGAGTTTTTGGGGACAGGAAAGGTTCTTATAATGGTTAGAGATCCCTCCCCCCACTTAGAAGGGGTGCTACCATATAAATGAAACAGAAATTTCTGCATAACTAGAAAACTAATTAAGCAATTGGAATCAAATTTGGCATGTGGGTGTTTTTGCAGGCAAAAATATGGTAAATTGAGACCCTCCCCATTTTTAGGAAGGGAATTATGACCCCTCTCGCCTTTGAGAGGGGGGGCTCCCAAACAAATGAAATATAAATTTCCTCATAACTTGAGAACTAATCAAGCAAATTGAACCAAATTTGGCACATGCGACTTTTAGGGGGCAGACATTCTTTCTATGGTGAATTATGACCCCTCTCCCTTTTAAGAGGGGGGGCCAGTTAACTATTTGGTTTGTATATCTCGATTGCAACTGAGAAATACGGCATCATACCTGAACGAAAAAGTAAGTTATATTTCACACCAGATTAGAACATATATATAACAAAGTGGAGGCAATATACGTGCGAAAATTTTGACGCTTATTTGTAATTCTATCTTGCTCTTTATACAGCGGTTTTTATAACACGCAACTTATTACTCCTGAATAAATGATTAAGATATAATTTAATATTGCATCATCTGTGCTGCTTTATAATTCACAGCATGAGTTATATATGAGGACACGCACGACTGCCAAAAAACTTATTGTTCACTTTGTTTTGACATACTATAATCATTATACAATTCCAATGTAAAATTGACATGAAAACGATTTAATGTGAACTTTCTATTACAATCTTGTGTTATCTGGGGGGGGGGGGGCTCCCATACAAGTGAAATTCAAATCTATACCTATAAAGAAGGATTTCTGTCTGTCTGTCTGTCCGTATGTTCCTTATAGAATCGAAAACTACTGAACCAATCGGCATGAAAATATGCATGTAGAGGTTTTTTGGGGCCAGGAAAGGTTTTAGTGATGGTTAGAAACCCCTCCCCCCACTAAGAGGGGCGGCTCCCATACAAATGAAACACAAATTTCTGCATAACTCGACAACTAATCAAGCAAATAAAACAAAATTTGGCATGTGGGTGTTTTCGGTGACAAGAATTTATTCTATGGTAAATTGAGACCCCTCCCCTCTTTATAAGGGGAATTATAACTCCTCTCCTCTTTAAAAGGGGGGGCTTCCATACAAATTTCCTCATAACTCGAGAACTAATCAAGCAAATGGAACCAAATTTGGCATGTGAAGGTTTTCGAGGGCAAGAATATTTTCTATAGTAAATTAGGACCCCTCCCCACTTTAAGAGGGGGGGCTCCTATACAAACGAAATACAAATTTGCTCATAACTCGAGAACTAATCAAGCAAATGGAACCAAATTTGGCACGTGGCTGTTTTTGGAGACAAAAATTTTTTCTATGATGAATTGGGACCCCTACCCACTTTAGGAGGGGGGGGGGGCTCCTATACAAATGAAATTCAAATTTCCTCATAACTCGAGAACTAATCAAGCAAATGGAACTAAATTTGGCATGTGGGGGGTTTTGGAGGCAGGAATTTTTTTAATGATGGTTTGAGACCCCTGACTCCTGTGGTAGGGGGATAAGGACTCTCATACAAATAAAACAGAAATTTTTGCGTATCTCAAAAACTAATCGAACTCGAGAAATTTAAGACTCTTTCATAAAACATTAATCAATAACAAGACCACCAAAAACTATCAATAGTAACATTAGATAACTCAGCGCGAGACGGCCACAGGTCGCGAGCTTTGCCGTCGGAAGCGTCGGTCACTGCGGGGGGCAGCCCCCCGTAGAGATCACCTCTATCTAGGTTTATATATTTTCCTAGATCTACTGACCTCTATTACTATCCTTCAGTTGGGTCACCCCTGCGAAATGGTACTTTCTACGAAGAGACTTTCCGTGAAATGGTACATCCCGCGTAAGGTTTTTCGCGAAATGGTATTCTGCGAAACTCTATATTCCGGGGTATGGTCAACCGAGAATTGGTGTTCCGCAAAATGGTATTCAGCGAAATGGTTTGTAATGATGGCGAATATTTAAATGCTATCCGCTTTATTTTATCATGCTAAGCAATGGGGGGAGTTGTTTTCTACTTTACTGTGAGGAAAATTTGCATATTAAAACAACCATGAACTCCCCAGATACTTGCAAAACTCAAGATTGTGACAAAGGTCATCCGAGATTGACGATTTATGTACAACACAGTTTAATTTGTGGCAATACGAAGTTTGTCGGGTCAGCTAGTATCATAATATTTTTGTCATGCGTTCTAAAGTTACCATCTTTCAACAATAAAACGAGAATTTAGGAAAATAGCGATAAAATGATTGCGCGAATAATCCCCTTTTTACTTTAAAAAAGAAAGACACCTAGAACAAAATGATAGACTTCAAAAGGTTTCTATGAGTAGTTTACAATTTGTCAATTAATTCAATAACATACTTACTTTATTGGCCTAACGTCTTAGGACAAGGCCTGCGCAGTATAGTTTCTCCATCTTTTTCGGTCCAATTTCTTCTGTGCGAGTGCCCCTCTTCGTCTTGTTCCTACCTGATTCGAAGCGAAACCCATTTTTGTAGGATAGTTGTTCGGCATTCTAGCAACATGTCTTGCCCAACGTATCTGTCCAGTTTTAACCACTTTCTGCATACTGGGTTCACCATAGAGAAGATGCGCGAGCTTCATACACCGGTCTTTTGCACTCCGCCAAAGATGGTTCTTAGCACCCGCCGTTCGAAAACTCCGAAATGCGCGATAGAACCGATAGAACCAGATGTGACCAGTTGTGACAGATGTGGCTCGGATCCGATCGCGAAAATGATCACCAAAAACTAACAGGTGGTGGCTGTGCTAAACAAATCGCAACGCTGTCCGTATCCTCAGTAACGTAACTTCGCATGCAAAAGGAAAAAGCGACGGTGATGACTACGAGTAGGGCGGCTAGCAACCGTTCAATCGCGCACAAGGTAGGGCGAGTGCTGTTAGTATCAGTGTCGTTCCAAATCTAATCAAATTCTATTCTTTTCGTAGGCTTTCAGCTTGGTAGGGACTAAGAGTTCGGTTTGAAGAAAAAGGTTCCACCAGAGGCGAAGCAAAAATTTTCATTCGCGCTATCCGGTAGGCTTGCTGAAGAAGCAAACAAAGTGAATGGTATCATGGCTAAATATGCGGAACAGTTGGAGCCACGAAAACACAAACGCCGTTAGCAGATATGTCCATCCAATGGTTAACAGCCTTTGCCAACGTTGTATATTAACCGGCAGCGATGTGCTAACTGATTCATCGTGATCGGAAGTTGCAGTATGGGCTGGTGCCCATGATCAAGACGACGAGAATACGGCCTAACGCGGTCGACCAGTATTATGGACCTGATACAACGAAAGGATTGAAACGAAAATGTTTGTCGAATTGTCGAAGAAACATGTGCTCGAGTTTGTTTTGAGCGCACACGAGTAAATGCTTTATGAGAAGAGCAAGGAGGATAAAGGCGATGACCAGCAGTGAAGATTTGTCTAAGAAAATATTACAGTCTTTTTTTGTTTTCTGTACACTGGTTCTAAGTAGTATAAAAAAATTGAAGCGTCCCAGCTTTGGATCCAATCATATTTGGATCGAAAGAAAATGATAGACAATCAATCATCACAACAAACTCGACAATCACCACGTTTCATCAATAGACAATATAAGCGTAAAGGGAACATTGAAGCGGTTCTTTTTGGAAGAGTTTCCAACCGAAATAACAGTAACAGCATCAATACGTACAATAATCACAAATCATATCAACATCTGAGCTTCGGTTCTCCATCGACTTTATGTAAGAAATTACTGTTTAAATTTAGAGATCTATTATTATCAAATGTATTTCACAGTAGGTTCGAATTCACCTTCATCGATTATGGCTGCCAATCCGATGTTAGCGTACCAAATCCGAAACCAGCGTATTACCAGACAGCACCTGATCTCCTGGAAACTTTCGCTACCATTCCATACTTCGAAAAGCTGCGACATCACCGTCATGAGCATCATCGCCACTCGCCAGCCTCATTCGTTTAGCAGTGCAAGTGTTTCACCGGCAGTAACATCTTAAACCAGATTCAGCGAAACAGTCAGTTGGGCAGCGTTATAGCTTTATAGCAGGCTAATAGCAGATTTTTCTCTAGAGGACTAAATTGGTCAAGGTAGTCTTGTTCAGCAACTTTTACAGCGGGCTAGAAAGTATGCCCCAAAGTTATCTTAGGTTTTAAGCATCACCTAGGGCAGTTAGATACAGAAAATTACCGGCATGAATCCTAATTGATCAACTAAGAAAGCTTTAAATTTGTTTATAAAAAATCACTTGTAAATAATATGTATAAAGAAAATAAACCGGCATTAACCTTTAAATTATAATATTGTATATCCAGCACTGAATTGGACTTTCGAAAAAAACGGTAAACGATTTTTCCTCCGTACCACGTACCCGTTCCTCCATAACCTAGTGTCGGAAGTCGTGCGCTGTATAGCAAATGAGACGTGCTATACAGCGCACTACTTCCGATACTAGGTTTAATGTACGGTACGGAAGAAAAATCGTTTGCCGTTTTTTCGGAAGTCCAATTTAGTGTTGGCGACACAACATCACATTGCTTATAATTTCCATATGCAACACCTTGAAAAATAAAAATCTCCGCATTTGGATGTCATATAAAATACCATACGAAATCCAAAGTGAAATCCATTTGGTTTTTAAGAACAATGCATTGAACATTGAACAACAAGCATTTGTAATCCAATATAGCCTATATAATATTCAAATAGATAGCATGTGAAATATTAGTGTTTTGCCTCTAGATTTTCAAATGGACGACACGTGAAATTTTAATGTTTTGCCTTTTGATTATCAAATGGACGACACGTGAAACCTTAGTGTATTCCTTTTGAAATGCTGGTGTGGCATATTGATTGAATCTCAAGTGCATTCCACTTTAATATGAAATGGTTCATCCTATAGCACAGATCTAAGTGGAATCCACTTCATGACAACGTGTAGATTTTTTACAGTGTACGGGATGAGTCACGACCGGCTCGGGAAGGGAAGATAACGAACGAAACTGGGCAGGGTGTGGACTGGGCATACGATAGGATCCGGAATATCCGATCGGAACCACTCTTAGCGCAGCGCATACATTCTACTGCAAACGACGACCGGTCGGACGGTCGGTCGGTGGCACCGTTTCATATGTGGAACAGTGATTTATGTAGTGTAGTAGGGAATCGATTGAGATATATGTGAGTATCCTCCGCGCTGCTGGCGCTGGCAGCAATAGCAGCAAATTGTTGCTGAGCCTCGGTGTGGAATGTCGAAATTTTGAATTTAAAAAGAACACCGATCGGGAGGATATCCATGGAATTCGGTTGAATACTGTTCTGTTATGCTGTGTTTATTTTTTCCCTTTGTAGCCAAAATTTAATCTCGACACGTACATTTTATTTCTTCTAATATTATTACAGCATTTTTTGGCCGTTTTTGTTCAATGCGGTTGTACATGGCTATGACTATTAAGGTTGCTTACTATGGTAATCGTATCGTATCGTATCATCAGCGTTGAATTGTAGTACAAATGTTTAACTTTATTATACTATAACAATTTCGTGGTCCGATGTTTCGTTTAAAAATTATAAGCAAAAAGGTGAAAACTACGTGACACGATTATCTCCGGAAACACAGAACCGATTCCAACGATATTAGTATCAAAGGGTTATTAAACTCGTTCCTGAGGGAAAAGATCTGTCAACACTACGTTCATTCAAAGTCGGAGTCGAATCTAATCTAAGAGATGATGCACTCTTGAGCGACACATGGCCTGAAAATGTATAGGGGTAAGTTCTCTATGCTCGGACACTTTAAGATTTAAGATGAAACTCCAAAAATACCGGGTTTATTACATCTATTTTCACTTTAATGTGGAAAAAAACAATATTATAAGCAAAAAAAAATACAAGGTAGCAAAATTTGCGATTCAGGGTTAATTTTGAAAGTAGATAGTGTAGTGTCTGTCTCGGTTGCCCTCGACCGAGCCCTCCGGAACACGGAACAACAACGTCCGTAAACGTCTACGTTCGTCCAAAAACTGGCTCTTTGTTTTTAGAGCAAGCTTTATCATGCCATGTGTCAGTATACGTGAGTCTCATATTGAGCGATTCAAGATTGCTCTCCTTGTCTCTTACCGTTCGTATGACAAATTCTCGCAACACATGCAAAGCAATTTCAGTTACACTGCAACAAATGATTTAGTTTCACTAGATTTATTTTACGTTAATTCTTCTAACTTCGTACGTTCCCTACAGATAGTATTTTGTTTACAAATTAACTCAAATCGAAAGCTGTCCTCTATGCTCGGACACGATAAACTGATCTATTAGAACCTGCATCAATAGAAGAAAAAGATCCTAGAACAATTTAAAACTCCCGCACAAATCTTGTGAGTCCAGTCCTTGCAGGTTTGCTGGATAAAAGTTGAATAATGTTCTATTCACATAAATTTTTTGTTGAGTGTGCTGGTAATGCGGAATGCACGTGAAAATGTACGCGGCAACTCCATTTACAAGGCACGTTGATAGGTTGACATCAAATTGATATTTTGCTGCAATTTTTTGTCTGATTTTATCTACTTTTTGCATTGCTTGACTAATTTTATTTCACATAGGAATCAAGGATATAGTAATTCTAGACGAAGTAAGCAAATTTCCCCTTCCCCTTCCTTTCCGCTCTTCCCCCTCCTTCATCAAAAAAATTTTCATTTCTTCCCCTACCGTCCCTTCATCAATTGTAGAACCATCGTTTCAAAAAAAAAAAAAGCAAATTTCGCTAATTACTTTACTGTTCGGTCATAAAGGACACGACACAGTTTAAAAAAATTAAGTTTTTTCATCAAAATTTTGTATTTTTATGTCAAATTTAAACTGTTTCGAAAAACAAGTTCATCAAGCCAACGTTCAGAAATATTGCATCTTTTATTTATTCAAAACGTTTGCAACTACACTTTTTTAATTTTACGCGATTCTCTTTGTTTTATTGGTTGCACCGTTCGGCAGGTCTCATTTGTTTACCTTTTGAAACAAAGATGTCATAATTAGGACACCATGAAATCTTGCAATTGTTGTTACATGCTTTCCGAATAGTTTTATAAAGCTTTGTTTTTGAGAAATCCTAGTGTCCGACCATAGACGACTTCCCCCTACTTTCGGGAATTCGAAGTCTACCGTTCAAAAAACGTTACGCAGATTGTTGGGATTCACATGAGCGCAGCAAACTAGTCCAATACTTAATTTCCTATTTGGATCCAGTAATAATTAGACACAACCGTTTCGAACCCGATTGATAGTTAATATAACATTACCGTCGTCCATTGTATACAGCTCAAATCGAACCTCAAATCCTGTAAGCATTATCGATTCTGCACCGGGACGCACCCTGTTGGCATTATGGAAATTGGAAACCCTGGAACCCCCTACCACAGTCGCGCAACTGCAGCCAGCGTTCGTCAGTCGTCCCGGCCCTGTGTGTGGGAGTGGTGATGGGGTTCTCCAAACTACCATCAATGGCAAGTATGTTGGCACCTTAAATGATCAAAGCGTTGACCTTTCCTCCGCTTCTAGCCATTCTACCAACCTACCTGGTGATCCAGGTTCAGGCCCACAGCCAAGCACTTTCGTATCCGGTTGCTCAGGCTGTTCTTTCCCTGACAATATACTACCAGAATGACCGTTGATTAAGAACGAAAACCAAGGACCTTCGCTTGGCATTCTCCTCTAGCGACTATGATGTCATCGCGCTGACTGAAACCTGGCTTAGCAGTGACATATTAAACTCGGAGCTTTCGTCCGACTAAGAATTTTACCGTCTGGACCATAATTTCTCTACATCTCAACTATTGCGGGGCGGCGGCATGCTAATAGATGTTAAAAAGCACCTACGATGTAAGTTGGTTCCTTTGGTAACCGTTGGCAGTTTAGAGCAAGTCGCGGTATGCGCATCGTTGCCAATGCAGGCTGTCTACATTAGGATAAATTCTGACATCCTTGTTTACTCTGACCATACTACAGCAATTACGTGTCATCGCTAAAACGACGGATACAGTCATCGCATTAGGTGACTACAATTTGCCTAGGCTTCCGTGGGGATTTGACGCGGACATGCATTTTTATTTTTCAATCAACGCTTCATCTGAACAAGAAATTGCCCTGATACAATCCATTCTGGCATGTGGGCTACAGCAGATACAGAATGTACGTAATGCGAATGACATACTACTTGACCTGGCGTTCGTTAGCGACACTGACAATCGCCGTGTGGAATTTTAAAACTTGACGCTCATCATAGACCTTTTATGCGCTTCTATTCTACATACCGGTCGGAGCCGGATCCGATCAGAAATTGCGCTTCGATCGAAATACATCGTTTGCTATAACACACGTCAATCGGAACGTTTCTGATCGGAACGAGCCCCATCGGAATACAGAATCGAGGCAATTATTAAATATGACTACATCCGAACTACTGGAGACATCGTACCAGTTCACTAGTCTTACGACTACAATTCCTGTGATAAATTTGTAGTTCAAGCACGTCTAGAAGCCGTAGACCGTAGCCGAAGCCGTAGCCGTAGCCGTAGAGGTGGACTCCTCAAAAGGTCCTGGCTCTGATAGTTTGCCACCCTCGTTCATTAAACAATTTGCTACGTCCCTCGCTTCGCCTGTGTCAATAATCTTCAATCGGTCACTTAATCGTGGCATTTTCTCAACGGTATGGAAAGTTGCATCAATTACTCCAATACACACGGCTAGAAATGTCCACGACATTGAAAACTATCGCGGAATTTAAATTCTAAGTTGTCTCCCTAAAGTTTTTGAAAAGATGGTCTACGATGTTGTTTATCATGCTGTGCGCCCAATAATTTCGGAACACCAATAATTTCGGCTTTATGAAAAAACGGTCTGCAACCACGAATTTGATGGTATTCATCAACTCGCTGATCAAGAGTATAGAGAGTAGAAGACAGGTTGATGCAATATATATTGACTTCAGCATGGCATTCGACAACACGCACTGGCAGCTGAAAAACTGAGATGATTGGGCTTACTGGGCGACACTGTTAATCCAATCTTATTTTACGGTTCGCTTTTGTCAGTATCAATGGTATTAACTCGTCTTGTTTCGAGATACCACCTGGCGTGCCCCAAGGCATCCATCTAGGTCTTTTGATATTTGTACTTTTCGTTAATGAGTTGAGCAGCCTTTTAAGCTCATCTAAGCTGATGTACGCCGATGACTTAAAGGCTTTCCGTGAAATCAAAACCAGACTTGACTGTTGTACGCTCCAAAGCGATATTGATTCTCTCTCACGATGGTGTACGCTTAATGGTATGCAAGTTTATGTCACAGAATTTCGCGTCATATCATTTAGCCGACTACGCGAGCCCCTGCGTAACAAATACTCTATCGAGCAGAGCCATACACGCCGAGTGCAGACCATAAAGGACTTGGGTGTTGCTATTGATTCCAAAGCCAAATTCAACGAACATATTGCAACGAACACTGCTAAGGCCTTCGCAATACTTGGATTCGTGAAAAAAAACACCAACGCATTCCAGGATATAGACGCGCTTAAATCGTTGTATTGCGCACTTGTTCGCAGCATTCTGGAGTACGCAGTTGTTTTGTGAGCACCATATTATGCTGTGCATATCAACAGAATAGAGCCCATCCAGAAGAACTTTTTGAGATATGCTCTACGTCTTCTGCCCTGGAACGATGCCGCAAATCTACCAGCCAACGAGGAACGTTGCAAGCTTATTGATCTGCATTCGTTAGCTGTCAGAAGAAAATTACTGCAGCGGCTTTTTGTCTTCGGATTACTGAGTGAAGATGTCGATTGCAGCGCTCTCTTAAACCAGGTAGACATTCACGTTTCCCGAAGGCAGCTTCGGAATCGTATCGTACTGTGGCAGCCCTCGCGTCGCACAGACTACGGATACAACGAACCTTGGGTCATGTGTTGCCGGGTTTTCAATGAAGCTGTTGAAGCTTATGATGTTCATATAAGTAAGACTGTTTTTAGACGTAGGATCCAATCATTAGTTTAGTAAATTGTCTGTGCAATTATGGTGAAGATATAGGGAAATGTCCCATTTCCCCGGTTATGAAACAGGTTTTATTTTTTGGTCATAGCTTTTGAACGGATTACTCAATTCCATATCTTTTTAAAGCATTTGAAAGATTGAAGACTTACGTATGTTTTTGCTAAAGACAGCATATATTTTTTGTTTGAAGCAAAAAAGTTATAGCGAAATTGGGGGACATAGAATTTTTTGACCAAAAACAAAGTCCCCAGTTGTGAAACACTTCGATAAATCCATAAATGAAAATAAAAATAAAGAAGAAAATAAAGAAATATAAAATGAAAATAAAATATTGCATTCATTTATTAACGGAAAACACCTTAAGTGCAATGTATTTTATCAGTTTCTTAATTAGATCATCTAAATTCAAATTATAATCAATGTATGTAAAACAGAAAGATCGAGATCTCAAATATGCGGATTTGGCTCTCATGTGCCTAAAAAGTGTGTAGAAAATGTTTGTGATCATTAAAGTATTGAATAATCGTTTTTCTGATTTTTTCATAACCGGAGAACTTCACTGTTTCACAACCGGGGCGAACGACGAGTTTGTAAAAATTTTTGTAAAATTTTTTGAGTAAATTATTTCACTTAAAATTTGTCTGTGGAATGAAATGGAGATCCAAAACTAAGGTTATATGCATTTTACTGCCTTTTTCTATTTTATTTGATAGACAAAAAATCAATCCCAAAATATTCCAAAAAACTTTTTCGGGTAGGTTTTTCGAAGACATTTACTACAAAACATTCTGAAAGCTGTATTTTGATTGTTGTTTGCTCAAAAGGTGGAGTAAAATGAGACGAGCCGTTGGTAATAATTTGGTAGTGCTAGTTTAATAAACACGTCAAAAACTATGGGTGTTTCACAACCGGGGCCGTTTCACAACAGGGGACAATCCCCTAATAAATAAATTATATTAAAATAATAGCTCTTTCTGTTATAAAATTTTCCAGGAAGGTTTATCAAAAACAAACAATTAGTTAAAAAGTCATGCTCAAAAACATGTTTTAACTAGGTAATAAGTATCGCATGTTTTTCATAGATGACCAAACCGATTTATGCGCTATTAGTCTCTTTTGAACGTAGGGTTAGGAGTACCAACAGCATATTTTTAAAAATTGGTATTTCAGGTACTAGTAAACTAGAAAACAAAAATATCACATATTTTATCATTTAATTCCAGGGCAAAAATATCATCCTTAGAAAAAGCTGTCCTATTCTTAGGACACCTCACTTCACTTTACAGTCCCCATTGCATTTGTACAGTCACTTTTAGAGACCGGAGTCACCCAGGTGACTTTCAGTAATTATGTTCTCATCAAAAAAATTTAGATGAAGTAACTGTGACCCTTGTCAATATTTATATTCATAGTTTTAACAGAGTTAGCGGCTACATAACTTTTTTCCGGACTTTATTGTCATATTGCGGGGGTGGGGGTGTAGGGTGGATGCGATTCCCCTTGGGAAAACTACTTATCTAGGAGCACTGAGTTTTGCAACTTCTAGAGTCCTTCAGGCGTGTCACAGGGCAGCAACGTCAGACCCTTGTGTAATATGTGACCATGTCCCATAGTAAATGTAAATAGTTGTAAAAATTGTATTTTGTATTTGCATGTCCTCCTAAGGTAGGAAAAAATTGTTAATTTTTACATTAAAATTCCCTCTCGAGACGCCGCGGTTACCAATGACTCCATTGCACGGACCGAACGGGAGCAGAGAGATCGCGTAACGCTTGGGAGTTCGGCTGAAGCCTGCAAGAGGCAGTTGCCAGCGGACGGCAACTGGATCAGGGCTTTTGTATTCGGGCAAGCAAGGCGATCGAACGTGTCGTAAAGTCCGCACCTCGAGTCGGTTTTGAGTTTTACATGCGGTTTCCACGTGGCGGTCAAAGGAAGTTGAAGATCCCATCGTGTGTGAATCGAGAAGCGTATGCGTGGCCCAGGAAAAGTCCCCGCCACATAATTATCCAGGAAGTGCTAAGCGAATCGTGTGACCGTGTTCAATCCCGATAGGGTATAATTGCGCCAATCCGTGCCACAATACCCGTCCGTGCAAGTGGGAGATTAATGTGCCAGAAAATCGCACCAGGATACGCGGTTTTTACCAGTGTCTTGGTTTTTACCAGTGCCAAAAAAACCACTCTCCCGTCGTCGATCCCGGTCCGAGCCACCAGGAGCCGCCAAGCATCCGGGGAAAGTTGCTCCGTTTGAATCCGATCAGTCAGGCAGCCGCCTGCTCTAATCTAGCCGTAAGTGAACCCGTACTTACACTTGCTATTTTCGCTGTATTACAACAATGTGATGCATGATCCAGGTTGCAGAATCGTGTATGCCGATGATCTCAAAATCTACCTTGCAGTTCGCTCAGTTGCTGATTGTATCGAATTATAAAAGCTGATCGACATGTTTTATGGCTGGTGTGTATTCAACCGGCTCAGCCTCACCGTTGCCAAGTGCTCCGTAATCAGTTACTGCCGAAAGAAGGCTTCAATCTATTGTATTGTATCTATTCTATTGGATTCCGCACTTACATTCCAGGATCAATCGATGCCCCTTGGATTCTAGCAATGATCAGAATGAACTCGCCCTCGAAAGTTCTTCGCTCAACTGACTTCCTCAGACTTCTGTTTCATCGGACATTGTACGGTCAAAATAAACCTGTTACTCTGTATTCTACTTGTTTGATAAATAAATAAACATTACGAAACAATAAACAATAAACGAAATTCGAGAAGCAACAGCAGAACTGCTCAATGTTTGATTCTCAGAGCTAAACAAAGCATACAGAAGAAACAGTTTTATACAAGCTCGTGTTTAATTTCAATTTCGCTACGCTCGCGTTCTAGCAAACGTTTTATGTGTTTAAGCCAACGTCGGTCGTTCTAAGACCAACGCGGCTGATTTAATTTAGCTTAACTTGACCGGAGTTTAATCTTCCGGAACCAGGGAATAATTTCGAAAATATGTTCGATAGAGATGTTAGGTCGTTACATCTTCCCCCGCCTTATGAGCTGCTGAGTGTCTCTGAAAGAGAAGCTCAGCAACTGGTAAGTAATAGGCTGCTTAGTGCGCAATTAAAAGCGGAAGAACGAACAGTGGAGGCTCTCAGCTGCTAGTGGCAAATAAGTTTTCAATGCAGTGAACAATCATTCGGGGTGTATTCTCAGTCGTATTCAATCCGTTTGTGTAAGCTTCTTTACATTAGTACGTGTTACACATTTTTCATTGGAGACTTCTATCATGTCATTATGATCACATAGGGTACGGGAAGATATTTTCGGCAGGTTTCTAAATTCAGCCTATTTTCCTTTTCTTTCGCTGATAAAAATACTATGCTGACCCACAATTTTAATATTATGTAACTATTTTCTCAAGACAGTAGGTAATCTACTGTTTTTCATTGAAAGAGTGTCAATAACACCTGTTCTACCATTAGAACTAGGCCATAGGCCGAAAAAATAAAAGCAATCGCTTATTGGGCCGAAAATACCCTCCCGTGCCCTAATAGGATTTCTTCCTTAAAACTCCAAATAGGATTCAAGCATCAATTTCAACAGCAAATTGACATTCTTATGCCCTGTTAGCACAACTCAGCAATTAAACAATCGAAACAATTAAAAACGGTTAACAACTTATGGTTTCTTCGTAAAGTTACACTCTTCGTGGTGCAGCATTTTCGTTACTTACACCATTGCCAGAGTGGTACAAGAGGGCGTAAAGTGGAACTTTTTTCCTGGTGTCTTTTGTTTTCATTTTATCATTTATGGTCTTCGGCACTTTTGTTCGTATGAATATCCCCCTTAATCGAAAACTGTCAAAAGTTTGTCATCGCTTACTATAATGAAAATAAAAAAATACATTTTTGTGTTAGAAAATATAGATATAGTATTTTCGGCAAAGTTGTAAATATTGTACAAACAAGCAACTTCGCTGAAGAAATAAAATTTCTTTCTTTATTCAGTGCTGAACTATAGGGCATATTCTTTAAAAGTTCTTTAGAAATTGGTTTTTCATACTTAGCTTTTCTTAGTTGCATTTTACAAGAATACAATGTTCTAGGCAATTATCGCAGCTCTCAAAATACATGTTTTTGCAGAAGACTGCAAATCTCTTTGACCTGTACTTGCTGAGTTAACGCATATTCACGATACACGTCCATTTTTTGTGTTAGTAGATAGACACATGGTTTCTTCGGCAAAATTATAGAAAATATAAGGGTAACAACTTTGCTAAAGAAATGACATTTCTAGCTCTATCGAGTGTAGAGCTATAGAGCATTTTCCTCGGAAATTCTTTAAAATAATTTTTTCATATTTAACGTATGTTGACTGCATTTTACATTTTACAAGAGAAACTCCGAATTCTGAATTCGATATAGAATCAATAGAATGGACTGCGGAATAAAAATAAACCAGCAAAGTATGAACCGAAATCTTTTTATTTGGCAATTAAACTGTTTTTTCTAATGTTTTCAAGGTTATAATTCTTTATTTTTGTATGTCTTATTTGAAATATCTAAATCTTATTTCTAAACTAAACACTAAACGCTGCTCAAGCTACATAGCTGTACATATCTTTCTGATTTTTCAGGCGCTCGATGTACTCCTTCTGCATAAGAATGTCAATGCATTTCTTTACCATTGTAACCTTCGGTATAAATCTGGTCGAAACCTGGTTCAGCACTTCACCGATCAGCTGCGAGTGCTGCAGTGTTTTGCGCATCTTCATAATCCTTACGATTGCTGCCTGTACCAGCATCATACGATCCTCCTCGATGTGCCGCTGTGTCGCTTTCTGGTCTACCTTTTGCTCTACTTTGAGCGGGAAGTTTATGTTGATTCGAAGTTTCTTATTTTTAAACTCGGTATTCAGTTCAACGCGCGAGCCAGGCTGAAGATCGGCTTCGCCGTCCGAACAGGTGAGCAACTTTGCTTTTAACAGTAGCTGAAGTACTTGAACTAAAGTATCGTGTTTGATGGTTGTGTTTTCGCCCAACTGCTGAACCGTCCATGTTGTTTGCTCATTGAACTGCAATAAAACAGCCATTTGGAACGTGCTGGCCTGAAGAGTGTATTGCAATCGGAAGCAGTTTGTAACAAGTTCCCCGCGACTCAGATTGTAGAGCCAGGTTAGCTTCCGTCCGGAATGTTGGTTTGCGTAGAATTCATTGAATCGATGGACAGACTGTTCCAACTCAAACGGTACGGAACACGCAGCACCTTGCTTGAATGGCCAAGAGCCAGACGATAGGACGAGGATACTGAAATCAATGTCATTCCCCGCAGATTGGGGCATTTTTTTCACATGCTGTTTAAACTTTCCGTTGAGACGCTTTGAAATTCCTATGTCTTGGAACATTCGCTGTAATTTATTCGTGTACTCGAAGCCACATGCCTGCTTAAGTTTGGAAATCATTGACGCTTCGGCATCATCACTAGCAGACACGTATTGGACGAGACGCTTGGCGAGCATTCTGCTGTAGAAATTTTGAAATACATCCTTATCTTCGATGTACTTGAAAACTATCATCACTTGGTTAAGAGCATCCTCAAGCTCACCTTCCTCGGGATTCTTGCTGGATTTTTTCAACAACAGATCACAATACTTTGCAAGCAGTTCGGGACTTTTACCGCTGCTTCCGCTTGCAGCCGTAACTGCATTTCTATTTATAAAATTTCCGCAGGATTTATCTAAAGCGGTCACAAATCCACTATCGTTATCGAATGCAGTAATGACTAGATCGTTATATGTTTTGTGAACGTCCAAAATCGACTGGACGTAAATTCTCGGGTCAGTCAAGGCAGTTTCGGCGCACTTGGCGATGGCCGCCAATCCTTGGTTGTGAATGTGTGCTTCAAGAATAGTCTTCAGTTCAACCAAGCCTCCGGGGACACGTACCATCAGTGAATACATTCGCTGTAGTTCGCAGTTCCTGTCGTTGGAATCGAGCAGATTTTGAAATTCGGCATTGAACTGCTCTAGGTGATTCTGAATCAAAGCACGCTCACACGTTTCCTTCAGACTTTTCTGAGTGCTTTCATGCAAATACACCCGCACACGTTTTTCTTCTTCGCTTAAACGTTGTTCCACACGCTTCAAGTACTCGGTTACCGGATTCTGCCGCAGGAATTCGGCGCTTTCTCGGGCGTAGAACATTTCAGTGTCCTCAAGAAACACATTTTCGAAGCCTTCTTTATACACCGACAAACTTGGCGGATCCGCACCGTCTTTGTTTAAACCAAGTTTTACGTAGCAATTCACAACGCCAGATATCAACCTTGAATTAATCGTTTCACCGTTACGTTCACGCTCGATCAGCTTAAGCACTGCACTCGTAATTGGTTTGTTTAGGTTTTTGAGAAGGTTTTCACGCCACGTTACTAACGCCATTTCGTAGACTTCATACACGTCCTTGTGACCTTCTTGCCTTTCTCGCATTACCCAGTGTCGATTCAGATAGCCACAAGCGCCGTCTAGGACTTCACTAGAGAACTGATATTCTTCCCAGCGTTTCGTGTAAAACCGGAGTACTTCCACGTCCACAAGACCGATTCCACTCTCCAGCGAGGAGAGCAGATACTGCTCAAGGAACTCCTTCAATCGGTTATGCAGCAGATGCTCTGGCCATTGCGCCATCCTGTCGCCATATATCACTGGCTTTGCCGACGTTTCTTTAGCGGTGACGCAGTAGTTGTAAACTTTTGTATAGAGCGCAATGTAACTGGATGGCAAAAGATTTTGTTCCTGCTTGTAGATTTGAGTTATATCACCTACCAACTCTGTCCAGGTTTCGTTGAGTTTCTGGCTCCGCTCCAGCTTACTTTGATTACTTTGAATGATTAATTTGACTTGCTGCTCGTTCCTCGAAGTCTCTGGTTCCTGCTTTCTCGTAGTCTCTGGTTCCTGCTTTCCCGAAGTTTCTGGTTGCTGCTTTCTCGAAGTCTCTGGTTCCTGCTTTCTTGAAGCCTTCCTTCCGAAGAATACGTTGAACATCCTTCAAGCGATTCTGGTTCAATGTTCGTAATAATAATTGAGCAAAAGACTCTTGTGGACTCTTGAGACTTGTTGTCTTGTTCGGTTACTGAACGGTTATAGTTCGTACACCAGAAGTTTGAGAAACTATATAAGGAACTAATCAATTTACCTATATTTAATTTACCTACAATCACGTTTCCATACAGGACAACCAAATTTAGGTAAGACCAGCTCACCTACTTTTGATTACCTACCGACTAAAAGTCAGAAAAATTTGAAAGCGAGTGCATTCATTTGTTGTGTAGGTACCAAGTTTAAAAAAAAAGCTCTATAGCTCTGCACTCGATAGAGATAGAAATGTCATTTTTTTTAGCAAAATTGTTTATCTTTACATTTTCTATAACTTTGCCGAAGAAGTCACGTGTCTATCTACTAACACAAAAAAATGGACGTTATATATGCTCTATAGTTCAGCACTCGATAAAGATAGAAATTTTATTTCTTCAGCAAAGTTGCTTGTTTTTACAATATTTACAACTTTGCCAAAGAAACTATGTCTGTATTTCCTAACAAAAAAAATTATTTTTTTATTTTCATTATAGTAAGCGGTGACCGGACGAGAGCCATAAATACGATAGCCATACGGACGGTTGCCATACGTACGAATGCCATATAGACGATTGCCATAATGTATGTTTGCCATAATAGACGGAAGCCATACAGACGAATGCCATAATGTATGTTTGCCATAATGGACGGAAGCCATAATGTACGTTTGCCATAATTCATATTTTTTGGAATGGAGGCCCAGAACTACACTTCGACCAGTTCAAAGCTTAAAGGACCAGCGCGACCAAGTCGCAAGAGGCCTAACTGATTCAGATTAAAAAAGCGGCTTTGCGAATAGACTTAGACAGATGTGATTTCTGCGGGGGCTGCCCCCCCGCAGTGGCCGGCACTTCCGACGGGAGCCATAATGTACGTTTGTCATAATCCATATATTTAACGTTTCCTAGATGATTCAGGGCGAGCCGGCCGCAGGCAACGGCGAGTGTTCGCTGGTGACCCGCCGTCGGAAGCGCCGGCCACTGCGGGGGGGCAGCCCCCCCGCAGAAATCACATCTGTCTAGGTCTATTCGTTTTCCTAGGTTTACCGTCCTCTAGTTAGTTTTCCCTAGTCCTCGCGTCGAGATACACTTTTATAAAATAAAAGCGGCAAAGCCGCTTTTTTTTTGACTGAATATTGTGCGCGCATTCCCTTACTGGACACGACGGTTGAAACAGTCGTGTTTCTGAACGGTCGTAAAAAGGGTCGTTTGTAGCTTTTGACAGATAAAATGTCAAATTGTGTCATCATCGCTATTTCATTATAGGGCTTTTGCTACACACACATGCAAGACATCTGTTGGGCACACATTGCATATTTTCCTATTCGATGCAGCAAAAACGTGCTGGATCAAATTATCATTTTTTCTAAAATTATTTATCATTTTAAAGCAACTAATAGTCAAAGTAACCGACAAATGTTCCCTGAAATATATGCTGACTTTTGGTAACTAGGATTTCGGTGAATTCGCGTTAAATCGGTGTCCCAAATATACTGTTTTTGTAGCAATATGCGGCATAGGCCAAGTTGAAAGTAACGGAATATAAAATTGGTTTTAGCATAATAAATTACTTTCTTAGCCGAAAGCAACTGCTGGCTATTGATATTTGTTTAATTTTATCCCGCTAACTTAGGTCATAGTTACATTTTTGATCATTGCTACCGCGTCTTAGCTTATTTGTTGAAAATAATTTTTTTATTTAGTAAACAGATATATTACCTTGTCATATGTATGAAGCAATTTGTAATTTCTGTTTTAAATGAAGAAAATAAATCATTTAAAAAATTTTGCTCTTCCCAGCCCGTGTGTTTTATATGGAGCTGTCACTTTTGCCTGCCCAACAGATCTCCAATACAAATGCACTCTGCAAACACCCTATTGGAACCAATCGAGCAAAGTAAATAAACCTAGGAATTACCGTTCTATCAGAAGAAACGGAACGAAATTTAGCATGAAATGAATTTGTATTTTCAACGCCGGTTTGCCGAAATTTTATAGTGAATAAAGCGTAGTTTATCCTTCATTATCCAAACAAGCAATAACAAAGCAATAACGTTCGTATTCGAAAACAATTTGTTTAATGCTTTTGTATGATTAACACGAAGTCACGATCAAGGTTGCGACAGAAACGCAATGAGTCTGTGCTGCCAGTTATGGCGATAAAACATTACGAGCTGTTATGCCAATTTAGTCATTTTTTTACCTTTGGAACGTTTGAAACAGTACCTGAACTCTCCTCGGAATCCATCGATCAAGTAAATGCACAATAAATTGTTCGGTGTTAAGTCAGACCGAACCAAGCCGCAAAATTTAAAACAATGGGTTAATGACACCAAACGACTGACAATTTCCCAAGCTACATTTTACTCTAATCAGATTACATAAATATTACAGCCAGAGATATGAGATGATTTCGAAATATTGAAAACCAAAAACAATGCAGAGTAGCAAACGTTAAATTCGTTCTCAAAATCAGAAATTTGTTACTTGGTAGAATTGGCACTGGGCACCGATCAACTAGGCCTCTAGCGATATGCTCATGCTGGTTCTTAAAACTTTGAACTGGTCGAAATGCTCTGGGCCATCATACCAAAAAAGCCGAATATATGAATTATGGCAAACGTACATTATGGCTCCCGTCCATTATGGCAAACATACATTATGGCATTCGTCTTTATGGCATTCGTCTTTATGGCTTCCGTCCATTATGGCAAACATACATTATGGCATTCGTCTTTATGGCATTCGTACGTATGGCAACCGTCCGTATGGCTATCGTATTTATGGCTAATGGGGTGTCGTCATAGTAAGCGATGACAGTTTTAGATTAAGGAGGATATTCCTACTAACAAAAGTGTTGAAAACCATAAATAATAAAATGGAAGCAAAAGACACTAGGAAAAAAGTTCCGCTTTTCCCCCTTTTGGACCACTGCACTGTAGCACAGTACATATCGTATTTCTATAACTTTTTGGGCTCAATTACGGAAATGAAAAGTGCAAATACTCGTTGTGGAAGTAGCAGGGGTGAAATTATAGGAATTCTCTGCCATGCCGGTGCAACAGTAGCGTTGTGAGGCATCCAATTTTTTAAAAGAATCTTTTGGCCTGGAAAATCGAGCGATTGTAGGGTGGCGAATCTATTGTTATTTACCACAAAAATACTCCAAACTTACGGATGCAACTAGATTTAGAATCAAATTTCGGGTTCGAAACTAGATTTGGAACTGTACGGGAAATGAGAGCTGAACTTGACAAAGGGCATTAAATTAGACTTGAATTTGTACTTCAACTTGTAGTAATTTGGTTGGACATGAAATCGCACTTAAAAGAGGATTTGAAGTTTCTTACTTGAAATTTGAATTCGATTGAAAGTTCACTAAAATTGAAGATGAAATTGGATTGGATTCGAAATCAAGCTAAAAATTGAACTTACAATTGGATTTCAATTAGACTTGAATTTGGATATGGACACGAAATTAGAAACGAAGTTTTAATTGAAATTAGTCGACTCTCTGACACGTATTACCTCTTTTTTGTTCCTTTTTCTTTTTCCTGTCCCATTTTTCTATTTTTTATTTTTTCTATCCCATTGTCTCATCTGTTTTCTATTTCATTACTCCGTTTTTCTTCGTTCACTGTCCCATTTTTCATTCCCAGTTTTACGTTTAACTCGAATACCTAATTGCTAATATTCGTTCAATAAACATCAAAATTACTGTTTCTCCACAGGGATGTACCGTGACCGCACATAATTGCGATCAGCTCCTAATTCCGATCACTCAACCTAAATGGTCAATGGTCGTAATAAGTAAAGCCGTTCTAATTTTCATCATTTGTTGGATGGATTTAATAAATACTCCAAAAGTTTTTGTGCTGATTTGACTAAAACATACTTACCTTCCGATCCGTGAACTTTGAAATCACTGAAAAGCGACTATTAAAGCATATTATTGAAATTAGGCAACTGACTTTATTGCTAAAATTCGTCGTACCGTTTTAAAATCCGTCCATCAAAATTTTTCATCGTCCGAACGAAAAATTCACAACAATGTTTACGAAGCTAACGCGTAGGTATTTATGTAGGACGGCATGACAAATGTTATTCTGCAAATTTTCTGCAGGTCAGGCAAGTTTTTCTGGCTGTAGAATAACGACAATGCCTTGCGTGAGTTATTTTCATTTATGAATGACGGAAATTAAAACGATTAGTCGACATTGTCTTCTTCGTCGCACGAAAAAACGTAGGAAATTTGGCTGGTAGGGCTTCTTTAATGATAAAAAGCATTTAAATAGATCTCAGCTCACTTTGATTGATCGCGTATGATAGACAACAAAGTAAATTATTGGGGAATAACTAGTTTTGCGTTGTGTGTCATAAAAATGCTGATATTTTTAATAATTTGTGTTGGATAGGACGGGAATAGGCAATTACGACGATGTAGCAACATACCCTACTAACACAAAAAAATGGACGAGTGTCGTGCCTTTAGCGAATGCGAAACACATAAAACATATGCTTGCCGTACTCTTATTTGGGTGGTTGGGGACAAGCGGAGCCCGTACAAGTTTATAGTACTCGACTTAAGCTTTAAGATGAAGCGGTGATTTCATACAAAAGTGCTGAAGACCATAAAAAATGTTGACACTAGGAAAAAAGTTCCTCGTTTCGCCCATTTGGACTACTGTGCATTGGGCTCTAAGCTAGGTAGATTTTACGAAATCAGCGAGTTGTCATCGTTCAGTCCAGGTCACCGCGATTATGGTGTTGGTACGTACTCTCGAACATGGCATTCTCAGAGGCATTTGGGTACTGGTGGGAGCTTTGAGCGTGTCGGACGAACGAAGATTCTCGGGGTCATCTTGACATGGTGCTTCTCTCTTTATCGGATGTCGTCCCTTCGTGTCTCGTAATGGCGTTTCCGCGACTTATTGGCTGCACATCCAGGCCTCGTCGGTTATGGTGATTGAAATTTGCCACATTTGCTGTATCCTCGGGTTGTCGTCTACCGGTATGACCAGCTCTCGACACTCTCGACACTCTCTACTCCCTAATACTAATACCACGTCTCGGTTCTTCTAACGTTGAGCCCGTTGCTGTTTAGCGCGAGAATTCGCCCCAGTTTACTCTTAAGTCCTACCGACCTCAAATAAATCTAGTTGCTTATAAATGTATTTACCTGGTCGTAAATTCCGGTTGATTCGTTTTATAGGAAATCGGTCATCTTGATACAACGTAAATCATTTTTTTCTGAGTAATGTTTATGGGAAATTCGCTGTCGATGTGGAGCTATACAAACTGTTGAATGCAAATCAAATGTTGTAATTGTTTCTAGCAAACTCGTCACATGTAATTTTTGTTGCTACCTGATGTTTTATATAACAGGAAAAGCTAATAAAAGTAATGAAATTCTAGATCGCACCTTGTAAAAATGCATTAAGCCGTATGAATAAAAATGAGCATTTACTCAGATTTGCTAAATTAGAGCAGTCGAGTAGTCGCCAAAAGTATTTGCTCAAGTTGATATGATAAAAGTCTTTGCTCTGACAGCTATTTTCTCCGTGGTAGAGTTTACTTTTCGAACATCGGATTCCGTATGAATAAAACAAGTTACTCGGAGTAAATTCTCAGCAAATCCTTAGTAAAGCTCATAAAATCTAAAGCATGCTCGGTAGCATGCTCAATCGAGTGAAATTTTTTAGAATTGTTAAATTTTGCAAGTAAATAAAAAAATTGTAATTTTTTAGTATTTCTAGTGCAAAATAAATGAAAAGTGTTCTGCTTTAGCTTTTCGATTAGGACTGTCGTCTGAATAAAACTATGTGCACATTCGGCGATTCGAACGCCTTTCTGTATCTTAAGCGGAACTTCTGCAGGCGTGCCATCTGACCGGGCATTTTATCTCTAGCCAACATTATTGCAGATTACAAAAAAAAATCCTCACATAGCGGTTATCTTGATTGTTGAACCAAACCATCATAAGATCGCCGCAGAACTGATTTCGGTAATTAAATGCACGCAAATTTACTAAATCAATTATTTTTCATCAAAACCATACTACTAAACCGTTTTTTTGTAGAACTGCAAACTATAAAACCTAAATGTTATAGTTTAATTTTTGCCAGGAAGAAAAAGGAGGATCGAGCTCCCCTTAAAGTAGTCAGGAAAAAGAGGAGCAAAAGCGATGCCGTTATCCTCAAAACCGAGGGGCCGAAATATTCGGAAGTTTTGAAGGCCATGAGAGGGGATGATTAGTTGAAGGGCCTTGGCGCGGATGTGCGGAATATCCACCGCTCTCGCACGGGTGACATGATCCTTGAGCTCAAAAAGAATGCCACTGAAAAGGGTTCTACCTACAAAGTGCTGTCCGCTTTTACACAGGTCTCGTCGTCCATAACGTAGCAGTGTGGTTTTGTCAGCTTTTGATCGTATAACTTCCGGGCACGGCTTTTCGCGATCGTATGCGGTTTTTCGTCACGGTTTGAGACCTTCTGTACCTTGAATGTACGGAATCCAGCTCCAGTTCAATCAAACGGCAGCGATCCGGGTAAAGGGGAAGATTGGTAGGATCTCGCCAGGGTAAATCGCGCTGGTGCGGGGCCCAAACCACAAATACATTTTCCAGTACAGTCACCTAAGTGACCCCCCTCACCTGGGTGACTGTACAAATCAAACGGGGAGCTGTTAGGTGAGGTGAGCTGACTGTAAGAATAGGGCGCGTGAGAGAAGTAAGGTGAGGTGAAGTGACTGTGAGAATAAGGCCCCAGCTTTCTGTCAAGAATGACGCCAAGATCATTAAAATGATCCACTCTGTTTAAAGCTTGCCCATTAATAGCATACTCGAAGACACCCTTTAGGTGTTCCCCGTCAATTAAAATGCATATATCGAATACGTAAAGTATACTAAATTGAGATAGGTTGAGCTGTTAAGTCGACCTTTATGTCGATACTTTATTAAGGTTTGTTTGCATCAATATAAGCATAAAATATACGTAGCTTTTATTTTAAGTTCTAGTTCAGTATCTTTAAGACATATTTGCAGCATACTAATAATAATTGCCCTAAAATGGCCTTGAAAGAAATCATGTAGCAGCAAATAAGCTAAGAAAATAGTCTTGAAGATGTGAATTAAGTTATCAAATTTCTTGTCTACACGGTGATTCGGGCATTTCTACGGCACGCTTGTTTCATCTGCTTTAGATTTGTGTAGAAAATATTCAAGTGAAATCTCGTTGTTTGAAGAGTAAAGTGTTCAATTTCACCACTCGTTCGTAGAACTTAATCTCCAACGTTTTGCCACCTAGATTGTTACCGCAAATAATAAACAAAATTATATTTTCAGTGTTACATCTAAGTAAAACTTAGGAAATAACTAACCTATAGAATTAAGGTATTCCGAATTTGCAAGATTCCCAGCTATTTCACCGAAATAACTAGCGTAACGGTTTTTTTCTACTAGTTTACTCTAATTTATTATAAATGCAAATTACTTGTTTGGAAGCTCTTTGGTAAATGACAGCGTTTTGACAGAGTGAACTCTATGTTCGAAAGTTCGAACTTACTATGATTCTTGTTGAGTAAAGTAAACGTTTATTCATACGGAATTGAGTAAATGCTCTGAAACTTTATTTTACTCTGATTCGAGGTGAGTAAAAGTTTGCAGAGTAAATGCTCATTTTTATTCATACTGCTTATTATGACCAAAAGTGACAGCGATGAAAAGTGGGACTTTTGCTTGCTGCGATGATGGGCGTCGCATACTATGATGGTAGGTACATCCTTGTCAAATTGTACTATTTATGATAATACAAGCAAACAATCTTAGATTTCGCTTACTTCAATCTATTTTTATATTCCGACAATACATAGTTCCTGACTTCATATCCTAAGACACAAACAGTAAATTATGCCACCGATTTGTATAATTATCCCAATTATATTCGGCCATAAAACCGGCCGAATTTGATTCGATTTAATTTATACGCCTAAGTGAGAAATACAAACCATGCCGTGCACCGCTCGCTTCCATCACCTCCCGCCCCCCGGGCGGCGCCGCGCCAAGTGCCTCCTTCTTCGCTGGGAGGCAGTCAAAAGCCGGGTGCTTCAAAAATTTCGCTACTTGTAAAATTAATCGCAGCTCACTTATCAACGAGCCCTCAAGAAACCAATTTCGTTCACTTTGTACTATCGTCGCCCCGTTGCGCCGCCACCGAGTCGCCACCACCCCCACCACGGTCGTCGGCGTCGTCGTCGTCATCGTCGTCCACAACCATTTTCCACGGAGGAAAGCACTTTCGCTATTCGTTTCGTGCCATCCTTTTGCTGAGGGACCGCATAATCCATCCGCCGGATGAATGTGCCTCTCAGCGAAGGGCCCTTGTCTTGCCTTTCGTTCGCCACCCGACGACGACGACGAGGACGACGAGAGCAGATAGTAGAACAAGGATCAGCAAATGAGAGGACACATTGCCTGGTGCGGAACAGATGCGAAAAACGGAAGCGGATTTTCTTCTCTCGCCATTGACTTGATTCCAGCGGTGCACGAATGCATGCAATGTGCCAGTAAATAGCACGAATGTAAAACCGTAGTGAAACAAAAGCGGCATTCGCAAATCCCTCCCTCCCGCGGCCGTTTTGCACAACTTGTTAGTGTTGTTGAAGCATTTGTGAAGCGCTGCGTTGCACCGACGAAGATGCATAAATTTTATAAGCTTTATCTCATCATCATTAACCACATCCCTTGGAATATTTTATAAGCCCAGAAGCCACGTAAACCATCATCGACATCATCATAATCATCATCAATTGTCATTCACAAAAAAGGGTGCAGCAGGGTTGCTTTGATGGGCTTTCGGCATGCAACGTCGCCGTCACTATCACGCCGGTGGGGTTGGTCAAATGTTGTGCAGTTGCACGCAGGGGTGCACAAACAAAATACCTACCTACTTGCTTGCCGGGTTCAATGCAGCTCTGCGTGGTTATTGTTCTGCATGATTCCACGAACGAGTGCGAGAGGGGATCGAAAAAAAGGACTCGAAAATTATAGGCCATGCATTTTCTTCGTAATTTACTGACTAATGAGTCTGGCATGAGCCTACTACCTAGATGAGCGTATCGGCTGGGTGGTGTCTGCAATGCAAACGTGGTTGTTCTCGTAAATGTCCGTTTGAATGGTCGTTTACTGTCAGTTCGATGGTACTTGGTACTACTGTGCGATGATCAAGTATCGGTTCGCCAGTTTCTTTTGTCCATTACGCATGGCACGCACGCGGCGCGATAGGATAGGACGGGATAGGATGCAAAATCGATTTCATGGCGTGCTGAATTGCATCTAGTCAGCATAGCACAGCACACGTCGCGCTGCACGCGATCGGAATAGCATGGCCTGCTCGACGGGAAAAGGGCGATTTTGTTACCTATCGGCTATCATCACCGTCGGTCGCTGGCAGTGGTGCCGGGGGATATTTCCATTTTCGTGATTGTAGTTTTTGTTTTGGTAAACTAGGTTTATGGTGCTGTTAAAGTATGGAATAATAACTATTCGTGCAGACACACCGGTGAGGCATTTGATTGCGCTTCAAAATAGTTCTATTCGAACAGGGACTTGGGTTACCTTAGGCCGAAATATCACTGATTTTGTTTTCAGATTTTGGTTCCACAGACTCTTCCGCTTGTTTTGATACTCACGACCGTGGGAGATGGATGAAATGGATGTGCGGCATAATCGTCGTTTCTGTAGAAACATCCCAAGAAACATTTATGCGCTGAATAAACATTTTAGCAGCCATTATTATTCAGCCATAGCTGAAAATGCATCGAATAAAATTTATGTAAACAACTGTACAATACTTATTCAGCCGAAATTGGAGAACTTATACAACCTATTTTATTCGAGGCGGAAAAACACTTACTAAGCAGTTGAATCGCCTCTCTGCACCTTGTTTCCAGCATTGCGCAAATTGGTTATTAAAAAACGCACAAAACCCTCTATTAAGCTACATTACAGCTTCAAAGCAGCTATTAGCAAGCCCGAAGCTTTACTTAGATGTTTAAGAGCTGAAAAAAAGTTTTTATTTCTAATACTAAACCATAGTTCAGCCTCAGGTTGAATAAATTCAGCTAAAAAACGTTTGATCAGCCTGGAATTGTTACTTGGGTAGCTGTTTTCAAAGCTGCAATGTAGCTTAATAGAGGCTTTTACGCGTTTTTTAATAACCATTTTGCGCAAAGCTGGAACCAAGGCGCACAGAGGTTATATAAAGGGCGATATAATAACTTAACAAGTGTTTTTTCTGCCTCAAACGAAATAGGTTGTATAAGTTCTCCAATTTCGGCTGGAAATGGGACCTAAAATTGGATTGGATAAAAACTGAATTTAAATTGGGAATAATTGGGACTGAGGGTTTTACTTGTAATTAGACGTAAAATCGGACTTGAGTTAAATTTGAAATTAAAGTTAAAATTGGGCATGAAACTGGTTTTAATATTATTGTGGAAATTGAACTCAAAATTGAAATTCGACGTAAATTGGAGTTAAATAGGACTTGAGCTGAAACAGCACTTTGAAATTAGGCTTCAAATTGGAACTATGAGAAATCAGTTTACCGCACCGAAAGTGCTATCAACATATTCGATTCGTTTGAAATCGCGCGCGGTCAGTTATTAAATACCGATTGACATTTGTTGCTATGGACGAAAGCTGTCTTGAGACAAACGTGTCTATTTGGCTATTCATCAAAAACATTGACTGCACGAAATACCTTTTGGCTTCCTTCGATCGTAGAACTTGCTTAAAAACTCTGACTACTTGATTAGGGAGCTGTATAAAAGCTATCAAGCTTTTGATATTGGATAATCATATAATAGAAATAACGCGCGATTTTCCTAAGTAACCGATGTCTCGATTAAAATGCACGTTTATAAGATTTCAGTAAAAGTTCCGGTTAGTAATCACACCATTGCTAAGTGTGCTCAAATGAATTCAAAATGGCCGCTGTCGGAAAACTGCATCGAGCGAGACACGAAAGCAAACGATGCTGATTACCATACGAAACGATTCTCAGCATGTAAGCATCGGTTGTATGAGACTAACCGGATTATTCGGAAATTTTCTCGTAAAGTCAGTATAATTAAGAACATTAAGATCAAGGATACACGTTATAAATGAAATATAATGGTAATGGTACTACATAATGAACCATAGTTTGAAAATTTATATCGAGAAATATTATGCACATGCGGGGTTTACGGTGGCTCGAAAACCTCCTGACAAACTTAAATTTATTATTCAGGTAAATTAAAAAATCACGTGACATCGAGCATGCAACTCGACTTAAAATTGAATTTGACATTGGACATTAAATTAGACTTGAATAAGGACGGAATTTTACTCAAAATTATGATTTAGATATTTCTCACAAGTTTTACTTCTATTCTGTTTCTATTTTTCTCTTGTCCAGTCCCGTTTTCTTTACTTTTTGCCCCGTTTCTTCTTCTTTTCTGTTTTTGCTATAACTTTTCTACTCTTTCTCTTATGTTGCATTTTTTATATCCCGTGTTTTCTGTTTGATTTTTCTGTTTTTGTATTGTTCTCTGTCCAATTTTATTATGTTTTTCTGATGTTCCTCTTGTTTTGCACTATTTTTTTATATTTCGCTTTTTTCTAACTCTCCTCTTTCTCGTAATTCGTCTTCGTCTGTTATGTTTTCCCTCTTTTAGAAGCCCCGTTTTTTCTTCTTTTAGGTCACCTTGACTCTGTTTTGCCGCCCTTTTTCCCTCTGCTCTCCGGTTTTCCTTTTTTTCGTTCGTTTTTCGACGTTTTCTTTACAGTTTTATGTTGTTTCTTTAACACGTTTACCTTGCTTTTCGTTTCTTCTATTTCTGTCTCATTTTCCCTTCCAATTTCCACTTCTCATTCCCATTTTATTCCATATTTCTCGTTTATATATCCCGTTTGACCTCTCTTAACCATTTTTTTTTGTTTCCTCAATCGGGTTTCTTTTTTCTCTCTTGCGAATCTTGTTTGGCTTCTCTTGTTTTCTGCTCCGTTTTCTTCCTCTTTCCGTTTTTTTTCTTTTCCGTCACGTTTCTTGTCTGTTTCTGTTTCTTCTTCCTCCTATTTGTCTCGCTTTTCCCTGCTCTTCCGGCTTCTCGCTGTCTCCCACTTCCTCTTTGCAAATCGATTTGAAATTAAGCTTGACGTTGGACATTAAATTAAACTTTTTTTTGTTAGATTATAGTCACTTCAACAGCATGGGTCATTCGTGACTTCTGCGGGGTTGGGATTTGAACCCGGGTCCTCGGCCGGAGAGGCGTGAATGCTAACCACTACACCGGGACTGACCGCACTTAAATTAGACTTGAATTGGGACTTGGACATGAAATTTTACTTGAAATTATAATTGACATATTTCGTCTGACTGTTTAACATGTTTTACCTGTTAAAGTAGTGTTTTGTTTATTTTTGTACCGTTTTCTTACGTTTTTTCCCTCTTTTTCTGTTGTTTTTCTCAAGTTTTGTTTTTTTTGTGTCCACTTCTTTGTTCCGTTTTTGACGTAGGACTACGTCTTACGGCAAGTTTTGAGACAGGGTGTCATTTCAAAAAATCGAAAAATGCGAGCGTCACGAAAAATGAAAGGTTTTGAGCGCTAATAGCTCAGTGGTTTTCCGATCGATTTTCAATATTCTTACACCAATCGATCGGAAAATCTTCTAAGAATTGACCCAAATGAAAAAAAGCATGGATTCTTGATGTTGAACTATTGAAAAATTGAAAATAATGAACCTATGTTTTACCAGAATTCTCGCTTTGTGATTGGTTGGAAGATTCTTTACGATGATCTAAACCTATACAAATTTGATATCTGTGCTTGGGAAGTAAGCCAAAACAAGTGACAAAGTTTTCTCATTTCAACAAGATTTCTTAACACCGCGGTTAAACCTAGACCGTTTTGATGTCCTTGCTTGGGAAGTATGCCAGAAAGAGTGACAAGGCCCCCTCGTACCAACAAATTACTTACGAAAGCGATTAAACTTAGACCAATTTGATGTCTGTGTTAGGGAAGTGCGCCAGAAAAAATGACACAAGTTCATTGTCCTAACAGATCGCAAATTCTTTACTGCGAGACGATTAAACCTCGGCGAATTTGATATCTGTGTTGGAAAAATGTGCTACAGCTGTAGTGTTCGGTTATAATACGACTCTGTATGAATACGCATGCTTGCCATTCCATTAGAAGTGTAGTGAAAAGATATGCTGTTGATAAAATAGGATTGAATTGGTAAAATCCCTTCAACGTGGGGAATCATGGGTAATAAAAACAATCTTTAATTTCAGTAAGGCAGCAGGAAAGCAATAGTTTGTGTTTTTGATTTTGTTAAATTGTTTTCAAATGTACAATCTTTTGAGAATTGAACGTATGCAATGTTACTACTTTGATAAATGTTACATACAACGCATGTAGCATGTATATATGTTGCATATAGCATGTATACATGAAGAATCGAATCATTACAAGCATGAATACATGCTACTATCACTACAAAGACACTTACGTAGTCCTGCGTCACCTGTATATGCGGTCGTGTCTTGTACACAACCCCTCTGATTTTTCTTCGTTTGCTGTTCCATATTTTCTCGTTTTTCATCTTCGTCTTTAAATTCTACTATGTATATTTATTCGTGACCGATACGTATTTCGCCTACGACTTGCAGGCTTCATCAGTGTCTTCGAAAACAGAATATTTTGTAGGCGAAATATGCATCTGTGAAGAATTATTTGTACATTTTTTCATTTTTTGTTTTGTTCTTCGGTTTTTCTCGTGATTCGTCTCCAGTTTGACCATTCTTTTCTGCCCCTTTTTCCCATCCCATTTTGTTCATCTTTCTCCGTTTATCTCCCGTTCAACCTCGTTTGCCCGTCTACGTTAATTTCTTCTATCGGTTTTCTTTTTTTTATTTCGCTCGGCTTTTTCCTTTGGGTTTTTTAAGTTTTACATACCTTTTCCCTTTTTTCTGGTATTGTGTTCTACCTTTCTTTTTTTTCTGTTCCATTTTCTATTCTATCTCGTTTGACTTCTGTTTTCATTTTTTTTCTCAAGAAAAATTGGAAATTTTTTGTTCTTGTTCCACAATTGGTGTGTTTTCGTTTCCGTAATTTCTACTTTTCTTAAAAATAAAAAAGGAAAAATGGAATATGAAAATTAAAACTAAAAAACCTCACAGAACGGGAGTAATAACGGAGCATGAAAAGAGAAAAAAGTGGAAAAAAGTAAATGGGAGAAGGGGAGAGGGAAAAGTGGCAAAAAAGAAGATAGCAAAAAGAAAAGAAAAGAAATAAAAACGAGGACAGAAAAAATGGATAGAAAAAAAACTAGGAGCAGGAGAAATGAGAACAGATTGCGAAAAAATTTCAAATTGAGAGAAAATATGAAAAAGGAAGACAAAAGAAAATGGAAAAGAAAACGTGACAAAAAAGAGTATAAGGAGGGAACGAAAAATAGAAAAAGGGAAAAAAGACGAAGCAAGATTCAAAATGAGAGAAAAATCGAAAAGAAAAGATCAAAAACTAGGGGAAAAGAGTAATAGAAAAAAAGACAAGAGAAAAAGAGGAAACAGCGGACAGAAAAAAGAAGAAACAAGAGAAAAAGAAGGGAAAACGAGACGGAATAAAGTACTGAAAGAGAAAAACGAGAGGAATAAAGTACTGAAAGAGAAAAAATAATGTTAGAAAATATAACAAAACTGGTAAGAAAAAGTGACAAGAAAGGGAAAACGAAACCGAAAACAAGTGAAACCAAATGAGAAAAGAATAGCGAAAGAGAGAAAGAAAAAAAATGAGGAAGCGAGGAAAACGGGAAAGAGATGCCAAAGGGGATATACCGTGACCGCTCCTAATTCTGCGCATTTTTCTTTACATAAGTATTTTTTAACATTGTGCATTGTGATCATTGCGTTTTTTATAAATGTCTGTTGAATATTACGCCATTATTCACAAACGGGACATAATATTTGAGAGCGAAATAATTTAACGTGAAACTGAAAGTATTTTATATGGCAGAAAACATCGTCGTTAGCAACAACGCTAAGAAAATTAACAAATTTATGATCTAAATTCTTTGCAATGATCAAATTACCCAGCATAATTAAAAAGAATAATTAGTTTTAGTCATGTTTTAGAAAAAAAGAGTGATTGCATGCATTGCTTTCCTTAGAAAAATGCGATGTAATTATGCGCAGATTTAGGCACAAATTTTTTATTTATGTTCCAAATTCTGAGCAGTAATGTATCCTACGAAGAAATCGCGAAAGAATACGCAACCTCACCCAAATGGTTGAGGTATAGAGGCGTGAAAATTCAAGTAGAATCTTTAACTTGCATTGATTGGCATCCTGTGCTGTGTCTCGGGGTCCGAACCTACGTGCGCTAATTCATGCAACCATGTCTGCTATTTTTTTAAATGTCCAACCTCATGGGGCTGTCAGAGAGTGGGGAAGTGGTTTCTATATGAAAACACAATTTTTAGTATTAGTCTACAGCGTAATGTTCAGTATGCAGAAAACCCGAATCAATTCGCCCTTCACGTTATCGAGAATAAAATATTTAAAATGAGGCAATCAAACTGATAACAATATTCCTTTGCCACCCGGACAGCACAAGAAGGCCGGATCATGGATTTAATTATGGTAATGGCTAATGCCGGATTTTTTGGTGTGCTTTCCGCGTATAAAGACATAAACAGCATGGCAGGAGTATTTATTTTCTTTTTTTGGGTGCGGAGCAAACATGCGCAAAATTAGGAACATGGGCGAGAAAGTGCGCTGAATTAGGCACCGTGGATAAGTTTACAAAACGAAAAATATGTTCAATTGTTGGCCGACTTATAATTCCCATATTTTTTACCAGATATTATAGACCGTAGCACTACACGTTGCTGCTATCCACGTTGTTAATTTAAATCTAGAATACTTAGAATAGCGGAAGAATCATAAAAATGTCTTAACTGCGCAAAATATGGTACGTTCACGGTATTTCGTCTGACGCTTTGACAGATTTTACTTCTGTTTTGTTAGGTTTTTCTTCTTTTTTGTACCGCTATCTCGGTGCTCTCACTTTCCTTGTGTTTTTCCTCTTTTCGTGTTGTTTTGCGCTCGTTTTGTTTTTTTCTGTCCTGTGTTTTCTGCTTCATTGTCCCGTTTTTCTTCGTTTGCTGTCCCATATTTTCAATACTGTATTTCCCTTTGTTTTTCACTCTTTTTTCCATTTTCTGTCTTATTTCTTCCGCATTTCCTTTTTTCGTTTCCACTTTTCGTCTTTTTTAACGCTTTTCTTTCTCGTTTTTCGTTTTCGTTTTTTGTTCTTTTAGATGTCTCGTTTTTTTTCTTTTCTGTCACGTTTTTTTCTGTTTTTGGCTCCCATTTTTCGTTTCCTACTTTGCTTTTTATTTTCCGTGGTACGTCACCAGTTTGAACTCTTCTTCGATTCGTTTTTCCTGTTGTTTTTTCCTTTTTTTCCCATTTGGCTCTATCGGTTTTCTTTTTCCTCTCTGGCTTCCCTCTTTTTGTCTTGTTTTCCATCCTTTTCTCTTTCGTTTATTTTTGTCTGTTCTGTTAAGCCCTTTGCAAATATTTTTTTATTCGTCTGTTCTGTCCTCTTATTGTGTTTTGCCCTTTTTTCTTTTAAGCCACATTTTCTATTTTATTTCGTTTGTCTTCCGTTTTCATTTTTTTTCCAGAAAAAGTGGAAATTTTCAGTTCTCGTTTCTCAATTTCACTGCTTCCTGCTTTTTTTTTCTACTTTTCTATTCTTTATTTTCTTTTTTGTTCTCTCTCCTCTGTTCAGTTTCTTGTGTTCCTTCCTTTGTCTCATTTTTCTTCTTTTCTTTCATTTCTCATTCGTTCTTTTTCTGTCTAGTCCAGAGAGAGTGAGAGAGAGAGAAACAATAGTGAAAAATGGTATAAAAAGCAAAAAACGTAACAGAATGAGAAAAAAGGGGCATAGAAAGAGAAAAAAGTGGAAAGCATTATTAAATGGGAGAAAAAAGACGGAAGAAGTGGCAAAAATCGTAGGTTGGAAAAAAGAAAACAAAATAAACGAAAAAAGAAAATGAGGGAATAAAAATGGGATAGAAAAGGAAGAAAAAGAGCAGGAGAAATGGGAAGAGAACCAAAGTGAGTTAATGCTGTGAACGATAAGATGGTGGCAGAATGCAAGGAAAAACAGGACGCTCTTTGATGAATAGATCCAATCCCAATCCCAAAACGCGAATTATCTAACTTGCTTCCAGAAGATTTACGGCTGATCTCCCTAGCGTGTTGTAACAGTAAGTTTTTAGAAAAAATGGTTAATCGGCGACCAGTCTACTGGTTACAAAACACCGATTGTTTGGACTACAACCAACACGTCTTTCCCGGCTGTGGAACGGGAGCTTATTTTGCCACTCTAGTACAGGCCCTAAATGAGAGCCTTGACAACGGCCACATTGTGACAGCAACGTTGGACTTTGCCAGAGCGAGTTTGAACACCGCTAATCAGCGCTCGCATGTTAAAAAATGTGGAGGTTTCGAAATACGAATTTGGATGTCCAACTCACCGGCAGTAGTAGCTGCGCTAGACGGAAAAGAAACCAAGGAAAAGAACCCGAGCATTGGAGAAGCAGACACAACTGAAAAAGTGCTCGGAATGTGGTGGGATGCCACAACGCAACGGACTGCTTTACGTACAAGCTATCGTCCTGCCATGAAGCTGACCTGCTGTCTGGACGTAAATGGCCTACAAAGCGCGAATCTGCTGACGGTCTTCGACCCGCTCGGGCTAATCCGTCACTTTCTGATGTTTCTTAGAAGCCTACTGTAGGAGACCTGGAGAGCAAGCGATTGGGATAAACAGATTCACGACTTCTACTTCGAAAAGTGGCTCACATGGCTACGAGTCCTCCCACGAGTCTTGAAATTTGTTTCCCTAGCACACTCTGAACTACAAGTGGTCATTCTTGGAGTCAGACTGGCGGGCCCAATCCTAGGATCCCACTATACTTGGACAGGTTCCAGGCATGTCTCATACTGGATGCACTCAAATCATCGGTGCTACAGCCAGTATATGGGCGCACGGATCAACTAGATCCTTGAAACGACGAATCTACGAGAATGGCAATGGGTTCCTACCAAGTTGAACGCGACTGACGACCGAACCAAATGGAAGAGTACTCCTGACCTGAGCAACTCTAGCCGATGGTTTCGTGGACCTGATTTCCTTTGGAAGACACAAAAGGAATGTCCAGGAACGCCGCAATCCATCAAAGTCACCGATACGGACCTTCGACCACACCTTCACATTCGCTTCAAGGTTTTCAAGCCGACCATCAATAATGAACCGCTTCAGTAAATGGTTTGTCCTATTGAAGACTACAGCGTGCGTGTTCCAAGCTATGAGCAACATGCGGCGAACAATGTGAAAGACTTCCAAAGCCTGCGGAACACTGCAGAGCTGCTACCTGATAGCACAAAGGACCGCGTGCTGGGAGCTGGTAATCCTATCTTCACTTCAAAAATCACGTAGAATGAAAATCCCTAAGAGCAGCCCTCTGTTCCACCTCTGTCCGTTTATGGACGAGTAGGGACTCCTTGAGATTCGTGAACGAACCAACTCTTGCCAGTTCATCGACGGTAGCACCGCTAATCCCATTATCCTTCCTCGGGAGCACAGCATCATCAGACTCGTCGTGCTGGCGGTTCCTGCACCAGAACCATGAGACCATTCTAAATGAGCATTTCAGAATGAAAGCAAAAAAGGCAAAGCCTTAGGTTTATGGCGTCTTTAGAGATCCTACTGACTCTATCTAGCAAGCAATGAAATCAAGACCTGCCCAAACGAACAAGTTCGTTCAGAAGGGCCGTTGATAAGTGATTTGCCACCGTTACGCCTCGCAGCCTACAGCTACAACATATTCCACCAATCTACCGACAGACCACAGCCAGTCAACCACATGGGGGTGGATTACTTCGGCCCAATGACAGTATCCATTGGACGTAGAGTGGAAAACGCTGAGAGATCTTATTCAGAATGCAACTCGCTGCAGATGACTTGGAGTTTCATTCCTCTCATGTCTCCTCACATGGGTGGATCTTGGGAGAGGTTGATTCACACCGTTAAACAGAACCTACAGAAACTACAACCCTAACGATTGCCATCCGATGGAACACTGCAGATTTCATCTATTCAAGTGGAAAACATCGTGGACTCGAGGCCTTTGACTGATATTACCATCGAACTGCCACCGACCATCGGAGGGTTCGGATGTCTAAATGACGTTTCAGTAATACAAACCGAAACAGAACAAATTGAACACTAGTGAAACTAGTGCTAAAGTTTGTAACTCCTACTTAAATATAAAAGAATAACTATATTAATGTTCATCTTTTTCTCTTTTTACTCAAATAATTGGTAAGGCATCTACAGTTAAATTAAATCTATCGAAAATTATGTATTACTAGAAGACCCGGCAAACTTCGTACTGCCACAAATTGGGCTAAATATACGATATGTAAACTTCAGATGAACTCCTGCTGCGTTTTAGAAAAAGGGATATTTTCTAGGTATAAGTTCAGTTTTGCCGTTGTCTAAGGAGTTCTGCGTTTGGTTTATTAAACGCTGGGATTTCAGAGAATGTCTAAATTTAACAACTGTATTAAGTCATTAGTAAGAAATGCATATCGCTGTAAAAGTTGGTTAGCCAATCCCCGCAATTTACCTGTCCTGTTTGTGGTAGTTGCATTGAGTCTTGTTTTATAAACTCTGCTGGTTAAAAATAGTAATACTGGATGTTAATATATTTGTTGTAAAATTTGGTACGACGGCTAATATCGTCTGCTGCAACTTTGGAATTTCTTGATAATTTAAGGGCCAATTTTATATTCTGATATGTATTCAATATCAATAGTTATCAGATTTTTATTTTTTTTGATTCATAAATCTATTGATAAGAATTACCCAAAGGAATTGCATCGCTGAATCTCGATAACTGTTATTCTCAATTCTCAAAACAAACTAAATTTTATTATTCCACAAAATCAATTGATCGCTGTATTGTTCCTTTGGTAATTCACGCACTAAAACAATTTAACATAAAAGCGTCATTTTATAAACCTTTTTACACTTCTAAAGAGTCTAATACGAAATGAAATCGACTGAAAGTTAAATACGATTGTTTTTTGTTTTGATTATAGTCACTTTAACCAGCTTGGGTCATTCGTGACTTCTGCGGGGTTGGGATTTGAACCCGGGTCCTCGGCGTGAAAGGCGTGAATGCTAACCACTACGCCGGGACTGATCCCTTAAATACGATGTATAATAGTTGCTTCGTTCACTTTTTTTTAAATGCTCTTACTGTTGATTTATTAGCTTGATATTCAGTTAAACCGAATATGCTCATAATCCGTTAACATATGCAAAATGTATTCTTCATTTGACAATTGGGAAGTGGCAATTTAGTGAATTTAGTGCTTAAACCTTTTGTTAACCTGCATCTTCTGGCTACGCATCCGATGTAAAAAGGAATAAAAATGATTCGTGTTTGTTTCATAAATTTGATATGAATGAACGAACGAATGAAATTAACGAACTTTATTGCTGACACTTTAGGCTTGAGTTTAGGTTGATTAATAAGTTGGACCTATTGATTGGTTATTTTCTGAAATTGTAAACCTCCAAAATGTTTAATAGCATTGTTAGATGTGGCGATTCCAATAAAGGTAACCACGTGTTTGTTTGAATACGACAACGGTGCTGCAAAAAATCGTACGATGATCATAGCAGCCAACGACATGGCGCATACAATGCGTAGCGGGTTTTATATGGAAAACTAATTTTTCGAGTTTTCCTATCTTCCGAGTAAATTTTTCAACTTTTCTCGCCGTAAAAACATAGCGGTGGTGGAAACGAACACAATAAAAAAAAGACGGCTCAAATCGGACGCTCCGTTCTCAAGTGATGCGCGGTCGAACTTTTTCACTTCCATTTTTATATATAAGCTAACTACTTAAAAACTAAGAATCGCTGAAAATTTGAAAATTAGAGGACCTGCCCAATGTGGTACCATATGCAAATCATAAAAAACTGCTAAATGTTATTGTTTCTGCATTGATCAGGAAAAGGTCTCTCTAGCAAATTGTACAGCGGTAGCGAAGAATCTATTACAGTAAAACCCACGTTAGAAGATTTTATAGTTCAACGGAACTTTAGAGCTAAACAAAGCAATAAAACCTGATTAAAATCATCATCAAGTTTATAACCAATAATCAGGTGCCGTATCCGGCAACACTGATGCGAAAAAACCAACCTTACACTAACACACTTCAATCAATCCGCTCACGGCAGGCATCGAATACGGCTAGACATCTATTTTTTCCAAATCGCATGACTGCCTCCGAAAAAAAAACGAAGCAACCCGAGGGTCGCGTGTCGGACGATGAAATCCCCTAATGGTGTACACCAATTTCGGCACTGTCCGCGCTGGCACCCACACCCACCCACAAGCATCTGTAAAAATTGCCATCGCGTAATGACGGTCTGGTCTGGGTTGGTCTGGTGATGCCGGCGACTGCCTAGCCTACGGTCCCTGATAATTTTGTTTACGTTCGCTGCTTGCTCGTCGTCCGACAGGGGGTTTCCCCTACTGGATTTAGGGCTACTCGCGTAACCATCAGAATGCGGTGCGGTGCAACATACAAACGCACTCCTGCTGCTTAGTAGGCCGGAAAACAGTCCGGATGCAGACAAGAGTTCCGTTTCGTTTTTCCTGTAGCAATGTAGCACAACACAACGCAGCAGCGGTTACAATGTGCCGAGTGCCGCATCGCTACGCAAAGCAGTTTGCAAGCTGATGTTGAGAGTTTTGTTTTTATCTTCTGTGTTACACCTTGTTTCCTTTACCACCTGTACCGCCCGGCATCTTTGCGTCTGTCCTCCTTTGTGATGCTAATATGCAGAAAAGTTCCGATTGTTGTCTCCGTATCCGCACTCGACTACTTCACCGCGGGGATCTAAGTAGGCGATTTCATTTAATTTGACTCTCTTGTTGCTTGTTGTTGTTGCTTCTCGTGATGAAGATGAAAGCAATAGCTCTGCCGAGGGGCTCTAGAATAGTTATTTTCCCGAATGGTTCGCAGAAGAATTGAAATAGATTCTCCGGATGCACACGGACGAGCACAGGTGCATGGGATGATTAGTTGCATCCTCCGCTTTGGTTGCAGAACTATGCCATACTCTGGTACGTACCAGATTCCGTTCTTCTCGTCGCACTATGGGGCAGAACCCGAAAAAGCTCGGACAAAACCTCAAAATTTTTATTTGAGATATTCTATCAAACTTAATATTCTACGTATAGTAGACACATAATCTATAAGAAATATACATAAATTGTTTTAATAAGTAGTTTTTCAATAGGCATTAAAGAAGGTGAAACACAGTGTAAAAAAATTTTGATAAATGAAAAAATAAATATCATTTAATCTTTTAGTATCTGGCTACCATGCTGCTTAAAATTCTATACTTTTAAAGGACAATTCACATTAAAGGGATTATAAACTAATAGTTTAGGTGATATTAAGACAGATTTTTTACTAGTAGGCTTTGTTCTGACGAAGTGTTTTAGAACAAAATATTTGTTATTTTTGTCAATTTTCAATAGCGTGTAGAAAAAGATTTCCACAGATTTCCGCTCTGACACTACCATAAAATCAACATTCAGGGTGTTAACTAGTAACAAGCAAAAAATTAGCTGCTACTAGTTGCGATGTTCGGAGATATTCAAGTTTTTCGAATGCATGTTTTCCGGCATTTTAGGCTACAAATTAGTAAATGCGCGCACCAGTGCGAAGTTCATTCCTGCTGTACGTTAAATAGTCATGCTTGTGTATGTAAGACATAGCATTATTATCGTTATGAGATACATCGGAATCGATAAGGGGAATTCAGGACATTGTAAAGGCGACTACTTAACAAATTTTTCCCAATTAGCTCTGTTTCAAGTCAAGTTGGCAGTAGAATATGTTCGATTGGACTTTCAGCTCGATTCAGCTAGCCTCCATTTTGTTTATTTAGAGTCGAACATGTTGATACGTGTTTGCAGGATAAACGGATTGCTACACTCTGTCAGTTACTCGTTATTTTTTATGCCTTCTGCCAGGATTTGGCTGAGGCCGATGACAGCCTATTTCGCCACTCATATCCTTTTGCTGCGTATGGCCAAACTAATGAATTAAAAAAATTACATGAATGCACTAAAGCAGGTAGTAGGGTAAGTTAACCTATATAGTAAACCCTCTACCTGTAATGGACACTCGGATAAAATTTTGGTATTTATTAGCTTATACTTCTTATTTCTGAGGATATATAACATGAAACAGAACGTACTAAACATAACACACATTTGAGTTGATAAAATTTTGGCTGCATTTCAGTATTAATGCTTTAAAATTGACGTTTTCAACAAGTGGGTCCATTATATACAATGAAAAAAATGTCGCCATTACCGGACTCTCTCCATGCAAAATACACTAAAATTCCTATAATGGATCCGGTCGTTATTCTATTGTAAACCGCAAGGGTCCATAAAAGGAAAATGGACATTCAAATCTGTTTTAAAAAATCTGTAAAATATAGATTTGCATCAGAAATTGATATATTTAGGCTTATTCGAAAGTTACTAATATTGTAAGTGCCATTGGTTGGGTGTTTAGCGTAACGAGTTCAAAATAATGTATAGAAAGGTCCACAAATGGTTGATTTACCCTATACCAGAATAATAATACTAAATTACTCTTGATATACAGATTGTGATAATTTGTATAGGAGGTCGTCAGACTACCAATTTCGACTAAAAAAATGTGTTTGAGTATTTAAAATATTTATAACTTGATTCTCGTAAGTCCTACAATTTTGGTATGTTCAGTAACTTTACGTAACTTTACAGGACAAACAACTTTTCTGAAGACACAATATTTCTAAAGTCATTATTTAAAAAGTTAGATCTCAACGCCATCTATAGGAATAAAAATACAACTACTTAAAATTTACAGAAAGATGCGCAATTTTATTACAAACAATGTTGCTGAAGACAATAAAGCTTTACGAAGCATATGAAAGAAGTTATGAGGTTTTGTCCGAGCGCCGGATCAATCTGCCCCACTGTGCGTCGTCGCTGTATGTGGGCATATTATCTCGTGAATCTCGAAGTCAACAAACGAGGAAAATCATGACGCGTGCTGTGATAACATCCAATCTTTTCCTTCAATTCAGAACATGCTGGAAGCGCTGGCAGGGGCTGGTTGGCGGCGAATGAAAGCGGTGAAATCAAGCAATGAACTGCACGAGGAAGAGACTCCGAGTGTGGAAGCATCCCGACCGCTCGCCCTCCCCTGTGCACAGTTGTCAGTCGTGGTTTATATTTTCAACAAGCACTGGTCGCACGTGACGGTGCGATGAAGACTGGATGGATGGAAATAGTGTGTTGTGTGGAAAACAACCGGCCTACTGTGGGGTGCAGCAAGCAATAGCTCACTTCAGCTACAGGGTAAAATGGAAGCAGTCAATTTCGAGGGGGAGTTTACTCCGTATCGTAACGAAGACAACGGCTAGGGAGACGAAATGACAATCTACCGTAACGCAATATTTGTGTTAATTCTGATCCTAAATTAATAATTTATTGCATTCGGCTGGCTGGTTGGTTGGTTGGTTGGTGATTTGGGAGGTTGAAGCCCAAAGTTGGGGGCTACAGAAACGACCGTCGCCAGCCGACGCCGATGATGACGCCGTTGCTGTGGAATATAGCACAGGATGCACAGGATCAATCTCATGCTTGTGGCTTTTCGAGTGTAAGGATATCCCCCACAAGAAAATTACATTAGAGCCAATGTCTAGCCTAGCTAACCTTGCTACGGGGGACCGTCGTCGACTGGATGAAGATGTGTTGCCTGAAACAACGTAAGCAAATTGATACACATCGGCAGACTCGCTTCGTAAGGTTGTTGTTTTAACTTGGGACAAAAAAAGTTTTCGGATGTAGGGAAAGCGATTCCAAAACGCACTGCTATGGAATAACAGTCTATTGTTTAGTTATTTCACCATTAAATGACAAGAACACTTCTGTATGAATCTCAGTAAGCCTTTCTTAACATAACTTGATTTAAATTCGGTAAAAGGGTCGACAATTTACCGGAATGATTAATGTACACCGAGTCAGGATTTATCATCACTGTACTAAATTCAAGCCCGAAAATATACATTCGCAAACATATTAGTCAGGAAAAGCGGAATATTTATTTTATTTGTGCGCTTTCGGCGCTGTGTCCTCCGTTCCCGAAGCACCCCAGCTCAGCTGTAGGATATAGCTTGATCCTGAGCGAACGATACGGTACGTCCGGAGACGCTAAAAGCTTTCTGGTACCGAGGCGAAATGGGTACATAAAACCGACGGAATTAACACTTTTGCGAAACACCGTCGGTCGTCGGCCGTCGGTCCTCGGTGGTGCGCGGGTGATGGTGGAAGCACGAAGAGATGCGAAAAATTTTTAACACAAAAGACACCGCTTTTTTTCCTCCGTTTGCCACCGTGTCGATTTCGGTGAACGGAAGGAAATGAACTGAATTCCAACACACAACCTGAATATCTCTGAATGCCCTATCTAGGTGGTAGATTGCTGCTTGTGCGAGGCGATAATTCGTGCTACTTCTTTTATAGGGCCGCTATAAAAAGAAATGTCTGAATTTGTCACAAGCTCCTCGGCACTGGTACTGTACTGGCACTGGCGCTGGCACTTTTCACCCTCTACTACTCTTAGAGCAAACACAAAAACCCACTTCCGAGCCCGCTTTGTAATTTCGCTTCCCAAGAATCTCAATTCCGGCCCATAAATTAAATCCAAGCAAACATTATTGTTTGTTGATCACTGTTCCAAGGCCTCCTGCGGGGTGGCATACTCACCGTTAGCGTTCCCAGACACTAATAAAAGGAGGGGCCCCCGACTTTTCAGAAAAAATAAAACCGATTTCATAATCGAACTTGAAATTTTACTTGGAATTGGATTTTAAATTATGCTCAAAATTGAACGTAAAATTGGATTTGAAATTGGATTTAAATTGGGAATTTGACTGGGAATTCAAATTTTTCTAGAAATAAGACTTGAATCTTACGTAATTGAAGTTAAGACTTGAAATCGAAGTTTAAATTTGACTTAAAGAGCAAAACCTGGGACTTAACCGTCTTTCAAAGACTTGACACTTCTTTATCGGCACAGGCCGGCTGTTATAGTACAGGACAATTACGAGGCTAGTACAATGATCTAACTGATTCTATCTAGCAGTACCGCTCAGCCGTGATTCGAACATGCGACGACTGGTTTGTTTAAACAGTATCGTACCGTACCGTACCAGCTAGCTGGGGTTTGTCTTAAAATTAGAATGAAACTAGACTTGAAATCGGGCTTAAAATTAAAAACCCAATTGGCCTTGAAATTGAACTTGACATTGGATATTCAATTAGACTTAACTTTGGAATGGGACACAAAGTTTGACTTGCAATTAGGATAGCTTGATCCTGTTTTACCTCTTTTCGGTTCCCTTTTTTTCTCTTTTCCAGTCCCAATTTTATACTTTTCGTTCCGTTTTTTCTTCTGTTTTGAACCATTTTCTTAATTTTTGCTCTCACTTTCCTTTCGTTTTCGTCTTTTTTCTCGTTTTTCTTTTTTTATGTCCCGCGTTTTCCATCTTTTCTTCTCCCTTTCTTCTGTTCTCGTTTCCAATTTTCGTCTTTTTTCTAACTCTCCTTCTCGTTTTTCGTCTTCGTTTGTTCTGTTTTCCCTTTTTTAGTTGCCTCGTTTTTCTTCTTTTCTGTTACGTGTGTTCTGTTTTTGGTCCACGTGTGTTCTGTTTAGATGACAATTATATAAACCTTTGCACGGTGCCTAACCTCAACTCTGGTTTGAAGTTTTTGTGTGGTTTGTTTTGATTCCCTTTGTAACCTAAATTTATTGCTAGTGGGGTTATTACTAGTAATTCGTACCACTTGTTTGCGGAAACCGGAAATGTCCGGACTTTTCCGAAGCAGAAAAATGATTTCAGTTCTGCACAACATATATTTTTGTAATTTTTGCAGTTTTTTGCTTCTGGGTCTTGCGAATAAGTAACAAACCCCACAACACTGTCAAACCTGGGACGAAAAGACACACTGACATCTGCGTGCAATGCTTTATTAACGAAGCTAATTCTTGCGCTTAATTCTTGACATTTCGGAAGCGTTGCCAGAAAATTGAATTCTAAAACACGCTAAACCTACATATACCGGAAGGTTGGTTCACATAAAGTTCACATAAGGTGTACTACACATTTTTTCCGTTCTCTTTTAAAAAAAAGCAGAGCCTAGGTGTTACATTCCGTTATCGAAAATTTCTGTTTTTATACGACAGACTTCGCAGTCAGCCAGTAGAGTACAGGACAATTGCAGAGCCAGTTGCAACGATCCTATTGACTCTAACAGCCTCTCCCAGCCGAGAGTCGAACATACGACCTGGCTTATTAGGCCAGCCATCATACCTCGAGGTATGAACTGGGAGGCATAAGAGGCATTCTTTTCTTCTAATTCTGTCCAATTTTCTCGTCCCATTCCCATTTAGTCTCGTCTATCGCCTTTTATATCCTTTCAGATCCTCTTATTCCAGTTTTCCTCATTTTTGCTGTCTGTATTCTTTTTTCTCTATTACTCTATCACGTATTAAGAATACTTTTCCCGTTTGGTTTCTCTTGATATCTTTTCCGTTTTCCCTTTCATTTCTGTTTTTCATGTCTGTTTTCTTCTCTTTTTCACTCGCGTTTTCCTATTATTCTAACCCGTTTGTCCAATTTTCGTAACGATTTTCCGTCGTTTCTTTTTTTTTGAGGAGCAGCAAGATCCATCGATAATCAATCTATGAATATGCTAAGACAACAAATTATCATGAAAATTTTATTAGTAGATGCTCCAGTAGTTGTGGTAGTACCAGTAGTGGTGGAACGCGAAATATTGCATTTTTGAAGATTTTGGTACAAGTTTGATACTTACCAAATGATACTGATATTGGTATTTTGATACTTATCAAACTTCTACCAAAATCTGCAAAAAATAATGGAATAATTCGAGTTTCCACCTCTACTGGTACTATCACAACTACTGGACCTATTAAAAAATTAGAAATGGACAAATAAGGAAAAAATATTTCAAAAAATTTCCATGTGACAGAACCAGGAGGTTTCCAACAGTTTTGATTATCACTTTCCTTTGAAAAATGTTTGTTTATTGTTTATTGTTTATTTATTGTACATCATCTGACATAAAAGTCTTAATGAAGCGACTAAAATGAATTACTATTAGCTAATCTATTTTTAACCGTTATGTGTGCGACAAAAAAAACACCTTTAGCAGGGCGACAAGGGTACCCGGGTACCCAAAATTGATATTGTTATAACATCAACAATTTTAAACCGATTTCGACGAAATAGGTGTCATTTGATTCGTTTATTTATCTAGTTTTGAATCATTTGGCCATTTGGCCACTAAAAGACATACGGGGCCCGAAAATCCGGAATTCCGACAGAGTGTCCGCTGTGAGGAAGAGAAATGATTGTATTGCAGGAAAATCAGTCATGCGGATATAAAAACTCTAAAAATTCATACAATGTACTATTTCATATAATGAGATGAATCAGGTTGACCATTCCGGAGTAGGTTCCTGTGGGGTCATGGGTGGCCAGTCCAGGATTGGAGGTAAAACCTAGCAATATGGGTATCAAAGTTCTTGGAATTAATTCGGTAGGTGATATTTTTTACATTTCGATGTATTTTGATTGGTTATTTCGAAAATGGCTTCTACGGGGTCACAGATGATACCGCAGGATTCAAGATAATGCTTAGCATTATCAGAACCGTTCAAAACGTAGAACCATCCGTTATACATTTGGAACCAGTTCCGAAATTATCAATCAGTACTAAACTGACCATTTCAGTTCAAAACATCTAAAAGATCCGCTAAACCAATTCTAATATTGGATTAGGCACCCAACTCGCCATCTGTATCCCTACAGGAACCAAATTCAGGAGTGGCCAATGCGATCTAAAGTCACCAATTTATATAATTAGATTAAAAAAGGGTCCACAGTGTCAAGTTCAAAGCTAATAGGTTTACTGAAAGCTGATATTCTTTCAAAACATGCGGCTTCCCACGTTTTACCGGATGTTGCTCCGGAACTACCGATTCCCGGGAACTACTTGTCATTTGATGGCCAAACGCTTTATCTAATCAAAACTAGATAAATGTACGAATCAAATGCCACCGGTTTCATCCAAATCGGTTCAACATAACTAAAGTTATGAAGATAGCAAATCATGGGTACCCGGGTACCCTTGTCGCCCTCCTACGTAATAAAAAAATTCAAGTGACTCTCATTGCTAAACCCCTTTATGGATATGCACCAAAAAAACCTCAATTACTTAAGATCAACGAGTTTTACGATGTCGCAAAATTTCAATGACGTATGTTTTAAATTGAATGAGTTATAACTATTTTAAAACTGAAAAGGTACCCGGGTACCCTGTCGCACACATAACGGTTAAACATATAAATGGGTTCGCCAAATTCGAAGAGATGTTCAACATTATTAAAAATTCTCACACAAAACGCTGTTGGTTCAAAATAACCGAAGTTCGTCCGGTGAAACTGGTTTACAAGCATCGAGGATGGTCGCAGCACACGTTGTGAAGCACGGAAGTTCATCATAGACAGCAGTTTTGGGGAGTCTATTTCACCGTTAAGCACTTTCACCACGAGTAAGGCCTGTTGTAATTTGCGACGTCGTTCAAGTGTGTCCAAACCAATTAAACGGCAATGATCCGGGTAAGAGGGCAGGTTGGCAGGATCTCGCCAGGGTAAATCCCTCAACGCTAAACGAACGAATCTTCTCTGCACACGCTCAATCCGCAAGTTCCAATCGAGCTGGTGCGGGGTTCAAACCGCACATACATTTCCCAGTATCGGCCGTACAAGAAAGCAGTACAAGGCTTTCAGGCAATGAGGATCCTTGAAGTCCCGTCCTATTCTAGCGATGAACCCTAATTGTCTACTCGCTTTAGACACGATCGCCGTGCGGTGCCTGTCGAATGTCAGCTTTCTGTCAAGAATAACACCAAGGTCATTCACGTGATCCACTCTCTTGAGCGCTTGCCCATTAATCGCATACTCGAAGAGAATCGGCGCTTGAGTTCGGTAAAAAGTAATTACTTCACATTTAGCAGTGCTTATAAGCATGGAATTCAGTTTACACCACGTCGTAAATTTATCTATTAAAAGCTGCAGACGATAACAATCTTCTAAGCTACGAATCGTCAAGTAGATTTTGAAGTCATCGGTGTAAACAAGTCGACATCCATTGTCTATAGCATGAGCTGCGTCATTGAAAACTATAATAAAGAGAAGTGGGCCAAGAATGCTACCCTGCGGTACTCCAGATTCGTTTGTGAATGCAGGTGATAAATCCGATCCAAGCTTGACTTGTAAAACTCTATTACACAGGAATGATTTCAGCCACGTGACAAACTGCTGAGTAGCACCCAAGCGCAAAATTTTAGTGCAGTGTAAGGTGATCAATAGGGTCAAACGCTGCTTTCAAATCCGTATATATTACGTCAACTTGTGCTTTACGTTCGGTTTCCAATATACAGTTCGACACGAAATCCAAAAAGTTTGTAGTCACGGAACGACCAGGTACAAATCCATGCTGATCGGGATCTATGTAGTTCTTAGTGGTACTCATTATAACTGTGCTAACAACTATTTCAAATAATTTGGAAGCAGCCGATAAGTTAGTTATGCCACGGTAATTCTTTACATTCCGACGGTCACCACTCTTGAAGATCGGGAACATATAAGAATATTTCCAGATATTCGGGAATTTGCCCTGCATGAACGATTTGTTGAAAATGCAGCAGAGAGGAGCAACTAGAGTTTCAATGCAACGACACAAAATAACAGCCGGAATCCCATCCGGGCCAGCCGAATACGAACATTTCAATTTTCTCGCAGCAGTAGTAATCATTTGTGGTGTAATTTCAACTATATCAAGATCAATAAGGTCAGCAGGAACGTTTTCAGCAGCACGCAAAGTACTATCATCTGAAGCAGACTCAGCGGCGAATACCGAAGAAAAAACCTTGCGAAAAGCTCACACGCAGCAGATCCCGAGCATGATTCCTCATCATCGAGGTACACATCAGTAGGAGTTGAGCGGCATTTTCGTTTTGAATTTACAAAATTCCAAAATTTTTTCGGATTCCAGCGCAAATCTGTTTGGATTCTCAAAACATATGATTTGTAAAGACTGGAATTCAACCTACGGTATTCATCGCTAGAACGCTTAAAATCATTTTTTGTCGCTGCAGATTTCCAACGACGAAACTTGCGCAAGCATGCGTTTCGCTTCCGTTTCAGTACTCTCAAAAGACGGTTACTCCACGCAGGAGGGTGCGGCTGTCTAACAACTGGCACGTTGTCACTAAGCCATGAACGAATAATTTCACAAAAACGTTCGGCCATCCAGTCAACATTGTCGCTGTGCAGTAAATCAAACCAGTCTATACTAGTGATATATGCAGAAAAGGCAACCAAATCGATCCTGCGGTAATTCAACTCACGCATCACAGAAATAGCATAAGAACGAGCAGCATCATGGTGTATACCAGACGGAAGCGAAATAGTCAGCGGGGGATGGTGTAAGTCCACTGGCAGCAACGGAGCAACACACCTATCGACTGTGACATCACACTCGGAAGAGTGAAATATTAAATCCAACACACGACCAAGATGATTGCGGTGTAAATTAGCCTGGTTCAAATTCAGGAAATCTATGCCGTCGAAAAGTGCGGCGCTCGCAGTGGAGAGTGTCGTGGAATTATAATGCCTAATAGCACCATCGCTGTAGTTCCAAACAATACGGGGTTGGTTGTAATCACCGCAAACTAATGTAGTACAATGATCATCGCAGCACTCACAAAAATCGCGGACAGAAGCGACGTGTGCATCGATGATTGCTTTATCATTACTCTTGTCCGGGGGAATATATATAGCACACAGCTTCAAACCGTTGATAGTTGCTCGTACGCAAATTTGCTCCAGACATCTACCGTGGGCACTTTCGAAGATCGTGCTCGTGTGTTGTCGTGCGACGGCAATCAAAACACCACCAAAAGAACGTTTATTTCTGTTCGATGAACTGCGATCGCAACGAAGGACGTTGAAGCCACTACCAAAGAACTGCACTGAAAGGATGTTATCGTCGAACCCGGTTTCAGTAAACATGATGACGTCGAAGTTACAGTCGTTGATCGCCAAGAAAGCATCATCAATTTTAGTTCTCAATCCGCATTCACGCCTCTCACGCCGAGGACCCGGGTTCAAATCCCAAGTTGCCTTAAATGCTACTTAAATGCTATTTTGGCAAAATATGCGGCTACTTTACTGCTAGCCCTCTTATAGTGCTGACAATGCTTATTTGCAGCTAGTTACCAACAAGAAGAATTTAAATAGAATTGTGGATGCCAATTTACAACAGTTATGCAGTCAAAAACAACAACCTGCAGTATAAAACGCCAGGGATGCTAATAAACGACTGATTTACTGCTTATTTTAATGCTTATTGGTTACCTGGGAAGTTCTGCGTGTTGCTTTTTTGTTTATATTTCTGGTGATTAAACCAGCAGAACCTGAAACCATTGGAGATTAATTTTTATTTCACTTGAATAAATTTAATCCTCGCACATTTCTAATTACAAATATAAATTAGAATGTAATGCTCTTCATTATTGTGTTGTGTAGCATATGCTGTCGGTATCTCACTACTACAGTTAATTGCCTGGTTCCAAACTTTATGTTCTATAATTAACTCGCGCTGCATAAAGCTGCTGCAAGTTCTAAATCGAACTTTTAATTAACAACTCATTGGCAAAATTCACATCGCTTGTATACGACAAAGGTGACGCAGTGGATCGGTATAGGTTTACAACGCGGGGCACCCGGGTTCAAACCCAACAGCAGGCAAATGCAACGAATATAGAAGTTAGGTAGAAGTATAAAAATAGAACATAGAAGTGCTGCGAAATTTGTTTTTTCTTAGTTTTTGACAGTTTATTTCGAAGCTGCTTAGCGTTCTATGCAGTGAACCCAAGACAGCTTGAAAGTTCGGTTAATTACTTAAAAGTGACGCTGCTTAGCAAGTTATAGATTGATATACATAAAGCTGTTTAACCCTTGTTAGACACCATTATTCGAACTCTTGGTTACTTGGGTCTGGCTAGCTGCTGGATTTTCACTTTATGAATCACATAACGACGTCTTTATGTGTGTTGAGCGGTGTCGAAAAAAGCTAAACTAGAGCCGGTAGTTTTGCTCTCGTAGGAGTACAGTGCCACCCGATCACCACTCCTCGAACTCGACGGTCCGCAGTAAATCTCAAAGTTCCACCTCGGCACCGACCGCAATCGTTTGCGAGACGGAGGCTTCCTCGTCGGATGCCTGCGACAAGCGTTGGTTATCGGTTCGGGTGGAACTAGCCGAAGTGTCCACCGTGCATTCGTTCGAGCCAAATGTGCCCGTGGATGCGTTGGTGCTCGCGCTGTTGTTGCTGCCTGCACTACTACTGCTACTTCCGGTGGAGGCAGTAGAAGTGTTCTGCCGGTCAGATTTCTTATCCGATTCAGTCGACTGACGTTTAGCTGCATTTATGAGCGATGCGATCGTGCAACGCTCTTCGCTGTCACTACCGTCGTCTTCGGAAGAGACCTCTGAAAAAGACGGTGAACCAGGCGGCTTTTCTGCTGCCTCCTCCGGAGGAGTCGGCAGCAGTTCGCTAACGGCTACCGATGCTGAAACGATGGGTGGTTCTTCTTCAGCGGAAAAGTCTGTACTGGAGATTAGTTCCGAACAGATGGGCACTTTGCGTCGCTTTTTCGGAACCGGTTGAACGCTAGTTTCCGGTTTTACGACGGCACTTCGCAGCTTTCGCTTTCTCGGTGAATCATTTAACCTTAGCTTAGGTGATGTATTGCTTCCACTGGGCAGAGATTCCGGCAAGGGAACGCTAGCAGTCCGCTGTTCGATTGAGCTGTTTGCCGATTTGGACGCCGTTTTCGAACGTTTACGACTGGTCCTGCTAGGGAGGGATTTCTGCTTTTTCACTTTGGATCACTTCTTCAATTTGCTTTGACGACGCTTGGAGGAACTGCTGCGCAGCTGGCGAAGTTTCGTTTTGGAGGTTCGGTTTTTTACGGCCACTTTGGTGGTTCGTCGAACTTTGAAGTCACTCTCGCTGCCGCTGTCCGAGCTCCAGCTAGAACTGGTAATTGGAAAACTACTACTACTGTTGGGAGAAATTTCCACGTCAGAAGTTGAACTCTGGTCACTGCTTTCGTCACTGGTTTGCGCAGACGTTACCGGACGTCGTTTGGTAGCTTTTCTCCTGCGATCCGCGGCTGCGGCTTTGCTACGGCTATTGTGTTTTTCTTCTGCGTGACTAGACGAATCGGAATCGGCTTGCGTGCACGAATTTTCACTTTTTTCGACGATTCACTTGCTTCGTAAATACTCTTGAGGCCCTGGCCATTCGAAGGTCGGTTGAGGTCGGTTCCAAACCCTGTTGATCCACTGGAACAATCACCAATGGTACTGGTTCTTCTCTACGATTTACGTCGTCGTTCACAAACACCACGTCACTGTCACTTACAGACTCAAGACTAACTATTGCTCCGTCATCTAAACGGCTTACAGGGGCCGGTGCTGGCAATGACGTTAACGGATGCATACGGCTTAAATCTGGGAAACCAGAGCTGCTACTACCACCTCCAACATTATCATTCGTTTGCGTGCCAGACGTCGAAACCGACACAATTCCGCTGACTCCTGCCCCACCGACGGACCCTGTCATTAATACGGTTTGATCGGAAGATCTCGTCTCGATGGTGAACTGCGTTCTGCCTCTTCTGCTGCTGCCACTCGGACCACCGGTCGATTCAACCGTTCTAGACGTCCCGGGAACTAGTTTCATTATTCTAACCACATCATCCTCTCCATCGGAACCCTCGGACACGGACGACGTAGAAGATCCCGAAGACGACGACGAGGACGAAAGCACGACAACACTATTGTAGTAGGGATCGTACTGAACGCTTCGATCGTAACCGATCATGTCGTACGGTGAGCGTGCGAAATTCAACAGTTCATGGATAAAGTGGACGGTTCTGCTGCGGCCCCAGTAGGAGACTCGTTCACGAAACGTCGTCGATGTGATGTCATGCGTCATTAGAAGATTGGGGAAATCTTCCATAATCAAAGTAATTTGTGACGGATTCCCACGGCACAACGCAATCAACTCCCGATTAATCCACGGCATCAGTCGGTGAATTTGAGCTGGGTTTTCCCTATAACAGGCCGCACTGCATTTCCGCAACCGACCGTTGATATCGGGCAGTGGCCTAGCGTGCAGCCTTCGATGGTAACGCTGTACATCTCCCGACTGATGCAAAAACAGTTGCTGCAGCCGTTCGCTTTAACTCGGCTGAACCCGCAGCGTTGCACTGTAGGTGAACCGGGGCGACTGCGAGAGGGTAAAATCCAACCGGTGGTAAACCTGAGGCGCTCGTACTGCACCGGAACCACCGACCGATCCATCCCGGCTAGAGGCTAACGGGGGCGATCCCGGTGGGACAATTCCGACGATTTGCTCCTCGTAGCGGTCGAACATTTTCTGCTTATAGATGATGGACCGGAAGACCTGCTTGCACAGTGGACATTCGGCTTTGATCTTACTCCACTCGAGCAGACAGCGATAGCAAAATTGATGACGACACGAGTCAGTGTAGCACTTTTGACGGCACTTGCCCAGGCAAATTGCGCACTTGGGCGGTGGCGAACTGCGGCCACTTTCGGCCGTTCGTTCCTCGGTTCGCGTGGAATAACCGACGTCCACCTTTTCGGCCGACAAAGAGCTGTCCAGCATGTCCAGCAGCGAACTGGACGGTGGAGTGCTAGAAGGTAGGAGAATCTCCGGAGTCGGAGGACAATCGATTACTTGAACTTCTTCCATTGCGTTCGGCATTCGTTGTCCGGTTTTTACGTAAAAAATTAAACACTGAGCACACTACTTTAAATCACGGTAAACGAAAAGAAAAGTCATATTTCGGTCATAAATCATCGCGCTCCTTTGGTATTTTACGCCATTAGGGTGCAATCGTCTGAAGGAAAACTTTGACCTTTTTTCTCGACTTTTGATCAATTTCTCCAAACGCAACTAAACTAAACCACCGTTTCACTGAATATCGATACCAAAGAACATAAACCACATTTCGGCAGCAGCAGTTCGAATCCTAAATGGGTATGAATCAGAGCAAATTGTTTTTCAAAACCAACACCATTTTCTTCGCATTCCCTTTTTCTTCTACAGAAATGTCCGCTACCAGCAAAACCAGCAAAACCTCCAGTCGGGTGACTGTGAAAATCGCGAATTGTCACCTCACCTGAAAAATTTAGGTGAGGTGACTGTGAGAATAGGGCCCTCTGTTTTTATACGACAGACTTCGCAGTCAGCCATTAGAGTACAGGACAATTGCAGAGCCAGTTGCTACGATCCTATTGACTCTAACAGCCTCTTCCAGCCGAGACTCAAACATACGACCTGGCTTATTTGGCCGGCATCATACCTCGAGGCCAACTGGGAGGCATAAGAGGCATTCTTTTCTTCTAATTCTGCCCGATATTCCCATCCCATTCCCATTTAATCTCGTCTTTCGCCTTTTATATCCTATCAGATCCTCCTATTCCAGTTTTCCTCATTTGTACTGTTTGTCTTCTTCATGTATTAAGGATACTTTTCCCTTTCGGTTTCTCTTGATATCTTTTCCGCTCAAAGTGAAGGTTTTCTGACTCAAAGTCGTCGGCTTCTGTCTGGTTTAGTGTTCGATATTGGATAACCGGACCGGACCGGAACCCGGACTTCAATTTCCGTTCCGATGTCGAACACTAGTGGGGTTTCCTGCTGAATATTGTTTTAGCTAGTCTCTCATCCGGCATCCTTGCTACGTGGCCTGCCGTATTTTATCCGTCTCACAATATACGCATCTTTGCATACTTGGCATATATTATGATTCATTCGCCTGCGCCACACCCATACTTCTAATAAGCCGCCAAGAATTGATCTTAGGATCTTACGCTCAAAACACCAAAAGTCACTAACGTGCCATGGGAAACAAATTTGACGACCTCTTCAAAAATATCTCCATCTATCACTGCCACCCGAAGGCTACCACGCTCTCTACCAGCCACCAAATACTTTGTTTTGGCATTTTTCACTACCACTTAACTTAAAATAGGACTTAAAATTTAAAATGAAATAAACGTCTTTTGAATTGAACTTGGAACTGTGTTCGAAATCGGTCTTGAAGTTGAACTTGAAACCATTTAAAATTGGACATGAAATCGGACTTGAAGCTGTTGAAGTACAGCACTCGTGCGCTAATTGCACGTCCGCTAACTGCACGATCGTGCAACTAAAAAGCAGTTATCTGTCAAACTACACGTGGTTTCCCAGGTGGTTGCTATAAACAAAAATGCAGCGTTGCCGAATGCAAACTCTCTATCTCTGCATTACGTAGATACATTACAAACAAATTCATGCAAATTTGGCTAAACTTTGACTAATTAAACACATTTTCATTAGGCTTTTAGTTCGTTTGTAAAAATTTAAATGTTTTTCCCAAAATTTAGCCTACGTGTGAATGCATGTGAAGAGTTCTTTACAGTGATAACGCATCACGTTTTACAATAAATATTGGCAACCATCGTGCAATTAAAAAACGAAATTCGCTAATTCGCGTTGACGAACGTAAGCTGCTGCCACCTCCAAAAGTTTACTGTAGGGGTGAAGCGGAATAGGGATTTCTTAAAGAGCGCAAGAGTTCGAAACATTTTGGCAGATTTTCACCCACACGTACATACGGGCATTTCTATGAGTGTGCAAGAGATCGTTTAATGCCGTCAACGCGAATCGCATCGCCGCATTCGTGCTGTACTTACTGGTCGGACTTGATTATACAGTACCGCCCCGCTAATCCGACAAATTTATAGCCGGATTAGCGAACTTTAACTCGATATTCCGACAGTCAAACTGACGTCAGCGTGAGTTTGAAATGTGGTTTTGTTTACATCCATACGTAAACAACTCCGGAAATTTTTGAAAATATTTGTCGTAAGTACGCAATAACTATGTTTTATACTCGGTAATACTCAATTTCGTCAACAAAATACTTTAAAATTCTTAGTTAGTGTCGAAATAAGCGCAAGCACATCAGTCTATTGAGAATAGCAATGAAAATATTATAGCCATGGCAAAAGTGAACGTAGTTAGAAGCAGCACCATGTACCATTTCCATTTAGTTAGAAAGAGTGCCATTCTGACTTTAACGGAGACGCCAAACGAAGGTAGTGTTCGATTGAAAGAAGTCAAGTACAATACGTTTTAATTCGGAATTTTCCGGATTAGCGAGATCCGGACTATCGAGTCGTCGGATTATTGGGTGTCGGATTAGCGGGGGGATACTGTATAGAGACTCGATTATAAACAGACTTGATTATATCAAGGTGAGTTAAAATAGGTGATCTAGTTTTCACAGTTTGTAGAACAGAAGTGCGCGGAACGATTGGTTAGCAACCATCGACGCTGTTTATACATTCAACAGTTTCCGCTTTGAAAATTTCGGTGATCGTCAAGGGTAACCCAGCGGGGGTGAAAAACAAATTTGAACATCAGAAAACCTATCTTGACTAACCTTGGATTATATATACAGGTATACCTCGATAGTACGTACACCCGCCAGTGTTACCAGGTCGATTGCCCATTTTCCCGCTGCCCAGAGGTTGATTTCCCGCTGAAATCCCGCTGTCTAGAGTCTATTTCCCTCTAGAAATCCCGCTGAATCAAAAGTCACATTATTCTTTCGTTTCTGGTACAGAATTAAAATTATTCAAAAAAATTCAAAATCAATTCAAAAAAATATTCATTTCAGTAAGGCTTGCATTTGAAATCAAGATGATCTGCTGAAATTGAGCGGTTTCAATTGAATGAACATTATGCAAATTTGCTGCATTTATGTTGACGAAGCTTCAGGAAACAGAAAAAGAAATATCTTGTTTTTCTTCATTGACACCGCTATTCTATATTTCGAACGAATTGGTTATTCGAACGAAATTTCCGCCAGCAAAATCAAATGGGCAAAACATCTCGTTCGAAACAAGTCGAACGAAATAAAGGTTTGTTCGAAACACAGAATAGGGGTTATAATGACAATTTAGTACGAAATTTCGTAAGAATTATAACACTAAGGAGTCTAAGAACACATGCGAAAATTTCGAAAGAAGCTTTTAGCACAAATTCTCTTTCTTTGTCTAGCTATGATAAAATCATGCAAAATTTCAGCAACTCTGGCAAATGGTTATGGTTTTTGGTGACAAAAAAAGACATGTTTCAATTTTTATAAGCAGCCAAAGTTCAAAAATATCTGTAAAACGCATCGGCTCTTTGTTCTCGCTGATGTTTTGTTTTAGCAAAAATGTACCGATTTGTCTTTTAGACTTCGGTTTTATCGGCTCATCAGTCGATTTGTTTTGGTTTTGTTATCATACAAATGCTGCGGTATATAGCAAACTATGATGTATATAGATACATAAGTTGTTTGTGTTGTTTTGTTTCCAATTCATGAATCAGTTGGATTTTGCCATTCGCAACGAATTAATTTGTGAAAAAATTAGGAATACGCAAAACGGATTGGTTTGGGGCTTTTCAGTAAGTTCTAATGAGTATTTGTCAGAACTGATTCCATTCTAGGTAAAAAACACGGAGTTTTCTAAACAACAGAATATACTGAACTATCTGCCAATACACGAGCAGACATTAGAGTGTCAATAAACGAAGTTTTTTGCTGTCAACCTCTCTTTCAGCACTCTTTTTGCCTACCAAATATCACTAAATCGAGATCCCGCTAAAATCCCGCTGAGTTATTTAAAAAACCGCTAGATTCCCGCTAGCCGCTGTTTGGTTAATAAGTCCCGCTATCCGACTTGAAATCCCGCTAAATCTAGCGGGAAAACCGCTGATCTGGCATTGCTGACACCCGCGCATCGTTTAGCGTACGTACTATCGAAACGTACGTAATATCGAATCACAATTTTTAATGTAAAGTATTATTGTTATTATGCTAAATATTGTCTAAAATTTCCGAATTTTAATATATTATAAAATAAATAATTATTTTGGGAGCGTGTAGGGCGCTATATCTTTACATATTTGCGTTGGTAAGAGGAAATGCTTATCAACTTAGGGACCAATTGCTTCAAGAAATGGTTAATTGGTTTCACTGTTCCTGGTTTTTGCTGTCAGGTATTGTGACCAGTTAGCAATGTGTGATTATCTACGTCTTCATTAAAATTGCCAAGAATTTGGAATGGTTTCGCAATGGTCAATGTTCCTAATTTAATTCTAATGATTATTGAAGCAAATTTTTATTCTCAGTTTTCGTTAATAGTGTTTGAGGTGTTCAAGTTCGGAATATTTTATTGCAAGGGATCAGCATCGCTTGCTTTCGTGTCTCGTTTGTTGTAAAACTGTGACAACAAAATTTTTTCGGAGCCGTGACAATTACCCAGTTTTAAATTCGAGCCAACTTTGGAATAGTAGTTTGCATTGTAATTTACAATAATATTTGACTCAGGTGTTTTTAATAATTATTGAAGCATATTTTTATTCTCAGTTTTCGTTAATAGTGCTGAGGTGTTCAAGTTGAGTGTTTTATTGCAAGGGATCAGCATCGCTTGCTTTCGTGTCTCGTTCGTTGCAAAAACTTTGACAGGTAAATTTTTTCGAAGCCGTGACAATTACCCAGTTTTAAGGTCGGTCGTGGTGGCGGTAAATTCGTGGGGTAGAAAATTTTTATATGTAACGGTTTGTAAACGAATTAGAACGCGTGATTTCGATGACCACCTCGATGTCGCTATCTTAATTTTGCGAGAAACCTCATCCTCATCTAACAAGACGGATGCAATATTATTCGCCCACACAGTGGATTCGCGCGGGACTAGTTTATGTTTTGTTTACGGAAATAAATGTCCAAGGCATAATATTCATATCATCGAAACGAATTCAGGCCCGAATACGTCGCTAACGCTTTCTAAACGACTAGTTATTTGCAATGATGATCGTGAAAAGTTGAGATGAAATGTAAATGTAAATGTTCGTTGGACATATCATCTACCAAGATGAACCCTGATCTGTACCTTCCCATACTAACATAAATCCTCTCCCGTGATACTTGTGGAGATGCAGTGGTACCCGCGGTCTCTGGCAACAACAAGTATCGGACTAATATTCCTTCCTTTTCCCATATAGTACAGCCTTTTGGTCGTGGCCGGCGGCATTATTGGTCAATTTTCAAAGTATTGAATCAGTAGAAGTTGCACAACGAGTATGTCATGCTACTCCCAAGCACCATTCAATTGGTTCTTTGTGCAATCTTACTGGTTCGGCCAATCACGGAGTGCAACTACGGGTAGTCTACCTAAGCTAAGCTAATTATAAAATAAATAATTATCTTGGTAAAATTATTTTAGAAAAAACACTACAAATGTCAAAAAATATTTGAAAAGTAAAGCAAAAGGAATCCAAAAAACATTTAGTTTTTTGCAAAATTCTCTCTCAAATTGAAAATTTACATATTTTAATCGAATAAATCTAGGTAAAGGTTTGGTACATAGTTGTCAATATAACCCTCTAACGGGCAACATCGTAAAAACGATGCGATCAAGCTAAAGACTGTTTTATCATGAAAGTACACTCAAAAGAACCTTAAGTTCTGATTTTCATGCAAAAATAATTATCTGGAGGAGCGCCAGGTTAGAAAAAGTCCAATTTCTCTTATTCGTTTTTCATGTCTAATGCTCTACCCAGATATTTTTTCAATTCAAATACATTGCAAAATTGATATAAAGCATGAAGTTTACTCATAGAAAAATTTTAAGGTCAATCATTTCGTTCTAGATGTGCTTTTTGATCAAAAGTAAAAAAGGAAATATTCGTGCATTAATTATTTTCGAAATTTTTCGGAATTTTTGTTTTTGAAAAATGATAACTTTTGTATGCATAGTCAGAATGTTGTGATATTAATATCAAAATGTCAAGAAATCTGTTCTGAACACATTTTGCATATTGTCAATTTAAAACAAATTTCGTATGCGGCTCTGGAGCTGCAAAAACGAAGGCCGTCTACAGACGGCCTTACCCGTTAGAGGGATAAGCTGAAATGCTCGCATCTCGGCTAGGCGGTGCTGCTAGATAGAGTCAGTAGGATTGGTGCACTAGCCCCGTAACTGTCCTGTACTTTAACAGCCGGCTGCGAAGTCTGTCGATAAAGAAGGGTCAAATCTTAGAAAGATGTGTAAGCCCAAGGCTATGCTTTATGGGACAGACGTGCTTTTATTTAGCAACTTGCGCTTGTAAATAAAAGCTTAACTGACCAATCTTCGAAATTTAAAAAAAAATATGCATTTGAGTTTAACTTTACAACAAAGTTAATATGGATAGTTTAATTACTAGCGCAACGTGATTTTTCCTCCAAAGAAAGTAAAATAATTCTCGTATAATAATGCACAACATATATTTATAAATTAGTTAGTTGCTTACAGTCTCATTTTTCCACACTTCACTTTTGTCCACATGGGACAGTTACGCTTTTATAAGTAGTAATCATATTACACGTATTTGACAAAAACCAGTATCTGCAAACAAACGAATATAACATTGCCTGCTGTTCCCCCCATCGCAGTTGGAAAGATTGTGAATCACAGAAAAGGTTAATTCCCTGAGCAGAAATCTGCAAAATCAGAATGCTAAAAAATAACTGTTATTTAGAACGTATATTTGATTAATTTACTATTTAGGAACTGTTTTTAATTTTAAAATAATGGTTGTTACATAACAGAAATAACTGATATTCAAATATTTAGAATTATTGAATACGTATTTGCTTGTATTGACTCATAAATATTCATAAAAAAGATTCTGCTTTAAATAGAAAGTAAAAAAAATCATTGCTGGAAAATGTACGTACTATCGAGGCAAAATGTACGTATTATGGAGGGTACGTATTATCGAGGGTACGTACTAACGAGGGTACGTACTATGGAGGTATACCTGTATTTATATAGTAGTAAGATCAGCGCAGGATAGAGAGCAGGTGTAAACGATCAGTGAAACCACTTCTTGTAAGTAACAAGTAATTAATTTCTAAATTTAATTTGATGAAAAAATATATATTACAGTTTGAGCATTACCGAAAAATAATCGGTTGCTACAAAAAACTGGTTCATATCCGAACACAATTTATTTTTCTTCAGTTTCAATATAACACATTGATGTGTTCTGCAAAGTTTTGCTGAAGACAGTAACCTTCTATCTTTTCACCAAAGAGAGAAAAATCCTATTTCTCATAAATGAAAAATCACTATAAAAATACCCCAATTTTGACCCCGAATTACTCGCAAGAAGGCATCATTTTATTCAAAAACTTTCCCCAGAGAATCAAAATAGTTTCAAGCAGGCTGAAAAGTTTTATAAATTATGTTTAAAAGCACTGAAGCTGAACAAAATTTACAGGCTGACAAAATCGAGATAAAAAGCTGATAAAATCGGGGGTAGACAAAATCGAGAGCTGACAAAATAGGAACATTACTGTATTACCTGCCTTCCTTCATCATTACTTTTGAACTACAGGACTGATTTAAAACGTTGACGCAGCAAATGAAAGCTATTTTAATAGGCTTTCTAGAAAAAAAAATTCAGGTAGGAAGGTTAGTCAAAATCGCGTTTTATGAGACCGCTCTAACTCAAAAAGAGTCACACTAGGCGCCAAATAAAAAAGTACGAATCTTATTATTTTCAAAAGGGAAAAAGTACAGCGAGTTTGAAGAAAATCGGGTCAATTTTATTTCGATAGTACTTTTCTGCGGAATTGTTGTATATTCATATTCATTTTTAATGTGTAGAAAGGTATATTCTGGCTTTAAGGTGAGAGCCAAAAATAAAATTTTTCTTTTACGTTAAAAAAACACAAAATTATGTATATAAAACTATGAAAAAATTTTTTTTTCTTGTTTCGATTATATATGGTAACAAGGGGTAAGAAGGCCCGGCGGGGTAAGAGGGACCACATCGATTTCTCCAAGAAATCCTTAAATTTTCTACAAATGCCCCAGTATGTTTTGTTTATTAGACTATCTAAACACTTTCGAGACAACCTGTGGCACTCGGCCGTATGAAACGTCAAAACTAGAATCAAAACAAACTATTCGTTCGCAGTGTCTTCATGCGATATAATTTCAGCAGCAACAAATTTAAGGTTTTCAGCAAAAAAAAGCTATGTATTTTGTCGTTTCTGTTACCACTGACTTTAATTGGACAATTCTTGTTCTGCGTATGGCGGAAAAGGTATATAAATAGTACGGATTGAGAGATAAAAGTAAAATAATGTAAATTGTTAACTAGGGGTAAGACGGGCTATTTTTCACGGGGTAAAAGGGCCATACTTCATAGTGCTCATAATTGCCTAAAGTTCTTCCTTTTAGTGTCTTAATAGATTTTAAAAATATTGAATGAAAAAAACAACTTTTTTCCTGTTGAATTTGACTAACTTTTTTATTATTCTGACAGATACGCATTTCGTTTACGACTTGCAGGCTTCATCAGTGTCTTTTTCGAAATACCTGTAATAAAAATTATTCCTGAATCTGAGATCATCCTGTCTAAGACAGAGCCTCCCACGTCAAAAGAAGCCAACAAGTGCCATTCGAATAACAAAATCAATGTAAATTTGGATCTAACGGAATCAAAATTCGATGATCCCAAGTCACTTAACGGCTCATTTAATGTGTTGCCTTCTTTGCCTTCACCTAAAGTGAAGCGTATTCAAAGAGTAAAGGTCTTGCTGACAAATCAACAAAATAACGCCAAGAAAAGAGTAAATAAAAACCAGTGGAGTAAAATAACGTCTACTCTTATTTTCAAAATTGAACTAGTAGTAAAATTCCTTCTTTTAGCAGGTCTCTAAATTAAACTATACCTTCTTTTAGCATGTACCTAAAACCCCTTAAGAACTTGTTCTTACTTAGTTAATAATATTGAAATTGTGTTTACAACTCAAAGAAACCTTCAAATCTGCCACAATCCGCCATGGTCCGTCTTACCCCTCTGGTGGTCCTTCTTACCCCGCCTGGTTGTGAACGATTAATTTTTAGACGTTTCGAAAATTGATGAAAAATCACGGAAAAATAGACTAATTAATTCTTTACATAATTTTTAATGGTAGATAAATCAATGCTTTTCCATGTGTGGAACAAGAAAAGGTGAATTTCCGTACACATTTTATGCTAGCAATTTATTCGCTTAGGGGGGCCGTCTTACCCCGTCTTCCCCTAGAGGATTCGATTATATGCAGTGAAAAAATTCTGTCCGACTTGTACTTCAAACCTAAATTCATGTCCATTGCCAAATCAAGGACAAGGTCGTCAGAGTCCATTTATGGCAGTCAGTATGGCACCGAATATCACACCCTTCCGTTCCCTTCTTCAGTGTATCAACATGCTCCCATAGACTCGGGAAACCATCACAAAAAAATAAAATTAGTTCAACTAACCTGCTAGCCGTAATTTGGTCTTGCAACTCGAAGCACTAAACATTGCATTCTATAGGTTCTATTACTTTTTGGGGCATAATTTACACTAAATACTGAGATTTCTCACTATATTTTCACTTTTTCGCCGTCGATTTTTCTTTAATTTTTTTCGGCCGTTCCACTCATCACATCACTCGCAAAACTTAACTTGAAACACAGAAAACTTTAATTTACCACCCGAACAGTTATCTGGTAAAATATAATGATTTTGCCCAAACTATTCACTTGAATTGATATGAAAAACTTTACTTCATTTCGATTGCAATTCCGAATCTGTGACCGTCGTTGTTGATACGTTACCAAGGAAACGGGAGTGATGCCATATTTACGTTGAGCGTGAAATTGGCTAATAATTTTCACTATTAAATTAACGGTCGTAAAGTGTCGAAAATATACTTATAAAATTCTCTGACAATAAAATTCATCGTAAACAATATTTTATGTGATAGAATTGCTGTCGGATCTAGTTCAACAGCAAAAATAGATACGCGATTCTACGTTTCATAATTGTTCATAACAGATTATTAGCTACTACTAGCAACTTAGCATAAACAAAACGATAGAGGAAACAAGTACTGAAATCAGTAAAAAAGCAGCTGGCATCTGACGACCTTCAACTTTTAATTTAGGTCCAACTTCAAATCTAGTTTCAAGTCCAGTTAGTTTGAACCAATTCATTCCAAGTCCAATTTAAAATAAAATGATAGTGGTAATCTACACAGAAAAGTCGAAAGTTATGCCCTGTCACAAGGAATTTTGTTTGAAATTTGATGACAAACTGCTCAGAAAATGAGATAAAACAAAACAACAAAAGCGAAAAAACGTAATAGAAACGGGAAACAGAAAAACGGGAAAACGGAAGACATAAAGAAAATAAAAGTATAAAAAGCAGAACATAATAAGGAGACGAACGGAACAGACTAAAACGAAAAACAAGCTACAAAAGGAATAAAATAGCGAAAAAAGACGAAACTGGTCAGAAAATGACAAAAAACAAATCAGGAAAAGAGGAAAAACGGGCCTGAAAACATAGAAACGAAAGAAGGAAAACAGTTGAAAACAGAGCAGAGCAAAAGAGTGAAAGAACGAGACAGGAAAGTAAGAGAAAACTCTCTCATCTACGTCTGTCAAGTCAACAGGATTTTTTTTTATAAAAGTCGGCTTTTATGAAAAAGTAGTTTTTTTTCTTAATACCTGTACTGGCTCACTGCCTGCATCAAAAAAATTTAAAATTGCTTGGATGTTCAATTTATACAACTCGGCTAAAAGCATTCTTAATATTGACCGGGCGGAAACATTTAAAACCATCCCCGTTGTGCGTAAAATAGCAGGAGCAACTTTGGCGGTGGTAGTAGAGAAGTTAAACGATTTTGCACCTGGGAATCTGGCTGAAAAGTGGGATAATGTAGGCTTGTTAATCGAACCTTACACTAAAAGCTAAACCAAACTACAATACCAATTTTCCGGATTTCCACGATGAGCGAGTCACGGATGAGCGTCGAGCAGATAACGGATGATAAGGATCTGAAAGTACAAAGCAACTCTGTCGAAGATGCTCGTTCATGTACCACTCCGGAAAAGGCGGACGATGGTAGAGATGAGTACGGTGATGACGACGACATCAACGTAACATTAATATCAACGCCATTCTCGAGAGTGCCAAAACAGCTCCAGGAACATGCAATGGAGCAATCTTGCGGCCCACTTAACGATAAAAGGAAAAGGTTAAGTGGAGCAGGCCAAAAGCGTCTCAAGAGACTAGTCGATAGTGGGTACAGCCGGCAGGAGGCATTCCGAATGGCTCAAACCCCACAAGAACAATCCGACGTAACCAAACGTCCCAGGAATTCCGACTTAAATGGGTCAAACACTAGTGGCAATCCCCGTCCACAAAAAATACGACGTCAGAATTGGAAAGCTAACATTCCCTCAGCATCCACTTCTGTACAGCAACGCATCGATATGATTAGACACTCAGGGCAATCAAGAGGAACTGAGGATAAGATGCAACCATTATACCGAAACGTTGTCAGTGGTGTAAAGTTAGGTATTCTTCCAAGAAGCTATCCAAACATAGAACTCACCACACAACAAGTAATAGCTACGCAAAATGTAATTTTGATTAGAGTAGAAAAGCAAAGAAAAGATACTCTAAAACCTAAGTTTGGATACTGTGCGTTCAAATCGAGCTATCTTGTGATCTTTTGCAAAAACCAGGAAATAGCAACCTGACTAAAAACTATCGTTCCGTCCATTAAACCTTAGGAGGGAGCAGAACTTGTAGCAGTAGACGAGAAAGATATTCCTCGTCCAGAAATACTGATTGGGTTCTTCCCATGGAGTGCAGTAGACAGTAATGAGAGAATTCTTACACTTCTAGAGAGCCAGAATGATGGATTAGCGGTTGATGCGTGGAGAATACTTCAACGCAACATCGTAAATCAACATTTGGAACTAATTTTTACTGTCGATGGAGTCTCTATGAACTCGATCAAGAGCAGTAAGTTTGTGCTCGACTTCAAATTCGGGAATGCACAAATCAGAAAAAAGTTTCACAAAAGAAATCCAACGGAAACGAAGCCAGGCGAAGAAAAAAAAACAATTAAGTGGGGTGTCAGCGCTCAGGAGTAACCCTAGCGTCATTGAGACCCACGAAGAAACTGGTGATACTGAAATGATCAGTGATATCCCAGGATCAAGTGGTGTCCAAGATGCGGGGCTAAATCCGGAGCAATCTGCTCGTACCACAAAAGTCGAAATGGCAAATCAGGGATCAGCACCGGAGTATAGAGAAATAAATCTCCATGCTAATCCAAATATTGGCAACCGCGGAGCTAACGTAGGGAAGCAAAGTCTACCATACCAACGCGGCAACCCAAACAAAATAATTCAGTAAAAATATAAAATTTGTTCAAGTGAATCTTCATCATGCAAAGGGGGCAACTGCTGTACTTTGGAGAAAATTCACAGAAAGCAAACTGGATGTAGCACTGATCCAGGAGCCATGGACTAATAAAAGTAGGATACAAGGAATCCCTATAAATTCATGTAAGTTTCTTTACGCTGAGAGCCAACTCTCGCCCAGAGCTGCAATTTTGGTAAACGAAAGGGCAAATTTCTTTCCTATTACAGAATTAATTACAAAAGATACCGTAGCAATCATGATGGAGGTGCCAACGACCCATGGCACAACTGAAATTTGTATTGCATCAGCGTACTTTCCAGGAGACATGGGAGAAGTACCTCCACCGGAGGTTGTAAATCTGGTCTCTTATTGTAAGAGACATAACAAGGCATTTATCATTGGATGTGATGCAAACGCGCATCATACAGTGTGGAGCAGCACAGATACCAACCAGAGAGTTGAGTACCTTTTAGATTTTATATCATCGCATGAAATCGATATATGTAATAAATGGGACAAACCAACTTTCGTAAATAGAATAAGACAAGAGGTTCTTGATCTGACATTATGCAGTCCAACGGTGACTGATAGAATAAAGAACTGGCATGTTTCGGACGAAGAATCCCTGTCCGATCACAAGCAAATTATATTTGATTACGAAGCTAATCAACAACTGAAGGAAATTATAAGAGATCCTAGGAAAACAAACTGGGAGCAATAGGATTTGAATCTCAAAGTAGGAGTCAATAGCTTGAAAGGTTGCTCAAAAACGTATGAAGAGCTAGAAAACAACTCAACGTAACTTTCAAGCCTGATCCTACAAGCGTATCATAAAAGCTGTTCTACAAAGGAACGCTCTACTAATAGAGATGTACCTTGGTGGAACAAAACCTTAGATAAATTTCGGAAGAAAACCCGAAAACTGTTCAACCAGGCCAAAACGTACACAACAGTGGGAAGCATATAAGCAAACCCTCACTGCCTATAATAAAGAAATAAGGAGATCAAAGAGGATACACTGGAGGCATACATGTGAGAACATTGAAAATACACCAGCAACAGCAATATTGCAGAAAATCCTCGCTAAAGATCATTCAAATGGGTTAGGTACCTTGAAAAAAGAGGATGGCTCTTTTACTAAATCTACTAAAGAAACATTAGAGCTAATGATGAAAGCACAATTTCCCTGCTCATTCATTAACTCATACGAAGACCAAAGTACACCGGCATTGAGAACTGTAACTCTTGAAACCAGGACAGACATTCACGAAATAATGAATGAAATAACTGGGCTAGACAGAAACAGGAATGATGCATGCACTTTGGTCAAAAAAATTTTTACGAGAAGCAAAGTGGAATGGGCGATTGACTCCTTTGAACCCTTCAAATCACCGGGTAGGGATGGAATCTTTCCTGTACTACTACAGAAGGGCAAGGCGTTTTTAACACCTACTCTGACAAACCTTTATCAGTCCAGCCTGATACTAGGCCATATTCCACCAGCATGGCGACAAGTGCGAGTCACTTTTATCCCGAAGGCCAATAAAAAGGACAAGACTTCGCCAAAGTCCTTTAGGCCGATAAGCCTTTCGTCTGTTCTGCTGAAAATAATGGAAAAAATACTCGATGAGCATATAAAATCATCATATTTAGTTAAAAACCCTCTGAGCAAATATCAATTTGCATATCTAGAAGGTAAATCTTCAGTAACAGCATTACGTACGGTTGTAAGGAAACTAGAAAAGCCTTCTGAAGTGAAAGAAATATCACTAGCAGCCTTCCTAGATATAGAAGGCGCATTTGATAACTCATCCCATAGTTCAATGATTGCGGCTATGATGAAACGTGGTTTCGATGTTTCTGTTATCCACTGGATTGGCGAAATGTTATCAAAACGAGATATATCAGCAAAACTTGGAAGTACATCCATTAGCGTTAGAGCAATGAAAGGGTACCCACAAGGAGGCGTAATATCACCTCTATTGTGGTCTTTAATAGTTGATGATCTTCTTCAACAGTTGACAGCCTTAGGCTTTGAAATAATTGGCTTCGCAAATGATATAGTCGTAATTGTTCGTGGGAAATTTGATTCTATCATCGCCGACCGAATGCAAATTGCTTTGAATGTTATTTCATCATGGTGTGATAGGCAGGGCCTCAACATTAATGCCAATAAAACTACTATCATACCATTTACGAGAAGAAAAAAAGTTACATTGAGTAACATAAGTTTGAAAGGAACACTCTTGAAACTTTCAGACACTGTCAAATACCTTGGAGTATTTCTTGACAGACAACTCAATTGGAATACACATCTAGAGCAAGCAGTAAACAAAGCAACAAATGCTCTATGGATATGTAAAAGAACGTTTGGTAAGCAATGGGGACTGAAACCGAAGATGATCTAGTGGAGCTATTCGGCTATTGTGAAACCCAGGATTACCTATGCCTCGTTGGTCTGGTGGCCAAAAACAAAAGAGAAAGCTACTCAGAAAAAGCTAGAAAGACTTCAAAGGCTAGCCACTCTCTCAATAACAGGTGCAATGAGAAGTACACCATCGAAGGCATTGGATGCTTTACTTTATATGCTTTCACTGCATTAGTTCATACAATTAGAAGCTGAAAAGAGTGCTCTGAGGATCAAAAGATCTATGAACCTCTTTGATGGTGATCTTACAGGTCATCTCAGTATTCTAAAGACGATTAGTATTAATTCTCTGGTAATCAATAATGAAGACTGGATGGCGAAAAAATACAACTTTGACCGAATTTTTCGTGTATTTGAGCCTAGGCGTGATTCCTGGAAAGACGGTGGTCCCGATCTTCGCCAAGCCTCGACGGTTTTTTACACAGATGGTTCAAAAATGGACAACCAAGTGGGAGCAGGAGTAACTGGCCCAGGAATAGACATGTCAATTTCTATGGGAAGATGGCCAACTGTGTTCCAAGCTGAAATTCAAGCAATTCTAGAGTGTTCTACTGTGTGCTTGCGCAGAAACTATAGACATTCAAATATATGCATCATGTCCGATAGTCAAGCAGCTCTAAATGCTTTAATGTCGGCGACATGCACATCAAAACACGTCTGGGAATGTATTCAATCACTCCAAAAATTGTCTCGTCGTAACCAAGTCAACTTATATTAGGTCCCAGGTCACTGTGGAATTGATGGAAATGAAAGGGCTGATGCGCTTGCAAGATTCGGATCTTCTCATCAATTTATAGCAAGCACCTGAGCCCTTTTGCGGCCTATCTGCTTCTGTTTTAAAAATGGAGCTGAAGGCATGGGAATGTAGGAAAGTGGAATCAAATTGGAATAACACCTTCAATGCTAGGCAGTCGAAACGGTTTATCTCTCGAAACATTTCTATGACTCGCAAAATACTGGAGCTTTCAAAGAAAGATCTAAGCATCTATACTGGTCTAATAACAGAACATTGTCCGAGCCGCTATCATCTGAAGCAAATGGGAAAACTTCAAGATGATATATGTCGCTTCTGTGGCATAGAAAAGGAAGACTCGGAACACCTGTTATGCCGATGTCCGGCAATTTTTAATAAAAGATTGAGGTTCTTCGACAGAGGGCTGTTAGAACCCTTTGATATTTGGAGAACAATTCCCAGTACGGTAGTGCACTTTATCCGAAATGTATCACCGGACTGGACAAATGCTATTAGTCAAACAATGACGGTCGCTTCTAATAGTGGTGCGTCATCTTGACAACATAGCTATAGTAAAATGGGGGATATATCACAATAGATCAAACAAATGGTCGCAGTGATAAAAATACCCAACATGAAAAAAAAGGAAACTAGAGAGAGAGAGAGAGAGAGAGAGAGAGAGAAAAAGAAGGAAAACGGGACAAGAAAAGCGAAAGAAAATAGAAAACCGATAATGGAAACGGAAGAAAGGAAAAATGTGAAACGGAAACTAGAGAAAATTATTATTTTTTGAAACGGTAATGAAATTTTAGAGTGATGGAGAAAGAGCTGAAAGGTGAGAGAGGACCGAAAATAAAAAAAATGGACAAGAGAATGAAGAAAAACGGAACAATGAAACAGGAAACACGGAACAGAAAAAAAGGAAACGAAAGAAAAACAGGAAGAAAGGGGAAAAAACAGAAAATGAGAAAAAACGGAACAAGAAGTGGCAAAACGGGACTGGAACTGGATAAAACGGAACAGAAAAGAGCTAAAACGCATGAGAAAATAAGACAAAAAATGTCAATCCTAATGTTCTTGTTTAGAGTAATTTGAAATTAAAATTTGTCCAAACTCAAGTCTAATTTAATTATTGCCTAATTAAATTTTAATTCTAGGCTCAATTTTATGTTAAATCTGTTAAATTTTATCTTGCACTAGCCCTGTATTCTAAATAGCCGGCTGTGAAGTCTGTCGGTAAAGAAGGGTCAAGTCTTAAAAAGACGTTTAAGCCCAAGGACTTTTTTAAGTTAAATTTAAACTCGACCAATTTCAAGAACAATTTGAATACTAACAGTCCAATTTCAAATGTAATTCCATTTAAATCCAAATAATATCCAATTTCGAGTCCAATTTCAAAACCAACTATTAGTTTCATTTCAGGCATATTTTCAAATCCAATTTTAACTTAAATTTCAAATGTAATTCCTAGCCTAATAAATTCCAATTTCAAATAAAAACTTCAAATGCTGTTCTAAATTGAAGTCCGATTTCATTTAATTGTCAGCAGTTAATTGTAAGTTCCAACCAAATTACTCTAAATTTCAGCCAATTTCAAATCCAATTTCCAGTTCAATTGGAACAAATTAGTTCAAATTTAAGTCTATTTTACAGAACTCATTTTGTTTTATATTAGTTTTCAAACAGAACAAGGGGTACCCACCCCCGACGTGCTCCAGCCTGGGCACGCCAGTGCACACTCGAGAGGACAAACTCAAAATCCGCAACAGCCCCCTTTCAGCAGAACAAAGCAGAGAATTGGGTGGCTTCCGAAGGGAACCCTAAATCTACGATGACGACACAAAAGATAAATTTATGAATCGACGCGATAATAATAAAACTTTTCTCGTTTCGACGACGAAGCGGTTGGGAAAATAATTTACATAAAGATGGCGCAAGTTTTGTTATTTAATAACGCCGCAACAAATTGGTAAACACTTTGCCCCCGTCCGCTTGCGATCCAACGCCAACCGTGAGTGCGTCGCGATGCGAGACAAGAAAAACTGTAGCAACACTTCAATTGCTGCTAATCCCAACCAACAGTTCCAAAAACAAACACACACTCACTTGGCTTGGCACACAGTAGGCCGGTTCCGTTTCGGGCTGAAACACGTGTTGTCGCTGCTGTGTTTGCGGATTTAGTTAATAAACACCCCGAAGGGCGATGGCAGTAAAAGTTTCGATCCACCATCCGAATTTAGTAAGTTAAGTTTGAAAATTGATGGACTAACTCGATTAGGTGCTTCCCCAGCTATCCCTAAACATGCGACCCAGAGGAATTTGACGAACTCGCTCGAGACGAGACGAGTGATAAACTCTCGTTAAACGGCAATTCCGCTCTGCTGGATAATTGATGTGTACCAACCCGAGTATCGCGCGCCGTATATTATGCAGCATGAAAATTTAACGAAGCACATCCTTTGTTCCGGTCCGAGTCAGAGCCTGCTTAGTTTCGCTGTCGGTAGTATATTTTCAGACTCCTGGCCAACCAACCAACCAACGTCGCTGCTTTCGTGCATTCAGGTTTGAAGCCTCCTGAAGGTTCATGACGAGCTGAAAGGAATAATTAAGTGCTGCTCGTACCTGGACCCGTTCTGCTGTTGAAGAAGTAAACGGACGCCATCGCCAGGTAATCAACTGATACGTAGCTCTCGTAAAAGTCAAATGTCGGAATGGAAAGTTTGTCACGTGCCGAAATGTGCCCCATGTCAAGCAGTTCGATTTGAATTCATCTCCAAGGAGGGTGCTTTGAGTTGTTTGTCGAGAGCAATTTAGGGTGAGTGGATGTCGTTGTGGCATCTTTCTGGGTAGGTTTTTAGGTTAGGCTGTCATCCAACTGCCTGGGTGATTTGAAAAATTTCTCTGTACCTTAAAAAGACAGGATAAACTATTGCCAGGTAATAATTCATACCGTTTTCACAAAAGCCTATAAAAATTACCTGCAGAAGTAGTACCGGTCTGCCGGTGTGCACCGATCAGTTCTGTTTCATCAGTTGTCAAACACAAGTTGCAGTTCAAACCAGTGAATCGAATCAGCATGGAGTCATCGTGGACCGAGCAGTACGCCAACGTTCCGGTTCATATTTTCGAGAAGATATTCCAGCCCCTGAGTGTTCCGGATCAATTAAGTGCTTCGCAAGTCTGCAAAAACTGGCAGTCGGAGTTGTTTAGTTCGCGATACTTTTTACGTGAGGCTTTTTCCGTGAATCTGTATCGCTGCCAGAAAGGCGTAATACAAGTGATCGACGAAAGAATTATTGAAGACAACAAAAGGAAATTACAGAGAATACGTTTTCCCAAAACTGATAAAAGGAGGCTCGACTGGAATAAGATGTACGCTATAATCGATTTTCTTGATAATCGACGCCACATTCTCTCGGCAAAGATAGCAGACTTCCGCTCCTTTCAAAGCCCTATTTCAATACTTCTGTTGGGTACAAACTTACCGCATCTACAACATTTAAATATCGACATCCATTTTACCTGCATGACTGCTTCGTCGAATGACGACTGGTCAATGATGTTTCAGACGTTACGAAATCTAACCAGTCTTACCATGCACCGCGGTCACAGTCAGGTCCTCGCTGCTGCTCAAAACAACTGCCTGAATCTCACTAAATTAAAACTGATAAAGTTTGTTCTGACCGATTCCAGAGCAATCGTTTTTCCTGAGCTTCAAGAGCTGATCATTGATGAAATGGACATTTTACCGAACGAACACTTGCGTTTGCCGCTTGGTCTGCATCAGATTCATCTGCCAAAGGTAAAACACTTAACGGTGCTGCTCACAAGTTTCGCCCGACTCGACTACCAATTGGAATTTCACGCTCCTTCCGTAGAGAGCATGATAGTCTCGTACGAGGCCTTCGGATTGATCTATTTTGCCGAATCAAACAATATTCGCTCACTGACGTTGATTCTTAACAGCTGCACGGCACCTCACTATACTCATTCGTTGAATAAGTCATGGGCTCGAAGACTACAGCACGATGTACCACCCGACTTTATTAATAACCCGCGTCGATTGCGGCTGGCAAGGTTAACGTACAACTTACATCATTTTCGTTGGTACGGAGAGCTGGAGCAACTAACCGTTATTTCGGGTACTGCCGCGTCCCGCATGCCCGTACTATTGCTGTTAATTGCGCTTTACTGTCCTAGGCTTAAGCGACTAACAACAGATCAACCGATCATTTCGGACATACAGACAGCCTTCGCTGGGCTAGAGGTGCATCTAGTAGAGCATACGAGCCGCGAGTGGGCGCTACTTTACCGTACAAAACCACGTAAATTCTGGGTATGTCGTTCCAAGCGCGCTCAGGGCTTACAGCCCTGATCAGTGATTAGATTATTAACTGTGAAATGATTCGAGATGAAATCCCAATCAAAAATTTTGTGTAATTTTTAACAATAATTGTATTACAATACCAGACACTAGAATCTTTATCCGCTACTTAAACTGTATCCACGGTATTCATATTCAGAAGGCTAGAACTTTCCAAAAACTTAGAAACATGATTGTTAGCAAATAATTATACTAGATTTTCCCATTATTAAGCAAATAAAGATTTTAACTAGCAAGGAATTTGTTTTTTGTTTTTGTTTTTGATTTAAGATCCACAACAGGTTACGCGCAGCCCGCAGGGCAACTGAGTCTGCTTTAATCAGCGAATGGCAGTGGATTTGAATCTCAAGTGTTGACTGGCCAAAGGAACGCAGAGAGTGCTTGCCGGGGACGGCTCACTCAGCCAACAGCAATTAAGTAGTAAAAGAAAATGCAGTGCAGGTTCAGGGCCTGTTCCACGTCCGAATTATCCCCATTAACCCCACCCATAAGATTTTGTACGACCTCAAAATCGGCATATTTATCTATTCCTTCGTTTCGTCAACTGGTGTGACTACTTTAGGATGTTTCAGAACATTCTGCTTCAAAATTCTCGATTACGGTTAAAATCTTTCGGCACGGCTGGTCCCTTCGAGTATCTTTCAGGTCATGTATAATGCCAGATCTACGGATTTATCCGTAGTTCTACGGACCTACGGATCAAGTACTCAAATCTACGGATTTTAATAAACTTGGCGGAAAAGATTGAAAGTTTCATTTAGTGGCAAAAAGTATGTGTGGGTTACATGAAATGAATAATATCCCGAAAAGCATAACTTTATTCTTTCTGAGAGAAAAAAGCGAATAGAATACTTTTCTTTAATAAGAAGTGTATTAAAAATGGAAGATTTGCTTTATTGCTGTTAATAAAAACTAGCATTTTTCGCTTTGACGGCAGATATTTATAGCAACACTATACTGATATTTTCCTGGTTGAAGTGCGGCAAAATGGTTATTAAATACAGTCGATATTTGTATAACGCGGGTAATTGGTACCGCGTTATAAGAAGCGCGTTATACAAGTACACGTAGCATATGGAAATTGAGTTAATTGGGGCTATACCTGAATTTTACGAAATTTCGAATCAATACGACCATGGTTCCTTTGGGAAAGATTACAAGTATATATTTTTCCATCTTACAGATGCTTGGTGAGACAGAAAAAATCGCCTCTTGGTCTTCCAGAGCTTCCGGAACATCCGGTAAATTTTCATTTCTGTGAAGTCTTCTCATAGCTTCAAAATTCTTTTTAAAGTCCCTATGGCTTATTATTTGGCGTAATATAAGTAAAGTAAACAATACGTGCTATTGAAAAGCCAACATGCGATTCTCCGACAAATACGGAACATCCGTAAAAGTGGTCAACGAGCGAAAATTGTTCTTTGAGTTCGGAATTATGTTCATCCAACCTCGAATTGAACAATGTGAAATGGGAATATAAATTCAGCGGTTTATGACTAAACCTGGCCATTATGAAATGCATCAAAAGATCCGATATTAAATAATTAAAATTGATGATCAGCGGCTTCGAACTGCTTATCGCGTTGACGAAAGCAACAAAGTTTTCGTAGCCTGTTCGCTCTTACAAGAAGCCCCATTCCGAATTGTCCAGGAAAAGGTGAAAACAAAAGCAATAACACTTCTCTCTCACTTTTTCTCAGGCAAAACCCATAAAAATATTAGATACCGTCAACGCGGATTTCGGAATGGCCATGGCTAACTACGATGGTTAGATTTCTGTAAAAATTTTCTCAGAAGTGCACAATACTTGGTGAAGAGCTCATACAAAAGTTGATATATTTGCTATTAGATTTGTAAGTATAGTAAATGTTACCAGAAATTCAGTTTACTATACCACATCTATCAAATTACACTAGCAAAATTGGTAATTTCAACAAACTTGCGAAATAACCTCGTTTATTTGTCAGCGAACATTTTATATCAAACCTTTTTCAAATTGTAGCGCGGACTTCAACATGAATTTTCACTTATTGTTCACTTTGACGGCAAATCCTAATTTTGCAGTGAACGTTTTGGCGGCTATGTCGACTCGTGTCGTGAGCGGCCTATTTAGTTGAGGATTACTGATATTCCATTTCATTTTGATCTGTTACAAATTAAAAAAAATTGCATTTCCAGTGACCAATTTCAGGAAAGCTTTGAATTTTCTCCCGGTAAACCATCCAATGGCCAAATTGAGTCACAAATAGTCGAAATATACTTCTAGTGTAGTCAAATTACACTCGAAATATTCACGATATCTGCTGAATTTTTCGGAGGACCACCTTATTGGCTTTCTAAGGTCGCTTATTTATTGCTTTTATTTTTAATTCGTATCAATTACCCGACTTTAGTTACTTCAAAAATATTTTACCAATTTTAACCAACTTTACCAATACGATAATTTCAACGGATATTCCGGAATCTCCAGCAGGCCAACCCGTAACTTTGTGGTTTCCGTATATCACTTAGAGAGTCAACTGTTACATGCCCTACAACTTCTTAAAAGACATCATGGTCATATCTGTTCAAAAACGCTCAAAATTCGAGTTTAGCCCCAATTAACTCAATATCCATATGCTACGAGTATTTGTTATACGCGGAAAACCGCGTTATAGAAATATCATGGTACCCGCGCTATAGAAATCCGCGTTATAGAAATCTCTACTGTATGTTCATTTTTATTTTGACGTAGGACTACGTCTTACTTTAATAGGGTGGCACGTTGGAGTAGCAAAAATGACCGCGACACGACAAAGTGATAGATTTTGAACGCTTATACCTCAGCCAATTCTGAATATATTTTTATGGTTTGCATACCATTCGAATCACAAAATATCAGCCTTTTATATAGTTTTTATTAGAAGATTGTATTTTGTATGAAACTTTTGGAATTTCCACGTAAAGTTGAACAATCTTTCCAAATTCCCTACAGTATTCGTTCAATCGTCGCCATAGTTACCATATGAAATTGTTATTAATAACATACAATCAATTTAAGTGAGAAGTGAGTGATTTTGTGCATCTGATTTTACAATGTCTCAATTGCTTCAAGCAAAATATATGCGTAAATACCGCAAGCGAGTCCGCGAGCAGGCATTATTAACTGGACCAGCAAGAGGCCACCGTTGACGGTGGCAGAGCACTGTAAATTCTACCATTTGAGAAGAAAAGGAGATCGTAGTGATTCAATGTATTCTGAAGTGGGCAATGCATCGTTAGATGGTGCATCGCACGAAATAGCTGGTCCCTCCAACGTTGAAGTGTTGCGTGAGGTGACCGCTCCGGTGCACGTAGAGGCCAGTGTATCGCCTAACGTAACAGGTGAGTCCTATAGAAGCCGAAAAGATGTAAAAATGTAGGGTAAGGGATCAGTCATCAAACATTTTCGGCTTGTTTATGGATATACCATTCCATGCTTTCAACTTGCCGGATAGAATATTATAAAAAATAATGTAGGTTCAAAATATTAATATGTGAAATACTCGCAACCTGTGCTTTATTATCATTGCTCAAATTTGAAAACGACCTCATTGGAAAGGTCTTGCGAGTCAAATCGAGGCCCGCTGTGTACTCTAAGCATGACGTTTTTCAGCCCGATTGGACACCTATTGAAAAGCGATCTGCAAATATTAAGCTAAGTAGTAGCATTAAGTGCAAACGTATACAATTTCTTTTAGTAGGCGCGAATGCTCTTACTGTACACAAGAGTCAAGGCGGCACATTTTCTAAAATCGCGTACGAGTATGGCAAGGGACAAGAACAGCAGTTGGTGTACGTGGGAATATCAAGAGTTACATCGATTGAAAGATTGTACTTGGCGAATAACAGAGGCATATTAAAGTTTTACCATGCCAAGGAAACTGCAATACCGAGAATCCAGGAATTACGGACGGAACTTAGGCGCCTGGAAAACCACAAATTGATTACTTTAGGTACTGTGTACTGAACTTCTAGAATTTATATCTAACGTAAGCCATTTTGCTGTATTGCTGAGCCTGAATGTACAGAGTCTAAACGCACGCACATTCAGCAGATATTTCAACCGATGCGGTTCTCAGACAGGCAGATATCCTTGCACTCAGCGAAACATGGATGGACAGTAATGAAGTTATTTCCATATCGACATTAGTGCCAGGAGCTTTTCCTTACCAACCGGTAAGGAGATGACACCATGTACCTGATTTTAACGGCTGATTTAACGGTTTCTGATTAGCCAAATCAATTTTTTTAATAATTGTTACTCTGTAGTGTTAATTCACCACTATCTTAACCAGAGACAATGTGATTTCTTCCCTTGAACCCTTTAAACAATCCAGTTGAAATATTCGGACAAGCGACATCAACAGATGTAAGAAAAAGAATGTCATTTATAATTATACCATACATTACTTTAATTCACAGTGTCAAACAGAAAACTTAAATTATCAGCATTATCATGATGTCTGATTTCGACCCCACGCTGCTCTAAATAACGGTTTAGCATGTGCCAGATTGCTTATAATTTACACGATGCGAAGTTCTGCAATATGTAATGTAATGGATCAAAATCTGATCCAAAATCTGGTTCAAGGTCAAAATTATAGTTCAAAGCAAGGTAAAATATGGTCCAAAAGCAGTTCCAAGATGCCCAACATATGGGCCAAAATGTGGTCTAAAATACGATCCAAAATCTGGTCCAGAATTTAGTGCAAGTTTATTCCAAAATCAGGAAAAAAATCGAAGGAAAAATGTGGTTCAGAATGGTGCAGGTCCAAAATATGGTCCACGTCTAGAATCTAGTCCAAAATTATGTCTAAAATCAGGTCCACTATCTGATCAAATATGTTGTCCCAAAACTGGTCTATAGTCTGGTCGAGGTTCAGAATCTGGTCCCATATTTGATACCAAATTCGGACCAAGATCTGTTAATAAATGTGGTCCCAAATCTGGTCCTGAATATGATGCTGGTCAACAATCTGCTTAAAGTCCGAAATGTGGTACGGGTCTAGAGTCTGGCCTGATTAAAAATGGGATCAAAAATCTAGCCCAGAATCTTGTCCAGGTCCAAAGTCTGGTCGCAGATATAATTCAAAATGTGAACTAAAATTTAAACAAAAGTATTGCCCAGAATGTGGTCTAAAATTTTATTAACAAAAATACCAAAAGGTTCAAAATACGGGCCAAAATGTAGTCCAAAATCTGGTTTACAATCTGGTGCCAAGGTCAAAAATGTGGTCTAAACTATGAACCCAAATATGGTCAAAATCTGGATACAAGATAAGGTCTAATAAAGTTAGAAATGTTTAAGATACAAAATTTTGTTCAAAGACTGGCCTAAAACATGATCCAAAATATGGTCTGAAAATGGTCAAGTATATAATATAAAATATGGTCCAAAATTTGGCCCAGGTCCACAATCTCATCCAAAACATGTGGTCCCGAATCTAGTCCAGCTCCAGAATATGGTCCTGGTCTAGAATCTGGTCCAAAATGTAGTCTAAAAGCTGATCAAAAATGTGGCCCAAAATCTGGTCTACAATTTGATCCAGAATCTGGTCCAAAATTTGATACCAAATTGTGACTAAAATCTGATATGAATGAAAAAATGTGGTCCTAAATCTGGTCCAGAACCAGATGCTGATCAATAATCTGGTTTAGGTTCAGAATGTGGTCCAGGTCCAGAATCTGGTCCAGGTCCAGAATTTAGTTTAGATATGTTCCAAATTTTGGACGAAAATCTGGAACAAAATTTTACAAAAAATGTGGTCCAGAATTTAATTCGGGCTTAAAATATGGTCTAGGTTCAGAATTTGGCTCAAAATTTGGTACCAAATCTGATCCAAGATGTGATCGAGGTCCAATATCTGGTCGTCAAATCTGAGTTAAAATCTGATCCAAAATACGATCTAAAATTTAAACAAAAACATGGCCCAAAACGTGGTCCAAAATCTAATAAAAAATGTCCAAAATCTAGCCAAAATGGTCCAAAATCTTATCGAGGTTCAGGTCCAGGTCTGGAATCTAGTTCAAGCTCAGAATCTGATATAAAATCTGGTCCAAATCTGATCTAAAATCTAGTGCAAGTCTAGAATTTAAGCCAGGTCCAGAATCTGATCCAAAATGTGGATTTTTGATCAGATTCTGAACTTGAACTAGATTCTAGGTCTGGACCTGAACCTCGCTATGATTTTAGACAATTTTGGACCGATTTTGGACATTTTTGATCAGATTTTGGACCAGATTTGGACCCAGTTGGTCTCGAGATACGACGCTGGTCTAACAAGCCAGTCGTTGCGTGTTCGAATCTCAGCTGGGAGATGCTTTAGAGTCAATAGCATCGTAGCACTAGCCCCGCAACTGTCCTGTACTCTAACAGGTGACTGCGTAGTCTGTCATATGAAACAGAAGGTCAAGTTTCGAAAGCGGAATGCACCAAGGCTTTGCTTTGCTTTGGACCAGATTTTCCATCAGATCTTGGATAAGGCTTTGGACCATATTCTGGACCGGGACCACATTTTGGACCTGTTTTGGGATCACATATTTGATCAGATAACGGACCAGATTCTGTACCTGGACCAGATTTTGGGCCACATTTGTTATCAGATTTTAGACTACATTCTGGACCGCATTTTTCCGATTTTGTTCCAGATCCAGAACCACACTTTTTATCAGATTCTAGACCACATTTTCATCAGATCTTGAACCACATTTTGGTCCATATGTTGCATCTTGGTACAGATTTGAAACAACAATCTGGTTCAAATCCAGAATGTGGTTCAGGTCTAGAGTCTGGCCCAAAATCTGATAAAAATGGGGTCAAAAATCTGATCCAGAATATGCTCTAAGTCTAGAATTTAGTTCAAATGTGTTCCAATATTTGGTCCAAATTTTGGAACAGAATTTGACAAAAAACTGTGGTCTAGAATCTAATCCAGATCCACCGAACACGCCAGAACAGAAATGCTTTTGTAATGCTAACACTGTGCTTTTTCTCTACAGCACAAAGTGGCCAATCCAATCGTTTCAGTCAATTTTAAACTTTCAAAATGGTTCTTTTCAGAACCATCATAACTGTCAATGAAGAGTATTGTGATTTCCATTAGCAATCAATTTTCTCATAAGTGTTTTAGTAAGGTGTGTCTAGATTGGCAACTAGTGGCATGCAATTGTTCCTAACAGTTGCTGATGTTTCCAAGGTACTATGGCGGCGTACCACAAATGTGCAGGTGGCGACAGAAGCAACATTGAGCAAAAACTAGCAACATATCGCATTCCCAACGTAGCCAAAATTTCCCATTCTAAACGCACCTTTACATTAACTTTGCGTAGTCCTACGTTGAATATGCGGTCGTGACTTATACACAACCCCTCTGATTTTTTCTGAATCTCTACAAATAATCCATGCTGCTTGGATTACACATTTTCGTTATTTATTTTGCACACTTACTTGATCGGGATAACACGGTTTTTACACTACGCCGTATTAAATTCAACCGAGTAACAATTTTCACTGCCAGTGCTTTGGTAGAGGGATAGCCAGGGTCAAGCTAATTTGTTATGCATTTTGTAGTATTCTTCTTGTACTTTCACATGGGTAACAAATGGCTTGAATATATTTGCATGTTTGGGAGTTATTGCTGTTGAAAATTGTATAATTTTTAAACGAAAACTTTAATTTTCTCCGCAAATATTGACGATAGCAAGTTACTAGATTCTAGAAAAGTATGTAATTTGACTGTTAGAAAATCTTTGCCGAACATGTCAAATGCGTATAAATACTGTAGAAAGAACTGTGGTCAAAAAATTGATTTTCATAAAGTCTCCACAAAAATTGTTCTTTATCTCTAAAACTATAATAGCTAGAAGGTTACTTTCTTTGGCAAAGTTCTTTATAATAATCTTTTCAAAAAATTTGTAGAACTTTGTTTTGCTGTATCTCTTACTGTTCAAAAAATACATTTTTTATCTTACTTTTAGGGGGATTAATCAAATAAGCTTTTAACGCTGAGAAATTTCTCTGAACATACTTAACCAGTATAATCAACCATTTCGGCGCAATTAAAAAAACGCGTGTTCTGATACCAATGGGACCACTGTGCAATGGTTTGGGCACTTTGAAAAACGACAACGGATGTTTCACTTCCAATGCTACCGAAACTTTAAATCTGTTGATGCAAGTACACTTTCCAGGATCTCTGCCAATCTTGAGTGGAGATACTGCTTCCTCGGACTCATGCGCTGGGTCAGAAAAGACCAGTATTACAGTTTCCAATGGACAAAATAAAATTGCAAGTTCAACTGGGCAAAACGTGACCAGAGAATACTCGCAAGATCTACCAAGTAGTATATTCACTCAAGCAAAGGTTGAATGGGCAATAGATTCGTTTGAGCCATACAAAACCCCAGGAAATGATGAAATTCGTCCAGTAATGATTCAGAAAAGCAATGGAAGTCTTACTGCTTGTCTAACTGAAATATTTAGAGCCAGTTTGCGCCTAAATTATATTCCAAAAAGTTGGCGGTAAATTCGAGTTGCTTTTATTCCTAAGGCGAACAAAAAGGATAAGAAAAACCCAAAATCTTTCAGACCAATTAGCCTCTCGTCAATTATGCTAAAATTGATGGAGAAACTAATTGACGACTATATTAAATCAAAATACTTAGAACTAATCCCTCTAAATAAAAATCAGTTTGCATACCAGCATGGAAAATCAACAATAACAGCGCTTCATACACTAGTAACAAAAATTGAAAAAACTTTTGAGGCCAAGGAGGTTCTGCTAGCTGCTTTCTTGGACATTGAAGGAGCATTTGATAATGCATCTCACACTTCAATGAAAAATGCTATGGAAAAACGACATTTTGACAAAGCTATTGTAGATTGGATTTTTGAAATGTTACAAAATAGAGAAATAACTAGTAACCACGGAATGTCAACAGTCACGGTAAAGACTGTAAAGGGCTGCCCACAAGGAGGAGTTCTTTCGCCTCTGCTATGGTCACTTGTTGTTGACGAATTATTATCGCATCTTGAAACGTTAGAATTTGAAATAATTGGGTTCGCTGATGACATTGTGATCATAGTTCGTGGGAAATACGAACACGTCATTAGGGATAGATTACAACACGCTCTCGATGTCACAACAGCGTGGTGTAGGGACGAGGGGCTGTCTATAAACCCTCACAAAACCACCGTGATTTCTTTTACACGAAGAAGAAAAACAAAAATTCCCGACTTGTACCTGGAAGGTACCAAACTAGATATTTCTCCAAAAGTCAAATATTTAGGAGTAATTCTTGATAGCAAATTAAATTGGAATTTCCATTTAGATGAAGTAATAAATAAGGCTATGAATGCTTTATGGATAAGCAGGAAAACGTTTGGAAATAAATGGGGATTGAAACCTAAAATGATTCATTGGATCTATACGGCAATATTAAGACCCAGAATAACATATGCAGCCTTAGTATGGTGGCCGAAAACTAAAATTAAACATGCACAGCAGAGACTGGAGAAGTTGCAAAGATTTGCTACAATCTCCATTTCTGGAGCAACCGGTAGTACACCATCAAAAGCACTAGATGCTATTTTAAGTTTACTGCCACTACACCTATTCGTGCAATTGGAAGCTGAGAAAAATGCACTAAGGCTAAGAAGAACAAAGAAGCTTCTTGATGGAGACCTTAGGGGCCACCTCAGTATTTTAAGAGATTTCAAAATTAGTCCTATATTAACCCAGGAAGACTGGATGGATAGGCAATATAACTTTGAACGACTATGCCAAGTGACCGAAACAAGTCGCACGGAGTGGGAATCAGGTGGGCCTAATATTCAACCAGGATCCATCATCTTCTACACTGACGGTTCTAAATTAAACAATAGAGTCGGAGCAGGGGTAACGGGCCCCGGAGTCAACATATCAATATCTATGGGTCAATGGCCGACTGAATGTGCTACAGTTTGTCTGCGACGAAATTATAGACAGGCAAATATATGTATATTTTCTGACAGCCAGGCTGCATTAAAAGCACTAAAGTCAGTATCGTGTTCATCGAAGCTGGTTTGGGAATGCATTCAATTGCTACAGCAGGTGGCTAAAAAAAGTACAGTAAGTCTTTTTTGGGTACCTGGGCACTGTGGAATTGAAGGCAATGAAAAAGCGGATCAATTGGCAAAAGCTGGATCGATTAAACCTTTCATTGGACCAGAACCATTCTGTGGGGCCTCAACGTGTACCCTCAGAATGGAATTGAGTAACTGGGAAAAATCAATGATAAATGACATATGGAAAAATAATTTAACAGCTCGCCAATCAAAGCGATTTATATCACCTGACAAAACAGTTACTCAGAGACTTCTTAGTCTATCTAAAAAAGATTTACGTACTTTCTGTGGCCTGGTAACGGGCCACTGCTCAAGTAACTATCACTTAAAACAGCTAGGCAAATTGGAAGATGACTCTTGTCGTTTTTGTAACCTAGATAGCGAAGATGCGGAACATCTGCTTTGTAACTTCGTAGCACTTTATCATAGAAGGAGCAAATTCTTTGGGGAGGGTTTAATACAACCCTCAGTTGTGTGGACAAGTTCTCCCAATAAGGCAATTAACTTTATTCGTGGTATTATACCTCATTGGGACAATGCCATTAGTCAACAAGTGGAAACTACTCCTATTAATAGTGATACGTCACCTTGACGTGGGTTACAGTAAATAGGGGCCCGCCACAATAGATCAAATTACTGGTCGCAGTGGAGAATAAAAAAAAAACTCTTACTACTTGAAAAATAAATTTTGTATCTTACTTTTAGGGGGGTTAATCAAAGAATCGTTCATACCATAAGAAAGAGCTTTTTACGCTGTGAAATTTCTCAGAACATAGTTAACCAGCCCAAGTAACAACATTAGTTTTCTGATAATCTCTATACTGTTGTTACGGCCATAGTCTTAAATCTTCTTTTAAGCCTTATAAACTTTAAAATCTATAACAAATCAATGAAAAACATTACTTAGAACCTCAGGGGCCCATACTACAGGAACGAATTAGAACCACATTTTTAAAACCTTCTGTATCTAAATTTTACTGAACTAAATTTTATCATAGTTTTAATGGAATCCGTGCAACTTGAATGAGAGCTGTAAGTAATACTATCGAGTCAAAAGCTAAGTTTTTTTGTACTCTTTTAGCGATTTTCATGACCAAATTGATAACACTACTAATAAAATTTAAAAATCCGCTACAATCTCCTTACATCAGCTATCAAACCGTTTTCCTACCTAGTGACCTACTCTTTAAAGGTCTTTAAAACTGCTTAAAACTATTTGGAAATAGCTCCTGTATTCTTGAAGAAGATTTAATGTGAAACGCAAGTAGATTTATTACGTTCCTCTGAAATCAACTATAAAGTCAATTGGATTTTCGCTATTCGACAGCAGACACTATAAATTAATAAAGCTTTTCGATTTGTTCTCACAGCCGCCGGTTTGCTTTATGAACTTTAAAATAAATTGCTGTCCCACGAAAAGACCATTTTGATCTAGATCTTTATCAATCGTATTTTATGGCGACTTGCGTGAAATATATGAAAGAGTAAATAATTAAAAAATTTAGGGTAGTTTCCGTAGACGCAAAGCATATACGCATTAAATTTTATCGAGCATATTGGGATGATAGGTGCTTAAAATAAACGCCCCTTCAGAATACTGCAGGTTTGGTAAATTAGTAGCTCAAACAAACAAAATAAATTCGATTGTTTTTTCTCAATTTCCAACCAAACTATTCTAATTGCTATGTATGACACGCAAACCCATTCATAATAACTTATTTTCTGCAACGCATGTTTTACTTCGATGAAATACCTAAACAATTTGTTTGAGGTCTAATAAAAATGCTAGAATATTAATATGGCCTGGCATAAAAATATGTTTTCGGTAAAGAATTCTACTTAATCTTTATAATAGCAGCAATAAATCTGTTTAGTCAGAGTATTACTGTTTTAGGAGCACTACAAAACCGATAGATTTGTTGCGGTTTGACAAGCAGTCATAATGAGATCAATTTTGTATTGCTACGTCTTCCTTTGGAAATGCTCAATGCAACTTAATAAAATGTTGCAGCCAGCATTTAGATTTATTGCAGCCATTGAAAACCATAACGCAAAAAATAAGACTCTTTGCAGCAATCATAAAACCATTTTCGCATTTTCGTTTTATGCAGCTTCAGTAGGATTTTGTAGGCCGCTATAAATATGTTATGACTTATTCGTCTTCGACATACCACAATAAAACTACACGTAATGAATTATTAATACCACAATACAACCGTTATGAAATTTTATTAAAACCTTGACTTTAGAATTGTTTTTTGAAAAATATTTTGGGGTGATATAAAACATGCGAATGTGTTAACAATAAAACAGCGTATGAAAAAATACGTACTCCTCAATTTTATTTGGTGCACTGCGCGACTGATCGATCAGTAATCCAAACAATTCATAATAATGATGAATTCTTTGTCGGTAAATTTTTTAACTCTTTGTGATTCACATAAGAATCAAAAGCACTCGTGCAGACCATTGAAAGCGGAGAGGCATGTTTGAGTGTTATCCCCAGTAAGTGGGAAATAAACGGCACATTATATTGGCCAAAAAAGCATCTCGTAGCCAAGTTATCACTGGAGGAAGACTCCGCTCCAACTGATAAATGGGAAACCTTCAATTGCATCAAAAAGCGAGAGTTTTCCAGTCGTGTTGAAGCCTGAATCGAATTGGAAAAAAATTGAACAAAAATCCGACACGGAAGCGGATGACTATACATTGAACGAACAAACGCTGCACAAAGTACAACGTCGATGTGTTGAGAGAAAAACATTTTTCGGAAAACAAAATTTTAATGATCTTGCAGCTCAACGAAGTTCTTTTGCTCGAAGCGCAAAAGAAGCAGCAGGTGACGCTTCTAGTGGAATAATATTCATTGACACTGAAAATGAGGTTTGTGAGATTACGATATGTAGGCAACGTAGTTTTATTATTTTCCTTTTTGTTTACAATTTTAGATATTTGTGGATACCAACGAAGAACAAAAGCAGCTGACAGCAGAAGATCAAAACAGTGACTCGACATCACATATCATTTATGTTGAACCCGGAGATATTATTGGCGAAACGGAATCGAACGATTCCATGTCAACCGTTATCGCGAATCAAAATTTGCTCCTCGGCAACCAGAATAAAATTATGCATTCTTTGGCAAAAATTACTACACAGATTGAGTACCTTTTGCAAGCATTTAACGAAAGAGAGTTCCATCATAATGATCCGGTTCATACCTTCATGGAGGACTGCATCAACCCTGTTAATACGCTGGATGAGTTGGATAGTTTAGAAGATTCTTTAAAAGACGACTGGACTATGGAGAAATATATTCGAAGCATGAACTTAGTATGTGGAACAAACGGAAAGTCCAATGGTTTGGATTATTGCTACAAATTGGTCGACTACTTCATCACACGCCAATTTTTAGTACAGTGTTCTTGGACTGGCAGCTACAGAATGCCTGGGGGAAAAGTCATCGCCAATGGGCCATCTTCTGCGGTTGCGGATAACGGAAAGGTTGCGTTAAAATTTTATAAAAAATTTCGTACTCTTTTCTTGAAACTAATTGTGCTGGCAGACAGGGATTTCTCAGAAATCGAGTGCGACATGTTTTTAAACGGATTATGAAAAATAGCAAGCAACGGGTAGGCGCCAAAATGACAACCTCGAAACACAGAAATCGACCCAAAAATTTGCAATACAATCTAAAACAAAAGGCTGCTGTATTAGAAGTAGCTTTGGAAACAGCAACTACATTACTTGACGAATAAATGTGAACACTTTTATCATAAACTAACTTAATCATAAACTGTAATTTGCTTTCAAGAGATGTTCAATCTAGTTATTTAAACAATATGTTAAGTTTGAATAAAGTACTACGCGAGAATAGTTTTTAGCATATATTTATAAAAAGAAGTCACATTGTATGGAGTAAAGGAATGAATACTGTTTCTCTTTTCTCATGAACAGGAACAGCTACCATTTTACATTTGATATCGGTTACTTTGTACAGCCTTTCACTATTCTTTCTAAGAGTTGAAACATAAATGTTCAAGAATGATGACCTAACAAGTGTTTCGAAAAATGAGCCTAAATCTTGCAATGAGATGCCTTTAATGAAAATATTATTATTTTTTTCGAATGCACATTTCATTTGAACTATTTCATTTTTGTCTGTAAGGAACCACATATTAGCATGATCATTTTTCAAACAATACTCATCGAATTCTATTTGAGCGTACTTTGTTTCATCTTCCGTACTGTGTAAATTATCAGAAATGCTTTTTTGGTCGAATATCAGCTTTTTCAAACGCGGGTTTGAAGATTTTGCCTGTGATTTATGATTAACAAATAGATTAATCTCATTTATGCGTTTTGCTATTTGTGTTAGAGGATTATTTCCAGAACGAATCAAGTTTTTAATCTGATACAATTTGTTCTCAAATAGATATGCATTGAAATTTGATAAAATACCTAAGCGTTTGACGTCGTCTGCTAAATGACTGAGATTGTGAACATTGCTTGTTATAAAATCTTTTCCGTATATGTCTCCATAATATTCAATATAATGTAAAAGTAATGTTTCAGCCAAGTTAATTAAATGAGCGTATTCATTGGACGAACAAATAGTCACAGCGCAAAATAGTGATAAAAAATGTTCGTACACATCAGCTGGCAAATATTTTTTTAGTATTACTATTGATATATAGTGTAAAAATGTTCTGAACTCTAAGCCTTTCCAGTGTGCAAGACAATCCAGTCCTCGCACTGATCTATGTATTTCTGCCGGCATTTTGATCTGCAGTAGCTGTTGGGAGATTTCGGCAATTTCCCTAGCACACCACTTTGTCCTATAATTTCCAAAGCTTCCATCACGCCATCCCACCAAGCATTTTTTCATTAAACCCAAATCAATCAGGTGCAGCGAATCACCGACGGGAAAGTCATTGATCATATCGATAGGAAGTCGAAGAAGAGGTGAGTCATGCTTATGATGAGATCCAAATATTTTATCACGAAAGCCAGCATTGGTTCTTTTTGGACAACACGTGCGAGGAAAGTAATTGCAGTGGGAGAGATACGAATACTCCCCAACAGTAGTGCATTTTTGGCAACCGTTTTGTGCGTTGAAATTCGCAACACCTGTAAAGTGACGATATGCATAAAGAAATATATTAGACACAAGGTAAAATGTTACCTTTAATAAATGCTCTAGCTGGAGAATCGCAAATAAAACACCGGATCAAAACAGTGAAAGAGTGTCCATTTATTTGAATTCCGTTTTTGGTGATTTCTTCCATTTCCTCCACGAATGGTGTTAGGAATGATTTGATATCAGAAGGCTTACTTTTCCCAGAATATATTCCAATAATCAATGGTTGTAACTCCGGAACTTCTTCAATGTTAAAGAGAATCGGCCAGAACTCATCCTTGGAGCTTTTATAAACCGGAAGGCCATCAATATTGCTCTTGATCGATATTTTATTCAAATGATTAATTACGGAAAATGTTTGTTCCAAACATTCACGGAAGCCATTATGCCAATACTGGCCGTTTTCCATCGATTGAATTCGAACAATACAACTAGTTCTTAAAAATGTTCGAGGATCCTTTGGAAAAATATTAGGAAGTCGTTTGTCAAAAATATTCATTAATTCTTTTAAAGCATTTTGTTTGATGTTGAACATTACTGCCCATTTCTGGAGCTCTTGGTAAAGTTTTTCATTTTTACATATTTCGTTATTAGGGGGCGAAAGGTTTACTAATTCCCTAGTCATTGCTGCGGGAAATACTTCTGATTTTTTTGAAATTGTATTCGGTGGATGTTTTTCCGACTTGAACCTGTTATGCTCAACCGGTTTTAGTACAGAAGCAGCTGTTCTATTCCCTGTCGACTCTAAATTCGCATATGGTGCATTTATGATCTTTAGATAGTTTCTGTTTACTTTTCGTTTAAAATTTCCACTGTTTTTTGTTTTTTTCCACTTATCAGACATGATTAAAACGAACAATCAAATCTAAAAATGCTTTTCGCTATAAATCAACACCTGTTCTAACAGTAGCAATTGAAAATAACAATCAGAAGCCTAATAGTTTCACAATACTTATTTAGGATATAATTAAAACCTTTGTCGAAGGTTTTAATTTAGTTTCAAGGGATAAGCTTTGTAATGCACTTATATACCCATATTAACCTAAACGCGAATAAAGACACCGCCATAACAAATTGAAAGAGTTTTAAAAGGTCATTCGAAACCTTTTCAGGATATCTTGATGATAAATTTAATCAATGTGGTATGCAGCTGTCTAAAAACAAACAAGCCTTAGCACTACTACAATAAAACTTTCTTGAAAAATATCTACGGCTATATAGCATGGGAATTTTTACTTGGGAGTATAATCAACCATTTCGGCGCAATTAAAAAACGCGTGTTTTCATACCTGTGGGCTGTGCTGTGAACAGGTGACAAATGTCCACAGAGAGGTAGAAGGAAGTGCGAAATGTCCTAAAAGTGATCAGAATGAAATATATGTAGTTCGTTCTAAGTTATCTGCAAAAAAATTAAAATTGAAAATATACCCGATTTTGTCACTGTCCCGTTTTAGTCACCCCTAAATTCATCATGGGGGTGACAAAATCGGGTCATCACTGTATACGTTTTATAAGCATTAAAATTGCTGATATCCAAAAGTTTGGCACTAGGGATGCAGAATTATTTCCAATATACGGTTTTGGGTTAATGCTTATGGTTACTTGGGCTTTCACCTTTTGACTTCTATTTCTAGATTCTGTTTTTTTTTCTCACGTTATTCTAATTTTTCCTTTTGGTTTCTTTATTTTTTGTCCCGTATTTCCTTTCTAGTCTCGTTTTCTCATTTTTCCTTTCGTTTTTTCCTGTTTTCTGCATATTGTTTTCTCTTTCTCTGTTCCTTTTCTTTTCCCGATCTGTCTTTTGCCACTTTTCTGTTTTCTTTTGTCATTTTCAATACCGTTCAGATCAGTTTTTTTTGACCCCGGTTTTCGCCTGTTTTTAACCCCTTTTTATCCCGGTTTTCGTTCGTTCTTCGTTCGTTTCGATTTGTCTGTTGTGGGTTGCGGCCTTTCTCTTACGTCCTGCTTTTCCTCCTTTAGGTCTCGTTCTGTTTTCTTTGTTGTTTTATCCCTTTTGTGTTTTGTGGAACGCTTATAGCTCAGCCAATTCTGAATATATTTTTATGGTTCGCATACCATTCGAATCACAAAATATGTGCCTTTTGTATAATTTTTTTAGAAGATTGTATTTTGCAATTAACTTCTGGAATTTCCACGTAAAGTGAACAATTTTTCCAAATTCACTACAGTATTCGTTCAGTTGTCGCCATAGTTACTATAAGAAATTGTTATTAATAACATACACACTTGAAAAATCCGGCAAAATTATCCGACATTTGGACAGCCGAGCGTCAGCCGAGCGACAGCCGATTTTTGTGGTGCATATCGACGTTTACGGATCCTTACTAACGTTTGGTATCATAAAAAAATTTACTGAACGCTCGGCGGTCCAAATCTCGGCAATAGTTTGCCTACTTCGGTGCCCTTTTTAAGTGTGTATAATCACTTTAAGTGAGAATGAGTGATTTTATGCATCTGATTTTATAATGACTCAATTGCTCCAAGCAAAATACATGTGAAAATACCGCAAGCGAGTCCGTGAGAAGACAATATTAATTGTAACGGCTAAGAGGCCAGCGCTGACGGTGGCGTGCAAGTTGTGTCTAACTGTTGCTAATGTTTCCAAGTAACTATGGCGACGTATCATAAATTAGCAGGTGGCGACAAAAGCAACCAAATGTAGCCAAAGTTACCCATTCCATACGCACCTTTACATTAGCTTTGCATAGTCCTACGCTGAACATGCGGTCGTGTCTTGAACATAATCTCTCTGATTTTTTTCTTTCTTTCTTCGTTGCCTCTTTTAGGAGAAGTAAAAGACTGAAGTTTTTGGAGCGTCTTAGTAGAATACGAAACCTAAAAATAAAAAATAAGAAAACTTATCCAATTTAATTCTACTATGTGTATTTTATTCAATGACAGATACGTATTTCGCCTACGACTTGCAGGCTTCCTCAGTGTCTGTTTTCGAACTTCAGACTTCTGTTCGAAAACAGACACTGAGGAAGCCTGCAAGTCGTAGGCGAAATACGTATCTGTCATTGAATAAAATACACATAGTAGAATTAAATTGGATAAGTTTTCTTATTTTTTATTTTTAGGAAGTAAAAGAGGCAACGAAGAAAGAAAGAAAAAAAAATAGATTTTGTCCGATTTTTTCTTTATTTCTGCCTATTTTTCCACTTTGTTTTTCTACCCCATTTGTCCAATTTATGTCACGTTTTTATTCGAGTTCTTTCCGTTTTTCTTCTTCTACCTCATTTTTTCGTTACTGCGTCTTTTTCTGGGGAAACAACAGATGACGGATTACCTCTACCTCCATCGGTACGTTGTTGTTTGGTTCAAGAGGTAAGAGTTTTATTGCTATAAGCCGAGCAGCACTTTCATTTGCATAACTCAACATACTTTACCAATTTCTCATATTTTTCATAACTTGAAATTGAGGTTTAAAATTGAAATGAATTCGTTTTCAATTGGCCTTGAAACCAGACTTGTTATACTTGAAAAGTTGGACTTAAAATCGTGATGAAATTAAACTTGCGATTGAGCAGGAGTTGAAATTGGATGAAAATTGGATTTGAATTGCATTTGTAACTAGATTATGACTTGAAATCGGTGTTGGTATTGGTTTTGGTATTTGGTATTGGTTGGTGTTAGTATATTTTTACGCAATTAATTGTATCGCAAAAAAGGGGCCGAATAAATTTAAAACTGCGGACTTGCAGGTTACAGAAGTAGTTTTGGGTCATCGTGTCCTTTTTAAGCCCGAAGAGCATTTCACCCGAAATCATTTCTAATTTTAGCTGGTCGTCAAGTATCGTCAAGCGAACCGGTCACTGGCTATTCGCCAACCCGAATACAAGAAGATCCCGATAACAAAGCGGTGAAAAAATGACTAAAATACAAAGAGTTGGCGAAAAAACAATGGCAATGCGTAGAGAAAATGGCGAAAATTCTACAAGAAGTGTACAAAAGGACGACGAAAGACGATATAAAGACGAAATACCACGGAAAAGTTTGAAAATACGATGAAAAGACAATGGGAGGTGCGAAAACGCGACAAAAAGACGTTTAGAAATCGTCAAAGCGCCAAAACATGCAAAAAGACGACAAAAAATGACGAATACACGGCGGAAAAACGACGAAAGTACAATGAAAAGGCAGTAAAAAAGAACATGTTTATTGTTGTATTGTCGTTTTATTGTCGTGTAAAAAGCGCCCAAAGGCAACAAAAGAGGAGAATCGATTAAAGTTCTCTGCAATACCTTCACTATTTCGCCAGCGAATTTCCAATTATATTTTTTTTTTTGTCAGCTATTCCACTCGCACTCGAGAAAGTTAGCTTGATGCGCAAAGAACTCTAACTTACCGCTCGAGAAGTTCTTCCGAAAGCTATTAAACTGATTTTCCTAAACTGTGAATTGAAACCTAGAATTGATAGGACAAAACTTCAGTTTCTTTCGATTGCAATCCCAAAACCACGGCAGGTGTTTGTTTGTAAGTCACCTAGCAACGGGCATAGACATGCAGTGACGCCACATAAATTATTGAGCATCAGATTGACTAGATATTTTCGCTATTAAATTAACGGTCTGTGAGCGTGAGCGAAAACAAGCGAATGCCTTTTATTTTTACCGTAACCTAATAATTTACAGTAAAAACTTTATCGTAACAAGATCCCCACTACAAAATATACATGCGGTTCTATGCTTCGTAATTGATTGTAAATGAAATGAAACCTCCTATACTGTGCCGGACAGTGCGTGACAATACATAAACAATAGGACGATGGTAGCGGATCGTAAAAGTTCTATAAATTCCCAGGTTTAGTTGTAAACTCAGCAATTAGCTTTAGTTACTCTGGTTGTGCTTTGAGTGAATAGATAACGGGTGTAAGCATATTATTACTATGTATTTTGAATGTGTTTGGGTTATCATAGATTCAAAATTCCTTCACCTTAAAAAGTCACAAACAAATGATTGCCAGGTAATTAAAATCGTTTTCACGAAGTTGAAAAAACGAACATGGTTTACCTCCAGAGGTATCAGGTAACAAGTTCTTGCGGTAGCTTCCTACCCTCTCCTGGTTGGAAGGATCGGAGTGCTTCTGCACCGATCAGATCAGATCTATCAGTTCAAATTTAAGTTGTAGTTCAAACCAGTGAATCGAATCTCAATATGGAGTCATCGTGGACCGAGCGGTACGCCAACCTTCCGGTTCATATTTACGAGAAGATATTCCAGCGCCTGAGTGTTCCGGATCAATTAAGTGCTTCGTTAGTCTGCCAGCAATGGCAAACGGTGTTGTTTAGTTCGCGAAAGTTTTTAAGTGACGACTTTTCCGTGAAAGTGTACCAATCCAGGCAGGACGAAATGCAGCTGATCGACGAAAAACTGGTTGAAGACAACAAATGGGATTTCCAGAGCATATGTTTTCCCAAAACTAATGAATGGAGGCGGCTCGACTGGAATAAGATGTTCGCTATAATCGATTTTCTTGATAATCGACGCCACATTCTCTCGGCCAAGATAGGAGGCTTCTGCGACCCTAATTTGGGAATTCCTCTTTCAATGTATCGTTTGGGTAGAAGCTTGCCTCATCTACAACATTTAGATATCAACATCAGTTTTGGCGGCATCGATTCTAATGACGAGTGGTTAACGATTTTTGAAAATTTACGAAATCTATACAGTCTTACCATGCACCGCGGTCACAGTAAGGCCCTCGCTGCTGTTCAGATCAACTGTCGCAATCTCACTAAGTTGAAACTGGTCAAGCATGTTCTGACCGATCTTCAGCCTTTCAACTTTCCTGAGCTTGAAGAGTTGATAATTGATGAAGTGGACGTTCTTCCGGATGAACACTTTATCTTGCCGCGTGGTTGGCTTTATTTTCGTCTCCCGAAGGTAAAACACTTAACAGTGCTGCTCACAGACTTCGCCCAGCTCTGCTTTTACGTGGACTTTTACGCTCCTACTCTAGAGAGTATGAATGTCTCGTACGAGACCCTCCGAATGATCCGCATCATCGGACCAAACAGTATTCGCTCACTGACGATAATTTGCAACAATTGCGAGCTACCTCTCAAGTCCATTTTACAGTCGAATGAGTATTGGAGTCAATTTTCTTTTCAAATTATTAAAGAACCGCGTCGATTGTGGCTGGCACTGTTGGAGCGCCGCCTCCGTACTTGCCGCTGGTACAGAGAGGTGGAGCAGCTAACCATTCACTCGGGCGTTTTATCGTCCCACATGCCCACAATATTGCCGTTAATTGCGCGTAACTGTCCTAGGCTTGAGCGACTATCCACAGATCAACCGATCAGTTCGGATTTACGGACATCCTTCGCCGGGCGGGAGGTTCAGCTGCAGTTGCATCAAGTAGAGCCTACATGCCGCAATTGGCTGGTCGATCATGATGAAAATATCAGTACATTCGTCGAGGTACGTCGTCTCCAGCGCACTTACTTTTGCTTTTTCCCATATGAGTATTAATGAGAAAAGTGGTTAGATTAATTGTGAAATTAGCGAATTGGGTGTAGAGGAAACTCAAACCAAATAACCTTTACTTTATTAAATATTCAAAGTTTTGTGTAATTTTCAACAACTTTCCAGACACTTCTGTGAATATGATCTTCATTCTAAAATACGAACGCTTACTGAAACTAAAATGCAATGAGTGCAATATCTTTCCTGTTAAAATGAACCTCATTATTTATGATATTTTTGCAACAACCATTAGGTCCTTGACAAGATTTCATCCATACTTTAACTTCGATATTCATATTCAGAAGGCCAGAGCTTCCAAAAAGGTTAGGAAAATGATTGTTAGTATAATTAAAATTCCAGATTTTAGAATAATTAAGCAAATAAAGATTTTAACTTGCAAGGAATTTGTTGTTTTTATTTTTTAATCCCTAATATTACCGAGTCTGCATTAATCGAATGGTCGTGGCTTCGGATCCTAATACAATTCGATGTCAAGTCACTTCATTCTCAACCCCCTTACTATTCTTCCCTTACGTTGAATTCTAAAGTTCGGAATTTATGCGGTTTTTTACGCGATTTTCGGAATGTACGCGGTTTTCGGAATTTACGCGGTTTTTTACGCGATTTTCGGAATTTACGAGGATGTGCGCGAAATTTTGGTTTTTTTTAACGCCAATTTTGGAATTTACGCGGTTTTTTTACGTGGTTTTCGGAATTTACGCGGTTTTTTTACGCGGTTTTCGGAATTCACGCGGTTTTTTTTACACTGTTTTCGGAATTTACGCGGTTTTTTACGCGGTTTTCGGAATTTACGCGTTTTTGCGCGGTTTTTTTACACGGTTTTGATTAACGCGGGACGTATCCTTCGCGTAAAAAGCGACTTGAGTGTATATAATGTTACTACTTTGATAAACGTTACGTATGTAGGTTGTATACATGAAGAATCGCATTATTACATACATGGATACATCCTACTATCGCTACAAAGAGACGTAGTCCTACGTCACCTATGCGGTCTTGTCTTATGCACAACCCCTCCGATTTTTTCTGTTAGTTCGTTTGTTCCCAGAAGAGTATTTAAACTGAAAACCGCTAGAAAATAATCATTTACCTGGACTGCGTTGAACATCGTTGGTCAATCATAACACTTTGACGTTTAAAAATGTTTAATGGAAATTCCAGTCGCAATACTGTTTTCACAGCTTGCTTTGTTTTGTATGCTGCCATTTCGCCAAACAATTGAAAACTTACAGCAGATGAGTAACAGCAAAGTTAGCAACTGCCAACTGTGCTGTTAACTTTTTCTCTCCCGAAAGATGGGGAAACAAAGCTTATCCGTCGGTTAACAAGGGCATTTGGCAGAAATGGCACGAACGTACATATTTGTCATCATGCTCACGAAACTATTGTTCAACCGCCGCCGTTAGCCTGACGTGTGCACCGAGCTCACTGCACGAGAAGCTGCAAGGAATCCGTCGTATTCGTATCTCGACGTGATATTTTAAAATTAATTAAATCCAACAAACTTCTTCCAACCAGACACCTCTTCTGGCACGCAAATCGGCCCGAAAACCAACCCGAACCAACCGAACCAACGAACGGTATTCAAAATCGCTCATTCATCGGTAAAACCGGATAAAACGGAAAACTTTCGGTGCCAACTTTCACACCGTACGGAAAACGGTGCTAAGTGCCGTGCGTCGGTCCCGAACGAAACGGAAGAAACTTTTCTTGGACTTTTACCTCTTCGAACGCTATGGCAAAGTGACCCCCTCCCGGCACCGACAGCATGGCACAAGAGCTCACTTGCAAATAGCTGTTGCGGGGAGCAGGGAAAATTTAATACCATTCCAGCTTCGGCTGATGAGGACGACCGAAATTGGAGAACGTGGTGTAAAGATAAAGTTTAATGTCGTCATTTTTCGTCCCTCGTTTAGCATACATATACATACCTACACATTACGGAAATACATACACACTCACACGACTAACCCACTCTGATGCTGCTGCTGCTGCTGCTGTTGCTTTTCGATTGCTTTGGCAGTTGCCGGGCGACTGAGAGATGAAAGCTTTCATATATTTTGACGGGAAAAATTCCCGGCCCGGAACGGGGATGAGCTTTGCTTCGAAACTAAATATGCACTCAAAGCATAAAGCAAAAGCAGTGAAAGAAAGATCAGCATCCTATTAGGGTCCAGCGAGCGAGGGGGCTCTTTTCATCTCAATTTACCGTCCGATGGGGGCTGGTTGGTTTGATGCTGCTGCTGCTGCTGCTGCAGCAGCAGGAGTTTTTGTTTAAAAATCCTCATTAACAATGCAGAAAGCTTTGCTTAAAAGATTGCCCTTGCCGTTGCGTTGTATGGCTCTTTGCGCTCAAGCTTGATGGATCCATTTACTTTACCCGTCGTAAGCAGATTTTAATGATAATCCTTGATAGAGAAGAAAGTAAAAAGCTGTCAAATGCAAGTAGCAAATATTGTAAATCAAGGCATGCTTTGTCTGTGTGATACAAGTAGCAAAAACACAGAACAGTAAAAAGTTATTGTTGTTGAAAGAACGAATTTTGACTGCAGCAAAACAAACTTCCTCCCAGTGACGACAGCCCTAAACTGATTGCTTCCGAAACCGAAAACACAATCTCAGATTTAGTTAAATTATGCGAAAACAATATTCCACTAACATATTTTTCTCGCCTTCCTCCGTTCTCCTTTCTGTATTGCAGGTCAAAACACTTGAAACTTATCACCGATTCAAGGCACATCCGCTCGTATCAACAGGCCTTTTTTCCCAGCCGTTGTTCATCTTGTTTGATCGACCAACCCCCGCTAGTCCAACCGCAGCCTGTCATCCTCCGGTTTCCCTGCCCTGCTACTGTTCAGCCGTGACCGGTTAGAGTGTGTGCATTTGCCGGGACAATCCATCCAACCGGAAAAGCCCGATGGCTAGACCTTTTTTCTAGGCTACACTATACAATACGGAAGCTGGTAGGACAAATTTACTACCGCCTGGCCGGTTCTCCTGCTGCGGTGCCCCTACTCTTGCCGTGGCCGTATTGTAACGCGGGCGAAACCAGAAGAGGAAGAATGTAGAATGAAAATTCCAAGCTCGAAGAACAATTACACTGTCCACTGTAGCTGCTGCCGTAGCGTTTGTCCCCGTCACCACCATTCGAATCCTGCTCCTGCTCTCGTTGGCGCCAAATTGGACAACGCAATATGCACATCGGATCGCTCAGCGGACGGCGGCGACGGCGATGGAACGACCCCATCGGGACGGCTCTACTCTGCTGCGTACACATTCAGTTCCTGCTGATCAACGATGGTAAGCGTTTTGATTTATGACATTTTTTTTACTCATCAAGTGTGTTTGTAATTCAACTATTCGAGCCGTTTCGATGCTCGACACACGGCACGGATGGACACGATGAAGTAACGCGTAAATTTTAACGGCCCAATGGTCGGACGATTCAATTTCGGTTGGTATTTGTACACATTTTGTTTTCCAAACGTACAGTAATGAGAAGAGCGCAATCAGGTCATTCGGAATTAAATTCCGGGCCTGTGATTTGCATTCCAAGCAACAAAACGATCTCTGTTTGCCAGGATCATGATTCTCGAATTTCAAACTGAATTATACCGGGGCCGGTTCGTTTGAGTTGAATCGGAGCCGGTTGTGATTCAAGTAAAATTATATTTATTTCGATAGATAATATTTGATATTTGATTTATGTTGAGCTTCATTACTTTCTACAGCAGATTGAAAATTCAACTTCACTTGAATATATACGAATCTAAATTTTATTTTAAAATATATCAGAGAAGCTTCACATTCTGTAAAAGAAAATATAAAAAAAAAAAGAACAGAAAACGGAAACTAAAAATCAGATCAGATATTAGAATACAGAAAATAAAAAAAGAAAATAGAAAATAAGACATAGAAAACATAAAACAGAAAGCATTGCTGCAGAAGACAGAAGGCAGAAAACAAAAAACAGAAAATAGAAAACAGAAAACAGAAAAAAACAGAAAATAGAAAATAAAAAACAGAAATAGAAAACAGAACATAAAAAATGGAACATAATAGAAAAAAGAAAATACGAAATACAAAATAGAAGACAGAAAAAAGAAAATAGAATATACAACACAAAATACAAAGAAATAGTACAAAGTAAAACGTAGAAAGTAAAAAGTAAAAAGTAAAAAGTAAAAAATAAAAAATAAAAAGTAAAACGCAAAACGCAAAACGTAAAAAGTAAAAAGTAGAAAGTAAAAAGTAAAAAGCAAAAAGTAAAAAGTAAAACGTAAAACGTTAAAAGTTAAAAGTTAAAAGTTAAAAATTAAAAGTTAAAAGTTAAAAGTTAAAAGTTAAAAGTTAAAAGTTAAAAATTAAAAGTTAAAAGTTAAAAGGTTAAAGTTAAAAGTTAAAATTAAAAGTTAAAAGTTAAAAGTTAAAAGTTAAAAGTTAAAAGTTAAAAGTTAAAAGTTAAAAGTTAAAAGCTAAAAGTTAAAAGTTAAAAGTTAAAAGCTAAAAGTTAAAAGTTAAAAGTTAAAAGTTAAAAGCTAAAAGTTAAAAGTTAAAAGTTAAAAGTTAAAAGTTAAAAGTTAAAAGTTAAAAGTTAAAAGTTAAAAGTTAAAAGTTAAAAGTTAAAAGTTAAAAGTTAAAAGTTAAAAGTTAAAAGTTAAAAGTTAAAAGTTAAAAGTTAAAAGTTAAAAGTTAAAAGTTAAAAGTTAAAAGTTAAAAGTTAAAAGTTAAAAGTTAAAAGTTAAAAGTTAAAAGTTAAAAGTTAAAAGTTAAAAGTTAAAAGTTAAAAGTTAAAAGTTAAAAGTTAAAAGTTAAAAGTTAAAAGTTAAAAGTTAAAAGTTAAAAGTTAAAAGTTAAAAGTTAAAAGTTAAAAGTTAAAAGTTAAAAGTTAAAAGTTAAAAGTTAAAAGTTAAAAGTTAAAAATTAAAAGTTAAAAGTTAAAAGTTAAAAGTTAAAAAGTTAAAGTTAAAGAGTAAAAAGTATAAAACAGAAAGAGGAAAAACAGGACAGGAGAGAAAACAAATGGAGAGAAATGTAGACGGATAAAACGGAAAAGAAAAACAGAAAGTGACCAAAAAGGAGTATAAGCAGGACAATATAAGAGGAAGAGCGAACCAGACAATAACGTAAAAAGCGATAGAAAATGGATGAAAAAGTGAAAAAAACGAAAAGCAGGATTGAGGAAATAAAAAAAGTCGAAACAAGACAAAAAATGATAAAAAATGAGCCTGAAAGCGAGAAAAAACGAAAACACGGAACAGAGGAATATCAGGAATCGGGAACAGGGTGAAAAATGGGACAGAAAATGAAGAGAAAAGGAATAGAGAAAGAGGAAAGCGGTGGAAAAAATGAGAAAACGAGAAAAAAAATACGAAGAAGAAAGAAAACGAGACAAGAAGGAGAATAGAAATCAGAAAAAGAAAGAAACCATAAGAGCAAAGAACAATAGTGTTTGAGATAAAAGAAAAGAAAACACGAGCACACGAGAAAAGAGATCAAACGGGATGAAAACAAAACGTAAAAAGTATAAAGTCAAAAATTAAAAGTGAAATGCTAGAAGCAGACAGTGAAAAATAAAAAGTAAAAAGCAAAAAGTAAAGAGCAACAAGTTGAAAGTAAAAAGAGACTCGAAAGTCGAAAATTGAAAGTCCAACGACGAGAATTCAATGTTGCAAATCGAAAGCCGAGAGTCGAAAATCGTTGGGAGATGAAAGTCGAGAGTCGAACATCAAAAGTTAAAAATCCAAATTCTTTTGACTTTTGTCAAAAGTCGAAAATCCAACGGCGAAAATCCAAAATCAAAAGTCCAAAATCGAGAATCGAAAGCCGAAAATCGTTGGAAGATAAAAGTCGATAGTCGAAAATCCAACGTCGGGAGTCGAAAATCGAAAGTTAAAATTCGAAAACCGAAAATCTGAAGTCAACAATCAAAACTTGGAAGTTGAAAATCGAAAGTCAAAAGTTAAAAGTTAAATGCCAGAAGTCAAAGGTCTAAACTTAAAAGTCAAAATTTGGCAGTCGAATATCGAAAGTGAAAAGGGGAAAGTCGAAAGTCGAATGTCGCGAATCGGAAGTCGATGATCAAAAATCGAAATGGAAGGTCGAAATCGATTATTGAAAGTCAAAAGTCAAGAGTCAAAGGACAAAAACGAAAAGTTAAAAATGAAAAGTCGAAAATCGAAAGTCAAAAGTCGAGAATCGAAAGTCGAGAATCGAAAGTCGAGAATCGGAAGCCGAGAGTCGATAGTCGAAAACCCAACGTTGAGAGTCGAAAATCGAAAGTGGAAAGTCGGAAATCAAAACTTGGAAGCTGAAAATCGGAAGTCAAAAGTCAAAAGTTAAATGCCATAAGTCAAAGGTCAAAACTTAAAAGTCAAGAGTCAAAATTCGAAAGTCGAATATCGAAAGTGAAAACTGCAAAGTCGAAAATCGGTTGGCGCGAGTCGGAAGTCGATGGTCGAAAATCGAAAGTCGGAAATCGATCATCGAAAGTCAAAAGTCAAGAATCAAAGGGCAAAAATGAAAAGTTAAAAGTCAAAAGTCGAAAATCGAAAGTCAAAAGCCGAGAATCGAAAGTCAAAAATCCAACGTCGAGAGTTGAAAATCGAAAGTCAAAAGTTAAAAATCGGCAATCAAAAGTCATAAGTCAAAAGTCGGCAGCCGAAAAACGAAACATAAAAGTTAAAAGTTTATAAGTCAATGGTCAAAATTCTAAAACACGAAAGTGAAAAATGGAAAGTCGAAAACAGAAAGCGGAAAGTCAAAAATCGAAACTCGAAAGTCAACAATCAAAACTTGGAAGCTGAAAATCGGAAGTCAAAAGTTAAAAGTTAAATGTCATAAGTCAAAGGTGAAAACTTAAAAGTCAAGAGTCAAATTTCGAAAGTCGAATATCGAAAGGGAAAACTGGAAAGTCGAAAATCGAACTTCGCGAGTCGGAAGTCGATGTCGAAAATCGAAAGTCAAAAGTTAAGAGTCAAAGGGCAAAAATGAAAAGTCAAAAGTCGAAAATCGAAAGTCAAAAGTCGAGAATCGAAAGTAGAAAGTCGAAAACCCAATGTCGAAAGCCGAGAATCAAAAATCGGAAATGCGAAAGACGAAAGGTAAAAATCGAAAATCGAATGTCAAAAGATAAAAGTAAAAAATTAGAATCGGCTGTCAAAAGTAAATAATCAAATGTTAGCAGCCGAAAATCGAAAGGTAAAAGTTAAATGTCGTAAGTTTAAAAGTCAAAAGTCAAGAGTCAAAATTCGAAAACACGAAAGTAAAAAATGGAAAGTCGAAAACCGAAAGCGGAAAGTCAAAAATCGAAAGTTGAAAATCATAAGTCGGAAAACGAAAATCAACAATCGAAAGTGGAAAGTCAGAAGTGGAAGGTCGAAATTCGAGAGTCGAAAATCGAAAGCAGAAAAACAAAAGTCTAAAGTCGATAGTTAAAAATCAATGTTCGAAAGCTGAATTTCCAAAATCGAAAATCGGAAGTTGAAAATCAAAAGATAAACGTCAAAAATCAAAGATAAAAGGTCTAAAGTCAAAAGCGGAAAGTCGAAAATCGACTAAAATTCTTGAAATGTAAATTATAAATCATCATTCAAAGTCGAGAATCGAAAGTCGAAAATCCAACGCTAAAAGTAAAAAGTGAACAGTAAACTTTTACTGTAAAACAATAGTCGAAAGTCCAAAGTCGAGAGTCGAAAGTCGATGGTCGAAGTTCGACAATCGAAAGTTCAAAGTCAATAATCGTAAATCAGACGTCGAGACTTGAAAGTCGAAAATTAAGTCAAAATTCAAAAATCCAAATTTAAAAGCCAGAAGTCGAAAGTCGAAAATCCAACATTAAGAGTCGAAAATAAAAAGTGGAAAACTAATATATTTTGAAACGGTGGTTCTACAATTGTAGAATATTAAAATATTAATTTAAAAAATATTAGTATTAATGCCTGTCCGCATTTCAAGATCAAAGACTAAAAACGCGAGTTTAGTCTAAAAGTGGAAAGTCGAGAATCGAAAGTTCACACTCGAGAATAGAGAGTTGAAAGTCAAAAATCCATCGTCGAAAATCGCGAGTAGAATATCGGAAGCCAAAAATTAAAAGTCGGAGTCAAAAATCGGGAATCAAAAGTTAAAACAGAAATATCAAAGGTTAAAGGTCTAAATTTAAAAGTCAAAAGTCAAGAGTCAAAATTCGAAAATCGAAAGTGAAAAATAGAAAGTTAAAAATCAAAAATCGAAGGTGGAAAGTCAAAAGTTGCAATTCGTAAGTCGAAATTAGAAAATCGAAAGTCGACAAACGAAAGTATAAAGTCGATAGTCAAAAGTCAAAGGCTGAATTTTGATAATCGAAACTTGGAAGTCGAAAGCCGGCAATCGAAACTCGAAAGTCGAGAGTCGATAGTCAAAAATTCAACGTCGAGACTCAAAAATTGAAAATCGAAAGTGGAAAGACAAAAGTTGAAAATCGAAAGTCCACAATGGAGAATCGAAAGTCGAAAACCCAACAACAAGAGTCGAAAGTCAAATCAAAAGTCGATAGTCAAAAGTTAGATAAAAGTCCACAGTTTAGGCAAAAGTTGAAGGTAAACAATAAAAAGTAAAAAGAAAACTGAAAGTAGAAAATCGAAAATCCAAAGCCGAGAGTCAAAACTGGAAAGCCGAGAGTCAAAACTGGAAAGCCGAGAGTCGTTAGTCGAAAATTCTATGTCGATTCTCAAATATCGAAAGTCGAAAGTAGAAAGTCCACAGCCGTGAATCAACAGTAGAAAAATCCAGCGTCGGGCGTCGAAAATCGAACGTGGAAAGTGGAAAGACAAAGGTTGAAAATCGAAAGTTCACAGTCGGGAATCGAAAGTTGAAAGTCTAAAACCAAGGTTGAGAGTCGAGAGTTAAAAGCCGTTTTCGTAAGTTAAAAACCGAAAGTTGAAAATCCAACGTCGAAATTCGAAAATCGTAAATCGAAAGCCGAAATTTAAAACTCAAAAGTCCAATGTGGAAAACTGAAATTCGAAAAACAAAAGTTTAAAATCGATAATCAAAAGTCAAAAGTCGAAAGCTGAATGTCGAAAATCGAAAGTTGAATGTCAAAAGTCAACCATCGAAAGTAGAAAATCGAAACGTCGAAAACCAACAGATAAAGGACAATAGTCAAAGATTAAAGCTCAAAGGTTAAAACTTAAAATTTAAAATGCAAAATTTGGAAGTAAACATTTGGAAGTCAAGCCAAAAATCAAAGTTCGAGAGGTAAGGTCGAAGGTCGAGAATCGAAAGTAGAAAGTCGAAACCCCAACGTCGAAAGTCGAGAGTCAAAAATCGGAAATGCGAAAGTCGAAAGTTAAAAATCGAAAATCGAATGTCAAAAGATAAAAGTAAAAAGTTAGAATCGGCTGTCAAAAGTAAATAATCAATTGTCGGCAGCCGAAAATCGAAAGCTAAAAGTTAAATGGTATTGGTAAATAATATCATAAAACCCAATGCTGAAATTCGAAAGTCGAAAATCGACAGTTGAAAGCCGGAAATTAAAATTTGAAAATCGAAAGCTGAATTTGGAAACTCGAAATTTGGAAATCGGAAGTCCAAATTTATGAGTCAACAATCAAAAGTGCAAGATCGAAACTGGGAAATCGAAAGTCGAAAGCCAAAAGTTAAATGTCGGAAATCAAAAGATAAAGATTAAGGATCGAAGGTTAAAAATCAAAAGTCAGAAATTGAAAGTCGAAAATCGGAAAGCGAAGGTCGAACAGCGAAATTCGACAGTCGAAAGCCGTAGGTCGAGAATCGTAGGTAGAACATCAAAAGTCGAAATTCGAGAGCTGAATTTCGAAAGTCGAAAGATGGAAATCGAAAATCGAAAGTCGAAGTTGAATGTCAGAAGTCAGAGGTTAAAGGTTAAAGGTTAAGGGTCAAAATTTAAAAGTCAAAAGTCGAGAGTTTATCTTTTCGAAAATCGAAAATAAAAAATGGAAAGTTGAAATGCGTAAGTCGAAATGCGTAAGTCGAAAATCGAAAGTTGAAATTCATAAGTCGAAGGTCGAAATTCGAAAATCGAAAGTCTAAAAAGAAAAGTCTAAAAGTCGACAGTTAAAAATCATTGTTCGAAAGCTGAATTTCGGAAATCGAAAGTCGAGAATCAAAAGATAAACGTCAACATTTTTTTAAAAAAAAGGTCAAAAGTCAAAAGTGGAAAGTCGAAAATTGACTAAAATTGATATGTGAATTATAAATTATTTTCACTCAAAGTCGAGTTTCGAAAATGGAAACTCGAAAATTCAACGTAAAAGGTAAACAACAAACAGTAAAACGTAAAACGGTAGTCGAAAGTCCAAACTCGAGAGACGAAAATCCATAATCGAGAGTCGAAAATCGAAAGTGGAAAGACAAAAATCCAATGTCAAGAGTCACAGGGGCACAGGATTACAACTATTCCACTCAACTCCATCAATGGGTATGAGCGATCCGTAAACTGTGTACGGCAATCGGGGCCTGCCACAAAAGACGATCATTAAGACTGTCGCAGTGGCCTTTTAAACCAATGCCCTTCTGGCATACAAAAAAAAAATGTCAAGAGTCGAAAGGTGAAAGTCGAGGGTTGAAAATCGAAAGTTCAAAGTCGAGCAGCGAAAATCGGAATCCGAAAGTCGAAAGTCGAAAATCAAAAGTGGAAAGTCAAAATTCGAAAATCGAAAGTCCACAGTCGAGAATCAAAAATAGAAAGTCAAAAATCCAACATCAAAAGTCGAGAGTAGACAATCGAAAGTCAAAAGCCGCAAGTTAAAATTTGAAAGTCGAAAGCTGAATTTTGAATGTCGAAAGTTGGTAATCGATAGTTATAAGTCGGAAGTCAATAGTCAACAATCAAAAGTGGAACATTGAAAGTCTCAAACCAAAAGTTGTATGTCAAAAGTCAAGTCATAAAGTAAAAGGTTAAAAGTCAAGTGAAATATCGAAAATCAAAACTTGAGAGTGAAAGTCGAAGGTAGAAAATCAAAAGTCGAAATCCGAAAGTCGAAAATTGATAGCCTAAAGCCGAAAGTCAAGAGTCGAAAATCGAAGTTCTACCCAATTAAAATTCATCACTATATTGTCACTTTTTCACCGTCGATTTTTCTATAATTTTTTTCGGCCGTTCCATTCATCACATCACTCGCGAAACTTAACTTGAAACACAGAAAACTTGAATTTACCACCCGGACAGTTATCTGGTAAGATATTATGATGATTTTGCCCAAACTGTTCACTTGAATTGATATAAAAAAATTTACTTCGTTTCGATTGCAATTGCGAATCCGCGACCGTCGTTGTTGATACGCTACCAAGGAAACGGGAGTTTGAGCAAGAAATTGGCCAATAATTTTTGCTATTAAATTAACGGTCGTAAAGTGTCGAAAATATAGTTATAAAATTTCTCTGATAATAAAATTCACCGTAAACAACATTTAATGTGATAGAATCACTGTCGGATCTAGTTCAACAGCAAAAATGTTCATAAAAGATTGTTACCTACTACTAGCAACTCAGCATAAACTTAACTTAAACAAAACGATAGTGGAAACAAGTACTGAAATCAGTAAAAAAGCAGCTGGCCTCTGACGACCTTCACCTTAAAAGTCGAATATCGACAGTCAAAAGTTACAAGTCGGAAATCAAAAGTTGAAGGGCAAATGTTAACAGTCAAAATTTGAAATTCAAAATCTAAAAGTGAAACGTCAAAAATCGAAAGTTGAAAATCGAAAGTAGTCGGGAGTCGAAAGTCGAAATCCGAAAGACGAAAATCGAAACTCGGAAGTCGAAAGTTAGATGTCAAAAGTCAAAGGTTAAAGGTCAATAATCAACATTTAACCCTCTAACGGGTAAGACCGTCTGTAGACGGCCTTTGCTTTTGGAGCTCCAGAGCCACATACGAAATTTATCTTGAATTGACGATATGAGAAATATGTTTAACGTAGATTTCCTGGCATGTTGATATTAATATCACAATATTCTGACCATGCGTTCAAAAGTTATCATCTTTCAAAAACAAGAATTTCGAAAAATTCCGAAAAAAATTATGGTGCGAATATTCCCTTTTCTACGTTTGAAGAAAAAGGACATTTAAAACAAAATGTTCGACCTCAAATTTTTCCTATGAGTAATTTACATGCTTTTTTTCAATTTTGTGATATATTTGAACTGAAAAAATATTTGGGTAGAGCGTTAGGCATGAAATACTAAAAGGAGAAATTGAACTTTTTCATATCTAGCGGTCCTACAGATAAATATTTGCCCATGAAAATCAACACTCGAGCTTCTTTTGAGTGTACTTTCATGATAAAGTAATCATTTGCTCGATCGCATCGTTTTTACGATGTTGCCCGTTAGAGGGTTAAAATTCAATAGTAAAAAGTCCAAAGTCGCAAATGGAAGCTCGAAACTCTAAAGTTGAAATTTGAAAGTCGAATACCGAAAGACATATTTCGAAAGTCGGAAAGTAAAAATCTAAAGTCAGAAGTTAAAAGTCGCAAATTGAAGGTGAGAATCAAAAATAGAAAGTCTTTCGAAGTCGAAATTCGAAAATCGACAGTCTAAACTCGAAAGCTGCATTTTGAAAGTCGAAAATCGGAAGTCGAAAGTCAAAAGAGAAATGTCAAAAGTCAAACGTTAAAGGAGAATAAACAAAATATGAAATTCAAAAGTAAAAAGTCCAAAGTCGAAAGTCGAAAATGGAAACTCGAAACTCTAAAGTTTCAATTCGAAAGTCGAAAATCAAAAGTCATAAGTCGAAAACTGACATTCAAGAGTCGAAAATCGAAAGTTAAAATTTGAAATTCGAAAATCTAAAGTTGAAATTCGGAAGTCTAAAAAAGAAAGACATGTTTCGAAAGTCGGAAAACGGAAATCTAAAGTCGGAAGTCGAAAGTTGAAAGTCAAAAGTCCAAAGTTGAATATCGTAATACGAAAATTCAAAAGTTAAAAGGTTAATATCAAAAGACGAAAATTGAAAGTGCAAAGTCGAGAATCAAAAATTGAAAGTGTAAAATCGAAAGCCGAGTGTCAAAACTCGAAAGTCGAATGTCAAAAGTCGAGAGCCTATATTCCAAAGCCAAAAATTGAACGCCTAAAGTCAAAAGCCAAAGTCAAAAGTCGAAAATGGAAACTCGAAAACTAAAAATGTAATAAAAACCGAGCTAGACGACTGAAATACTAAATTGGCGAGCCATACAAAAATTGAACGAAGCAAATGCTGGTAACAAGTCGAAAATCGGAATCTGGAAAGTTGAAAATTGTAAAGTAAAAACTTGATTAGCAAAAAAATTAAAAAATATTAAAAATTGATAATGAAAAAGGTAAAACATAGTTAAAAGACAGTAAAATGAAACGTGAAAATCTAGAATAGTGAAAAATTCAACGTGTGCAACTGCACAGAAGAATAGCTAAAACTAAATCACTCACGGTAATCCAATGAATCAGCAACTTGCCGTATCTTTTTTATCGTGTCCAGCATCAAGCAGTGCCCTTTGGTCAAATACGCGCTGGAAAATAATACCAGCATCTGCAATCTCTTCATGTTTCACACCTCGCTATTTTTTTTCTTCTCTCTTATTTTTGATTTAATTTTTTCCGCCGACAGCACTGGTGCACGGGATGCTGCTGCGCAAAGGTCGCCTCATGGTACCGCCGGTTTACGTGGCCCAAACGGACGATCTGGATGTCCAGCTGCAGACGGACAGTAGCAGTAGCAGTAGCAGTACGTCGGGTGAGCTGATGATGACACAGCACGCTACCGCCGGCCAGGAGGACTTGAAGCTGCAAATTTCGCTCGTTAAACCAACCGGCGGGACGAGCATCTCGCGGCTGGATATCGTACCGGACGTGAATCACAATGTGACGCAAATAAAGATCCCCTGCAGCTACTTCATGTACGGTGGGATTTACGAACTGAGCGTGGAGCGCTCATTCACCGCAAGCCAAAGCAGCAGTAGCGCTGATCCGGTGGAATTTGATGAGCGGTTGAGACAGCAGTTGAATGTGAGTTGGCCAACACCAACGGTGAGTCTAGTGCCTGGTACTATCAGTACTTATCCAGAGGAAATTGTCCGGGGGACATTGCAATTTTCCGATGCTCGTTGTCCCAGTTCGACGGTCGTCGTCAATGACGAATCAGTGGACGTCCCAGAGTTCTGGCTCGAGCTGGTCTACTGTGGCCAGAACAAGGAATGCCCACTGGAATCTATTTCCAAACCTCAAATTCTATTCTCCGAACAAGTTCGGGGCTATCCTAGCTTAAGAGTGATTAATTTTCGCTGTGATCTATTCGGACTAGCCGGATACTATCTGTTACATTTACGTTCGGACAGTCGGGATCCGACGTTGGCAGGAGTTTTGGCCGGAGCAAGAGCTCTTCTGAAGGCTGACTGGAGCAAGCAGTACGTTTTCACCGTTCACGCTCGAAGTATATTTCCCTGCGATGGCCACAGTTTCGGCGTTCGGGTTCTTTTCCAGTATCCTTCCTGCATTCTAAACCACTCGGACCGAATACGGGTGTACGCCAAGCTCCGTGCGGATGTTTCATCACTGGTGCCTCCGACTTCGCTGCATTATATCGCGGAACAACGCGTCCAGAAGGGGCAGCACGCGCTTTATTTCGAGTGCGATCTGTTTTCCGAACGGTACATCGAGTACTGTTTCGTGTACGTGAGCCAGGCCATTTCCGGTGCCGTCGCCGACATTCGGATGGATTGCGTTCCAACGCTTCCGGTTTTGCGTGAGTTTTTGATTAAAAATCACCAGCTTCGCAATGAATAAATTTTCGTTTACTTAACTTCTGCTTCTCTTTCGTCGATAATTCAGCTTCCGATTCCGGTGGCTGGGGTCCCTGGAGCAACTGGACACATTGTTCGACCACGTGCCGTGGAGGGGTGCGCAATCGGTATCGCTTCTGCGATTCGCCACCACCCCGGTATGGAGCAAAATTTTGCGAGGTAAGTAATTGCACTTTCATTGATTGAACGTGAAAACTTTCGATTCTTATGTACAAATATTTTCAATCATTTCATTGAAAGTTTTCTTTTCAATCGTTTTCTTTAAACTTTCAACGTAAAAAACTAACGACCGTAACAAGAGCTGTATAATCGATAAAACGCACCGCGCGGTATTTCATATGACCGCCAAAAACATGCCCTAACAAAAAATATACTTTATTTTCTATTCGCGCACCAACCGGTGCGATGATTGCTGCTGCTCGCCTGCTAAGCAATTTACCGTTTCGCAGAAGCGAAATCATTCAACCCATCAAAGGAGGCACCGGTGCCGCAGGCTCGGCAACGCGCTGCAATCCACGGCAAGGTGTAAAAAAATATTGGAAATTTATTGCTTTCACAGTCAGCCATACTTTCTGCATTCTCGCTGGCTTGGAGGAAAATGCCCGTTTTAATTTGCCACCCATTATGGCGCTTTCGCCGGCACACGGATGTGCCGAGGCCGAAGCATGTGCGCGTCATCTTCCCCAGCACCACCTATAGAACACGGAGTAGGCGGATTTGAAAATTTCACAGGCTGAACATTGCCTATTTCAGCATTTTTATTAAATTGAACTTTAAGGAATGACGTTTTTTTCAGACCTTCACTTTATTGTTTCCATTTCCACTTTTAATTAGCGAACTTCAAAAATTCAAATTTTCAAGTCAATGCAAAAGTTTTTGCTTCACCGAACTGCACCCGGTTCGTTGAGGTTGGCGGGAGGAGGGAAATATTTGAATATGAACCGTCGAAATGTAATCAAATGCCGACAAACCACATCACCTTCCGATGTCCGACCCCCGCCATACCACTGCACCGAAGGCAAAGCAGGCTATGAGAATGGTATGGCTACTGTAAGAATATATTAAATCGATACCGGCGAACAGTGGAACGCGCTCCGTACGGGCGTTGGACAAAATTTAGCAGCTTTTCGGTAACAGATTTATATTTAAATTAGATATATTTAATAACTTAATCGGAAAATTGAAAATTGAATCCAATAAAGAGTACGCTCAAGTCGCTTTTTGCGCTCCGCGTAATTCCGAAATTCGCGTAAAAATCGCGTAAATTCAAAAATTCGCGTAAGAACTTAAAAAATCAGAACTTAAAAAGGCTCATCTTGATACATCTTGATCTAGATCTTAAATAAAACAGCATTACTAGCATAGTCACACCGAGGCATTCAAAACAAAATTAGTAATTTAATATTTGATAGTGTTTTGTCGGCAGAACAGACAGAAGAGGACTAAAAAATCCCTTCCTAAAATTATTTTATTGTTTAAAGCCACTATTCTTTGGGATTTCATTCTTAGTCTGGCGAATTCAAAATCTGTTTAAAATACCAAGTATTAATGATTTAAACATAAGCCTACATCACTCGCGATTTACTGCTCCCGAAAAAACCAGCTTCCAAGATTTTGCAGAGTATTCAACGTGACAGATGAGTATCGAATAATGATGACACTTGATTAAAAACCCGCTGCAGGCCACCGATAGCGCCATTCATAGAGTAATTAGTAATTAGGGGTAGTCTGCTCCATAAGTGCGGGGCTGGCTATTCTACCCTGCAGGCAGTCCGCAATAAACAAAGCTCTAGACTAGAGGCAGCTCTTCGAATCGCTATCGCTATCTACAGCTATCGGATCTCCAATGGTGGACGTTTCAACGCGAACCCAGCGGGAATCAATTCCTAAAGCCATCATGATCCAATCCTATCCAAGATCCAACCCATATATGGTCGGTGTTAAATCAAACCAGATGTTGACGTAAAGCCAACGGGGAAAGAGGAAAAGAACACCCAAGTTTTTGAATAATGATGATTGTGTATTCCTGCGAAATGGACATATATGCATCAGTGGAGTACAATTTATCGACTCTGGGAAATCACTTACGTTTAGTGTTCTTAGTCCTTTTTATCTGTCTGTTTTTGTCTATCTCAGTGCTTTTTATCACGTTCTATCCTTTCCTGCACTCTATCTAGTTGTTCTATAATTTATTAACCGATTACTTTCACATAACCTTTTTAGTTTGTATTAACAATTTACCGCATGGAAAGATGCTACGTGTCGGCGCATGCACCGAATACCTCCGCAAAAGCGCCTGACTTCAGATCACTGTTTACAATAATTTTAGTATTTTAGTTTGTAATGCATGCTGCATGTTATTTTTAATGTCTTACCGATAAGTATATAGTTTTATTTAGGTTTTTTAATTGCAATTCCAATTATCCTTGGATAAAGCAGATTTGTAGGTCACCTGACAAATTAACTCATTAGCATTAAGTCACATTAAAGTTTAAGGCAATATCTTTACCAACTATGATAAGATTAAGTTTTATAATAAGTAGCTATAATCAGAACACTAAATATTTCATGGAGTATATCAATTTAACGTTTAACTATTTAGGTATTTAAGGAATAAATCAATTCTTGCTGCTTATAACATCACCGCACTACTATACTATGACGAAGCATTAACGAATGAAACCAGCTGCTTGTGACGTTTCTGACGTTGAGCGAGTTTACATTTCGCTTCGCCCGGATTAGAGTGACTATATACAGAGTGGCGACAAGTCATCCCAAATGTATGCAATGCAGGTTTTCCAAGGTTTTTCTTTCTCTTTCCTGATGCGCGTTGGATAGGTCGTCTGCTCGATTGGAATGACACTGACAGATAATTATCATTCCAATTTTGACATTGTCGCCACTCTGTATATAGTCACTCTAGCCCGGATATGGTTGATGCATAAACGTCGCCTTCGTGAGACGCGCCGACCGAGGGGTCGTACTCGTAACACCAGACGAAGTCGCAAAATTTAAAAAAATGAGCAAACAATCAAGAATTTTCTAAGCTACATTTTACTCTAATCAGACCATATAAATGTTGCAAACAGCCAGAGTTATAAGATGATTTCGATCGAATGATGTTTTATGATCTAATCCAGTCTAGTCCAGTCCAAATTCAATCTACATCCAACTCAAAATTCTGTCCATTTCCAACCCAAATCTAATCCAAATCCAATATAAATCTAACTTCTAATTCTATCCAAAGCCATCCTATCTAAAACAAATCTAAATTGGATCAAAATTGAATCCAAATCCAATCCTGATCCGATCCAAATCCAATCCAAATGTACTCCAAATCCAATATTAATTTAATTCCATATTCTATCCAAATTCAATTCATGTTCATATAGGAATCGAAATCTAATCCAAATCGGAATTCCCATCAAATTTAATTCAAAATTCTATCCAAATCCAAGCAAATTTCAAATTCTATCCAAATTCAATTTAATTTCAGTCCAAATCGAAATCCAATCCAAATCAAAGCCAAATCCAATCTAAATCCCATCCAATCCAATGCTAAATTCGATCCAAACCTATTTTAATCTGAACCAAATCTAAATTGAATAAAAATTAAATCCAAATTCAATTCCAATCCAAATACAATCCAAACCCAATCCCGATTTCAATTTAATTCCAGTCCAAAACGAAATCTAATCCAAATCTAATCGAAATCCAATCGAAATTCAATTCTAAATTCTATCCAAATCCAATCTAATCTCAACCAAACCTAAATTGGAAGATAAATGCATCTAAATTGCAAACCAAAGCTAATCCAAATCCAATCCAAATCCAATCCTAATCCAATTTAAATCCTATCGAAATCCAATCCAAACATAATCCAATTTCAAACCAAATCCAATCGAAATTTAATGCAATTCTAATCCAAATCCAATCTAGTTCCAAATTGTACCCAAATTCAATTCAATTCCAGTCCAAATCGGAAACCAATTCCCATCCAATCCAATCCTAAATTCTATCCAAACCTATTTTAATCTAAACCAAATCTAAATTGTACAAAAATTGATTCCAAATTCAATTCCAATCCAAATCCAATCCTAATTCAAATTAAATCCAATCCAAATCCAATTCAAATACAATCTAAATCTAATCCAATCCAAACCAAATCTAATCCAAATTTAATGCAATTCCAATCCAAATCTAATCTAATTCCAAATTTTATCCATATTTAATTCAATTTCAGTCCAAATCGCAATCCAATTTCTATACAATCCAATCCTAAATTCGATCCAAACATATTTTAATCTGAACCAAATCTAAATTGGATAAAACTTAAATCCAAATTCAATTCGAATCCAATTCCAAATTCAATTTAATTCCAATACAAAACGAAATCTAATCCAAATCCAATGGAAATCCAATTCAAATCCAATCGAAATTTAATGCAATTCTAATCCAAATCCAATCTAGTTTCAAATTCTATCCAAATTCAATTCAATTCCAGTCCAAATAGGAAACCAATTTCCATTCAATTGGGTATTTTAGCGGTATTTAAATTCTCGCATATTATGATAATATATGATGTCACTGTAAAGTCACATGAAGACTTTTTCAAATTTGACGAGTGAAAGTAATAAAAAAAGCATTTTTTTCATTTAAAATTTTTTTTTGGGATAAGACGATAGCTTATAAGTAAACCATTTTTCTTCTCAGCTCGCCTTAGACAACACAGTGGATAGATAAACTATGGTCGACAGCCGATACAGGTTTCATATGGGAGCTGTCAAAAGCTCGGTCAAAATGAAAAGCTCTATCAGAAAGATAGAAGAGAGGAAGAGAACTTCTGACATCATTTCAATCAATCGGCTTGGTTGATATCTGTCAAAAAGCAAATCATTCTATTTTTGATTTTTATTAATTTTTTCATCAAATATTCACTTAATTGAAATAAAAAAAGAACTGTTAGATTCAGAAAACGACGGGCTATCAAATGAGGTAAAAAAGCAACTTTTTTGGGAAAATTAAAATACCCAATTCAATCCTAAATTCTAACCAAACCTATTTTAATCTGAACCAAATCTAAATTGGATAAAATTCAATTCTATTCCAATACCATTCCAATTCAATTTAATTCCAGTCCAAAACGAACTTTAATCGAAATCCACTCCAATCCTAACTCAATCCAATCTTAAATTCTATCCAAATCATATCCAATCTCAACCAAACCTAAATTGGTTAAAAATTGCATCTAAATCCAATCCAATCCAAATCTAATACAAATTCTACCTAAATACAGTCCAATCCAAATCCAACGGAAATCCAGTTGTTGGCAGCATACCACTACATAGCCCTTGTTTCATACCAATCCAGCCAAATCAGCATGAAACAACCGTGTTGCCTCAGGAAAAATAGCAGACGAGTTCAAGTCTAAATTTAAGTCCAATTTAAGGTATAATTTTAAGCGTAATACATTTCGAATTCTAAATTGATGTCCTATGTTGAGTTGAATTTCGAATCCAATTTCATGCCCAATTTCAATTCCGATTTCGAATCTCCAAGTATAATTTCATTCCTATTTTAAGTTCAGTTTTCAATTCAGTTCTAGCCTAATTTCAAGTCCAATCGGTGCTAAGTCACACCAAACTATGTGACTAAATGCTGATTTTTTAGAAACACGAATTCAAAGTTTGCTGCTTTGTGTTGTTTGTGCCTTCTAATCGTTCGAAACTGTCTCATACCTTTGACGGTTTGTAACATTTAGGTGATCAGATTATAGTTAAAAGTAGCCTACGAAATTCGTGATCGTTTGCTGTCATTAACTCATTTATTAAATTTTGCCGCTTGGTTCGGTCTGACTTAACACCGACAAATTTCAACTTTGGTTTTAAACCTAACTTAGGCTGACCAGACGTCCCGGTTTTTGTGGTACGGTCCGGGATTCGTATGGCTTGTCCCGGATTACCTAGCGTCCCGAAAAGTGGGACGCTAAGTATTTTAATTGTAAATTAAAATATACATTGGCAAATAATTTCACCATCATCGTCAGCATAGAGCTGGGCAAACTAGAGCTGTTTTAGGGTGTCGCTTTCATTCAATTCGATCTTGGGCCACACGTCGTCAATTTTCCATTGCGTCTCAGAAGTCACAATACGCTTCCAGCTTGGTCAAATCGACTCGCACGTTGCCCCTTCAGCGGGGTAAAAGTGCGAATACCGCGGGGCAAAAGTGCGAAGTTTGAAACCATAAAATTAGCACAGCAGTAGATAACAAAACCATAATATCTTCAATGTACGATGCGTTTTGGTAGGAAAAATTCTTAATTAGCGCCTTTCCTATTTTCCGCTGGCGTACTGCAGCCTCCATCAGATCGAAAATTTACCAAACGCCTTTTTTTTTGTTTCGAATGGACACTGTTTTCCTTCGGCCAGCATCTGTAGAGCATACAGTTTTCGACAGATCTTCCATTTCTAGTATCTGCAATGTAGTGCCTTAATCTGTATATAACTAAGTTTTTATGGCGGTAGATTTTACAATTTACGGAGGGAACGGTAGAAGAAAGTAGTGAAATAAAGAGTCGAAAAAATCTAACAGATTGAGACCAGGCGTGAAGGGGAAACAGCGGTAGATGAGGTAAGGAAGCGTCACATCAAGCAATGCTTAAGAAGTTGTGTAGGGGTCAGTCCCGACGTAGTGGTTAGCATTCACGCCTCTCACGCCGAGGACCCGGGTTCAAATCGCAACCCCGCAGATGTCACGAATGACCCAAGCTGTTAAAGTGACTATAGTCTAACAACAAAAAAAAAGAAGTTGAGTTGTGTACCGCAATCTTTTATCCGAGTTGGAGGATTACATGGGTCGAATCAAGCTGTAATCAGTGCATTACGACCTGTTTAGAACCCACTTCTGCCACCAGGACATGTGACTCGCAAGTGGTAATGATCCTTTTAACCACAGAGGTGCAGGACAAAAGAGAGACTCCACAACCCCCTTATTAAGCGTGCGACGTATTACAAATTCTACCAACACCTGGTAGGTTGAGTTATTTTTTGCCACAAATTGTGCCTCTTACTCCGTCTACTGTAGAAACCACCGACGGTTTGTCTATTCCATAGGAACGGAGCCTTTCCCCGAACACCCGCATGAAGAATCGTGGCTAACACGCTGACAGACAATAGACGATCAGCGTCACGCGCAGTACCTCTTAAGTCGCAAGGGCATAGTGTCATCGTCCCGTCAATAAACCGAGTTAGATCCTCAGTCCACGAATCGCACTTTTGCCCTGCTAGGCGCTTGACGATTTGAGGATTTGATCAAATTACGGAAAAGCGAAATAGGCGAACAAAAGCTTCATTCGACAAGCAGTTGGCGCCGCGGTAAAAATGACGATATTTTTATTTCAAGCTGTCAAAACACATAGAAAACTGAAATCATCCGAAGCGAATTTGATTTGCGCTTTGGAATCAATCAAATGTTATGGTTGGGTTAGAAAATAACATATATACTTACTATAATTTTTATTTGCCTGCATTTCATTTAAAACTATTAAAATTTTAATCTCTACCTATAAAAATGGATTTCTGTCTGTCTGTTTGTCTGTCTGTCGGGATGTTCCTTATAGAATCGAAAACTACTGAACCAATCGGCGTGAAAATTTGCATGTAGAGGTTTTTGGGACCAGGGAAGGTTCTTATGATGGTTAGAGACCCCTCCACCCACTAAGAGGGGGGGGGGGGCGCTCCCATACAATACAAATGAAACACAAATTACTGCATAACTCGAGAACTAATCAAGCAAATGGGACAAAATTTGGCATGTGGTTTTTGGTGACAAGAATTTATTCTACGGTAAATTGAGTCCCCTCCCCTCTTTATAAGGGGAATTATAACTCCTCTCCCCTTTAAGAGGGAGGGGGGGCTTCCATACAAATTTCCTCATAACTCGAGAACTAATCAAGCCAATGGAACCAAATTTGGCATGTGGGAGTTTTAGATGGCAGATTTTTTTTCTGTGTTGTATTTCGACCCCTTCCCCTTTTCAGAGGGGGGGCTCCCATACAAATGAAATACAAATTTCCTTATAATTTGAGTACTAATGAACCCTAGAATTGTCTTGAATGTCTTGAATTTTTTTTATGATAGTTAGTGACCTCTCACCCCTGTGGTAGGGGCATATGGATTCTCATTCAAATAAAACAGAAATTTTTGCGATATTCAAAAACTAATCGAACTCGAGAAATTCGAGACTTTTCCATAAAACATTAATCAATAACAAGACCACAAAAACTATCTATAGTAACACTAGATCATTCAGGACGAGACGGCCACGAGTGTTGCCGGCGACCCACCGTCGGAAGCGCCGCCCACTGTGGGGAGGCAATTCCCCGCCGAAATCACTACTGTCTAGGTTTATTTATTTTCCTAGGTCTACCTTGGTTTCCTGGAACGAGCGACAGCGAGTAAGGAGATGGTCTCGAAATGGTACTTTCCACATAAAAGTTTTCCATGAAATGGTACATTCCGCTTAAGGTTTTTCGCAAAATGATATTCGGCGTAATGTTGTACAATCATGGCGAATATTACTATCCGCTTTCTGGCTATGCAAAGAGGGGACAGGGGAGTTGTTTTTTACTTTACTGTAAGCAAAAATTGCAAATTTGTATATTAAACTACCCATTCCTGGTAACTAATAAGCCTTAACGTAAGCAGCAAATCAGCGTATCTGGCATTTTATACTGTACGTTATTGTATGTTAGCTTTTTGACTGCATAGGTGTTGTAAATTGGCATCCAAAATTGTATTCAAATTCTTCGTGTCGGTAATTAGCTGTGAATTAGCATTGTCAGCACTATAAGAAGGTTATCAGTAAAGTAGCTGTATATTTTGCCAAAATAGCATTTAAGTAGCATTTAAGGCGACTTAAATGCTTATTGGTCTACATTTGAATAGCATTGGTGATGCTTATTGGTCACCTGGGATGCTTTCATAGTTGCGTAACTGCCAAAATGAATCATTTAAGGTTAAACTCCTCAGAAACTTGCAAAACTCGAGATTGTGACAAAGATCATCCAAGATTCATGATTTATGTACAACACAGGTTAATTTGTGGCAATACGAAGTTTGTCGGGCCAGATAGTTAAATAATAAATAAATTCCAATAAATAAATTAAATTAAATTAGATTCAATCCAATCCAAATACAGTCCAAATTCAATCCAAATCTAATTCGAATCTAATACAAATTCTACCCAAATCCAGTCCAATCCAAATCCAACGTAAATCCAGTTGCCGGCAGCATAGCCTTTGGGTCCTATTCTCACAGTCACCTCACCTAAATTTTTCAGGTGAGGTGACAATTTGCGATTCTCAGAGTCACCTAGATGACTCCACTCACCTGGGTGACTGTACAAATCAAACGGGGAGCCGTTAGGTGAGGTGAGGTGACTGTGAGAATAGGGCGTGTGAGAAAAGTAATGTGAGGGGAGGGGACTGTAAGAATAGGGCACTTTGTTTCGTTCAAATCCAGCCAAATCAGCATGAAGCAACCGTGTTACCTTAGGAAAAAATAACAGACGAAACATTTTTCCAGACATTTATTCACACACATTCGTAATCCAAATTCAAGTTTCGAATTGAATTCTAAATTCATGTCCTATGTTGAGTTGAATTTTGAATCCAATTTCAGGCCCAATTTCAATTTCGATTTAATCTTTACACTTTTGGCTCTATCTGTACTGATTTTCATTTGGTTTTTATGCAATTAGTCTTAAAAGAACCACATTAGACTGACAATGAGCTTTATTAATAAATAAGTTGGTAAATTATGGTTTAATCTCCCCGGATATGTTCCAGATCGCAGTGGGATATTTTTTGGCGTCATAACTAGCAAATGAAATAAAACTAGAAATCTGCTCAACTAAGTGCGCAAAAGTTATTCCTTTCATTTGTGGTCGCCAAGAATGAATCTTAAACCGTCCTGTAGAGCGCTGGCTCATGTCCCACACTTCGGAACATCTGTTACCGGTTCTATCGGAACTCAAAATTAACCAGTTTGAATTTCCTTTGCAATTATGGCAACTGGAGTTTCAAATCACAAGATTTTTCTACATGACTTCTTGGGAGGTTTCTGTGAAGTGGTGCCTGCTTTTTCATACTTCCGAAGAAAAATCAAAATGGCCAAGTTTGAGTTCTGGTAAAACCGATAACGGATATTCCGGAATATCCACATCGGCTCAAAATAAATCCAAAAGTCCACCCAACAGCTCGCGTTGAAAAGCCCTATGATTTGATACTCATATTACTGAAGAAAACTCAAAATGGCCAATTTTGAGTGAAATCGAGAGAAAATCAGTTAAGATAAAACCAAAAGTGTAACAGAAAGTATCTTCATTTTTGATGTCGGGGACGTAATGGTTAAAGACTCCAAATATATTTTCATTCCTATTTTAAGTTCATTTTTCAATTCAATTCTGGCCTAATTTCAACTATTTTCAACATTGATCTTGAGTCTAACTTCAAGTACAATTTCGGGGGGGTGCGCCCGTAGCCATTAGGTTACCGAGTCTGCCTTGACAAGCGAGTGGTCGTGTTGTTGTTAAGTAACTTTAGCATGGATTTATTCTCAGGCCACACCAAATTCATTCTTTTTGCATTTTACCAACAATTAAACCTCTTATCAGGGCAAAAGTTATAGGTAAGAGTGGTATCGCTCGAGGTGCGAATGAAGCCTCTTGTCCAAGGGCAAATAATAACTAGTTTCCGCACTTCCTGGCTAGAGAGCATCGATTGACTGAAAAGTATTAAATAGTTTAAAAGGAAAAAAGGAGCGAAAAAACACCGGCACTTAAGCACGGATAACAAGCAATGCGCTCACTTTATAGCGCTACTACAAAAAGAACGAAGTGCGGAATACAACAGTTGGACGATATCTCAATAGATCAAAATACTAATCATAGTGATAAATGTTAATACAGAAAAAGAAGTACAATTTCAAATTAAATTTCATGTCCATTTTCAAGTCCGATTTCCTGTCCAATTTTGGGACTAATTCCAAAACCAATGTCAACTCTTATTGCAAGTCCAATTCTAAGTTGCTTTCTAGTCAAATTTCACCCTTTGATTTTAAGTCCAATGCATCCGAAAGTTCAGAGGTTTCAACCAAATCCGGCCCGGTATGATAAGTAAAACTAGAACCGCCACCCTGCGATCACTTTACTTTTCCTGGCCAAAACATGCATTAACATAACCAGTAAATCAATCGTTTATTGGCTGGCTGGCATTTTACGGCACGTTGCTGTATAATTTTTTGACTCCATAGCTGCTGTAAATTAGCATTCAAAATTCTATACAAATTCTTCTTGTCAGTAATCTGCTGCAAATAGCTATTGTCAGCACTAGAAGAGGGTTAGCAGTAAAGCAGCCATAGATTTAACAAAAATAATTTTAAAGTACCATTTAAGATGATTTAAATGCCTTTTAGCTTGCAGTTGAATTGCGTTGATAATGCTTATTGATTACCTGGGTAAGCCAGCTAATGAATAGAGTATAACAGCACTGTTGGCGCGGACGGTTTATTGAAGTATACTTTAGCCTTTGGACTTTAAGCAACAGCCCGTGATAGATCAACTGATCTCGGGGTTGCTTGCGGGACTAAGTTCTTTTGTTAGCGATAGCTCGATTGGGGTCGCATTAAACGCACAAAGTCTGAAGTCGAAATGGCTTGGTTTATTATCCGAAAGGTTTGCTTTTATAGCTAAATTTTGATGGAAAATATCGGTAATGCAAATCGATATTTTCCTTATTCTAAATGCATTCTTAAAGTTAAAAAGAGATAGACTACTGGGACAGAAAGATTCTTTGTTCGATACATTCGGTTCTGGAATTGTAATTCGAGTCCTTACACCGAGTCACATAGGCCACCGACAGGTCGGAGAGCTAGCTCAGCAAAATGCGTGCACTTGTGAAGTGTATGCATGGCGCTGGTGCTTGCGTTCGGTGGCCGCCGTGTGTCTCAATACGATCGGAGTTGTCTGTTTTGTTTTGCTTGTTGCATAATATTTATTTACATGATGTTGTGCATGGTTAGGGTAGAGTACGGATGGTACAAGAGTCACCATCCTGCACGCTCCCACCTATAAAATGAAGGGTGTTTAGGTTTACTAAGTTTAAGTCAAGTTTTAGTCGTTTGGATCGACCAAATTTTGATCGAAATAGCCTTTAACCGTGGAGATGGCTGCACTAAAAGTAATCGAATAAATTGTTCAAAAGTTACTGCACCTTAAAAATGACTTAAACCACAATTTTTAGGTAAAATTATCGTTAAATTTTTGAATTATTCGTGTTATTGAATTGCATACGAATGTGGTAAATTAACCTCCTTAATTAATGACTTAATTGGTGGTTAAAAGTAAGAAATTTCAAAAAAATGGTCACAACCACCCTATGCGGCAAATAAAATTTTTCTTCATTAAATATCAATCGAAATATATTTTTTTGGAAACAATGTCCAAAATTTACCCCACTGTGCATTGCTTTCCCCCGGTGTTGATTCCTCGTTGCGAACGTCGCTTTGGCAGTCCTGCCTGCCTGCCTGGCTGGGGCATCGTAGCAACCTGCGACGGTTTGCCGTTCGTTCACAGTTGACTGCAGACCTTTGCCACGAGTGGGTGTGCTTTCGCGTGATAGCTTTCGTGCACCATTCCGGACCATTCTCCCCACAATGCCCAAAGAAAAGAAACCGAAAAAACCGAAAAAGGCCGTAACGGACATCCAGCCGGTGGACGGTCTCAGTGCCGTTGATCGCCAGTTTTTCGAAATCACCATAAATGATCTAAATCAGAAGTTGGCGCGCCTTCGCACGCACAATGTGAAAATTGAAGAACGCAACGAGGAACTGGAAGCAAAGCTCAAGCAAATCGAGGAAGACCGAGCCGATGTGACGGCGTTCCTGGATCGAACCCTGCAGGAGAAGCTCGCAGTGATTATCGAGCTGGAGGATAAGTTGAGTGAACTATCGAAAGTGCGGGATCAGGAAAATGAAGAATGCCAAAAGCAGATTGTCAGTCTGGATGCCAAGTACAAGGCCATGCACGAACAGTTAACATCGGAAATACAGCTACTGACGGGAAAGTTGAACTCGATGGAAGAGTTTCGTCAGCAACGGGATGAACTGATGGCCAAATTTGACGCCCAAGACATGGAGTTGAAAGAGCAAAACAAACGACACAAAACCACCCTGTACGAAATGGAGCGTAAGGTAATTCTGGACAAGGATCGCCTGCGGAAGGATGTCGAAAACAAGCTACTTCAACTGTCCACAGAATTCACAAAATCATCCGAAATCCGGGTCGCTGCCCACACTCAGCGCTTGGTTCGTGAAAACATCGCACTAAACAACGAAATGGATCGTATGATCTTCACACAGGAAAGACTGGAAAAACAGTACTCTGAACTCAAGGCGCAGAACGTCGAGCTACGCAATCAGGCGGAAATCGATCTCATCGAGAAACAGCGGCTGATGCAAACCTGTCAGGAGCGACTGGACCTCGTTACACAGCTTGCCGATCAATACGAACAGCAGTTGCAAACGAACGCCCAGCTGAATGCCTACAAAGAGCGGGCGAACGAATTCGAAACGGAAACGCAATCCACTAAAAAGGAGTACAATCATCTCCGGCAAAAGGTACGCCTTCTAGAGCAATACGTGCACTACATTAACACCGACCGACAGGCGTTACGGAACGAATCGATTCATAACCGTCACGAGTTCGAGCGTATTTCGGAAATTCTGAAAACCGTCCGCTTCACCGTACGCTCCGCTTTCAAGGAAGACGAGCAAGAGGACGACCTTCCCTATCAGGAAATTAAGCGTAAGCGTCTGATTGCTGACCTGTTAAATGCGCTAACCGATTTGGAGCTGAAGCCACGTGTGGACGTTTCTGTGACCACGCTTCCACCCGACGGAGAGGAAGGTTACGAACAGGGTGATTTGGGCGTGATTCCTCGTGAAACTTTGGAGATGATCCTACAGAAGACGCAAGGGTACAACCTCCCGGAGACGCCCCTGCTGAGTTCGGAAACGGTTTCCGTCGAGGAGGAAGCCGAAAGTGTTGCCAGTTTGCAGATCGCTTCCGGTAGTGACGTGATTCTGGATGTCGTCAGCGGATCTCAGTTGGTCTTCAAGGGTTCCGAAGAGTCGTACGAAGGCGAAGGTGAAGAAAAGGATGGTGAAGGGGGTGGTGGTGAAGGGGGCAGAGCTAGTGAGCAGGACGAACGGAAAGCCGATGTGGATGGTAATGGAAGTGCACGATCGGCTGAGGATGAGGAGGGTAGCGGCCGAGGTTCTTCGGTCACCTCGGATCGACCGGAAGATGTGATTGTCGATGCTCCGGATGTGTTTGAAGATGAACCGATTGAGTTTACTGCCACGAAAAGTGATTCGGATTGAAGTGATATTTATTAGCCTTGTGTTAAATAAATTTGATTGTGTGAAGTAAAGGTTTTGTAGTTTGTTGCGTTCATTGGGCTTAATTAAAGCTTTTAATACGAAAAATACGGTACACAACTACGGGTGTTAACCAGAATTGGGGACATATTTTTCATTGGTTTATTGGTAAACAATAGATTAAAAATTTTACGGATGCTTTTTCAACGATGACACTTTAACTGCAGTTAAAACCCTATGATACAAAGTTTGAAAACCTTTGGTTTGCTTTGAACGTTTCGGAAAAATCGTCTGACGTGCCATCTTGGAAACATTATAGCTGTTATAATCGGATGTACTGCTTGTTTTTATCAATTTATCTCTAGTGTAATCGTGCAGTGACCAATTCAGCGAAGACCGCAAGTTTTTGACCTTCAGAGCAAGAGAGTTTCAGGCAACTATGTTGCCTTTATAACTTCAGTTCGGATTAAATACTCATCGTCGTAAAACTAGCAGCGTAGGGTCTTTTCAAAGAAGCCGCCATGGAACGAGGAATGGTGCCCTATGAAAAGAATACCGGCAGCTTATCCGGAATGTGAAGCGAGAATCATGAGAGAACTTTCTGGATGGCAAAAGTGAGCAACAGACTCCAGCCTCCGTAGACATTTCGCGGCTATGTGATCGATCGATAATTTGCTTCTAGACTTTGTTCAAAAAAGAAAGTGTCGAACCAGTATTTCAGAATACCGCCATCGCGGAAACTAGATAGAATGAATACATTAATGAATACAACACCTTCGCTCTTTGAAAAGCCAAGGGAAAGTCTGGAAGAAATGATGAAGTGCTGCAAATCCTTGAATACTTGCTACAGCTAATCAACCGCGAATGGACAGGAAGAACGCTCCTGGAAGCTTGAAAGCACAGCCTTGTAAAGCCATTCTTCAGAAGCTGACGTAACTGAAGCTGAATATCAGCAACATGGAACCCGCTGGATACCGACCCATCTCACTGACCAGCTGCATCTGCAAAACTTTGGGAAGAATGGAAAACCGAAGATTAACACATGTTTTTAAAGACCGGAAATCTGCTTGACCGCCGTCAACATGCATTCATATCGGGACATGAAATAGGCACGTACTTTGCTGCACTTGGCATGTTTTGAGTCGGCGAAGGAGATATTCCGAGAATCCTGAAGGACCAAGCTGGCGTCTGTCAAGGCTCCGTTCTTTATTCAATTACTTTATTTCGCATTTTTTTCCTACCGCACCCTGTATGTGAATTGGAAGAACAAATACATAAAAGGAAGAGGCTCAGAAGCGCGCTTCTCACGGACGGTAACTGTTGATGGTGACGAACTAGAAGTGGTAGATGAACCCGTGTATTTGGGATCGCTGGTGACCGTGGACAACAACACTAGAAAGAAACGTACACCGCCATACGAAGCTGACAATGGAGTATTCCACACAATACATTTTTGACATAAGCTGTGGCCCTCGCTGAAGCTGTTTGCAGTAGGAATTATATGAACAATATCAAATTTCAACCTCCCGGATCTTCTCCTCTACTTTTTACTCCCTTCTGAACGTAACACATTCGAGCCCCAGCTAATGTCATTCTCGTTTAATGACGAAACGACAAAATACTCCATGTATAAAGCAAAGCCTACTTGCTACATTTTTTTTTCGAAACTAGACCTTCTTCTGTTTTTATTCGACAGACTTCGCAGCTAACTGTTAGAGTACAGGACGATTGTGGGGCTAATGCTACGAGCCTATTGATTCTAAAAGCCGCTACCAGCTGTGCCTACGAACCTACGACGACTGAATTGTTAGTCCAGCATCGTACCTTGAGGCCAGTTGGGAGACACAAGAACAATACACAAAGCAGTTATTAAATTGGTAATTATGGATTTGAAGCTGTGACGCTGCTTACGGCAAGCGGAACGTACTGCGAATGATATATTGGCGGAGTAGAAACTGAAAGCAGAGAGTGGCGGAGACGTATGAATCGCCAGCTACAGGCAATGATTGGAGAGATTCCCATCGTACTTCTGACAAAAGTCGAAGGGTTACAATGGGCAGGGCACATCGTAGCGATGCCGGACGGCAGTGCAAAGAAAACCGTTCTCTTCAACAACCCCGCGGCACCAGGATAAGAGGCCCTCTACGTGCAAGATGGCTCGACCAGATCAAAAGCGATATCTATACTGCTGACGATGTTGACAGATAAAGGCATGCTACCCAACCAGCCGACGAGAGATCTTACTAAACGGCTTGTCAATTTTGTTGGACCGGAAGGCATCGTTCAAACAACATCTAGCACAAAACCACCATAAATCTCCATGGAACGTTTGATCACTGCAGCAGCAGGCAAACGAATGCATGGGATTCAATATCCGCGAAAGATTAGTGAAACAATCTCGGTACCACCCCCTCGGTATTCTCAGCTGAGGCAGCACGAATCTATGTATAAGCACCAGGGAATTCAGGAAAACATAAAATTACGTTCCGTCCGGAATTCGAGGGACCACGCTGTATCTATAATAACCCAATTAGCTCGAGGAAGGCATTGGGCGTGTTCGGATAGTTAAAGCTGGTCAAAGAATCTTTGAAGTAGTCACCTTTTGTTTGTGTAGCTCAAAGATCAGTCTTTTCCACTCTCGCTAAACCATCCGAATCTATCACGGTAAATGCACAGCAAACCTTTTTTACAGCTTGTCGCACTCGTTCATCTCCTCCTGTAACCACTTCCTCAACTCTATCGCGAACCCACGACCGTCTAATAATATCTTCGATTTCCGCAAGCACTGTCAGCAGGATCTCATCGTTGAGTTTCAACGACACGACGTTCAACGCTCTAATTGTCCCTTTCACGCTTCGTACCATCCGTTCCCAAATGCCCCCCAGATGAGGTGCAGAGGGAGGGTTAAACAACGGTTTCACAGCACTTTAATTGGCACGCACGATATTGGTGCCGTTGTCCGAAAAAACTTCAAGCGCAGAACCCCATCCGGGGTACGATGCTGGTCATACAAGCCAGACGTCGTATGTCCGAATCTCGACTGGGCGGTGCCGCTATCACAGTAATTTTTTTTTCGCCGGTTATCAGCAAAATTTTACTGATTTTTGACAAACTGAATTTTCAGTTATAAATTCAGAAAAATATTTTTACTGAAATGCTCAGCAATTTGAAACGTCAAAATTTTGCTGAAAATTCAATTCATTTAACTAGATTGCTGATCGTTCAGCAATCTTAATTTGACAACCTTTTGCTGACAAAAATCAGCAAACTTATCGATTTTTTAATTTTCTTCATAAAGAATTGTAATTTAATGAAAAGGGTTGTTTTTGAAAAATGTTTCACATTTATTAATCCAAAACACATAGCATCGATAACTTTTTAAAAACAGTATGACATTCTGCAAATTGGCGGCGAGTGAACATTAATGATATCAGCCATCTTTGCGTCTAAAAAATAGGAAAACTGTACATCCGATCTTTAGCAATCAATATTGAACTTACCTCATTGATATGATATGATAATACATGATTCACGTTAAAGCCATTATTTTTTAGATCCAAAGCGCACTACATCCAAATTTAGGTTAAAATATATTTTACATTGCTTTAAAACATGCTTTAATCCGCGAATCAATAAGCGTTTTGAAACCGCTCTCAAAATATCAATATCAAAACGGCCGCCATGTTTTGACAGTTCCGTTATAGCCATTACTGAGTGTTTAGCAAAGTAATCAAATTGCTGATATTCGGCAAGAAAATCATTTACTGGTTTTATTTCGGCAAAGCATATTGCTGAAAACCGATTTCGAGTTTTGGTGTATAATACATTAGAATTATCTTAACATCCAATGAGACCTGGAAACCTCGCAATAAACGATGAAAACGGGAAAAATCGCGATACGGAAAACTACGGCTACCGCCGCTTGCGTTGACAAGCAAAAGGCAACACCGCGGCGAAATGAACTGTCAAATAGGCGTTGCTGAAAAACAGGGTTTAGGGCAAGCAAAACAGGTGTTCAATAAGAGATTTTTTCAAATATATATGAAATTTAACAACAAAAATGAAATTTTTCTCACTTTAAGGGTCCTTAAAGTGACCTTAAAAATGACCCACATTCCTCAGCTCAAACCCACTTGTTTTATATTCAATCCTAAGACTATGGTTAAAATTTCTGCCAAATCGGTCAACATTTGCAGATTTGAGACCATTTTTAAGAGTTGTAGAATTTGTTGCTTCTCATATATCACCTGCCTAATCTTAGATCGTGTACAAAATGCTTAGTTGTAAGATTTGGCAGGTGATATATGAGAAGCAACAAATTCTACAACTCTTAAAAATGACCTGAATGAAATTTTGACCAAAGTCTTAGGATTGAATATAAAACAAGTGAGGTTGGGCTGAGGAATGTGGGTCATTTTTAAGGTCACTTTAAGGACTCCTAAAGTGAGAAAAATTTCATTTTTGTAGTTAAATTTCATATTTAATTGAAAAAATCTCGTCTAACTTTCGTAGAACCATAGTGAATGTGTATATATCCTGAATGCTTGTCCTCTAAGCTATCCAAAAATGTACAAAACACTTAAAATTGCTTTGAAAATTATTGAGTCATTCATGATAGTTTGTGTACACCTAACCAAGAAACGTTTTTTTGCAATAACTTGAAATTTTGGGGGTGGTAGGAAGATTTCAAATGTGTTTTTATGATGTACTAGGTGTGACTAACAACGTACACTAGGTCATTTGCGAAGTATTCTTTCCGTATAACACCATGTTATTTGTCACAGAGAATAATTCAATTACAGTGGTAACCCGATTTTGTCACTCCCCGATTTTGTCACCCCCGATTTTGTCACGTTTTTTACCCGATTTTGTCACGCTTTTGATTTATCAAAAGCTTAGTTTGAAAATCATTTTCAAACATGTCAAATGTGTTAAAACACTGTGAAAAGAACTGTGTTGATTATCGTGGAGTTTCCACAAAAGTGGTTTCATATCTCCACAACTATAATAGCTAGAAGGTCATTTTCTTTGGCAAAGTTCTTTATAATAATCTTTTCAACAATTTTGTAGAACATTGTTTTGCTCTATCTCTTACTACTTGAAAAATAAATTTTGTATCTTACTTTTAGGGGGGTTAATCAAAGAATCGTTCCTACCATAAGAAAGAGCTTTTTACGCTGTGAAATTTCTCAGAACATAGTTAACCAGTATAATCAACCATTTCGGCGCAATTAAAAAACGCGTGTTTTCATACCTGTGGGTTGTGCTGTGAACAGGTGACAAATGTCCACAGAGAGGTAGAAGGAAGTGCGAAATGTCCTAAAAGTGATCAGAATGAAATACATGTAGTTCGTTCTAAGTTATCTGCAAAAAAATTAAAATTGAAAATATACCCGATTTTGTCACTGTCCCGTTTTAGTCACCCCTAAATTCATCATGGGGGTGACAAAATCGGGTCATCACTGTATCGGTAGCACTGCCAAAATTGGTAGAATTTTTTACCCAAAATTTGAGTTTATACACGTTAAGGGCATTTTGAGTAGTTTCAACCTAGCTTTAGCTAAATCCGACCTATTTACGGGTAGAATCATTTAAGAGTGTACGAAGTGTGCAATAATTGGTAAATTACCCTATGCACAATCTATATATGGGCCATTCCACGCCAAGTGATCGAGAAAAAGTACAAACTTGTAATCGACCTTCTCGGATTTGAACCAAATTTTGTCAGATTGTTCGTTTCAGGTCAGCAGGAAAAAATCCTAAGTTCGGTGCCGATTGGACGTTCCCTCTATTCATGTTTAATGAAAAGACACGTTTTTGTCAAATCCTCTAATTTTCTTTTGCTTATATCTTTGGAAGTAGTAGGTTTAGATAGACTATTTTATCACGTTTCCAAAGAAAATTGTCCAAGGGATCCGAAAAAATATTGGCATGGCACTCGGACACTTGACGTGGAATGACCCATATATACAAGTGAGCGTGAGTTTGTTTGTATGTTCCACCATAACTCCAGAACGCCTTGAGTGATCTCCATCAAACTTGGCACACATATTCCTTGATATAAGGGAATCAGCACTGGACGGTTGATAAGAGGGGGTGTTCGTAATAGGGGGGGAAGGCCATAATTTAATTTATTAACACTGGTCTTCGAAGGTATCGTACAGACAGTTCTAATATATATTAATTCTAAGTTTAAAAGTAGTTCTTGTCACATTATAGTCAAAACAGTCAGATACAACATTAAACTCACGACAAGACACCACACATCAATAGGATTATTCCTGGCAAACAAAGTACGGTGCATTAAAAGTCTAAAGAAGTCCGCTCGTCGGGAACGCCTTGGCGGGACGTTGAGTCGAAGCTGTCCTAACATCTCCGGGCTATCGACATTGTTTTGCAGGAGGTCGAAGATAAATAGTCGTTGCAACATACTGGACGCAAGATAAGATAAATGCAACGTTGCTGGATTCCTTCGATCCGGTTGATTTGAACTGCTTGGTAGGGCACCCATAAATGCACCCCGTATTCAAGAATACTGCACACACGCGAAAAGTAGAGGGACTTTAGGCAGTAACTCCGAAATGGCTGGACGGTTCTTCACCCAACTTGGCATACATGTTCCTTGAAATAAGGGAATCAGTACTAAAGGGGTTGACAAAAGGGGCGAGGGGTTCATTACAGGGGGGAGGCCCTAACTCCGAAACGCCCGGACGGTTTTTCATAAAACTTGGCATACTTGACATAAGGGAATCAGCACTGGGAGGTTGCCAAAAGAGGGGGCCCTAACAAGGGGTTAAGTAAAAGGGGATGCGTTTCTCTTGCATTTAAACCGATTGCAGTTGTGCAAATAATTTCGAGAAAAGATGGGGTTCCACCGAAGAGGAATATATGATAAAAACTACAAGATATACAGCTCTAAGGGTTGTATGAAAGGGTGACGTAGGACTGTATCAGATCATTAGATCAAAGACTAAAGTAAACTGCATTTCTGGTATATGTATGTGTATGAGAATCTGTAAGTACCATTGTTTAAGTGTTTAAAAGAGAAGAACGAAATATTCAGATTCAATTCTTCATTGAATGTAATGGTGGCTTTGAAAATACGTGGAAGGGGTTCATAAGTACAACGCCTGCAACCATTGAGACATAGAGATTTATTTTAAAAATCACTTGTGTGCATCATAAAGGTTGAAATAGTAATAAATGACCAGCTCACAGTTTATTGTATTGACTACGATTATGCGTAGCTTGACATGTTTCAATAATCTTACTTTAACTAGCTTGTGGCCTTTAAAAGGGCCATTGGTTACAAATAACATTAAAGTTAAAACACTTTCATCGCAAATCCTAAAATTGCTCTCTCAACCCCTCCATAAAATTGCTGGTCATTTTATCTATCCATCCAACGACATATAAATTGTTCAGTTTCGTTCAGTAGTTAAGTAGTTATTAGCATTTTAAATCGTTCATTCAAACGTTACACTTCGATTTTCGTTTTCACAAAGTGCACATTAAAATGAAGAAAAAGGGTTTGGTTTTTTGCACTATGAGAATTTTCGTTACAATAAAAGATGTACAAGTGACTGAGAGGCAAAGGGGCCCGAGTAAGATCGGGTAATCAGCTAGTGAGGCAATATAATAGACCATTTTACGAACACACAACATTGCTGATATTGATATTGCTTTCCCGTGGGGTCATCTGTGGATTGTCAAAGTACCAGCACGGGAAAGCGCAACATCAGTATCAGCACGTTACCTTATCGTTTGTCATATAAAATGCCCTATAGCCTCTAAGTTGATAAGCATTTGTTTTTTTCGACGATCTTTGGATTGTAGGAAAAGTACTTTTTTGGTGATTTTTAGAACGATTTTTGAATTAATAAGGATCATTTTTATGAAAAGGCGTTTTTTCCATTTTTTAAATTAACGGAGTTTTTTACACGGTTTTCTTTTACGCGCCACGTATCCCCCGTGTAAGAAAGACTTAAATGTAATTTTCTTTCCCGTTTTCCGTCTATTCTCATTCCTTTTTTCTTTTTCAGTCTTCGTCTTTTATGAACTCTTTTATCCTGTTTCCTTCTCGTTTTCATCTTCGTCTGTTTCGTTTTCTCTCCTTTAGATTACCCGTTTTGTCTTCTATTCTGTCACGTGTTATCTATTTGTGGCTTCCTTTTTCCCTTTGCTCTCAGGGTTTTCTTTTTTATCTCCTGTTTTTCATCTTTTTCTCTCCAGTTTCACTTTTTCCTTTGATCCATTTTCCTGGTTTTTTTCCTTTTCTTCTTTTTCTGTATCTTTTTTTCTATCTCACTCCCATTTTGTCCCATCTGTCTCTTTATATATCCCGTTTGAGTTTTTTCTCATTTTCCTCTTTTCTCTCTCACTATTCTTCCCTTTATCGTATTTCCAGTTTTGTTTTCCTTTTTTTCCGCCCACTGATTCCTCTTTCTGTTCTTTTCCTGTCTCGTTTTTCGCCCTGTTCAGTCCCTTATCTCTTGTTTTTCTCTTTTCTGTTTCGGTTTTCGTGTTTTTTCTTCCGTTTTCCATTCATTTTGGGTGGTTTTTTCTCTTTTCCAGTCTCGTTTGGGACTTTTTTCCCATTTTTTCGTTTTGTCTGCTTCGTTCTTTCTCTTATAATGTTTTCATTTTTCATCGTTTTCCTCTTTTTCCGTTCTTGTTTCTCAATTTTTCTACTCTCGTATTTTCTCCTTTTTATTTTCATTTTTTCCTATCCCATTTTTGCTCTTTTTTGTGCCATTTTTTCTTCTTTTCTATCCAGTTTTCCTCATTTTCTCTCCTTTTTCTCCTTTTCTTCTTTATCATTCTTCTTTTTTTCTGCCCAGACTGTTTCCCATTTTCTTCTTTTTCTCTTTTTTCTCTTTTTACGTTTCCGTTTCCCTGCCTTCCTTTTTGTCACGAAATTGTATGTCGCATTTTTCGTCTTTTCTATTCCGTTTGTCCAGTTGTTGTCACGTTTTCCTTCACGCACTTTTCCGTTTTTTTCTCCTGAAGCAGCCGACTTTTTCCGGAATTTTCCACTATCTTTCTTTTTTAAACTGGATAAATTTGTTTTAAATTGAACTTGAAACTGAATTGGAAATCGGACTTGAAATTGAACTTCAAGGGATTTATAACTGGATATGAAGTAGGACGTGAAATTGAATTTAAAACCAATGTTGAAATTAGTTTTACAATTAGACTTGGTAATGGACATGAAATTAAAGTTGAAGAGGGAATTAAAATTAAATTCAAATTGCACTTGAAATCAGTGTAGAAATGGGCCATGAAATTAGAATTATATTTGAAATTGAAATTGACGACTAATTTAGGTTTGAAATTGAACTTGAGTTTTAATTTATAACTGGACTTGAAACTCTATTTAATGCAATTAATTTACTTATCTCAGAAACAGTGGCAGAATAAATTAAAAGCTGTTAACTTCTGAGTTACAGAAATTATTTCGCTTTCAAATTAAATTTTAAAGAAAAGCTGGGTATGTGCCCCAGTGCGCTGAAAGGGCATCAGAGAATTTGTTTTTCATTTTGAGATAAAACACACAAAAATTATAACAGAAGCATGAATATTATCCCCATTTACTTTTTGAAAACGACTTCCTGTAAATATTGTTTTATCAATTTTTTTCTATAAATAGAATTGTCTAAATTTATGAATTATAATTAATTTATTCCAGATATTTCCGTGAAAGTTTACGCTACTACAAACAATTCTAGCTTGCACTTTACAGCTAATTTCATATCGAATTCTCTTCACAGGGCCCATCGGTGCAAACCGAGCGCTGCGGAACGCAGTCCTCGTTCGACTCGTGGGAGTGCATGTTCAGCCCCGCCGCTGGCAGCAGCCTGCCGGCAGAAATCGGTTCGGTTAGCACAGAGATTGGCCCCGCCTGCCGGTGTGGTTGCGTGATCCACCTCGGGGTGGTGAAACCGAAACGGGTCGTTGCATCCTCGTCGGAAAGCTGCCCGGAGCGGAGCCTTTGGTTGGTTCAAGGCGACACGGGTCACCGGATACGGTTCACGGTCGATTTTAGCAAATTCCCGTGCGACCAGCAGTGGCTGAAAGTGCGCGATGGCGATAAGTTATCGCACGAGCTGATTCTGGAGTACGCCTCCGGTCACGTCGAATCCGGCAAGAGTGCCGAATCCAGCGGACCGCAGCTTCTGGTGGAGTTTCACTCGAAACGAATGGAACACTACGACGAGAATTGTATAGCGGCTTTTTTGGCGCAAGCCGAACAAATAAGTATGAATTAGTTTCGTTTTACCTTCCAGAGATATCATATAAATTTTCGATTTTTTTTTACCACAGAAATTCAAACCCATTCGCCGAACGTATCGGTGTCGATGGCCAGCAAGGTCATCATGCCGTTTGTCCAATCGTTCAGCTACGCTAACATCTCCGTGGTTCACGTCTGTGCAATATTATTCCTAAGCTTTATAGTCGTTATAAGCATTCTGCTGCTGATGCAATACATGTTTCGCTACCGGAAGTACGAGCTTGCAACCAGCCAGATGGAAGCCGATTCGCCAGCTCATACGCTGTTCGGTTCCGGAGTTTCGCTGAACAATGCACAGCAGCCACGCTCTCGTGCCATGTCCACCACCACGCTGATCTCGGAAATCATCTCCTACGTTAAACTGCGCCCCAAAAATGGCTCCATCAAACATCATCGCTTCCGGGAAAGTGTCGAGTACACACTGGAAAATACCGATCCCCCATCCGATGCGAGTGCCGAGCTGGGGACGAAGGCAGTTTCTTCAGAGAATGTAGACGAAATACCCCTGAAGACCCTCAACAATCTAGACAATCCAAAAAACTGCGTCGAAAGCAAAGACGACGGAAGTGAATCACCAACGGAAGTCGCCGAAGAGCTTTCCGAGGATCTTTTGACCCCGAACGCCAGTTCGGCTTATTCTACGCTTAATCGCGAGGATAGCCCCCTAGTAAATGGGCGAGAAACCGCTGTAAATATGCCCGAGCATAGAAGCGGAACGAAAAGTGAAGGTGAGTTTATTCTGGGTCCTAGGAGCTACTGAGTGTAACCTTTAATTTCCCCTCTTGTTACAGGTGATCGTTCGCCGAACGAGAAAATATCTATGCCAACCAGCAGTAGCACCGTCACGCTAACGAACATAAGTCCATCGGACATTGTAAGTCCAAGCATAAATGTCATACTTTATTGATCCATTACAAGTCAGATTTCCCAACAGGAATGTTCTTCGCCCGCGTCGAGTACGGCCATCGGTTCCACCGGCAATAGCCGCACCCGCAATCTGAAGGAGAGCAAGGAGAAGAAAAACCTCCAGAAGCTGCTGGCCGGATCGGACTTTTCGCTCGGGCATCCCGAAGACATGGAGATGGACTACTACGATTACAACGTAACGAATGCCGGAGCCGCTCCCGGCTCGTACCTCGGTATGGATCCGGCTTTTTTAGTATGGATTCCTCCGCTCAACGATGAAGATGGCATCTCGGAGGAAGTGGATCTTGAGCGTGAGGTAAATGAGGACGACGGGCTGGAGGTAGCTTCCGAACCGCGGAGCAGCAACACGACACCGAACGAGGAAATCGTAAAGATTCTGCAGCAGAAACGGCAGGATTATCTGCTGGTCAATAGCATCTCGCGGAGTGATATCTATTCGGATAGCGAACATTCGGATAATCGTAGCGGAGTACGCGAGCCGATGCTCGGCGGAAGACGGAATCATTTACAGGAGCTGGCACTGAGCAATGCTCGACGGAAGATTAGCTCCCCTGCTGATGATTCTTCGGAGGAGAAGGAGAAGGAAACTTCCTTCACAAAATCACCGCTGGATAATAAGCAAATCGCCGATTTCTACGAAATGGCCGACATTCAGTTTGCCGATGATGAAGACGAAGATGAGGATGAGGAGGAAAGACGAGTAGAAGTGAGGTCTCGAGTGGCGAGGACAACGCAGAAGGCTGAAGTCGCGAGTGGCGGCACGAAACTGACCACGGTGTGAAGTGTACAATATCTTTCATAATACTGAGCATATCGGTGGAGTTGTGGAGAACTTTTTTAGTGTGTGCCGTAGTTTTCACTAACGATGGGACCGAGCTGTTTCCGCTAGTCAGGGGTAATTTTCCCCCCAATGCAAAGGAGAGTTGTTGGAGGGAATAGCTGTAGGTGTGAGTATATTTACATTATAACACAAAGTGTAGGGTTAGAATTAACGATCAGGCCGATAGCGGAACAGGAGCTAGTGCCTATGAAGCCGTTTTGCGGGCTTTCCGGATAACCAAATCCATGCCCAATTTTAACTTTGATTTCAAGTCGAATTTTAAGTCTAATTTCAAGTTCAAATTGAAACCAATTCTTTTTTTAAAATCCAATTTGAAGTTAAGTGATGGTGAAAAACTGCGAAAAAGGTAGAAAATTTTGTTCTGTCACATTAATTTTTTTATCAAAATTACTTTTCTAAACAGACCGGAAGTTTATGAATAAAGAAAGACAAGGGTAATGAACAATTTTGCACGCCTGAGAAACAAAAAACTAATTGTGAAATTAAATTTGCGAAACATTAATTTTTTACATCTCAACTTGCAGTGGTGGGCACCGCTAACCGAAAAAGTTAGCTCGCTAATCGCTAAACGCTAATCGATAAACTCAGATTAGCGAAAGTTTCGTCAATCGCTAATCGCTTAATCTAAATTACCCAAAAGTTTTTGATTGAACATTTATCATATATTGAAAATAACTGTCGATAATTGCTAATTTTTGGACATAACATATAGGGGAAGGGCGGTAAAGACGGACACCTTAAGGTCTAGACTCAATATCTACTCAAATATAACTGTATTGATCGCAATTTTCATACTAACTGAATCTTTCAGTCTCTGTTTAATAAAGTTACAACGTGTGTTAGAAAATTTCTTTCAAAATTTATACTTTTTTGATTATTATAAACATTATGTATAAATCGGAGTTTCTGCGCAAGAGCGGGAAAGACGGACACTCGCAAAAAGGTTTCATGCGTCGTCGAATTATCAGTATTAAGAAAGATTAACATGTTTCATCATGTATTTAGGAACGAATTGGTTTGGGAGAACCCCCTTGCCGATCCCCCCTTTGAGCGAGGAAATAATTCCACTCAGTATTTTAGTTGGTGACCAATTAAACGTTTCTAAAAGTTGGCCTATTTCAACTGTTTTGTGACTTCTAGTTACTTTTACATACATAATATGTAAGTACTTGCAATGTTTCATCGTTGTTGGGCAAAATAAGTTCTAAAGCTTTGGGAGTCCGTCTTTCCCGACTTGGATAACATTTTTTCAAACTTAAATAACTTTTAACTGAATATTCAAAAATTCACCAGGCTTCCAATGGATATTCAGTGAAGGATCAAACTAACGCATTGTCGTGGATATAGCATGAAAATATTGTTTTTTAACGACTTACCAGCTATTTTCTTCACACACAAAATTACATCGGTTAGCGTATGTACGCATTTTTTTTTTGGTTTGCTTATTAATTTGACAGCTGTGCTGCTAAAAATCGGCAGTTAAATTCAAAAGTGTTCATTTAATCTATAAAAACATTTCCCATCATTGATTTGCGTCAAAAAATTTGTTGTTTATGAAATATGACGACAAGTGTCCGTCTTTCCCGCAGTGTCCGTCTTTACCGTCCTTCCCCTACATAAAAAATGAACTGATAATAGAATCGCTAAATTATTTATGCGGTTACCCAGCGAACTGATGATGAACCCACCTATGTACCGTCAATCGCAGCAACCCTATTGTGTACAGAAATAATTTGACAGCGTTATCAATTGATTTGCAGTAGAGATGGTCGGGTTCCGGGTTTTCAGACCCGAAAAAAAACCGTACCCGTCGAGTTCGGGCTTGAAAGTTTTATCCAGTGTCGGGTTCAGGTCGGGTTCGGGTTTGGCCGGGAAACAATATTTGGGTGTGGGTCGGGTTTGGGTTTGCGTAATGAGAAACCAGGTCATCTCCACATTCAATTCGTGTAAAAGTATTATTGATATCAGCTATACTAGATTGGTCGCCTTTCAGACAGTTAGGAATTTTAGGATTTAGTATACACCCAGAATTCATAAGTTGGATCATGTCATAACTGTGCCCCAACGAGCGATTGATCCGACTGATAAAAGACTAGAAATGTCTGCTATCATAAGTTGCTGGTTTGTATTCCGATTTTAAAAAAGTTTCGTGCTTCGTAATTGCAGTAATGTTCCGAATTTGTCTCCCCTCGATTTTATCAGCTTTTTATCCCGATTTTGTCAGCCTTTAAACTTTGTTTAACTTTTGTGCTTTCAAACATGATTTATAAAACTTTCCAGCCTGCTTGAAACTATTCTGATTCTCTGGGGAGAGTTTTTGAATAAAATTATGCCTTTTGCGAGTAATTCGGGGTCAAAATTAAGGTATTTTTTATAGTAAAAGTTCTATAGTTCCTAAACAAGCAAAGATAGAGGTATACTATATTCAGCAATGTTGTGTATTTTTACTATTTGTATAACTTTGTAAAACAGAAAAAAGTCAAACAGCAACTACAAAAACAGCTAAAATAGAAAAACTGATTTTAACGATTTTTCATTTATGGGAAATAGGATTTATCTATCTTTGCTGAAGAGATAGAAGATTACTGTCTTAAGCAAAATTTCTTGTAATAATATGGTGTAAAACTTTGCAGAACACATCAATGTGTTATCTTGAAACTAAAGAAAAATAATTTTTTTATTGTACTTTTAGGGGGATTAATCAAAATTTGAATTCCGCTGGACGATAGAACTTTTAATTTTAAGAAACTCTTCCGAAGATTTCATAAACCTAAAACTAAGTTTTCCCGCTCGAAGCTGCTGTGACCGGTTCATTGAGGTTGACCAATTGAGGGTTAAAATTTAATTTTTAGTAGAAGACATTTTGGAAAATTTCCAAATTTTTTTTTTGATTTTGTCAGTTTCCCTATTTAGTCAGGCCAAAATTCAACATGGAAATGACAAAATCGGAACATTACTGTATAATGTTTTGTTCGTACTGCCAGCTGCAGCCCGGAATGAAAAAATTGCGCACTGTGAGGCACTTCGTTGTCCACCGGATGTAGCCGATCCAGAGCACATACAACATCCTCTCCCTTCTAGAGAAATATTAAGTGCAGCAGAAGGTGACCAATCTATTCCTATAAAAATAGATTTCTGTCTGTCTGTCCCTATGTTCCTTTTAGAATCGAAAACTACTGAACCGATCGGCGTGAAAATTTGCATGTAGGGGTTTTTGGGGCCAGGGAAGGTTCTTATGATGGTTAGAGATCCCTCCCCCCACCAAGAGGGGGGGGGGGGGCTTCCATATAAATGAAACACAAATTTTTGCATAACTCGAGAACTAATCAAGCAAATGGAACAAACTTTTATATGTGGGTGTTTTTGGAGACATGAATTTTTTCTATGGTGAATTGAGACCCCTCCCCACTTTAGGGGGGGGGGCTCCTTTACAAATGAAATACAAATTTCCTCAAAACTCGAGAAGTAATCAAGAAAATGGAACCAAATTTGGCATATGGGGGGTTTTGGAGGCAGGAATTTTTTTTGTGGGGGTCTTAAGCCATCATAAAATAAATTCATACCTCCAAAAAACTTGGTTCCATTTGCTTGATCAGTTCTCGAGTTATGAGTAAATTTGTATTCCCCCCCCCCTCTGTTAAAAGACGGATGGTTCTAAAACCCCCACATGCCAAATTTGATTCCATTTGCTTGATTTGTTTGCGAGTTTTGAAGAAATTTGTGTTTCATTTGTCTAGAAGCCCCCCTCTTACGCCCTTCAAAAATTGCTCCATTACCCACTCCATAAAATTACTGATCATTTTATCTATCCAACGACATATAAATTGTTCAGTTTGGTTCAGTAGTTTAGTAGTTATTAGCATTTAAAAACTTTCATTCAAACGTTACACTTCTATTTTCGTTTTAACAAAGTTCTACCCAGTCCCAGTATAGTAAACAAAGACGTAGTCCTACGTCAAAAAGGTTTTTTTTCTTGCAATATGAGAGTTTTCGTTACAAAAACAGATGTACAAGTTACTGAGTGACAAAGTTACCCCGAGTGAGATCGGGCAATCAGCTAGTAAATAAATAAAATGGCACAGAATGCCAAGACAAAAGGGATAAACTGAAAAGAAAATAGACCGTGACAAAAAAGGAAGAAAAGCAGGACACAAAAAGAGAAAGAACGGAACACACAAACGAAAAAAAAACGAATGACGAACGAACCAAAATACATGCTATGCCGTAAAAAGCAGACGAAATGGGGTGGAAAATGACAAGGAAAAGAGGAGCAACGGGCCTGAAAGCGGAACAAAGGTAATTTAAGAATCAGGAAAAGGACGAAAACCAGACAGCAAAAGAATAGAAAAAGAGAAGACAGAGGGCAGAAAAAAGGCAAAACAAAAGGGAGAAGAGGGTATACGGAGCAGAAAACAAGATCAAACAAAAGAGAAAAGAAGAGTAACGAAAGGAAAAAGGGAAAAGAAAAAAGGTAAAGCAGCCAAACGGGGCTGTGGAAAGGACTGAACATAAGAAAAAATGGAACAGGAAACAAAGGAAAACGGCGGAACTACGAAACAGCGGAAATACGGGACACAAAAAAGGAAAACGAGAGGAAAAAGGGTGAAAACGGATTGAAAGTGAAAGCCAAAACTAAAAAAAGCGAAACAGCAGGGCAGAAAAACAGAACAAAAAGGAAAATATGGGAGTGCCGTACGAATAAACGTTTTATAAAGAATTTTTCTGCAATTTTTAAAAGAAAATGAGCAATCATTCACGTTTCGAATTTCGGAAGCAGCTTTCGGCCCAAAACAAACGTTCCGGTTTTAGATATGTATTCACTACATTCTTTTTGCCAATAACACAAAGAATACATTTTCGTGAACAGAACTTTTGTTTCAAACAAAAAAACCGTTTTTGAAATTTTCAGAGTCAATGACGACTCAAGTCAAATTGAATTTAAATACAATTTATGACCAATTTCAATTCCAATTTTAAGTTCAAGGTCAATCTTAAATTCAAATCCAATTTCAAGTTAAATTTCCATTTTAATTTCAGGTCTAATTCCAAGTCTATATTAATTCTAATTTTAAATAAAACCTTTAAATTCTCTATTAAGTCCGATTTCATGTCTAATTCCAAGTAAAACATCCAGTCCTGATTGCTCCGAATTTAAATCTAATTTCATATCTAATTTTAAGTCCAGTGCTCAGTTCAAGCTGTAGCAAAACTTCAAGCCTAAATTAGTCCAAATTCAAGTGTCTGATTAAATGCCCTATGTAAAGTCCGATTTCAAGTCCAATCAGGGATCACTTGGAAAATGGAAACACACGATCACTTTGACTCAATTTTGATTCAGTTGACTGTACCGCCTCAGCCAAGCAAAATTTGAGAAAGTTATGTATGAGACATTTGTTGAACTACTTTAAAATTTCAAATACTTTCAAATACTTTAGTTCTAGCGTAAAGTGAGGTGATTCCTCGGTAATTTGAAACATCATTTTTGTTTCCTTTCTTATACACTGGGAAAACGAACGACTTCTTCCAAACTGCAGGAAACGTTTCTTCGCATAGAGATCGATTGATTATCCAGCGTAGTGAGGGGGGCTCCGTAGCCGCAAGATTACCGAGTCTGCTTTGATAAGCGAGTGGTGGTGGGTTCGAATCTTAGTAGAATCAAGCCATTCGATATCAACTGACTTTAGCATGGGTTTATTCTCAGGCCCCTCCATTTACCCTTCTTCGTGCTGAATTCTATATTTACCCTCTGAAGCCTCTTGACAGTGCAAATGTCCCTCCTATAGTTAAGTGTACTGGTTAGAGGTACGAATGAGTCCTCGCCAGGGACGGCTATAATATGAGATAGTGCTGGCAGCGAGGAATAAGTGGGTAAAGTAGATCAAGCTTTGAAGGAAGGGTAAACCCCAATACACGCAAGCACGCATACAATTTAAAATAAGCATATCGCTCACTCAATAGCGATTATAGCAAAAAGAAATGCAGTGCAGGTCATACAGCAAACACCCGGGCGATATTACAATAGATCAACTATACTGGTCGCAGTAATGAGTCCACACATGGAAAAAAAATCTTGCGTAGTGGATTTTTTCAACATGAGGGCGGGAATGCCATCCGGCCCAGGAGTTTCGGACGGCTTCAATTTATTTAAAGCATTGATGATTTCGTTCTCGGAGAAACTAACAACGTTGAAACAGCAGAGGTTCTCCGGGGCAAGCTTGATAGCATCTTCAATCTCTTCAGTTGATACGTTACTGTCACTAAAACACTTGAGAACTGTTGAGCAAATAAATCTAGTATCTTCTAGACCGCTAGGTGATTGCTCATCCAGAAACATCTTAGCTGGAAGACCACTTTCATTACATTTCTCGTTTAGACCAGAACTTTTTAGGGTTTTGCTTTAAGTCTTTTTGCTTTCGCTTAACGTATATTGAGTACAGTTGACGGTTATAGTTTCTGTACCGCGAACTTGCTCTAGTAAAGTCTACCTTAGTGCTAACATTACGACAGCGAGAATACCTTTTTAATGCATTGGCTCTTTTGCGTTTGAGAACACGGAGCCGGTAGTTGGACCATGGAGGTTTATGCTTCACTTTAGGCTTGGGAACATACGCATTAAACAGAGAAGCCACAGTTTGGTTGAACAAATTCGCAGCTTCATTTACGTCTGTCCCATCAAGGAATGACCAGTCAATTCCTTGCAGGGCAAGATTCAGGCCACGAAAATCAGCTCGATGAAAATCAAATTCTCTCCCATCTGCCAGTTCGCTAAATCTTGCAAGAGCCAAGTTGTCGAACAACTTGAATACCGAGCCTCGGAGTTGCCGCCTATAACGCAACTGTCGAGGAACACGAGCCAGCATTTAACTCATCAAAGCGGCTAAGATATCTGCCCTTCCACTATTCACCGAACTGAATGAATACCGCAAAAGGACAGTTACTGACTGACCGTACAGAACAGCTTAAGCGATGGACTGAACATTATGAACTACTCTTTGCAATTTCAAATGTCAGAGGTGCCGTCACTGGAAATTAAATTTCCCTGCGCTCTGATATATGACGGATCGGATTTTTTTTGCCAACGCCGATGCTCAACAGACCGGAATTAAAATTCCCTATGTTGGCAGTTTTCTTTCAAGTTCATAGTTGAGCAATAATTCATTTCCATTCCTCTGCTTTACTTCATAGTAATGAACCAGAAATGGATAATGTATATTTATTAATTATTCAATCAAAGAATGTATACCATTACCATTTTCATGTCCTTGTCAACTTCTGAGTTCTTCAGAAGTTCTTCCTCGTCGCCAATGTAGTGTCCTGTCCTCTTGAGTACTGCTTGAAGTAAAGTGACTGTTTATTATTTCCGCATGGTAACGATACCATATTCGCCGCCGACTCATATGCTTCGAATACTACACTACAAGGTTCAGCTGCTTCAGCTATATCACAGTATTATTGATTGAGCTTCCGTTAGCAAAAACAAGATCCAATGTTCGGCTTTGGTTTATTTGCTCCATGTCCAACACTGTCATTCCATCCACTAGTGCTGAGTTAGCTATAGTATATGCGGAGTATTCAGAATCGACATACAATTTTCCATTATGAGCACATTTCCGCAACATGCTCGGCTAATTAAAGTCGCCGATTGTAGATTGTAGATTTTCAGACACTGCTAATGCGGAATTGATATGCTTTTCCATCGCAATAATGGAGCTCGAGACATTAGGTGGAAGATACACAGCGCCAAGGTAGATAGTTCGACAACCTGCAGCAATATCAACCCACAACTGTTCTATTTCACATTCCACATTAATAGAAGTTCTTGAAGAGCTGATACGGTTGGAAAGGGCAATCAGTACACCACCACCTCTTGTTTTTCCAGTTCTTTCCGGGTCACGATCGTTGCGATAGACGTTGTAACTGGTTCCAAACAACTGCGGTGAGCAAATTTGGCCATTCAGCCAAGTTTCGGAGCAGGGTATGCAACTGCATCATTAATCCTACAAATCGGTGAGTAATCTCTAATTCGTTCTCCGGAACTCGTCGATGTTGATTGCTATGTCGAATAGTCAATCCTCTGTCGGGCCCGTTTCAAATTTTTCATGTTAAGCGGGCAATCAATACTCCAAGCACCACAGGAGATATCAACAAGGTTATCGTCAGGAGCGTTTCGTCGTTTATTAAGCTGGTCACGGTTAACGCGCTTCACAAAACCAGCCGAACATTCCTTGGCATCGTGGGGTCCAGCACACTTGGGACAGCAAAGGGATTTGCTACATGCGGATGCTTTATGGCCGTATTCCGAACAGTTAAAACATCGGAAGGCTGTTATCGCTTCGACAACCTTCCACTGCTCCCAGTCGATAAGAACACGCTTCATCAGCAAATCAAAAATGCACGGATCGGGTTCCAAAGTCACAGACATAGGACCAGAGGAAAGCGTCGCATTTTTCGAGAATCGTACAAGTTTTAAGATTGCAGAATCGTCGTAAATTAAATCAAAGTGATCGTGTTCAGTTTCAAATCTAGTTTTTTTTTCGAAAGTTCTGAGTTTTGAATCCAAGCGGTCAGTATTTTCGTGCTGAGTAATAATATATTCGTCATCCTGCGATTATTCCGTTTTTGCAGACTAAAACTTTTTCTGAAAGCTCGGCTGCCGCACCTTTCGTTTGTGTCCGGGCGCGCTAGTGTCCGCCACTGCTCGATTCGCCTAACTGAACCGTGCGCCATGAACATTAGGTCCGTCGGGGAAACTGGATGCGGGAGAGTACAGAGTTGTATGCAAAATAGAGTTTTTATAATTGCTGGATTCGAGTCGGTGGCCCCTTTTTAAATAGGGCACATGAGACCTTTCAACCAGTTCGTAGGTTCCTCCTTAGTCCATACCTTTAGTATAACCTGATGGAATGCACAATACAGCTGTTCGTTCCTGACTTTCAAAAATTCGGCGGGTGATACATATTCTACATAAAAAAAACTACCAGACGTGCACCTTTTTACCATCACAGAATTTGTAAGTTTGAATTCTGTGTGCATTGTCACAACGCATCATAGGCATTACTCCTGTAAAAGTATAGAGTTTGATTGACCAAACAAAAATTGTGTTGAAACCAAATATAGATGGAATTGAATGAACATATTATGTAAATAAGGTTTGACAACAACAAACACCCAAAACGGGCTAAAAACCGTCTGTAAACTAATAAACGGAACAACCGAAAGCATTTAAATGAGTGTAGCTTATAGATAAATTGCATTAAAAAAAAAGAAACAAAAGAAGGTAAATTTTGATTCCCCAACATACGCTTCTGCTATTAAACGGCTAACAGGATACGAAAAAATCAAATTTTAACTATTCTTTTAATAAGTGAAATGAATTTTAGCGAGTAAGACTATTCGGTGTAATGTTGAGTAAGTTAAGCCAGTTTGTACAAAAAAAAAAGATTAAGAAATTAGTACAGTGCAATCGCTTCCAACTACTTTCGCGCTTAAGCATTTTATTTTCGCAGCACTCAAGATAGGGAACGCAGAAAAAAAGCTACACTATTTTGGACCACGAAAGCTATAGGTAATTTGGTATGCAGTTAAAGGTATTTTTTTGGGTAGAAAATTAGTCCTCCTATGCGACATGTTACTTAATGTTGTTTTACGCCTAGGTTCTTTGATTCGAAATGAACGGAATAAAGATGAAAAATATTTATCCGAAGGGCGACCGGTCATCATACGATCCGAACAATCCACACTAAATAAACAATTGATTGGTTTTGTTTTGTTTTTCATCAATTATTTTTATAAATATGTTTCGATTGCTTCTACACAATGTGTTTTCTTTCCAGGATTACAGCGGGTGTGTTAACACACCCGCTGTTCAGCCTTCGTAGTTTTACTTGTATAAAGTTATCCAAAATCTCTTAAGTCTGAATAGGATCAAACCTGGCTAAATATTTCTACGGTTAGTACGTTTCGCCAAAGTGCTGGGCAAGTTTCATAAATAATACGAACAACAGGAAACTTAAAAAACAGTTCAGTTGACAACAGCACTGCGTAAGAAGAGTGAGATCACACAAAAAACAACGAAAAATCAGTTTTGGTTTGTTTGCTTCAATAAGGTTACAATGGTTGCGAAGGATACTGTTAAAAATTGTAACTTAAAACTGGGTGGAAGACTGATTACCCTAATTGAACGTACAAAAAACGAAAACAACTTTACAGTTAAAAACGAACAAATTTACTGCTTTCATTCTTGTCCCACTGCCGTATTCAATCAACTGACTTCTAGAATTTTAAGCCTGTGTTTTATCCTGTCTATTTTTCTCTACCGAGTTTCGTTCAACAACATCAGCAGCAGCAAAATTATTGTTTTATTCCTTGCGGCGGCTATTAAATGCACTGCATCCTCTAAATACACAGCTAAACTATTTTCATCAGTAATAATAGGAAAACAAACGAGAGTAGAGGGGGGAGAAGGGGAAAATATAGTGCAAAACTTACGGTGTTTGACAAGACAATATTCCTGCATGATATTATTAAGCTTTCCGCATTTTAGGGCAGTCCGTCCTAGGCAGTCGGTTCGATGTGCCATACCTTGGTGTTGCAGTCCTGACCGGTCGAAATCAGCGTCTCGTTGTCGAGCCAAACCAGACCGGTAATCTGCGACTGCGGGTGGGCATCTGTTTCGAAAGTAAAATGGAAAAGTTACAACAACAAATGTCCCGTTTGAAACACCTTGTACGCGTTTGGGTACTTACTTTTGATTATGGTATGTTTGGCTGGACTGTTCACGTACCAAATGATGATGGTCGTGTCGAGCGAACCGCTGGCCACCAGTTGCGAGTTTGGCGAAAAGGACACACAATTGACGCGTGCATTATGGAAGCCCCATTCTTTGTTGTGCGCAGGCTGAAAATTAGAAAAATAATTTTCTGCATTACTGTCTTGGAATTTTGAATTTGATTGTTTATTATAATTAAGCTGACAATTTTGTCTTAATGAATAGTGCATACTAAATAATAATGAATATTGAATGATATTCAGTCTTTTCACTCGGTTAGCAAATTAGGATGCAGACATTTCAAATTCGAACACGAATTCGACAGAAGTAAATAGGCGAACTATCTCAGTAATGTAGACATGTAATGCACATGGAAGGTAAGCTTAGGATCCAGTAGAATACCAAGATCCGTCCGCTCGGTTGAGAATAGTACAGTCGATTTGATAATCATTGTGCAATACTGACAACGAGTTTGTTCAGCTAACATCACTTGACGCACACATTTAGCAACATTTGCAAATGAAGGCAGTTTCCATCTATAATTCAGCGAGATTACAACATTATTGAAGGGAATAACACACAAAGGTGGTCCCAAACTGCTCCCTTGCGGAACGCCAGACGTATTAACGAATGGTAAAGAGAACGCTTTGGTCGTGCTGGACATGCAGCGTTCTTCCAGTTAGATAGGAAGAAAAACACGATACTCGTCTGCCCGCTGCTCCCATTCGCAACAATTTACGGAGTAATACTTTATGGTCAATTTTGTCGAAAACCGCTTTCAGAACCGCATAGATGATATTAATTTGCGCTCTGCCTTCCATAGCCGTTGAACAAGTAGAAATGAAGTCTAACAAGTTCGTGATTACGGATCTACCTGCCTGATCAGAAGAAATATATGACTTCGTGGCTTGTAGGTTTTGACCGAACAGTTCGAACAGTTTCGAAGCAGCGGAAAGGCTGGAAATCTCACGGTAATTCCTGACGCGACGACGATCACTACTTTTATACATGGGAAACATGTCTGACAGCTTCCAGCTCGCAAGAAGTTCTCGTCGTTCGAATGACTGGTTGAAAAAGAAGGCTAATGGTTCAGCAAATGCGTTAGCACAACGACAAAAAATAACAGCAAGGATCCCATTTGGTCCAGTAACGTAAGTGCTTTTTTTAATAAGTGCAACAATCATGGAGAGTACAGTGGTCAAAGAGCGCGAATAGTGGGACTTTTTTCCTAGCGTCTTTTGCTTTCATTTTATCATTTATGGTCTTCCGCACTTTTGTTCGTATGAATACCCCCTTAATGTAAAACAGTCGAAAGTTCGTCATTGCTTACTATAGTGAAAATAAAAAAAATAACTTTTTTGTGTTACGATATTTAGACATAGTTTCTTCGGCAAAGTTGTAAATAATGTAAAAACAAGCAACTTTGCTGAAGAAATAAAATTTCTATCTTTCTATCTCAGCTTTTCTTAGTTGCATTTTACAAGAACACATTGTTCTAGGAAATTATCGAAGCAGTCAAAATTCACGTTTTTGCAGAAGACCGCAAAGCTCTGGGACTTTTACTTTCTAAGTTATCATATATTCAAACTTTAAATTTCCATAACTTCACGAACCCATGGGGTAAAATGGGGCAAGTGGATTTTTTTATGAAATCAGTGCTTCATCTTAAAGCTTAAGTCAAGAAGTACTATGAACTTGTATGGGTTTCGCTTGTCCTTAACCATCCAAATAAGAGTACGGCAAGCATACGTTTTATGTGTTTCGCGTTCGCTATCGGCCCGATTCTTTTATGTTATGATTCTTTTATGTTAGGACATTTGGTTTCTTCGGTAAAGTTATAGAAAATATAAAGGCAAACAACTTTGCACCAGAAATGACATTTCTATCTCTAACAAAAGCAGAGCTATAGAGCATTTTCCTTGGAAATTCCTTAAAAATTAGTTTTTCATATTTAGCTTTTGTTGGCTGCATTTTACAAGAATATATGGTTCTAGGAAATTATTGAAAGACTCAAAATACACGTTTTTGCAAAAGATTGCCAATCTCTAGGACCTTTCCTTACAAAGCTAACGCTTTTGGTCCGTGACGTTAAGGAAAAATAAAGCTTGAATATGAGATAACTTAGCAAGTAAAAGTCCAAGAGATTTGCCGTTTTCTGCAAAAACGTGTATTTTGAGTGCTTCGATAATTGCCTAGAACATTGTATTCTTGTAAAATGCAACTAAGAAACGCGTGAGTCGTGATCCGGATGTCTATGCCATGGTTGTGATGATATTTGGAGCAACCTGTTCTCCAAGTTGCACACACTTTGTAAAGAACCTCAATGCTCAACCCTTCGAAGAGCAGTTTCCAAGGACGATAGAGAAACCATCGTTCATGAACCATCGTTCAATGATACGGTAACCAGCGTAGAGTCAGAAGCTGAACAAGGAAAGTTAGAGAAGCGGGCAGAATACATTCACGGGCAGGCAGTCGCTCCAGTGCGGATCGTCTCAATTCCTCGTCTTAGTATACGCCTCGCACGTTGCTTAACGGAATCCTTTAAGCTGAAGTCAGCTCAGAAGTTCCTCTGGTCAGATTCGCAGGACTTGATACGCTAGCTGAGTGCTGATCACCGTAAATACAGCCAATTTTTCGGCTGCCGGATAACTGAAATACTGGAGAATACGGAAGCTGCAGAATGGAATTAGATTCCAACTAAAAATAGCGTAGACGATGATGCCACAAAATGAAAATGATTACCCAATCTGTCGTCTGAAGGTTGCTGGTTTCGAGGTTCCCAATTTCTATGGGAATCTAAAGACAAATGGCCCATTAAACAATCTGACCTCGGTTCTACCTCGATCTGAAAGCATTTACTAGATTCTTTTTGTATGTCGGCATCGATTATTTCAGGCCCATACAGGTAATGGTAGGCCACAGAATAATGAGACGATGAGTAACGATGGGGCGAACTGATAACGTGTATGACCGTCAGAGCAGTACACATCGAAATCGTCCACTCACTGTCGGCTGAATCCTGTAGACTCGCTATTCGCCACTAGAAATAATCAGCGACCGTGGCACACATTTTTAGGTGCTCGTGAATCACGAGTGTCACTGGAAAATATGCACCAAAACAGGGCAATCGAGAGCTTCGTAAGCAACCATATCAGATGGTCTATCAACTGTCTCGCGGCACCACACCTTGGAGGATACTGGGAAAGACTCATCCAGTCAATAAAAAAGACCCTGAACATGTTAAACCCTACTGAACACCGACCGACGAAATGGGTTGCTGAGTATCTCCCAACCCTTACCGGTACTGTTGGTTGGGAGATACTCGGCAACCCATTTAGTTCCCAAGTAGTTCCAACCGGGAAAACCATTAGCGAAAGGAGACATTGTCATCGTGATCGACCAAAATCCGCCCAGAAATTCGTAGCCAAAAAGACGAATCATTGAAGTTACCGCATTAAAGTAACAGCTACCGGAATACTCGAGAGACCAGCGGTTAAACTAGCCGTCTTAAATGTTACTGCTCACGGCACATGTTAACATATTGGTACTTGCAAGGAAAATTGAACCATCCAAATCCACTTTCCCAGTATTCAGTCTAACATTTTTCGCAACAAACGCTCCGCTGCTTTAATCGAAAAAAAATCTAGGATAGTCAATCAGCTTTTATAAATTATATTGCAAATTGCAAGGAAAATTGTCCAATTGATAAGTGCGATATCGCTCATAAAAGTGCTATTTTACATTCAATCGTTTCGGTATCTTCGGGGCACGTTCGCTATATAATTTATAAAAGCTGATTGACTATTCCAAAGATTTTTTTTATTAAAGCAGAGGAGCGTTTGGTGCGAAAAATGTTAGACTGAATACTGGGAAAGTTTCGAACTGCGGCTAAAAATACTGGGTTAGTTTGTGGCAGTGGGACTCCAACCCACAATTTCTCGATTAGTACTCGAGGTCGAAACTTTCCTAGTATTCAGTCTAGCATTTTTCGCACCAAACGCTCCTCTGCTTAAATCAAAATAGAGTTTACGTTTGACCGCGAAAGAGTCAGTAACAGTAAAACGGTATCCTAAAGATTCCAAATTAGCAAATATTTAACCCTCGTCTGCACCCATATATTGCTACAATCAACGGTCGAAAATTCGAAAAAGTCTTTGGTTGCTTTCGCAACAACGTTCTCCGTTAGCATTATTACGTGGTAGCTGCAGTCAAAAGATGCCAGACAGATATCGTCAAGTTTGGTCCTTAAACCTCTTACATTCTGATAATAAATCCAGATCGGTGTCATCGGTGGCGGAAAAGCCACACTGAGAGAGTTCCTAGCGTCTAAATTAACGCACACGGTATCACTATTTATTGTTGCATCACTCCCAGTGGACTATCATGCGTTGGCGCCAAGCTAACTGCTTGGAATGCAATACCTCCTGGTCAAATCGAGGGATTAAGTGCGGAGTCTATCATCGACGTGACTGGTCCTGGTCTGATAGGAGACTGGCGGGTAGATAATGGCTACACTCACAGTGACCACCAGGCGGTCCGCTATGGTGTCGGTCAGATAACGAGGCGGCAGGCGGCGAGTAGGGCCAACACTCCAACCACCCGTGGATGGAAGACATCATACTTCGATCCCGAAGTATTTGTGGAAGCGATCCGGAGAGAGTGCGGTGATCGCGGTATGCCCGATCCGAACGCTGATCATTTGGTTGAGGTACTGTCGCGAGCATGTGACGCTACCATGCCTAGGAAAGGTCGTCCTAGGTATGGCAGGTCACCGGCTTACTGGTGGACAGATGAAATTGCGGAACTCCGCGGAGCGTGCTTTCGTGCGAGGAGAATTATGCAAAGAGCTCGTTCGGATGAAAGCAGGGCTGAACGTCGAGTAGCACTTGTTGCTGCACGCGCAGCGCTTAAGAGCGGGATAAAAGCTAGTAAACGAGACTGCTTTGAAAGGTTATGTGCTAGTGCCAATGCGAACCCGTGGGGTGATGCCTACAGAGTCGTAATGGCAAAGACCAAGGGTGTGATGGCGCCCGCTGAGCAATCGCCAGAGATGCTGGAGCGGATCATCGAGGGCCTCTTTCCGCGCCACGAGCCAAGGCCCTGGCCCCAGGCCGCTGAGTCGTCCCACGGCCGACGTTCCAGTATCTCAGACCATAGCGTAGGATGGTCGGCCTCCCAGCCGAACATCCAAAGTAACGTGGGCGACGGCGGTTTGGAGGTCGGGGAGGAAGTGACGGTTACGAACGAGGAACTCATTGATATCGCTAAATCCCTAAAGGTGAGCAAGGCACCGGGGCCAGACGGTATCCCGAATATGGCCATTAAAGCGGCTATTTTAGAGGCTCCCGAATTATTCGGGGCAGTAATGAATAGATGCCTGGAAGCTGGCCACTTCCCGGACAGATGGAAGCGACAGAACCTGGTCCTATTGCCGAAGCCGGGAAAACCTCCGGGTGTCCCCTCGTCATATAGGCCAATCTGTCTACTCGATACTGCCGACAAGGTGCTGGAGAGGGTTATCCTTAACAGACTCGTACAGTACACGGAGGGTACAAACGGTCTGTCAAGGAACCAATTCGGCTTCCGAAAAGGCAAATCTATGGTGGATGCCATCTTGTCTGTCACTAAGACAGCCGAGGTGGCAATCCAGCCCAAGAGGACAGGTATTCGTTATTGCGCAGTTGTCACGCTCGACGTGAGAAATGCGTTTAATAGCGCTAGCTGGGACTCCATAGCCAGCTCGCTTCGGAACGTCCAAGTGCCGGTGTCGCTGTACAGAATTCTGGAAAATTATTTCCAGAATCGTGTGCAATGCTACAACACGGAGGAGGGTCAGAAATGCGTTCCAATCACCTCAGGGGTTCCGCAAGGTTCCATACTGGGCCCGGTGTTGTGGAACGTCATGTATGACGAGGTGTTGAAGCTAAAGTTTCCGGTAGGGGTGGCGATTGTCGGCTTTGCGGACGATATCACCTTGGAAGTCTACGGTGAATCTATCAGAGAGGTTGAGTTGACGGCTGCCCACTCTATAAGCATTGTTGAAGATTGGATGCGATCCAGGAAACTGGACCTAGCGCATCATAAAACGGAGGTTATCGTGGTTAACAACCGCAAGTCGGTGCAGCAAGCAAATATCAGTGTCGGGGACTGCACTATTTCGTCAACGCGGTTCTTAAAACTCCTTGGAGTCATGGTCGACGACAAGCTCAAGTTCGGGAGCAACGTCGACTATACCTGCAAGAAGGCTTCCACAGCTATTTCGGCATTGTCTCGTATGATGTCTAATAGCTCTGCGGTATATGGCAGCAAGCGAAGGCTTTTAGCTAACGTGGTCCAGTCCATACTCAGGTATGGCGGGCCGGTGTGGTCATCGGCGTTAGGTACCAAAAGCTATCTAGCCAAGCTGGAAAGCACCTATCGTCTCATGTGCTTAAGAGTGGCGAGTGCGTACCGCACAGTTTCACATGACGCAATCTGCGTCTTAGCGGGTATGATGCCTATTGGTATCATCATGAGCGAGGACGTAGAGTGCTTCAACCAACGTGGAACTAGAGGCATACGGAGTACCACAAGATCGGCCTCGATGATCACATGGCAGCGGGCATGGTCTGATTCCACAAAAGGCCGGTGGACACATAGACTTATCCCGGAACTATCCGGATGGGTCAACAGGCGTCATGGCGAAGTCAACTTCCACCTGACACAGATTCTGTCAGGGCATGGTTGTTTTAGACAGTATCTGCACAAATTTGGGCATGCGGAGTCCCCCGAGTGTCCCGAATGCGCGGACGTTGAGGAAACTGCAGAACATGCTTTCTTCATATGCCCTCGTTTCGAGGGCGTGAGAAGCAACATGATGGCAGTTAGCGGACAGGACACTACTCCGGATAACTTAGTCCAAAGGATGTGTTCTAGCTCGGACGTCTGGGGTGCGGTCAATGCGGCTGCTACCCAGATCGTACTTGAGCTACAAAACCGCTGGAAAGCCGATCAACGGCGAATAAACAGCCTAACTACCATAGTCCAGTAGTTATCTAAGAGCGTGCGTTAAGCACAATAGCCCCTCCCTGAAGTAATACCGATAAGGTGGTTCCAGGGGGGATTGAGGCTGGAGACTCGAGTAGGGTTTTAGTGGGTCTGGATCTTCACGATCTTCACGGGATACCAAACCCCACTCCCTGAGCTGTCTTCTCAGGTGTCTGATAGCAGATTTCCCTACTCGTTAAAAAAAAAAAAAAAAGAAAAAAAAAGGGATTAAGTGCATTCGACTGTAGAGCGGCCCCGAGACCGATCAAGCTACGTGGTTTCTTCGATCGCTGGTAACCAAGGTGAAGCTAACAGCGATTCTAGTTAACAGCCAACGCATTTGGCAGCTTTCAAAGATTCCGAAGCCGCTAGTACACCTTTCTCGTCAAGACAAGTACAGTACAAATATTATTCTTGTCCCCGCTTATGCTCTGCTGATGAGTACTGCGCTTTTAGGCTAACGACCACTGGACCATTGGAAGATGATTCGCCTACGGGTTCTATTTCTCCATCAACGGCCAAAAAGTAGTATGGAAACCCTCAACCCGTCTGCCACAGTCGAGCATCGCTGTCCCGTCGATTACATCATCGCTGTCGCTGCCATCAGAGACGTTCCGTTCCTGTGATCGGTACCGGCGATGAGGGGTCTCGGGCAAATACCGACTTTAAAGTCCATTCTCGCTTCCTGATGTTTTCGCTATCCGACATCCTCGTCATCGAGTGTCCGTTCCCAGCGCTCTCTCAAACTGCCATCCATCGTGCCATTCAGCTTCAGAGCTGAATCGCGGAGTTGTCTTAACTAGCAACGTAGATAATAACATCCACCTGGACGATGTATTGCCGCCAATTAGGACCCCACCGTTTATACGTTTCCCGTTTTTAACTCATCGTCAAACCGGTTACCGAACAGTACGCATGAAGTCTAGCACAACATCCACACCAGAATATCGGTGGAATAAACGCAAGCGTCCACGACTATCTGCTAGTGCGTGTCGACAGGCTATAATTGTTTTAGCTGAGACCTGGCTCGACGAGCGAACCTCCTCCACACAAATCTTCGGATCGAACACCGATGTCTTCCGCTGTGACCGGAGGGCGCACAACAGTCGCAAATCAATGAACGGCGGCGCCAACTCGTCTTGGAACTCAATGATTAGTTACCTGTTGAGCTAGGTTGGCTCATAGTTTGGCACTCAAGGCTCATACGGCATCGGTCTCCGTAAGTTCCTCGCCAGCCTCCGCCTCTGACGATTTGCTCAATTTTCCCGAGATTAATCTATTTCTCGACTCGAGTTCTTCAACTCTTCCGCCGATCACCACCGAAATATTCGACCGTTATAGTACTAGTACAGTAACTGTGCAGCAAATTTACAAAATCTCCGATGAAAAGGCTGCAGAATGTATGTTGGCGGCTGCTCCACTCGTTAGGGATGTTCTCCATCATATCCACCCTATTAGTTCCGATTCATTAATATGCACCATGCAAAATGACCGATATACAACTGTCCATCTATTACAATCTCAACCGTGCGATTTTAACGCGATTCAAAGTTTATTAGACACAAACAATCCACTGGAATGAAACCCCGGACCCCTCCACCTGCCGAGAAGGACGAAACGCATACAGCCGCACCTGCCTTGGATATACGCTATGCTACGTCGCCTTAAATCCGAAAAACAGGCTACTTTCAGGAGGTACTCAAGGTATAAAACTCAATCACAGCGAAACCTCTATCTGACTCTCAACAAGCGTTCCAAAAAGTTTGCCCAATACTGCTTCCGTAAATACTTAAACAACGTTGAGCGTAAACTGAAGCGTAATCCTAATTCGTTCTGGAAACGGAAAGACGATGGTCTTCCATCAGCCACGTTTCTTGGAAACGACACTGCGATCAAATTGGGTATGGTTTGTCAACTGTTCTCGTGAAAATTGTCCAGCTTCTTTGTCGACGGAAGGCTATCCGAAACAGAAGTATTCACTGTGCTAGTGCTAGCGTTCCAACGTTCCAAATTTAGGCGATTTTCTCACTAGCCTGACTATTGACGATTCTATGACCGTAGTATTCGTGCCAATTTCCTCATTCGTCCAACAATACATCCCCGACGGGCAACACGGATTTATGCCCAAGCGCTCAACGTCTACCAAACAACTAACACTCCCTACCTACGTAACGGATTGCTTTAACGACCGTTCTCAGACAAACGTGGATCTCTCCACCGGTTAAGACAAGCTGAATCATCAAATCGCTATCGTTAAACTGGACAAACTCGGCCTTGGAGGGCCACTGCTCCAGTGGTTTAAATCGTATCTGTCAAACCATCTCTCATTAATGTATCTATTGATGGATTCATCTCACCGGCTTTCATCGCTTTTCCGGAGTCCCACAAGGTAGCCATCTCGGACCGTTTCATTTTGCTTATTTATTTCCTCGAATTCTAGCTATTAGCTCTTAAGCAGTCAGCAAGAAAGAGAGATCTGTTGACTTTTAATTAAAAAACAAAACCACTGATAAAACTACTTTAGTAAAATTCAGTATACAAACTAGAAATAAATGGTTAAAATTTATAAAGTTCTTGATTCAGAAAAATTTTAAAACGATAAAAAATAAACGCTCAAATATAAATATATAGATTGGCAAGCAAAACAGAACTCACTGCATTCCTTACCTTATACTCCGGCACACTGTACAGGATAACCTTCCGGTTGGCATCGCACGCAACCAGCAGCTTATTGTCGGGCGAATACTTGCAGTCGGTCACCGGACCTAGATGATCCAAGTCCAGCTTCGGAACCAACTGCGTTCCACCGGTTAGACTGTAAATATGCACTTTGCTGTCATCGCCTCCGACAGCAACATCCAACGTTTCCGGATTGATACTAACGCTGCTGGATTCGAAAGTAATAGGAATAGTGGAAACCTTCCGGTTGTCCTGCAGTACGGTAACATCCTTCACGCAACCGACCACTATAATGTTGCCTTCCTTCAGGATGTCCATGCCACGTGGCTGACAGCTCAATTTCGCTTCCACTGAACTATATCGGTTGCCTTCGATCGTAATTTGCTTAATCGAATCATCGATTCCGGCTGTATAGACGTAGTCGCCTGCGGCGCAGATGGCATTGATCTGATTGCCGTGACCAGCACCGGCAACGCGATCATTCGAACCCGAACCTGAGTTCCAGTTGGTAACCGCACCATCGTGGCTGCCGGTGTAAATCGTGCTACGATCTTCACTCAAGCTCAGTACAGTGATGGGTTTGTTGTGGCCTTTGACCACACGTAACGGTTTGGTGGGATTGTTAACGTCGAGGTAGTTAATAAAGCCGGACAACGAAACCGACAGGACATGATTTCCCTGCCACAGGCAGGATACCTGCTGGTCATCGATCGTTGTTCCCATAGGGAATTCGGTGACAAGAGTACGTGTTTCCACGTCCCATAGTTTACACGTTTTATCGCCAGAGCACGTGAGCAGTTGAGTTCCATCCGGTTTCCAGGCAACTCCGTAGACACCACCTCCGTGCGCGGGTGATCCAATTTCACCTTTCAACTCTGACGTTGTTCCGTCGTACAGGAAAACTTTGCCATCGAAACCAGCCGAGGCAAACAGATGACCGCTCGGGGAATAGCGAACCGCCTGTACGAATCTGGTATGGTCTTGTTTGGTCATCTTGAACTTGAATGGTGGTCCTTCAAACACACCAATCGTGTTATCTTCACTACCCGTCACAATCCGGAACGGTCTTGCCGGCCGGAAATCACACGAATTGATCGGTTTCGACTGACCGGAGATCTCGCCCACAGAAGTTCCCGTCTCAGCCATAAAAACATGTCCAAAGCGTTCCCGACCTTCACCGACAATCACAATCCGCTGACTGTCCGGCGACCAGCTGATGTCCTTGATCGGACCACCGATCGGTTGAAACTCGTTCTTCAGCAGGTGCTCCTTGTTGACCGTGTCCCAGATGCGGATCTTTCCCGACTGATCGCCGGAGGCTATGTAAAACCCACTGGGCGAGTACTTGGCCACATTGACCGCACACGAGTGTTCCGTATAGATGTCGGCGATTTCCGGATTGTCGATGTTCCGAATGATAACCGAGTGCCCGTTGGTGTAAAGAAAGTTCTTCCCCTTCGGGTCGCCTCCCAGTACAATCGGCTGACCGCGCTGCGTTCGTGGGAGCGTCGCGTAGATGAATTCTGATTCAAGAGATGGAGAAATGTAAAACGAATATTAATTTTCATGCGTGCAACTTATTTTTTTATTTTATAAGGAATTTTTATCAACTTGGACTGTCCCCGATTTGGGGTGTGATTCCAACAATAGAAAAAGCCCCCATCTATCATTTGCAATAATTTAAAAAGTGAAATCAAACTTTCCGCATGCTGTTGTCATTCCCGCTTCCGTCGAGTTGAGCTGAGCTGAGCTCGTCTAGTTTTATCAGATAAGCCTCGTTAAGCATCGGCCAGCCTGCAATTGAAGCGCAGCTCTGCGATTCCCCCTTACGTCCCTCTCGTTTTTCCCCAACCCAGGTCCAAACAGAAATGCTGTAACACCATGTTCCAAATTTATCGCTGGCCACCGCGACTTGTTGTTTTTTCTTTTCCTTTTCGCTCTATATTAAATGCAGTAGATAGCTATAGGTATATGTCGCTTCGGCCGAACGAAAATTTGCCCAACAATGTTCGATTAGCCGGCTCGGGAGAAATGCTGCGGCAGATCCAAGAAAGGCCGGTGGTTCGAGTGGAGTTTTATTTATAAATCTCACTCATGGACGGTAGGCATTGCTCGCTCGATGCTTCCGCCTACTATGCAGCTGATGTTGTTGTTACTATTCCGAAACTATTGCCATCACGGTAGGGAGCAACCACACACAGTGCGTTGTTTTGCAGCGTTTGCTCCGATTTCGTTACGATAGTTGGTCGGAAAAAGGTAAAACAAAGCGGAAAGAATAGAACAAGTGCATGCAGTCTGCCTGCTTTTGAGAGGGGTATGAGAGGAATTTTCAATCAACGCATTCTGCGATGGCGGAATAGGTATCTATCATCAGCCATTTGGGCGACTTTTCTTTCTTTCGGTCGCTTTCGCCGTGCCTCCGTGCCGTGCGTAACTTTCTACTGCGGGAATTTCTATGCTTCGATCCAAATTCAGTTGCAACAGAGCCTATCAGACAAAGTAAAGTGTGACTCATTGCACAGTAATTACCGTGCCGGTAGCATTAGGGTGTTGGTTCCCCTTCTCACTTGAACAATGTCAATGTTTCGTTTCACTGAATATGACCAAATTTGGCAATCATGAATACTTACTATTCGAGTAGGACATCGCTCCTAAGGTATCCCGTAACTGGACAGCAACGAAAGCGTAACACTGCCTTATTAATCAAGCAAAGTATCCGAAAAGACAAAAATTCACCGTTAAGTCACCAACTCTCGAACCAAGAACAACCGCTAATCGCTGATATCAGATCAGATCCGGCCACGGTAAGAAAACTGCACAATCTGTCACCAGCGTCTCACTATTTCGCGAATCTACACAAGAAAATCACACGCAGAATAACGCTTGCCTTTGCTTCTGATCGACCCGGTGGTTACTTGCAGACAGAAAAAAACACGACGACGTTTCCTTTTTAGGCATATAAATTACCACTTGCGTAAGGCAGATAACGAGAGCACTCTGTCCTGTTCTGCCGACCGCAGCACCGTACGAAACATGAATGAATCATGCCACACAGTCCGGAGTTGATGAGAATACCGGTACCGTGAGTATACGCTCGAGAGTGAGATTAGTGAGAAGCACGAGAAGCATGACCAAACAAAAATTCGACTGTCGTCCAACACCGAAGAAAATACATACGTGCGATCAATGTGGAAATCACTTAGATTTTCGCCTGGTGCTACTGCTAATCATTAATATCTGATATTCACATCAACTTCTCGTGAAAGCCGCGTTCATATTACATAAAATGATGTATCATAAGAAATATCCGTTGATTCAACGAGTTAAACATACACCTGCATTTCAAATACATAGATTGCCTATTGGTGAAACACATTGATGTAGAAACCAATATAGAAATCGTCACTTTTCCGGTGGACTGCATATTGGCCAAAGTTTCTAAAGCGAAAAACCTAACTGTTGTACCACCAAATTGAAAGTCACCGCACTGGTTAAATGAACAGCTTTATTCCGATGAATGAGTGCTTGAAATCTATTAAGTTTAACATAGTTTAGTTGTTAGGTTTAATCTATAGTATTAAGTGTACATACAAATCGGTGGCTCTTTCGTTTTTCCTTCCAATTTGGTAGTTAACAGCGTAGGTTAACTTTCATTCTGTAGCATTAATATAGTTCATAATTTAGTATTAAGTATTCAACATTTAGCTTTATAATTTATATTATTAGTTTACCTCACTGGTCGGGGTCCGATGACCTCACTGTTACCGTTAACATCGAGTACTGCGAGTTTAGATACTGGTCGATGAAAGACACCTCCAGCGGTCTGGACTAAAGCCTGTCGCACATGGCCATCCGACGCTTTTATCACCTCGATCACCGTCCCTCGCATCCATCCATTTCGTTTACCTTCGTCCACTATCAATACCAGGTCTCCGTCTTTTACGGGTCGAGACTCACCAAACCATTCGGGTTGTTTTCGGATTACTGGAAGGAACTCCTTCAGCCAACGTTGCCAGAACTGGTTGAGTTGGCGATGGATATGATGTCAAGACTCCAGAGATGCTCCCTGCTGAGGCACAGTATGCACGGTTGGTTGCTTGACTCCATTGGAGCTACCGATCAAAAAATGGTTTGGAGTAAGTGATGCAGATTCCGCAGAATCAAGTGGTAGGTACGTAACTGGTCTGGTATTTACAATTCCTTCTGCCTCTACGATCATAGTTTGCAAATCCTCGTCATTAAGCTTTCCCTCGGCATATGCATCCCCAATCGCAGTCTTTACTGAGCGGAACAGTCGCTTCCAGGCACCGCCCATGTTTGGAGCACTAGGTGGAATAAAGGTCCACTTTGTATTAGCGTTAGTAAATGTTGCTGATATCCCCACGTTGATTTGTTTCCGGAGCAGCCGTTCGATTCCGTGGAAGTTTGTAGCATTGTCGCTAAAAAACTCTCTGGGTGCTCCACGACGGCAGACGAAACGCCGAATGCAGGAGATACACTACGATGTGGACAAGCTGTATGCGACTTCAAGGTGAACAGCGCGTACTGTCAGACAGGTGAATAGCGCTATCTACCTTTTTACGTTCGAGCAGCCCTGTTTAACTAGCAGCGGCCCGAAGTAGTCCACTCCGACGTAATTGAATGCACCATCATGTACAGCTAATCATGCGAATGGCAATGGTGCCATCGGGGGAACTGTCGGAAGTGCTTTCCGAACTTTACAAAGTTGACAATTTCGTTCAACAGCTTTCACTACGGATCGAAGTCTTGGTACAACGAACAGTTGTCGAATTTCGTTCACCACAGTTTCGAAGTTCGCATGACGATAAAGGCTATGATAATGCGCAGCAAGTAGCTCGATGTATCGATGCTTTCTGGGCAAGATGATTGGAAAACGGACGCTGTAGGGTAGATGTTTCGCTGCTGCAAGACGACTGTTCTGCCGCACCAATCTCTGTTCATCCATCATCGGCATCAGTTGATAAATTGTGCTTGATCTCTCGATTGATTGCTTCTGGTCCTCCGGTAATGTTTTATTATTTCTTAGTGTCGCCAGCTCATCCGCGAAGGCTTCCATCTGTACTTGCTTGAGGATCACGATGTCGGCGGCATACAGCTATGGTTATGTCAGTTGCCCAGAGCTTTTTTCTCCTTTCTTTCTCGTGTTAGAAATAAATCGCAGCACACAGGCCAAACTACGTTGCAGCCTTTCCCATTTAGAGAACCGGTAGCAATCGATCACTGGAATCCAATTGGCATGGAAGAGAACTGACGGCCGGCCTTCTTCAACTGTGTCTACAATAATATCCGCAGGACTCGGCCACTCTTGTTCCGGAAGACTGAAGAACTTTGGATCATTAACTCCGGGGTTTAACTCCGACGGCACCCACCTCCATTCGTCGACTACCGTGTTTTCGAGGATTTCACCGACTCGGTTCGCCACGAACGGTCGATAGTTTCTCGGATCTGCACGAATCCACGAAAGCACAACCGAACTGTCTGTCCATATAATTCGCCTCTTGACGGAAATGGAGTGGTTTGCTTGTATGAACTTCATCATTCGTACTGTAACAATATATCACATATAAGTTAGAAAGATTTCGAATACAGCCTGAATTCGTTAATTGGGCCGCGACTGCACTCTAGCTGATTCGCTAATTGGGCCGACTGATAGTTGTTAGAAATTTCAAAACTCGAAAATTCCATACAATTTTGACATTCAAGTTGTCACATAGCCCAATTAGCGAACACCCAATTAACGAACCGCCCAATTAACGAACCACCAATTAACGAAACTTTGCTGTAAAACGTTGCACTATGGGCAATAACGAGAGAAAAAACGGACCCAATTAAGATACGGAATCGCGTAGATTAAGAATCGCGTGGTGCCCACCCCTTTCCTGTTTGTCATCGGAAAGTGCCCCATTTTGCACGTTTTCCCCTATTTTTAACATTTTCACTCTTATTGGATTATTCCAAGCAAGGTTTTGACAAATCAAACCGCAAAAATCTACTAATTTTGTGTAAAAAAGTCCGCAGAATAGAATAGGGTTTATCTCATTTATTTTAGAGCACATTAATTTTTTTGGTTGAATTCCCGTTTGGTATGGTCGGTTTGATAACGGGAGCTCAACCAAAGAAAAATAATGTACTTTAAACTAAATGAGATAAGCCCTTTTCGATTCTGCCGCCTTTTTTTACACAGAATTATTAGGTTTTTAAGTTTTGTTTTCTCAAAGCCTTGGTTGGAACAGTCCGATAAGGGTAAAAAATATTAAAAATAGGGGAAAATTAGTAAAACGGGGCATTTCCCGATGATAAACAGGAAAGGGGTGGGCACCACACGATTCTCCGGAAAATTTTACAGAAAATCACCAGCATTTTATAAGTCCGTTTTTTCTCTCGTTTTTGCCCATAGTGCAACGCCTTGAAAACCTATACGACACCAAAGTGCTACCACAATAGATCAAAATAATGGTCGCAGTGGTCAGATCTTCCGACAAAAAAAAGGGTGTCTTCCTGTCCCTAAGGACCGTGTTCGCTTTCTGTACCTAAGAAACGTAAAAATAAGAGTGGATTGCAGCAAACATGCAATGTACGTAACACGAACGGTAGGATTCTGGACTTTTGCAAGTAACAGCGGAGAAGTCGAGTTGATCGAAGCGTCGTTCTCGATTTTACCCTCTGACCGTCACCATAAATCGTTCGCTCCTCACTTGACTGTACAGAACCGGCGTTACAGTTCGCAGATTAGGTAGTGAGGCCCTTGTTTGTATGCCAGAATGACATTGCGTTGAAAGGCCACTGTGGCAGCCTTAATTATCGTCTTTTGGGGCGGGCTTCCATTGCTGTACATAGTTTACGGACTGGTCATATTCATTGATTAAGTTGCGCTAGACAGTTGTAATGCTGTACCCAATTCGGTACTCACAGTTAATAAAATCAATTATCTTTTGGGATTTGAGTTCTGTATTCGGTATGGAGTAAGAAGGAAACTGCGCGTTGAATGCGGTCAACGTGATCAGCGGAAGACAACAGAAATTCCATAAGTTCCGAAAACAGTCGGTAGCGAAGGACAATTTGCCGAAGCAGCATTCGTCCAGTATGGAGAAAAAGCCAACTGGTCCATGTTGGACATGCATGTTAATGCATTTTAGTCGGACCGTACGTACAGAAATCATCAGTGTTCTTATTGCAAGCGTTACGGCCACAAAGAAGGCTATTGCGGAAGTGCATGGAAAAGTCGTCCGAACTACAGACGGAAATTCCAGCGCGTGGCGGTAGATACGAAGACCGTCCGAGTATCAGTGGACATGGTGCGGGGTAGAAGAAAGGTTATTCCCGTTATGTTGAATGGTGTGTCCGTTCGGATGCAGTTTGATACCGCTTCAGACATTAGTGTCATATCCGTGCAAACATGGAAGCAGCTAGGACGACCGCAAGTAAAGCCACCGTCAGTGAATGCCAAAGCAGCCTCAGGTGACCCACTCAAGCTGGTGTCACAGTTCGACTGTTCAATAAGTGTTAACGGGGTAACACACGTAGGCACGATTTTCGTCGCGGAAAAAGATTTACATATCTTGACTTGACTTAATCGAGGCATTCCATCTAGATTCGGTTCCGATGAATGCATTTTGCAACGTAGTTTCCGTTTCTCCATCCTTAGCGGATCGTCTTAAGGCTCAGTATCCACAAGTTTGTAGTACCGAGCTAGGTAAATGTATAAAAACTACAGTGAAGCTCGAACTAAAGCCAGATCAAATGCCAGTTTTTCGTCCTAAACGTCCGGTGGCGTACGCTATCAGGGTGTCGACTCAAATCCAAAAATAAAGTTCCCTGACTTTCCCTGATTTTCCCTGATGCTTCAAATATTTTTCCCTGACCCTCAAAACTCGAATATCAAGCTTATATGGGCGATTTCTGGCTTAAGTTTTTAACCCTTTAGCATGGCTTATGCGAGCTGCTGAAAACTAAAGCTAGATTTCTTCATGTTTTAAGAACACATATCAAAGATTCTTAACCTATTTCTTACCAGCGTTTCGAAAAAGCCCTCTTTTATCGAGTCTAGGGACAGTTATGTTTGAGGTATCAACTTGAATCCAAAGAAACAAAGATTGAGAAATAATCTAATCGACCTGTTTTTGCACAAAGCTTAGATGTTACATACAACAAAATTACAGCCGTGTAAACATAACAAATCTTGCTAATTTTCAGTCAGCTCAAACTAGTAACTTTGCCGCTGGAAGGAGGACACATGTCTGTGGGTTTTCAGTTAAACTAAAACAAAACTTTCCTGGAATTTTCAGCTTGTTGTCTTTACTGCAAAAAGTATGGGGTTAAGGTGATGATTCCCCAAAGATTTTTGGTACAAAAATGTGCGTTTTGCTGGCTTCGAGGTACGGCAAAACTTTAGCTATATATATATTGTTAGAAAATGTCAAAATGGCAAATATTTTAACCCTCAATGGTGGACAGTATGCGAAGTTAAGACTAAAGCTGTGTGTCATGATTTCTGATTGCAACTATCGAGGCTTGAGAGCAACATTGACTAGAAGGTAGTTCGATGGCCGGCCGTTCGGTCCGATGACCGTATATGGGTGTTGAGAATTAAGGCAAATTCTTCAACTACAGCTTAATCAACGTATAGTCACCAACAAATCATAAATTCGATGATACTAGGGACGAATTGAACCGCCCAGTTAGCTTCGAGGTACGATGCTGATCTAACAAGCCAGTTGTGGTCGAATCTCGGCTAGCCGGTTTTTGTTAGACAGAACCAGTAGGATCGTTGCACTGACCCCGTAATTTTCCTGTACTCTAAAAGCCGGCTGCGAAGTCTGTCGATAAAGAAGGATAATGTCTAGTGACGGTTAAGACTTTGCTTTGCTTTGCTAGGGACGAATTCTATGACAGGTTCGAAAGGATTTATGGGGTGCGCCCGACTTGAAAATTCAACACTCTAGCTCCCAGATCGATCCTGTTTAACGGTCAATACTTTTTGGAAGTCATCAATATACAGTCTTTTCTTAGCGACTTTGACCGCTATCTCGTCGTAAGATCCACGCAAGGTTATCGAAATCGGCGAAGGCTCGCACTAAGAGGTTGTTGCATTTCAATATCTAGCGGTTTACGGCATATGACGTTGCAGTGGAGTACACCAGAAATCTTGATCAACGAATCGCAGAACAGTAGGAAGAAAGGGAATAAGACGTAAGTAGGCCGTGGATGATCCGCCATGGCGCCGACAACTACGAGGGAAGTGATAGGTACGACGTGGGGAAAACAATCACTCTTAATCTGCGAGTCACGTGTCTCAATACGACAATTGTCATTCGCTGTGACTCGCCACGGCGAGTCAAATTGGGTGCTGTAACCTAGGTGACAACCGTGTCACCTAGGTAACAACCCCGTGTCACCTAAGTGACAAACCGTGTCACCTAGGTGACAAAGCGAATCACCTAGCTGACAAAGCGAGTCACCTAGGTGACAATTGTCACCTCATTCGCGATGACTCCAAATTAGTTACGTCACTCGCCTCGCAGAATAAGGGTGAGTTGCCCTTATTCTGCGAGTCACGTGACTCAATACGACAATTGTCACTCGCCGTGACTCGCCAAGGCGAGTCGAGTCACCTAGGTGACAACCGAGTCACCTAGGTAAGAAACCCCTGTAACCTAAGTGACAGACCGTGTCACTTAGGTGACAAAGCGAGTCACCTAGGTGACAAATGTCACCTGATTCGCGGTGACTCCAAATAGTCACGTCACTCGCCTCGCAGAATAAGGGTGAGTGTAACAGCATGTTTGATGTCGAATGCCAGAAAATGACAGATGAGAAGAACCAGGTCAAGAGTCGCATGCTCATTGCGGATCACGTCAGAACAGAGAAACATGTAAGCTTTCTGCGTATTACGTAACCAGCTGAACCAGTCCCGAAGGTTGCCAACTCGCATAAACGCTAATTCTACAGAACGTTAATGCTCCCGGTAACCCTTAACAGACATGAATCGTGGACACTGAAGGAAGATGTTCAATGCTTGGTGCTTCTGAGTGTAAAATTCTGCAATTGGTGAAAACGCTGTAGATCGCGTGTAAATAACAGTCTGCTTTGTGCTATTGATGTCTGCACCGTGAAGTGCGCGAGGCCTGTCATTGCCGATTTCGAGCGCTACAGCGAGTGAAGTCTGCCAATTGTACGGCGCAAAACAAATAAAAATTTACGGCAAACTGAAAGATAATCGAATCGCCACTAGATAAGTAACAAGTTTTAATTTAACCGATCAATCTGCGTATATTTTACACGAAAATTGATTTGATTCCAAAATTTCCCTGATTGAATTTTTGAATTCCCTGATATTCCCTGATTTCCCTGATCCAAAAATGAATTCCCTGATATTCCCTGATTTTCCAGGTTTTTGCAGGAAATCGACACCCTGGCTATGTACAGCGCAGTAGACGATGAGTTGCATCGGTTAGAGAACAAGAATATAATAACACCACTAGTAAAAATGAAGATAGGCTGTTATTAATTAAATTTATTATTCTTCAGGGACAACTAATTACAGTAAGATTTTATTACTTATTAAAGACACATACACTAGTAAAAAAACTTAATCAAACAACATTAGAACCAATAATGTTACGTTCACTGCCACCTTTGTCCGAACCTGGGTGGCCTGCTATCTCTGCCTTCAACAGTGTACTTCACTGTTCGGTCATCATTAGTGTTAGAAAAGTTATCATAGCGGAAATATGCCGCGGGACGATGCTGATATCCTTGACGATAAGATTTATGCTCATCTCTAGACGCATAACGAGGGCTGCGAGATCTGTGTCTGCTTCTGTCGTGTCGATTGGAGTCGTTTTGTCGGTAAGGTTGAAATCGATCGGAACGGTGATGATGATGATTATTAACACTTCCGTTCGGTCTGCCACAATCCAGAGGAATAAAGCGAAGTAAAGAGTTGAGGTAGTTCGCCCGTTCCATTTTATGCGTACGAGCTTCGTTAAACAAAGATATGGCCGATTTTGGCGAATATCCCAGAACCAAAATCATATAGGCACAGATGAAATATCCGGTTCTATTTAACCCGTGCGTGCAATGGACGCCAACCAATTTATCTTTATTTTCTTCAGCGACTAAAAAATTTTTCACATTTCGTATGAACTTGTCGATTAGATGTCGATCTGGAACATCGTGACCTTTGGTGTAGATTTTTAAATATTGAACACCTTTAGATTCAAATTCCTGCGGATTATAATATTTAGCTGTATTTGTTAGATCCACTACGAGGCCTAGGTTGGGTATTTCTTCAATTGCATCGTTGGGTGTAAATCGTTCTGTTCTGCCGGTTCTGCCACTTCTAAAGTACTGTTCTTTCAAAGGAACTTTAAGTGGAACGAAGGATGTCGTATCGACGCGACGACCAAACTTACTGTACTTCGACCAACGATCTGGAAGTTCACGGGCCATGGTTAATTTGCTATGCGCTGTCGTATACTAGCACGGTCTGCTTACAGGTCGATCGCTGCCGCGGTTAAATCCAAAAAAATGCAAACGACCTGGTGACTTGGGCCACCGTACCGACGAATATTTTTTTGGCTCGGGCACCGTTTGCTGATCGTATTATGTTAGCTGAGCGATCGTTTTATTTGCTTAACAATTTTAGGCGGCGGACACTGCTGGTTCATTTGATGAATAACTTTAGGGAGCCTAATCGCTCAATTCGAGGAGAAATAAATAATAATACATTGACTACCACGACCACGAGTACTTCCACCTTACTTTGCTTTCGACTTTTTTCTTGTTTTGTCATCTACCACACTTCTGACTTCTTGATCCGTCATTCGCGGTTGTTGAATGAAGGTGGAATCAAATTGACCGTCAGTAATCGCTAATGGCAACGTAACGGAACGGCATGTCCATTGTCCACACCGAAAAAAATACACGCTCGATCTAGGAGAAAAATGCGACTAGTTAGAAATACTCAAGCCCATGGCAGACAACCATGTTCTCGCCACCAACATCTCGTGTGTGCGAAAATGAGATAGCAATTCAGCACTGCGTTTCACTCAACTGCCAGCAGTCTGATTTGGGCCCGCTGTCAAATTTTGAGCCCCGGACATGCTGTCGCTGACGTTTACTGCAGCTCGATATAGAGATGTCGATGGGGTGGAAATACTCACAGTATAAGCACAAACTATACAGACACCACGCGTAGAACAAAAAGCATAAAATATTAGGGACCAGATTCATTTGAAGCGAGTGAATTTCGTCCCTTGCACATCTCACGGAACTCACGTAACCATATGGTTCTCAAACTCTATCTGTCCCTTTTGCTCTGCTAGGAATTTAGAAATTAACTTGCGCGTAAATCTCAGCAACCCGATTACCTGTGATATTTTTATCAGTTCATTTGTGTGAAGTTTACACATTTAGATTGACTGTCGGCCTTCGATAACAAAACAATTGGTCTTCAAAACTAAGAACGCTCTATTAGACGTTCTAAAGATCAGGAACGTAACAAACCATCAGTCACAACCCGTTGACACCAATTCAGAAAAAACAAGGATATTGAACCGCTACCAATATATATGGATTCATTCCGGAACGGGCCTCGTTTGAACGGTACGAAGGATGTACGTTCCCAGAAATAATAGCAAAATATAAATAGTGCTACCATCTCAGCAAATACAGACCCTGTCGCCGTATCTCAACTATGACTCGCGTTATCAGCAGGCCCAACCGGAATTTATGGGAAGGTGCATCCAAAGCAGCTACAACGCTTTGCGTTAGCGTTTTCTCAAATTGGTTCGTTTGCTATGATTGGTGCAGGAATTGGCGGAATGGCAGGACTATACAATAGAATGCGAGCTACTGCATTGACCAATCAAACCGGCAAACTTCGGCGAACACAGTAAGTTTATCGAGGTTTTGCAATTGTAGGAATTATATAGTATATAGGAATTATATACAGTACCGCCCCGCTAATCCGACAAATTTATAGCCGGATTAGCGAATTTTGACTCGATAATCCGACGGTCAAACTAACGTCAGTGTGAGTTTGAAATGTGGTTTTGTTTACATCCATACGTAAACAACTCCGGAAATTTTTGAAAATATTTGTCGTAAGTACGCAATAACTATGTTTTATACGCGGTAATACTCAATTTCGTCAACAAAATACTTTGAAATTCTTAGTAAGTGTCGAAATAAGCGCAAGCATATCAGTCTATTGAGAATAGCAATGAAAATATTATAGCCATGGGAAAAGTGAACGTAGTTAGAAGCAGCACCGTGTACCATTTCCATTTAGTTAGAAAGAGTGCTATTCTGACTTTAACGGAGAAGCCAAACGAAGGTAGTGTTCGATTGAAAGAAGTCAAGTACAATACGTTTTAATTCGGAATTTTCCGGATTAGCGAGATCCGGACTATTGAGTCGTCGGATTATTGGGTGTCGGATTAACGGGGGGATACTGTATTATTATAATGTTTACTACATTTAGATTGCCCAACCATGTGATGAAGCAAGGAGCCGGGATTGCAAATACGCTAGGGACCATAGACGTAATGATTAATAAATACGGCTTTTGGCGTCTTTTTGCAATGCGTACGCGGTGAAGATGACGAAATTAGCACGATTGCTGCGGGTGGCACTACTGGATTAATGTACAAATCAACGGCTGGGTTACTAAATTGTGCCGTTGCTGGAGTGGCATTGGAGTTGTCATAACCCTATTGCAAAAGACAATTTTCTTTCGAAGCTACAATGGAGCTTAATAGAGGCTTTTGCGCGTTTTAAATAACCAATTTACGCAAAGCTGGAAACAAGGCGCACAGAGGTTATATAAATAGCGATATAATTGCTTAACAAGTGTTTTTTCTACCTCAAGCGAAATAGGTTGTATAAGTTCTCCAATTTCGGCTGAATAAGTATAGTAGAATTGTTTACATAAATTTTATTCGATTCAGCTATGGCTGAATAATAATGGATGCTAAAATCAAGGGGTCGGTCACTCGGCACAGCCGTTTTTATGTTAGGCGACTTGAAACGAACCGAACTGTGCCGATGCTGTACCGAAAGTGCCGAACTGCAAGATTTGTTAAATTCGTTAAAATAATGGATGCTAAAATCAAGGGGTCGGTCACTCGGCACAGCCGTTTTTATGTTAGGCGACTTGAAACGAACCGAACTGTGCCGATGCTGTACCGAAAGTGCCGAACTGCAAGATTTGTTAAATTCGTTAAAATCTGATAGATCTGGCAACCGTGCGAGATGATTTTGACAACTGGCAGTGCTCCCATTTCATATTTAAAATTGAACCGGAGGTGTGTAAAGCCCTATAAATGTTATTTTTATAAGGCTTTAGAGGTGTGCCGTTTGATATCTCTGCAGTGCCGGGGCACTATGTGCTGAGTGTCCGACCCCTTGGCTAAAATACTTAATCAGCGCATAAATGTGTCTTGGGAGGGCTGTTTATTAAGATGACAAATCGTTTATAGCACAATTATTGAGAATATTGACGGGTTGTGGAGAGGTTGAAGATGCGCCTAATCTGTTTGTGACACTATTATGTGAAGCAGCTGATTTACAGCGCATTCGTTGGCTGCTTAATCACTTATACAATACAGAGGTCTTTGCTTAAATTTATTCAGCGTCTACCACCTGTATTCAGAGTTAAATCAGCTGTGACCAAATCAGTAGCATTTTAATTCAGCTTCGGTGTTTTCTGGGTTGTATATGAAGACACGCACGACTGCAAAACAACTTATTGTTCACTTCGATTTGACATAGTCTAATCATTATACAATTCCAATGTGCAATTGACATGAAAACGATTTAATGTGAACTTTCTATTGCGATTTTGTGTTATCTGGGAATCGACCTGATCCAAGTTAATTTATGAATTCGCTATTATTTACATCAATTTTGCACAATAGAGCGATATATCTTTCAACTTAATCAGTGTAAAATGCATTGCAAAAGTTTATACACACTGTGTCCGAGTATAATATTCAAGGTGCGTGACAACAGCTTAAGTAGATTTCATAACTATTTCAATACTTGTTAATCAAACATTCAAGCAAACAGTATGTGTGTTTGATTGGCTCCCTTTTGACAATTCTCGCTGCTCGATTGGCTCCCAAAATGGCTGCTTCCGCGTATCTCTCACCTCTGAGTATTTCTACGACTAGATCGTGGTAAGGGGTTTCCAACAGTAATGATTACTACGCAGCTTTGAATAAAGTTACTTTTGATTACTTTACTGATTACCTCTGATATTTTATATTTATGCATACATTATCAAGCCTGCGCGTATTACAATGTCGGCAGAGGTGGCATAAACCGCAGCGCAAACCAAAAGACACACATTCTTAAACAACACAACACTCGCCATGCGGTGTGTGTTCGCCCAAAAATTCCCTTCAGTGTCTCTTTTGCTAAACACGCTCTTTCGTGTTTTACGCGCACCAGGAAAAGGCAGTCGCAAACGCAGAGTGATAAATTTGCTGCGTGCTTTACCACACCAAGAGCCGCACTCTGCGCGGCTGGATTGTACACCCTGCGCTGGGTCAGTTGAAGTGGTGTGATTGAAAAAAATATTTTTTCTGTTGCGTCGGCTGATCCGTACTAACTTAGCATAGACCATATTAGTTGTTCAGTGCAGCGTGTATTTTCACTTTTAAAAGGGCGGAAAATTTGTAAATACAAAACAATTTTTTGCGTTAATTCCGCACGGAGTGTGGCAAAGGGCAGCACCAAGTGCTGTTTGGATGATCACTCACTGGGCGATTTTCACCGAGTGGTGTCGATCGCTCCCACTCCGCTTTCGCTCGTACGCTGTGTGCATATTAGCTGTAGAAGTGTGTTGCCGAATCGCTCTGTGCGACAAGGCATAATATTGGAACATTGGGCGCATAGTGTGAGCGAATGACAGCCCTGAATGTCGGACAATGTCGACTAATCGTTTTAATTTCCGTCACTCATAAATGAAAATAACTGACGCAAGGCATTGTCGTTATTCTACAGACAGGAAAACTTGCCTGACCTGCAGAAATTTTGTAGAATAACATTTGTCATGCCGTCCTACACAAATCCATGCGCGTTAGCTTCGTAAACATCGTTGTGATTTTTAATTCGGACGATGAAAAATTTTGATGGACGGATTTTAAAACGGTACGACGAATTTTAGCAATAAAGTCAGTTGCGTAATTTCAATAATATGCTGTAATAGTCGCTTTTCGGTGATTTCAAAGTGCACAGATCGGAAGGTGAGTATGTTTTAGTCAAATCAGCACAAGAACTTTTGGAGTATTCATTAAATCCATCCAACAAAAGATGAAAATTAGAATGGCTTTCCTTATTACGACGGGAATTAGAAAAAAACCCTGCTTTAAAATTTAGGAACATTATAGCCAAAAATCACAGCGACTGAAGTAATTGATGGGTCCCAAATTTATGCATGCACAAATATCTGTATTTGTGGCAGCCGTGGCAGCTCTACCTTGAAGACATACGTGAAATATTTCAAAGGTTTAACAACAAAACCAACAAAACAAATTAATCTTCCCGCAACTTAAGTGAAGAAATTATTTAAGTAAAAGTTCCCAATATTTCGTCAAAATTGAACGCCGAGTTGCAGTCCACAATGCAGAATAAACTGGTAACGTTAAAAACGCAGAGCCCGCTGTTCGGGCAGTTGGTAATTGGACCTCCCGGGTCCGGTAAGACCAGTTATTGCAGCAAAATGAAAAAGTTTCTTGAGAAGCTGGAGCGAAAGGTTACCGTCGTTAATCTGGATCCGGCTAACGATAATATGGAGTACGACAGCTGTATCGACATTATGCAGCTAATCACCGTACAGGACGTGATGGAGCAGTTCAGCTTGGGACCGAACGGAGCACTGATTTACTGTATGGAATTTCTGGAAGCGAACTTCGGTTGGCTGCTAGAGCAGCTGAAGGCGTCACCCGACAGGTACTTCATCTTTGACTGCCCCGGTCAGGTGGAACTTTATACACACCACACTGCCGTGCGGAATATTTTTGCACAATTGGAACAGCTAGGGTATCACCTTTGTACGGTACATTTGGTGGAATCGCATCACTGCTCGGAACCGCACAAGTTTATTTCCACCCTGCTGCTGTCGTTGCACACGATGCTGCAGATGGGATTGCCCCACGTTAATGTGCTCAGTAAGGCCGATTTGCTGAAAGAGTACGAGTCGAAGTTGGCGTTCAGTTTGGAGTACTACACGGAAGTGCTGGATTTGCAGTATTTGTTGGATTGTGTGGATCAATCGATGATGGGACCGAAAAATAAGTACAAAAAACTGAATGCGGCGATAGTGTCCATGGTTGAGGATTACAGTTTGGTGTCCTTTCATTTGCTGGATTCTAATCGCGACGAAAGTTTGCTGAGGTTGAAAAATGCGATTGACAAAGCAAATGGATACGTGTATGGTGCTGGAGAGGAGAAGAACGTTAACACTCTACTGGCCTGTGCAGTCGGAGTCGAAACGCAGAAGGAACGAATGGAGCGGGATATTGATCCGTATTTAAGTTAGTTAAGTATTTAAGGTGAGTGGAAAAATAAAAGCGACTTGACCATGGATTTGTTTCTTATTTGAGAGAAACGATTTATTAAATTTTGTAAAATCTGTTATTATATATTTGGGTTCTAAATGTCTCGGCTTAAACGGAATGGGGATCTTTCACTTGTCCCATGAATAAAATCAAATCGTATCGTTTGTTTACTATCAAAAAGGCGAAAGGTCGATTGGCGTAGAAACGCGGTGGGGTCGCTTTGTTAGCAAAAACTGCTGATGTTAACGCTGCCGCCGTTGTGCCCTCCTCATTCACAATGATTTTGCACTTCTGGATTACCGATCCTAGGAAGATGTCGTTGGCCATCTTGTTGAAGTTAGCCGTGTCCTTGTTCAATGCATCATGGATGCCCATCTGCAATTGAAATGTTTACGATTGCAAAAAAAAACCGGCGAATTTGGCTCCCATTAACTTACATCGTGCAGAACCGGTATCAGGTTGTAATCGGCCGTGATTTCGAATCGCGGTAAATACACCTCCACCTCGTCGTCCTCGTACTCAATGGCAGCTTGCTTCAGTTCCTTGTAGATGGTATCCATGTTGAAGTCCGCCAGCCGACGAATGACGGTTTGCAAAGGGACTCCCTTTCTTGGCAGAATCAACAACATGCTCAGCTCGCGGTCGTTGCCGTAGGGGAGTTCGACGATCTGTGCTTCCAGTTCCCGGAATGCAGCAAATGGAAAAACTGCCTTTTGGTACATCATTTGAACGTTTCCGACCATGCGCTCATTTTCATCGTAGAACGGTGTTGGGAGCGTAAGGGTTTGGTTGAAAGGCAGCTAAAGTGAAAAATTTGTATGATTTTTTGTTAGATTTATTGAGCGGATTTTTTCCGTTTACCGTCCATTCTCCTTTGAAAAATAGAACCGACAGCATAATCATCCGAGCTTGAATGACGTCCTTCGCGTGCACTGCTTTGGTGATTTGTCCCTCGGTAGCATCGGATACCACCTGGTTGATTCGATCGTGACTGTATTTGATGGCCTCTGGTGAACTGCTAAAATCCAGAGCTTCCAGCAGCTGCTCTCCGTAGTAACGATCGATGTTTCTCTCAAAGTCTCGCAAAACCGGGCGATTAATGTCGGTAAATATGAATTGACTGGTCGCGATCTTCACTTCACTTGTGTTGACACTAGAAAACGTAATCATACAAGGTTAAAACATGAAACGTAACGGTGCATCGATTCAAAGCATAACCGACTTGATCGTGTCTAGCAAAGCCTTGTAGTTGTGCTTGATCTCTGCCTGATCCTGCACATTTAAAACGTGGAGCAGCTCATACAGCGTTCTGTCGCCGGCCCCTTCGGTAATCAACGCGAGCAAACTCCACACGGAGACAGGTGACACGATTATATTGGTGGTTGTCACATTCGGATCGGAATCCACAACGTTACTAACATTCTGCAGAAGAAAAAAATGATAACAGCCTAAAGCATCACAAAGATCAACGAGCCAACAGAGGAATACCTTGAAAAAATTGAGCGCAAATTGTTGCGAACCTTTGTATAGGCTGCTCTTTGGACTTTCGGTTACTGAAATCTCCGACTGGCACCAGGTTAGCGCGATCAAAGCGAACACCACTGTTGCGGAAACAAAAGACCCTAAAAAGATTCTCAGTGTCATCATTCCACTATCACGGTTCGGAGAACTTTTACGTAACCATTGACATCACATTTGTCCAAAAAAAATTAAGCAAGTCAAGGTCACCAACAAGCAATTATCGCGTATTATTAGCAAACGCAATAATAACTGCACCTACCGCGACTGATCGTCATTTTCCTCAATTGTGGGATTTTCAAAGCACCGCGCACCGCATCGATCCACCCCGTTGAGGGCACCCAGGCACTATTCACTGCTTCGGCAGCGAACTTGGAAGATGACTATTTTCTTTATGCACCAGCTGCTGTATGATTAGCACCTCCTTTAATAGCGGCGATCGTCGTAAGCCAGAACAGCATTAACCGGTTTCGTCGAAGTCTTTCTAAACTATCGACCCGTTGAAAAGCACCAATACCGCTACCGATCGAGCTTCTTGCGGTTTACAAGAATTTGAAAACAATGAATGAAATCTATCAATCAAAATTAAACGCGATCGGCATAATAATGATGTGATCGCGTTGGTCCTGCCGAGGTGTTGTTTTTGTATTGGTTTTCTAGATCTTTTTTTCCCTGAATCACATTCACAACCGTACACTTTTCTGTTCGTCAACACGCGACTGCTCGCGGCCAAGCTATGATCGTCACTGCCTGGCGAGACTGCCGATCCTCTCTCCCGAGGGTGGCATAACTAGCATATGTAATGTAATATGTGATGGGTGAACCACACATGCAGCCAATATTTGGATTGGTTCGATCGCGGTGAGAAGATTTCGGAGATGCATTCTCTCTGTTGTTATTGCCACTCTCCGTCTACGATCGATTGCCTGGAGAAGCTAGTTTGTACATACTAGCCGTCGTAAAACGAATGTAATTCGTAATTTGAACTCTTGGTATAACATTCAGCTAGTTTCTCTATCCGTTGGGTTCATGCTTATGAGCTTCAACATAGGGATTTATGAATATGTTTGGTAAGAAAGAAAACATGGAGTAATTTATTCAAATACTATTTAAATGAATATTTGTGGCTTTCTCAACGTAAAATACGAAACAAGCGCCGTAACATTCTGTTAGATGAGATCTGAATCAAGTTAGCTACAGGTGAATTTACCGTTTTGCTTTTATCAGCTTAAAACCGGGTAAAAGCGGCGATCAGGAAAAAGAACGCCTATATTGAGCTTAGCAGTGCGAAAACCCGTTTTAAAAAACTAGAAATAATAAAAAAGCTATCCCCAATTAAGTTTTTGAATTGCGAAAAGTCCTTATCGAAGGGTAATACTGATTTCCTCAAGCAATGTCCTCCTAATCGCATGTATTGTATAGACGTGAGCGTATAGACCTCATTTCCAGCAAACTTGATTTTCCTCCGCGGATTTCGTCAATTTGGTACGAATTATCCTTTACACAAGTTTTTAACAATTATGTTAGTTGTTACATGACATCAATGGTCCTAACTACTCACTTGCGTGCCTAGGCCGGGACGCGTGTCCCACCTTCTCTGTAAAATTAAGTTTCAAATCCAATTTTGAACTCCATCTATAAATTAAATTTCAAGTTTAATGTTAAGACCTATTTTAACATCGATTCGTCACGTCCAAGCCAAATTCAAATTTCGAGTGCAGTTTATATAGGTATACAATTCATTTTTTACGTTCAATTTAGTGATGGCGAAAAACTCCAGAGAATAGGTGGAAAATTTGAATCTGTCGCATGGAAACTTTTTGAAATATTTTTTCTTGTTTGTTAGTTTCTAATCTTTTAATGATATAATTCACATGATAACGTTTTTTGTTGATAGTTAGTTTTGGCTGAAAAACTAGGTTTTCCAGTCAGTGGTGGGCACCGCTAATCAGCTAACCGCTAACCTTTTAGCCAGCGAGTAGTGCGTTCGCTAGGTTTTAAATGTGTTAGTGCTTTCATTAACTTCAGATAAATTAAAGTGTCACTAAATAAACTACTAGCCGCTAATTTTTGAAAATAATAACAAAAATAAGTGTACGATTTCTTGCAAATTGATGAAATTGGTCGCTGCTATTCGCGACGCGAATAAATATAGTTCATTCATGGCTAGTTGAACTATTTCCAAAAATTTTGTGGCTGGTAGTTTATTTAGTAGTACTTTTATTTATCGAAAGCTAATAAAAGCGCTAGCACATTTAAAATTTAGCGAGCGCACTACTCGCTAGCTAAAATGTTTGCGGTTAGCTGATTAGCGGTGCCCACCTTTGGTTTTCCTGAATATTTACCTTATGCAAAACTTTATGTCTCATGAATCGAACAACCTAGAGCAAAGAATTTGTTATTCTTAGCATATTCAATTCACCGATGGATTAGCGTTGGATTTATAGATAATCCACCTCCTGCTGCTCTACAGAAAAAGAAGTGAAAAAAGGAAGAAGGAGGAAAAGCGAAAAAAGGAACGAAGGAAAACGTGACACAAACTAGACAAACGGGATAGAAAAGAGATAAAACGCAAGAGAGAAAAAGAGTAAAAACTGCCATGTGAAAAACGTGATAGAATAGCAGCGAAAACGGGACACAAAAAGAGAAAAAAGGGAGGAAAAATAAAGAAACTGGATATTGCTATCCCGAAGGAAAACCCGTAAGAAGATGAAGAAAACGAAAAAGAAAATGAAGATATACTGGACAGAAATAGAAAAAGATAAAATGGAACAAAGAGGATTATTATTATTATTTATTATTATCTTTTTCTTTTTTTCTAAAAACGGTATAGAAAAGGAGAAAATATGGGAACAGAACTGGAGACACGATAACAAAAAAAGAGAAAACCTAAGACAAAAAAAAACAAAAATTAAACTGGAAGACAAAAGGGAGCAGACAAGAAAAACCATACGTGACAGAAAACAAGGAAAAGCAGGACATAATAAGAGGAAGACCGAAACAAACGAAAATGTACAACGGGATAGAGAAGTGAAAGACGACGAAAACCTGGGCTGAAAAAAAGAAAAAAGAGTCTAAACGGGACGGGTGCTAGCGAGCCACACGCCCTGGCAGGTGTTGTGAGTTCAAATTCGGTTATAATCTCTGATTATAGGTTGGTTCGACCCATGCACCTTCCAGCATTGGACAAAAGGTAGGAGTCACAACGAAAACTTGTTAAGCGTAGCTACCTATTACTCCCCTTCCTTTCCACTCTTTCCCCTCCATTCCCAAAAAAAATCATTACTTTCCCCTATCGTACCTCCATCAATTGTAGAACCATCGTTTCAAAAAAAAAAATTAATATTAATGCCTGAGCCCATTTCAAGGTCAAAGACTACAAACACGAGTTTGGTCAAGAAAAATAAGAACCAGCAGACAAAAAAGGGAGCGAGAGAGAGAGAACTTGACAAAGAAAGGAATACGGAATAGAAAACAAGAGAAATCTAAGGGAACAGAGAAGATGGAAGGGAAGAATACCAATAGAGCAGCGGTTCCCAAATGGGGGTTCGCGAACCCCCAGGGGTTCGCCAAAACTTTAGTTCGCTGCAGAATAGTATAGGGAAATCCGTCAGGGGGTACGCGAACCGAAAAAAGGTTGGGAACCGCTGCAATAGAGGAAACGCGGAAAATGAGAAAAAGAGGTCAAACAGGCTATAAAAGGAAAAAGACGGGATTTAAAACGGGAAAATGAGTTTGAAAAATAAGGAAAGAATTCCTGTTTTCAGGAAGAAGACGTAAAACGGGTGATAAAAAAGAAGACCGCAGAGGAAAGGGAAAAAGGGAACCATAAACAGAAGAAACGTGACAGAAAAGACGAAGAACGGAACAGACGAAGACGAAAATCAAACATAAAAAGTTACAGAAGATAAAAAGGCGTATAAAAAGACGAAAACTGGAATTGAAAATAACGGGAAAAAGAAGAGTAAACATGCGAAACGGGAAAGAGAATAACAAAAAACAAGTTTAACACACGAGGAAAACAAAACTGAAAATATGCCAAACTGAGAATAGAAAACGAGGAAAAACGGAAGATAAGTGAGAGCAAAAACCAAGAAAGGAGGAAAAATAAAACAAAAAGTGCAAAGCCGAAACAGAAAAAGAGAAAAATCAGAGAGGTTGTGTACAAGACACGACCGCATATATAGGTGACGCAGGACTACGTAAGACTCTTTGTAGTGATAGTGGCATGTATTCATGCTTGTAATCATTCGATTCTTCATGTATACATGCTACATGTAACATTTATCAAAGTAGTAACATTGCATACGTTCAATTCTCAAAAGATTGTGCATTTGAAAACAATTTAACAAAATCAAGAACACAAACTATTACTTTCCTGCTACCTTACTGAAATTAGAGATTGTTTTTATTGTCCATGGTTTCCCACGTTGAAGGGTTTTTCCAATTCAATCCTATTTTATCAACAGCACATCTTTGCACTACACTTCTAATGAAACGGCAAGCATGCGTATTCATACAGAGCCGTATTATAACCGTACACTACAACTGTAGCACATTTTTCCAACACAGATAACAAATTCGCCGAGGTTTAATCGTCACGCAGTAAAGAATTTGCGGTCTGTTGGGACAACGAACTTGTGTCATTTTTTCTGGCACACTTCCCTAACACAGACATCAGGTTGGACTAGGTTTAATCGCGTTCGTAAGAAATCTGTTGGCACGAGGGGCCTTTGTCACTCTCTCTGGCGTACTTCCCAAGCAAGGACATCAAAATGGTCTAGGTTGAACCGCGGTGTTAAGAAATCTTGTTGAAATGAGGAAACTTTGTCACTTGTTTTGGCTTATTTCCCAAGCACAGATATCAAATTGGTATTGGTTTAGATCATCGTAAAGAATCTTCCAACCAATCACGAAGCGAGAATTCTGGTAAAACATAGGTTCATTATTTTCAATTTTTCAATAGTTCAACATCAAGAATCCATACTTTTCTTCATTTGGGTCAATTCTTAGAAGATTTTCCGATCGGTTAGTGTAAGAATATTGCAAATCGATCAAAAAACCGCTAAGCAATTAGCGCTCAAAACCTTTCAATTTTCGTGACGCTCGCATTTTTCGATTTTTTGGAATGACACCTTATCTCAAAACTTGCCGTAAGACGTAGTCCTACGTCAAAAAATGTGAGAGAATAAGACGGTAAATGGCAAGCCTGATTTCAAATAAAATTTCGTTTGTAATACTGTGTCCATATCCGGTTTGAAGTTCAATTTCAAAGTAGTCCAAATTCAAGTTTAATTTGATTTCCAGTGTCAAGCTGAATTGCATACGATTTTAAGCCCAAGTTCAGGTCTAATTTAATTCCAATTTTAAATTGAACTCTGATTGCAAGTACAATTTGAATACTAATTTCAAGTCTGATTTCAATGCTATTTTAAAGTTCAATTTTGAGCATTAATTTCAAATTCAATTCCAAGTGTAGTTCAATTCCAATTTGAAATAAAAACTTCTAATTCTGTTTTAAATTCGATTTCATGTCTAATTCCAAGTAAAAACGCCTAGATCTTGACTAGACGCAAAATTACTCTAAATTTAAGCTTAATTTCAAAATTAATTTTAGGTTCAATTTCCAGTTCAAGTAACGCTTCCCAAATTAACCCAAATTCAAATCTTAATTAATTGTCTTAAATCCGATTTCAAGGCCAATTTTAACTTTAATTTCTAGTCCAGTTGCAAATCGAATTTCCAGTTCATCTTCAACTTCAATTCATATCTCGAAAGTCCGGAGCCTTCAAACTAATTGGTCGGTATTTATGTGATTAGTAATAATAGATTCACCATCCTACAATTACTGCGTTGTTCCAGGTCAAAACGTTCCCATTCTGACCCCATTCTGACAAGTCGGGTGTCCCTCCTTTTGATTATGTCTGGGCACGCTAAGTAGTAGTATTTCTAACAGCAGAAATCCGGAATGACTCTTGCCGTATGAAGAACTCTCGAGGTCTACTCCTCGCCAAATCGTTGAGCGTCTCGACACGTTGGGTCCCTCTATTCCTGGTGTCGGTGGGGTCCTTAAAAAGAACGGATTTTACTGCACAGTTGTCCGGCATTATTGCGACGTGGCCGGTTAACCGTAATCTCCCAACTTTTGCCAAGTGTACGCCACTCTCCGCTATCCGTTTGTATGTATGTATGTATGGGGGTAGTCACCATCATCTCAAGGGTTTCCCATTGTATGCAAGTAGAATTACTGCAGAATGGAATTTATCTACCCAGCAACTTTCATATCAATGCTGTTCGTGAAGGACCACAAGTGGCTGGGTGGAACTATAAGCAATGTCGCTTACATGATTTCACGGGAATATAAGACGCTTCCAGCATAGGCCTCCGGTTTCTAGATACATAACATTGCCGTGCAAACTTATCTTGCGTGCAAATTTGTGTGCTAGAAGGGCGCGTTAAAATTATCTCCGACCTTATATGACTTAGGCTGGTTACCATATCCCTCATCCAGTCTTTGATTCATTCGATGCCCTGATGCTCCCTCTCCTTTACTATAATGATGATATATTTTCTATAATGATTTTACCATTAAGCTGAAATGAAGTATATATGGATGAGAACAATCTCACCAGCAGTCCTTCGAATGGAATAGAGTTGCATTATTTGAGTTTCCATAAGTGCTTCCATTATTAACTTAATTTTTCCTTCTGGCATCCATGAGCATTATTTAAATTTTTTCGGCCAGAGTTTTCACTGATACAGTAGAAGGTGCTTCATGAGCTAAAACGAAACAAATAATTAAATAACTTTTATTAAGCTTACCTACTAACAAGGTCGTGTGGCTCAGTCGTCACCTAAACTTGCTGTTTTGAGATCAGGCAGCCAGGAACCACCCGGCATCGCACCTCCTGGTTTGGGTACTCTATACAGCATTACCGGGTAAAGCCACGTGGAGGCGCTAGGCAGTAGCTTGGCATGGCTGGAGCTATGCTGGACGCTTCCCCATCTGCCTTCCCCATTTCATATCCCTCTCCGCTGATCGTTTGTACTCCGCTATCCGTTTGTAATCATCAGCACCTTTCGTTCAACTACGGCTAGTGCACGTATGTCACCCGTTACTGTCTCAAGCCCGTAGAGAACTACCGGTATGTTTAGTGTTTTATACATTGCAGCTTTGTGCGGCGGCCTATGTCATCGAAGCGTCGAGCGGAGGGAAAAGTAAGCTCGACTGCCAGCTTGAAGACGTCGTTCAATCTTCTCACACCTTACCTATTGTCAGCGGTGATCAGGGATCTCAAATATACAAACTCGTCAACCACTTCCAGTTCATCGCCGTCAATAGTCACTGTCCATGGGAGACGAACGTTTTTTTTCTCTGGAGCCTGTACCTACCATATGTTTGGTTTTCGATGCATTAATATATAACCCAATCTTCCTAACCTTCGTTTTTAGTCTGGCGTAGATTGCCTCCGTGTCAGTTTGTCCGAAAAACCGTACTCGTGCATCATTATCTGCCATAGCTGTTCGCGCTCGACTGTATCATATGTTGTTCTTAAATTCACGAAAATATAATGCGTGGACACGTTTTACTTCCAATGATTCTGGACTATTTGTTGAAGAATAAAAATTTGATCCGTAGTACCACTGGCCCGCATAAAGCCTGCCTGATACTATCTTACGAATTCTCTTGCTATTGGGGATAGACGACGTAACAAAATCTGGGAGGCGTTGACCAACGAAATGCCGCGGTAGCTACAGCAATCTAACCGATCGCCCCTTTTTGTATATGCGACAAAGCACACCATTTTTGTAGAGTTCTTCCGTGAGTCGGTTCTTTTCGGCGGTTCTATTATTCTTCAGCTGACCGAATTCCCGCTGGATCTCTTTAAAATCGGGAGCCAGTACCCTGTTATCGTTTGTATTTTGTAGGCACTCCTAGGTTAACTTCCGTTGCGTCTCCTGTTGTTATATCGCCGATAGGAAGCTCATCGAAGAACTGCTTACATCTCGTGCTCGTTTGTGATTAGAAACCCTCCCTCGTCCTTCACACGTCAATTTTTGGTGTGTATCCCTTACAAGTTTGCGTAAAACTTGCTCGTGTCGTTAGCCCGGAATAGTTGTTGCAGCTCCTTACGATTGTTCTAGTGCCTTTTCCTCCTCAGGATCGAGGTCAATTCATTCAGTCGCTCGTCGAGCGCCAAATTCTCTCTCGTGGATATGCTTAGATAGTTTTTCCAAGCTCTTGTGATTGTATAACATTTCGCCGAATACCATTTCGCGGAAAACCAATTCGCGGATGACCATAACGCGGAATATACTGTTTCGCAGAAAACCATTTTGCGGAAAACATTTTCGCGGAAAGTACCATTTCGCGGAAAACATTTTTGCGGAAAGTACTATTTCGCGGAAAAATTTTTCGCCGAAAGTACTATTTGGCAGAGAACCACCGCTCATTCAGTTTGGAAGCCGCAAAAAGCGGCTTCGCCGCTTTGTATTCAACGAAAGTTAAATCGATGCGAGGACTAGGAACAACTAACTAGAGGTCAGTAGACCTAGGAAAACGAATAGACCTAGACAGATGTGATCTCTGCGGGGGGGCTGCCCCCCCCCCCCGCAGTGGCCTCTGCGGCCGGCTCGCCCCGAATCATCTAGGAAACGTTTGCTACTAACATGGTTTTATGCGAAACAATATTTTCCGCCAAATGGTTTTCCGCGAAATGTTTTTTTCCGCCAAACGGTTTTCCGCGGAATAGTCCTTTCCGCGAAAGGGTTTTCGGCGTTTTGGTACTTTCCGCGTAAATGTTTTCCGCGAAATGGTATTCCGCGATATGGTCTTCGGCGAAATGTTATACAACCGCTCTTGTTCCCTTTCCATCGCTTGTTGGCAATCCTCGTCAAACCAATCATTTTGTGCGCTCGAGGCAGTCACATAGCGAGGGGAGGGGGGGGCCTTGGCCTCCCCGAAATTCTTTGCTTATATTTAAAAAAAAATCAATGCAGAATAACAATACACCAAGCTAAAACTGTATAGTATATTTTATATAATATATTTATTTTTTATATTTATATAACACAAGTATATTTTTGATGAATGCCTCTTTGAGTAACAATATAACCGACATCGTTTTGTATCTCTCATAGTCTTTGATAATTCTCAACTATGTAGCTCTCCGTCACTCGAAACATTAGGCATTGACAAAGGCGACGAAATAAGGACATGAAATGTAAACTTGGTACCTGTAATTGTAAATCGCTAAATTTCGTTGATGGCGACAGGGTGCTGCTCGATCAGTTAGAATCCCGGAAGTTTGGCATTGTGGCACTGCAGGAGATCTTTCGCAAAAGCAAGAAGGTGTGATGGATCCGTGGCAGCGAAACCCAATTTTTCCAGAGCGGCGGAGCGACCAACGAGCTAGGAACGGGCTTCGTAGTGTTGGGGAAAATGCAGGATTGCGTAATGGACTGGACAGCAACCAACGATAGGGTGTGCGTGTTGACACGGCAAAGGCTGGTTCTTCAACTACATTATCGTAAACGTATATTGTCCACACGAAGGTAGACTCGACGACGAGAAGGAAACGTTCTAAGCGCACCTGGAGGCAACGAACGACAGCTGCTCACGACAGGACATCAAGATCGTCATCAGGGATGCATAGACCGGTGATCGGGCCCCATAGCCGAACGACGACAACGGCCAGCGAAGCATCAACTTTGCAGCTTCCCGAGACTTGGTGATAAAAAGCACTTTCTTTTCCCACAAGGATATCCACAAAGCCACCTGGAGATCACCTGGCCAACGAACTTCGAACCAAGTCAAGCATATTCTCATCGAGGGCCGGTTCAATAACGTACGCTCCCTATCGGGGTGCTAATATCGACTCGGACCATTACCTAGTAGCAGTACACGTGCGCTCAAAACTATCGAAGGTTTATACCTGGTGACAAAGCCGCCCTCCTCGGTTAAACATTCGGCAGCTATACAACCCGCCAGTCGCTGGAAACTACGCGCGCCTGCTGGGTGAAGCTCTGCCCTCTTCTGTGGAGCTAGATGCTTCGACCCTCGAAAACAGATGGAGTATGATACGCTCGGCCGTCAACGAGGCCGCAGCCGCGGTGCTAGGAGTGGAAACCTCGAGTGCACGAAATGATTGGTTTGACGCAGAATGCTAATAAGCGATAGAGAGGAAAAAAAGAGCTAGGGAAAACTATCTGAGCATATCCACGCCACGAGAGAGAATTTGGCTAAGTAACGACGAGCGCGGAAGGAGTTGACCATGATCCGGAGGAGGAAAAAGCGCCAGAAGGAGGAAAGAGATCGTGAGGAGCTGGAACAACTATTCCGGGCTAATGACACGCGCAAGATTTACAAGAAGGTGAACCAAACTCATAAGGGCTACACACATAAACTTGATATGTGTAGGAACGAGAGAGGGGATCTAATCACAAACGAGCGCGAGGTGATCGACAGTTGGAAGCAGTATTTCGATGAGCACCTCGATATATAGCGATAGAGCAATAGGAGACGCAACGGAAGTTAACCTCGGAGTGCCTACAAACGACAACTGCGTGCCGATTCCCGATGCCGAAGAGATCCGGCGAGAAATTGGACAGCTGAAAAATAGGACTACCGGTCTGATTAGCGCTTTGTACATCGTCAGCTTTATGCGGCGTATGCTCCTTGATCGAAGCGTCTTGCGGAGGGAAAAGTAGGCCCGATGCGAGAGTGCTATGCAGTCTTTAAAAATTCTGTAAAACATTCTTCTCAACAGCAAACTAATTAGCAGAAATCATTTTGTACGCAAACATTTGAAAACCATTAGAAAGTTCCTTGTGTTACATGAGTATTCAAGTATAAATAAATAAATTAATAAATTCGAAAGAAAATTCTGTAACATAATCATTAAATATATTGCCACAGATATTGCTTAAACAAATGATTTTCTGCATAATAACTTGGCCTCCCTCTAGAGGCGAGTGAACCTCTTAGGTTTAAAACTTCTCTAATAAAAAAATTGCCCCTCAAACGAAAATCTTGGCTACGTCACTGGCTCGAGGTGATCCTCACCTAGCATCGCGGTTGCGGCTTCATTGACGGCCGAGCGTATCCTACTGTATCCGTTTGCGAAGGTCGAAGCATCTAGCTCATCCTCAGAGGAAGGCAGAGCTTCATCCAGTACGCGCACATAATATTCGACAATTCGCGTGCTGCTACTTGGTAATGATCCGAGTCGATATCCGCACCACGTAGGGAGCGTACGTTGTTGGTGTTCGAGAAAGCCGAGGTTCTAGTTTCGTTGGTCAGGTGATCTTCAGGTGGCTTTGTGGGAAAAGAAAGTGCTTCTGATCACCAAGTCTCGGGAAGCTGCAAAGTTGATGCATCGCTGGCCGGTGTCGGTCGTGACGGTGTGTAGGCTATGGGACACGATCACCGGTCTACATATACATTGCTTCCCTGTCGACTTGGGTGTTCATATCTCCGATGACGATCTTGACGTCCCGTGGCGCTTAAAATGCTTCCTTTCCTACTTAATTTGCCGCTCTTTTCTCTTTACGTTTCGTCCTACTCTGTTTGGATACTATAAATACTTTTGATTTTATACTCCCTCCATCTATTAGAAAGATTATTGTTATAATTTTTTTTATAATAATGTGTGACCCCATTATAAAGTTCAAGACAACAGAACATGATATATCCGGGAATGTCTCTCTCGGGCCAAGGCCAAAGAAATAAATTTATTTAATTTATTTAGGGAAAATGTTAGGTTAGTATCACCTTAAGTTACATATTATGATAAAAATTACTATCCGGGCACTTAACAGTTTTCAAAGAAAAAGAAAACAGACTTTCATTACATTTCCATTTTCAGGAAAATTTTCAATAGCAATAAATACCTACATATTTACTTACAGCAATTATAAACGCATTCATCAATTTTCTTACCACAGCTAGATTCCAATATTTTCGAAACATAAGTGCCACCGTTGAAAAAATAACCACAAGATAAGCAAAATAGGTGCGGGTGAGACAGATTAACCTTATCATGTATGCGAAAAACACCGACTGAAATAGTTAATATTCCACATTCCGGTGAGGGTTTCCTCATTTTCAAAACGATATAAATAAATATCGAGAAAGCTGTGATATATATGTTGGCATTTTATTAACAATTGTGTCAAAATATAGATACAATTCACGTAAAACTATTGGCTTGTCTAGCAAGGCCCTGTTCCTTCACTTTTATTCTCCCGAAAACCAACTTTTCGCAAATACCAGCTGATAATAATTATAATAAAAAAATGTACTACAGAATAATGCTTAGCCTTAGTGCACGAATGTGAATCTCCGATCAGTAACGGATGCTTTAAGAAACTGTTCAGACTGGTTTTGTTCGGTGCTGCTTCCGTAAATCAAGGGCATTAACGGACGGCGTACAATTTACGCACAGAATGTCTCGTAAACGTTAACGCCAAGCGTTTTCAGCTTTTCCGACTGCATAAACCGAACAATCAACGAGGACATCATATCATTTCGATGCTTCTCCAAGCCATTCTGCAGACCATTGGTTCCGGTCTTTCCCAGGGGCTTAGCGGTCAGCCCATTTACGATAGGAATCAATTTTGCCAGCGATATCTTGATGTTGTTTATGTTGGATAAACAATCTACATTGAGCGAAGATTTCGACGTGGAAGGGGCCGGTTGGCCGGCTTCTGCTTCCGCGTAATATTCGGCTAGTTTGTCCACGATCAGCGAGAAGCCATTGGTTACGTTTGATATGCAAACGTCAGTAGCTTCGGCACTTTCCAGCACATCCAACGTTTCATCGTACATTTTACGGAGCGATGAATCACCGTTGCCGCCCTGGTCCTGGGGAAGCGTATATTTAACCATGCATTTGATAGGATTGCGTTCATCATTGTTCAGAGACATTTGAATCGACCAGAAGAGGGTTTCCGCGTCGGCTAGTGTGAGCTGCTGTTTCAGGCTGTGACGTTGCATGACAATGGTGACGTTGTTCCGGACAACCTCCATCAGCTGGTCCATACCTTCGCCCATGAAGTGCTGAATCATCGACAGATAGCTGGCCTGTGTGTCGTTGGGTACCGTTTCTTTGTACATATAGCCCCCGAGAAGATTGATTTGGGTCTTCAGGGTCAAGGCAAGCATAGAAGACGCATACACTAAAGTCACTATTTTGGTAAAAGCCAATATTTTCAGTTCTTCCCACAGCTCAAGCTTGCTTTCAGGATTAGAACGTAATTTTTCCAGTATCCCTGTGGTGCTCAAATCACGCAGAACTTTTTCTGATACGCTTTCCGACAGTCCCACGATCGTTTGATTACATGTTCGTTCGGTTGACTCGAAGTGCTTCATGCGTTTGAATTTCTCCGCGATTTCACTTGCTTGCCGTTCTTGGAATTCACGCAGTTTGTACTGGATGAGTTTAATCAGAAAGAGACCACCTCCTAGCAGCACTCCGGTCGTAATCAACTTTCTGCGGTGGCGATAAAGGAAATCCTTTATTGCGGTTAACATCGTGCGCTGACGGTGCAGAAAGAACACGATCAAAGGTCAAGATCAATATACCGCACGGTTACGATTGCAGCGAATCTCGTGAACTCCTTCCACCGATACGGTGTTACACTTGAAACTATGCGATAACTGTTCCGCTTTATGCTGCTGCTTTTAACATTAACTTGCTGGAACTCTGCATTCCCTGCATTCGCTCGATAATTTTCCGTCTTCTACGTCTATCGTATTGTTATGTTGTTTGACGACTGTCAGACTGTCAGAGTGCGTTTAGTAACTTTCATATAAGGCAACGAAATATTTCAATCTGTCATCGCATTGACATCGACGCAGCAGAAAGCTGTCAAACGGCAGCCACACAAAAGAAATTGCGTTAGAGGAAAAATCAATAATAAAAGTTCTTCATTCGTTCGCGAAAGTGAACAAATCGTTGTGAAAATTGTGGAAAACTAACAATTATTGAGTGAAACTAGCAATAAACTCGTCCAAAAGATGGCTGATAACGAACAGAAGGCACTGCAGCTGATTGCCGAGGCCGAAAAGAAGCTGAACTCGTCGAAAGGTTTTTTCGGATCACTATTTGGGTAGGTTTTTTTTGTACAATACTCCAGTGACCAACACAATTTGCTGGATTTTTGCTTTTCGTTTGGATTTCGATTACTTAGCTGAAATTAACGCGAAGAAGTGACTCATGCCAGCAGAGTTATTATTTTGCATCATCATTTTCTTTGCTTCGTTTTCAACATGCATAAAAAAACAACCGATTGTTTTGCACCTCCTCGTAGTGCCACCACCCCTTGAACAAAAACTAACTTAATGCAGATGTCCTAATCACAGAGGTGAATCGTGACACATACCTAGATACAATGCACTGGGGAATCAATACTAATTGAACTTTTGCAATGATCATCAAAGCTAATAGAACCAAACTATATTTTCTCGCGTTCTCTCGTTGCAGTGGTGGTTCCAACAAGGTTGAAGATGCCGTCGAATGTTACCAACGGGCGGCCAACATGTTTAAGATGGCAAAGAAGTGGGCGCAGGCCGGATCGGCCTTCTGCGAGGCGGCTAACTTGCATTCCAAGGCTGGCAGCCGTCACGATGCGGCTACCAACTATGTCGATGCGTCGAACTGCTACAAGAAGGTAAGTTATAGTGAAAGATTGAAAGTGTCAGCTGGTTTGCTTGTAACGCGTTGAGTTACTTTCACCGTGAAGTTAGCTCTACAATCTCGGCTGCTCTGGTCGTTTTTGTGGTATACTTCTGCTGTGTGGTAATTAAAAATATTTTAGTTTCTTTTTAACCCCAGTTTCTACCATTTCTTAACGCGTGTTTAATCTTAAAAGGCAGCAAAGACATGTTTTACAACATAGTTTTTTGTAACTGCATGTCGGAATTGAAAAGAGCTCTATAAAATTTGAGGCCACCAATCATACTTGTACTGAAAAAACCTAGACGATTGAACAATTTAAAACAAGAGGTCATCGACTTGTGATGGTTCTTATCGGTTACATCAAAATAAATGAAATTATTACAATGCATTCTTATTCAAATAAATTCAAAACTTTCTGCTACACTTTGGTTATGTTTATTCAAGGCATACTAGATGGTCTAAGGTAACATCTTTGTTTTCATTGAATTTGTTTTTAAACTATGATAAACGCATATAATTATAATAATGCGCATAAGAGTGAAGAAATTGATAGTTATTTGTAACTGAGTGGGATGCCATTAATATAGATTTATCAAAAGAAATATGAGGAAATGATTTACTACGCAATACAACGTTAAATAAGCAGCAACTTGGGGCTTTCAGTAGTTTGCTGTTCAGCCATTTGCTTTTTCGAATGATACCCAATATATACAAGCACGGGAAAGAACAGTTGACTCGGAAAAAATCTTTTACAGCTTTTACAGCTGCGCTTATTTTTCGTCCTTATATAGCATCATAGTCTCATAGACATCCTCCTTTTGAAGTTGAAAATTTCAACAGTTTTAACAGTTTTAAAATTTCAACAGTCGTCCTTCTCGGGATGTAGCTCATTAATTATAAGGACGAAAGTCCCCACCTGATAATCGACGACCTTGATGTTTTTTAGGCATCACAGTTTCCAGAGCTTCTGCTTGTCTTGAATCAGCCAGTCATTGGAAGGGATAATCTGCATTGCGGAATGCATTCGTACGATAATTCTGGAATCGCTGGAACTCACGTCTGATTCAAAAGTGAGCCGGAGTGATAGCACTGATATCCGTGGGGTCATCTGACACTGAAGCCAGGGGGTGCAGGTTTGAGATGGCTTGTGTTTGCGCTAGCACGGTTGAAAACTGCTCAAACAGCAGTTAAAGTTCCGTCAATATCAAGCCTGAAATGTCGTTTCACCGACTTTACGTCGGCTTCCCATATTCTGCCAAAATGCAAACTACGTGGTGGCATGAAAGATAACCTGATCGCTCTTACAACACAAAATTCATTGAACTTCAGTTGCGGTTGCTCTTCTTGAAACAGGGCTGCTAGTCTGGTCATTTCGTTGTTCACGTCTTTGAAATTAGTACCTCAGTTGAAATTAGTTGTCAGAATACAAAGTTTTAACCTAACGAGTCCACGGCGGCGGGGAAACCTTCGGACGTCATATCAAAGATATCCTCAAGGAGTACGAGCACGCAGACAGAGGACCCTATTATGGAAGTTACCGTCGAGAATCGCTTTGCTCGACTAGTCGAATTTTGGTATTACATAAGTGACACACGACACGATTTTGTCGAGTAGCTCAACTATCAGCAAACGACGCATGAGCTTGCTTTGTTTTGGCCGTGCATTAGACCGCCATGGTGCCCGAGTCAATTTCGTATTCGAATGAATTTTACGTGGGTCTGCAAAGTCTATTTACGCATACGAAAGAACTGGAAGAGTCTTGCAAATTACCCATTAGTTGTGATCAGTTAGATTGAATCGGACTTAAAACAGAATTTGATGTTCTTATTTGAAATTGGTCATGCAACTTTGTTTGTATGGAATTGAATTAGACTTGGATTAGAAATGAACTTTAATTCAATTTAAAATTTGATCTAAAATTGCATTTGAAATTAAGCTCGAAATTGAACTTAAAATTGTATGTACTTCAAATCAGAGTTCACCTTTGACTTGAAATTGAACCAGAAATTGGAATTAAATGAGATTTGAAATTGGGCTCAATTCGGACCTACAATAGAATTTGGCATTGGACATTAAATTAAACTTGATTTTAGACTATTATGATTTTGGAATTTCACTTCAAACCGGACTTGGACACGAAATTAGACACCAAATTTAACTTAATATTAAAATTGATTTTTTCGTCTTATTCTCTCACACATCCTACCTCTTTTCGGGTTTGCCTTCTTTCTTTTACAGTCCTATTTTTCCACTTTCTATTTCCGTTTTATTTCCTTTGCTGTACTGCTTTGGTTGATTTTTGCTCACTTTTTTCCTCTGGTTTTCCTCTCCTCCCGTTTTCCTTCTCTCCTGCCTTTTCTGTTCGTTTGTTCCGTTTTTCTTCGTTTTCTGTCCCATTGTTTCTTATTTTCAGTCCCGATTTTCATCTTTTCATCTTCTTTTTGTGTTAAGTCATTTTGGGTAATTTCCCGTTTTCCATCTTTTCTCTTCCTGTTTTTCTTTTTTTTTTGTTTCCAGTTTTCGTCTTTTTCTTATTATACTTCTTGTTTCACATCTTCGTCTGTTCAGTTTTTCCTCTTTTAGCACTCTTTTCTTCTTTTCTGTCCCATTTCCCCTTTACCATTTCCATTTCTCATTACCCTATTTGTTCCATCTTATCCTCTATATCTTGTTAGACCACTTTTTCCAATTTTCCTCGTTTCCCCACTTCTCTCTCTCTCTCTCTCTCTCTCCTCTTCCTTCCCCGTTATAGTTGTGATTTTCTTTTCCTTTTTTTTCTTTGCGTTTTTCTTCTTTTTTCTTCTATTTTCAGGCCCGGTTTTCCTTGCTTATTCCGTTTTCCCTCTCATTGTCTACCGCTTTCCACCTTTCCTACCAAAATATTTCATCTTTTACTGCCCCCGTCTTCCCTTTTCTCTTTCTTCTTCTTTTTGATTTTTCCTGTCCGTTGTTTTTTTGCTCTCTGAATTTCCTCTCATTTTCAGTTTCATCTGTACTGCCCATAAATGGAAGGCGGTCACATCTGCAAAATTGTGCAACTTCGAAAAACGCTGTTGAAACCGCGATAATTTTTCTTTAATATTGAATCGATTTTGGAAACAAATCGTCCAAATCGTTATAATATCACTTTTGATGTACATAACAGAATGCTTTTACAAGCAATTTGTTCACAAGTGACTTAAAATTTGTTCCAAAGCTTAGAAAAACTGCCGAAGTTAAGGGTATGTTTTTTATTAATTAGGCCATAAAATCTTCCGTTTGGTAGCTGTTGCAGTCGAATCGGTCCAGGCATTTCGAAAAAACTTTTTTATTTGAAATATTGAAAGAATAGATAATTTAAAGATGATTCCCAGGTTTATCTCAAAAGTGGTGAAAAGTCATATGGGACTGTTATGCGTTTATGGGCAGTATATTTGTCCTCATTCTTTTTTTCGGTTCCGGTTTTCGTCGTTTTTCCTTTTTCGTTCCGTTCCACATGTTCCGCTTCATCCCTTTTATCATCCGTTTTAATTTTTGACTCATTTTTTGCTGTTCCGTGCTTTGCTTCTGTTTCTGTCCCGTTTCCCCCTCGTTTTAGTCCTTTCGATTAATATATTTTATGCACCATTTTCCGTATTTTTCTTGTTTTTCCTTGTTTTCGAGCCCGTGTTTCATTTTTCCTATCTTATTTTTTGTTATTTTCTGTTCCGTCTTTTTATGTTTATAATCTTTTTTTCGGTCCTGGGAGTCGGTATATTTTCCCCTTTCATCACTTTTTCGTTTTCATCTGTTCCGCTCTTTCTCCTATTATGTCTTGCTTTTTTTGCTTGCTTCTTTTCTGTCACATTCTGATTTTCTTGTTATTTTTATCTCTTTTGCCCTACGTTTTCATTTTTTTCTTTTTCTGCTCCCGTATTTTCTCCTTTTCTAACTTGTTTTTTCTCCTGTTTTGTGCAGTTTTTTCTGTTCAGTTTTCCCTCTTTTTCTCTCCCGTTTTCTTCTTTACCACTTCTCTTTGTCTGTGTCTCTATTCTGTCCTGTTTTTTCTGTCGTTTTTATTTTTTTCATCCCAGTTTTTATTCTTTACTCTGACGTTTTTCCTTTTTTTCCTTTTTTTTTTTTGAAGATCGCAGTAAACCGCGACCGCGAATAGTCGTAATTTTTATCGTGTCTAAATTTTTCGAATCTGAACAATTTTACATTACATGTAAGTTTTGCAATAAAGTTTTGTTCAAGTGATTTGTGATTAATTATTCACTATTAAATGCCGAAAGCAGACCTGGAGCTACTGGTTCAGACACTGCTCTTGCTTCAAATTTTAGTGGTAGTAAAGCTTTAAAAAACGGTTGAGGTCTCTAAGCAAGGATTTCTAGAAAATTGACACTAGTAATTTACTTAATTCAAAAAGATAGTAGTAGATAATCGGCCTTCATACGTTTGGGATCTACAATATAAAGGCATAGTTGATTCTGCCACTGGACATCCTCCAGTTCTCCAGTCTATAGATTGCACAGTTTTTGCATCAGTTCCTGTTAGCAAGTGCGAGTCGTCGCCACCTTTACGAAGTTCAGATTTGGAGATCTGAGAGCTAATAACGCATTGAATAATTGAAGTTGTAGGAGTCAAGCTACAGGTCATTTTGAGTACTACTGGTTTTACTGGATTAGTAAGAGAATATCACCATACAAGGTTAATCACTCGAAGAATGACGGGCTTGCGATTCTGCACGAAAACAGACGAGTTTTGGTAAGATCGTTTCAGTTGTTCAACCGCGTGATTGTTGGTTGCTAAACTTATAACTATAGTTTGGGACCAAGCCTGAGCCATAGGCCCTTATTAACAAATGTTATCTGCATTTTATTTATACGAATATTTTTGGAGGTTGGTATGTTTGATCTATTTTAAGAGAGCGAAATAAGGCGCTATATCCTTGGCCTATTGCGGCCTGGCTTTTGGTCTAAATACCATAACCATTCATCCCCGAGGGTTCGGAGTATTATTTAACCATTACTAGCTAAATACTCCCAACGAAAAAGCTCAATCACTAATAATTAATCAGAAGCGGTTGGTACGAGACGTCCCCGTTTCTTCTTCCCCTGTTGATTCAGAAATGTATTTATGTATGAATAATATATTCATACCAGATACAATTCACAGAATCGTCTTTGCGGCAATGCTTCACAGTTGGCCTGGCCGATTTGACGTTTGTGATATATTTAGGATATTTTACAAATGTCAATACTGACAAAAAAATAATTCGGATTATTTCTTTGCTTAGAAATAACTGAAATTATTTCCAGGAATCCTTTATTGTGGCTGTGACGGTATTAATAAGAATAAGAATAAGAATAAGAATTTACTCTGACGTTTTTCCTTATTTTCTAACTCGTTTGTCCAGTTTTTGTCACGTTTTCTTTCGTGCTTTTTCCGTTTTTTCGTTTTTTCTGAACTGACCGGTTAGTAGACTCTTTACTATTGTCGCTGCGAAGAAATGTTAGCTTGGACCCGGTCTGTCTCTCAGTTAGGGATCGAAACTTGTCGAATGCATGGAAGAACTCAGCTTTGGTTCTCGTTGCCAGGAAGTAGATAAAAATCCACACGACACATAATACCGGCTTCCGTCGATCGACTTCTCTTCGATTGGTCCGCATATGTCTGTGTGGACAAGCTCCTGGAAACCAATGGCACGATGATCGCGCTCTTCAGAAATGGCAGCTGGGTTTGCTTACCCATTGCCAGCTTCGCATAATTGGCTATCTTCGTTCCCTTGCACTACGTCCCAGCGACTAGTCCATTCTTTAGAAGCTTCGGACTATGGATGATGGTGTGGCCCATTCTCCTATTGTTACAGCTGGCTGGCTCAGAGGTCGGTTCCTCTCTTCTGAAGTCACCAAAATGTTACCGCTAAGGGTAAAGTAATGAGCGCAATCGGACCCGCTTCTCGAAGAAGATTCTCCTCTTAGGATTCTCGTTAAACCCTCAAGCCAAGGTCGCATTCTCTTATTCGGAAGGCTTCGCAGGCAAGTTGAGAATATTCAAAAGGAATGTTTGGATTCAGAAGCGATTACTGCTTGGTCTGAGTTTGCATTAAATTTATTTCCATAATATTATTCTAAATCCTTAAGTGTAATTGGTGAAAGCGAGATAACTTGTGTTTTTTCTACTTTTCAATAGAAATTCAAATCATCCTACTCTCCTATACGTTTGCTCTTGTTTGACTTATTTTTCATAAGAATTCGAGAGTTCCTGCACTATACCTGGTTGGTTGGTTTTTCCATGGTTCCTCTAAATTTTCCTAACGAAATTTAATGGACGTGTAATTAGATGCGTCCGTGATGGCTATACTTAATGTATGTATTAGAAAAATGATTTGATTTCGAACCGTGATGAAGAATATACAAAAGATAATTCGATAAAACAAATTTTTCTTACATCCTACGTTTAACAAACCTTCTATAAAAATATTAGTTACCCTGCCAAATAGCTTTACAGCGGTTCATCACAATCTTCGCTATGGCCGATCAAAAGAAAGACATCAGCAAATTATTAAACTCTTTCGCGGCCTTGGCGGTCAGCTATTTCTCTGTTTTGTCGAAAAAAATATCGTCGGTACAACGTTTATCTATAGCCGATTCGTCTTAACTTAACTTAATCAGCTCCAGGCCGTGGTTTCCTCTGCTGTACGAAGAAGTCGTCTCCATTCCACTCGGTCCATGGCCGGTAACCAGTGAGCCCAGATACACGAACTCTTCTACCACCTCGATTTTATCACCGTCTAAATGAATCCGGGGAGGGAGGTCAGCATTCACTTCTCTGGAACCTCTTCCTTTTATGTATTTTGTTTTCGACACATTAATGACAAGTCCAACCCGTTTGGCTTCAGCTTTCAGTCCGATATACGTTTCCGCCATCCTCTCAAAGGTACGTGTAATGATGTCAACGTCGTCAGCGAAACCGAGAAGCTGGACGGACTCCCCGCTCTCCTTATCACACCCTCCAATACGATGTTGAACAGCAAACATGAAAGCCCATCACCTTGCCGTAACCCTCTTCGAGATTCCAAGGGACTCGAGACTGCCCCTGATACTCGAACAACACACATTACTCGATCCATCGTCGTTTATCGACGATCGACGATCGACGATCGTCGATCGTATCCATCGTTTATCCGGAAACCCGTAGTCATAATCTGCTATAGCTGATCTCAATCGATCATATCATACGCTGATTTGAAGTCGATGAATAAATGATGAGTGAGTCCCGCTTGATATTGCCCCACGAATTCCTTTGCAAATGGTGATAATCGAAGACATAAAAGTTGGGAGAGTACCTTGTAGGCGGCGTTCAACAGTGTGATTGCGCGGTAATTACAACAATCCAATTTGTCGCCCTTTTTGTAGATCGGGCATACGATTCCTTCCGTCCACTCTTCCGGCATCCGCCCAAATCTTGACAATGACCCAGTGCAGCGCTCTACCCAGCAGCTCGCCGGGTAGCTGATCAGCCCCAGCCGCTTTATTGTCCTTCAGCCGACCGATCTCTTCAGCTACCTCCTGAAGGTCGGAGGCTGGTATTCTGTCGTCTTCTGCACGGGCTCCAAGATCTATTGCCATATCGTCACCTTCATGTTCAGTTACATCGCTGTTAAGGTGCTCGTCATAATACTGCTTCCACCTCACGATCACCTCACGTTCGTTCTTGAGAAGATTACCGTCTGAGTCCCGACACATATCGGCCTGCGGCACATAGCCGATTCATCTCTTCTAGTTGATCTCTTGGCATGATGGACCGAGGTTACGTCCGGCCAAAAGACCACACCCTTTGTGCAATACTTCTTGATGACTTCGTATTGTATCTTCGATATCTCCCCATTCACTGAAAATCCCGAACAAAATAATGGCCCTGCCATCCGGCGTTAAGTTATGACCACGACATCGTGCTTCGCCGGAACGATATTTTTCACCAGCACCTTCAGTCGTTCTTTGGGCGGTTACCTGCTATTCAGACACAGCCAGCATCGACATGCTTCCGCATAAAAATTTTCGTTTTGACCAAGTACTTCTTCGCCGTTCAGCCAGTTGCTCCGACCTCCCTGCCTAAGGCGCGGAACGACGGGAGCCCCTTGCTCTCGGGTTTCAAGTTCAGCTTCTGCTGCACATTACGGTCGCGCAGCACTGTTGGACGGCCGGAACCAGGCATCTATTCAACTCTTTTACCTATCTCGCGAGAGAGGATGTTGTAACTGCCACGGGTGGAGCTGTCAGTACGAACAAAGCATCGAGCGTAGTTTTTCGAGTGTTTTCGCCACTAATAACGTGGCATGAAAAATCGCTAAAATCAGTCCAGTGTTTTAATGCATATATGTTAGCTAATGCTTCACTGAAACGCAGACCCTTTTTGGCGCTCCCAACAGCAAGCACTCTTGGCGGGGGCCAGTCTAAGTACTACTTGGCAGGGGGCACTAAGTACAACTTCCCTCTTTCGATTACATCACGTTCGGAGGACAACATCCCTCCGTTTTCATCCTGACATATTTCGGCTCGCGGCACAAAGCCTTTGCGGGATACATTTAGTTTCTCGTGCTTCCTGAGAACGACACAGCAGTTCTCTGTCCTCGTGCTCCATTTCTTTCAGGCGGCGCTTTTTATCCCAGAAAAACTGGGTATGCTGTCTATGTTTCTGTCTATATCCTTCCACGTTTTGATGGGTCCACTGCCGCAGCATCGATCTAACTGCATTTTTCTCGTCTAACATCCTATGGTATTCGTCATCGAATCAGTCATTACGTCGACACCTTGCAGCGAACCCAATGACAGCTATAGGCAGCGCCGTTGATGGCTGCTTTAACACTATCCCAGCAGTCCTCGAGAGGGGCTCCGTTGTGCTCTCCCTCACCCGCCAGCGCAACCTCAAGGCATTGGGCGACTTTAGGAAGTCGTTCCAGATTGTACCGCGGTGGGCGACGGTACCGAATGTTGGTAACAACGGAAAGTCTTTGGTGCACTTTAACCAAAACGTTTATTATATTCAAATACTTTGTATCCAGCTCGAAATCATTTTGATTATTGCTAATGTAGGCTTTTGTAATTCTGTCTATGGGTATCCTGCTGGCATTTCTAGCAAGAAAACATTTAGAAAAATACTCCAAAAAGGCTCGCAAGTTTGATGGAACGAAACTCTACCATTAGCAGTACTCTGAACTATGAACAAGATTGGTAAATGCTGATTGTTTTCCTCCTTATTTTAGGTTGATCCTAACGAAGCCGTTAGCTGCCTGTTGAAGGCGATCGACATCTACACCGACATGGGTCGGTTCACGATGGCTGCCAAGCACCATCAGAGTATCGCCGAAATGTACGAAAACGAAGCTAACGATTTGGTAGGTTTCTCCATCAATCCAAGTTGTATCACCCCATTTAATTTATAACCTGCTCCGTTCCTCGAACAGCAACGTGCCGTGCAGCACTACGAACAGGCGGCCGATTACTTCAAGGGCGAGGAGTCAACCAGCTCGGCCAACAAGTGCATGCTAAAGGTCGCCCAGTATGCGGCCCAGCTCGAGGACTACGAGAAAGCCATCCAGATCTACGAGCAGGTGGCCGGTTCCTGTCTGGACAGCTCGCTGCTCAAGTACAGTGCCAAGGAGTACTTTTTCCGTGCTGCACTGTGCCACCTGAGCGTCGATCTGCTGAACGCTCAGCATGCGCTCGAGAAGTACGCCCAGCAGTATCCGGCTTTCCAGGACTCGCGGGAGTACAAATTGGTTAAGGTGGGATGTTTAAGGTGTTTGGTTACCGTAAGGTATGGTTTAAATTGTTTTTCGTTCCATTCCAGACTCTCTGCGAACATCTGGAGGAGCAAAACGTGGATGGTTTCACCGAAGCGGTAAAAGATTACGACAGTATCTCCCGGCTGGATCAATGGTACACTACCATATTGCTTAGAATCAAGAAGCAGGCTAATGATAATCCTGACCTGCGATAAATTCTATTATCAAGTAAGTAGTAGATCACTCAACTCCATCTTCTATTATATCTGTATCCCAACAAACAAACAAATTACATTCGTTTGGTTCGACATGTTTGCTATGGTTAAAATCGCCAAACGAATATTGTTCGACGGATGTGTGCGTGCTTTTAGTAATCCCAACGGAAGCAGCAGCAATAGCAGCAAAAAGGCGTCAGATCGCAATCTTTTTTATTCTAGTTTGCGCTATATAATCCATGAAAATATTATCACTTATCTTTAGATTAAGTACAGAAACTTTACATGATAAAAAAAAGTTCCGACAGGAAGAAAAAGCGAAACTCACGTTTGTTTTGTTATTGCGGAACTATCATTCCGGTTGAGTTGATAAATTAAAACCATAACGAAAAATGTTACCGCTGAAATAATGTTCTGTTTGTTACGAAATTTGTTTCTAATAAAGATGCTTCAATAGAAATACATCGTGAAAAGGGGAAATGCTACTGACACAACAATTAAAATCAATTTTATTCGTTTAGTTTTTACTAGTCAGAATATATGAAGTAGCTATTACATGGAAGTAAAACTCTTAACCAAATATTCGCCGGGGAGTAAAATCAATAAACTGTTACGTTCGTATTATAGCGGAAAACTCCTTTTGAAAATAAAAAAAAATCACAGGAAATTCAACCGAAGTTTACCTTAGGATCAGAAAAATTAAATCGCTCTCAAATGTGTTTGAAATCAAGAAAACAAAATAAGCTTCTAAGATAGTTGAAAAATCGTGTGACATCGTAAATCTCTCGTGCAGAAAAAAATATGAAAAAATCTATACTCTAAATACACAGAACACACAAGCCCAAGCGTATATACATATTGAATTAACATAGAAAATCGTCACAGCTATTCGTTCAAATTCAGAATAGGAAAAAGAAAAACGCAAAAGAACCGAAAGAAAACCTACCCACATATTATTGTAACGAAAAGAAAGAAACATGAGCAGCGCATTTAACGATTTATCGGAACTGGAGCGAGCGAGCTGTGCACAGTAAAGCAAATTTACTCAATCACAACAACACACAATGGGACATTTCGCCGTGTGGCCGGCCAACACAACGTGCGTGAGCACTGGTTTTTTTTTTCTTTCGAGCTGTCTCGAGCGAACGCCGGAAAGGATCGAAACGATATACACATATACTTGTGCCCATTTATAGAGCGCTCTGTGGCGGAAGGCATAATACCTAGCTAAAGTAAATTTGAAAAAGACAAAAAAAAACACAAAATAAAATTAAACAGCAAACACTAAAACAAATTACATGTTTCCGAATTGCAATAAATAAAGACAACAAGGTACTATGAAGGTAAATAGACGAGATTTGTTTTTCTTTTGCGCGGATCTTTGGGCTCGGGCTAGACAACAGGTTTTCCGAAAAGTATTACGAATCAATCCCGTAATGGCACGCAGGCTGGTTTTCAAAGAAAAAGGTTTTCGGACACATGAAAAATGCTGCCATTGACAATATTACCAATATTCACAAGCTACAAATGACTCCTATCTGTCTGGCAGAGCTCGAATACCGTTACGGTAAAAGTATTTTCCAGGAGCTTTAAATATATGTCTGTTTTTGTGCCTGAAAATTGTTGGAATTGGATTTGCAAGCCGAGGAAAACCGAAAAATCACATGTGAAATGCTGCTCGCCAGGTGCAAAAGAAAGCCATTTCTCCTCCATCGGATTGTGACTGGCTATGAAAATATCTTGGACATGTCCAGGAGAACCATCAACATCGATTGCAGCGCTATGGAAATCGCTCAGTCAGAAGGTTTTGACCTAGCAAGGCCGTTAGTACTGAACACTCGAATGAACAGAATACCAAAAAAGGCAGTGATTTTACTGCATGACAATGCTACATCACACATTGCAAAGTCGGCCAAGGAAACGTTTAAATCATTTGATTGGGAAGTTCTTTCACGTACGGCTTGCTTGACATCCTATTTGCATCGAAGGGATACACACTTACTAAGCAATTCTTTAAAAAAATGTGGTAAGAATCCTTGATAAATGGTTGTTTCTAAAGAGGAACTGTTCTTTTGGCGTGGTATCCATAAATTACCAAAGAGATGCTTCAAAGGATCCTCCCCCATCAAATTTTTAGCTATTTCCACTTTACACTTTGTCCCATCCTGTTAGTCTCTGTCAATACATTTCCTTCATAACTTTCTGAACTTTCTTTTTCTTGCTGTCATACTTTTACACTCACCCGGACTCGAACTCGCATCATGTCGATCGGAGTCCGTCAACGAACGTATCTGAGAAAGGGCCCTATTACGTAAGTCATCGGTCTTTCCTCAAATGCGTCGAGTTGTTTAGTAAAATGGTCGTATTTTTGCTTCAATGAGTGGTCAAATCAAACTACTCGACAGAATCGTTTCGAGCTCGACTTCTCAGTTGAGCAAAGTGACACTCGACATGCGTTTCATAATGGGGCCCAAAACTCTGAAATACGACTGGCGTAGAGTTTGTGGCCGATGTGAGCTCAACAAAACTCACTTAAAATACATTTAAGCATTGGAGAACAGTTTTATTGATTGTCGCATGATCGGCATTGGAAAGAGGCAAAAGCCGGCATTGAGCGAACGCAAATCAGAGCGGTTAAGAAAGAGCGATATGCCAAACCGGAAAAGGCTGTTATACAAACTTGCAGCCGGGACAAAAGAGCCTGGACTCCCTAATCGAAGAAGAAGAAACCACCGCCAATGGTGAAATCCGTTTGTTGTACGATATTTCTCGCCTTTGTGCTGCCAGGATGAATACTAAGATGCCGCTAAAGAACAGAGTGGAGGTAGACCTGCACACTTAGGCGGAATGGCAGACGGTACCCCTTCTTGACGCACTCTACCATCATCAGCGTTGCAACTACCTGGTAAAACCTGGAAAATCTGGAATTGTAAGGAATTTCCAAAAGGGGATTTTTCCAAAATCGACTGATTATTAAAGAAAAATTGAAGCGTGTTTCGCGGTTGCACGTTTTTGCACATTTGACATACCCAGTGTACCTGCCACATGGTAACATTCCATATCTTCGTAACCAGCTTGTCCGCATTACAAACTCGATCCCGGAGCGCAAAATAATCCTTGGAGACTTCAACGGCCATCATCCGGCCTGGGGAAGTCCATCAGCTAATGCTCGTGGCACCTCTGTCGCTGAGTCTGGCGAAGAAACGGATCTCGTTATCCTTAATGATGGCTCCTCAATCTACTCTTCCAGTCAGCACAATACTGCAATCGACGTGGCCCTAGCCAGCCCTAGGTTTGTCAATCACCTGCTGTGGAACGTTGATAGGGATTCTTTCGGAAGTGACCACCTCCTTATCATAATATCTCTGCAGAACTGCTTGCCTGACATGTCACGACGATCTAGATGGTGTTAGCCTCGAACTGCTCAGTTGCTGGTAAGGGAAAATGCAGATGGGAAAGGGGGTATGTAGCTTAGCTCGATTAATACAAGCACGTAACTTCACTCGGGGACAGCAATTGCCGACGCAAACCAATCATCACAGATGACCGTTTTACCACAGAGAAAATCCTTTCACCTGGATGTTATTTAAACCCAACCAAATAATCCAACGGTATTCAAAGCGGAAACGAAACAACGAGGATTGATTGTAGAAGCGTGTTTGAATAGAAGTATGGCACTACCCTCCCGTGCCATACTTCTATTCAAATTTCGACCCATCAAGGGGACATGAACGACCAAAAATTTTGAAAAAATCATTATTTTTTGAGGAAAAAGAAAAAGAAGAAGAATAGATGCATGAAAAAATTAAATTTTGTCTCCTTTTTCTTTTTTCTCTGGCTGTGTTTCGTTTACAAACCTCAAAAATTATAAAAGTCTATGCCAAGCTACTATCAACAAAACAAAAAAAAAAGTTTGTTCCAATACGTTGTGTAGTTTCTGAGAAAAAGGTGCATAAAGTTTGAAAACAATGGTTTTCCAGGAGCGGTGTTTTATTCCGCCGAAGTTGTTCCACGCCGCACTGCAACGCTTATGTGTAAGATCGTTTTTCGGCCACTTCCCGTGGTCGGATCATTACAAATTTAGTATCAAAATAAGCGGAAAAGACTGCAGAATCAAAATCTGGAATAAAAAAATAATGATTTCTTCAAAATTTTAGTCGTTTATGTCCCCTTAAGTGATTGTATCTATTTTTTCGGTCTATGGCCTAGTTCTAGTGGAAGAACATTTTATAAAAATAGTAGATTACTTACAGTCTTGAGAAAATAGTTATAACATATTAAAATTGTATGTCGGCAAAGTATTTTTATTGGCGAAAGAAGAGGCAAATAGGCTGAATTTAGAAACCTGCTGAAAATACCCTTCCGTAAAGCAATGCCTACGTGCTACATTTCCGTTATCGAAACTTGACCTTCTGTTTTTATACGACAGACTTCGCAGCCAGCTGTTAGAGTGCAGGGCAATTACAGGGACAGTTGCTACGATCCTATTGACTCTAACAGCTTCTCCCAGTCGAGATTCGAACATACGACGACTGGCTTATTAGGCCAGCGTCATACCTCGGAGCCAACTGGGAGCCCTCCCTTTACCTGTATTTTATTCTGCCAAGCTGTCATTATATACATTTTATGATTGCTGCCTAGCACAGGACGTGACATGTTGTATCGCAAAAGAGCCAATTTGCTGTCAAAAAAGAGCCAGCTTCCTGATTGGCTGATTTCATGCGTGCTGTAGAAACAAAAATTCACAAGGGAAGCGCAAAAGTGTTGCTGGAAACCACAGCAAACACTGAAACCATCAAATTTTTAACGTTACTAGGATTTTAACAGTGTGTTTATCGTGGCGTGTTAGCATAACACAAACTAAAACTCAAGTGAAAGTGTAATTCGGCCAGATTGAATCTGTTTTTGTGTAATTAGTGATCAACTAGGACAAGTAGCTTCTATGATAAACTGCAGCTGCATTCTTGGAAACACTTTTCATTGCCGTAGTAAATTTTGAAAGGGAATCGCCAAAACAATAAACTAGAATAATAAGAAGTCACATGTCATGTCCTGTCCTAGATTGCTACGATCTTACATCTTTCTCTTCTTCTAAAGGTGCGTTTAGATCGGCAACATGTGGCATGCAACTTTTTCCAAACTGTTGCCCGATGTTTCCAAGCAACTATGGCAGCGTATCACAAATGTTCAGGTGGCGACAGAAACAACATTGAGCAACAACTAGCAACATGTCGCATATCGCATGTTGCATTCTACATGTTGCCAAAAAATTGCCCAGTTTAAACGCACGTTAATAATATAGGTAAATCTCAAGGTGCGCTTAAACTGGGCAATTTTTTGGCAACATGTGGTATACGAAATTTTGCAATAGTTGTTGCTCAATGTTGCTTCTGTCGCCACCTGAACGTTTGTGATACACTCAAAATAATCCAGACGTCCTTTCCACGTGAAAAATCACATAAATTTCTCTACAAGGATTTTCAGCTGAATGTTATTGTAAAAAATTAAAAGATCTAGGGGGATTAGGGGCATAATGAGCACGCGAAAAGATATGAAGCCGCAATACAGTGAACCCCCGTTCGTTTGAACGATTCCTCATGCAAACTAACGGGGTTAGTTTTTAATTTGAACAACTGGCAACCCGAAATATGCTGAAACCTGTGTGAACTGGCCGCCCTGCTCTTTGTTATTGTTTTGGTGGTTTGTTTTAGTTGGCAGTTGCAAGTGCGAATATTGCATTTTCCGATCGGATTTCTCTCTTAATCGTTAGGAAAACGAAATGTGAAACCGATTAAACACGCTAAGTCAGTACAAACGAATCGTGTTTCTGTGCATTGTCATGCATAAACAAATGATGTCATATTGAGAATGACATTTGAACCATTTTTAATTTGCACGTCGTGTAAACCAACGGGGTTCAAATTAAAAAGTGTTCAGATTAAAAATGGTCAAACGAACGGGGTCCACGGTATCAAGACCTGAGGTGTTCTAAATCGGTTCTTTTAAGACCGTTTTCACTCCTGCTGAAGAACAAGTGTTAGTGAACCATATTTTAAAAACGGAGGTTCGATGGTACGGTATTACCTACTACTCGTGAAATCAGAAGCATTGTATATTAGCTGGGGGAGAAAAATGGAAAAGCCCATGTTTTCAACACCAAAATACAGCTAGCTGTTTGGGATTGGCTGCGTGGCTTCCGAAAGCGTCATCCGGAACCTTCCCTGCGTGCTCCAGAGGCAACCTCTGCGACTCGATTGCAAGGCTTCATATTACCCCTACCTGATTTTCACGTTTACGCATTAGTACGTGTACGAACTCCAAGTTAAAGTCCAATTCCAAGTTTACGGACTAGCGGATGGGGCCAGGCCACGGCATCTGTCCCAATTTCTGTAATATTTTCTAATACAAAATTTACACCCACCTCAGCAGCGACTGAACTTCCGTTTGTTAACGGATAATAGCAGACACGGCGACGTTTGGACCGTATCTATTAATATGCACGCAAAATGATCCACATGTGTAAAATCACGTAAATTTCTCTACAGGAAGTTACGTGATTTTCAGTTGATCATTATTGGAAAATATAATAACTTCTATCTGATTTCCATGCTTTCCATGTTAATTCTAAATTGTAATCAATGTATGTTAAAACAGAAAGTTTGAGATCTCAAATATGCGGATTTGGCTCTCAAGTACCTGAAAAGGGTGTTAAAAATGTTTGTGATTATGAAAGTATTGTATAATCGTTTTTCTGAATTTTTCATAATCGGAGAACTGTACTGTTTCACAACCGGGGCGAACAATGAGTTTGTAAAAATTTATGTAAAATTTTTTGAATAAATTATTTCATATGAAATTTGTATGTGTAATGAAATAGAGGCCCAAAACTAAGATTATATGCATTTTACTGCCTTTTTCTATTTTATTTGATAGACAAAAACATTAATCCCAAAATATTCAAAAAACTTTTTTGGGCAGGTTTTTCGTACCCCGACACAACCGGGACCGTTTCACAACAGGGGACAATTTCCTACGTATAATGATGTCGGCGAAGCCAAGAAGCTGGACGGACTTCGTGAATATCGTGCTACTCGTGTCTATCCCCGCTCTTCTTATCACATCCTCCAAAGCGATGTTGACATGACAGCAAATATGAAAGCCCATCACCTTGCCGTAACCCTCTTCGAGATTAAATGGAACTCGAGACTGCCCCTGATACTCGAACAACACACATTTCTCGATCCATCATCGCCTTGACCAATCGCGTTAGTTTATCCGGAAATCCGTAGTAGTGCATAATCTGCCATAGCTGATCTCGATCGATCGTGATCCGTGGTGGCACAGGCACCCATGAATCCCGCTTGATATTGTCCCACGAACTCCTTTGAAAATGGTGATAATCGACGACATAAGACGATGGAGACGATTTCGGTTCGCGATAGTTTAATTCATCGCGTTCGATAAAGTGGGAAACTTACAATAACAAGATCCAAGATTCGCCCAGGGTCTGTTTTGACTTCCAAGGATCGCCAAGGAAATATTTTACCATTAACATCCAAGGATCGCCAACTTTAGAGTGCATTCCGTAAATGTTTCAATTTTAACTTGGATTCGCCCAACGTTACTTGTACCAAGATCTGGGAGTCGCCCGGACCTATTCTGTCTTTCACATCCAAGGGTCGGCAAGGAAGAATCAACCTTTCAGTATCCAAGGTGCGGCAAGGGTTTATTATTGCCTAATGCTATTCCATTTTAGGAACAGATTTTGTGTACCGCAGGATAGTCACGGGTCCTCGGAGTTTTCCTTTTTCTATAGTTTATGAACTATGAGCTCTTGCCTCGGAAGGGCGCAGTCACCCAGAAGGGGAAGCTGCCAAAGCTCCGACTCCTGGTCTGGGAGTCGTGGAGTGGGTACAGAAGGCCTCTTTTGTATCCGAGTCCCAGAGCGTTGTGGTTACGGAGGAGATTTAGGATGTGTGGATTGATCTGACAAAACGCAGGGTATTGTCGTTATCGTCGGGTCACTGTTATGGTCGGGCCATCACGATTTTACAGTTTTAGTGACTCATGATATCTATGATACAACCATTGTAAAACTTCTTACTGTGATAGCTAACTTTTCACAATATTGTGAGTTTCAATTGTGAGTTTGTATTCAAAACACCCGTACTGAATTCAGTGACTAAATCTTACAAAAAAAGTTTTCCGGGCGCAATGAACTTTTCTTCAAGAAATGATTCATGAAATGCCAATTATCGAGATAAATTTTGAAAATATGTGAAATGTGTTGTGCTGCACATGAAGACTATAGAAAAATCCCCTCCAGTAAGGTGTTTGGTGAAACACTAGAAAAGCGCTATTTGCAATGGGATGGATGGATAATCGCTAGAGAATGTCAGTCACGTAAAATGTGAAGAAATAAAGCAAAATTAATACGATAAAAACCTAGATTTTTGTTGTCCAAAGATGTCGAGCCAAAGATGCTGATACCTGATAGATTTTCTGCGGTGGCCCAACCTGTACAAACATGACCCGACTATGACAACATTTTTTGTCTTCACGTAAATGCCTATATTTTTTTTATTTTTCAAGCAATCAGTTCAAAACTTTCCGGAAATATACCTTATTCTTAGACCTTTGCAACGATATATTTAGATTTCCCAAATTCCTTTCGAAACGAAAGTTATGGGCGAATTCCAAAACGTGACCCAACCATGACGACACTCCCCTACCTTTTACGAAATTTTATTCACTCGAAACATCTCAATTCACCATAGAAAAAATTCTTGCCTCCAGAAATCCCCACATACCAAATTTTGTTTCATTGCTTGATTAGTTCTCGAGTTATGCAGAAATTTGTATTTCATTATTATGGGAGCCCCCCCTTCTTAGTGGGGGAAGAGGTCTCTAACCATCATAAGAACCTTCCCTGGCCCCAAAAACCCTTACGTGCAAATTTTCACGCTGATCGGTTCAGCAGTTTTCGATTCTATAAGGAACATACGGGCAGACAGACAGAAATCCATTTTTATAGGTATAGATTCGTCATTCCACCATAACTCGATTTCCCAGACTGAAATATTCATCTGATAGGTCGGGTACCTCAACTCCAACTTTTGTTTATGTCTAGGAATCGCACTCAGCTCACATCTTTCTCTGGCGTTTAAGTTGGGCACATTGTCATCGCAGCAAAACCATACGCTAGTGCGAGAAACCATTTCATTTGAATTTTATTTCTACACCAAAATGATCCACATATTTCTCTGTCTTTATAATCGCCATAAAATATACCTACTAGCAGCGTGCGTGTGCGCCGGTAATTTTACCACCATCACTCGCTGAACAATACAGAACAGAACAGAAGAAAAACTTTTCCGGATTACAAGAAAATACACTTGTCCGATACATACTCGATTGATCTTATCAATCCGCTCACTTATCGCTGCCATTAGAAACTGGTTCGAGAGAAGAAGAAAGAAAAAACTTATAGGCTAATGCTTTTAATTTGTTTTCCTGTGGAACTGTACCAACTGAACGCGTACACTATGGTATGGTAATTTGACTTAGAAACGTAGTTTGGTATGTGAATTTCATTAAATTAATAGTTAGTCATTTGCTTTGTTCCATTACACTACTCGATACTTGCAAGAGAAGAAGTTTAACTAAGTTTAGTTTTGTTTAATCTAACTAAATTGATATAGTAATAGTAGTTGCGGTAGTGTGACGAGTTGTATGAGCGCTTTTCATTTGGTATAGCAGTATCACTTGCGGTTGCTTAAGCTGCTGCTTAGTTTCCGATACAGATTAAAAGTACATGAACAATAATACTGACGAAATAGTTTGTCTGCTTCCTTCCCTTCCTTGCCTACTAAACGATACGATTAGCTCGAAAGATAGAATTCAACTAATAAAAATAACAACAAACCTATGAAATAGTGTAACTAAAATCACAAATGAGTGGATAACATTATGAATCGAATGCTTCGTTAGTCTTGATTTCTGGTTGCAGCCAGCCTATTTGCTAGGTATTCCTTTCAACACTCTTCAGCGGGTGCTGCCCCTTTGGTTTACTTTATTAGAATATAACATTATTAGTGACTGCCTAATCGTGAGATCCTTGTTTGTCTATTGTTAAGTTTTGCCATTGTAAAGTTGGACTAGATCGCATGGTACGGTTACTTGAATAAGCTTCTATAAAGGTAATTGAAAATTTCCTTCCAACCTTCCAAGATGGATTAATTCTTTTCAAGTTGTTGCTGATTAGTTAGTCTTTCCGCTGTTTTTTTCTTTGTTGTTTTTTTAGAATGAGCATGCTGCAGGAAGATGTCAGCTATTTCAACTTCGATAAAATCATCATGGTAGCTTTATTGCACCATTATCGGTTGGATTTTTCTGCAGCCTCTCCGCCGCGATGCCCCTCCGATGATGATCGTTTCGATGTCATTCTTCGCTGATGGCGTCCTTACGGGCCCTAAAGTTTCGCCAGGATCCGTTTGTGCATACACCCGGTCCCCGCCACCAGTCGTTAATGTCTTCGTACCACTTGGGCGTTTGGAACGACGCTTCGTCGTGCAGCATCGCGCAGATTCGACACCAGAAGTAGGTATTGATGAACTCACCGGTGCCCTTCCATTTGAAGTATGAGTTGTACAGCTCATCGTTTCGATCCAATATGTTGAGATATTCGGCTAGTTCCTTCGGAGAGGCAAACTCGTCCACGTGAATGTAGGACTTTTGGGGCGAACTGGCCTCGTAGTCTTCCGGTCGTGCGCCCATAACGATCGGCAGAATGTTGCGATTGAGAGCGTTCACGAAGAACTTTTCCGTAATGTAATCCTTACAGTTGGAATTCTCGAACGCCAGATAGAACTTGTAGTCCCGGTCCAGTATCTCGAAGCACTTTTCCGCCGTCGTGCGGGAACATTTGTACGTACCGCAGGCACCGTAGATGTCCACCTTTGAAATGATAAAGCGTTAGTTTTGTCTGTTGTAGGAAATTTTCTACGAAATAATTAGCTAACCTGAATGTGCTTTTGCAGCTCGTGTGCGTACTGGAGGCGGCCATTCCGGGCCCCACAGTTGGATACGAACCAAGCCACTTTGCGCGTTTTGTTCAGCGCATAGTTGCGATCCTGTTCGACTTGACGAATTCGAGGGTCAAAGTATTCCCACTTTTCGTACGGTGCCACGACGTCACTGTCTTTTCTGAAAAAAAAAAGATCAAACCAAGCATGTTAGTTTTAGGATCGAAGCAGGCGATCTACTGTCACTAGCGTGCCCAGACAAAAACAAAGGTGGGTCCTCGATTTTGCAGAAGGCTTTTTTGGCTTGGAAAAATGGTGTATTCGTAGAATGGCGAATCTATTATTAGATATCACAACAATACCAGCATTTTTCTGTATCTTCGTTAAAGTTCTTCAATAGGTTATAGGCACTACGCAGAATGACTTTGCTCACGGAATACAGCAGTTTCGTGGAAACGTTGGTGAATTTGAAAACTGTAAACTGTAAAGGCTGGTAAACGGCTGGGTAATGCGTACCAACGGTACGCATAAAATAGACCCCACAGTGATCCACAACCTCTTACCCAGCAACCCCTCCTCGTGGTACCAGCCGGGATACGAGCAACCTCGGTGGAGATCGGGTTACCAACCCCGGTGGAAGCCAAGATCGTATGCCGACAGGGGAGGTGGGCTCCTTCGAGCTACGCTGGGTCTCCGGCGATACTGTGAGGTTGGTTGCGGGCTTTGCAAGCCTGAACCACTAAAGATCAAAGCAATGGACTCCGTAAGTAATAATAATAACTCTAATCGGAACAATCGGCAAAGATCCAGGCAACGAAAACGGACTAACGATTGAAAATTAGGAACATGGAACTGTCGATCTCTAAATTTCCTCGGAAGTACCCACGTGCTTTCTAAAGAAGTGAAGAGCCGCAAGTTCGACATCGTAGCGCTGCAGGAGGTATGCTGGAAAGGAACGATGGTACGTACGTACGTACGTACGATTAAGAATTAAGGGCTGATTCTTTGATATTAGCATAATTAACGTGCACGGCCCTCACCCCGGAAGTACAGAAGATGGCAAAGACGAATTTTACGCTCCCAAGACATGTTGTCAAAATTGTCATCGGGGACTGTAATGCTCAGGTTGGTCAGGAGTAATTCAAACCGGTGATTGGACGGTTCAGCGCACACTCGCAAACGAACGAAAACGGCCTAAGACTTGTCGACTTGGCCACCTCCAAGAACATGGCCATACGTAGTACCTTCTTCCAGCATAACCTCTACCATCGGTACACCTGGAGATCACCCAACCAGACAGAATCACAAATCGACAACGTTCTGATAGATGGTCGGCACTTTTCAGACATTATCGACGTCAGAACCTATCCGGGCGCTAACATTGATTCGGATCACTACCTAGTAATGGTAAGGATACGTCAAAAACTATCTGTTGGGAACAATATACAATACAGGCCCCCTCTACAATATAATCTAGCACGACTGAAGCAACCGGAGGTCGCCGAAAACTACGCGTTATCGCTCGAAACCGCGCTGCCGGAAGAGGGTGAGTCGGATGAAGCCCCACTTGAGGACTGTTGGAATGCTATGAAAACAGCCATTAACAGAAGCGGAGGCACCAAACCCGACTCTTCAAGGAGTAGAAGCGCTACCAAGAGGATAAGGAGTGCGAAGAACTCGAACAGCTGTACCGCTTTCACGACACACGGAAGTTCTACCAGAGACTCAACGGATCTCGCAAAGGCTTCGTGCCGCGGGCCGAAATGTGCAGAGATAAAGAAGGAGGTATCTTGACTGACGACCGTGCGGTGATCGAAAGGTGGAAGCAGCACTACGATGAACACCTGAATGGCTTGCAGGCGGAAGACAATGATAGTGGAGGAAGTGACCACATTGGTGTAGCAAGCAACGAAGATGTGCCACCCCCTTCGATAAGGGAAGTTAAAGAAGCCATCCAGCGGCTGAAGAACAACAAAGCAACGGGAAAGGATGGCATTGGAGCGGAACTTATTAAAATGGGCCCGGACAAGTTGGCCGGTTGTCTGCATCAACTGATTGTCAAGCTTTGGGATACGGAACGACTACCGGAGGAGTGGAAAGACGGGGTTATCTGCCCTATCTACAAGAAAGGTGATAAGCTGGATTGTGAGAACTACTGAATGCCACCTACAAAGTGCTGTCCCAAGTCATCTTTCATCGACTATCGCCAAAAGCCAACAGATTTGTGGGAAGTTACCAGGCCGGCTTCTACAACGGACCAAATCTCCACCCTGCGGCAGATCCTCCAGAAGTGCCGCGAATTCTGAGTCCTGACGCACCACCTGTTTATCGATTTCAAAGCCGCATATGATAGCGTAAACCGACAAGAGCTATGGCAAATTTTGGACGAAAACGGCTTTTCGGGTAAGTTTACTACTCGCAGGGGACTTCGACAAGGAGATGGGCTTTCCTGTCTGCTATTCAACATTGCGCTTGCAGGTGTTATAAGACGAGTGGCGACCGAAATGCGGGGCACGGTTTTCAATAAATCCAGTTAATTTATCTGCTTTGCTGACGACGTGGATGCTGTCGGCAGAACATTTGAGGCGGTGGAAGATTAGTACACCAGACTAAAACGCGAGGCAGAGAAGATAGGATTGAAGATAAATACGTCTAAAACGAAGTATATGCTGGCGGGCGGGACCGAGCGCGACAGGGCCCGCTTGGGCAGTACCGTGGTAATCGACGAGGATGAGTTCGAGGTAGTCGACGAGTTCGTATACCTTGGCTCGCTGGCAACAGAGAACAACAATACCAGCCGTGAGATTAAAAGACGTATTATATGCGGAAGTCGGACGTACTACGGACTCCACAAGCACTTGCGGTCGAACTATTTGAGCTCTCGTATAAAATGCTAGTTAGACCGGTTGTCCTCTAAGGGCACGATACGTGAACACTGCTAGAAGAGGACCTACGAGCACTCGGAGTTTTCAAACGGCGGGTGCTAAGAATTATCTTTGGCGGAGTGCAAGAGAACGGTGTATGGAGGCGAAGAATGAACCACGAGCTCGCGCGTCTCTACAGCGAACCAAGTATTCAGAAAGTGGTTAAAGCTGGACGGATACGTTGGGCAGGACATGTTGCTAGAATGCCGGACAACTGTCCTGCAAAAATGGTTTTCGCATCAAATCCGGTAGGAACAAGACGAAGAGGGGCACAGCGAGCGAGGTGGCAAGTCCAGGTGGACCGAGATCTGGCGAGCACTGGGTGCCCGCAGAACTGGAGACCAGCTGCCATGGACCGAAATAGATGGAGAATTACCAAGCCAAATTTGAGCAAATTATGGATATTTGGTTGTAAATGCTTTGCGTGGATACCGGCACAACAACGGGAAAAGCTAAATCAGAAGGATCGTTAAATGATAATGATTGGTTACGCTCCTTGGCGTTCGCTTTGGGACAAGACATTACGAAAAATAATCATCACTAGAGACGTGAATTTCATGAAAGCTCATTCCTGTCTGCCGAGGTGAAGCTGACTTAGAAAAAAGCGATGCTCTTGAAAATGAACCAACAACGACAGAAGACATCAGCACAGTGCTCGGTGCTCCCTTTCCTCCAACCAATCATGGACACGAAATTAGGCACGAAGTTTTACTTGGAATTACGATTGACATAATTTCATCTTACTCTCTTACATGCTTTACCTCTTTTGTGATATTTTTTCTCTATTACAGTTCCTTTGTTCTTTTTAATTTTTCTGTACAATTTTCTGGATTTTTGCTCTCACTTTATCCTTTCGTTTTTCTTCCTTCCTCTCGTTTTTCTTTTTTCTCTGTCTCCTGTTTTATGTTTTATTGTTCCGTTTTTCTTCGTTTCCTGTCCCATTTTTTCTTATTTTAATTTTGTTTTCTCGTCTTCATCTATTTCTTTTTATTTCCTATCTTTCTCGTTTTTCGTCTTCGTCTGTCCCGTTTTTCCTCTTTTGGATGCCTCGTTTTTTTCTTTTTTTTCTGTCACGTTTATTCTTGTTTTGGCTCTCTTTATAAACAGAAATCTCCGTTTTTCCTTTTTTGTCTCCCGTTTGTCGTCTTTTTTGTATAGTTTTACCTTTGTTTTCGAACCATTTTTCCTGTTTCTCTTTTCTTTTTTCTCCCATTTTGCATCCCATTCCCGTTTTGTTCTATCTCTCTTCTTTTATATTCCGTTTGCCCTGTTTTCCTCGTTTCAATCGTTCTCTCTCTCCCTCTCTCTCTCGCTATCCCTCTTTTTTCTTTCCCGTTTTCCTACCTTTTGTGTTACGTTTTTCCCTTTTCTGTCCCGTTTTTCACCCTTTTCAGTCCCGTTTTTCACCATTTTCAGTACTGACTTTCCTGCTGTTTTTCTCTTTCCTGTTCCGTTTTTGTGTATGTTTTCTTCCCTTTTTTGCCCCTTTATTAGGCCAGCTTTTCTTCTTTTCCAGTTTCGCTTTTTGTTTTCTGTTTTTTTAATTGTTTTTGTCTTTCTCTTATTGTATTTTGCTCTTCCTCCATTTCCGTTTCTTTTCCTCTTTTTCTTTTCTCGTTTCTCAATTTTCCTGCGCCCGAGTTTTCTTCTTTTGTATCCCATTTTTACTTTTTGATTCCGTTTTTTCCTTTTCTGTCTAGTTTGTCCTCATTTTCTTTCTTTCTTCTTAGTTTTCTTTACCGTTATTGCTTCTTTTCTCTTCTTTGCCGCTTCTTTTCTTCTTACTTCTCCTTTTCCCGCAGTCTCCTGTTTGTTATCTTGTTTCCTCTTATTTCTCCCGTTTTCTCTTCCACTTATTTCTGTGTCACGTTCCGTTTCCCCTCCCATTTTGTCACCATTTTTTCTTAATTTTTTCATGCCAGTTTTTTTCTTTATCTCTTGAATTTTTCCTATTATTCTATCCCGCCTGTCCAGTTTCTGTCACATTTCCCCGTGCTCTTTTGACGTAGGACTACGTCTTTGTTTACTATACTGGGACTGGGTAGCACTTTGTAAAAACGAAAAATAGAAGTGTAACGTTTCAATGAAATATTTCAAACGCTAATAGCTACTATACTAGTGAACGAAACATACCAGTTAATATGTCGTTGGATAGATAAAATGTCCAGCAATTTTATAGTAACATATTAATAATAATTTTTTATACGCTAAATAGTGAAAATGTGTGTAAAGTTTTAAGGCCGAATTTTCCCATACATTTCCCTTGTGATCGCCTAGCTTCACAGGCACGGACGACAATTAGATACACCAAAGGATTTGGATCCAAATAACCTTTGAGACCACTTTGTAAGCCACACCCCTTTTCCAATCCAATTGGCAACATCGATGGCTATTGACGGCAACACCGACCCCGAAGACGAGCGGAATCAGCGGGCAATGGCCAACGTGAATCCCACACGATGCAATTTACGTTACATGCATTATCCCCATCGCAGACATGCGAAATTGTTCGATAGCTTGCTCAATCAGTGTCGGACAATCATTTAAGCAGCAGCAGCCGATATGGTTTCCTCCACCACCTACACTAGCTTACAAGTAGCAGCGGCAGTGCCAGTGACTATAAAATGGTACACTTGGTTCGCCGCCTGCTCATTTACCGCATTATCGCACTGACGGACGGTCAGTATTTACCATCGACGGCTATCGGTGGCGAAAGCAACGGCATTTGGCGGCAACACCAGCGATCGGAGGCAACACCGATAGCAATTGGGAGGTAAAAACGATAGCATTTTGGCGGCAATTGAAGGCAAATCCAAGGGCTTTTGTGGCAATTAATGTCATCTTCGATGACAATTCGAGGCAAACCCAATGGCATTTTGGTGGTAATTTTCGCAAACCAACACTGAAGGCAAATGGAAACGGATCGACTGACGGGCAGCAAATTCAGCAGTAGGCCGTTGTGGTCTTAAACAGTTCTTATAAGAACTATAGTAATTGAAGAATGGAAAGATTTTTCTACACTTTCTAAATGATTAACGTTCCATTCGGATAATTATTTGAGCAGCAGCAGCAGCCGATCTGGTTTCTCCCATACCTACACTAGCTTACAAGTAGCAACGGCAGAGCCAGTGACTATAAAATCGCACACTAGGTTCGCCGTCTGCTCATTTACCGCACGATCGCACTGACGGACGGTCAGTATTTTGATAAAACTAATCCATTTCTACTTTACAGTGATTTGGTATTTCCTATCACTCCTGTATTAGCGGGCAACCATCATCCTAGAGTCTAAAGGAATAGCGACATCCATCTATATATTGGCAACAGTAATTATACTACTGATTTTTAAGAAGTGCTATCAGCTCAAACATAGTTCTTTTCAGGGCCACCAAACAATTTCAAACGGTTTTTTTTCAAAACCACTATTGATTCAATGAAGAATTAAATCAGAATATTTCGCTCTTCTTTTACAAATAAACACTAAAACAATGATACTCACAAATACTCAAATATGCATATGCCAGAAATGCAGTTTACATTAGTCTTTGATTTAATGATCAGACATAAAGTTATACTTCATCGATTAAAACATGTTATCAATATAATGAGTATTATATGACGCAGTCCTACGTCACCCTTTCGTACAACCCTTTGGGCTGTATACCTTGTAGTTTTTATTATTATTAAAAAAACAGCTAAGTGGGTATGAAATGGGGAAGGCAAATGAGCGTCCAATATAGCTCTAGCCATCCCAAGCCCCTACCTAGCGCCTCCACGTGGCCATACCTGGTAATGCTCTATTGAGTAGCCAAGCTAGGAGGTGCGTTGCTGGGTGGTTCCCGGCTGCCTGGTCTCAAAACCGCGGTTTTGGGCAGACGGCGGAGCCACACGGCCTAGCTAATAGGTAAGCCTAATAAGTTATTTTAATTATTTTTTTCGTTTTAGCTTATGAAGCATCTCCTGCTATATAGTAAAAACTGGCCAAAACGAGTTTTAATACTGCACATGGATACCAGAATGAAAACTTAAATTAACTTTTAAGAATTAAAATTAAATAAGAAGCATTTATGGAACCCAAAGGACGCTACTCTATTCCATACGAAGGACTGCTGGTGAGATTGTTCTATTTTTATCATTTATACCACATTTCATCTTAATATCATATCATATATTAACAGTATTATTATTGATATCATAAATGTGGAAGGCTGGATGACGGAGTGGATTGCCAACCTGAATCCTTAAGGTCTGAAGCAAATATGGCACTTCTCAATTCAAAACAAACAAACCATCACGTGGGTTAAAGTTGGTATAGCGAAGTTGATTATTACATGGAAGGATCCTAATGCTGGAAGGCGACTCTTATAACCCCGGAATGCGCACAAGTGCCTCTGCTTGTGGGTCCGCCCAATCCCTTTTGGCCCTTCTGTAACAGCATTAGTGTGAAATTCATTTGATAATCAAATTTGGATCTACTGTAATTCTACCCACATACATTGGCAAGTCCTTGAAATGATGGTGGCTTTCCCCTACTACTACTACTTATTAAAAAAACAGCTAAGCCTTGGGCTTAAACGTCTTTCTAAGACTTGACCCTTCTTTATCGACAGACTTCGCGACCGGCTATTGGAGTAGAGTAAGGAGGGGCAAAAGGGTGATGGGGCTAAAAGTACGATTCAATGATTTATCAGTGCAGATTCCGAGTAAACTGACTACATTGGCATGGATGGGTGGCTACTTCGACATCTTAAATCTATCATAAACATTTGTTGTTTATGAAGCATAGTAGCTGAGTTATGGGTAAATGTTATTTTAGAGTGGTTTTGATGTAATATTTCATTATACGGCGAATACGATATCAACAGAAGCATATTACTTGTTGAAAAATTGTAGTAGCGTTTGACATCACTCAGATATTTCTCTTGAAAATGCGGTGAAAAGAATTTACAAAATATATTTTACTTTTTCATAATTTGATTAAACACCGTCAAGCGCCTAGCGGGGCAAAAGTGCGATTCATGGACCGAGAAGTTCTAACTCGTTTAACTGACCAGGCGTGACCAGGTGTGACACTGGTCGTCTGTCAGCGTGTTAGCTGCGATTCTCAGCGTAGGTGTTCGGGGAAAGGCTCCGTTCCTATAGAATAGACCAATCGGTGGTTTCTACAGAAGACGGAGGAAGAGGCACAATTTGTGTCTAAAAATAACTCAACCTACCAAGTGTTGGTAGAGTTTGTAATACGTCACACGCTTAACCTTCCGTTACTCGCGCTGTTGTATTATGTACAACACTTGTAGATTTTTGGATGCCATTTTGTGTCAAAGTAACAGATCGATGTCAAACCAATGTGTATTCTTCAATAAACTTATTATGAACAAAATGACATATGTAATTATTTAATACATTAATGCTTTAAACTGTTCAGAAAAATAGATCAGCGTAAACCGAAACGATGTGAGCGACGTGTGAGGGGTACCGCAAATGGTCTACCAGGATTTTCTCTCGTTTTTTCATTTTTCCTTGGTTTCTGTTTGCAGCTAAATTATTCAACAGTTGCTTATCATTCCGAAGGTATGCAAAAGTTCGCAATTTCGTTACTGCACGGCGCTAGTGTACGGGTCAGCTTTCTGTATTTGTTGTATCTACGTAATCTGTTTATTCGTAAGGTCTTGTTTTCAGAAAATGTTTTAGTGGACCGAAAACGCTAGGCAGATGAACGGAAGCTTCAAATTTTCTCACCATGTATTATTAGTGTGCAAACAACTTTCTAAACATTCCTGCCCAAGCGAATCAAAACACCCCATCAACCCTATTTTCTAAGCTGCCGACAGCAGAAATGCTATCATATTATGTTTTATATGAAAAACATCTAAAAAACATGATACCTACTCGAAAAAATCTAGTCAATAGAATACTACATCATTTGGGAATGATGAAATGATCTTTCCTAATGCAACAATCTGTATATGGCTGCAATTGTAAGATGTACAATTTACAGTGCATTTGAGCGCCATCTGGTGACAAATTTTTAAAATATTATCCTCCAAAGGAAAGGTCTTCACCTATTGATTAACTTTGCTGAAGACAGTAGCTTTCTATATAGCCAAGATTCCGAGATATTCCGAGATAAAGAGTATCCGTGTTACAAAAGTTGGTGCGAGTAACGGAAGGTTAATAAGGGGGTTGTGGAGTCTCTCTTTTGTTCTGCACCTCTGTGGTTCAAAGGATCATTACCACCGGCGAGCCACCTGTCCAGGTGGGAGGATTGGGTTCGAATCCGGTTGTAATGCTCGGATTGCAGCTTGGTTCGATCCATGGAATCCCCCAGCTTGGGTAAAACATTGCGGTACACTACTTTATTAGGCGTTTCTTCATATGACCCTCCCTTACCCCCTCATCTTCAGCTGACAATGGCCAACAACGGAAGGAAGGTCATTAACCTAGAACGAAAAAGGAATTGGACCCAATACTAATCCTTCTGGAACTTCAGATATAATGAGTAAGAAACTAAATAATATTCCGTTATGGAAAACAGCTTGATATCGGTCACTCAGATAAGAGCGAATCAAGCAAAATTTCCTTATGACAGAACATAACTTTCCGACTTTTCTTCGGAGTTTTCCACCATCACTCAACTGAAAGTTTGGCTTAAAATTTGAAATAAATATTGATTGGTTTTGAATTGGACTTGAAGTTGACCTTGAATGGATTAAAATTGAACATGAAAGCAGACTTGAAATTGTAGGAACTTGAACTAACCTTGAACTTTATTTTATGACTGGACGTTAAATTGGGCTCGAAACTGGATCTATTTTTACACAATTAATTTATTTGTCGTAAAAATAGGAAGAGATTATATTGAAAACTACGGATGCTGGGAACTGGGACACAGAAATAATTTTGTTTCATATTAAATTTTAAAGAGAAGGTGAAAGTGATTCACGTGCCCTAGTGTACTTCGGCCACGGCACGCCAGTGCCCACTGCCAATAATAGTGATAGATAAATCACTTGAAAATAACTGTTTAAGATATGGCAAATCCTTTCAAGTGATGAGTTACCTCTTTAGCACAAGTATCGTTGTTGACAGTCTCATACAGTGAGAAATAAAAATTATCTCCTAAAACTACTTCACGGAAAAATGACAAGTTGATAACTCAGCAAATATGATAACGGAGCGAATGTCGATTTTAGCAAAAAGGGACTACGATTGAAGTAGCGCCATTCATAATAGCATAGAAATGAATTCTTTTTTTTTAGCCAGGCCCATTCACACTTTCCCGGCGATTCGTTCAAATCAAACAAATCACGCTCGCACAGGTTTTATCAAAATGTTTTGTGCCATTGTTTTCAAAATGTATAAAAAGACGTGTCATTCTTATCGCCGAACCGTAAAACAACAAACAATTATTACCGGTTCAGATGTCGCTCAGGTGTGACCGTTCGGATCGGAAATGGTTATACTTGTATACACTCACCTGTAGGTGGCCGTCCAGTTGAACACATCGGGAAATTTGACATGTTGAGTGTGGTAGGGACACTCTAGGAAGTACATCATGTAGATCTGCCGGGCCGACCGTGGCACGGCCGGCGGGATGTAGTGATCTTTATACAGCACCAGATCGGCCATCGTTACCCGTTCCCGGGCTGCCGTGATGCTACAGGTTGACACCGGGCATTTGGAATTAAGGAACACATCCCGGCCGGCCTTCACGTTCCACGGTCCCAATCCGTTATACAGCAGAATGGTTTTCAATTTACCCTTCCGCTTGATCGCTTCGTAGTTAGGAGGAACGAACATCAGCTGATTGGTGATGCGATCGCTCCGCGAGGTCTCCGACGGTAGCAGTCGGGCGTTACGTTTGTTGGTTTTTCTATTCCGTCGAACTGGTTTCGGATAGCGCACTCCGTTGGAAAAATACCACGGCCGCTCGCTCATGCTCAGTTCGCTCAGGCTATGCAGGACAACCGGCTGCTCGTCCAGCCGGTAGCGGGCGTCCAGGTCGTTCTCTTCCTTTGCCTGGTCCGGCCCGGTGCCGTCCGTGCTGAATAATGACTGAAAGTTGGGAAATAAAATGTACATCTTAGGAACATTCCAGACATCGGATCTGTGCTGTTATATTATATAAAAAATGTTAATTGCAATAAAAGAATGGACCTTCTTGTAACTAAAATATATTCTCAAAATTGATCATCATTAAACTACTTTGAGTCAATCAGGTGATGCCCGATGCAATAGAAATCAGATAAAAATTATGATAACGATTCTGATTATTGGTTACAAACGTGCACAAGTAATACTGTGATTGCATTATATTGAGCTTGATCATCATCTTACACCGAAGTAGTAACAAGTTACACTTGGGAGAACGAAGGAATTGCTTCGATTGCGGTCAACTTGCGAACATCGTGTTTTCTGTAGAGAAAAATTTCCCAATACAGTAATTTGTAAACTTTCAAAGCGATAGGGTTTACTTGACCAACCGTTCATATGAGAATTTGAGCCATCAGTTAATCACCAGGATGCCGCACCAGAATGAGAGACAGGAGAAAAGTGCTTTATCCACGTCCACGAACTGCTCAGTGGGTTGTGGTGAGTGCAATTTCGGATGGGAAACGAAATGTCTTCACTATTTAATATTTACCACGTAACTTCGCACGAAAATAGCGAGAGCTGCATTAAACCATCAATCACGGATGATAATCTTGCCAGAGGAAAATCTTTCATTTTCCTAGATCCTGTAAAGGACCAACCAAACAACCAATGAATTGTTCGAAGCGGAAATCAACAGACGACGACTTACAAGTTTTTTCGAGTTCGATTCGCGAATAACAAATGAATATAAAATTTGGGATAATGTTGTGTGAAGTCGAAAAGAATAGGTTTGCTGGCGTTGCTGTTTTTTTAATAGCAGCCAATATGGGTCTACGGTGGAGGAGGTCGATCATTACCATCACGGATGCATGTGGCAAAGGCAGTCTGTTATTTGTAAAGACCAGAATTGAGAATAAAAGGCCCCTCGAGGACCTATTCAAGGGGATTAGCTATCGTATAACTTCAGCCTTACCTAGCTTTCTGTACACCAGCAACGTTTTTTGAAAATTAAATTTCTAATCAAAATCACTTTAGTGACCATTTTAACCATAAACAATTACCTATTTCACTTTACAATTTGCACAAAATAATATTATCTTATTACACAAATTTAAACAAAACTTCTATTATTGAACACCGCGCGCACTTTTAACTTCTCCTAGCTTTCGAGATCGAATAATCTTTAATTATTTGCGTTGAACCCTTTTAAAACGTTTTTATGTTTGAGATCGGTCGTTCGAAAGCTTTCCGATTTCAAGCAACAGGCTTTATTGGTAACAATTCCCTCAGCATTCGCACCCTGTGGTATTGAATACCTTGGTTGTATTTCCAACAGTAAAAGCTGTAAACGATCTTGTCTGCGGACTTGGAATGTTATCACCCACACCGTAGCGAGTCTTCGTTGTGAAATTAAAAAAAAAATCCCGTACAAGTGATCCCTCCGTCCGCGGACTTGAAGTGTTGTTACCCATACAGTCGTCTACATGCTACATCTCGGCTAAGCCATGAGTGCATCCACAGACTTGGAGTCAGTTGACACAGTTGACAGCTCACCCTGAAATGGATGGTATAACTAACATCTACCTCTGAGGAAAATTTGCGTGTGAGTAACCCCTCCGTCCGAAGACTTGGAGAGCTATCACTTCTTCTGTCAACAGTTTGCTCAGAGGTGGAATTAGCATGAAGGGTTTTCGAGAAAAAAAGAAAAGAAAATGAGAAGAGGAAAAGTGAAACTGAGAGTGAGAGAGAGAGAGAGAGAGAGAGAAAGATTGCGCCAAAGTATTTGCTGTATATGACCAGTGACTCACTGAGTAAAGTACGTTCCGATTTACCAGGACATGTCCTGTTTTCGCGTGTGTTATCCTGGTGTCCTGATTTGCAGTGAAAATCCTGATTTTCAAAATGAAATCCTGCTTTACTGAATAAATTGAAATACAAATAATTTGTCAGTCCTGTTTTCGTACGATATTGTCAGTCCGAAACAGGTTATCTTGCCCTCATCGATGCTCGACTTTACATATTCAATTTCGTAATTGTAGCATACCTCCTACTGTCGCAGAGGAAGACCCGATGATGAGGTAGGAAGCCTTCTACGCGCAGCTGTAGATGACGTACAAGTTGTTCGCCACGGGACATTAAGATCGTAATCGGGGCTATGATCGTCCAGGTCGGTAGAGAAGCGATGTATAGGCTTATCATCGTATCCATATCTTGCACAGCGACACGATAACTTCAGAGCTTCTCGAGGCCTTGTGATCAGAATCACTTTCTTTTCTTGCAGAGTTATCCACAAGGCCACCTGGGACCGAGTTATCCACAAGGCGAACATTGGCCAAATCTATTAAATGCTTATCGCTGGTTTTTCTTCTTCAAATATCAACATACGTTTCCTACGGGGTGTGGATATCGGCCTGTATCTTTACCTAGTACCAGTCCACGTGCTTTAAAAATTATGGACAGTCCTGCTCGATTAAACAATTAGACAACCCGCGGCTTGCGTGCACCTGCTGGACGAAACTCTACCTTCCTCTGTGGAGCAAGATGATTCGACACTCAAGGGTGGATGGGACAGCATACGATTAACCATCGATGAAGCTAGGTGAAAAAACTTAAAGTGCACGAAATGACGCGGCACGATTGACGCGGAATGCCAGTATTCATTGGAGAGGAAAAAAGATCTTAGCTTAGCTTAGCTAGGATCTGGATTCACCTTGATAAGTGATGTGATCGTGCATGCGATGAAGAAAAAAAAGCTTGGAAAACTAGGGAGAATTTGGCCAAGTATCGACAAGCGCGCAATGAGTTGATCATGATCCTTAGGAAAAAAGCGTTAGGAGCAGGACAGGGATCGTGAAGAACTAGAACAACTATTCGAGCTAACGAGACGGGCAAGTTTTATTAGAACGTGTAAAATCAAATTGGTCATACACGTCATTAAAAACACTGCACATCGCCTGGATTGGTTCGTGTTGTCCGTATTGCGTACGATGATAAGTAGGCCGAAGAAATTCTAGGGATCTGAGCGGACGAGGCATAATGTTAATGCCGGACAGAAGTTCAGGAGCATCGATTTCGCTCTTTAGGAGTTGAGCAACGAAGACAGCTCTTGATACAGATCTCCTGCTACTCAGCGTTTCGATATTAAGTAACTTGCATCTATCCTCATATGGTGGGAGATTCCTGGGGTCCGACCACGGAGGATGTCTCAGCGCGTATCTGACGAATCTACGTTGTACAGCCTCGATTCTGGCGATTCTGTAAACGGACACCACACCATAGAAGTGATGTCAAGAATCGATCGCACCAACGAAAAGTATAAAGCTCGCAAGCAATGTAGATCACGGAAATCGTCGGCTATGCGCATTATGAAGCCTAAATTGCGATTCGCTTTAGAAATGATGTTAGAGTAGTGGTTTTGAAAGATCATTCTAGAGTCCAGTTCAACCCCTAAATCTTTAACAACACAGCGATCTCTTAAGCGTACACGATTGGAGTCTTGTTTCGACTAAAGGTGATGACTGAACATTTTGACACACTGACGGTAAGATTATTCAGGTGACACCACTATGTAAACAGATTAATATAATCTTGCAGTTGTTTGCAGTCTTCAGCAGATGGCACAGTGAGGAACATTTTTAAATCATCTGCATACAACAGCTTGCAGCCAGGAGGTATCGCAAAGCAAACATCGTTAAAGAATATAAGGAATAGTAACGGTCCTAAGTTACTTCCCTGTGGAACTCCTGATCGATTACAAAAACTGTACGATTCAGTAGAGCCTAACTTTACTGAGAGTTGTCGATTTGTTAAGTAACTCTTAAGCAAGCGGACAAAGCCATCAGAAGCTCCTAGATGATTCAGTTTTCGAAGCAGAATTTGGTGATCAATACGATCAAATGCAGCTTTAAGATCCGTGTAAATGGTATCAACTTGCGCAGCGTCTTCAACCTGACGAAGGCAAAATGAACAGAACTGCAGAAGGTTCGTGTTGATTGGGCGTTTGGCCAAAAAGAGCCATGTTGTTCTATAGAGATGTACGATTTAACTTTGCTAAGTAGCAGCTTTCCCACAAGAATCTCCAACAGTTTCGACCCGGCACATAAAGACACACCCGGTAGTTTGCAATGTCACGTTTATCCCCTTTCTTGTAGATTGGAAAGACATAGGATCTTTTCCAACACTCCGGGAACTTGTTCTGTTCTAATGACATATTACCAATCTTTTGCAACGGTTTACACAGAGCTCCAGCACATCTTTTTAGCACCACTTATTGGATTCCATCTGCACCCGCGGAAAAACATGTTTTCAATTTCGGGAGAATCATAGCTACCCTGATACGAGTGATGTTCTACGCGCGTACTTCGAAAGCACTCTCGAGTTCTATCTAAACGGTCGGTGGACAGCCCCGTATGCTATTTAACGTCGCTATAGAAGGTGTGATGTGAGCGGGCGTCAAAGCAAGACGAACGATTCTCAACAAAACTAAGCAGACGACCCTGACATCATTTCCAGAAACCTTGGGATAGCGGAAGCAATCTACGCCAATTTAAAAACGGAGAACCTGGTGAAAGTCGGAGAATACGGTAGACCAGCCATGTCGCAAGGATGTACCACTTGATACCATCCCGGCTCCATACGGTGTGGCTTCTTCTTTCTTTGTCTCCTTTGGTGATGCTTTCTGAGCCTTACCAGATTAGTCCATTCGGGCGAGTTTTCCATTGCTTTTCAATGCCATTTCGACGATAGTTAAGTTTAGCAGGCTCACTGTTAAACTGAAACTCACTGTAGCATTCATACAAGAAAGATCTACAACCGTGTTTAATTTGGTTATCTGTATGTTTGTATATTAGAACATCATCACGATCATCATATTTGTCTAGCGTTGTTTGACTTGCATCTTCTGAAGTCTAAGCATATGGAGAGTGATGAGGTTAGTCAATTTGTCGTATGTAAATATTCATCTGTATGTTTGGGCAAAAAATGTCCTGATTTTAGTTGGACCGATATGGTCACCCTACTGTGACAAGTTCCTTTTAAAAAAGGTGACCGGAGGTGCATCCGATGATTGGCCTTGCTGATGACAACAAAATCACAGCGATAGGTTCGAGTAGACTTTGTTCGTTGAATGGAATGCTATAGAAGTACCTGTGACCGTCAAGGAGGTCTATCACATTCCAGGATTGACTGAAAAACTATTGGTATGCCGACTGGTCGTTGAAGGGTGCTCTTGTTTAACCAAAAGGGGTGCAAAATCGGGGATCTCGTTTATACCGATTTGTGTGGTGGATCGTTGAAGGGTGCGATTGCGAGGAGAAACCGTTTTTAACGAACAAATCGGAAGCTGCTGCAAAGATCGCATAGTATTCGAAGATGATGCAAAACTAGCATGAAAGTTTGCCGAAAAGCGATCCGCTCGGATGGAGGCGTAGTGTATTCTAGGAATGAGTTAAAGAGATGCTCGGCGGTAAATAGAATTCAGCGGAAGAATTGAAATTTCGATGCCTTGCGATGAAAGCCGGTCTTAGTAAACAATGCCGGGCAAAACCGAATCGACTGTACGCGGAACGGGAGAAGACGGAAACTGGATCCGAAGATAAGAAAGGTGCAGTTCGTCGGGACCGCCGACGTAAGAAAAGTCTATAGTTTTTAAGACCTTAACGAACCGTATTATCATTAGCAGACACGTTAAGTACCCTGAGCTGAACAGTTTCTGTTACTACATGTGACATCTCTCGACAGTACTCGGAATGACAAAACTATAGTTTATTTATCGGCATATAAAGTGTCCCGGACCATAGTTGGTCATACTCGAACACGTTCTCCTGAAAACAAGGTTAAGACATCGACCGAGTTGCCGGAAATGCATCAAGGCATGCTATGACTGGTCTTGCTTATCCAAGCACAAATAAACGCATGTCAGTAACCTCGGTAGTTTTTCTAAGTTTTGGAACAAAATGTACGTCACTTGTGAGCAAATTGTTTGTAAAAGTAATCTGGTATGTACATTCAAGTGCTATTATGAAAATTTAGACGTTTTGTTTCCAAAATTGGCTCAATATTAAAGAAAACAACAGTTACAACGGCGTTTTTTACAAGCAATATATTTTACAGTATAAGCTACTAAAAATTGAATCGTCTCATTCGGGGGATCTAAGTCTAAAATTTGATTGCAATTGTAAAATTTAAGTTTTCATTACAAAACATAAGAGAAGGCAAAGACCACAAGCTTTATACATTTCAACTTATTTTCAAATGAAAAGATTTATGATGCGTAGACCTAGAATATAGGTTTTCATTGCTATATGAACCACCGAAAGCATATTAATTCTGGTAAAACAATGGAAGAAACGCAAAAATAATGACCTCGTTTCCACAACGTATAAAAAAACAAAGACAATATAGCTTCACAGGAAACAGATATCCAGCACTTCGTGTAAATTTCTGAAATTAGGTATCATTTTGAACTTTGTGCTCAGTTTTGTCAATGTTGGGGTACCGCATCGGTCCATTTCACTGATTGTCACTATACTGCGGAATTAATTTGTTCTGTACTCTGTGATAGCAGCACATACCAAAAGCCACAATAACAGAATGGAGCAAAAGAGATAAAAAAATGTATTTGTCAGATTTTCTAATCATTCTATTATGCCAACCGGATCGTAAGTAGTTCCGAAAGCACAATTATATGACCCAAATTGGGTTCTTTGTCAACCTAACGCCATAGTTTTACGCCAAGACTAATTAAATCAAATGTCCTTCGTGGCAGCACATTTAGGTTACCTACCTCATCTTTGGCGCTATCCTGATTGTTGTACTCCACCTGGTACTCGTCTCTGGTGGCGTAAGCGGGGCGTGTTGTCTTGCTGCCCACTTCCCGATCTCTGCCGATGTGAAGGAATGTCGACCGAACCGTTCACAGCAGGTGTAGCCAGAAGTAGGATAACAATTGTTCGTAGGGATGTTTCACATTAGGGCGGAACAGGCGTGTAGGAAAGCACATTATTAAAACAACATGTGAGAATTTAATTATTTTTGGATCGGAATTAAAATCTCTGCCCCTCCACCACGCACCGGTTTACAACTGTTCGCGGGGAAAACTCCCCCCAAAACGATTGAGTGTTTTTGGAAAATCGATACCATCGCACGCACGTATACTGGATGGAGGCATTCGTCGTCAAAACTAAATTATTAATAATCATGAGGCTGGCCCATTCGCCACCCCATCGTCAGCATCATGCGCTCGATTACTGTAAGCAAAATGAGGGGTTTGTAGGTGGTGCGGGTGTGGGTGGGTGTATGTGTGTGCGCGGAAGGGAAGAGATTTTCACGCTTCCCACAAGAAAAACAGTCCATGGCATGGCCAGTTACAGCAACTCACCTTAGGTTGAAAACTAACAGCACCAGCACGGCAAAACACAAAACAAGAAAGAAACACTTTTTCGGTGATACCTTGGGGAATCTCATGATCGATGCATTTCAATTTTTGTTTGATTAGGCTCAGTCTTAATTCCCTCGCCCGTCCTGCGTCCGCGAGCGATGGGTCGATATAGTGGCAGGCAAATAAAAAACGCAAGGATAGGCGGCAGCACTTTTCTTATCCGAAATTTAGTTATCCGGTTTGTGAACGTGGGTTTTTCTTTCTTTTTCTGTTGTTTGTGAGGTAATCGATTTCCAGTGTCATCAAATGTGGGTCTTTTAGTGGGTCCTGTTTCGCACACAACGGGGGGATACCACTGAGTAACTTATATAACTTGCTGTCTAATGGTCCGTGGTGCCACTACTGTGAAGTACGACATCTTAAACACGGTTTCATACACTAGTTGTGAAGTTTTTTCCATTTACTGAACACGATTAACCGCATGACTCGCTTTTTGTACTATTTGATGGGGAGTATTTTTCCAATGGCTAACTGGAACCGCGACAATTTTCCATCTAACGCGCTCGCATCTCGGGTAGAACTGAACTGAATGCTGCTGCGGTATGCTTGCACTGGTTAGTTCGAGCGGATGCAAAACAGAAACATTTTTCCTCTCGCGTATTTCGATAAGCATCAACAATGGCTCTGCAGTCGCGGCTTGTCACGCAAAAAAAAAACAAAAACTAGAACTCTACAAGAACCGTCACTTAAATCGCAATTATATCCAAGTGGGCCACATCATTTTGGATACTGTGCTTGGCTTCGTACGGTAGCCATGGAGAGTGTGTGCCTTTTTTTTCGTGCTGCTCGGTCTCTATAGTATTGTCATTAAATTGATAACGAAAATTTCACGCTGTCTGGCAATAATATACGCCTCTTTTTTCCTGCCTTCAAACAGCACTGTTTTCTGTTAGTTTCGCTAGTCTGCTATTGACTCACTCGGTCCGTTTAGCCACACGTGGTAACACCGTTTATAACATCAGGTTATTTGAGCGTTTTTGAACTTTACTATCACAAAATTTAGTTGAAAATGTTGCAAAAAAAACATCTTAGTCAAAGTCGATACGATTGCAACAGCTTCTGAACGTACAATGGAAGAGCCAGGACACTCCGAAGGAGTCACCCTATACGATATTTTACCGCACCCCATAGCAGCCGTGTGCACATCCGCTCGCAATTTTGCGTGAGAGAGCCACACGCTTGCTGCGATGATCGCGGCGGTGCGCTACATAAACGAGGAGATTTCACAGTAACAAGAGCATATCGAAAAGGGGATGGAATGCATGCAGCATGATTCATGGGTGCGTTTTACTCTCGCGCAAAATGTTCCGAATTCGGCGGATACGCGAAAAAGGGAAAGAGATACGCTCGTTGCTGGCTCGAGCCTTATTGTGAAGGTCCTTCTTGCTGTAGAGCAAACTGGCTCTCGTTCGCTGTCGGTACCGCAACACGCACACCATGCAACGAACGAGGAAATGTCAAATGCCGAGCGAATGTCCTTGCGCCGATCACCTTTCAGGGTGGCAGGGATTTTTCAGTTTGGGTTTTTGTTATAAGGATTTGGACGATTGGACTCCTCGCTTGCAATCCCACCCTTTTTCTTAGAATTCCCAAGGAACAAAACGGCAGCACCTAAACAAGCAGGTGTGGAATAAGAGTTGTGTGGTAGCATTCGGTGCTGAACAAGCGAATTTGCTGAATTGTCTGTTGTTTAAACGTCATATCCTATATATTTTTTAGCTTCTAAGCAACATCTATACGTTGTTATATAAGTGCGGAATAAGAGTCGAATAAACATTATGCAAACGTATCGGTAGTACGGCTAAGAGCAGGTGTGGAATAATGGTCGCCCAAAAGCTACCATGAAAATGCATGTCGAATAGACGTTGTGCAAACGTGTCAGTCAAGAGCAATTGTGGAGTAAAAGTGGAATAAGCATTGCACAAACGTATCAGCAGCATTACGGAGATCATGTGTGGAATCATAGTGTAATAAGTGTGGAATGAGTGTTGCGCAAACGTATCAGCAGCATTGCTGAGAGCATGTGTAGAATAGAAGTGGAATAACAGTGGAATAAATGTTGTACAAACGAATTTGCAGCATTGCTGAGAACAAGTGTGGAATAACAGTGGAATAAATGTTGCGCAGCATTGCTGCGAGAAAGTGTGGAATAAGTGTGGAATGAGCGTTGCGCAAACGTATCAGCAGCATTGCTGAGAGCGAGTGTGGAATAAGAGTGGAATGAGAGTTGCCTAAACGCATCAGCTGCATTGCTAAGAGGAATTGTGGAATATGTGTCGAATAATCGTCGTACAAACGTATCAATAACACCACCAAGAGCAGGTGTGGAATAAAAGGTGCTTGATGGCAGCCAATAACACCAATAACTTGAATGACACTTTATACTTTACACTTGCTTTAAATTTATATTAGGTACCCTTTATTTTTATTTTATTTTTTTGATACATTAAGAATAGAAAACATTTGCATAACCACTTTTAGCCGCCGCAAATCTTTGCTGGTCGTGGAAATCCTTTTATGTGTTGTTGCCTGTACGGTGTGTATCTTTTCCCTCGGCGTGCGTTATCCCTCGTCGTAACGATAAATTTAACACACTTATATCCAAAGACAGCTGGCTGCTTGACGGTTTACGAGTTACTCACAATGGATTTGCTCAGCGAGATAAATTCCGTCGAGCTAAAGCCGCCAGAATTGTTATAATCGGGTGGCATAGTGACGATACCACCACTGCTGGTAGCGCCGTAATCGTGTGACCAGCTCCCGCTGCCGGTGCGCGAAAACACCACTGCTTCTCGTGCCATCCGCTGCTCTTTTTTGTTTTTTGGATGAAAAAAACTAAATCAAAGTCGATGTCAAATAGATGTGCACAGACAGCGAGCGACTTGAAGCAGCAATATGCTCAGGACTATCTGCGTAAACTAATGACGGGGTGACAAAAGTACTCCTTCTCTGCGGTACTAGCACGAATCACTCCTGCTGCTAATCACATCACTGCTAACTAACTGAACAATCGCACACAATATTCGCAGCTAGCCGAAAGTTCTGGATTTCCAGTTTCCAGTGAATTTCACTCAATAGCACCGCTCACCGTCGTCAATATTTAAGAGAAAATAAAACCTTTGCGTTGTGAGTGTGTTATGTTGCTGGTATTGCTGGTGGCACAAGCGAAATACATTAGCACAAATAGTTTATTAAATGTTTAACATGTGCAGAATAAATACTTCTGCAGCAATCTTTTGCAGCAGATGCCAAACATGATTTAAGAAACTACTCTTCAGCGCTTAAATGTATTTTAGCCCATTTTTGTTCCACGCTTGACAAACTTAAACAGATAAATCCACATCGGCTAAAAACTCGGCGCCTGTCATATGTCAGATTATCTCAGATGTGTTCGTCGATGGCTTCCGACCGTCAGGATGTAAGTTCGAATCCAGATGAATGAAAAAAGTATGGCAGGCTTCATAAATTTTGAGTCAAGCAACGGTTTTTAGCAGGAAACTTAAGTGACTCATTAAACTCATTAACTCATTAAATTATAAAAATACGAATACAAAAGTGAACATGAAAATAACGAAACCCACAAAATAAAATAAAAGTACTTCCGGCATACTTTATTCTTTTTGCTTGTCTAAATGTTGAACTGCTGTGGAATAAACGTAGCTACAGTGCCATTAGCAGCAGTTTAATAAACATACCTATGCGTACTGAATAAACGTTTTACTATACGTTGCCTAACAGTCGTTCAAACGCATCTTCCACGCCCATATTCAGCACTGTGCTGTTTAAATTCTCCAAAACCAACTGTATAAGCATTGAACAGAGGTGTTTAGATATACTTTAAAAGCAGCTATACAGCATGTGCTGAATAAAAGCTGTCAGTGAAACGTTTAATAAGCACAAATTGTTCCTTGGGTTGTGTTCTCAGTTATGAAAAGTTAAAAAAAATCTTGCTAATTTTTAGTAACAAAAATTCCAATATAGAATTTTCCGGACATAAGTTACGTTCGGAAAAACTAACAACCTTTACCACCGAAGACAATTTTCTTATCTTATTAATACCATCACAGCCACAATGAGGATTCCTGGAAATAATTTTAATTATTTCTAATCATAGAAATAATTCAAATTATTTTCTTGTCTGTATACCCATTTGCAAAATATCAACTATATATCACAAATGTTTAATCGGCCAGACCAACTGTGAAGTATTGCCGCAAAGACGATTATACGAAATGAATCTTGTGTGAATAAGTTATTCATACATAGATATATTTCTAAATCAACAGGGGGAAGAAACGGGGACGTCTCGTACCAACCGTCTCTGAGTAATTTTAACTTTGTTTTCGTTGGGAGTATCAATTGCTAATAAAGGTTAAGTGATACTCCGGACCCTCGAGGATGAACTTGTGACATTAACCACAAGCCAAGCTGCAATAGGCCAAGGTTATAGCGGCTTATTTAGCTCTCTGAAAATAGATAAATCATACGAGCTACCGAAATTAGATAAATATAAGGCTTAAAATAAATATAAAAATTAACATAACAAAAATGGTGTTCAGATTTTGAAGCATTAACTTGAATATCAAAAATAAAATAAACGATAAAATTACAGAACGATCTCACCCGCATTCCTTGTTTGTCCTCCTCGGTCTCGATAAGCAAACACGACAGCAAATTCCTGGACCTATTAGCGATCGCCTTTACTTGATTGAAACAAAAAACAGCACAACTCAAAAAAAGCTTATTTCTGCTTTGACATCTGGCAACGACCAGATGGACCACTTCCGGAATGAACTTATCCAACATCCTGTTGGACACATGAATCACTCTAACACTAAATTCACCTTTTCCGAGAACAAAGCATTTTGAAAGAAAAATCGTTTTTGGTAAAAAACGAAAAAATATTGACACGAAACATTTTTTCCCTAATGTTGAGGATCTTGATCACGAGAAAAAACACAAATCACTGCAAATCTGAGACAAAACACTTGATTTATGCAAAATGTATCGTATCACAATCAACCTTTATTCAAAAAACTTTTAGTTTCCGTTATTAATGTTAATTTATTAATTGAAAAAAATGCTCGCGAAAAAAGATGACATCCATTCGCGCGGCCGGCTTACTTCGATCTCCCTTTACCACCGTAGACAATTTTATGAAAAACTTTTACCAGCTAATGTTTTGCTAGGATTTCTAGGAAGATTTGCTAACATAGCATAGCATAGATGACCGTACGCATCATTGGGGGCTAACACAGTGTACCTGTAAGTACACCATACAGCCTACGTCAGTGGCAGGCTGACTGAGGAGTTTCCCACCCAGAACCGATGAAGGCTGAACTTCTTGATTCTTCACTCAAGGGAGGAACGAACCTACAGTGGAAAAACCGGAGTAGTGAACTTTTGGATGAGGCCGACTTTAGGAAGGAATTTTTTGGATAAACTTTGAGAAGACACTGACACTGTTCCGTTTCTTAAACGACACTAACTTTATTAAACGAAAAAAGTGAAGTATGTGTACAAATATACAAAATAGCCTAATCACTCGTGACTTCTATATAGCTAGAAAAGATAAGCGCGAAAGACACGATTTCATTGGGCAGTGCATTGGTCCTATTCTAAACATCGTGATTGAAATTCCTATAAAAGGTTCCTAAACGTTCGCGACGGTTTTATGCGATTTTAAATTGCCCCGATTCACGTTTTCGGTTTAGTTTTCTTCTATACTAGCGATTGCGCTTTTATGAGCGATTGCGCACTTATTGATTGGACAAACTACCTTGCAGTGCAATCAACATTTAAAAAGCGAATATGTTGCGGCTTCGACTGTTTACGACATCTTCTCTTTCTCGTGCTTTCAAAAACAAGCCCTCTGGTTTGGCTATCAATTAAGATGTGCCAGACGAATGTTTGAGGAAAATTTTGACCCCGTTTTTACAAAAACATCATGCAGATGGAAAATACGTGTTTTGGTCGGATAGAGCATCATCGCATTACGCCAAAAAAACACAATCGTTCCTGAATACCCATTTGATCCCATTTGTACCCAAAACCACGACCCGACAAATCTGTCTCAGAGCGCCCAATCGAAGATTTCTTTGTGATTTTGAGTTCCTTGGTGTACAAAAATAACTGTAGAGACACAAATTGCAAACAATTGATTGGTAGAACCAAGGGATGCATTCGCAAAATTGACATGACGGCCGTACAACGCTCCTGTTTGGACTTCAAACGGAAGCTTCGCCGAATAGCCGATTACGGACCATTTTCAAATGTAGGTATACTATTTCTTTTTTTCAATAATGGATAATGTATCGTTAATTTCGGTAAATCAGATCTTCTTCATGTATCTTTGTCTTTTTTTTGACAGCTTAAGAAAAAAATCCAAAATTTTAGTTGTCACCCGTTATTACACACTTTAGGGTACCGCCAGAGTACAAGCGACATGCGACGCGACGCGACATTTCATTTCGACAAGAAATGTCGCGTCGCGTCGCATGTCGCTTGCACTCTGGCGGTACCCTTAGACAAACCTTTCTATATGGTATGAATAACACAAGGGACTGGCAACCCTATCAATGTGTTTGACAGGCCAACAGCTACTGCCGGCGTGGGTATTATTTGCAAAAATCTGGATAAGATTTGAAAATAATACCCATCTGCCAGCATACCGGAGCATACAAGCATACGAAAGCGGAGAGTTACCTTTATTTATGATGGTACTCTCCGTTTTGTTTCAAAATTTAGCGGATTTTGAGTGTCTCGGCGCCTCTGTAATCTACAGTCTATGTATCATCACCTAAAGTAGCAGTATATTTGCGCTCAAAACTGTCAATCATGCACTAGACATGTCAAAACGGTCCTTGGTTGAACATTAGACAGCTAAAGCTGTACAAATATGTCCAAGAAACGCCGGCAACGGCTCTATAATGGGCTATTTTAAAGATTTCAAAGTAGTTACCTATCGGAGAACGACGGAGGAATTGATAGAAGGAGTTGTTTGTCGCATTTACAAAAAAGTGTGATCGGTTGTAACTATCGCGGCTTAATACCTAAAGTAAAGTAAAGTAAATATGGCTCGATTAGGTCGAAAACGACTTGCGACAGCTGAGATGCCTTGGAAATAGGCGACCAGTGGTGACTCTGAATATGACTGTTTGGATCAGCTGATTGAAAGCAAAAATCGTTAGAGAAAAAATCTCGTTTAGTGTTAAGTTGAAGCTGTTCAAAATGAACAGTACAGCACTTTTCCCAAAATCAATCCAAAAGAAATCTAATTTTGACACTTTTACCACGTATACCTTTCTCCGGTGGTGCTCGCCCAATAACACCCATACACTCACAAGGATGCTCAAAGGACACGTTGCCAGCAGTATTGTTGCATGTAGCGAAAATCCTAGGGGATGGGAAATTAGCAAGATTTTTCATTCACCCTAAAATAAACAATGCCAACGAGTGAAGTAAAAAGAGAGAGTGGATTGAGAAAATTAAAATTTGATAAAATCGTTCTCTCCTGACGCAATTGGTCGGGCGGCATAGTGAAAGGCAGAACAGCGTGAGCGAAATGAGCGGGTTTTTTCGATGATATCCTAGCAACCGATCAAACACGGGGAGGGTAAACGAGTTCGTTTGGTAGCAGACAAGTGGTAGCTCGCTGGTGGTAGCTTGCTAACTTTCTACCGTTATATTACAATGGTGATTTTATGTTTTCTTCTCCTATCGAGTGGTCTTGTAAAATTTAATGTTATACGATCGGGAAAACCTTTTCTAGGTTTTGCTTTTGTAGTTTTTGAAGTATTATTTATGTTACATAATTAGAAACATACACAGTCCTTAAATACAAAACATGTTAGAGCTTATATAGTTTTATTATATTATGTTATATACTTATAATCTGAAATTATCCACCTAGTGGTGTGACCTGGCCTTCCTACACAACAATAGTAATTTTTTAATGTCTCAGGAACATCTAGAACGTACTGCGTACAATAATTATATTGTCTTTCTTAGAACGCGTAAATGTTTGTAAGTATCATTTAGTTTACTTTATCAACACCTTAGTTAGTTTTATAATATTTTTACTTGATTTATAGAAATATAATTCTTTCAGAAAGTTTAATTAAAATATATTGGGTGAACCTGTGATTGTTTCAGTTTTCGTTTGCACAAAGGGCACATTTTTATCGAAGTTACCGCTTGTTTAATACAAGCATGGCAGAACAAATGACCGCAAACGGTTGACGATGCTCCTACCGTAAATACCGATTCAAAACAGATCGGACAATCGACCGAGCGAGCTGTAGGACTAGACTCTTCTATATCGCTTTTCTGTTTGGCGGTTCGCGCGGAGTTGATAGCTGAAGTATCGTTACTGGTATCTTGAGATTGCACGAGAATTACGCTATCGTCATTCGCTTCGATAACGCTATCGTCAAGAACTATAGATTCAGTTACAGGAACCGCAGATGCTAATCTTCTTCGTCGTCTACCATTTCGAGCAGGAATTCCGACGGTGGCAGCTGCTGACACGGGTTCTACAATAACACAATCATCTGTGTCTTCTGACTGAGGCACAGTTTGGGATTCCCCTGAAATTCAAATTCGAATTGATTCACGGATTCAAATGACTCGCTATTAGTTAGACTCACCTCTTATCGACTCCATCTGACTGGAGGTTAGTTGGTTACTGCCAGGGACGTGTGCGGTGGATTGGCTGTCTGAAATACCAGCGGCTATTTGGAAAGCCGAAAGCATAGCCTCTGCAGATTTTATTATATCAACCATACTGTCATTACCAACGATGGAATCCATTTTATGTTATATTGTAGAGTATGGCTAACTCAAAGGACTGACCGCTCTCTGGATCCACCAAAATGTAGAGAGCTGGATTGCTGAATTCAAACGGCTTCCAGCAGCGTCGTTAAAATGTTAAACCATTGCAAAATAACTAGCGTCGTTCCGTAGATGATTGCCAATGGTCATTTTAACGACGGAGTTAGCGTTCAGATGCTCAGCAACCAGCGTATTCTTACTTATGGATTGTACCTACTCGTTAAAGCTTTTTCTTAACAACTGATTTTATTTTCTAGAAACTTGTCATATAAAACTTACAGGTAGGTTGAATTGTTCTAAATCCTTACGTTTCATTGATGAAAAAGAGATAACTTATGTTTTACCTACTTTTTAATAGGAATTTAAAATCAGCCCACTCTCCTATTCATTCTGTGAGATAACTTTTGTTCGACTTATTTTTCAATGGCGATCCGAGAATTCTCTTCACATAGAAATACTAGAGGCTTACCTACATTTAAACCAAGTAAAATAAAACAGGTGGAAAATTATTTAACTGCCTGATTCCACACACTAGGTTGCTTTCTCTTTCTCGTACATTTGCTTTAAGGAAGCGTAGACAATCAAAAAAGGTTCAATAACGTAAAAAAGGCTTTGTGTCGATTTATAGGGATTACCGATAATAAGACAGATTTAGAAGTGGTTGGGAGATAACGTGAGGAGAACTGACAAAGGGAGTAGATATATGTATTCAAATTAAAACTACAAGGTATACAGCCCTAAGGGTTGTACGAAAGGGTGACGTAGAACTATATCAGATCATTAGATCAAAGACTAATGTACACTGCATTTCTGGCATATGTATGTTCATTGAATGGAATGGTGGCTTTGAAAATGCGTGGACGGGGGTTCATAAGTACACCGTATGTAACCGTTGGGATATCCAGATTTTTTTAAAAAAATCAGAGGGGTTGTGCACAAGACACGACCGCATAGGTGACGTAGGACTACGTAAGTCTCTTTGTAGCGATAGTAGGCTGTATCCATGTATGTAATAATACGATTCTTCATGTATACAAGCTACATGCGTTGTACGTAACGTTTATCAAAATAGGAACATTGTATACGTTCAATCCTCAACAGATTTAGGAGCTAAAACGAATCAGTCACACTAAACCAAACAGTAAATCAATATTCATGATCTGTTTCTACGTTGAATTCTACTTTTCTGTGGCTTACAAAAGAAGAACTCTGATTTACAAGTTGCAGGCGTTTTGGAAGTGGTAGAAAATGTCGTCCGTGACCAGGAAAAATTATTCCCGCCATTTGCTGGTCGTCCGCAACGGCGAAAAATTCAACTTTTCCCTCGTTACCTTTGTTATTATCGTATTAACTGGACAAGAAAATATAATAAACTCTTCAATTGTTGCGTAGCCCTTAAAAGAACCGACTGTTTGATTATCATAACTCCAGTTTGCAATAAACTAGCACTAACGCACTTAACGTAATTTTCTTTTCGGTAAATTGGAGTACCGATAACCGCTAACCAGGCACGGCTTGTTGCAACGAACCAACCGGAAAGCTACAGCAGCTATGCGATCGACGAAGCCGTTCGTATATAGTCATGAGTCACGATGAAATATCAGCCCAGGTGGCCAGCTGCAAGCAACGTGGGATAATTCTGGTCTTTTCGTTGTCGCGAGCAGCACTTCCGCAGTTAATAATTCCATCACGGCAGCCAGCTCCTGCTTCAATAGTTTCCTTTCCTCAGCAGCCGATGAATACGACTGACCGGGAACTGCAGACGTGCACGACTCGAGCGTGACTTTCGCTTGCCCTTGATGCTTTCTCCTTTGTCGCGTCCAGACATACCAGTAAGATATTGACAGTAGCTCAGCTAGCGTTTGAATAATGCTGTTCGCTGGCTTACCTCGTGTTATGTACCAGAGCAAGCGACAAGAATCGGTTCCGCCTATTTTTCGTGGTCTGTCATTCCATCATCTACGTTGAAGAAAATGGAGCATTTCAATTTCAGTCTGAATAAAAGAGCAAAGCGCAAGGCACTAGGGAGAACCCAGGTAGCTAGTATAAGGCTTCCACTGGTAGACGGAAATGCAGCCCTGAAAGTGGCTAAGCTAAAGGTGGGATGGTCCGTATGCCCACTGAGCGTGTGCAAGCAGCTGGAGGCCTGCTTCCGGTACTTTGAGCGAGGGTACAAGTCCTGGAGCTGTAAGGGGCCTGACAGAAGCCAGCGAGGGACTGTGCTGCGCCACCCAAGTGCCTGATACGTACCGGCAAACGGCACTTCGATTTCACTGGAGGCCCAAAGCACCCGGCAGGCGCGCCGTCGACTCAAACACGGGTGTAGTGCAGGTAACGCAACTAAACTTGAATCACTGCTACGCCGTCCAGCAGCTGTTGTATCAAGCTGTTACTGAATCGTTGACGGACATTGCCATCATCTCGGACCCATACCACATCCCTGCCGGAAACGGTAACTGGATCTCGGATAGGTCCGCTTTCGGGCGGCTATATGGACGACAAGCAGGTTCCCGGTTCAAGAGGTTGTGTCAACCGCAGACGAGGGATTTGCGGTTGCCAAAGTGGGTGAAGTGTTCTACTGCAGCTGTTATGCTCCGCCGAGATGATCTATCGAGCGGTTTACGCGGATGGTAGCCCGAGTATCAGTTTTGCTGACTGGTCTAAGACCGGTGGTTGTGGCGGACGACTTTAACGTTTGGGCGGTTAAGTGGGGAAGTCGTCGCACGAACCATAGGGGTCAGATTCTGCTTGACGCTCTGGCAAAGCTCAACGTAGACCTGGCCAACGTCGACACCATAAGTACCTTCAGTAGGAACGGTGCGGAGTCTATCATCGACGTGGCATTCGGCAGTCCTGGTCTGATAGGAGACTGGAAGGTAGACAATAGCTACACTCACAGTGACCATCAGGCGGTCCGCTATATGGTGTCGGTCAGATAACGAGGCGGCAGACGACAGGTAGAGTCATCACTCCAACCACCCGTGAATGGAAGACATCATACTTCGATTCTGAAGTATTTGTAGAAGCAATCCGAAGAGAGTGCAGTGATTGCGATATGCCCGATCCGAACGCTGATCATTTGGTTGAGGTCCTGTCGCGAGCGTGTGACTCCACCATGCCTAGGAAAAGCCGACCTAGGTATAGTAGGTCACCGGTTTACTGGTGGACAAAAGAAATTACGGAACTCCGCGGAGCTTGCTTTCGTGCAAGGAGAATTATGCAAAGAGCTCGTTCGGAAGAGGGCAGGGCAGAATGTCGAGTAGCACTTGTTGTTGCACGCGCAGCACTTAAGAGTGGGATAAAAGCTAGCAAGCGAGCCTGCTTTGAAAGGTGATGTGTTAGTGCCAATGCGAAATGGGGTGATGCCTACAGGGTCGTAATGACAAAGACCAAGGGCGTGAAGGCGCCCGCAGGGCGATCGCCAAAGATGCTAGAGTGAATCATCGAGGGCCTCGTTCCGCGCCACGAGCCAAGGCTCTGGCCTCAGGCCGCTGAGTCGTCCCACGGCCGACGTTCCAGTATCTCACACCATAGCGACAGATGGAAGCGACAGAACCTGGTCCTATTGCCGAAGCCGAGAAAACTTCCAGGTGTCCCCTCGTTTTATAGGCCGATCTGTCTGCTCGATACTGCCGGCAAGGTGCTGGAGAGGGTTATCCTTAACAGACTCGTACAGTACACTTGGACTACAAACGGTCTATCAAGGAACCAATTCGGCTTCCGAAAAGGCAATGGTCGATGCCATCTTGTCTGTCACTAAGACAACCGAGGTGGCAATCCAGTGCAAGAGGACGGGTATCCGCTATTGCGCAATTGTCACACTCGACGTGAGAAATGCGTTTAATAGCGCTAGCTGGGTCTCCATAGCCAACTCGCTTTGGAACGTCCAAGTACCGGTGTCGCTGTACAGGATTCTGGAAAATTATTTCCATTATCTATTGAAGCTAAGCTTTGCTAAGCTATTGAAGCTTTGCGGACGACATCACCTTGGAAGTCTACGGTGAATCTATCAGAGAGGTTGAGTTGACGACTGTTGACTCTATAAGCATTGTTGAAGATTGGATGTGCTCCAGGAAACTGGTACCGTATCTTCTAAGGTGCGTAAAAAAAGGCTACTAAGTAAGTGAAAGTTGTTTGGAAAATGTTTTATACCTTACTGCCTTATACTGAGTTGACAGTCAAATAAACATTAGCAGCACTACGGATCCCTTCTGCCTTGTCTTCTCCATCATTTTCGAAAGAAATTATTGCCTGACTATTGAACAGTAAAGAATTGCAGGCAACTAACTGACGTAAAGCAGCAATGGAAACATACAAAACTATTCTCGGATAAAAGAGTCGCTGATTTTCCTCACTTTGACAATTGCTCCGCTACTTCACATGCACAAATACACTGCACAGCACATGCACTGTTGCGAAAGCTAAAGAGATTTTAAATCCTGTTCGCACTTACACGAAAACCCATTGTCAAAACTTCTGTTCTGTTTTTGTTTCTGTTTGCAGCACGAGGTGGGACAGTTAGAGCCAAGTCTGTCCAGGGCTGAGATAAGGTGGTTGTGATAATGATAAAAGAATCCTTGCGGATAACGCTAGCGCCATAATGCGTTGGTGATGATGGATTAATGAGAAGGAAGAAGAATGACAGAACTTGGCTCTTTCCATATCCGCTATAATTGTGTACATGGTGGAATATTGAATAAGATGACTTGTACTTATCTTGTTTTCTCCTTCCTTTGTTTGTTTGCTCGTCTTGTCCGTCTTCGATCTTACCCAGGTAACCAATAAGCATTAAAATAAGCAGTAAATCAGTCGTTTATTAGCATCCCTGGCGTTTCATACTGCAGGTTGTTGTTTATCAGCTTTTTGACTGCATAACTGTTGTAAATTGGCATCCACAATTCTATTTAAATTCTTCTTGTTGGTAACTAGCTGCAAATAAGCATTGTCAGCACTATAAGAGGGCTAGCAGTAAAGTAGCCGCATATTTTGCCAAAATAGCATTTAAGTAGCATTTAAGGCAACTTAAATACTTATTGGCTTGCTTTTAAATTGCATTGGAAATGCTTATTGGTTACCTGGGTACTTAAGCCCAAAGTCGGCTCCACGCCGTCCTCTCCATCGTTGTCACCAGTGCGGTCGTCTGTGGCTGATCCCTTGCCGCCCCTCACAACAACTTTGTTGCCGTGAGAAGAAGCGATAGAGATCAGACAGAGAAAGAAAATAAAAGAAAAGAGGAAATTTTTAGTCAACATGTTGATTGCAATTTTCGGGTTAGTAATAGCACGTGAATTCTATGTCTGTCCGTCACCTATACTACTACCGACTAACTACTCGCTAGGATGGACGCTACTCATCTCTCCAACTACCCATGTCATCACGATTGACCCAGCGCTGTTCAACCACCTATGCTCATTAAAAGCCACAGCCGCCTCTTTATCTACCATCTTTGCAGTATTGTAACTGATGGCGTAAATTTTCGAATATTTTGTACGGAATATTATTCAAGAGCAATATTATCGCTCAGAACTATCGAAAAACTACTTGAACTTCCGAAAAATAGAGCAGATGCGATATAATGGGGACTGGTACTCGCTCGTATTATTCCCGGTGGCATTAATTGCCTATTTGTAGCGGTAGTCAACCGATTTGTCGGTATGCTCTTCAGACCGTGGTCAATTGAAATGATTCTGTAACTAAGAAGGGATGAGGTGGATCAAGTATAACTTCACTTGGAGATATGTATACATATATGCCGTGTTAAGTCTTAAGTGCAAGCTGTCACTGAAGCAAGACTTAATAAGATGTTAACGACGTTGATAATTCTGTGAGGATGGTATTGAATCGAAAAAAAAATCCTCATACCATGGCCATATATTATGTGCTATGACCCTATTTTAGGAAGTGGGAATGATGGTATATTGAGGACAGCCCTTCGCTATCGCTTGAATCAACCAGAGAATCGAATACCTGTTTTTACTTGAAGAGCTATACTCTAAAAAGATTTAGTTAGAAGTGGAATTCCAGTTGAAGTCTGCCAGGATTGGGCAATGGACAGAACAAATGCATATCGAGGCTATAAAGCTTTTCGGGAGATTCACTGTACTGAGTCCGACCGCGACAACAGCAGCAAGAATGGAGAGGAGCAGGCCGCCGGTGAGTTGCCACCGTTCGACTTGATGGACTCTCCGACAGAGACTCATCAGCATTAGGAGGGCCCTTGGGAGACAAACAGCGTCATTCATGATCATTTTATGTTGTTAGTTGAATACCGTTAACGCGGTAAGTCACACGACATGCAAATCATTCTAATAAAGGAGGGAAATAAGAAAATAATAATTATAATTAATTACATCCAAAACAATACAATAGAGGTGACAGTAACAACAACGATAGCAATATTAGTAATAATAGTAATAACATAGGAAACTGACACAGGAAACACAGCTACTGACTATAACTTCCTGCCCATTATCAATTGTAGTTTGGCAGCATAAGTATAAGAAAAAATTCCGACTCATCATAGAACACTCAAACTTATATTCATTCATACCTATACACCCATGCACACTCATACATGCATACACATGTATACATGCACGTGTGTGTATATTTTTCAGTGCTGTGCTGTCCATAATCGCATAACAGCCACAAATTCTATGGTAATCCCATAGAAAATGTCTCGATTACGCAAATAAAGACATCACATCATTTTTTAACACTCGTTCGTTCTAACTAGCGATAAATTTTAATTTTCATGAGTAAGCCAAAATCTCGTGAAAGTTGGGTAGAATTTGGTTTCAGTTTGCTAGAGAAATTTCTGTGCATACCAGCATTTCATCTAGGGAACTGAGTAAGCCCTCCCGGTGCTTCGGCCCAAACGGATTGAATTTAAAATCAAATCCGTTCGATTTCGCTCTATTCCGCTTTACGAGCCACATGCTACACATAAAGCTAAATTATGCAATACTATACTACATACTACACATATATCTAACTTAAACTGTATTACATTCTACATGCGGAATTGAATTTAGGAGTCTGCCGAAGTGCGCGACAAACCACCTACCCATGGGAGGGGGCCATCTCTGGCCATCAATCTTACTAACATTTTTTCGCCGTTATATTCCATCAATTCCATTTTGGATTCCTCACTGCTTCCACTTCACTTGACCTTAACTAAGGATCGAGTATAATTATATAATTAGTTTATACATAATAATTAGTTATATTAATTACAATTAGATTAGACTAACACATAATGGTAGTCTTACATAGCGAGAAAAAAAGGGAGGGAGGAAGGAACCTACAGGAAGGTTAGTGATACAGGACTGTTAACTTTACTATAAGAGAGGTATAAAGTAGGGTGTGAAAGTGAGAAAAAAAGGAAAGGTGGGTAGGGTTTAGTTTCAGTTCCCTTGGCCCTCCCTAGGACTAGGACAGGACGTGCCAAGTGTCAACCGCGGCGTTGACCCAAAATTGACCCAATTTCTGATTGGCTGAAAGCGATAAGTAACCGTTGACTGGAAAATATAACGCGGTATCGCTTTCAGTGTTGCTGAAATTCAAATTCAAATTATTGGAAATACGACAATAAGTTATTATTTCCGAATTTTGATTTCTTTTGTATTCTGTAGTTCTATGCTTGGTTCTACATTAGTTTTATTTGTACACGAATTTTAATTTTCAAAATGAAATGCAAAACATGATTTTGGTCGCTTAAACTGTGGCTTATTCGGGAGCTGTTGTTCGGCAAACGAAGTTATTCTTAAAATAATATGTGCAGGCAACAGTGGTGCAGAGTGTAACAAAGAATATTCGATCGGGATGGCGGTAATAATAAGAAGAAGATTAAGAAGCCAGATGGCACGTCTTGTCCTAGGGCCCTCCTGGTGCCTTCAACCCCTGAACGGATCTGATTTAAAAATCAGATTCGTTCAGTTCCGCTTTACGTGACACATACTACACAGTATGCAATACTACATACTACACTAAATTAAACTAGATTACATTCTACACACGGACTCAAAACCAAGCGGCTGCTGAAGGACTCGTCGAACCACCTACCCATGGGAGGGGCTATGAACTGAGAATAAAGACTTCAAATTAAATGATGGATCCGCTACACTCATAATAGTGACTTTCAGTTGAAGCTTCTTTCGTTCTATTAACATTTAAATGATCGGCTTTTATGGTTCTGTCTTAGACAAATATGGCATGTTTGGTTTATTACTTGCAACAATAGAGAGCGTAACGTCGTATACAGTGTATACTAGAATTTAATACTGGGTCATTGGGTTCAGAGATTCGACCTACCTTTTGTGACATTAGAAGCGGCACGCTTTAAGTTTCCGGAGCAAAATTTTCAACTCACCAACGTCGGTTGTTTGTTGCAACGATTTGGAAAACATTTTTCGCTTGAGTGCTTCAGCCTCCATCGTTTTGGACAGCTATATCGAGGTAAAACAATAAACGGTCACTACCCGTACGGTTAGGGGGATGTAGGGATATGGAAGACTTACCTCATGGGCTCTTTTGATTATGCAAGCTGGCATATCGGCCAGTTTGGCTGCATTGAATCCATAGGATTTGGGACAAGGTCCGTCGGCATACTTGTACAGGAAGGTAACTGTTTCCTGGGTAGGATCTTCGTCGTCTTCATTCTCCACCATGCAAGCCTGTTTAAATTTGAGTATAAATCGTTATTTTTTCAACAAAAATTACGTTTAACTAACCATATGACCCAAAGTGACCCGGCTGTCGCCGTCAAAACTGTCGACCAAATTGTGATAGTGCGTGGAGAACATGGAACGACACTGTAGATCGGCTAGAAAGTTGACAACCGCGCCGGCAATTGCCGTCCCATCATAGGTTGCCGTACCGCGTCCGAGCTCATCAAGCAACACCAGGCTACGTTTGGTGGCGTGCTTCAGGATGGCGGAAGTTTCGTTCAGCTCTACCAAGAAGGTACTTTGTCCGGCCATGATATCGTCATTCGCCCCCAATCGGGTAAAAATCCGATCGATCAGCGTCATCCTGCAGCTGGAGGCAGGAATTCTCGACCCGATCTGAGCCATTATGGCTAGAACACCGACCTGTCGCATGAGGGTACTCTTGCCGCCCATGTTCGGTCCGGTAAGTAGAACCAACCGGGATCCATTTGATCCGAGGCAGACGCCATTTGGAATGTAGTTTTCCGCTTCGCTGATACAAGGATGAATGCCCTCTTCTAGTTCGAAAATATGACCTGCTTCGTCGTCTTCGTCGAGAATCTCCGGAACGCACATGCCACCTTCGCTGCGAGCATATTCCGCCAAAGAGGTCAGCACATCAAGCGTCCCCGTTAAATCGATGCACCGTTTCCATACATCGTAGCTGCTAGCAAACTTCTCAAACACTCGCCGAGCTAAATCTTTGAGTACCATCTTTCGTTGATCTTCTGTTTGCATCATCCGTTTTAGAAACTCACGCGTTTCGTCGGTGTGATATCTCTTCACACCATTTTTACCCTTCTTCTGTCCTTCCAGAGTATAACCGCTATTGGCACGTTTCGAAGCACCTTCTGGTACTTCCAGTTGGAAGCGTTTCTTATCAGTTCCGAAGTAGGTAACCTTACAACCGAAGTGTTTTTCCTGTGCGTGTCGGTATTCTTCAAGTTCACCTTCGATATCTTTGATTTCTTTCTGCACCGCATCGTACTCAGCGTCAAGGCCTTTGGCGGGAACAATAACCCCTTCTTTCAGTGCCTCCTCATGTTTGAAGGACTCTTCAAAGAAACGAATCTTTTCGGCCATATCCGGAAAGCTACCACCGCCGTTTTCTGTTTGCGTCAAACGAACCAGTAAGCGGGAAGAAACACTGGCAAACAGTTCGGGCAGCTTAGCCAAGGCGCCAAAGCCACGAAGCGTGGTTATGAAATCTTGAATTTTTTTCTTCCCATAAGTTTTCTCCTCGTAGAGAATTGCCCGGCCATCCGGATGGTTTTTGCTGCGATCGGCATTGCCGAATGTGTGAATCTGCGCCAGCATTCGCTCCAAATCCGGCAGTTCGCCGAGAATCTGCCGCACGTCCTGCAACAGACTGACATCCTCTAGCAGTTCCGTAACCGCTTCCTGCCGCTCAACGATAACGGCACGTTCGCAGCTTGGCGAACAAACCCAGTGATGGAAGAGCCGTTTGCCGAACTTCGTACAGCAATGGTCCATTCGATTGACCAGCGACTGCTCGCCATCCGTTATGCGAAGGTTAGCCATGGTGATGGAGTCCAAAACCAGAGAACGGTTGGTGTGAGTGATTTTTAACTGCTCTCGTACTTCATTGTCATCCGGAGGAATGTACAGCTCAAACGTGGCCAGTGCTATGATCTGCTGATCTAGCAAGCATCGTTTCAGGTACCAGATACAGCCTCCCAACGCCTTTAAGGCCAGCTGAAATTCAGCGTCCGGCGTCAGCCCGAGATGATCGCTCTTGTCTGCCAGCGAGCGCAGTGCCGAAGGCCATTTGTTATCACTAGAATTACCAAAGAACTTTTCCGCCAAATATTTCAAAGTTTTCTGCGCTGACCAAAACTGAGATTCCCCCGTTAGAGCTTCCTTTCGAACGCCAGCAAGGACAGTTTTAAAAATCTGATGGGTACCCGCCGAAGGCGGGCTTCTTTCGTGTAAAACAAGAGCTGGTTCGTAATGCGAAAGTAAAGTCAACAACCTAGATGCTTGCGCATCATCGTTGAATTCCCCCAGGTGGAAAACCCCCAGCGAGGTATCGATAAAGCAAACACCGTAACGAGTGCCGACTTTAGCCGAACGTTCGGTAATGGCAAGCATGTATTTCGGTTGATGACTGAGTGACAAATGCACCTGCTGGCCGAAAACCTCCGTTCCACGCAACGATATCTGGCAAATTTCTCGTTTGACTACTTTGTCATACTTACTGTTGGTTCTGTTTTGCCGACACCGTTCTTGCATCATATCCGGAGTTTCGGTTTGCTCAACTCGAGCCACCTTGTAGCCCTTTTCGATCAACGAAGTGGCCATACGCTCGTAGGCAGTCTCTGGGAACCCAGAATGAGCGAATTCTCCCTTCATGTAGGAAAAACCCAACTCAGTTACACCCACCGTGGCATCCATATGGTACAGCTCGTAAAACTTTCCAACCTTGAAGAATAACACACAGTCCATGTGACGCGACTTCAACTCCCACCATTGACGCATTGCCTGAAAACACAGTTAATTATTTCAATTAACCATTAAATCAAACCACCCAAAACTCACCGGTGTTAGTGTACTCAAAAACGGCTCCGGCACATAGAGCGTTCTCGAATCGTACTTATCACTGCCCGGTCGGTTACCGTGGATATCCTTCACTTTTTCGGGCTTCAGAAAATCCAACTTCTGATGAGCCCAAATCGTCGGTTCATCCAACGCGGAGTTTTCCTCACCGTCTTCCTTGTCCTCCAGCAGCAGCTCCTTCGCTTCACCTTGCAGCGAGTCGTTCGGCTGTTCAAGCTTGATCTTTTTCTGCACCGGCGACGGTTCGTTGTCTTCCTTTTCGACCCGCTTGAACGACGAGAGCAGTTCAGCCTTGGGCGGCGTTCGTTCGTTCCGAACTTGATTTTCACTGTCGGAATTGTCCTCATCGGAGGAGTCCCGCATCACGATTCGTCGCCGTTTGACCGGTTGTACGGATTCCTCTTCGTCGGTTTCGTTTCTTGATGTGGCGGAAAGTGGGGTCGATACCGCCGGGCTGGCGGGCTCTTTCTTCAGCTTTGTCTTCGGAGTATCATAGCTGCTGTTACTGGTTATGCCACCCGTCGCTGGACTGGCCGAAACCGACGAAGATGGTTTCAGTTTCGGAGTCGTCGCTGGCGATTTGGCGAAATAATTTAACAGCGTATTGGAGCTGTTCAGTTTGTCTTTATTTTTACTCATGCTGTAGCCGATCGTATTCTGATGGCTGATAATCGAGCGATAGATGTTTATTTTAGCAAAATACTTGCACAAACCAAATAAACCACAAAAAACAACGATTTCAGACTACACAAATAAACAGAGTTGCTTTACCGCCGAACGCGCGCACTTTTTTGCCAATTTGACGGATTGTGCTTTCAAATCAAAACACATTGATAATGGCTGCGTGCTTGAAGAAGTACATTTTACATATTACGTAACAAGTTTAATAAAAAGCTCGTTCAAGACAAGCTTTAGAAAATTTGTCGACATGATGTGAAAATTCAAGCATTAAATGCCATTAAATTTTATTAATAAAACTTTGGATTTCTAAACAGTTTTTATGCCCTAAATTATAAGAAAATAATTTGGATATTTTGGAAGAAGTTCAAAATCTACAGCTCGCCAAACAACAAAGGTTGAGCTTTAGTGTGGACATGATGTAATATACGGAAAATTCTGAATGTGATATTGTCAATTGCAAGGAAAATTGTACCAACCAAAGTGCGATATCGCTCATAAAAGTGCTATTTTAGCTTAAATCGTTTCGGTATCTTCGGCGCACTTTTTCGTTATCTTCCAAGCAATAAGTGCACCGAAGAGACCGAAACGATTTAAGCTAAAATAGCACTTTTATGAGCGATATCGCACTTTGGATGGTACAATTTTCCTTGCAATTGACAATAAAACAAATACAAAAGGTAAAAGGTAGAAGGGTCTGTGTCGAAGGTGTCGAAGGACACAAATGCAGGTTTGGAGTAAGATTACGAATGTATAGGTACAACTCCTTCCCTTAATAGGGTTAAACTCGGCCTGCGCTGGCTTTTAAAAAAGATAGCAACTTCTTGTTTTCATAATCGAAGTCATATCAAATGAATGTTTCAGTTTATTTTAAATCTTGTATTTTCAACGCTGTCGACTGTTAGTTTCGTAATTTTTACCGTTCTTCTTTTGGCCTTGTCAGTCTTTTACGGAAGTTAGAACTGGCTTTTTCAATTCACTCCGACGTTTCGACTAGAATAAATAATCGAAACGTCGGAGTGAATTGAAAAAGCCAGTTCTTACTTCCGTAAAAGACTGAAAAGGCCAAAAAAGTACGGTAAAAATTCCTTTATTTTCATATTTCGCTTCTACATTCTTTTTACATTCTAGTAGAACTATCCGCGACTGAGTTGAAACCTCCAACTTTACCAGTCAATTTCGATGATCAGACAAATATTCATTCATGAACATGAATATATGGTCCTACCACCTGCCTTAGCAGAACATCCATTCAGAGCAATGATCATCCTATCCTATCATGTCAAAAAAGTTGTGCGTATTCAACGATTGGACATGCTTTCCAACTCTTGTATGAAGGGTCAAAAGGGAATTGGTCGATAAGCAACATCATTTACACGTATACCAGGAATTTAGCCCGCTCATTATCCATGATGTGTTGCTAATTGGGCCAACATTAACCCTAGAAAGTTGACTGTTTCACTCTCCCTAGGCACACCGCTTTTGGTTGGCAAAGGGTAAACATGTGCATTCCATAACCTCTGTTCATTAACTCCTATTCCTATTCCTCCACGAGGTGCCGGCTAGCAACTCCGGTTGTCGTATGCTAACAGGAAAGGGGGCACAGTGGCTCCCGCCCAAATTAAGATGGCAGCCCCATCAGCGGGATAAGGACCTTAGGTTAACAGCCTACTGTACCAGAACACACAAAAAGTTACCGAAAATGAAAGAAGAAATCTTTCCGGATTATTGGCAACGACCTTAGCATGAAAACACGGACACGAATCGGAACATGGAATATACTGACCCTTGCTCAGCAGGGCAAGCTGGCTCAACTTGCAAGGGAAGCTAGCCGCCTGAGGCTTGAAATCCTGGGACTGAGCGAGGTCCGCTGGCCGGGTACTGGCGAACACAGGACATCATCCGGGCAAGTCTTGCTCTACTCTGGCATACGAGGTGAAAATGCTACTCGAGAAAGAGGAGTTGGATTCCTACTGAGCCCAGGGGCACATGCGGCCCTGATGGAGTGGGAACCGATAAATGAGCGAATAATCGTTGCCAGATTCAGAACACGGGTTTTTTTTCCATGTGTGGACTCTCATTACTGCGACCAGTATAGTTGATCTATTGTAATATCGCCCGGGTGTTTGCTGTATAACCTGCACTGCATTTCTTTTTGCTATAATCGCTATTGAGTGAGCGATATGCTTATTAAATTTTATGCGTGCTTGCGTGTATTGGGGTTTACCCTTCCTTCAAAGCTTAATCTACTTTACCCACTTATTCCTCGCTGCCAGCACTATCCCATATTATAGCCGTCCCTGGCGAGGACTCATTCGTACCTCTGACCAGTACACTTAACTATAGGAGGGACATTTGCACTGTTAAGAGGCTTCAGAGGGTAAATATAGAATTCAGCACGAAGGAAGGGTAAATGGAGGGGCCTGAGAATAAACCCATGCTAAAGTCACTTGACATCGAGAATGGCTTGATTCTACTAAGATTCGAACCCACGACCACTCGCTTGTCAAAGCAGACTCGGTAACCTTGCGGCTACGGAGCCCCCCCAGAGAACACAGAACACGGGTTAGGAACCTTACGGTAATCCAGTGCTATGCGCCAACAGATGCTGCCGACCTGCCGGAGAAAGAGAGTTTTTACAGCCAGATGAACAGCGTGGTTGAGAAAATCCCGAAGAAGGACATCCAAATTCACAGGGGCGACTACAACGCGAAGATTGGCTCAAACATTGGCGGACTTTGAACGCGTCATGGGACGCCATGGCCTTAGGAGAGATGAGCGAAAACGGGAAGCTGTTTACAGAATTCTGTGGTAATAACAACATGGTCATTGGTGGAACGCTCTTCTCCCATAGACCAGTACATAAAGTCACGTGGGTTTCCCGCGACGGCCGAACAGAAAACCAAATCGACCACATCTGCATCAGCCGGAAATGGCGAAGGAGCCTTCTTGATGAACGCAACAAACGCAGCGCTGATATTGCATCCGACCATCATCTTGTTATCGCTGAGATACGTCTGCGCGTCGCACGTGTCCAACGACGGGAGGAGAAAGTTGGGTGCCGCTACCACGTCCGCCTCGGAGTTGCCACCAGGTAGAACCGTCGAAGAGCAATGGACCGGCATCAAGAACGCCTTCATCACGAACAGTGATGGAACCTTCGGCAAAGCGCGCAGCTGGTGGATGGAGTGGATTTCGGATGAAACTTGGAGGAAGATCGACGAGCGGAGAGAGGCGAAAGCCGGCATTGAGCGAGCGCGGACCAGATCGGCTAAGACAGCTGCCCGTCAACGATACGCCGAACTGGAGAGGGCTGTTAAACGAGCTTGTAGGCGGGACAAGAGAGCTTGGACTAACCCCCTAGCCGAACAAGGAGAAACCGCCGCCGCCAATGGTGCTATCCGGTATTTCTCGCCGCCTTAGTGGTGCCAGGATGAATACAAAGATGCCTCTAAAAGACAGAGCTGGTCAGCTACTGACAGAACAGCTTAAGCGATGGACTGAACATTTTGAACAACTCTTGCGAGTTTCAAATATCAGAGACCAACAAAACCAGCAGCGTATGACGCCTACAGTTCGTCGAATGAATCGCGTCAACTCGGAGGCACCCTCGCTGGATGAAATTGTAGCAGCCATCAAGAGTATGAAGTCCAATAGAGCGCTAGGGATACTGTATTTCAGCCGAAATGCTCAAAGCTGACCCATCTTTGTCAGCTCAGATGATGCATCAGCTTTTCAGCAATATATGGGAATCCGCAACTTTTCCGGTGGACTGGATGCAGGGCATATTGGTCAAAGTCCCTAAGAGAGGAGACCTAACTGAATGCGGTAACTGGCGTGGCATTACGTTGCTCTGTATTACTCTTAAAGTACTCTGTAAGGTAATCCTCAACCGGATCCAGGAGAAGATCGATGCTATTCTCCGGCGGCAGCAATCTGGATTCCGTGCTGGCCGATCATGTGTAGACCATATCACAACGCTCCGCATTATATTGGAGCAGATCAACAATTCCAGAACTCTCTTCTGCTGGTGTTCGTTGACTTCGAAAAGGCGTTCGACCGACTCAACCACGAAAACATCTGGGGCGCACTTAGGCGTAGAGGAGTTCCAGATAAGCTAGCCCATCTCATCGAGACTCAGTACGAGGCGTTCTCGTGCAAGGTTTTGCACGACGGCGTCCTATCCGACCCCATAAGGGTTACTGCTGGTGTGAGACAGAGCTGCATTTTATCACTGCTTCTGTTTCTCATCGTTATGGATGAGATATTAGTTGGAGAAATTTACAGTAGACCAATTCGAGGATTGCCTTGGAATCCTCTAATGTTGGAGCAGCTAAATGTCCTCGACCTAGCCGACGACATTGTCTTGCTCGCACAACGCCGGAACGATATGCAAAGCAAGTTAGATGACCCCTCCGAGAGCTCCCAGGCAGCAGGTCTCAGTCGCAATGTAGCTAAAACTAAGTCTATGGTAGTGAACACTGACAATTCCACCAACTTCACAGTAGCGGGACAAGTTGCGCAGGTAGACGCTTTTCAATATCTTGGTAGCCAAACAACGCCCGATGGTGGTACCAAGACTGATATAGCCACACGGATCAGGAAGGCCAAGGGTGCCTTTGCAGATCTGCAAAACATTTGGCGCTCAAACCAGATCACTCTACGTACAAAAACCCGAATCCTTAATTCAAACGTTAAATCCGTACTGCTGTATGCCTGCGAAGCGTGGTGCGTCTCAGCGGAGACAACGCAAAAACTGCAGGTATTCATTAACCGGTGCCTGCGATACATCATTCGTGCCTGGTGGCCTGATAACTGGATATCCAATGAGGAACTCCATCGTCGGTGTCATCAACGGCCGATAGCCACAGAAATTCGTGAACGTAGGTGGAAGTGGATCGGACACACCTTGAGGAAAGGAGCGAACGAGGTTTGCAGAGACCGAGTCGAATGGAGACGAGTGCTTGAAACAGCACAAGCCAGTCCGGCTCTATGCTGCTGAAGAAGAAAATAAATGGTTCTGAATCAGCCTAAATGATTTTAACAACATAAAAAAGTCACATTTCTCATGTTCTAATTTTTAACATTTATTTTGAGTTTTTTTCTGAAACTGTGAAAATGAAAAATTGGAGTATACAAAAAACCTATTTTCTAGCAGACCTGGTAGATTCAAGCGGTCATAGAGAATTAAAACGTATCCGTTAAACATGCAAGGCTATGGCAACAGTTTTAATTTCATCAAGTATTTCAAGCTAAGCGCTTAGGACCTAGCTGTAGGCTAGATTAACGGGGTCACACTTTTTTCTTACTTTCTAGTCGAGCTTTGCCGTCGCTTTTGCCATCACATTCACACCACGGAGTTTGAGATCGGTCGCATTCCAAATTGATGCTTAATACGGTCACCGGAACCTGGTCGACCGTCAGTTCGTAGCGCTTGTCTACGCTGTAGCGCAGTGTGTCCAGTCCGGTTTCACGATCTCTCCGTCGTGTCACCTCACGCTGGTTGTAGCACTTTGTAGTATCGCGTCGCCGGTGCAAACGATCGTGAACATGCCTGTCGAAATAAAAAAAAAACCAGTTAACATACAGCTAAGTTTAAAAATGACCTCCTATCATACAGGAAAGTTTTTTCCGTTCCAGTGGTAATATTTTTCGGTCGAAATACTTCCAAACCGGCTTCTTTTATGCGCACATAAAATTCGTCATCCTCCAGACCCCAACCCCAGTATCGGTTCGACATGCCATTCAGTGCTTGGTAATGTTCCACTCTTAACAGCAGTATTCCGCCAATGAATGTAGGGTAATGATACTTCGGGTGAAACTCCGGTCCGGAAATGTGCAACGGTCCATCGGCCGGATACTCGTACTTAAGATTATCGTTCATCGGCAGCAGATCGACGTCGTGCATTGCAATGTAATCGTAGCGACGTTTCACTTCCAGAAAACCCGCATTAATAAGCGAGGCTCGGTTAAATCGAAAACGATCATTTTGGTTTAGGACGAATATGTGAAACGGAATCTGTTGACGATTCAGAAATGCTGATATGTGCGGTGCGAAACGTAACAGCTCATCGAACCGATCACGGAACGGTACCAAAATAGCGAGTTTAGGTTTATCTGATGCTGACGACTCCAGAAAACTGCTCTGTAACCTTTCGTGTTGTTTGTCGTGATCAGTGGGAGCTTCACATCGACAGGTATCTGCGGAAATATTAGAGATAGTATCTGAATGAATTCTGAATTTAACAAAATATTAACAACTGCTACCGGAAGATATTGGAAGACTGGAAATCATCAGAGTGACCCCTATCGATGCTAGAACGATGATGCTTACAAAGCGCACGTAAACCGATCTCAATCCAATCATTGCACCTCTTAATTTTAAATCACTGGCTAGAGGTAAAACTACTAGCGTAGGGCCAGAATAATTTCATGCCGTGTTGAAAACTTTTTAATTACCGCCACATCACTAGTTACTTGAACGAGAACGTATCTGTTACGATAACACAGACCTTAAACTGCAGGTCGATTTAATTTTTTATATAACCCGAAAGTAACATAATACTGTGCACATAGCCATCACTATCCCGAGGCCCGAGCATAAATACTTTCGGATTCGCACTTTTTTACGGCCAAACACATCAGGTGAGAAAGTGACAACCAAAATGACAACACACCCGATAGAACACGTTCGCAGCGTAAACCAGCGTAAACCGCGTAAACGCAGCGGTTTCATCGAGGGGTGGCACAATGTTAGTAATTTAGTAATATTAGACTGTAGATAAATGAAGATAGAATTAACAAAAGGGCGAATGTCGCAAGCGTAAACAAACCGAGTGAGGGTTGATTTTCCTATGCTGGTCCAGCAAAAATTAACTCTCACCCGTTTTGTTTACATTTGCGACATTCGCCCTTTTGTTAATTCTATCTAGAAATATTGCATTGCAGAATGCAATAAAAATTTAAGGCTGTGAACCATTTGGCGACAATTTTACTTTTGTAGTTAGACCGAAACATCTAAATCTTGTGATTTTATCAAGCTTTGGGCTTATTATTCCCAGGTAACCAATAAGCATTTCGAATGCAATTTAAATGCAAGCCAATAAGCATTTAAGTTGCCTTAAATGCTACTTAAATGCTATTTTGGCAAAATATGCGGCTACTTTACTACTAGTCCTCTTATAAGGCTGACAATGCTTATTTGCAGCTAGTTACCAACAAGAAGAATTTAAATATAATTGTGGATGCAAATTTTCAACAGTTATGCAGTCAAAGGCTGATAAACAGCAACCTGCATTATACAACGCCAGGGATGCTAATAAACGATTGATTTACTGCTTATACTAATGCTTATTGGTTACCTGAGTTGGCTACTTTCGAAGCTGTAACGAAGCTTAAACTTTTCCGCGCTTTTCAACAGTGGATTTATTTAATGCTGACAAAATATTGAAATGAAATAATGAAATAGTTTTGCAATGCTTTTACAGTCGGTTAATCAATCAAACAAAAATCTCATAATCCTTTATGCTGCAATCAAATAATCTTATTTAAAATTTAAAAAAATGAAACGTGTGATTTTTATGTATTGACATTGAATGCCATATTTCCCAAGTAACATTTTTGTTATATAATAGCTTATTAAACTATTGTACACCTAATGTCCGTGGAACAAGTGCCTGATAAGCTTTCATACAACAAAAATGTTACTAGGGGTTTACTTATATTTTTAATCTATTTATATTTATTTGTATAACTATAATTTGGACTGAGGAAGGCGCAATTTGTGCCTAAAATAATTCAACTCGCCAGTGTTGATGGAGTTTGAAGTACATCGTGTCGCATCTCTATTCACTACATATCGCATGCCTAATAAGGGGATTATGAAGTCTCCCTTTTGTCCAGTCCGCTATGGGTTAAAGGTTCCTCGCTATTTGCGATCCACAGGGCCTGAGAGGAGAAGTAGGTTCAAATCCGGTCAAAATCGGCTTCGATTATCCAGCTTTTTATGCGCTATAATGGCAGACGCTATAAACTGTGTTCGTAATATGCGAACAATCTTTTTGACAACTCTGCATCCATCAAATCTGGCCCCCTTTTCTTGCACGGCAGTGTTGTTCTTTCTTTCATTTACGAAGGAAAGCATTTAAGACGGAGAGCATATATGTGCGAAATACAAACAAAATTATTGCTATCTCCCGACAGGCATTTTTAATTAATATTTTTTTGAAACGATGGTTCTACAATTGATGAAGGGACGGTAGGGAAAGAAATGGAAAATTTTTTTTTTTGGTGAAGGAGGAGGGGGAAGAGCGGAAAGGAAAGGGGGGGGGGGGTATTGGTAGCTATGCTTGACAAGTAGTCATTTTGACTCCTACCTTTTGTCCAATGCTGGAAGGTGCATGAGTCGAATCAAGCTGTAATCTGAGATTACAACCGGATTACAGCTTGATTCGACTCATGCACCTTCCAGCATTGGACAAAAGGTAGGAGTCAAAATGACTACTTGTCAAGCATAGCTACCAATACCCCCCCCCCCCTTTCCTTTCCGCTCTTCCCCCTCCTCCTTCACCAAAAAAAAAAAAAAAAATTTTCCATTTCTTTCCCTACCGTCCCTTCATCAATTGTAGAACCATCGTTTCAAAAAAATATTAATAGATGTATGACCTCATTCCAAGGTCAAGACTAAAAACTTGAGATAAGAACATATATGCACTAAGAGGCAATATACGTGCGAAAATTTTGACAATTATTTATAATTCTATCTTGCATTTTATACAGCGGTTTTTATAACACGCAACTTAATACTCCTGAATATGATTAAGATATAACTAAATACATCAGAGGTTGCTACCCAAGTAACAATTTCAGGCTGATCAAACGCTTTTATAGCTGGTTTTATTCAACCTGTGGCTGAACTATGGTTTAGGTTTAGAAATAAAAACCTTTTCTCAGCTTTTAAACATCTAAATCTGGTGATTTTATCAAGCTTCAGACTTGTTATAAGCTGCTTTCGAAGCTGCGATGAAGCTTAATAGAGGTTTTTTGCGCGCTTTTAAATAGCCAAGTTGCGCAATGCTGTCAATTCTATTTTTAGAACGAGAAATAGTTTTGCAATGTACTCTTCCAGCCGCTTAATCAACGTCTCATCAACCTATATGCAGCCAAAAGAAAATCTATTTTTAAATTTAAAAAATGAAACGCGTCTATTTTATTTTGCCGTGAACGTTGTCGAACGCGATATTTTTCATTTCAGATAAACTTTAATTCGTATAAGTAAAGCTAGCTAATTAAAAATGCATGTCTTTTTTCCGGGAATTGAACCCGCCATCTTTTGATCCATAAGCACTCACCGTATGATCCGCCCCAATTTGCATCTGCAGAACAGACAGTGAGAATATCTTTACACCTGAAGCCTAGCCCGTCTAGCGTGAAGCAGTCGATAATGTCGATAAGTGACAAACTTTTGCTGTCAGCCGAATGGCGAAATTCTATGATCTGACAGTAAAACTTGGTAGAAGTTTGTAAAGCCACTTTAACACCCTTAAGCAGACCTAAAGTAGTTTGAAAGCTGTGAGCCAAATGAAAGCTTCCACTTTACATTTTAACACCTTTAAGCAGCCGTAAAACGGTTTGATGTTTATGACTGTTTAGAAGCAGATTGTTTAGCAGAAGAATCCACTATTAAGCTTTTTTATCAGCTTTTGGGAGTGAACTGGCTTGAAAAACTTCAAGTAGCTTAAACATCGCTTATTCAAACACCATTTGAGTGCTTACTTTATGCAGCTTTGATCGCCCTAAACCAACCCGTAAACAGCCATTGCTCTTCCAATTCAGCTACCGTTGTTACTTGGGTAAGCCCAGTCCAAAAAGCTACAAAAATTTATCGTTTTTCACTCAAACGTTTGTTTTTTTTACTGGGGAAAAAAAACAAACGTGTAAAATCAATGTAAAATCTAACAACAGCAACCAGACTCCGCTTTCAGTCTGGCGTAGATTGCCTCCGCCGTCGCAAAGTTCCTGGCTATGATATCGAAGTCATCTGCAAAGCCTAGAAGTTGGCTACCCATGGTAAAAATCGTGCCTCTCGTTTTCATGCCCACTCGTCGGATCACCCCCTCAAGAGCGATGTTGAACAGCATGCAGGATAAACCGTCACCTTGTCTCAACCCTCGCCGCGCCTCGAAGGGACTCGAGAGTGTCCCCAGAGGTGCGTACGAAACACATCACTCGATCCAATGTAGCTCTGATCAGTTGCGTCAGTTTGTCCGGAAAACCGTGTTCGTGCATTATCTGCCATAGCTTGTCTCGGTCGACTGTATCGTATGCTGCTTTGAAATCAATAAATATGTTATGCGTGGGCACGTTATACTCCCGACATTTCTGCAAGATCTGTCGGATAGTAAAAATTTGGTTCGTAGTTGCGCGAGCCCCCATGAAACCCGCCTGATAATTCCCTACGAAACCATGTGCTATCGGTGACAACCGGCGTAACAGAATCTGGGAGGCTACCTTGTAGGCGGCGTTTACCAGCCTAATACCGCGATAGTTGCAGCAGTCTAGTCGATCACCCTTTTGTAGATGGGACAAACCCCTCCTTCTATCCATTCCTCCGATAGATTTTCCTCCTCCCAAATCCTCGAAATAACCCAGTGTAGGGTCTTTGCTCGCGTTTCTCCGTCATGTTTATAAAATCTGCCGGTGGGCGATCCTTCCTAGCGGCTTTATTGGTCTTCAGCAGCCCGATTTCTCGTTTGAATTCTTGCAGATCAGGTGCTAGGACATTACTATCTTCCATGGGGGAGGTTAATTTCCGTTCCGCCTCCTTCGGCGACTTCGCCAGCAAGGTGTTCATCGAAGAACTGCTTCGATCTGTCGACCACCTCGCGCTCGTTTGTGATTAGGTTCCCTCCCTCGTCCCTACACATCCCAGGTAATCAATAAGCAATTGTATAAGCAGTAAATCAATCGTGTATTAGCATCCCTGGCGTTTTATACTGCAGGTTGCTGTTTATCAGCTTTTTGACTGCATAACTGTTGTAAATTGGCACCCACAATTCTATTTAAATTCTTCTTGTCAGTAATTAGCTGCAAATAAGCATTGTCAGCACTATAAGAGGGCTAGCAGTAAAGTAGCCGCATATTTTGCCAAAATAGCATTTAAATAGCATTTGAGGCAACTTAAATGCTTATTGGCTTGCTTTTAAATTGCATTGGAAATGCTTATTGGTTACCTGGGATGTCAGGTTTCGGTGTATAGCCCTTCCGAGTTTGGTTCACCTTCTCATAAAACTTGCGCTTGTCATTAGCTCGGAATAGTTGCTCTAATTCTTCACGATCTCTGTCCTCCTTTTGGCGCTTTTTCCTCCTCAGGATCGTGGTCAACAGGTTCCTAGCTCGTCGGTATTTGGCCAGGTTCTCTCTAGTTGCAATACTTAGATAATTTTTCCAAGCAGTTTTCCCCTCCACCGCTTGCTGGCATTTTCCATCAAACCAATCATTTTGTGTACTCCGAGGCTCAATACCTACCCAGGTAACCAATAAGCATTAGTATAAGCAGTAAATCAATCGTTTATTAGCATCCCTGGCGTTTTATACTGCAGGTTGCTGTTTTTCAGCCTTTTGACTGCAGAACTGTTGTAAATTGGCATCCACAATTCTATTTAAATTCTTCTTGTCGGTAACTAGCTGCAAATAAGCATTGTCAGCACTGTAAGAGGGCTAGCAGTAAAGTAGCTGCATATTTTGCCAAAATTGCATTTAAGTAGCATTTAAGGCAACTTAAATGCTTATTGGCTTGCATTTAAATTGCATTGGAAATGCTTACTTGTTACCGGGGCAGTGCCGCGGTAGCGGCCTCGCTCATGGCCGAGCGTATTCTGCCCTAACCGTCTTCGAGGTTTGAAGCACCTAACTCCATGGAAGAAGGCAGTGCCTCATTCAGTACTCGCGCGTAGTTCTCGGCAGCTTGCGGGTTATCTACACTCAAAATAATTTTCACGTCGAAATTATAGGAAAAGTTATGCGAATATTTTCCATCTAGCTTTTTCTGTACTATTTACGTGAATTTCAGGTAGTTCGCACGCATACTAATGCGTTTACGTGAAAATAAGTTGGATGTTATTATTTTTTCCAATAACAATCAGCTGAAAATCGCGTAACTCCCTGTAGAGAAATCTACGTGGAAAGGACGTGTGGATTATTTTGAATGTAGCTGCCTGATGTTCAGCCGAGAAGGGCGGCTTTGACGTGTCCGGTATCCAGCTTTCCGCGAGCGATAATGGCGGATATTGAGCACAAGTGGGCACAATTTTTTGACATGCATTGGAGGAGCGTCGAGTTCGTCCTGACGGAGTTACTATGGATACATTTATAATTGTTTGTTGTTCGAGTGTAATAATGTAAACATTGTTTGATTTTGCAGATCAGCTGAAGTGAAACATAACTAAACGGATTCAAACTTTTATTGGTCTGCGGCCATAATTTACTGAAGGCACTGGCTCAGAATACTTTTTCTCTTCTTGTCCGTACAATTATGTTCCTCTTTAGCTGATCTGCAAAATTGAACAATGTTTACATTTTTACATTCGAACAACAAACAATCATGAATGTATCCATAGTAACTCCGTCAGGGCGAACTCGACGCTCCTCCAATGCATGTCAAAAGATTGTGCCCACTTGTGCTCAATATCCGCCATTATCGCTCGTGGAAAGCTGGATACGATGGACGACTAATTTCACCTTAAAATAGATTTTTTTTGGCTTCACAAAGGTTGATGAGACGTTGATTAAGTAACTGGAACAGCATTGCAAAACTATTTTTCGTTCTAAAAATAGAATTGACAGCATTCCGCAAATTGGCTATTTAAAAGCGCGCAAAAGCCTCTAATAAGATTCATTGCAGCTTCGAAAGCAGCTAATAACAAGCCCGAAGCTTAATAAATCATCAGAGTTAGATGTTTCAGATTAAAAATGTTCAGATTAAGGAAGGTCATTCCAGCGCGGGTAAAACACGGTACACGGTAAAAGCGTTTGATCAGCCTGAAATTGTTACTTGGGTATCAAGCGATTACTGTTTTGAATGCCGCTCACAAGTTGCTTTCCCTAATCTGAAACAAAAACCATGGTATCTCGCACAATTTTGCAGAAAACGCATGCTTTTTGTAAGTACCATGAAAAAGCTATTCAAATTTACCATGATTCTAGTACAAGTAAGGCCATTACAAATATTTTAAAAAGTTTTTGTTCCTCCGGTGTAGGGCCACTAAAGGGGGGAGGCGAAAAAAAAAACAAAGAGAATTTTTTAATCGAGCAAAAAAATATGGATTTTACACATTTTTATTTTAAACCAAATCTATTCTTGCTTTTAATATATACGTTGTTAATTTCCATGCGAAAATCTACGAAAAAAAGACAAAAACGAAATTAATTTTTTTGGCCGATCTTCGGAAATTACGCTGTTTGAATTTCCATTTCTATATCCTGCTAGAAGCGTTAACTCAACTCGTACCTAGACTCGTACCTAGACTCGTACACTCATTTTTCAAGTTTTTCAGGCTGTACAGCCCACAGACAATTGATTTTATAAAAAAATTTAACTCATATTGTACCTTGCAGCAATTTTACAAGTCCTACGCAAATTTGTTTTTTTAAATAATAATTATCCTGTACTTACTAAATATGTACTCTGAAACTATGCTTGTTAAGCAAGGAGAGGTCCAGTGGGGAGGCAATAACGAAAAACTGATGGTTCAAATTGCTAAATTACAAGCATTTGTGGTAAACGCAGAAAATAACCACGCTAATAATTTTCGCGTGGGACTCTAAATAGGTGGAAACTCCGCAATATCCTACAAATTATTTTTTTGCTCCCCGATTTTTCAAGCCAATTTCCAAGGGGACAAAAACTTTCAAAATGATTTGCAATGGCCTAATATGTTCTCAGATAATTTTACCACCTTTCATGGTCATGTCTAGTAATTTTGACAGCGATTCTGTTATTTTTGTTATGTACCGGGGTAACGTCGAAAGTAACGCATAGTAATTTTGACCAGAACCAGACAAAAACGCGAAGCCAAGCGCGAAGCAGAGAAGATTGGGTTGAAGCACTTGTGGAATGCTGAATAGAAATAATATGAAAATTTTTCTCAGTACATGGGAATCGATTCTTTAAAAATATTCTTCTCGTATCGGCCATCTCGCTTATCGATAAACTACATAAACTATTGCCCAATATTTGTTTACTTTCTAAGGTATCCAAGCAACGCCTTATGTTTGTCGTTTGTCAACATAATTATTATACTTATTTTTTATGATTCATTCTAAAAATTTCTAAAAAATTCGAAAAAAAAAATAAGATGAGTTCCTCACCTGGCACTGCTGGTGGAACCCCAACGAAGCAGGTAAAAACCGATAGCTGGATGGACGATGTTATGCGTACAAATAACGGTTCCGGAAAGTATGTTTCAATTTTATTTCTTGTTTTCATTTCATAATTTGCACAATCTTTTGCAGAAGTGGAAAAATTTTCTCCAATTTGTTGGAAATGTACGTAGATATACATGGCAGTTGTTGGCAGTACTCATTTGAGGACCTTAAATTTTCCTCAATTTCAGGGAGCGCTTTGGGAACGCAAGTTTGTCGTTGGATGCTAGCACGGTGGACTACAATCCGGTGGACGACATTCCAATGTTGCCGGATGCTGACGAACTACAGGAAAGCCTTCTGTACAACGAATCGCCGAATTTACCTTCGTAAGATAGTTTAAACAGCGTGTTTTGTCAATAATGATTTGATTGGCGATTGTAATTTCCAGTGTCACCACGTATAAACAGCTTAGCTCGGATCTTTTCCCCCAAGGTAAATCGTCGTTAGGCAGTCTGGATGAAATTGATATTTCTATTCTTACTGAGGGTTTAGAGAGTGAGAAGGATATCGAGGAACCTGATGAACCATGGCATTGGGACAAACTGTTTGCTCACCTGTCGGTTCAGATTAGTGCTGAAGCGAAAACAACAGCCACATCGGCTGGAGAACCTAAAAATTAGGCGTAAAATTCACATTGAATCTCGGATTCCTATTTATTACTGAACTATTCAGTTATTTATATTACTACTATCGATAATGTACAATGTTTCTTCATCGAGCTTCTGGAGACCCTCGGGAAGCAACATATTTTCCTCCGCATACGGGAGAATGTCGCAAATTAGCGATGACTCGACGTTCAGAATATACTCGCACGGTCTTGGTTCCAGCAGGTATAGTGCGATTGCGTTCGAACTTGCGGAATGCTCCGTACACTTGAGCTTAACTTCGACCTGTCTAGCAAGCGAGGTTTTATCGCATACTTCGCCTCCGCCGTAGAAGTTGCTTAACTGGTTTTCGTTTTTACGCTTATTTTTTATTGCGGGATTTTTCTCGAGCCATTCGAGATGTTTCTCCTTGTTGAAGTAGCCCAGGTAGATGGAAGTGTCGTCGTGGAATTGACGCACGTGCTTCCCGTAGCAAAGCTCAAACTTCCACCAGCCCGATCCCTGGAAAAGGCAAACAACTCTTTTATACCGATCAAATTAGGCTTAGAAATGCAATTCTTACTCCGGTAAGACAGTAAACGCCGTCCAAAAATTCCAGAAGGGGTTTGAGCTCTTTGGATTTTCTTATATTTCTGGAAAAAGCATCCGTCGGACTGGTGCTGTCCTCTTCTGCACCACCCGTGTTGTGTGGTAACTTCTGATTCAATGCCTCGATAATCGGAATATCGTTGGGGAATAATTCTATCTTAATTGGTGTATCCTGTTCAAAGAAATCATATGCATATGAACGTTAGATCACGGATAACTATATTATTCCAGTTAGAGGTTAAATGAAGCCTGAACTGCACAACTTAAATATTAATAAAACAAAGTGTAACCAACCTCATCAAGATTAATTACCGCAATGGCATCTCTAAGGTTTTTTTGCACTTCCTACAACACGAAAGAGTAAGAAAGGGATAAAAACTAGAATAAACCTAAAACAAGCCAAATAATGCTAGCCAAACCACGGAAAGAATACAAAATTAGGACAAACATGTAGTCGAAAGCTGAAAATTTTTGGTCCATTATTTACCGTCAACTTCTGATACTTGATCCGCATGCTTTCCATTTCCATTAAGAGCAGATTTTTCGGTTTCGCACGCGAGCCCTCCAGGGCGACGCAACTGATTTTGTTCTCTTCCGTTTCCTGTGGTTTATACTTGGGATGAGCGCACAGCAGCGGGGTCAGAATGATCACTTCGTAGTTGCAGGTGGAAGTTTCTTTCAGCGAATAGACCTCGTTTTTTCCATGCTGATAGCATACGTACAGGACCTTTGTAAGTCGTGCTTCGCCGTTCAGATCACAAACGGTTCCGGAATCCATCTCCAGTTCCAAATAGGGCAGGTTTAAACCGTCGATTTTTTTATACTTAAGCTTTTCATCTTCGGTCTCGGCCTTCTTGTACTGGGCTACGAGCTCGGCCGTTTTCTTCTTGTCCCACTTGCCGAGGTAGTATTCCTGTAATTTACTGGTTTTCTCGTGTCGCTCTTCGTGGTACTGTTTGATGTAATTTCCGTGGCAAACTTCGTACGTCCAGTAGCTCTCGATTCGGTACGAGCAAGTGGAGTGACTGAACAGGGGAACGAGTAGATCTATCGGGCTAGGACCGTTATATTGAACGTCACCTTCCGCTTCTTTGGTGGCGATCGACGGAATGATGCATTTGTATTTTTCCTTATTAGTAGTCAAGACCGTGATTTCCTCGTCGACTATCATGTTGGGCTGCAAAAAGGGCAGGTTTATTTTGTGATTATAATTGGCTAGATGAGGGTTATGATTTTTTTTACCAATAAATCATCTTTTTCATGCCAGGCCAAGTTGAAAAGAACCGTGTCATCGAAACCCTTGGCATCATGGGCCTCGATTTGGGCCGTGCCTACGAGCAGGCCCAGCACTAATGTTAGCACGCTATATTTCATTATTGTTCTCTACGATAAATGGCTTAGAATTACTTATAACATATTCACTAGAGTATTTCGTTTCTTATCCAAGCTTTTATCTCCGTGGAATCGATTGATTGGTTGCCGAATATGCAAAGAAAAATACCCTCTGTGATGTTGTGTTGTCAATGTTGTCATTATTTAGCAGATTGTCTTTTGTCTCTTTTGTCATACATTTGGAGTGCGTTCTCAGAACTTCGAGGGGTCTACAGTCAACATATTTCACGACTGTTTATAATTTATAACAGAATTTGTCGATTTCATTGTAATAAAACAAATTTTAGCCTTTTTAGCACATAATTAGTTTGAGTATTTAACTTTTTATTTTGAGTATTTAATTTTTTTATTTTGTAACACTATATCGGGATTGCATGTGTTTTACGTACAGTGAACTTAACTGCATCAAGTCTAAGGCCCCGTACAGAGTGCACGCGACAGCGACACGACGTGACTTCGCTCACAGTTCACCGTTGAATACCACACACTTGAAACTGATTCTTGAGCTTGGTAGAAAAAAATGAAGAATTCACCCGGCAACTTCTAATTTTATAGACAATCCAACGACGTTTTATACGAATCTCGTTAATACGATTTGCCGAATCAACCGTACAGTTCATGCTGAAGTCGGCAAAAAAGCCGAAATAACGAGTACCAGCTTCGTGTACGCATTGGTAGCCAATATTGCTGCTGTTCAAATTTTCAAAAAAGAAAAGTTGAAAAATAAAAAAGCTACAAATCAGGAAGTTTCATTCACATGGAAACTATTTATCAAAGGCTTCAACAAGAGGATGTGTGGTTATATGATATTTTTTCGTAAGTTTTGCTTTCTATTAAATATTATTAGAAAGAATCGACCGTGTGCGAATTTTACCGATGAAATGCTGTCTAAGCCATCAAAATTTCGTTTAAAACGGACAGCTTCTGGAAATCTGCTTTTATTGAGAGCTTTGCCCTTTTAATTCGGCCACATTGAGCCCACCGCACAGTGGTTCAAACAGCGAAATACGTGGTCGTGTGATATTGTGCCGAAACGTGAAGTTTTTCGCATGTAGTGTCTTTAGGAATATTTCTTGCTATAACAAGCCCCTTCTTGTGAGAGAAATCTTTGGGTAATTAATTGCTTTAAAAGTAAGATACTAAATCTATTTTCTCGTATATTCGAGAGACAGGTTTGGTACTTTCGGAAAAGTTGTAGTAAATATTAATACAAACAACTTTGTCAAAGACACCATACTAGTATCTCTCCATGGAAATTATCTATGAAGTGTTATTCGTGGACAAACCCTTTAAAACAGTTTTTAAACCCTGACTTATTCTGGTCAATTTTTACGTGTTCATAGTGTTCTAGAAAATTGTTTATCTTGCTAAACTAAATGTTTCTGTAGAACATTAATATGTGTTATTTTCAAAAAGTTTCGGAAATTTTGAGCTTTTATGATGAAAAATAGTACTTTTTTGAGCTTAAATATTTCCCATGGTGGCAACTGGTGGCAGATTAAACAACTCCTACTTAAAAGTACCACAAAAAATCTATAAAAGCAAGTGTCAATTGACTGTATCCGTTTGTATCCTCAAAAGTTATAGTTGTTTTAAAAGTCCATCTCAGTCATGTTTACAGAACAATTAAACTGTACTTCGGATGCAATAAACGCCATTTTGTTTATGTTGACAATCTATTTCTAACAAGTTAAGTTACCAGCAATTTTTTCACCTATTTTTGAATCGAAAATGAATGAAGACTTAAAAATATTTGACGCAATTAATAAGAGAAAAGCTTCCCAATAACTAACTTATGCCTATTTTGTTCAATTTCTTCGATTGATGTCTTTTCAAAAGAACACTCATAGTGGGCTGGTACCGAATGGCCGAAATCCAAATGGCCGAATTTCAACAACTGTCACAAAAGCCCGAGTCATGAAAGACCGAATTTTCTCGGAATGACTAAGTAAGCAGTACGTCATATATAGTTAATTATGTAGGTGAGATGCCTTATCATCAAATGTTATTTTGGAAAAATGCGGAAGGAGCGAGCAATGTAAAATTGAACAAAATAAACTTAAGTTAGTTATTTGGAAGCTTTTCTTTTATTAATTGCGTCAAATATTTTTAAGTCTACATTCATTTTCGAATCGGAAATAGGCGAAAAAATGGCTGGTAACTTTTTTTTTGTTAGAAAGCGATTGTCAACGTAAACAAAATGGCGTTTATTGCATCCAAAGTAAAGTTTAATTGTTCTGTAAACATGACTGAGATGGATTTTTAAAACAACTATAACTTTTGAGGATACAAACGGATACAGCCAATTGATACTTGGTTTAACAGGTTTTTTATTGTACTTTTAAGTACGAGTTGTTTGATCTGCCACCCTTTGCCACCTTGGGAAATATTTAAGCTCAAAAATGTACTATTTTTCACCATTAAAGCTCAAAATCTCCGAAACTTTAGAAAATAACATATCATAATGTACTACAGAAACGTTGATTTTAGCAAGATAAACAACTTTCTAGAACACTATGAACACGTAAAAATTGACCAGAATAAGTCAGGGTTTAAAAACTGTTTTAAAGGGTTGTCCACGAATAACGCTTCATAGATAATTTTCATGAAGAGATACAAGTATGGTGTCTTTGACAAAGTTGTTTCTGTTAATATTTACTACAACTTTTCCGAGAGTACCAAATTTGTATCTCGAATATACAAGAAAATAAATTCCGTATCTCATTTTTAAGGGAATTAATCACCCAAAGATTTCTCTCACAAGAAGGGGCCAAGAAATATTATACCAAGAAATGTTCCTAAAGACACTACATGCGAAAAACTTCACGTTTCGGCGTAATATCACACGATCACGTATTTCGCTGTTTGGACCACTGTGCACCGGTTGCGAATATATGTGCATAATTGGCCATTTATTCAACATAACGCGAATGCTGGTGTCCTCGATAATTTTAGATCATATGTTAGCATCCCTCGACGAACGATGCTGTCGGAATCTTCCGAATCCTACCGACTGCGCCAATGTCGGAATCTTCCAACGAGCCTTCCATTTTTTTCCAGCTCGGCACTCGCGACTGCTCTTTATCACGTCTCACTATGGGGCAGAACCCGAAAAAGCTCGGACAAAACCTCAAAATTGTTATTTGAGATATTCTATCAAACTTAATATTCTACGTATAGTAGACACATAATCTATAAGAAATATACATAAATTGTTTTAATAAGTAGTTTTTCAATAGGCATTAAAGAAGGTGAAACACAGTGTAAAAAAATTTTGGAAAATGAAAAAATAAATATCATTTAATCTTTTAGTATCTGGCTACCATGCTGCTTAAAATTCTATACTTTTAAAGCACAATTCACATTAAAGGGATTATAAACTAATAAGTTAGGTCATATTAAGACAGATTTTTTACTAGTAGGCTTTGTTCTGACGAAGTGTTTTAGAACAAAATATTTGTTATTTTTGTCAATTTTCAATAGCGTGTAGAAAAAGATTTCCACAGATTTCCGCTCTGACACTACCATAAAATCAACATTCAGGGTGTTAACTAGTAACAAGCAAAAAATTAGCTGCTACTAGTTGCGATGTTCGGAGATATTCAAGTTTTTCAAATGCATGTTTTCCGGCATTTTAGGCTACAAATTAGTAAATGCGCGCGCCAGTACGAAGTTCATTCCTGCTGTACGTTAAATAGTCATGCTTGTGTATGTAAGACATAGCATTATTATCGTTATAAGATACATCGGAGTCGATAAGGGGAATTCAGGACATTGTAAAGGCGACTACTTCACAGCTTTTTCCCAATTAGCTCTGTTTCAAGTCAAGTTGGCAGTAGAATATGTTCGATTGGACTTTCAGCTCGATTCAACTAGCCTCCATTTTGTTTATTTAGAGTCGAACATGTTGATACGTGTTTGCAGGATAAACAGATTGCTATATTCTGTCAGTTACTCGTTATTTTTTGTGCCTTCTGCCAGGATTTGGCTGAGGCCGATGACAGCCTATCTCGCCACTCATATCTTGGGAGAAGGGAAATAAACCGTTAAGTTAGATTAAAATCCCGATTTTTAACCACAGCGATATTACTCTACCATTTTATCTCCGCTTTGCTGTTAAATTTCGTGGTCGAACTTGAAAGGAGTTTTAGTCCTGGTCGTTCAGCTTTCGTTCGCCTTGTGACCTTCGTATAATCTCGATCCAGGAGTCTTGGCAACATTATTAGCTGTGATATTACCCGGATTAGTGGTTTGTGTCCGGCGGTTTCTGTTTGCGACGGAAACACCCATTGTATTTGGCAAGCGCCGCGACGCACACCCGTTTCTACTCGCTTTAATACCGTTTCCCTTCCCCATCCTTTCCGCTGAGCAGTTTGAAGGGGTATCACGCGCCCATCTGGCACCTAGGACAGGACATGACATGTGACTTCTTAAGGCCCAAACACAATGCATCCGGATTTTACTACGTTGCGGTTATTTGACAGAAAACCCATGAAAAAACTGTGAAATTGCCGCAACGTTGTAAAATCCGTATGCATTGTGTCTGGGCCTTTACTCTTCTTCATTTTGTTTTGGCGATTCCCTTTTAAAATTTACTACGGCAAGCGAAAAGTGTTTTCAAGAATGCAGCTGCAGTTTATAATAGAAGCCACTTGTTCTAGTTGATCACTAATTACACAAAAATAGATTCAATCTGATCGAATAACACTTACATTTCGATTTAGTTTGTTTTATGTTAACACGCCACTATAAACAAACTCTTAATAACCTATTAACGTGGAAAACTTGATGGTTTCAGTGTTTACTGTGGTTTTCAGCAACACTTTTGCGCTTCCCTTGTGAATTTTTTTTTCTACAGTTGCACGCATGAAATCAGCCAATCAGGAAGCTGGCTCTTTTTAGACAGCAAATTGGCCCTTTTGCAATACAACGTGTCACGTCCTGTCCTAGCCTGCCACCAGCATAATAATCACTATTCTGGTATCCAAAAAATCCAAAATATATCTTCAAATATATCTTAACCAATAACCAAAATACGCCAACACTTAACTATAATTCTAGTATCTGAAAAAAAAATTTACGAAAATCTATTATTTTTCGGTCTTCTAGAGTAGGGTCCATCCTTAATGGGAGCTGCGAATCCTGCCATGTGGGCTGTCGTGGTAATGAAAAAAAATTACAAGATTCGATCCAAAAACTTAGCGATTACTAACCTTACACCTGAAACCACCACGCGACATGATCCGCTTGAATGTGTGATGGAAAAATGCGAAATCAGAACACATCGGTTGTAACGTATGCAGTTTGAAATCATCACGGACATTAGCCAACGTCTCATTTATTTTGGATATTAGCCAACATTGTTTCACATCGTACGTGTGCCTCCGGAAAGGCAATTTTTTACAATCAACTTCCGTGGGGACGTTGTTTGGGGTGCATACTTTCATGTGATATAATGATCTCAATTTTGGAAAAGCGTGGTGAATGGCCAATTGGTTAAAACCACATTAAATAGCACTAAAAAAAATTCGGAAAAAATGGCATATTAGCCAATTTTTCATTTATGGGCAGATTACTGGCCTTATCCGGACAGACCGGTATAAATTCTCGGATCGTTTTCACGGGGTCGACCCTCTACGATCACTACGACGGCTTCACGAACACGTGTATCGAACGAACAGCACTTGGCAAACTGGCACAACTTGGCACACTATTCACATTATCTAGCAGTCCGAATTTCGGCGAGATTACCGTACGTACACTCGCGAGCTTCCGGCGATTAGCAACTGGATAAACCCGCGTTCCGACACACTTCGGGAATTTCACTCGCCTATCGTCGTGCGCAATTCACAAACCAAGCTTCCGATAGCTTGCACTTCTGACTCCACTGACGAGCTTTTTACAAGAGAGCCACAGACTGAAGATGCCTTATTCCTAGCTGTCGCATCTTGAGCTTCGTGCGTTTTTTATTTTCTTTTTTTTTGGAGTTCCGTTGCTACCAAACTAAGTTTGCGATCCCAGGCTTGGTAGCGACGGCGTGTCGAGGTGGGGATTTATTTACAGTTTTTACAATACTGGGCCTAACTCCTACCTAGCAACCAAATATAGAGTAAGGAGGGGTAAAAGTGCGATTCAATAATTTATCAGTGCAGATTCCGAGTAAATTGACTACAGTGGCATGGATGGATGACTACTTTGACAGCTTGAATCTATCGTAAACATTTGTTGTTCACGAAGCATAGTTGCTGAGTTATGGCTTAATATTATTTTACAACGGTTTTGATGTAATATTTCGTTATACGGCAAATACGATATCAACAGGAGGATATTACATGTTGAAAAATTGTAGCAGCGTTTTGCATCACTTAGATATGACCGGGGTTCTGCCAGAACGAACCAAGCGCCAAAAACATTATTTTGAATAATTCAATCTTTAACTTTATCATCCCATCAACTGTTTGCAGCTGACCTAATGAATAATTTTATCTCTCACATATCACAAACAGGATGTCTTTTATGCCATGAGATTATAAATGTCCGTAAAATAGTATGTTATTATCGAAATAATGAACTTTTAGTTTTGGTATGTATGCACTGAGTTCACCTTGGCAGAATGAAAATGAAAGAATATGGTTTTCAGTTCAATCTGGTTGGATGTATTTTTACGCTATGCCATTTTTACAAGGTTGAGAACAACTTATGATGCATGCAGAAGTTCCATTTCGGTTTGACTAAAGATTGGTGAAGACTCTCAACCTCTCTCTTGAATCCGGCTTAAAGAATGGAGCATCTGGATCGTGGCTATACTTAAGCACAAGTATTCCGGTTACCCTGGAATAATCCACACCAGCTACCAACTACGAAAGTCATGTACAGCTTATGGGACTTGACTCACTGCAAGTGAGGCGTGAGCTTTCACTTGCTATGCTGATTTCTGATCTGCTAACCAATGACATCGATTGCCCTTCGCTTCTCGGCGAATTAAATACCAACGTCCGCTCTCGAGCTCTTCGCCATAGTGCCTTCTTCAGATTGCCTGTTTGGCGTACTAATTACGGAACCTACGGTGCTGTCATCGGTCTGCAGCGAACCTTTAATAGAGTTTCATCTGGATTCGACTACCACATTCCACGTTCTAGAATTAAAGTGAATATTTTAAGTATACTTAAGCATCATTAGGATCATCTGGGTCTGTTGATTGGTAACAAATAAACAATAAACAATTCCGTATACGTGGGTTTTTATTCCATAATAAAACATCACCGTGTTTACATTTTATGAGCCGAGGCGTCCAATCAACGTTCTTCTGATGAGAATCCAAAACTTTTTCAGTAGACTCAAAAGTAAAGTTTTCTCCTGTTTCTGAAAAGTTTTGTTCGAAGAAAATTAAAAAATTTCTCAGTCAAGATGAACCAGGTTCAACCAGGTTCACCAGGTATTAATAACCTCTTGAATTTCTGTCTTCCATAGCGAAGTCATTCTCGATATCGTCGACAATTTCGGATTCTGAATCTTAAAGAGAATGAAATCCAATAAACATTTTCTTTTCAGCCATGCATAACTTCATTTTCTGTTCAGCCAGGGTGTAACAAATACATACTAATAATTAACACGGTATCATTATACAACGCATTGGTATTTTGTAATGGCTATTGATCAATTTCATATATTGTATGTATATTGACTGATTTTTGGTGTTTCTCGCAGCATAATATTTTCTACCATCGCTGTTTTATGCTGCAGGGCAGCCATAGAGCAGCATTCAGGCTCCTATGGTTGCTTTTCGGTTCGCTCTGCTTGGATGCAATTTGGTTTTTTCTACAGTCTGCTACACAAAATTTATGATCTAAAACTGTTGTTATTTGTCCGAATGGAACGATTATTTTATGGTCAATTGATTATTAGTTGTTGGGTTATGTCGACCAACTCTGAATAGCGACACGTGTTTTATTGTGTGAAGCTTTAAGCTAAAAATATGTTTATTTTAAGGAAATTTTACAAGACAACAATTCAATTTGAGCTTACAAATTTGGTGTACACTTTCTGGAAGTGGTGTGGCCTGATCCCCACTTTCCACAGCATCAAACTTTCATCTGTACATACATTTTACTATTAGTATTAAGTTTAACTAAATTCACTTTTTATCGATCGGTACTTACATATCTTGGTTTTACACTTTTGTTTAGAGTAAGTTATAACTGCATGTAAACTTGTCTTAGTATTTAGATTTAAGAATAAGATAACAAATTTGCATGAATAGAATAACAAATTTAGCGAAATAGTTAGAAATAAGAATTTTAACTGTGAATCGATGCGTGTACCGAACAACTATTTCTTCTCGCCTTATCCGTTTTGACGTTCCAACTATATCTGACGTTCATCCGTCTCGATGTCACTCTTCGCTGACAGCCGACGGTATGCTGCCGTTAGGAGCGTTACCGCACCGAAGGGTCCCGTCGTGACAATTAGTTTTTGCATCCAATGGTGTAAATAACTCAATTTTGGGAAAATTGGCGCTTGGTTCGTTTTGGCAGAACCACGACCATATCTCTCTTGAAATTGCGGTGAGAAGAATTTACAAAATATGTTTCGTTTTTCCATAATTTGATCAATCCCCGTCAAGTGCCTAGCGGGGCAAAAATACGATTAACGGACGGGGCATAAGTGCGATTCATGGATCGAGAACCTGACTCGTTTTACTGACGGGACGACGACACTATGCAGGCCATTGCGACCTATAAGATACTGCGCGTGACGCTGTTCGTCTGTCAGCGGAATAGCCGAGATTCTCAACGAGGGTGTTCGCGTTGCTTCATATGACCCTCCCTTACCCCCTCATCTCCCACTTAGTGATGTCCGATTTTTTCAGTTAATCGATTAGTTAATAATCGATTACTTTTTAGGCGGCCAATAATCGACATCGATTAATCGGCGCTGCATAATCGATTAATCGAAATAATCGATTGGTTATAACCTTTACGTCCTGTAACGGGGCGGGATGGGTTTTGGGGTAGGGAGCAGTGACAACCTTCACTTAAGCGCCAGGCAAGGATTAACTTGCCGTGAAGGAGCGTGTTTAGCGATACAATCCCGGTACGGCTAGAATACCTCAGGGCAGGTCCATCAAACGCGCAACTATAAACTTACGAACGAAATGTCGACGAACCTAAAATCGGTTGAATCCGTTCGGCCGACTCAACAGGAGGACAAGAGCAACCATCGACTAGTGCAGTGTCCCCTAGGCATCCTACACTAACCTACCGGGGGCTAACTCGCGAACCGATCTGGGGGGGAGCACATTCGGGGACTCACACTTTCCGAGGACACATATCGTAGCAAACATTTCGAGGGTTAACAGATCTTCATTTACACGTTTGACTTAATCTAGTGGTTAGTTTTCTTCAATTTTTCTTACGGCCTGCTGCTTCTTGTCGCCGAAGGGTCTCTGATATTCCGATGAACAGGTGACTGTGCTAGACTAGCGGTTTCGTAGACCGCTTACAGATAGCGCGTTGCAGATACGGGGTGGGTGGCAAATGGTGGAATGAATGTTTTAGTTCGACCGGGTCCGACATCCGGTAGCCGGTACGAACGGTGGTGAATCTACGGACAGTAAGGATTGCTTATGTGGTCGGAATAGCATACGGTTGGCTCTTCGGCGATCGGTTCCTACGATCGATGGTGTATAGGGCCACGGATGGTAGCAACTGCCTGCTCGCTCGGTGTGTTGCTCGGAGAATCGGATCACGCACTCATGGTCGACACGTGTTGAGGCCGACTGACGACGGTCGCGCTCTCAAGCCCTAAGGGAAGACTTCCGTTTGAAGGAGGGTGCTGGTGATCTTTTGCTTTGTTCCACTAGGTAATCTAACCTCGCTTTAGTGCCTATATATTCTACCTGTGTTTTTTTCCACTTTACTTCTACTTATTGTGTCTTTTCCGAATACTAGTTTACTTCACTTTTCGTCTTCTCATGTCTCACTTTGCGTCTTCTAACTTCTAGCTCTTTCCAATCTTGCGTGTCGTCTCTTAGGTGGTTGTTTTTAAAATCACTCATTCCCCAGACTGAAGTGCCTGTCAAGCACAGGACTTTACGACGGGAACGACGATTCAGCTTCGGCTAGTTTCGTCAGGTTCCATCCGGTGGGCATTAGCAGGGTTTGTTTACTGTCCCGGTACCCTAACCTTTTTTCGGGGATAACGGCAGGTAACGCGAACAGGCTTTTAGTGATTTATTTATTTATTTATTTTATTCATTTTGTAACCTCGTTACAGTCCCCGACACAAAAAATAGCTTTGCGTCCCGTAGTACTGTCCACGAGTGTTTTGGAATGTGCAGTCAGACTTAGGCTAGTTACATAGAAATCGAGGAGACCGCATTTTTTGGTTTTTGTATAGAAAAAGACGAAGGGTATTACCCAGTTTTCTAAAAATTGCTTACAAAATTCCGTGTCTGATAGACTGACAAATTTCGAATTATCTTTTGACGGTGGCACGGTTAATATCTAGATTAAGTTTAGGATGATTAAAAGCAAAGCCTTGGGGTTAAACATCCTTTCTAAGATTTGACCCATCTTTATCGACAGACTTCACAGCCAGCTATTAGAGTACAAGACAGTTCCCAGATAACACAAAATCATAATAGAAAGTTCACATTAAAACGTTTTCATGTCAATTTAACATTGGAATTGCATAATGATTAGAGTATGTCAAATCGAAATGAATAATAAGTTGTTTTGCAGTCGTGCGTGTCTTCATATACAATTCATGACTGTGAATTATAAAGCAGGATAGACAATTGCAATATTTGATTATATCTTAATCATATATTCAGGAGTATTTAGTTGCGTGTTATGAAAATTGCGCAAAATAAAATTACAAATAGTTGTCCAAATTTTCGCACGTATATCGCCTCCACTTTGGTACATATATGTTCTTATATGGCGTGAAATATAACTTTTTCGTTCAGATATGATCTCGTATACCCCAGTTGCAATCGAGATATACAAACCAAATGGTTTACTGGGTTACGGGACTATTGCAACAATCCTACTGACTCTATCTAGGAGCACCGCCTAGCTGAGATTTGAACATATAACTACTGGTTTCTTAGATCAGCATCGTACCTCGAAACCAACGAACTGGTTGATTGCTTGTGGTTAATTTAGAAGGTAAGCGCCTGCCACTGTAATAATTAAATTTGTTAGGAATTGTCAAACAATAAAATTTTAAATAATCCGGCATAATCGATCGGCCAGTTAATCGATTATCTAATAATCGGAACATAAAGCAATCGATTAAAAATTAATCGATTATTTTAGCTCTTAATCGATTAGTTCGATTAATCGAGAAGTAATTGGACATCACTACTCCCACTCTTTCCCCTTTACGCCTGGTCTCAATCTGTTAGATTCTATCGACTCTTTGTTTCATTACTTTCTTCTACCGTTCCCTCCGTAAATTGTAAACCGTTCCCTCCGTAAATCTACCGTCTCAATTATGCACAGTTTCAAGTACTATATTACAGTCACACTATACGTCCATTCATGCTACCAGATTTCGTTTTACGTCACCTTTTTTTACGTCCAAAAATTAATTGAATTAATGTCCTCTCGTTTCACGTCCAAAATTTGAATTAACGTTCTCTCGTTTTACGTCCAAAATGTGAATTAACGTCCTCTTTTTTACGACCGGGTTTTTACGTCCCCCCAATAGTGGACGTAAAACGAGATTTGAGTGTACTAGATATAGAAGATCTGCCGAAAACTGTGTGCTCTATAGATGCTGGCCGAAGAAAAACAGTGTCTATTCGCTGCAGTACGCCAGCGGAAAATGGGAAAAGTGCAAATTAAGAATTTCCTTACCAAAACACATCGCAGATTGAAGATATTATGGTTTTGTTAGCTACTGCTGTGCTAATTCCATGGATTCAAACTTCGCACTTTTGCCCCGCCGTATTCGCACTTTTACCCCGCAAAAGTGCGATTTAGCACTTGATCAGAAACATGGAGAATTAGTGTTGCATAACACTATTGATGACTATTGATTGATGACAACTCCAAACATCGCATTTATGCTCCGCTTTAATTTAATTTCTTTTAAATATTTTTTTAATTAATATTAATTTTATGGGACTTTATGTTACAATCCTTCCACATCCGCGCATCCCCATGCTTTCAGCCAAACCGGGAATGAGCGTTCGGGGAAAGTAACGATCGTTAAAATCGGTTAAATAGGCAGCCCCCTGGGATTTCTGGTTTGCATGATCTTACATTGAAACATTCATGGAGTTGGATAATAATGATTTTAAATCAACGGATTCAAAAGCCATGCTCTGACGATTACATCGCTGGAGAAAGATTGGAGGAGAGCGAGCGGTTCATCGAAGATGATATTAAATTTGTAGACTACTCTGATACGCAGAAGGAGGGCTTTTATCGCTGCATCAGCCTAGATAAGATTACACCGCTTTTATTTTATAACAAAATTACAGCTGAAATTTTAATCTTAGTGAGTAAACCGATTACGGTATCAACATCATATGAAATTCTGCTGTTTACTTGTTATTCAATCTAGAAATGAATTTCAACAGATCGTATCATATAGGAGCAGATCAACGAATTCAAGAACTCTCCTCTGCTGGTGCTGCAGCTGCTGCAGCTGCTCCTCCCCAAACCAGAGTTGAGGTTAGGCACCGTGCAAAGGTTTATATCATTCGTGCATGGTAGCCTGACAACTAGACATCCAACCAGGAACTCCGTCGTCGATGTCATCAACGGCCGATAGGTACAGAAATACGTGAACGTATTTAGGTGGTAGTGGATCGGACACACCTTGAGGAAAGGGGCGATCGAGATCTGCAGAGAAGCACTCGACTGGAATCCGCAAGGACAACGTAGAAGAGGCAGACCCAGAGGCTCATGGTGACGTAGTTTAGCCAACGATATCCGAGCTGTAGACGAGAATGTCCTGGCGATAGGTAAAAGTCATGGCGGGTAACATGAACCGTAAGTATCTTCGCTGATACTTATCTGTTGATTGTTTTAAGTAAGCTGATTCGTAGTTATCGATCTCGTCCACAACAAAATTGCGCGGGTATAGAGTAATTGAGCGTAGCAAAAAAAATTAACACAAGCCTATTTTTATTTTGAAACTCAAAGGTTCAGTTTTATTATAGTGTAATAAGTTTCGATGTGCTACTTTTCCTTTAGCCACAATATATATTATAAATAGAAATCCAAACATTCCTCACTGCTTACGAGAAAAAAAAAACGATCGAAGAAAGAAAGGTAAAATCATAGAAATAGTACGCTATTCTACAAATTTTACTGTTTGATTGCATTCAGTGTTTTGACAAAGAGAGGTTCACTACTTTCGGTATGATAGTGAACTATTGTTTGTGTTGTTTGGTTTGTTTTTTTTTTGTTTGGTGGTGATGGTGGTAACATTAACATTCTATCTTCCTCTGATCCTCCTAGTAACCTAAATAGTACATTCAATAACCACTTAGCACGCTAATCGAAGATAAGAAATTTGCTTTAAATAATCAATAAAAAAGATGAAACAATTAAACGATCAAATGTCCTACTCGGTACTGTCTTTTTCAAGTTTCATATCTCTTTTTCACGATATAGAATATAATAGTTTTGTTAAGTACACAATATGTTTTTTTTAGTTGTAGTATAGAATAAGAAAAATCTCTGTTCTTGTGCTATCAACAAGTGTCACCGTCGGTGAAAAGGCACTGTACTTCATTCATAAGGCACTTTCACTAAGTCGAACAGAAAGGGATACGTTGTGTCTTTTACAGGTTTTTAGTCTAAAAACAGGTAGTTTTCGCATCAGTTGAGTTTCTATGCCGAAATTCATTGTTATGCATTTTGCGAATTTTGTGAGGTAGCAATTAAGTATCAGAATTTTTGGGTTTTTTTTTGTGTGTGTTTGTTCTCGTTCTGTGGTTGATTCGAATCTGCTTTGAAGTTGTTGCTCAATTCAAGTCTATACGATTGATTGACTATCACAGCTAGGGAAGTAGTTTAAAGTTATAAACAATAGGGTAGAAAAGTAAAACGAAAAATAATGTCATATCAGGGGTCGGTTCGGTAGTCTTCACCTGTGGTTTATCTGCACGTGTAAATAGCTTAATTGTTTACGTTTTTTAAATTAATGTCTTTTATAAAAGTGGTTCTGTTGAATCATTCCGCTACTTATTGGCTAAAAAACAATCTCTCAATAATGTCGGTTGCTCTGAGACGAACACGACTGACTAGTTTTGGTTCTAAGACATGACTGGTTTGGCCACTTCCTCGGTGTTGGAGTGGCTTTCGTCCATACTTTCCGTCGATCCGTTGTTGCTAATCTTGCCGGTTTCCATTGGGGATGGAGTTCTGGTGTTTGAGCTGTTAGCAGGTACCGAAGGAGAGTTAGCATTAACATCCTTTGGTTGAAGAAATTGGCAGGCCTCTACGATTGACGATGGATGCTGTGACAGGGATGGTGCCAAGGAGGTAGGTATTGATGCAGCATTGAACAGTAGTGATTTAGGGGAAAAGGCAGATTGCATTGAAGCCGCTTGCTGAAGAAAACCAGGAATCGAAGCAATCGAGTTGGCCTGGGAAGTCAAATTGGCTAGAAGCTGTTGTTGTTGTTGGTGTTGTTGCTGCTGCTGCTGCTGCTGACTGATCATAGTGGGCGACGCTGGATCGTTGAGGCTTTCCTGCTTGATGAGATGACTTATCGCTGCACTCTGCTCGCTCAACAGTTCCTGCTTGATCATCTGTCCGAGGTTTGCCTTCGAGCGTTTTCGTTTGGTGTCCGGATCGCACGGACTCGGTGTTCCCGGGTGACGGTACGACACGTGCTTTCTCAGGGCGTCCTTGCTGCGGGACACGTGGGAACAGACGGTGCAGGCGTATCTAGGGAAATAGGAAAAAAGTTTGCCATTTGTAATGTTTTCAATTAGAGTGGTAAGATTGGATATTTCCAAAATTATTATTATGGGTCTTGAAAAAAACGTAGGCCCTTCTCCGGGTCCTCCAACTTGACCATTACAAATAATATAAAATACGGTGACATATCCAAACTCTAAAATTTTGGAATCCGGCAGCTCAGCCCATTTTTGACATAGCCGAACTGAACAAATGAGATATGAACCCTCGCGCCTCGTTGGCGCGAGTAACTTTTATAACACGGTTACTCGCGCGCACAATAGCCCAAACCCAAAAAAAAACGTGCCCACTACTGTTTTACCTGACTCACTGCGAATATGCGTGTTATTGAAATAAAACGTCACCATGCGTTTTATTCGTTTATAACGCATATGCAGCTAATATCGATAACAACCGATTTTTTTTAAGTTGTGCTTTTGTTATTGCATTTAACTTGTAAAAAGTTGCATAAATAACAATTCAGTTTCACAATACAATTATTGCGTACTACTAGCACTTGCAATATAACGTTTAAGTACGTTATTTTTAGTGATCAAAATCAACGATATTTTCGAAACAAGGGCGATATTTTTCGAAACCTTTCGAACCAACACGATACCGCGAATACAACGCTATGCGCAGTGAGTCAGGTAACACAGTAGAGTTTTGACTGGGTAAACTTGGTTTTAGGTTTATCGAACCTTTGGAAGAGTTTTTTTTTGAAATTTAAAGCTCTATCATCTGGTAGAATTTAAATTTTGAGTAATTCCCCTAAAAGTGAAATAAAAAAAAAATATTTTTCTTCCGTTTAAATATAACACATTGATGTGTTCTGCAAAGTTTTAGAAGATATTATTACAAGAAATTTTGCTGAAGACAGTAACCTTCTATCTCTTCAGCGCGTCTGTTCTTTCTGAAAATATATCACTTGTTTATATTACAAGCGTTCAGCGTAAAATGGCGTCGAAAGAAGAGCAGGTGATGATGATGATGATGGTCCCGCCACATACCCCCACAAAGGTTTGAGCAAGACGATATATCTATAAGATAATAATTATTATAACAATTTCTTCAAATAAAAAAAATTACCTGGTTTAACCTACAGATATACGTAATCAAAATTTTAAAAAATCATTATATGTGTACAGCGCGTGAGGCTCTAACTTTTGTAGACTGCTCTTGTATTATTTTTAATTACTATAACATGACAGTAAAATCCATCATCACCATCTGACCATAGTAGTTAAAGTGTTATGACAAAAATGAAAAAAATGCATAAATTTAAAAACATAAACACAGTTTAAATTTCAAACACAATGAGATAATTCATAAAATATTTCGTCAATTACAATCTTCTGTTCCTTAAATAAAATAAATAATCCTAATAATAATAAATTAGTAATTAATCTTAAAACAAAATGGACCATAAAAAAATTTAGTTGTTTTTCAAAACTTCGTCAATAAATCAATAAATGAGTCTTAAAAGGCAAAGGTCTTTTACATGTGAAATACATAGCCTTTTAAACTCTGCAAGTGTTGACGCACGTTGAATGTGTCTTGGCATCGAATTGAAAACATTTATTCCTTTGTAAAATAGTGAATTCTGTGAAGCACATGACAAGAAATTCGGTGTTCTTATTTCATCCGCGTTCCTTGTATTATATCTATGAAAGTCTCTTCCTCTTTCAATTCGAGTACACAAATATTGAGGCAGCAAACCATTGATTACTTTAAAAATGAACACCATAGTCAAAAAAAAAACAACTCGCTGCTTCACTGACAACCATTGCAAAGCGTCCAGCATCAATATCGAAGAAGTATATCTGTTACATCTTAAAATTAAACGCATTATTTTATTCTGCAAGCGCTGTAGTCTCACTATTTGTGTTTCGTTGGCCAAAAATAAAATGGAAGGGCAAAAGTCTAGGTGAGGAGAGATGATTTATGTATTTTACTCCAAATTGTTAATTCGTTTTTCAATCGGCATAAAATTCCATACTTCTTGGCCATTTTTTTGATGACATTGTCAATGTGAGCATTGAACTTTAGTTTGTCATCAATAATCACGCCAAGATATTTAATCTCCTGAACGCGCTCAATTGCCTTATCATGAATCATAACTGAGACATTTTCATCTAATCGACTGCGTGAAATCACCATAAATTTAGTTTTAGTTATGTTTAATTTCTTATGTTTAATTATGTTTAATTGCTTATACTTCAACCATCTACCAAAAGAACGCAAATCTCCATTTAAGTGTAAAACGGCTTCGTGCAAATCTTTAGCTGCAATGAACAACACAGTGTCGTCTGCAAAAAGATTAATATCGCAAAAATGTAAAACGCGGCGCATGTCATTAATATACATAATAAACAAAAGTGGCCCTAATACACTTCCTTGGGGCACACCAAGATTGTTTCCCACTGGAATAGATACGAAATCATTAAAAGCAGTCCTCTGAGATCTATCAGACAAATAACTTTCAAACCATTTTAGTGCGGTACTCGTAATTCCAAAGCGCTTGATTGTTCTCAACAATAAGGGCCTTGAAATTGTTTCAAAGGCGCGTTTTAGATCCAAGAAAACAGCGACTATTGTGTCCTGCTGCTCTAAGTAGTCCTTCCATTTTGCTAATACCAAGTTCAATGCGGTTTCACAAGAATGGCCTTCTCGATAACCCGACTGTTCCCGATAACCCGGAATTCGTACTCAAATATTCCAGCAGCTGACCTTTAACAGCAAGCTCTAGGATTTTTTCTAAAGTGTGCAGCATGTTGATGGGACGAAACTCTTCGGCTTTAATCGTTCCAGCAACTTTTTGTATTGGAACAACCAACGATTCTTTCCACACTTGAGGAACATGGCCAATTTGCAAAGATTCGTTAATCAGGACCAACAAGGTGTGACCAATGACATTGTGTAGGGTGAGAACAGCATATGGTATTCCACCTTTAATTGTATACTCTCTTTGCTGTCTCGTGCCCGTGTGAGAGTTAGCGATCAAGATATTTGGTCATTGTGTGTCGAGGTAAGACGTGTGTATTGCATTCCGACGAGGTAGTTACGCAATGGGTGATTTACACTAATAGACGAGATTGCACAGACATGAAAGCAATCTTGAATAACCTTAGCATTTACGTTATCTACTCCAGCCGTTCTTTCTAATGAAAAGCAAATAATCCTAAGTTCATTAAATTTAATTGGATGAAATCTTTCAAATATACAATTATTATTAGTTGGTTGTTTTATTTCATCAGGTTCATCAACCAATTCAATGGATTGATTGATCAACGAAACACTATCGACGAAATAATCATTAAACTTAGATGCAATTACTAGTTCTGACTGTTCTAACGTGCCATTAAAAGTTATGGACCTCGGTTTGCAATTACTAGGTTTTAACAAAGACTTTAAAATTTTCCATAACTCTGCTGTTGTTTTGATGCTGATCAATCTTTCTCTGGATATATTCACAACGAATTCTTTTAATTTCTTGCGAATATTTATTACGTGCGAACGTGTACTTATTCCAATGATTTTGACTATTAGATCTATTAAACTTTTTGTACCATTTGTCCCTCTTACGTTTAAGGCGTAAGAGATCTAAATTGTACTAGCTGTTCGAGTTTTTCAAAGAAACAAACTTTTGTTCAACCAATTTATTAGTGCACGTTTTTAAAGTATTTGTAAGTGTAACTGCTGCAGATTCATCTAAATTGCCAACCGCGAGAGGTAAGTCCACGCTTCTCTCAACGAGATATTTTCTCCAACACTTTAATTTTATAAAATATTCTTTATTATTTGAGTTATTCAAAACGTTAATTATTTATGTTTCATGATCGGTTATTTTCAAATTAGCATCCACAACTGAGCGTATAGTATCAAAATTGGAATAAACATGATCAATTAATGTTCTGCTGTGCTGGGAAACCCGCGTGTATTCATCTACAATTTGTAATAAATTTAAGAAATCAGCTAGACGCTTCAAATGTTGTCAATCTGAGTTTTTACGCCAATTAATTAAAGTCACCAGCTAATATATTTAATTTACTTGAGTCAAGAAATGTCTCTAGCCAATTTTCTAGAATTTCAACAAAACGCTGGTTGCTAGAACTAAGAGAATGATACAAAACACCATAGTTACCCATCTTGGTGCGAAAAGCAATTGTGAGCGGTCGCTATGAAAACCGAATCTCTCGTTAAGAAAACTTGTCAAAAAGCTTGGATTTTCTCCAAGTACTGTGTTTTACAGTGTTTTAAAATCGTTCGATACTCGCTTGACAACAGCTAGGAAGAAGGGAAGTGGTTCAAACACCCCCCCTCCCCACAGATGAAAATTTGTTCTACACTTTGAAGCTTGAAATTTCTGCTACCAATTGCTTAGAGCACAGCAAAAATTTACGGGACTAGTTGTACGATCCTCGCTGTCGTCATCAGTAGCATAGACTTCGTGCTGTTTCAACTAGTCGACTGCATGCAACTCAATCGTGGGTTACTCGTCGCCGATTTTCCAGGCGTTTCAGAAGGCGCAAATCGCAAGACCAAGTTGACCTATCTCGCACGGAGAGCCCCTTTGTTCTGGGTGCCCGTAGGGTTGTTAAATAGAAACTTTTTCCTTATGACTCCGGTCCACCGTAGTTTACCGTTTGCTTCAGCAGATTATCCGATGGTAATCTCCCCAAGTTGTGTCTGCTGCTCGTGATTCATATACACGCAAATATCGTTTTACGTCCACTATCATGGGACATAAGAACAATCGGTCGAAAAAAGGGTGGACGTTAATTCAAATTTTAGACGTAAAACAAGATGACATTAATTCATATTCCGTATGTAAAACTTTTGACGCAAAAGGAAATCACGTAAAATAAATGGACGTAAAAAGAGATTCTAGTGTACCTCCGCCGCTCTTCGCTTCCAGCTTTTGCTCGTGAAATATCGTCCGCAAGTGCGGTCTGTCCTCCCTAAGCATCGTCAAATCCATAAAAACTACCGGTCTAATAAGGGTACTTTGTCAGCATCGTACGGTGGCTATCGTTTGCTAGCGGATGGAAGCGTTATGCGAAGGGCAAAGTAGACTTGATTTCTGCTTAAAAGCGCCGCAAAAAAAAGTAAAGCCTGGGTGCTAATTTCGTTATTGAAATTTGACCTTCTGTTTTTATACGACAGACTTCGCAACCAGCTGTTAGAATACAGGACAGTGCGGGGTCAGTGCGGCGATCCTATTGACTCTAACAGCTTCTCCCAGCCGAGATTCGAATATAAGACGACTGGCTTATTAGACCATCGTCTTGCCTCGAGGCCAACTGGGAGGTACAAAAGCGCCACAAGATCTTCTTATTTGTGTTAACCGCGGCCACCAGCGATCCCAACGATTACCGTCCACGAAAAGTGCACGTTCGTCTTTTTGAGACAGCACTGTGCTGTCAACTTGTCTCGACTTTTGCCATGTTTGGAAGGGACTCGATCCTATTGACTCTAATAGTCTCTCCCAGCCAAGATTTGAATATACAATGTACTACGATGCCAACTAGGAGGTGCAATTTCAACATTTACCTTCTCTTATATCAATTTGATATTTTTTGTAGTCAAATGAAGAACCCGGAGTATAAACCAAAAAAGCTTATGATGACTGGAAATAATTCGCCATTTCCTGAATAAACCCTTAAGGTTAGGCCACCGACAAACAGACATAACTCTTGGAAGATCAACAAAAATCAACAAAAATTATCGTACCTCACATTTAGCCTGAACACTAGCACCATCTATGATCGACATTCTCAAATATCAAATAGCAACATGGGTATCCCTCGAAGTAGCAAGTATTTTTTAAGGGGAATTCCCCTTCTTTCGTCAAAAAGCGCCACTTCGACCAAAATGGAGACATTCCCGACTAAGAACAAATTTGAAATGACGGTTTAATCGGTACGAAGAATGGAAAACGAGTTTTATGTCTGTTTGTCTGTGGTTAGGCTACGTAAATTTTTTTTTGTAAAACCCCCCCTAAGAAAAATTTCTGGCTACGTCCCTGCACTACGCCAAAGATGTTTTGGAATGGTATGATGCTAATGGGGTCCATATTGTACCGAAGGAGGCGAATCCACCTAACTGTCCAGAGTTACACTCCATCGAGCAGTATTGGGCGTTGGTGAAGAGAGAGCTGTCCCAGTACAAACAACAAGCAACAACTATAGATAAATTTCGAAAATCTTGGACAAACGCAGCTAAATTGCCATCAAGTCTGCACTGACCCTCATGGCAAGGGTAAACTCCAAAATTCGCAAATTTTTCATGCAGACTAAATAAGTAATAAGTAATAAGTTTGATAATTATTAACGATACACACATAAATGATATAGAATTGTTTCATGGATTAAACTTCTAGCAAACTTGTTTTATTGCAAAATTGAGGTGTCCAGATTTTGCCGCGAACAAGCCTTAGCCTTAGCGGTTACTATGAAAGCCACTACGATTGTTTGCTGTTTGCCATACTTCCTCCGGAACATCAAACTTGTACTGGGCGGTGAAGTACAGTAGCCCCGGAAGCTGCCGGAAGTCCGCCTTGACGTATGAGACTTGATGAGAGAGTTGAGGATTTTCCAGAAGCTTGCGCAAAATAAATTCGCGACGTTGCTTTTCGGGTGACACCATTTTTTCCAATTTTCCAAAAATCTGACCGCGATTAAAATAGAGTGTAAATAATACACTCTAAACTACTTCTACTCAAATTTTCAAGAGAAAACGACTGAGTAGTTTTCTACAGCGTTTCTTCCGTGGTGCAATTTGATGTGGGACTCACGTTTGGAATGTTCCATCAATCTCAAATAGTTGACGTTTGTTTTAAAATCAAATTGTTTGTTCAACCGTAGGAATTGTTGGAATCAACATTGCATTATGTGGCAGCTTATCAAATTGCCTATTTCACCCACACACCAACTGCTGTAATCATTGTTACCATCACTACGCGTGTTGGACTCTAGACAATTTTTTATTCAACAGCTTGCTTGGATCTAGCGTTACAGTCAGACACAAGGAAACTATATATATAAAAAATATATTAATGATTAATTAATAATAATTAATTTATTTATTGTTTAAATATTGATTTATATTTATTTGAATGTTGGCTCTTAGCTGAGCTAAGGAATTGGAATTGTGCCCAACTTTGCATATTTTAATGTATTATTTCAATAAATGGTTATAATGAAAAGTTTAAGGAAGCAATTCAAGAATTTAGTAAGCCAGCTAACATTTGCAATGAACGAGTCGGGTTGTTTTTCAGGATAAAGTTTTATAGATCTGGTTTTAGCTCATTTTAGATTTAGACCACAATTTCGAAAGTAAAGGAAAGGTATACGTGTATGAATGATTGCTCAGACAAATTCAAATTGTAGGAAAACAACAAAAACCAATTTTCTCGAAATATTTTCAACTCCAGCTAAAAGGGGTTTGTGGAACTAACCTTTTCCCAGAATTCGAGAGAAGATGTAGGAGTCCCCGAGAAGTCAAAATTATCAAAAACTCATGAAAATTGACTCAAGTCAAATGGCGCTTGGGGTTTCTCAAACAAACAATTGAATTATCGTTAGCTAATTATTTTTCCACATTTGCAACGATTTTATATTTGAAAATCCCGACATAAGCTGTCCGGCCGATGCAATAAATAAAATAAAATAAGAGTACTGTACTCTATTCTCCTCTACTTAGAAAGATTATAGATGACACTCAGCTCTACAAAAGGTTCATACACGATCTTTACAGCTTTTGCTTTTATGAGGCAGTACAGTTCAATGAGCGTAACTGAGCGCTGCAACCTTGTTCAAAATAGAAGTCTTGCAAGAAACATCGACTAGATTGGGGTACAGTTTATACCTGAAAACAATACTGAAAAAAATTCGAGATCACCAATTTTCCTAGTAAAAATCAATGGAAATCATCCGATGGCTCAGACATTGTTTATTTGAAAAATTTATATCTTTTGAGCCAAACATCGTAGAACATTCTTTTAAACGAATCGATATTTTCTGATTTAGATATTCTCCTTGAACGAATTTCAAGATGATTTTTTAATAAAGTTTTTCATCAAATAGACAACAGCTTTTTCAACTTTTCTGTGCAGCATGTAAAATTTTGTGAAAAACTTATTCTCGGTAATATTTTCTCTGGGTGTTTCATAACCGGGGACTTTACGGTTTCACAACCGAGACGAATACTATTTTGCGAAAAAAAATTAATATAATATTTTTTCAGTTAATTATTTCACTTAAAATTGGTCTGCGCGATGATATAGAGGTCCGAAACTAAAATTATATGCATTTTACTGACCTTTTCTATTCGATTTGATCACAAAAATCATTTACATAACATGCAAAAAAAGCTTTTTTGGCTTCTTTTCCAACACATTTTTTTGCAAAACATTCTATAAGCTGTATTTTAGTCGTTGTTTACTCAAAAGCTAGTTCAAAAGTGATTAGACGATGGTAGTAACTTGACAGCGCCAGTTTCATCAATATATTCTACATCACGAAATGGTTAAACAGCTTCGTTAAAATCAATTTATAACTTGACTCATAAAGAAAATTGTCAATAAACAACATCTATAAAAATATCAAACAAAGGCAACGGAAAGATAAAACTGTGCCATTTAACGGATGGAACCATGCGTAAGCATTCGTTTCCATACGGCACAAATAAGATGGGGACGCTTGGTTTTCCACAAACAACCAGCTAATTCCGATTCGACTTACCTCACATTCTGATGCGTCTCCAGATGGACCCGCAGATTGTACTGATTGCTAAGCTGCTTGTTGCAAATGAAACACGTGGCGTACAGTTTGGTGGGTGGTTTTTGCTGCTGCTGCTGTTGCTGTTGTTGATTTTGGTGATGAACGGCCGCCGCTGCCTTCAGCATACTGTTGGCACTGAAAGAGGAAGCTCCGACAAAGCTGTCCATAGCCATCGAGGGCGTCAGTGTGGTGGACGCGCCGGAACAAGCACCTGCCGACGAAACCGGCGATGCCGTCGAGTGGTTCAGTGCTCCCGCGCCCGGGCTTGGGTGGGACGATTCCAGGATCAAATTTTCCGGCGTTTTCGATGCGGTTTCGTTCGTGTGGAAGTGGTGTGATAGGAAGGCCGCTTGTTGATTGCTAACCGGAGTCACGGTGGGAGGCTTGCTGAAGAGATGCAGCGGCGACAGGGACTGGGTGTTGCTCGGTGGGAATTTCAACGATTGGAGCAAGTGTTTGTTGAATGATGCCGCAGCTGCGGCGGCAGCGGCAGCCGCTGCAGCCGCCGATGCCGTGGTTTGTGTTCGAAGATTCTCTGCAATTTTGTCGATTTTCTTGCGCTTGTTTTCCTGACTGATAGATTTCTTGCTCGAACAAGCGTTTTGGGACGCTGGCCGGAGCTGTTCGTCCGGATTGCTGGACGGTGTGGACGGGGCCGAGTCATTCGGATGCTGCTGGTGGAGATAGTTAGTGTCGAGATTAAATTTAGGATTTCCACTGACTGCGGTGGTTTCCGAGTCGTTTCGGGGAGTGTTTTGTCTCTCAATGGCCGGCTGCTGCTGTGCTTGCTGCTGGTGGTTGGCGGTGTTCTTATTATTAGCATTGACAGATTGTCGATCCTCCGAGCCGGCAGCGGTACCACCGGGACCGCTACCACTGCCGCTGTTGCCGGTGACACTTTTGTTCTCTCTATTTATAGCCTCGCTTTCTTCATTCATTTTCCATAGTGCTTCGCTCGGGACTATCATATCACACTTTTGCGGAAGGAATCTCGAGAAAAGGTCCGTCGATTTGTTTGCGCTCGAGCAGGTGTTGCCGCCGTTGGCGGTACTGTTGCTGGTGTTATTATTGTTGCTCGAGCAATTATTGTTCGTCGCTAGATTGAGGGCCTGGGGGAATAGTGGTGAGTGAAAGTTAAATGGACGTGGAAACAGCTGCTCGCTAGGGGACTCCATTTTGATTGCTTGGTACGGCGAAGGGATTTCCGATTCCCGCGAAGAAGCCTCAGTCGTTGGGGTGCTTGATTTGTGGGAATTCTAAAAAAACAAGATGACAAATTGTAATTTTGAGAACCATTCAGTGAACCACCTTCACTTACTCCACTGAAATCAGCCAATCCCTTGATGCCCAACGTCTCGGCCAGCGAGAGTAGGGTTGAAATTTGCTCTTCGTATACATTGACTTCGCCGGAATACATGAAGGTGAGAAGGGCGACAACTGCATGGAAGGAAGCACCCGGTAGAACGACCACCGGATAAAGTGGCCCGTCCAGGGTTCGAAACAGTTCCGAAAAGAAGGTGCTGCACGCACTGAGAACTACTCGGTGTGCCTTTATGTTGCGTCCTTCCGCTATCAGTGTCACGTCGGTCAGATGCGACTGATCCAACAGTATTGGTAGGGAGCTCAATAAGCTTGCCTGGGAAATTGACAATTGTTGTTAGAAAAATTTTATTAGCATTTCTGCTGATGTAAAACAAACCTGATGATTATGCCACCGAAGGCAAAATTGTTGAGTACTGCCACCGTTGGCTGCCGTTCCACCGCCACTGTGCGAGTGTGCATCCATGTTGGGAGATTGTTCGACCGAATGTTGCTGAGTAGGACTGTGACGACTACGACGGCGATAATTTATGCAAGTCGAACTGAAATAGAAATATAGAAGCAACAAGAAAAATTATCGACACGTGCAATAAGACAAGACAATGCACTATTTCACGTTGTGTCCATCATCATCCGTCGTCCTGCGATCCAACGATGAAGGGCGGGATAGAACTTTTTCGTCTGTATTATTGTCAATGCTTTTTATAAACTTTTCCGCGAAACAATTCACAGTGGAAAAAAAGACCAACCTTCAGAGACAAACAGGCGCAGGGAACTCTTAAACAGTACTCTTACCGTGCATTTTTTTGTGTTGAATTGCGAATCAATCCGTAAGAATTGATTGTAAATTTATCCTCTAATGTAAGTTTCAAGTCAGATGACCAGGATTTGTCCTTTAGATGAATATATATGCAGGGTAGAAGCACCTAATATATAGAACCAATCATGGTAATACGAGAGATCCCATTAATCTTTTAACATGGATGACATGCTGTTCTTAATTCCAAAATATACTTTTGAAGTATGACTTTTGAATAGTTAGTTCCCCAACTATTTTGTGTCGATTTATTGGATTACTTACGAGGAAAACTTGTTTTTTATGTGAAAAAAAAAACACAGTTTAGAAATTTAGTGTCACTGTCAGATTTGTTTCTTAGCAATTCGGTAAGGTACACGTAATCATAATTTTCTATACATAAACTATATTTTCCGAAGAGAAACCCGTATGTAGACATAGTCACAACCTTCTTAGCATTGTAAATCAAAAATATAATACGACTTTAGTAAAGTAACTGGTGGTAAAATGCCCAGTCGGGGCAAAATGCGCTGCTGTTATATTTCACGAAATACCCTGATTCAATTCTATTTTACATTATAAACTTGTGTTGGTTATATGAGCTTTCTATATTATATAAATCCTATGAAAAACGGAAAGCTTATTACTTATAATTTTCACACCTTTTTTGTAAGATATTATTCCACCAATAAAAATATTACATACATACCTGTAAACTATTCTTCTTACGAACAATGGACTCGGTATTCAGTAGCGAACGTAACATTTGTAAAATTTCAGTAGCCAACGTGTGATTTCAAGGATTTTTTAAAGCAAGTCCTTGCGGGGCTTAATGCGCCATGAGAAGCATGAATTTTCTTGCAGCGCAGCCAAACGTTCGTCGATCTAGTAGGCTATACGCATTTAGGCAAACGTCAAAATGTTGGTAAAAAGTAAAGTGTAGTTTAAATTCTGATTCGCTCCGAAAGAACCGGTTAAGATGGCACGAAACTATCATAAGAAAAACCATCCGTCGGTCTTTGCCGGAGCCACCACTTGCAGCGGCAGTGAATGCGGCCCGAATGGGGATAACGAAAAGACACGCTGAGATACCTGCAGCGGTACCAAGAAAAACCCCTTTGTGTTATCTTAGTATCGACCGCTCCAGCGAAGATGGACCTGCCGATCGAGAGACCGGGATCTGGAATATTTGGGGGTTCAAACCCACCCCAGAAGAAAATTTATGGAGCTAGTTGTACGATCCACGTCGTCCTCGTCAGCAGCTTAGTACCGAGGTGGTTCGTGCTCTTAAAACGTGCCCCATTCAATTCGATCTTCCCGTCCTTCTTCCTTGCCGTCAGTTAACTTCAAGGTACGATGCTGGTCTAACAAGCCAGTTGTCGTATGTTCGAATCTCGGCTAACGGTGCTGCTCGATAGAGTCAGTAGGATTTTTGCACTTGCCCCGTAACTGTCCTGTACTGTAACAACTGGCCGCCAAGCCTGTCGATAAAGAAGTGTCAAGTCTTAGAAAGACGTTTAAGCCCCAGGTTTTTTCCAATTCGATCTTGGATTACTCGTCCCCCATTTCCCAGGCGTCTCTGAAGTCGAAATTTTTTTTGTTTAAAAAAATGTCGTTTGTTTGTAAGGAGGCAGTCGAACTGGATCGTCGAACTAGAGGGCAGCAATCGAAGAGGGTACCGAACGAAATGACGCTGGATTCGTTTTATCCGGTTGATATGGACAGCGTGGTAGGGCGCCCATACAAACGCCCCATACTCAAGGATACTGCGTACAACCGCACAGTAGAAATACTTCAAGCAATAAGAATCGATAAACTGCTGCGTGTTCCTTTTTATGAGGCCCAGAATAGCGTACGCTTTCGCAGTAGTAACTGTAACGTGCTGAGTAAAATACAGTAAGTTTGCCAGAAGAATGCCCAAATCTTTAACAGAATCGACTCGGTTAATACTGGCTGAATCCATTTTGTAATCGAACAAGGTGAGATGCCTATTTCTGCAGAATGAGAATGCAGATTTTGTGCACATTCACGTCCATTCCGTTGAGTTTACACCAATTTAACAGCGAATCAATGTCGGATTATATGGTAGAGCAGTCAACACTGGAAGCAACAACCCGATAGAACTTCAGATCGTCGGCCAACATTTAGTTTAGTTTAGTGTTTGTAGTGTGGCCCTTTTGACAGAACCGCATTAATTGATGCAAAGGATGTGTTGTCGAGAGTGCCTTCACTATCAAGAAAAGCACAAAGTGCCGTCTTTTGATATTTGAGTGATTTATCAATTAACGTCACTAAGCAGTGCAGTGCGGTTTTCGTAGATTTACCGTGTAGATATCCATGTTGTTTTCCATGTAACGGAGAGTTTTTTTGAAAACTCATTGCGCATATAGTTATCCAAGATTTTCTCCATCAGCTTAAGAAGCGTTGAAGTCAGACTTATCGGTCTGAAACGCTTAGGTATGGTTTTGTCTTCTCTAGCAGCCTTAGGTACCGTGAACGTGACATTTTTATGATTCTTTCGCTATTCTAAGTATTCTAGATTTAAAGTAGCGAGGCTTAATTTCATTTTTGTCGTTTTTTCATAGTCATATCATATTTGCGTCATCTGCTTGCCTTTTTTTGACCGTCTTTTTGTCATTTTGCAGTATTTTTTTCCGTTTTTTGTTATCTTTTCATTGTTATTAGTCGTCGTTTCACTGTTTTTACTGTTTTTTTCGACACTTTTCAGCCATTTTTTCATCATTCTGTTTGTTGTCAAGATAATAAAAATGGTGTCCTTTTTACCGACTTCTCTCGGTTTTCATCGTCTTGTTGGCGAATATTAGTCACCTTTTTTGCATGTTTTGACGCTTTTGACGGTGTTTTTTGTCATCCTTTTTTGCCTTTTCGATAATTTTTCATTACATTTTCTTCATGTGTTCATCATATTTTCATTGTGTTTGCGTTTATCTTTTCATCGCCTTTTTGTTATGTTTTCTGAACAGTTCAAAAGTTTTCAATTATCGCGTAAAAAGAGTAAAGCTAATTAATGCAAATTGGACAAGCATTTTAGCTTCATACTATTAATGTGAATAATATTTTGGTCTTTGATGCGTTTATTTTAAGCCCTTTTTCCTCCTAGCCTCCGCTTTCAGTTTAACGCAGATAGCCTCCGCCGTCGCAAAGTTTTTCGCTTAAATATCAAAGTCACCTGCGTAACCTAGAAGTTTGCTACCTTTACTGAAAATCAAACCTCTCGTTTCTTCTCGTTGGGTCACTTCAAGAGAGAACCCTCGCCGTGTCTCAAAGAGCCTTGATCATATGGAATTTAACAGCCTCCCCCAGCCGAGATACGAACATACAGCTTTTAACTGAAAATAATTTCCTGAATAAACTCCTTAGGGCTAGATAAGATTATTTTGTTAACCCCCCCCCCCCTCCCCCCACCAGGGAATATTTCTGGCTACGTCCATGTTCTACGCATATGGTTTAATGTCAATCGTTACAGAGTTATTAAACATTTTTAGTTTTCGGTTTTGTTCCCCTTAAATTAGCTCTAGTACAAAACCTGTGCAAGCTGGCTCAATACTGTTACTCGCATTCGAAAGATGAGAAAATTTTGTATCAAACATTGCTCTTAAACCTCCTACTTCATTAAATTTAGTAACTTGTTAGAAGCAAAAAGCTGTGTTAGTGTTTCTCAAGATGTTTATATCCTGTTATACGAATCAGAATGTGTTCGTCGCGCGCGGTGATCTAGTGTGCTATGCATGATGTATGAACTTGTTTGATTTTCAGATACTAATTCAACACCCAAAAGTATGGTTTAAAATGAAATTGCAACGAAACTAAAAGAGATAGGCGTTTAACGGCGAAGAACGAATTGTAGCACGGTACTAGAGCTTCAAATTGGTAAATGAAAGCAATCAATTTTAACACACCTTTTTAGGAGAAATTTGATAAAAATGTCTTGAAATATCTGCACTAAACTACTCAACACCCTGTATAACTCCCAAATGGCTGAGGCATGCAAGCATGAGGGTTCAAGTAGAACTTTTAACTTGCATTGACTGGAATGCCGTGCAGCGTCTCGATGTCCAAACCTACGAGCGCCAATCTATAGAACCTTATTTTCTGATTTTTTTTGAATGGCCAATTTCATGGAGCTGTCAGGGAGTGGTGAAGTGGTTTCTATATGAAAACTCAATTTTTAATATTAGTCTAAAGTATGATGTTCAGTATGCAGAAAACCCGAATTAATTCGTCCTTCACGTTATCGAGAAGAAAATATTTACAATGACCCAATCAAAATGATAACAATACTTCTGTGCCACCTGAACATGGATTTAATGATGGTAATGGCTAATGCCGGATTTTTGGCGTGCTTTCAGCGTTCAACAACATGACATAAGTACATATGGGTCATTCCACGTCAAGTGACCGAGAAAAAGTACAAACTTGTAATCGACCTTCTCGGATTTTCACCAAACTCGGCCAGATTGTTCGTTTTGGGGCAAGAAGCAAAAATCCCAAGTTTGGTCCCTTTTGCATTTTCCCTCGATTTTTGGGAACCTCCCCTTTTATTAGAAAAAGCATCATTTTCGTCAAATTCGCTTAATTTCTTTTGCTTATATCTTCGTAAATATTCAATTTAGAAAAAAACTCAGTTCTACATTTTCATGGGAAATCATCTAAGGAATCCGAAAAAAATATTAGTCAAATAAACAATTCCTAGATTCTCATGCCTTCAACTATGCGAGATGGCTAGCAGCAGAGGTGACACAATGTCAACAGTGCAACAATACCATTCACTTGCGCAAAGCAATATGCAAAAAAAAAAATTATCAATGCCTAATTGCTTTTATTGAAAATCTGTATTGTATTGTCGAAGTGAGCAGTATATATCATTGTTTAGGTTTCTATATAATTCATATGAAATAAATTAGTTCTTCTCCGGAGTTGCGAAGAAAAGGAAATATTGAAGGATCGCTTCCTGTCAGCAGCATCTATTCCTGGTATCCGATCTATGCATGCCGCAATTCCTGTTAGTACCAAATCTGTTATAATGAAAACGGTTTGTGAATCAAATTTAGGGACTACATATAAAGTATCAAAAAAATAAGTAGAAAAGGCACAAGGAAATAATTATTTGGAGGAATAAAAATATATTAATACTGTTAATACTGATATAAAATATTAATATGGATTTATAATGTTCCAATACTAGTGAAAACTGGAAAGTTGGCATCACTGTTAGAAAAAACTATATTATATTCTTAAATGAAAGAAAAATCTAAACTACAAAACAGTTTGAAAACAAACGTTATGAAGCCTTCAAGTAGAAGGTGAAAAGCGTATCTGTTGAATTAAAATTAATAGTGTAATTTTATTGTGAAAATAGGTTTCACTCAACTTTCATATTCTGCTAAGACGCTCAAAAGCAAACTTTTGTTATATTATATACTGTTTATGTGCTTCCACAGCAGCGCAATGTTGCTTTAGATCAAACCAAATTTATTTTACTTCTTTTGTTATTTGCTTATTGCTAGGAAGTTGCATTCTTTACAGTTTTACATGAGAAATTGGGAATTGTTTGTTTCAAAACGCTATATCTGGAGAACGGGACGGAACACCTCGTGGTTTTGAGAGATTTTTATGTAAAAAAGTCTGAGGAATACGATGGTGTTGAAACTTTTGAGATCAAATTGTACTCATTGAGAGAAAAAGACAAATTTAGTTTTCAGATCGAAAATAAAAATATTTGGCAGCACTGCCGCAAAAAACTGATATTTTTGTCGGATTCCTCAGATGATTTCCCATGAAAATGTAGAACTGAGTTTTTTTCTAACTTGAATGTTTACGAAGATATAAGCAAAAGAAAATAAGCGAATTTGACGAAAATGATGCTTTTTCTAATAAAAAGGGGGTTCCCAAAAATCGAGGGATAGTCCAATAGGCACCAAACTTGGGATTTTTGCTTCTTGACCCAAAACGCTCTGGCCGAGTTTGGTGAAAATCCGAGAAGGTCGATTACAGGTGACTCGGACACTTGACGTGGAATGACCCATATTTATTATTGCTTTTTAGGTGCGTAGAATTAGGAACAAACTTGCGCAGAGTTAGGAACATGCCCAAGAAAGTGCGTAGAATTAGGCATCGTAGATAAGTTTACAACACAACAAATATACTCAATTGTTGGTCAACTTTAAACACCATAGGCTGTAGTTCTACACTACACGTTGCTGCTATTAACGTTGTTAATACAAATCTAAGATACTTATAATAGCGTAAAAATCATAAAAATGTCTTAATTGCGTAGAAAATAATACCTTCACGGTTCTCCGATTTCCTTTTTAGAAAATTTTATATAATCAAATCAAATATAATCAAACGCGTCTTTCCTCCTAACCTGTCTATTTGTTATCATTGGGCCACCAGCACACCGAAAGGCTTCTGGACCGAGAAGAAATATTATTGCTTAGCTTAGCTTAGTCTTTTATGATCGCAAAAATCTTACAAAAATGTCAATGTTTCATCGTCTTTCCATCATTCTCCATCTACTTGTCATCACTTCTTCGTCCTCTTTCCGTCGTCATTTCGCCTGGTCTTCGTCAACTTTTTGTCGTTTGGTTGCTGTTGTCGTTCATTTATCGTCTTTTCGTAATCTTATTGTTGCGCCGTTCGAAGCCTTTTCGCCGTGTTTTGTCATCTCTAGTTATTTTTTCTTCGCATTCGCCGTCTTTTTGTCAGCTTTCTGTCGTACTTTTGTCGTCTTTTCATAGTCATATCATATTTGCGTCATCAACTCGCCGCGACTTTTGATCGTCTTTTCGTCGTCATTTTGCCGTCCTTTTTTTGTTATCTTTTCATTGTTTTTGGTCGTCGTTTCATCGTTTTTTGTTGATTTTTCGTCATTTTTTGCCATTTTTCCATCGTCCTGTTTGTTATCAAGATACTCAAAATGGCGTCTTTTTTATTGTCTTCCCGTCGTTTTTCATCGTCTTGTTGGCGAATATTAGTCATTTTTTGCATGTTTTGCCCCCTTTGAGACGGTTTGTTATTTCCGTCATATCAGCCTTCGTTGTCTTTAATTTTACATCACATTTTCTCCATGTTTTCATCGCCTTTTTATTATGTTTTCATCGCATTGACGTCGTCTTTTCGTTGTATTTTTTTCTTATTATAGCCATTCTTTCATCACCTTTTTGTTACGTTTTCTAAACAGTTTTTAATTATCGCGTTATAATAGTAAAGCTAATTAATGCAAATTGGACAAGCATTCTACAGTAATCCCCCCAATAAGGACGCTAATAGGGACCGCATTAATGGAAACCGTGTTAATGGAGTCTATGTAGCATATGGGAATTGACCTAATTGGTTCCAACATGGAATAACTCGTGATCCTGACCTAATAGACGGTTGGTGTCTTCGACAAAGTTGTTCAGTACATCAACGGGTTTTCATTGGGTTATAGTATTGCGGAATTGTCTCACAACGTGGCGCTAGCGTATATGTAATATTTTTGTATAGACTATATCTCGCGCTGCAGGCTATCTAGAAAGTTGCGGCCTTCGGGAAGGTTGCTCAAATGACTGCCACCTTCAAGATGGCATGGAAAAAGCGCAGAACTGACTCACTACGTGGCGCTAGTGTATATGTAATCCTCTAATGCAGGCTGTATCTCACGCTGCTGACTATCTAGCAAGTTGCGGTCTTCGAGAAGGTTATTCATATGACTGCGACCTTCAAGAAGGGATGGAAAATATTGCAGAATTGCCTCACTACGTAGCGCTGGCATATATGTAATCTTCTTAAGCAGGCTGTATCTTGCGCTACTGATTGTCTGGAAAGTTGCGGTCTTCGGGAAGGTTATTCATAAAACTGCCACCTTCAAGACGGTATGAACAATATTGCAGAATTGCTTCACTACGTGGCGCTAGTGTATATGTAACATTCTTAATCAGGCTGTAGGCTATCTAAAAGTTGCAGTCTTCGGGAAGGTTATTCATATGACTGAGACCTTCAAGAAGGGATGGAAAATATTGCAGAATTATCTCACTACGTGGCGCTAGCATATATATAACATTCTTGTACAGGCTGTATCTTGCGCTGTTGACTGTCTGGAAAGTTGCGGTCTTCGGGAAGGTTATTCATATGACTGCCAGCTTAAATATGGTATGGAAAATATTGCAGAATTGTCTCACTACGTGGCGCTAGTGTATGTGTAACATTATTATACAGGCTGTATCTTACGCTGATGACTATCTGGAAAGTTGTGGCCTTCGGGAAGGTTATTCATATGACAGCCACCTTCAAGATGGTATGAAAAATATTGCAGAATTTTTTCACTACGTGGCGCTAGTGTACATGTAACATTCTTATGCAGGCTGTATCTTGCGATGATGACTATCTGAAAAGTTGTGGTCTTCGGGAAGGTTATTCACATGACATCTAACAAGCTGCGGCCTTCGAGAAAGTTATTGCAGAATTGTCTCACTACGTGGCGCTAGTGTATATGTAATCTTTTTGTGAAGGCTTTATATTGCGCTGCAGTGAATATAAAATATCTGTTAAAACCATGCAACCAATTCACATTCTAATAATAAGTTTAATAAAGCTTATACAAATTTGTAAAATAGTTTATGCCCTACTAGCACAGTTATTATAAATTAGTTATGGTAACCGATTAATGACTGATTCCAGTCATAAATAGGTTGCAGCAACCAGAAGTGAGAAAAGTGTGCTACTTGGGTGTCCTGGTCTGGAAATTTTTTTGAAGATGGGGGCAAGAAAAAGATAATAACATCAGACCTTCAATAACTAAACAAAAAAGAAAAAAACCAGTGCTTATTTTTCCATATATTAAAAATTAAATACAAAAATTTTGTACAGTACTTAAATTTTTGTTGAAACCTAACAAACCAAAATTTTTCGACTCATCCTGGTAAGCATCCTGGTAGGGATGAACCAGTTTGATAATAGTGGTTCAACGGTAACCACGAAATAATATCGTGATCTAATCATTTTTTGAAAATGGCAGTTTAGGTCCCTACAACTTTTTTACATGGAACGCATCAGCTCACCGGCGTGCCCAGAGGTGGGGCTCCACAATTGCAAATCAATGCTGACCTTTATGTTTATACTATTATGTTCAGCATGCTTGTTTTTAGAAGAAACCCGTATATCCCCCACAGTCCTCGCAAAAATAATCCATCGGGTTAGTCTACCATGTATCCGTAAGTGCTACTTCCTAAATGGCCAGAAAAATCCCACCGTCATTTGAATAACCTTCTCGAAGACCGCAACTTGGTATACAGTCAGCAGCGCGTGATACAAGCTGTACAAGAATGTTACATATATCCTAGCGCCACGTAGTGAGGCAATTCTGTAATATTTTCCACCCCTTGGGGGTCTCAGTCATACGAATAACCTTCTCGAAGACCGCAGCTTGCTATATAGTCAGCAGCGCGTGATACAGCCTGCTTAAGAAGATTACATGTATGCCAGCGCCACGTAGTGAGGCAATTCTGCAATATTTTCCATTCCTTCTTGAAGGTCGCAGTCATGAATAACCTTCCCGAAGACCGCAGCTTGCTATATAGTCAGTAGCGCGTGATACAGCCTGGTTAAGAAGATTACATATATGCTAGCGCCATGTAGTGAGACAATTCTGCAATATTTTCCATCCCTTCTTGAAGGCCTCAGTCATATGAATAACCTTCCCGAAGACCGCAACATTTTAGATAGCATGCAGGGCAAAAGACAGCCTGGTTAAGAATGTTACATATACACTAGCGCCACGTAGTGAAGCAATTCTGCAATATTGTTCATACCATCTTGAAGGTGGCAGTTTTATGAATAACCTTCCCGAAGACCGCAACTTTCCAGACAATCAGTAGCGCAAGATACAGCCTGCTTAAGAAGATTACATATATGCCAGCGCCACGTAGTGAGGCAATTCTGCAATATTTTCCATCCCTTCTTGAAGGTCGCAGTCATATGAATAACCTTCTCGAAGACCGCAACTTGCTAGATAGTCAGCAGCGTGAGATACAGCCTGCATTAGAGGATTACATATACACTAGCGCCACGTAGTGAGTCAGATCTGCGCTTTTTTCCATGCCATCTTGAAGGTGGCAGTCATTTGAGCAACCTTCCCGAAGGCCGCAACTTTCTAGATAGCCTGCAGCGCGAGATATAGCCTATACAAAAATATTACATATACGCTAGCGCCACGTTGTGAGACAATTCCGCAATACTATAATCCAATGAAAATCCGTTGATGTACTGAACAACTTTGTCGAAGACACCAACCGTCTATTAGGTCAGAATCACGAGTTATTCCATGTTGGAACCAATTGGGTCAATTCCCATATGCTACGTAGACTCCAATAAGGACGTTCGACCGCGTTAATGGAATCACTGGAGACCGTCCTTAATGGAAACGTCCTTATTCGAAACCGCGTTATTCGGGGGACTGCTGTAGTTACATACTAGATGGGCCCTATTCTGTAAGTCTCGTTGAGTGACACGACTCGGCTCAGTCACTGTTGAGTGTCGAGTGCGGGTAGCATAGCGGCTCGATAAAGCCCAAAACAAAGCCACCTCAGGTGTTACTTGCTGACAGTAGAGTCACTAGCTTTTTAGCGGTCGAATCGTGTCGCGTATGACTTACATAATATTGAAAGTTGATTTGTCGAGCAAAGTGTGACTCGACGTGACTTTCAGAAGGGGCCTCTAATGTAAATACACTTCAGGTCAGAGAGCGAAAACCTGAAAGTGAAGAATATTATGCCATCAACACATATTATAGTGAAGTGTCCTAACTGTCGTCTTAGTAAAAATGCAAGCTCACATTAACAGCACGGCTGCGTTAATGTAAATCTTCCCTTTTTAATTCCCTGCTCACTAGAGTACACCGTTTTAACGTTTCTTTCTCTAGGAAAAACAAGAACTAGAAACTTTCATATCCAGTTCTTGAAGAGTAAAATTATTTCTTTCGTGATCATTCATTTTATAAGCGTGATAATTGAAAGAAAAACTTTTCATAACGTTTATGACAATCCGTAGTTACGAGCACACCGTAGTACTGACCTTATATCTTAAATTCATAGAACTACGGATAAATATTAAAAAAAGAGATTCGATTCACTGCGGTAGTAAATGGAATTTTTTCTTAACTTTCTCGTTGATTCGAGGATTGTACTAATTGTGCTAGAAAATCTTAACATATAAAAGTGAACGTGAATTTGTATGTATGTATGTTCCGCCATAACTCCTGAACGCATGGATGATTCTCTATCAAACTTACATGTTCTTTGACATGAGAAAATAGCGTAGGGGATTGGAAAAAATCGGGTGGCGGTCTATAGCAAGGGAGAGCGTAAGGGTAAAAGGCTTTGCTTTTCTTTTCCATTATAGGGTTGTATTTATGTTGCATGTGGTCCGATAGCAATCGTACAAGTGACTGAATAAGAGTGGGCTCTACCCGGACAGGAGAATAAAGCAAAGCCTTCTGTTTTTCATTCGTCAGACTTTGCGGCCTGCTGCTGGAGTGCAGGACAATGGCGAGGCTAATGCTACGATCCAATTGACTCTAACAGCCTCTCCTAGCAGAGATTTGAACCCACGATGACTGTGTTGTTAGACCAGCATCATAGCTCGGGTCATTTGGGAGGCAAAAATAGTTGAATTCAACGAACAGTTTTCGTAATAAAATCCCACCATGCGTTGTATGCCTCAATGTTTGGTAGAGTTCACTAGAAAAATAGAAAGTGGTGTATTTGAAAATAACAATTTTAGAATTCTGCCTACTGAGGTAAAGAACATTACAACAGTAGAGTAAGAAAGGACAGAAGTGCGATTCATCAGTCAATATTTCGTGTCATTTGTCAACATTGGAATAGATGGCTTATTTTGACAGCTTGAACTCTATCGTAAACATTTGTTGTTCACGAAGCATAGTCGCTGAGTTAACTGGAATTGTTCATTAAAATGCAATTTGGATATAATATTTCGTTATATGGCAAATACGATATCACCAGCAGGTTATTGTTTGTCGAAAAGTTGTGATTCATATGGTTTATTCATATCTACCACTGACTTTTCGCCAGAGATGAATGTAACCTGAGAACTAACCATTCTGTTCATGGGGTTTGAATGAATAGGATGACTAATTGTCCGTACCGCCCGAAAGTTCTGACTACGCAACCATTGCGAGCATTACCCGGGGAAAGACCGTACCTATAATAATTTGTGCTTGACCAGCACAAACCACCGCGACGGACGCGAACGAATTTACCTAACGCAAAACTGTGCCACCGTCAGCGGTTAGCTTTCATCGACGGCTAGACCTTGTCATAATTTGTATAAATTTACCGAGACACAGCCAGAACCGATTAGCCGTTTCGTTGGCCGTCATCAAAGGAGCGAAATAAAACTTTCCTCGCGTCGTTACCGGACTGAATGAATCGTTAGCGGTATCATAATTTTCCGGCATATTTCACTCGGTGGTGTTGTCCTTCTCACCTTTTTCTTCTACATAATTGGAAAGCTGCGCTAAAGTGTTCCTATCGCCAATTTCTCCCTGCCCAATTGACCGTACAGCACAACATTGGACGTTGCCATGGCTCCTTTTCTGGCCGTGGTGGCAAAGTGGCCTCAACTAGTACATATAATTAAATCCGGCTAATTATAGCACGATCTGTGCTTGCATTGCTTCAGTACCTACTACTATGCGTACATAATATAATTCCTCTGGCTGTTGTTTTCATTTGGATCGACTTTCTTTATTTTCTAGTTGCTTTTCTCCGCCCTGAGTCAGTCGGTATCATGGCCTACTGCTAGTTGGCGATCGCTATTTTTCCACCAGCAGCCAAGCGCACACTTTCTACATTTTCCTCCTCCTTTCCTGCGCTGTCCTACGACGCGACGGTTTCTGTCTCTACCGTAATCAGATAGAGTCCGATCGCGGCTAAAGTGGTTAGCTGCCGCCAAGGTGGAGGGATAATTCGGCCGCCGCCGCCGCCGCCGGTGGCGATGGTATTGTGTCGTTCGTTCACACTCGCTTTGCTTCCTGATGATGATGGTGACGATGATGGCGAAGCCGCTGTGCTGTACGTGTGACAAGCAATTTTCCGTCCGTCGCTTGTGTGGAGAATTTTCATCGCACTTTCCGTTTTTTTTCTTGCTTTCTTGCCTGATTGTCCCTCCCTAGCATAGTCTGTGCTCTGACCTGGCCGGGGACCCAGGACAGCACCGTCGGACAGTTACCGGTTGGATATATGTACGTTATTTTTATTTTTCCTGAAACCCAATTCGTCTTCGCCGCGACGTTCACCGCTTTGATTCTGATGGATGGATGAATCGATGGATCGGTCGCGACCGGACCGGGAGGAAAAGTGCTTGATCAAAAAACCGAAATTTTCCGCGCTGCCGCATCCGCCCGCTTGGTCACCGCTCTCTGGCTACAGGTCGCGAGCTCTCAACTCGTCTCACCCCGACAGCAGCGCAGCGCAGCGTCCGACGCAGACGATCGCTAATGATGATGGGTGTGTAACAAGTGGTTGGACCGGTTTTATGGCTTTTCGTGCATTCGTCGAACGCTGCTGTTGCTTGTGTTGCTTTTCCCGCTGGGAAAAACGAGGAAGTAACTCATATGGGGGAGATTGGGGCGAAATTTTCATCCGATTTCAGTGGGGTTCACTTTTCAAAGGACATTTTGTATTTGTTTTAATATCTATGCCCTTAATGCATGTGCATGTGATCATGTCTGACTTTGTTCTATAGCAAGCCCAAAGTTGTATATTCGAGTCTTACTTAAACAATTTTTTTTAAAGAAATCAGTTTTTCCTGAATCACCAGTAGCACACTAAAGGAGAGCACAACCTTGGTAACAATTGATAGCACGCTTTGCGGCATGCTCGTTTTAATAGAAGGAGCTTCAGATGACATCGGTATTACGTGGCTATCTTTAGCGTAAGTGTGTCGCAAAAATGCATTTTTATTTTCATTTCGAAGTGATTATCCAATCACTTTGGAAGCTGACTCAACCCGATCCACCGAGCAAATGGCACTCGCTTTTGTCAGAGAAGGTTCATAAAATTTGTTTTATTGTTTTCGGTTATAGGTCTCCGCTAATGAAAGGTTTGAAGTGCCGTCGTCGAGTAGAAGTTTAATATATTTGATGTCGTATTGAAAGTGACGTAGTAACCTTCTGAGAAAAATAACCTAGTAAACTACCAGAATTGAAAGGTCGTCGTTTTGATGTCAGATGTTGCGAAATGTTTTTTTTTTACTTAGGTTCCACATAAAAAACGAACACGAAATTATTGTAACGCTTACAACTGGTCATAACTTTTTTAGATATTAACCGACTGAGGCACCGTCTCCCTTTAAAGTGTATTATTCACATCCTGTGAATTCTGTACTTGTGGTTGTGTATTTTGTTTCGACCAAGTTGTTAGCATGATTATTTCGCTTCGATTTTGCTCTTTTGATAACTGCACCTCTGCCAAGCAGAATTTACTCAAGCGGAGTATGGAGCATTTTTAAAACAAAGTAAGCATTGGTATGTCTTTTATTTTTATGGCATCCTAAGGCTGTTGCAGGCAAAAAGAGCGCCCTTTGGTTACCAATGGTATTGCAACCTATATAACGACGTTATACAAAAGATAAAACTCTACTCTTTTCAGTAATATTGTAGCAATGCAGCAATATAATAGTGCGATTGCGACCTTGCGACAAATCCTCGATAAATTCCGGGAATTCTACTTACAGAATCATCTTTTGTTGTTGTTGTTGTTGTTGTTGTTGTTGGCTTCAAGGCGGCGTATGATTCAGTTAAACGAAATGGGCTGTAGCGGATTATGCTTGAACAGGATTTTCCAACGAAACTGCTTAGGCTGATACGTGCTACCCTTCATGATTCAAAATCAAGCCTCAGAAGGTGTCTTTAAATTGGACTTGAGATCGAAGGCAACAGATGTGAAGAGAAGCAGTCAGAAGCAGCAGTTCCTAGGGTTTGAGGATGTCATCGATATCATCGGTATGAACCGTAGAGCTGTGGCAGAGGGGTACGGTACACTCATCTTAAGACGGAAGTTGCGAGGACAGAGCTTATCTTGAATTCTACCAAAATAAAGTATATGGTGGCTGGTAGTGAGCGTGGTAGGTCCTGAAGCCTACATTGCAATTAAATTAGACTCGAAATCGGGTTTGAAAGTGGACTAATATTCTGAAACTTGAATGGTTAAATTGGATTTGCTCTTGAAATTGCATTTAAATTGGGATTAAATTGGACTTGACATTGGAATTGAAATTGAGCCTAAAATGGGACATGAAATTGGTTGTAAATGGTCTTAAATGGACTGAGACTGACTGGATTTACTTTCACGCAATCAATTTACTTATCGCAAAGATATTGGCTTTTGAAATAACTAACAACTACGAAGATCTGAATGGCACCCTAAGGAATTATTTTGTTCCATTTAAATTTTTTTAGAGCAGATGGAGCACGTGCTCCAGCGTGTTCCAGTCTGGGCACGCCATGTACTTTGTTTAATTGATTTAATTGAACCGTGGGTTAACGGTTATCCGCGTTGTTATACTTTGTGTACCTCATGTGGATATGGGGATTCTGATATTGAAAAGAATTACTGTTTTCAGCAAAGTTGAGAAGCAAACCATAATTTTTCGATCGGTGGTCAAAGTTTCATAAGTTTGTCACCAAGCGGCCTTTCAGTTTCACTGAAGCATGCCTATTATTCGAAGTTGGCACGAGTAACCACTAGCATGCCCAGACGTAGGGGAGGGCGCAGATCTTTCAAAAGCATTCCTGCGATCTTCAAAAGCAGGCAGACCTGAAAACTAACAAGAAATGATATGTCAGATGGCTGATCACTTTTACACAATTAATTTATTTATCGCAAACAAATGATCGATTAGGTCGAAAACTCCGTGCTTCTGAGCTCCACCAACTTTTTAACCAGCGAATAGTGCCTTCGCTAGGTTTTAACTGTGTGAGCGTTTTCATTAGTTTACGACAAATTGAAGTGCCGCTAAATAAATTACTAGCTGCTAATTTTTCATAATAATAACAAAGATAAACATGCGATTTCTTGCAAATTGATAAACTTGAAATTGCACTTAAAAACGGACCGAGTCTGCTTTGACAAGCCAGTGGTCGTGGGTTCGAATCTTAGTAGAATCAAGCCATTCGATGTCAAGTGACTTTAGCATGGGTTTATTCTCAGGCCCCTCCATTTACCCTTCCTTCGTGCTGAATTCTATATTTAACCCTCTGAAGCCTCTTGACAGTGCAAATGTCCCTCCTATAGTTAAGTGTACTGGGTCAGAGGTACGAATGAGTCCTCGCCAGGGACGGCTATAATATGGGATAGTGCTGGCAGCGAGGAATAAGTGGGTAAAGTAGATCAAGCATTGAAGGAAGGGTAAACCCCAATACACGCAAGCACGCATACAATTTAAAATAAATTAAAGTGCAGGTCATACAGCAAACACCCGGGCGATATTACAATAGATCAACTATACTGGTCGCAGTAATAATGAGTCCACACATGAAAAAAAAAAAAAATTTTATCACATAAAATATTATTTACGTGGAATTTTATTATTAGCGAATTTTAGAAGTATATTATCGACGCACTACGACCCTTAATTTAATAGCGGAAACAGTTGGTCAATTTCATGCTCAAATGTTTACGTTGGCATCACTCCATATATACATATATGTGCGTCCGTTTCCTTGGTAACGTACAACAACAACGGTCGTGGATTCGAAATTGCAATCGAAACGAAGTGAAGTTTTCCCTATCATTTGAAGTGAACAGATTGGACAAAATCATTACAATATCTTACTAAATAACTGTTCGGGTAGTAAATTCAAGTGTTTTGTGCTTCAAGTTGAGTTTCGCGAGTGATGTGACGAATGGAACGGCTGAAAAAAATTAATGAAAAATCGACGGCGAAAAAGTGAAAATATAGTGATGAATTTTATTTGGGCAAAAATCTCAGTATACAGTGTAATTTATGCCCCAAATAGTAATAGAACCTATAGAATAGTTGCAGGATCTTATTACGGCTAGCAGGTTAGTTGAACTACCGTATGGTCGCCATCCACCGCTTATTTAAAAACGATTCTAAGTTAGTTTGTCCATAGCAAATCTAAATTCAGGTCCATCAAAACCCAATTTACGTCATAAGATAGAGAAAACAATTGTGTTTACAAGAAAAATTTACTGGGTTTCTAAATATTTAATAATAGTGACTTTTTTTTTTAAAGTAATGCAATCTCATAACCCCTTTTACCGCTCACTTGAAATATGATGATCCATTCACCGCCCATATGGGTGCCATTTACCGCTCATATTTTTTACTGTCACCAAATAAATAAAACCCGCGTTTTGACCCTTGTTTTGGGTGCGGTATTTATAGCAGAATAGAACGCTAATATAAATACTGTTGACTCACGTTATTTAGTAGAATAGTTTCTAAATAACCAAAGCAACAAGTTCGCTTGAGCTGATAATTAACTTAGTCATTTGCACTCGGTCTTGATAAAGGAGGATGAACCATGAACTCGCACAGCTCTATGGTGAATCCAGTATCCAATACGTGGCTAAAGCTGGACGGATACGATGGGCAAGATATGCCTCAAATCCGCTAGGAATAAGACGACCAAGGGCGTAACGATTAGATCAGGGGAAGCGAGATCTGGCAGAGAGTACGCGGAGTCTATGGAATTAGAGAGCGGCAGCCCACAACCGAGTGTTTTAAAGAAACTTTGTTCATCAGGTCTTGTCTTGGGACGGCAAGCCAACTAAAAGGAAACATCAGTATCGGTCACAGGCTTAGAGCTTAACCATGTAAACTATAGTGTAGTCCTGTATATCCAGAACATCACTGCAGGTATAGGTGTAGCCCATGGAACTTTTTTGAGAAAACTTAACTTGAAATTTGTATGGCAGTGTTACTTAATAGAGGCGCATGGTACATTGTGAATATCATACACCCTCAAGTAACAGAACAAAAAGAAAATGATATTGATTGAAGAAAGATGATTTTATTATGCAACAGGTGTTTCTAAAATCACTGTTTTATCCACCTGGAAGTGTTATTAAACTTGTCTCCTACTAATAATTTGTTAATTGCGTTACAAGTTATTCGTTTACGAAACAGGATGGAATTTTTTCCCTATTTAACTAGATGCTGTAGCATAATTGGGGCAAACTTCTCTGTGGGCGAACTTTCAACAATGTTTACAATACGCTTGCTGCTAGATAACCGCATAAAGCTTTCTTCTTTATCTTTTCTTTGTTACGTATCTTGTTGTATAAAATAGCAAGAAACAAAGTTTATGATAATTTTCATGTCTGAAGTTTTTGGAGCGTCTTAGTAGAATACGAAACCTAAAATTAAAAAGAATAAAACTTATCTAACTTAATTCTACTATGTATATTTTATTCACGACAGATACGTATTTCGCCTACGACTTGCAGGCTTCCTCAGTGTCTGTTTTCGAACGGTTCGAAAGTCATAGGCGAAATACGTATCTGTCGTGAATAAAATATACATAGTAGAATTAAATTGGATAAGTTGTTTTCTTTTTTAATTTTAATTTTCATGTCCCAAACTCAACTGACACTTGCTGAACCCAGACGCTGCTGAACCTGCAGCCAGACGATGGCCCCGTTTGCTGTATAATTTGTCCTTCGCATCGATACTTGGAGGAACATTCTGCTACGAAGAGATCGTGGTTAGGCTCGTAGACTAATATCACTGACGAACTGGCATGACACATAGAAGAAAATCCTTTAAAAGCCATCGTCCTACACATTTTGCTTGCACACTAGCACCCCTCTGTTATGCATGTTCCGAAGTAGCTTCGGAACATGTTGCGGAGTAGCAGTACAAATTCTTCGAGCAATGTATATCGTTGAAGCTTTTCGCAGTTCGCAGTTCTCATGATTAGGCCAAGACTGCGGGATGATTTAGCAACGATGTAGCTGATGTGCTGCTTGTAGCACCATTCTATTTTCGTTACACCATTTAGAAAAACTCTTTAGTTGCTGTTGCAGGAACACGGCGTCTTCTACTTTATTGACCGCGAGATAGATCTTAACGATCTTAAGATCATCAGCAAAGGAAAGCCTGATTCCTTGTAGCGGAAAGTTTACATCGTTGAAGTATAGCATGAATATGAGCCTTGTGGAATACTGGATGGTACAATAAACTCACTGGATATTGATTCTTCGATTTGAACATCCAGATATCGATCATCCAAGTAGGACTTCAGCCAGACCAGTAGGGTGCCGTCAAGTCCCATCCTGCCGAGTTTGGCAATCGAAATTTCATGATTTAACTTACCAAAAGCCTCTCTGGTCGGTGTAGATTGCATCCGTTTGGAAACGCCTCGACATGGTATCCGTAACATAAGTAGGTAGTAAATGAAAGGAGATTCGTCGTTGTTGGGGAAAAAAAATCTTGTACGAATTTTTGCTTTTTGAGGCGTTCTCATTGTGAGCTACACTACTGCTTCAATGATGTGCTTGAACATCGGGATAGAAAGGTGTTGTAAGACGTGTGCTTCCTAGTTTAAATTGCGGCGATAAACTCCGATTTATTACAAATACAGCTCATGCTTTAAGTCAGAGATTATTTAAATTAATATTGTGCCTGCCAGCAAAATCTGGATTATTTATCCTAATGCCAATTGCCGTTGTTGCTCTTTCTCTTTCTTACGACAGTGATTTCAGTATGTCGCAGCTTGGTCACAGTTCTGTGCAGTCGCACTGCGGAATCCCATTTAGCGGAAAGTGCGGTAAAAAATAACATGGAAAGTGCAGCGTAACGAGGGAGACAGTTTTAATAACAGTTCCAGGTGGCAAAACAGTGATTTCAGAAACGCTTGTTGCATAATAAAATCATCCTTTTTCAATCAATATCACTTTCTTTTTGATCTGTTATTTGAGGGTGTAGGATATTCACAATGTACCATGCGGCACCATTAAGTAACATTCCTATACAAATTTGATGTTCTGGATGGTTTGCAGTGCAGTGATGTTCTGGATCAACAGGACTACATTACCATGCGGTATCGAAATCCGTACACCTAATACAATTTGCTTGATTATATGCTTGATTATAAACAGTCTAAATGCAAAATATTAATAATAGGCCTAGACCCGTGGTTTATTAGCATTACGTCAATGTTAAAAGAGAGTAGGCCACGAAATACAAGTAATAAAAATAAAAACGTTAATGTCTATCAGATTTCCTTCTAAATTGGCTGTGTTGTTAGCAATTTGCTAAGAAAATAACTTCCAATAAAATGAAGTGTAAAGCGTACTTGAAGTGATTTTCCTATTTAAAATCCCGAAAATCAATTTGAACTAAAGGTGTTTATCTTAATTTCATTAATTTCATTCATTATGGCATTGAAATAATATTTATTCATCATAATTAGTACTGTACGGATTTTGATTCAGTTTTACTAGTTGAATCTAAATCCGTACACATGTGCAGTGTCCTAGCGATCCAACTCTATTCTATGTTTTGCCAAACAGAATGGAAATAACTAAAGCTAAATATATGTCGACAAACTGGAAGATGGCAATTACGATAATATATGGTGGATAATCCTTTAATAAAGCATCGAGATAGTTTAAGTTCCGGTCACTACGATAAGAGCTACTATATTGAATTGGTACTCTCGAAATACCGGAGTCTCTTCTACAATTTTTCAGCTTTGCGTATAATTTGCAACAAAAATCAAGAAAAAATGTTATATATTGTTTATAAGTGAAGTTAATTTAATCTAAAATGTTAAAAAAGTTTGTTTCTAAGCCTAATATTTCCTGAGGCATAAGGAAAAGAATGTAAGAACATTTAACACAAACGAGGTTTTGTTCCAAGTGGGTGGTCCCATGGATAGAGGCAGTATTTAATCAGTACCAAACCTGATATTTTAACTTTCCGACCGAAAATGAACAATTACCTTTAATTTGGCTTAAAAACAAAAGGATTGATTCCTTGTAGTGTTCCTACTGTGCGTGTGAATGACTCTTAGATGAGCAGGACTAAAATACAATGCGTCAATTATCGAGAAAAGCATATTTTATAAAGCAATTAGTCAAATAAAGAAAAACAACTTAGCCACAAACTTTAAACTCATTTCGCTCAAGCTTACACGGATTTAAATTTAAAATTATGCGGACTTTAATTGATGAGAAAACATGACGAATTGCTTAATACAATATCATAATTTTATATTGACCATTTAAAATTGTCTAGTTCTTAGGTGTACGGATTACGATACGGCACGGTATGGTGTATATGGTTAAGCTCTGAGCCTGTGACCGATACTGATGTTTCCTTCTAAGTAAGTAATAATTAATATAATAGAGAAGAATGGAATCTATATAGGGTAAATTGCCAATTGTTGCACAACTAAGCACTCGACTAGAGCAATTTGATGATTTTGAACGAATGAAAGCAGATTTTTTCTTGGCAAAACTGTATATCTATGCCGATAGACTATGTCATCTGTGTGGAATTCCTTATAAAAACTCGTGTAAAATACGTTTTTTGCCTAGAAACTCTACACTTAATTATTGCGCACAAAAATAATTTTTAAATCTTATTATTGCATACTTCCCGCCCAATTGTTGCACTGGCTTTTATTGACTTTTTCTCAGTATTACAATTGCCAACTTATTTTATTTGTGGACAAAACCACTTCAGGATTACCTTTGGATCCATATAACAAACGGTGAAAAAGGGGACAAATCAAAATCGCGATACGAAAAACTATGGCTCCCACCGCTTGGGTTGATAAACAAAAAGCAACATTGCAGAGAAGTGACGTCTGCAATAAAGTTGAAAGGACTGTAGTTCGTTGTTCCAATTATTGAACAACACAATTTTATTGACTTGTTGAGTACAGTAAGTTTCTATCAATCTTACGAGGCCCATGGAACATGTTTATTTCCGCCTAACGCTCGGTGAAAGCTTATTTTGTAAATCGATTTTCTTAATAATTTTGACAAGAAAATCGTTTGGTGAAGGCGAAATTTATTATCACGCCGACGTTGTTGATACGTTGTTTTACCGGAAAAATCGTAACATTCGATGGATAATGTAATTATATAGCCGATGATGTCAAATTACATTTAACATAAGAAACCGTCGAGAAATGATCCAACCACTACGAAGTCTGATTATTTTATTCAGTTAATGTCATTGCACACCTAAATGTATGAATGTTTCTTATAGCATTTCTCGCGTAACTTTTTAATAGGACCTAAGTAACAATCAGAGATTCTCTTTGTGCTTTTTCTCTTTCACCTCCCACGGCAATGCAAACGCACTTTAAAACACCAGCTTTGCATGATTCGGTTGCTAGCGTCACTATCTAGCGAAACATGAGGAAATTTTTTGTTGGAAAGCATTCATGTCGCCGTAACAGGGCCTTAAATTATCACCGAATTTCAAACAAAACAGAAAATCTTTTTTCTCAGCATACATTGTTTTTTATGCCTCTGAGTTTCGTATGTACAACTGCACAGCGATTTTCATTATAGTATACAAGTTCAATATATCGTGAAAATACAACAGGAGAAAATGATTTTCAAATCCAGAAGGTGATATTCACTTCAGGTAAAAAAGAATTTTAAATGCAGTAAATGAAAAGAAAAATCTTATGTCCAACAGCTGAACGTAATAGATGCTAAACCACAAAATAAATTTTTTTTATTGATTTTCACTGCTCAAACGTGAATATCAGTTTGTTACAATATCACAGGGCGCTGATATTGTATATTCTCGTGCATGAAGTTCATGCTTGCTGCATTTAGTTATTATCAACGTTTGATCAAAGCAAGCAGATTTTCAATGCAAGGTAGACTGATAATCCAGAAGTTTGAACGCTATGCTGATGAATATTAACAGCACTGCGCCGTAATAATTAGAAGAGAGTCTCGCCAAAGAGAGTCTCTCTATGTTACTTAGGTCCTTTTGAAAAGTTACGCGAGATTTTTTCTCAGCTTTCCAATGGTGGCCTTAAAATGAAAATCGGTTGGGGGGCTCATGGTGAAAACGCCCATTTTTTTATCAAATCCAATATGGAGACCAAATCCAAGATGTCCGCCAAATATGTTTTTACTCCATTTGAAAGCTTTGTTCTTCTTCTTTACAGAACCGGGCCATTTGTTAGTTGTTTCATGGCAAATTTATGAAATATCACATGATATAGATCTCAAGGTTTGTTCAAAATTCAACTTTTTTTGAAACTGTTAGGCCCCTTGAAGAACGAGGGGTCCACTATTTCGGAGTATCAAAAGTGTAATTCTCATTTTTTAACCATTTTCAACCAATTAAGCGCAAAAGTTCCAATATTTGAAGTCCTCGTGGCAGTAGTGGCCCCGTTTCAGCGAGAATTACTTATATAAAAACGAATTCCTGTCGGTCTGTCTGTCTGTCTGACCGTTATAGACTCTTGTGATGGTTCGTATTTTCATTCATTTAGTTGCAAGTTCTACTGGTAAAAAAACAAAAATATTGGACGACTACAACTACTAAATGGTTTTATGTCAAAGTCAAGTCCAAAACAAAGTACACAGAATCTTTTATTATTGAAACATCAAAACGAACTACCGTCAACCTGACTGATTATTTGTTTTTATGTATGTACCTATAGAACAGCTGAGAAATTGCGATGGAACGTCGGAACCGCCTACCGCTTTATTCTGGGGATTGCTATATAAAGAGGACAATGTATAAGAAACCTAATAATCAACTCCCCCCGCATTAATTTCCATAGACTTGATTTAGGTGGGGTTAATTCAAAAACGTTTGTGCTTCCTCGGCACGGCTTCCGCCCCGTTTCAGATAGGTGCAATCAATTATCTATTTGGGCAATAAAAGTGACGTGCAGCACTTGTTATGATTATTTAAGCGAATGTTAACAACAGAAATGAAACACGGCGAAAACACGATTTAAGCAGCGTGTAAACATTCGTTCGAAACTTGCTAATTTTACTGAGCCGCTGCGCTGCGCTGCGCCTACTGCGTGCGATCCGAAGGAGTGGTGCCGGTGGTGTTGGTCCGCGTACCACGCGCACGGTGGAGACGCACGGTGTGGCAGCAGTGATTTGATTTCATGATCGATGCACTGCCACGAGGCCGCACTGCCGCCGCCGCCGCCACCGGTGCGCTGCGACTTTCGGTCGGAATACCTACAATGTGTAAACTATATGTCGTTGCTAACAAGTGTCCACACCTTTTTGTTTACAATTTGGTCGTTCGGACGACTCGGGTGGAGGCTGTGTCATTGAATTATGTTATAGGATCCCGACCCCTGCTGCGGCACGGTGTCCGTTCGTTGGTTCGTTCGTTCGTTCGAAGGGGCGAGCAACGTAAGTATATTAGCGTCTTTGCCCGTCATTCATTCAAACTTTTTTCCCACTTTGCTAGAGACTCGATACGGGAAGTTGTCATGTTGTTGTTGTTTTTCTTAGTGTTGTCATCGTTTGTAGTGGGTGTCTGTGGGGTATGAATGTAGTATATTGATTGAACACCTTTTTTTCGCTGCTTCAACTAAAACAAGTGTAAAGGAAAACATACCTCATTCGTGCGCTTCGTGTCTGTCTGTGTGTGCGTGTTTATGTTTGTGTTTTCCTCATGATGATGATTGGTGCGATTTTTCGCAGCTTTTGTGTTGGTCGTTAAAAAAAAGACTGAATGAATAACACAGCCAAAGATTCTCCTGCAATGAGGCGTCCGTCGTCCTGTTTCTCGCTGTGGTCCATTCTCAGTCGGTTGGCCTAGTGTCTGCTGCTCATTTTTTTTCTGCACCACGACGACGACGACTCGATCGTGGAAAATATATTCCGCTAATAATCCATCGGAACGAGTGACGGCGACGGATCGTGTCCATGTGTCATGTGATTGCTTACCGCTCCTGCTGCGCCGTCTGTGACTGACCGACAGCCAGCGGGCGCTCGGCTAGTGGCGAGACGATGCGAGATTGATGCGCGTAATTTAGTCACCAAAAAGTGTATCAAATAGTTCAGCTGCTGGCCAAAAGTATGCTAACGATCGGCTGCTAGAGATAGATTGTGTCTGTGGCATGCAGTGTTTGTGATCGTTCATAGGAGTGTTGTTTTGCTTACGAATGCGATGGACGGTCGGTTGGTCGGTCGGTTCACTTCTGCTGCCTTCTGGCAGCAAAAGAAAAACACGACCAAAGGGGACAACAACACCTTGTCATTCTCTCTTTCTCTATCTCTGTCTCTCGATCGGTCTTGCTCACCAGTGGCGGATTTGTATTTTTAAATTTTCCATACTCTCACTGAATGTTGCTGGCAGAAAACCCATCGCTACCACTGCTGATAGAATTTCTTAAAATAACCCATTTCAAACAAAAGATGGTGATAACTGACGGTATGTGAACGGCCCACGAGTTTGCCATCCATACAGCCATACACACCGAGCACTCCATCCGCGATCGAGGAAGTTGTGTCTTCGCTTCTGATGGTAGCCGGGGCTGGTATTTTTAGGGACTTCCAATCCAAATTTTTTTACAGCTTCGTCGTTCTCTGTCACACCCTGGCACACCGGAGCGATGGGAAATCAAGCAGCGAAAAGGTGATCAACTTCGACACTTTGGTTTTATTTTTTGCCCTCCGAGAAAACGGCGCGAAGATTGATGATCGTACAAAGTGGAAATGATGGGATTTATCGAGGTTACATCGGCACGACACAATAGCACACGCGACGCGGCAGCGCACTTCCCCCCATCGACGTCCCATGCGGCCGTGGTTCGTGTATGGCCCCGCAGTCGGTGGTTGGTTAGTCGGTGGGGCGAAGAAAGAAGGCGGAAAGAACAGTGAAGCTGCCAAACGGCGAGCTGCTTCGGTGGATCGAAATTTTCGAAAAATAAGCGGAGGAAAACTACCGTGAAGTAATACATAAATGGCCAGCAGGCAGGAGAACACTCCACGATTGACCAACACGGAGGATTGTTGGACGCAGTGCCGTTTGCAAGATTCGGGACGGCTCAACGTACCGCCTCACCGGATGGGTGACGAAATAACCCGATTTTTTCAGATGTGTACGGGAATCTGTCACACAAATCACAACATAGCTAATGTGCCTCGCATATTCGATTTTGACACATTTACCGACGCATCGAGTTGCTGCGTTTGCTTTTAACTTCGTCATGCACGCTAGATGATATTTTCTAATTTGCGTTCAGCTTTGTAAGTTGAATTTTTGAAGATGTAGTGTGAAGGAATGGATTGTTTCAAGTTAAGGCCCTCATACACGTACGCATATGTTGGGTTGGAAATGAACAAAATGTTGGAGGTTCATTCCGACCGAGCGCCGAGCCGAACATTTTCTTCTGCCAGTTTGGTTCGTGGCACTCACACACAAGCGAGCGTGTTGGACGAACATGAATTCACCAACATTTTCGGCCAACATGTACGTACGTGTATGGGGGCCTTTAAGAAGCAGTGGAATCCAACAGTGCACTATGGGCAAAAACGAGCAAAAAAAAACTGATACGATTAAGGTACGACCTGCAGGCTGATAAAATATAGGAGAATCGCGTGGTGCCAAACCCTTTCCAGTGTGTCATCGGGAAGTGCCCCATTTTGCTGAATTTGCCCTATTTTTAATATTTTTTGCACTTATTGGACTATACCAAGCAAAGCTTAGAGAAAACAAAGCTTAAAAACTCAATAAAGTTGCCAAAGAAGTCCGTAGAACCGAATTGGGTTCATCCCATTTAGTTTAGAGCATATTAATTTTTTTGGTTGAGTTCCTTTTATCAAAACGACGAAATGGAAAGTCAACCAATAAAATTATTGTGCTCTAAGCTAAATGGGATAAACCCAATTCGATTCTGTGGACTTCTTTACACAAATTTATTAGGTTTTTTTATTCCGTATCATATGCGAAAAATAAATTTCTATCACAAAACCCGATTAATTCCACCTAGCGGTGAAAGGAACCTTTGTTAACATTTTATTTGTCATTTGAATGCCCACATTCCAGCTCAAATATTATTTTTGATTGAAATGAAGTTTTGCTGATATGCTGGATATCACTCAAGGATTCATTATCTATTAAACATAATTTCTTCGCCACGAATAACTTTCCAAAAGAACGTATTAAGAAATGAAATTATGTTTTTACTATATTTTAAAACTGCTTATTTTATCAAAATGGTGCCAAAGCAAAAGTGGGAATTATTTTCAGAAAAAAATTTACTGAAAGAAAAAGCTTACTGAACGCAAAATCATGATAAAAATCATAAAAGTTAATAAAGTAAAATATTTCTTCCTATTTGTCTTATTTTTCTTAAAGGTAGCTTAAATTATGCTCTACAATCTGGTAAAGGGCTACTTATGGACACTCTTTCTAATATTTTTTGTAAAACTAACAAAAACGCAAAGTATCCGATAACCGTGTATTCGACGGATTCGTTTTAGGTTAGAAAGCAAAAATCCTAAATTTAGTGCTGATTGGTCCTCCCCACGATTAATGGTAGTAACTTAAAAGGATGGAACGACCTATATTGTTAAGCCTTTTTATTTTCATTTGCTTAGAGATAAATATGAATGTTCCGGGTAGGCCGAAAAACAGATTCATTTTAGTGTAATGCTTTAAGCTGAAATGTTTATTACAATCATATAATATTTCGTAGTGATATATTAGTTTTACTCATTCTGTGCGCGATTATATTTAGCTACCTGAAACAATGGGTGCACTGGAGACGATAATAACTCTGAAGTTGAATATATATGTGTAAATTTTATGCAACTTTGGATGTAACATTGAACTACAACCTCCTATAGAGTACAATAACTCAATTGAAAACTAGTGTAATTAGCATTTGGCGATCGTAGCTCAATCCGTGTTCAACGCGATGTCGCGAGTTAACAATTCGATCATTTGCCTCGAGAATATTATTTATAGCTCATACCGATGTACTATTATTGTGAACTTACTATTCTATAAATTTATACGAAAGAATTATTTAAGTAGATTCATTACTAACTTCTGTACTCGGATTTCGCGCTACTTATGAAGTGAATTTTCTCTTCACTTTACTTATCAAGCCGAGAATCGAGTCAAACTTGGCTTTTTCAGCGTTATTAGCTGAATATGCTCATACAAAAATCGACACGTCTTCGGAACTAAATCCAATCGTTTGTTAACGCTGTGTTAGTTATCTTCCATATGCATCCCAAAGATTAACAAACTTTAGAGGGTATTTCAACATACTGAATAATTTTGTAGAACATATGGAAGCAATAAAAACATCGTATGCAATGTTATGGAACAGAATTGATTTTAAAGTGGTTTCTTTAAACAAATCATTATGTTTCGTAACCAGTAAGGATAGATAGTTACTATATTTAGCAGTTACTTAGTTTTTTTTATGGGAGCCTGGACCACTGCGACCATTAGTTAGATCTATTGTGGTAGACTCCGAGTTGCTGTTTGCATAATCAGTTCGTTCCATCACTATGAGTCAGAGTGTTGGTCGCCCTATGAATTTGCATTTCCCCTCAAGAAGGTATGACTTCCTTAATAAATTTCAGTACCTTTTTTGTTTCAGCAGACCATATCTCGCTCGGCGTTAGAACGCCTTCTCCGAGAATACGCAGTCTTCGTTGAATTAGAGCACAGCATTGACACAGTATATGTTCTGAGGTCTCGATCTCAAAATTACAGAATCGACATATATCATCTGTCAGCTTACCTATATTTTTAAGGTGATATCTGCTAGGATAGTGTCCGGTTAAAAGACCGGTCAGATCCACTTTATTCAAACTGATTAAGCTGCGTGTGATGCTTTTGCATGGCGTAATGAAACGCTTTGATTGTCGTAATGTTGGAGCAGCTCTCCAGTTGGCATTAATCGTGGATGATTCCCAGACTTTGAGCTCAGCTTTTACGCAGGCTGTAGACACCCCGCAGAATGGCTCAGCCCAACGAATTCAGTTGAGGAACCAATTCTCACTAAGAGATCGGCTTTTTCATTTTTTGTATAAATGCCCAGCATAAATTAACATTGTTAGTTAAAGCCAATTGTCTTAGGGAGAGGATGCATTCCCAAACCAGCTTTGACTGGCATGTGTATGTCTTTAAGGCATTTAGAGTTGCTTGACTATCGGAGAAAATACAGATATTGGCATGTCTGTATTTCCTAGTCAAGCAAATGTTTGTACAAGTTGATATGGCATGTATTTCTGCTTGGAAGACTGTGGGCCACTGTCCCATTGAAATTGATATGTCGATTCCTGGTCCAGTAACCCCAGCTCCTGTAGATTTGCCAATTTTAGAACCGTCGGTGTAAAACAGGAGTGATCCCGTACGAGTCTTAGGACCACCTTCTTCCCATAATCTGCGATCGGTTTCGATTACTTTGAAGGGTATATCGAAGTTTTTCCTAGTTTTCATCCAGTCTTCGTTCATGATTACCAGGGTATTCAGTTGAAAATCTCGGAGGATCCGTAGGTGCCCATTGAGATCCCCATCTTGAAAATGTTTAACACGCCTAAGCCTAAGAGCACCTTTTTCTGCTTCAAGTTGTACGAATTGGTGCAACGGTAGAAGATATAAAACTAGCATCTAGAGCTTTGGAAGGTGTGCTGGTCATTGCTCCAGTTATTGAAGAGCACGCCATATGTTGTAGCTTTCCAAGCATTTTTTGAGCTGTTATTTGTGTAGTTTTAGGCCACCACAATAGCGAAGCATATGTTAGTCTGGGTCTCACAATTGCCGAATAAATCCAGTGAATCATTCTCGGTTTTGAGATTGCATATTCTAGATGATCGTTCCAATTTAACTTATGGTCAAGTATAACACCCAAGTATTTTGTACTTTTGTAGTTACTTAGTTTAGTGTGTTCTACAATTTTCGCAGACACTATATTTTTTTGGGCGAATTTAAAAAATCAAAAATTTGTATCACCCTATTAGGCGGATTCACGGTCACCCTAAAAGTGGAAGAAAATGTGGTATATTTTATTAATAAAGAAACATCACATATCTCTTTTGAAAATGTGGTGAAAAGGATTTACAAAATATACTTCGCTTTTCCATAATTTGATCAAACCCCGTCAAGCGCCTGGCGGGGCAAAGGTGCAATTCATGGACGATGCAAAAATGCATGGGTAATTATAAACAGTTTTGGGCACTGTATTACAGATACTAGAAATGGAAGACCTGCAGAATACTATGTGCTCTACAGATACTGGCCGAAAGAATACAGTGTTTACCCGTTGGTGAAATAAAAAAAAACGTTTGGTTAAGTTTAGATCTGACGGAGGCTGCAGTACGTGGCGGCTGATGGGCACAACTTTCTGAAGGGCACAGTTCGGTTTTGACATTCAATGCAGGAGCATCAGTCACTGCGGTTCCTATGGAAGCCACTGAAGGAATGTTTGCCGGTTGAGTGGAAAAATGTAAACATTGTTTAATTTTCGCAGACCAGCCGAAAAGGAATTTAGTTTTTCGGAAGCGCAGTTTTGTGACTATTCTTTGCTGAAATACTGTCACATTGACTCAATGCAAAGATTATTTCACAAAATGATAGCAAAAAAAGCACAAAAATTCGCTTCCGTTCAACTAAATTCCTCTTCGGCAGGTCTGCGAAAACTAAGCAATGTTTACATTTTTCCACTCAACCAGTAAACAACCGTAGTGGCTTCCATAGTAACCGCAGTAACCGCTCCTGCATTGAATGTCACAACCGAACTATGCCCTTCAGAAAGTTGTACTCATCAGTCGCCATTATCGCTCGTGGAAAGCTGGATAAAGTTTTTGGAAAACGTGCCACCAGAAGAACGAGAGAAACGGACGTTGTTGAAGGAATGCGGAACAAACAATATTATTAAGATACTTGGCCTTCTATGGGATTCCACAGTTGATACGTTTTTAATTTCCAATCAAACCGATGTATCACCACAAAGCAGAGACGGGCAAAATGGATCACTAGAATGGACGGATTAGATCCAGTTCATTCAGTACAAGGATCCGGATCTTCGGAACGGTTCACGTGACTTTGGTCAACTGAAGATATATTTGGGCTTTTCCCTATTCGTCAGGCGAAATTTTAGAAAGACTCAAGGATACTTCTTAGACAAATAGTTATAACTCGTTGAAGAAGAATCTATACAGAAAATATCGCCACGTATATGTTACGTGCCTCGTCAGCAGTCTACTAGTACTTACGCGATAGTAAACTTAATTGAAGTAAAGAGAGCGACGAGCTCGATAAGATAAAAAACGAAATTCCTAGTTGTACCTGGATAATAACTGTCATTTGATGCAATTTAATGAATTTATTTTATGGTGCGATAGCACGTTTGTCCGGGCTGAGATAAAAAAGATCTAGTCGTTAACTGTTAATTGCCAATGGAAATACATTCGCTCCCAACAAAATCCCGCAGATATAGCGTTACGCGGCCAACGGCGACGAAATTGTGACGAAATTCATCGAGTTGCAAGCAACCAACCTTATAAAGTTCTCGGCAATCTTGCACCGTTTTATTAAGATGGACTACTATGAGTTGGTGGTCGGTTAAAGCATTCCAGATTATCAGTCCCGGTACGACATCCTATTGTTCTTTTAATAACAATTCACTTGTACGAAATTTGATGCGTAAAATGCATATTGAAATACTGCACCTAGACCAATTCCGGTTGAATGCAACTACTTGGAAGCAGTTTTGGACCTCAGAACGGATGTATTTTTAGTATCTCTAAGGTGATTCACTGGTCGAAGAGGCAACATTGCGCAACTGCACTCCACCGATGCAACCAACTTTCGCGGTGCAAAACACGAGCTGAATAAATTATATTTACAGTTCCAAAACCAGCAGGATATTAGACTTGTCTGAGGATTTCATCCCAGCAAATGCATCCGAATTAGTTGGTTTATGGGAAGCAGGAGTAAAGTCGGCCAAAACGTATTGCAGGCAACACATACTTTCGAAGAGCTTGTAACTGTGTTGGTAGACATAGGGGCTGTCCTCGATCCTCGACCTCTTTTTAGTATCTCGAACGACCCGAACGATCCGATGGTGATTACTCCTGTCCATTATTTGATCGGACGTCCTTTAACTGCTTTACTAGAACCATCCTTGATGGACATCAAGATGGGATGCTCAGATTGATGGCACCACCTGAAACTAATGCGCGAACAATTTTGGCGAGTGCCTTAAAATACCTTAAAACTTTGCAGCCTCGCAAAAACAATCAACGAATAGTGCCAAACATTAGAATTGGCATGATACTTTTACTGCGAGATATCAATCGATATCCACTCGAATGAAAAATGGGTCATATAACAGTAGTTTTTCCAGGTGACAACTAGTTGGTCAGAGCGGTTGACGTCACCATCGCCTGTTCTAAGTACAAGTGTCCTATCAACAAAACCTGTGTCCTGCCTGTCGAAGACAATGTTTAAAATCTGTTGATACGATGTCTCAACGTGGGGGGGATGTTCCGTCTGACGCGGCGCCAATCAGCAAGAAGCTCTGCCCGTCAGCAGCACGCGAGAATTCATGGAATAGCGGTTGGTGTCTCTTCGATGTTGTGGCTTTATTCCTCAGCATTCTTGTGAAAGAATCAACGAGCATGGAGAAATAATGCAAAAGAACAAATGAAGCGGACGTGATTGCGTATGGAGAAGAACTACTTCACATTCAAGGGCAACTACCACAAACAGTTGAAAGGAGTTCCAATGGGCAATCCGTTATCACCGTTCCTGTGCGAATTGTTTATGGCTAATTTGGAAAATAAGCAGAAACACAAATAGTTATACTTTTTAAAAGTTTTCTTTCATTCAACTGCTAAATCAACTGCTAGGCGCGAATTTTATTGAAATCCGCTTTGCCGAGCACATCAACACAGGGCAAAAATTCATAGCGTGAAGTTTCCTCGTTGAACGTCCATCAGTTGAATGCATCCAAACAAATTAGAATGGTAGAATGGTTTGGATGGTCATAGAGGTCAAAAGCTGTTTAATCTAAACGGTCTTGAAGGCTCAGGAAACACGTGATTCAGTTTCATAAGAAGTCGTGAAGAAACTGTGCTTGCATGTAGCATATGCTGGAATTGTAGTAACACTTATCAGCGCAGATGCAATAATTTACCGAGGCCAAACTAGCAGTACTGTAGTGATCTTCCATTTTTCACCCAGCTTTATTCAAACGCGTTCGTCTGCTACTAATTATCGTCAGAAAGGGAAATAAAATTAATTTTCGTTTTTTCTTATGTTGAAGATTAGCTTGGAAACATCTGTATTTCGCAAGATGCTAAGGAAACAGAGGAAATTAAGTAGAAAAGTAGCTCTCATCATCCTGGATGCATTTACTATGTTCTCAAAACACGGAATTTGCTGTATTTATCTGTTTAGTGCGTGCTAATGTACAGCAGCGGTCCATTAGGAGACAAAGAAAAAGTTTTGAGTTTAAACGTCTTTCTAAGACTTAACCCTTCTTAAGCGACAACCTTCGCAGCCGGATGTTAGAGTACAAGACAATTACGGGGCTAGTGCAATGGTTCTATGAAGCCTCTTGTTCAAGGTCAAATTATTTATAACTAGTGTCCCCACTGCCTGGATCTAGAGAGAGAGACTGGTTGAGAAGCGGTAAAAAAAGCATAAAAGGAAAAAGGAGTGCAAACATCAACACTTAAGCATGGATAATAAGCAGTCCGCTCACTAGCGATACTGCAAAAAGAACGAAGTGCGGAATACAATACCTGGACGATTCACAGTAGAGCAAAATTCTGGTCGTAGTGGTAGTCGTAGTCCATACAAAAACATGGTTTCATTTAATCAACAAAGTTAAAAGGTTTTCTAGTTCTTTTAAATTGTCACAAATTAAATAGATGTCATTAGCTTTATTACAAGCAATAATAATTTAACGCAAAACTAGCAGTCATTAACTTTTCGTCAGAGAGCCCAATTTCGGAAGCAGTTTTTGGTCCCAAAAGCGGGGTTCTGTTTATGAAAATGTAAATACTGCATTCTTCTTGCCAATCTAAACACAGCGAATATATTTTCATGAATAGAATTTTTGATTCAAACAAAAAAATGCTTTTGAAATCAGCAGAATCAATGACGACTAATTTCACCTTAATGGTTATAATTAATAAGTATAATGGTTAGCAAGAAATATTTGGTTTGTAAAATTTATCTTATGCATTTCGACTCGCGAGAGAGACACGAATTTTAAGTAATGGATGCAGCACGAATTTTCCAAAATTATTATTCTCAACCACATTTTTGTAACCCTGATAGTCTCTATGCTGATAGTGAGGTTTCTTATTTAAAAATTTCATGCAGCTTGAAAATTTTTATAAAAACTTTCTCAAGAATATATTTTTTCCATTCATCAAGAATTTTTCCATTCATTATTAATTTTAATAACACAATAAGTATTATGTAATATGTATTTAATATGTAATATGTAATATGTATTTAAAAAAGTTTTTACAAAAACTTTGAAAATGATTTGCAATGGCCTAATTTCCTTTCTAATAATGATAATTGTTTGTGCCGTATCGCAAAAATGTTTGTTCTTATCGAACACCATACTTAGGCACCTTATGTTGTTTTGATAATTATTTAGTAAATCTCTCTATACTTTTGCTAAAATAGACGCCAAAATCCCCAACAAACAAACATAAGCATGCCGTCCGTTTGTCCAGATAGTTTCGCCCCGCACTGTCCGATCGCGGCCGGCAGCCAACAAACGTACAGTACTACAGTTCGCCTACTAGATTGCCCCATTACCTATACACAGAGCACAAAGTGTCTCCACAGTCCACACTCTCCACGATTGGCCGTACTGTTTTGATGCTGCCGCCGCCGCCGGCCGCCGTGCTGCTGCTGACTGCTGGCTGCTGGCCGGGAGAAGATTTCAATTGTTCCCAAAAATATCTAAAAGCCAGTAAAGAGTGTACGGACGGTCACACATACGATATTCTTTCGCCAGCGATATTTTCCACCTCTTCTGTACCGACCGGCTGTCACTGGCCTGGCCGACTGGGATGGCTATTTTTCCGCTGTCACTGATATTATTGTTCTTCTTAATGTTTGTTTTATTATTATTTTCATCTGATGGAATGTACTTTTGCGACTTGCGATACTTGCGATGCATGACGATGCGACTCTCGATGGTGGCCCATGTCGGGTTTTTGATTGAGTTAAAGTAAAATTTATTTTTAACTGGATGGTATTGGATCTTGAGAGATTAATAGTAAAAAAGTCACAAGTGTCACCATCGCTAAATGCGACTGGGCAATCCGATTATCGTTCTTTAGCCGGCCAAATCGATTGGATTTGGAAGTCGAGCAGGGTTGACATTTTCCCCACCCGTTGTTCAATGATGGGTGATTGCGGTGGTGGTGGTGGTGGTGGCAATTTCAATCCGTTCTTTACAATCACTGCGGATGGACGGATTGAATCGAAACACTTTTCTTCACAAACAGTAGGCGAGGGCCAGCGAAAGATAGACAGAGAGGGAGAGAGAAAAATAGATAGAGAGCGAGTTCAAAGTGAGGCGTACGCACTTATCACAGCATACTTGATCGGTGACTAATTAGCTAACGAGCACAGGATTCGCAACCCACCTTGGTTTGGTGTGTCTATTCTTCGTTTCGTTCCTCGATTTTTACTCTTCACACACTGAGCTCTTTTCAATCTTCGTCGTACATACTTTAATGAGTATCGTAATTCACTCAACAAATACACTAGATGTGATGATATGTGATTGGTAGAAGTGGACAGGACGAACGGACACTGTGGAAATCCTTGGATGAAGATGAAAAATTTCACACGTTTTGATCACCTGTGTTGATGTCGTACTTCGATCCTAATCTTCGGAATCCGCGTGTTTTCCAAATGTGTTCTTTAAAGATCAATTTTCTTGAACTGCACGATCGAAGTAGGTCCGTCGCGACGATCACCACGTTCTGCAATAAATAGATCAGCCGAAAAAGTGCCAATGCTGTTGCTGCCGCTGCTGCTGGGTCGCCCCGAACACCGTGCTGAGCTACGATGACATCTCCCAAAAATCCAGGCCGTATTGTACTATTTTTAGTCTCTGGTGGCCTGGAGAACTACTACCACTACTACCGCTGCTGGCGCTGCTAATGCTAGTGCCAGTGGAGACGCGCGCGTGCTCATCTGCCAGTCCAAGCCGTTGTGGCCGTCTGCGTTGTGTAGTTGTGCGCGCCGCGGAAACAACACGAATAGTAAGAAGATCTGCGCGCTCCGCAATCGCCAACGAAAAGTTCTGAAAACTCGCCACACACACCGTACACTAAAACCGCAATCCAAGAGTGCTGCTTTTCCACACCGTTGTCTTTACCGTCGCAGTAACCGTTGACAAAAGATAATGACGACCACGACGACGACGACGACGACGACTACTGCGATGATCACGATGATGCCGATGATGATGGTGTTTACGTTTCTCGTTCACCGTCTTTGCCGTTCCTGGATGGCATTATATGATCCGCGCGGCGATCATCATCGCGATCTGCTTTTCCGCACGGACGACGGCGCAGCAATTTTCCACGGGGAGCTAAACGGATTGCACAAGCTGCGCGAGCGAGAGAGAGGCTACTGGCTAATGTCGCGACGTAGTTCACACGATCAAGCTTCACCGCCGACTGACCGAGACTGACTGACGGGTTTCCTGTCGAATTTCACTCGCGAGGATCGTACGCCGTTGAGATTTTCCGCGAATCTCGCGGCCACACGATGACAGCCGCTGAGCATCGTCGCACCGTGTATTCACAGTAGCCGAGAGAACAGAAATAATGGACACATGTTGCGCCATCCGAACATATGGGCTCACATTCGTTTTGTTTTTTTTTTTGGTTTTTGGTTTTTGCTACTCAGTACAGTTTTCTGTGATGATTCAACCCTGGTGCGTCGCCGTCCCCCAGGTCACCACCGCGCTGGTCTAGTGTTTTATTTGACTTTGATTACTGCACGAAAGCGAATCCTTTCAAATGCACGGCTTTCTGAGCAACAATCAAAATTTTATAGAAACACTTTTACGGTGGGTCCGATGGGGGCTGGATGTGATCGTTTTTCGATGGTCGTTTGACGTTTATAACTAAGTTTAATTTAATCTGGTACATTTTTTAAAATTATGTACATATTTAAAAAATTTGAACCCCTCTCATATTATTGGCGTATCGTAGATTTGCCCTAAACGTGGTCTAAACTAAACGGCTAACTCCTTTTCGATTTTACGAACGGCGAGCATCACGCGATTCCCTGATTTCCTTTTTTTCATTTATCAGCTGACCGGCCGTTTCTTATTTGTGTCCGTTTTTTGGTTAGCTTTTTCCCATTGTCCCATTGCAGATTCTATTGAATTTCAAAACAAAAATTTATTTTATTTCACTCCTCAAGAACGCCAAAAAATAGGTCTTTCAAGAAACTATTTCAAAAGCTATGCAAAACTAAAATCATGGTTTCCTACTCAACACGGAAACGATCACATTTTTTCACAGTTGTTCACATGACTGTTTTTGTTTTGTAGTTTATGCTTCGGTTTGTTGACATGTTTTCTGGAGGAAATGCTTTGACCTACATTGTTAGAGTACTATCATTAATTTCTCGACTATTAGGTCTACAAAGGAAGCCGAAGCTTTTTTACTATTATCATGCTGTTATTTACAGAATTTACCAGATATTTAACGTTGATCGAGCCTATATAATATAGAAGCCTAGTCCTGTTCACGTTGTGTTCTCACTGGCGTGCCCAGACATGGACAGAAGGTTTGTTTGTTTGTTTATATTTCAGACCTTTTCACCATTTCCGATCATTCAGGTTGGTACGGACAGAAGGTGGGACTCCGACCTTTCAGAAGTATGTTTTGGCCTGAAAAAATATCAAGCAATCGTAAGATGGCGGATCTATGTTTAAGCAATCAATTATCTCATCCGAAAAATACTGGCCAATTAAGTTGAAAATTGCAATTGTCTACTCTACTAAATTAAAATTAAAGTTTTACATAAAATTTGATAGAGAAGCTTGGATGCCCCAGTTTACCCCAGCCTGGGCGAGCCAGTGTTTATTCTACCCTGAGGAGGCTATTCACTCCTTTAAATTCATTACTTTCTTCTACCATTTTCATCTTCTATTGTGAAGATCACCATTATAAAAAAAAATACATTTGTTTTCTATTGCTTCATGAATCATCCTTGAAGATCTAAGTCAAACGATGACGCTCGATAGTCAAATTCTTGGTATTTAATGCTTCATGTTGTAAGCCTAAAACTGTACAGCGGGGGTTTGGGATGGATTTATGCTGATCAAGCAGATACAGTCAAAACGGATTCAAAAATCACCGCACAATTTGCTTGTCCACAGAATTGCAAAATGGATCATCGCTAACCTGAAAAAGCTGCCAGTTCCTGTGGAAAACCTAGATAAATAGCAATATTCATACCAAAAATCGAACGACGAGGACTGATAACTCCTTAGAACAGATCCTCCGGGTGAACCGGGACCAAGAAAAAAAGGTCCCTCCAGAACCTATTTGAGGGTATTAACCACAATACCTAGAATCACATACCCCAGCATTGTTTTCTGAAATATATACTAAAGGTTTCCCTACCAAAAAACTACTAAAAACTTAACAATTACAGTTGTTACAGTTTTTCAGTTTCCAATAAAAACACTTAACAATTCCGTAATAATTCAATTTTTAAAATAATTTTTATTTTGGTTGAGCCTTTTTAAGTTTCCACTAATTTGAAATCGGTTTTTGGAATCTTGTATCGTTTACAATATTGCAATACCATCGTTGTAGTATTGCCGATCTGTGAGCGATTTTGAAGGAGTGACCCCTCCGTCCGTAGACTTGGAGTGTGTTCGGGCAAGACCCCGAATTTAAATAAAGATATTATTGCTAATCATCTATTACTTATTATCTAAAATTGTTCTTAATAGCTACTAAAACATGTTCCTAATATCTATATAAATACTGCTTATATCAATATTACTTAAAACTAGTTTAATATTTACAAATATCGTACATTCAATCACCAGTATAGGCTAGTTACCCTAAATCAGATCGAATGCGATCTAAAATTCGTTATATATGCGAGACACAATATCTTGTATAGTATATAGAAAATAGTACAATAGAGGCAGTTTGAGTAAAAGCACAAAGCTGCTCACTAGAACAATATAGATTGTCAGTATCACTTATCGCAAACGGTCGTATAGTTTGTTACAGCTGAAGAAGTCCTGTCCTAAATCCTAAGCTAGAAACGGTTTCCCCGTGCGCGTTGTCTAGTTATTAGGTGGTTAACGGTTGCCGAAAACCACTCTACTTTCCGTGTTGAAGAGCGGAATTAAATTTTACTGTGGCTGTGCAAAAGGTTAGCTGTAAGCTACTGCCAGCAATCGTATTCGTGGGTGATAGTCACTGGTAGAGACCACGTGGTCGTCAAGCAAACCTTCGCTATCCGCATCCCATGCTACGGGCATGAACAGAGTGATATTACCCTTACAGCTGCGAGTTGTCATTGTGTAGTAAAAAAGTTTTCTTGCATGGGTTAGAGTACAGGACAATTGCAGGGCTAGTAGCTACGGTCCTATTGACTTAACAGCCTCTCCCAGTCGAGATTCGAACATACGTCGACTGGTTTATTAGGCCAGTATCATACCTCGATGGCCATTTCATATGAGATTTGTAATCAAAGAGTATAATGTACATACTGGAGCAGCTAAGCTAGGATGTGCCAACTTAAGCGCCTGCTCCCCTGGTGAGGGGCGGCTCAATCAGCGCCCATTCCGGAGCGTGCGTGCGGTTGAATATGAAATGCTGTATCCCGCAAGTTTTTCCAAAGATGGCAGACCCATCAGCGGGATGTGGGTTACGACCACGGTTTGGTAGCATACCAGTAAATGAGCCACAAATCAATCAACCGGCATATGGCATGGCATAGAACAAGGAAACGGTTGATGGATAACGATTGAAAACTTTTCACCTGCAATGTTTAAACTCTCGATGAACCGGCACGAGCTGGCTAGCTTGCCCGCGACATCGACTCGGCGTGTAGATCGCTGTTGTTCAGGAAGTTCGGAGGCCAAATGCCGGAAAAGGGGAGTTGCGTGCAGTAGACCCTATTGCAGGCAGTTCTTTCAAGTACCACAAGGAAAACAAGGAATTGGTTTCGTAGTGTTGGGAAAGCAAAAGTAACAAGCTATCCAGTAGAGGTCCATAGATGACCGTAATGAGTGTTAAGAATTCTCGGGTAATTTTTCAAATAGACCTATGTCACAATGAGAGATTCTCTTTGCGTCTTCACTCTTTCGCTTTTCACGGCTACATATATGCACAGAAAAGAAAATTTTTAAAAAATTTCAGAGTCCAGCTGCATTTTTTACTGATTTCAATATTTTCACATAAAATATTGTTTACGGTGAATTTTATTATCAGTGGATTTTTTAAGTCTATTATCGACACTCTACGGCCGTTAATTTAACAGCGAAAATAATTGATCAATTTCATGCTCAAATGTTTACGTTGGCATCACTCCATAGATACGTCCGTTACCTTAGTAACGTACAACAACGACGGTCGCGGATTCGGAACTGCAAACGAAACGAAGTAAAGTTTCTCCTATCAATTCAAGTGAACAGTTTAGGCAAAATCATTGTAATATCTTACTACATAACTGTTCGAGTGGTAAATTAAAGTTTTCTGTGCCTCAAGTTAAATCACTGAAAAATCGACGGCGAAAAGTGAAAATATAGTGAAGAATTTTAATTGGGCATAAATTCTAGTATTTAGTGTAATTTATGCCCCAAAAACTAATCGAACCCATTGAATGCAATGTTTAGTGCCTCGAGTTGCAAGATCTAATTACGGCTAGCAGGTAGAGTCTATGGAAGCATGTTAGTACACAGAATTCGGTGCCATTCTGACTGCCATAAATTGTCGTTAAAATGCATTAGTATCGCCGTAAAAACGGAAGAGAGGAGACGCGAAGAGAATCTATCATTGTCACATAGGTCTATTTGAAAAATTACCCGAGAATGAATGGAAAATTCCTCAATTACAGCCTAATCAACGTATACGCATCGACATTACGCACTTACCATTGTAAGTCCGAGGACGCTAACGACGAATTTTACGACGTGACATGAAAATCACCATCGGAGATACAAATGCCGCAGATCGGGCGAGAGGAATTCTTCCGTCCTGTCTTAGGAAGATTTAGCTCTCATCTTTCAGTCAATGATAACGGTTTGAGGCTTATAAATTGTGAGCAGCGGCCAAGCTTTGGAGCCATCACCACAGGAGGAGGTTAAGAAAGTAATCAGTGAGTCGAAAAACGGCAAGCCTGCTGGAAGGACGGTATCCCGGTTAAAGTTCTAAAAGCGGCGAGCGAGCGTCTATATAAACGACTATGATTCGAGCGTAACAACTATCGAGGAATAACATAAGTTATTTAATCTGCGTCAGTTACTAGACAAGTTCCGGGAGTATAACTTACAGACTCATAATTTATTTGTGCATTTTAAGGCAGCGTACGATTCAGTCCAGCAAAATGGGCTATGGCAGATAATGCTAGAACATGGTTTTGTTCCGATTTCTTTATTCAGGGAACTAAAGGGGGAATTGATAGTGGGGCGAATTTCGATTATGATAACAGATGATACAAGTAGCTGCAAGACAAAGCGGTCCCAAATATGATCGGACATTCAGCTAGTATTGTGTATAAAAGCAGGCTTGGATTTTTGTAATAATTATTGTGGCATAGAAACCTTTCGATTAGCTGCTTGATTTCAGTACTTTTTAGATACAGTGAATCCAGATCGGAACCTGTTGGTAAGAACCTTGTCATACTACAACAAGAAGCATCCTTCCCGTAACATTTATGAAGGAACAGAGACAACCAGGCTTTAAAACAACCGAATATTGTAGTAACAAAATTTTTGTTCCCCAATGCCCACCAGATTTGTTATAAGCAGGCTTGCTTTTGCTAATCTTGATCATAGAGAGGCTATGAAATCTACATCTTACAGTGACCAAGCTCTCTTTTAGAGAAAGCTCCATTGAATAATTTTCAATTCGCATTTCAGAGCAATAAATCTACAGTAGATGCATTAAACGTGCTAGTTGGCAAGCTAGAGAATCTCACTGGTAGCCTTCCTTGATATAGAGGGAGCCTTTGACAACGCTTCTCATAGATCAATGCAAGAAGCTATGAGAAAACATGGAATGGACATCTACACAACAAAATGGATAAAGGCAATGCTGGTAAATCGCTAAATTACTTGCTCACTTGGGAATGCAACTCAATCCATGAAAACAACAAAAGGCTTTTCTCAAGGTGGAGTTCTTTCTCCTTTATTGTGGTCACTAGTTGTGGACGATTTACTGATAACATTAACTGGAAAAGGCTTGGAAGTAGTGGGATTCGCTGATGACACTGCGATTCTCGTGAGAGGAAAATACGACGATGTGATCTCAAATAGAATGCAATCAGCATTAAATTACACATCGGCGTGGTGTAAAAAAGAAGGGTTAAACGTAAATCCCTCAAAGACTTCTCTATGGTGAATTATGGTGAAAAATTTTCTATGGTGAATTAGGACCCCTTTCAACTTTAAGAGGGGGGGCTCCAATACAAACGAAATACAAATTTCCTCATAACTCGAGAACTAATCAAGCAAATAGAACCAAATTTGGCATGAGGATGTTTTTGGAGCAACAATTTTTCCTATGATGAATTAGGACCCCTTACCTTTTTAGGAGGGGGGGGGGGCTCCCATGCAAACGAAATACAAATTGCCTCATAACTCGAGAACTAATCAAGCAAATGGAACCCAATTTGGCACGTGGGTGTTTTTGGAGACAACATTTTTTTCTATGATGAATTGAGACCCCTCCCCACTTTAGGAGGAGGGGCTCCTATACAAATGAAATACAAATTTCCTCATAACTCGAGAACTAATCAAGCAAATGGAACCAAATTTGGCATGTGGGAGATTTTTGAGTCTTGAATTTATTTTATGATAGTTAGAGACCTCTCACCCCTGTGGTAGGGGGATATGGACTCTCATACAAATAAAACAGAAATTTTTGCGAAACTCAAAAGCTAATCGAACTCGAGAAGTTCGAAACTCTTCCATAAAACATTAGTCAATAACAAGACCACAAAAACTATCTACAGTAACACTAGATCATTCACGACGAGACGGCCGCGAGTGTTGCCGGTGACCCGCCGTCGGAAGCGCCGCCCACTGGGGGGAGGCAACTCCCCGCAGAAATCACTACTGTCTAGGTTCCGCTTAAGGTTTTTCGCAAAATGATATTCAGCGAAATGTTGTACAATCATGGCGATGGCGAATATTACTATCCGCTTTCTGGCTATGCACTGAAGGGACAGGGGGGTTGTTTTCTACTTTACTGTGAGGAAAAATTGCAAATTTGTATAGTAAACTACCCATTCCTGGTAACTAATAAACATTAACATAAGCAGCAAATCAGCGTATCTGGCATTTTATACTGCACGCTTTTGTATATTTCTTTTTGACTGCATAGGTGTTGTAAATTGGCTTCCAAAATTGTATTCAAATTCTTCGTGTCGGTAATTAGTTGTAAATTAGCATTGTCAGCACTATAAGAAGGTTATTAGTAAAGTAGCTGTATATTTTGCCAAAATAGCATTTAAGTAGCATTTAAGGCGACTTAAATGCTTATTGGCCTACATTTGAATAGCATTGGTGATGCTTATTGGTTACCTGGGATGATTTCATAGTTACGTAACTGCCAAAATGAATCATCTAAGGTTGAACTCCTCAAAAACTTGCAAAACTCGAGATTGTGACAAGGATCATCCGAGATTTATGATTTATGTACAACACAGGTTTATTTGTGGCAATACGAAGTTTGTCGGGTCAGCTAGTCTCCTATAAACAAGAAAAAACTCGCTTTTCTCTTACAGCAACTCATATTGTGCAAAAGAACACAACTATAAACAGCGCAATTTTTTTCTTGACGCACTGAAGACTAAAAACTATTTGCTCCGTATTTCAAAGAGGATTTTGGACAGATAACTATAATCAGTGGCATTTTGAAGTGCTCCAGCAGAAAAAGAAGGGTGAAATAAAATTGATGCTCATTGGAATGCAGAGCAAAGCGCAAAGCATTGCAAAAGCAAAACTTCTCCTGGCTTTTCAAAGAAAGTAACATCCGCCATCCGGACCGGTTTCCGGACCGGTGATTCTACTAGCTTCTAACTGTGCCATTCAAACATCTCACCTACGTATAAATTAATACGCTGACCAATGCGCAATTCGGAAAATTGATAAAATTGTAGCAATGCTTATTGCTAAAACTAGTTTTGGCTGTACCGAAAGAATTGGTACATGCTATGAAGCTGACTCCAGACATGCTTTCGGAATACATTTCAGTTACCGCACAACTGCTACTTGAATTAGATTTGCTCGATTTTATGAATAACCGAACTGTTTGTGATACAATAATAAATGACTTTGGACAGCTTTGAGGAAGTAATCTATCGAAATTCTGCGAAATTGGATTGTATTCAACGAAGGAATAAATTCAGAAGCTCATCACACCGAGGATTGGTTTCCCAAGCAGCACTTGCAACATCTTCAATGCTGCTATTAAATCTTTTTAAATTGCAAAAAAAAACTTCACCGGTTACAGTATTGAAACACACAACAAATAAGCAACTTCATGTTATTAATACGTTGGATTCAGATTATCCAGTACTTATCCTAGGTGCCATCAATATACTAGTGTATATCTAGTAACATGAAACTTCATCGCAACATCGTGTTATTATAATGTCATTGCTAAACAATAATGTCACATGATGTTGCATCATGTTGATTACGGCATATTTTTAAATGAAACGAACATTCATCAGGATTCCTTGGCGTTTACTGAAATATTATTTGATTACAGTTCTTAATTTAGCTGGTATAATGCTTTAAATTTGAAAATTAATAAATTAATAACTTTCACGAGGCGCATGAAATAATACAAAGCAAAACTTTATTTTGCACGATAAATTTTGAATGGCATGAAGATTAGCTCGTAATAGGCCCAAAAAACCTAAAGCTTTGTTTCGCATTAAGGATATTAACCCCTCTAAGGTCTACATCATTTTTAGCGCCGCAAAATTCACTAAAATGGCCATAACTTTTTTATTTTTCAATATTTTTTCACCAAATTTGGGAATTTTGCCGAAAATATTTTCTATTTTCATAATATCTATAGATAATGGTCATATGTTATATGGTCCCGGAGTTATTCCGGAGTTCCTTGGGGGACCGAGATATGGCTTTTTTAGATAAAGTTGCCAAATATCTCAAATTTGTTTGAAATCTGTTGATTTTTGAAAATATATCATCAACTGTGGACATATCAGCTACTTTGCCGCAGTTATGAGCCATGGTGCGCGCCATCCGGATCCGGGGGGACACTATGAATTCGGAACCGGTTCCCGTAACGGGACATTTCAGCGTCAGTAAAGCATGTCGTGTCGCATATCAAAAAACATCAGCATTCGACAAAATAGCGATTGGTGATCATCTCATGTCTCTCAGAGGCCGTATGACCGGTTCCGGGTCCGGGGAGGGTTTCTTTTCTGATTCAAGCACAGAACGGATTTCGGAGGAACTTGTCCGGGACCTGGAATCGGCCATATGGGCTCTGAAAGACATGAGATGATCGCCAATCGCTATTTCATCGAATGCTGATGTTTTTTGATATGCGACACGACATGCTTTACTGATGCTGAAATGCCCCGTTACGGGAACCGGTTCCGGGTTTATAGCGTCCCCCCGGATCCGGATGGCACGCACCATGGCTCATAACTGCGGCAAAGTAACTGATATGTCCACAGTCGATGATATGTTTTCAAAAATCAACAGATTTCAAACAAATTTTAGATATTTGGCAACTTTATCTAAAAAAGCCATATCTCGGTCCCCCAAGGAACTCCGGAATAACTCCGGGACCATATGGCATATGGCCATTATCTATAGATATTATGAAAATAGAAAATATTTTCGGCAAAATTCCCGAATTTGGTGAAAAAATATTGAAAAATAAAAAAGTTATGGCCATTTTAGTGAATTTTGCGGCGTTAAAAATGATGTAGACCTTAGAGGGGTTAATGTAAATAATTTTCGTCTTGGAGACTAGAGAGGAAATTTGTTTCTCGCTAAACATAATTCGCGATTACGAAGTTGCTCATAATTGTTTGGTTTTTGTGCGAGAAAAAAAGAGAAGACAGTTTTCGTTTTCACGCAAGTTTTGACAACGACACATAGGATTTCGTGTAAGTATGAACAGGCTTAAAATCTCTTTTAGTATCGTAGTCGCGAATGGATAGATAACGCGCACTGATGTTCAATTAAACGTCTGTATAACAATTGGTTGCATATAGGCTTCACCTCTTGCGCTTTTTCAGTCACATAACAGTTCGATAACGGTAACTGTTGCGAATTTTTACCATATTTGAATGTTTCAATTATAGTCGCGTAACCCTTCATGCAACAAATGGTGCTGCTTGGGTTGGTAATCAACGGCACTTTCAGTATTTCATCAACATAAATGTGAATACCGAGCAGGTTGATTGAAAGTCTTTGCAACGGTTTTCCTATCATGATGCAATTGGCTTGAAAGGTAAAATTATTTGGTAAATTTACGACTTGCTCGGTGCTGTGCGTTCTATTGGTATTTCCATGAACGCGAATGACGGACAGCCAGCGCAGGCACGCCGAGCTTTGGTTTTGGCTCGGCACGTTGTGGGCACCGTACCAGCACAGTACCGAATTTACAAGTTTTCGTTCTTTGCTATTTTCAACGAGAATAAATAAGGTAGTCACGTGTTCGGCTGTTCAGTTCTTTGGCTGGCTCTGGGAGCTGCACGGTGCAGCCTGAACATAAATAGCTCGGTACCAAACCGAAGAAATTGGCACCAAGGTACGGTTTCGTTGCTGGTTTCTAACGCAAGTTTTAGCGCGGTTCGCGGTGCGGTGCGTGCTTTCAAGAGTCTTAAGACCACGCATGGACGCATCCGGCGCCGTTGTTGATGTATTCACAAAGAAAGCTACTAAATTGTCGGACAATCAAGCTGGTAAATTGTTCCGAAAAGGTGGTTCTTTGTGTTGTTTGTGAAGTTTTTGGACCTGTGAGTCTGTATTTTTACTAATAAAATATTATGTTTTATTTTAGACAGAGACAGTTCTGTCATTTACAGTTTTACTGTACACTTCGAATGAAAACAAAAATATTTAATCAACCAACACAGTAGGGACCTTTTTTCATCCTATTTCTCTGAACTGCCTTGAACACGAATCAGGAGATCTAACTATTGGAAGATCATTGTGGCTTTTTTTTAAGTATAAAGGCAACCACAAAAATGTCAAAACTATATCAAAAAAGTGCAACATTAATGCAACAATCATAACTCGATTGAGTGTGTTGACGTATTCTACTGATGAAGCGAAAATAAATTGAATGAACGCTGAAAGCTGAACTCTAGCACCAAAATGAAGAAGATAAAAGCAATGCCTGCTGAGTGCGTACACGTGAAAGGTTACCCTATTATCTGTCATTCCAAACAGTTTGAAAGCTTTCGTTTGTACTCACCAACGCAGCTATTCGCAATTGTTCACGGTAGGTAGAGAAGCTTTATTCGAAACACAGAACAACAGAACACTGCACAACCACCAACCGGCATGCAAATCACACGGTCCTCTCGCACAGGCAATCGGAAGGCAATCCAACCGGAAGCACAGCTGATTGCAAACTGACTGCAGCAAGCTGCAAACAGCGAAAAGCTCACCGATCGCGCGCCAGCTTTAGTTTTACTCACTGAAACGGTGCAACATATCACATCATTAGTAAATATGCACAAGAAGTTAGCGCATGCAATGTGTCCTTACCTGCCCCCGAGAGCTGGGCGAAACCACCAATCAAACGGCAACAATAACGATGTTGCGCGAAAGATGCCATTCTGCTATGTGCTTTCCGTTTGGCCTGAGCGGAGCATCCTTGCGGCGGCACGTGCCGATGGCAGGTATTTGTTTTATTTTTCTTCCTTTATTGTTTTGTTGCGTCGAACGGAACGGATTGGTTTGGAAGACGGCAGGCCGGGAAGGAGGGTTCAACTGGTCGGCGGCGTTTATTGCATTTCGGACCGACCAACCGACAATGTAAAGGCGGAAAGTCCGTCTGCCCTTCCAGCTGCGCTGCGCTGGTGTGGCATATATTTCTACGAGGGTAGTGCTGTTTGTCCCTTCCGCTGCTAGTTAAGTTCGGTTCGGTCTTGAGGACAGCTGGATAGGGGAAATGCAATGGTTCCGCCTACAAATGAAGCCTGCAACGAAAGGGAGTAGGAATCTTAATTAGTATGCTTTTGCGCCGTGCTGGTTGGTGGTTGTTGCTAGTTTGGAACTACCAGGGACTTTGAAAGCTTTCTGTTCCATGTGAGCTATGGTAAATAATAATTATTATGTAATGATTGAATGTACTGCATTTCATAGAGGTTTTTTACATGGACTTAGCATTTTTTTCGAGTGGAATCTGTCAGCTAAATTTCGGATAGTAAGGAATTAGCGATGGCCGAAGCAAAGAGGCAAAAAGGCAAACTGATAAGGCTGTTTCACTGACTCAGTAAATAAGGTTAGTGTACTCGTAAATTTGAGAGAAAAATAGTCGATTATCTTTCCGAGAAATAACAAAACAGTTTTGTGAATTCCGAGGTTTTTCGAGGAAAACTGCAAACTCCAAATACATTATTTTGGCAAAGGTAATTAACAATATCTCTCAAATGTCTATACAACTTCATCCGGTCGAACTTAATCGGTTGATTGTCGAACATTGGCGTGCCTTGGCTGTGGCACTCTGGGGCACGCGTCCCAGCGTCCCAGCATTTTTGGTTGCTCCTGAGTTATGGCTGAGTATTTCAGAGATTGTGTGGTTTTGCTGAATATTTACTTACTTTAAATATTCATATCTCATGAACCATGAAACAACGTAGAGCAAACCGTTTCTCATGAAAAAGTTAGTAAATTTTCCTCACATATTCACAGGTGGATTATCGATAGATCTAGTCCGTTTCCTGCTGCTCTTCAGAAAATAAAGAAAAAAAAAACAAAAAAAGGGACAGAAGGTTACAAAACGACAAAGAGCATGAAGTACAGCGTGGCAAAAATTGGACAAACGGAATAGAAAAAGAATAAAAACTGGTATGAGAAAAAGAAAAACGAAAAAAACGTGGCAGAATGGGATGAAAACGTAACATTAAAAGATAAAAAATTGGAAGAGAACAAAGAGGAAAACGAGGCATAAAACTAGAAGACTGGACATAAAAAGATGAAGAACGGACGCGAAAAATAAGAATAAACAACAAAAAACAATGACGAAAATGAAGGAAACGAGAAACAAGATGAGGATAAAATGGATAAACTGGACAGAAAAGGAGAATAAATCGGACAGAAAAGAAAAAAATAGGATAGACAACGAGAAAAAGAAAAAATGAATGAAATGAAAAATAAATAAAAAAGGAAGACAAAAGGGATAAAACGAAAAGTAAAACAGAACGTGATAGAAAAGAAGGAAAAGCAGGACATCATAAGGAGAAAAAAAAACAGTCAGAACAAAAACGGGATAGGAATTGAGTTGAAAAGCGAATAAAAGACGATACCGAAAGAAAAGATTGCAGTCGACACGGGACAGAAATCGACAGAAAAAAACGTTTGATCATGGCTTAAAAACAAGCAAAAAAGATGAAAAACGCAAGGCATATATGGACTCAGAAAACATGCGAAAAAAACGGGACAGGAAAAGAAGAGAAAAAACAAAGAAAGAAGAGAAAAGAAACAGAGGGCATAAAAAACTTTTGTTCTGTTTTAACTCCTTTTCTGCATCGTTATCCTGGTTTTTGTACTCACACTCCTTCCTCTTTTCTGTTCTGTTGTTCTATTTTGAAAGTGAGAACAATGGAAGGAACGCGACAGCAAAAGCAAAGAAAACGGTACAGAAATAGAGAAAAAACGGATCAAGAAGTGGAAAAACGAAACTGGAACTGAGAAAAAACGGAACAGAAAAGAGGTAAAACGCGAAAACTGGCATGAAATAAAAAGAAAAACGAAAGACACAACCAGAAGAAATACAGAAAAAGAGGAAAAACAAGCAATAATAAAAGGAAGAACAGATGAAAAAGATAAACGGGATAGAACGTGAGCGAAAGAAAGACCAAACCGGGAGAGAAAAAATGAAGAACGGAAAAGAAAAGAGAAAAATTGAAAGCAAAGAAAAAAGCAACGAAGAAAACGTAAAAGAAATGAGGATAAACTGGACAGAAAAGAGACAAACGGGATAAAAAAGGACGAAAAACACAAAAAATGGAACAGAGGAAAACATAAGATAAGGAAAAGGGTGAATACAGGATAAGAAACGGACAACAAAATGGATAAAATGGAAAACAAAACCAGAACGTGACAGTAAGCGAGGAAAAGTAGGACTCGTTAAAACGAAGAACATATGAAACGGTATAGAACTAGAATTAAAAAGCGAAAGAAAAACGAAAAAGACCGATAATAAAGGAAACAGTCGGAACGGGACAGAAATTGTCAAAAAACGTGGAAAAAGACTGGACTCAGGAAAAGGGCGAGAAACAAGACAAGACAAAAGGGAGAAAAGGAACAAAGAAAAAGGATTAAAATCTGAAGAGAAAAGAAGAAAAGCGAGAGAGAAAAAAAAGAGCACTTGTAAAAGAAGTGAGTGAAGTGGGAAAAAAAGGTCAAAGGGGAAAGCTGGGACAAAATATAGGAAAATGGAGCAGAAAAAGTAAAGACGAAATTCATGTGATGAAATAGGAAAACCGAAGAGGAAAGTTGAAAAAGGGAACTAAAAAATTGAATAAACGACAGATGGAAAAACGAAACAGAAAAAGGAAAACTTCACGGAAAAATGAAAAACGAAACAAAGAAAAACAGAACGTGATCGAAAAAGAGGAAAAACAGGACATTATAAGAGGAAGAAGAGATGAAAATAAAAAACGGGATAGAATCTGAGTTAGAAGCGAAAAAAATACAAAACCTGTGACCGAAAAAAACAGTCGAAATGGGACCGAAAATGCTAAAATCCTTTGGTCTTGTCTTGAAAACGAGAAAAAAAGGTGAAAAACGGAACAGTTGGATATGAAAAACGAAAAGAAAAGGAGATTAGGAGTTCGAAAAAGAAAAAAATTGGAAGTAGAAAAAAGAGAAAAAGAGAAGAGAAAAGACGGCGGGAGATGGAAAACAAAAACCGGAGAGGAATTAAAAAATGGAGACTTAAACTTCAATCAACTTTATATAAAAGACGGAAAACGGGACATCAAAAGGAGGAAAACGGAAAGCGAAAAAAATAGAGAAAGACAAATGAAAACGGAGGATAAAAGGGGTAAGTTCAGAATGTGACAGAAAAGGGGGAAAAATAGTACATAAGTACGGTACCGTACAGTAGAAAAACGACGAATGATACGACGAAAAAGAAAAACGGGATAGAACTTGGGTTGAAAAATGAAAGAAAGACGAAAACCGAGATCGAAAACTAGACGTAATAAGTTCACACTTTCCTTTTTGCTGTTCCGCTTTTGTTTTTGAAAAGAGCGAGAACAATGAAAGGAAAGTGAGGGTGCAAACCAAGAAAACGGTTCAGAAGCAATGAAAACTAGGAACAAAAAATGGAAAACGGGACTGGAACAGAGAAACAATTGAAAAGAGGTAAAATGTGAGAGAGAAAAAGAATGGAAATTGGCATGCCAAAAAGAAAAATGAAAGAAAAAACGTGACAGAGGAAAAGCGGAGCATAAAAACGAGGAAAGGAAGGACACAGGCGAGAAAAAGAGGAAAAACGAGGCAAAAAACTGGAAAAAAAGATAAATGAGAGTAATGAAGAAAAAACGATGAAGAAAATAAAACTGAAAAGGAAAACGGGACAAAAGGAGAAAAAAGGAATAGAAAAAGAGAAAAAGCAGGATAATGGAGAACAGAAAACGGAACAGAAAAAGGCAAAAATGGAGAGAAAATAAATAAAAATGGAAGACAAAAGGGATAGGGACGGAAAGGAAAACCAGAACGTGACATAAAAGGAGGAAAAATAGGGCATAATAAGAGGAAGAACAGTTGAGAACAAAAAACAGGATAGAATTGGAGTTGATAAGTAGTTAATGAGAGAAACGAAAACCGGCACCGAAAACAAGAAAGCAGTCGAAACGGGACAGAAATCGATAAAAAATGCTTGGTCATGATTTAAAAACAAGCAAAAGAGATTGACAGAAGAAAGAGGAATAAGCAGATAGAAAAAACTTTTGTTCTGTTTTTACTCCGCTTCTGTACCATTATCCTGGTTTTTGCTCTTACTTTCTAAGTGAATAGTCGGTTTTGCTCTCGCTCACAAGTGAAAAAATGGGATTAGGAAAAAGAAAGCCCGGAACAGTAACAGGAAAGTGAGAAAAAACGGAACAAAATGTGGAAAAATGGAACCGGAACTGACAAAAAAACGGAACAGAAAAGAAGTAAAACGTTATCGTTAAAACCGTTAAAAGATAAAGAGGATTATAAAAACTAGCATTAAAAAGAGGAACGAAACGAAAAAAAAGAAACGAGTAAACGAAAGCAAAACGTGACAGGATGGGATAAAACACTGAACATAAAAGGAAACAACGAGGCCAAAAACGAGGATATTTAACAGAGAAAGATGAAGAACGAAAAAGAAAAGAAGGAAGTTGAGTGTAATGAATATCCACAAAGAATACGAGAAAGGATATGACGTAACTTTTCAGCCTGCATGCAACAATTCTGATTTTCTGGGGAGAGTTTTTGAATAAAATGATGCCTTCTTGCGAGTAATTCGGGGTCAAAATTAGGGTATTTTTATAGTAAAAGTTCTATAGTTCCTAAACAAGCAGAGATAGAGGCAGACTATATTCAGCAATGTTGTCTATTTTTACTATTTGTACAACTTTGTAAAACGGGAAAAAGTCATACAACAACTACAAAAACGGCTAAAACAGAAAAACTGATTTTAAAGATTTTTAACAGGATTTTTCTATCTTCGTTGAAGAGATAGAAGGGTACTGTCTTCAGCAAAATTTCTTGAAATAATATGCTCTAAAACTTTGCAGAACACATCAGTGTGTTATATTGAAACTGAAGAAAAATAATTTTGTTTATTGCACTTGAAGAGGGATTAATCAAAATTTGAATTCCACTGGACGATAGAACTTTTAATTTTAAAAACTTTTCCAAAAGTTCCATAAACCTAAAGCCATATTTTCCCGTTCAAAGCTAATTCGCACCAAAAAAGGTTCTGGACCAAAGTGCTGTGCCCGGTTCATTGAGGTTGACCAATTGAGGGCCAAAAATTTAATTATTAGTAGAAGTCTTGGATATTGCAAGGTCTTAAGTCTTGCATTTTGAAAAAATTTGCGACATTTTTTTCCCGATTTCGTCAGTTTCGTCAGTTGAAAACGAAAAACGCGAAAGAATTTGAGTGCAAAAAACGAGACAACGACGAAATCCGGGGAAGAAAATGACAAAAACGCCTCGTCTTGATTCGGAAACGGTTTGAAAAAGACGACAAACGGAACAGAGGAAGTTACGGATTCAAGAAAAACATCGAAAAACAGAGGAAAAGAAGAGAAAAGGAACAAAGAAAAACGAAATAGCGGGCAGGAAAAAGGAGAATAAAACGAGGGAAACCAACGAGAAAAAATAAGAATGGCGAGAGAGACAAAAGAAACTCGAGAGGCAACCAGTAAAGCGGGAAAAAGAAGTCAAACGAGATATAAAAGTAGAAAGAGCAAAAAACGGGTAAATGAGACTTAAAAAGCAGAAAAAAACAGGAAAGATGGACTAAAGAAAAATGTAAAATGGGTGAGAAAAAAGGGAGCCAAAAACTAGAATAAACGGGACAGAAACGACAGAAAAAGAGAACACCAAAAAGTGGAAGGGAAAACAGAACTTAATAGGAGAAAAACAGCTGAAAATGAGAAACGGGATAGAACAGGAGTTAAAAAATGAAAAAAGACGTAAACCGGTATTGAAAAAAAGGAAGAGAACGACAAAAAACGCCTGGTCTTGGCTTGAAAAGGAGAAAAAAAGATGAAAACCGGAACAGAGGAAAATTTAGACTCAGGATATGGATGAAAACCGGGGGGGCAGAAAAAGAGGAAACAATAGAAACCGAAAGGAAAAAGAAGAATCCAGCTTTCCACGAGCGATAATGGCGGCTGATGGGTACAATTTTCTGAAGGACACAGTTCGGTGTTGATATTCAATGCAGGGGCAGTCACTGCGGTTGCTATGGAAGCCACTGCGGTTGTTTGCCGGTTGAGAGGAAAACTGTAAACAATGTTTAGTTTTCGCGGACCAGCCGAAGAGGAATTTAGTTGAAGGCAAGTGAATTGTTGTGCTTTCTTAGCTATCATTTTGTAATACAATCTTTGAATTGGGTCAATGTGACAATATTCCAGCAAAGAATAGCCACAAATCTGCGCTTCCGTATAACGCAACTCCTTTTCGGCTGGTCTGCGAAAACTAAACAATGTTTACAGTTTTCCACTCAACCGGCAAACAACCGTGGTGGCTTCCATAGTAACCGCAGTAACCGCTCCTGCATTGAATGTCGAAACCGAACTGTGCCCTTCAGAAAGTTGTACCCATCAGACGCCATTATCGCTCATGGAAAGCTGGATAGCGAGAAAGAAAAATGAAAACCGATAGAAGTAACGGGTTAAGCGGGAGAAAGAGGTCAAACGATGTATAAAAGGAGCTAACTGGGACAAAAAAACGGAAAATTGGGACAGAAAAAGAAGAAAAAGAAACCAGAAAACGGACTAAAAAATATAAAATGGAAGATAAAAAGAATAAAAACCGGAGATAAAAAAAGAAACTTGAAAGGGTAGTGAAGTAAAGGAACCAAAAACAGAATAAATGTGACAGAAATGAGGAAAAACGGGATACTAAAAAGAGCGGAACAGATGAAAATGAAAAACAAGATGGAAATGAAATAAAAGGCTATACAAAGACAAAAGCTGGAAGCGGAAAAAAACGGAACAAGAGAAGGAAAAGGACGGAAAACCTTTTGTTCATGCCTGGGCACGTCCGTAAAAAGAATGCAAAACGAATCAACTTCAGACCGGTCGTAATTCTGTAAAACAATTTCGCACGATTCCACTCCGCCTGTGGTGGATAATTGAACCGAATTAACCTCGTTCGGTTTGATTGCCAAACCATGTCATCGCTCAATTAGGGCCAAAGTGCATTCGATTTATGCATATGAATCAGGTGTCGAAATTTACGCTGCCATGTCAAAAATATTCCCGACTAAAAGCACTGCCTGCATGCGGACCGGAGAATTGATAATTGCGACCGGCTGTCAACGGTAAAATGGACACTGTCGACAGTGTTGTGCCACAACCTTCTGACACACGTCTTCTTCGGTTTCAATATTATTTGCATCTCCGCTGACGGATAATCGGATGACAATCAGTGACTGGCGGGAAAGACGAGTACCCGAGTGCACATCCTAAATTGTAACCGGTTCTTGCTGATGCAGTTTTCATGTTATTTTTTGACCAGGTGAGTGAGAATCGGTAAACTGCATAATTAAATAAATTATTGTGTGGATGTAAGCTGACAGCAGCTGTGCTGTGCTGTGTGCGGAAGCTGACATTTACCGTCTCGTGTCTAAAATGCTCCGCATAAATTATTCCTGCTTACCCCCGAAAATCCGTTACCATCCACAACAGACGGCAATTGACTTGCCGGGTTTTCCGTTTTGCATTCGAGCAAAAAACCTATACCCATACTTATCCTGGCGACCGGCAACTTCCCGGGGAAGTACATTTGCACTTATTAGAACTGGCAGGGTTGTGATCCGTCGTTTGTTTGTGAATGTTGTGCTTGGTCCTCGGCTCTTGCTTCGCCGATAAGTGTTTATAATAAAACATTCAGACAAATGTCACTTCCGTCTCCGCTGTCGAAACGGGGGAGATGCAAGAAATGTATCGAAATGCATTCAGTTTGATTTGCGTTGGTTTTTCAGTTTCCTTCGGAAAAGGGGAGGAAAGCATCAGTTTGATCACGTCAAAATCCCGTGACGTTGCCGGACAAAGCAGAGAGCTTTTTCACTGTGAATTGAGCTTTACCGACACAAATCACAATATCAATGCAGTAGGCTGTGCCATTTTCACAACTAGTGTTGACATTTTTTCTGGATTTTCCCGACAAAAACTAATCGGATATAGAAAAGTGAGTAAGGAAATAGTTGAACAACATTTCCGTTCTACACATAAGGAAGAGGTAAGAACAACAGTTGCAGTCGGCACACCGCCGTTTAATAATTCACTCGTATTGTTACGTGAAAAACGTTAAACCATCAATCAAAATTTATACATTTCATTCCAGCTCAGCTCGGCAGAAACCAGACGCTTCTCACACAAACGAACCAGAAGAAGAAAACCGAGGAAGCAGGGCACATCGCGGAGTTTCCCCAGTACGGTAAGATCTTCCGCCTTTCCCATCCGCATCGAGTCGAGCGGTGAGGTTATGATGCTTGTTTCGCAATCAGTAGACCAACCTATGTAGATGGCAACCGCTGGCTGAGAGCGTGGTGTAGGCTCTCACTTTTCCAATGTCAACCTTCACGTTTTCCTTCCTTAGAGCTTCCTTCATCAGTAGACAGACAGAATGGTTAACTCTGTACCATCCCATCCATCGGGGAAAAAAGGGTGAAATGCCCTACATTGGTGCGAGCGACCTTCGAATCGACGACGAGAGGCGCACGCACACCTTTCTCAAAACTCAACTCGATTAAGAGCCGTATTTTTATTGCGACCGTGATTTATTCGGTCCCTGCTTTAAAAAAAGTACTTAAACTGAGGGGTTGCACGCATGACAGTCAACAGACGGTAAAGGTATTGTTTGGTTGACTGCAAATTGTGAGCTTCGGTTCGGAGGTACGGAAAGGATACGTTTTATTTTTTTTTGTTAATTTTACTGCTCGTTCGAATTGCATAAGATGTGGAACAGGATTTCAATCAGACCGCCTGGCGTTGGTTTCGAATTTCAAATCCGTTCGTTGCTATTGAAGGTCTAGGTAGGAATAGTGCCGGGTAGGGGTCTAAAATTTTATATTCTTTCTATAGGTGAGGCGATTGAGCAACATAAAATTACATCGAAGAAACAGTTTCTATGGGAAGGTAATTGAAAGGGTCAATAATTGTTTCGTAATTTGAAGAAATTTCTGACGAGCAAATCCAGTTTTGACACTTATAAATTGCTGCAAAAATTTTAAATACAAGGCAAGTATTGAAATTATTTGATTTTTTAAGTTAACACCAAACCAGGGATTAATCTTCAGTACTAATTTGTCAACTACTGCTAGTTACCAAAATGCTAACAACATTTTGATCAAGCCAACACCCAGTTAAGAGCGCTACTAAATAGGTCGATAAAGTTTCGCCGAGACCATTTCCGCCGTAACCAGCAAGCAAAGCACAAGTTTAACTGTTAGCCAAGCTTGAAACTTATAGTGGCATCTCCACTCAGGGAAATTAGGATCCAAATTCAGGTCCAAATAAAGCTCAAATTCTACTCTAAATTGCAGTTTAAGTTCTTCAAATTCTGGTCCGAATTGTGGCTCGATTCCTTGTCCAAATTTGGACGTCTGATTCAAATTCTGGTCCATGTTCAGATCCAAATTTGGGTCCGAATTTTGGTTCAAATTCTGGTCCACATTCTGATCCCATTTCAAATTCAATATCTAGTCACATTCTGGTCCAAATTCTGATCGAAATTCTGATCCAAATCTGGTCCAAATTCCTTTTCCGGTCCCAGTCCCATTCGGGTCTACATTCTAGTCCAAATTAAGATACGAATTCTAGTCTAAATTCTGATCCCAAGTCTGGTTCAAATTCTGAACCAAATTCCAGTTCCAGTCTAGGTCTGAATCCTATTTTGATCTAAATTCAAGCCCGAATTGTGGTCTAAATTTAGATTCAACCTCAGGTCCAGATTAAAGTCCAAATTCTGGTCGGTATTTTGGTTCAAATTCTGGTCCAAACCAAGAAAATTCAGGTCCTAACTCTAATCAAAATATGGCCCAAATTTCTGTTTCTTTCTTAGTTCAAGTTTTTGTTTCAGAACCAAATTCTGATTCCATTTCAATTTCCAATTCTGTTCATATTTTGGTCTAAACTCTGGTTTAAATTTGGTCCAAATTTCTGTTCCGGTCCCAAACCTATTCTGGCCTAAATCTTGGTCCAAATTCTGGTCCGAATTATGATCCAAATTCTTATCTCAATTCTGGACGGTTCAAATTTGGTAGTTTGTTTTGAATTCCGGTCCAAGTTCTGTTCCCAATTCAGGTTCAAGTTCTGCTCCAGGTCCGGTCTAAATCCTGTCCCGATCCCAGCTCATTCGGGCCTAAACGCTGCTTCAAATTAAGGTAAAATTTTTGATTTCAAATTCTGATTCTGGACCAAATTCCTATTCCGGTCGCAGTTCCAATCTTGTCTAAATTCAAGTTCAAATTCTGGTCTGAATTCAGAACCAAGTTTAGGTCTAAATTGCGGCTTAAATTTTACTCTAAATTCTGGTCCGTATTCTGATCTAAGTTCCATTTCCAGTCTCAGTCCCATTCTGGTTCAAATTCAAGTCTAAATTGTGGTTCAAACTCTGATCCAAGTATGGTCAAAATTCCTGTTCCTGTCCCAGTCTCATTCTGGTCCAAGTTCTTGTCTGAATTCAGAACCAAATTCAGATCCTAATTTGGAATTCTAGCCCGAATTCTAATTGAAATTCTGGTCTACATACTAATACCATTTCAAATACAGATTCTGCTCATATTCTGGTCCAATGCTGATTCAAATTCCTATTCCGGTCCCAGTCCCATTCTGGTCTAAATCCTGGTCAAAATTATGATCCGAATTGTAGTACAAATTCTGATCCAGTTTAGGTCTCAATTCCATTCTGGTCTAAATTCAAGCCCGAGTTGTATTCTACATTTAGAATCAAACTCAGGTTCGAATTCCAGTCCAAATTCTGGTCGGAATTTTGGTTCAAATCCTGGTCCAAACCAAGCGAATTCAGGTCTTAACATTGTTAAAAATATGGCCCAAATTCCTGTTCCTTTCTCAGTCCCATTCTGTTTCAAGTTTTTGTTTCAGAACAAAATTCAGATTCCGTTTCAATTTTAAATTCTGCTCATATTCTGGTCCAAACTGTGATTTAAATTTGGTCCAAATTTCTATTCCGGTCCTAAACCTATTCTGGCCTACACCCTGGTCCAAATCCGAACTGAATTCCAAAATCTGATCCAAATTATGATTCAGATTCTTATCCCAACTGAATTCTGGTCTGAATGCTGGTTCAAATGTGTTTGTTTGATTCGAATTCTGGTCCAAATTCTGTTCCCAATTCAGGTTCAAGTTCTGCTCCGGTCTAAATCCTGTTCCGATCCCAGCCCATTCGGGTTTAAACGCTGCTCCAAATTAAATTCTGTCCCAAGTTCTGGTCCAAATTCTGATCCAAAATTCTCATCTTCATCATTGACCCAAATTAAGGTTTAAATTCTGCACCGAATTCTGGTTCACATTCTGTTTCAAATTTTAGACTAAATTCTGCTTTAAATTCTGTTCTGAATTTTGGTTTTGACCAATTTTTGGTCCACAAACTGGTCCGAATTCTGGTTCAAATACTGGTCCAAATTTATGCAGTAATTACGGTCCACATTCTGGTTCGGATTCCGCTTCTAATTCTAGTTCAAACTGTCGTCTGAATTCTGGTCCAAATATCCGATGCTGGCTCAAACTCTGGCTTAAATTTTGGCCTGAATTCAGGTCCACCTTATGATCGAATGTGAGGTCAAAATTGTGAACCAAATGGAGGCATTTAAATTGCAGTCTGAGTCTGGTCATAGTTGCGGTCCAAACTTGTACAAATTGTACTAATTCCTGTATAAATTCTGATCCAAATTTTAGTCCAAATACTGGTCCACATTGTGGTCCAAATTCTGGTTCAATTTTAATTTCTGAATTCCGGTTTAAATTATGGTTTAAATTGTGGTTTACATTCTGGTCTAAATTCTGGTTTATTTTCTGGACCAAATTTTAGTTCAAATTAAGGTCCACATTGTAGTCTAACTTTTCGTTCGAGTTCTGGTTCAAATTATGGTCCAAATTCTGCTTTAAATTCTGTTCCAAATTATGCTTCAAATTCTGGTCTAAACTCTGTTCCGAATTCTGGTTAAAGTTCTTGACCACAGTTTGGTCTAAATTCTAATTCAGGTTCTGGTCCAAGTTCTAGCCCAAATGTTAGTTCACATTCTGTCCCATAGTTTGGTCCACATTCTAATCCGAAAACTGGACTAATTTGTCTTCTAAATTCTGGTCCGAAATATGATCCAAATTCTGATTCAAATTGTGGTCCAAATAAGGGTTCAAATTTTGGCTCAAATACTCGTCTAAATTCTGGTCCAAACTCAGGTCCACTGAGCTCCGCATGAGGTCAAAACTGTGAGCAAAATAGGTCCATGTTTTGATCCAAATTCAGAGGCAAATTCAGGTTCAAATTCTAGTCTAAGTCTGGTCTTAGTTCTGGTCCAAACTTGTACAAATTATCCAAATTCTAGTATAAATTTTGAATACAATTCTGATCCATATTGTAGTCCAAATACTGGTCCAAATTCTGGATCAATTTTAATTTCTAAATTTTAGTTCAAATTATGGTTTAAAATATGATCCATTATCTGGTTTGAATTCTGGTTCATATTCTGGACCAAATTTTAGGTCAAATGATAGTTCGAATTGTAGTCCAACTTTTCGTTCGGATTCTGGCCCAATTTATGGTCCAAATTCTGATTGAAATTCTGTTCCAAACCCAGGCCCGAATTCTGATTAAAATTCTGGTCCTAATTATATTTCAAATTCTGACCTAAACTCTGTTCCGAATTTCTGGTTCTTGATCAAATTTTGGTTTAAATTCTGATTTAAATTCTGCTGCAAATTTTAGACCCAAATTTTAAAGTATTGGTCCACAATTTGACCCAAATTCTTGTTAGATTTATGGATTTATGGTCCGCATTCTGGTCCGAATTCTGTCTGACATTTTGGTCAGAAATCTGGTTCTGGTCTTCTAAATTCTGGTCCAAATTCTCGTCTACATTCTGATCTGAATTAAAGTTCAAATTCAGGTCCACCTTGATCTCCACATTGAAATTAAAGTTGTAAACTACATGGAAGACCAAATTTAGGATTATGGTTCAAATGTAGGTCCATATCCTGATACAGATTCAGGAGCCAATTCTGATTCAAATTATGGTCCAAATCTTGGTACAAATCCTTTTTTAAATTTTAGTCTAAGTCTGGTCTCAGTTCTGGTCCAAAGTTGTACACATTGTCCAAATTCTGGTTTAATTTTATTATCTAAATTCTGGGTCAAATTATGGCTTAAATTGTGGTCCATATTAACCGCCCGGTTAGCTTCGGGGTACGATGCTGGCCTAACAAACCTGTCGTCGTATGTTCGAATCTCGGCTGGGAGGTGCTGCTATAGAGTCAGTAGGATCGTTGCACTAGCCCCGTAATTGTCCTGTACTTTAATAACCGGCTGCAAAGTCTGTCGATAAAGAAGGATCAAGTTCTCAACAGGATATACCCATGGCTTTGCTTTTCTGTGGTCCTTATTCTGGTTTGAATTTTAGTCCAAATTCTGGTTCATATTTTAGACCAAATTTTAGTTCAAATTGTGGTCCAAATTGTAGTCCAATTTTTCGTTCGGATCCCGGCCCAAATTATGGTCCACATTCTAATTGAAAGTCTGTTCCCAATTCAGATCCGAATTCTGCTTTAAACTCTGTTCCGAATTCTGGTTAAAGTTCTTGATCAAATTTTGGTCTAAATTCTGATTCAAATTGTAGTCCCAATATCGGTCCACATTCTAACCCAAATTTTGGTCCGAAATGCGGTCCGCATTCTGCCCTAAATTCTGGTCCGTCTTTTAAATTCTGGACCGAATTTGGTCCAAATTCTAGTCCAAATATGAACTCATATTCTGGTTCAAATTCTGCCCAAATTCCCGTCTAAATTTTGATCTAAATTAAGGTCCAAAGTCAGGTCCATCTTGAGCTTCACAATGAGGACACAAATGAGGTCAAAATTGTGAACAAAATAGAGGCTCTAATGCAGGTCCCAATTTAGATACAAATGTAGCTTAATGTTTTGATCCAAATTCAGTGGCAAATTTTGCTACAAATTGTGGTTCAAATTTTATTTTAAATTCCAGTCTAAGTCTGGTCTCGTTTTTGGTCCAAACTTGTACAGAATAACTTGTACAGTTCAAAATTTGATACAAATTCCTGTCTTAATTCAGATGCAAATTGAGGTTAAAGTTTGTATTTAAATTTTGATCCAGCCTGATCAAAATTTTAGTTCAAATTGAGGTCCAAATTCAGCTCCAGTTTGACGTCTAAATTGAGGTCCAAGTTCCGGTCCACATTGAGGGTTAAATTTAAGCTCATTCAGGTCCAAATTTAGGTCATTCTGAGAAAAATTTAAGTCGAAATTCAGGACCTATTTATGTTCTAAATTCTAATATAACTTTAGTTCCGAGTTCTGAATCAAATTCTGATCTAAATTCTGTTTCAAAATCTGGTTCAGTCCCTGTCCCAGTTACAGTCTGTTTCAGTACCATTCTGGTTTAAATTGAAGTCCAAATTGTGGTCCGTATTCAGAACCTAATTCTGGCCCATATTAATGTCCGATTTCTAGTCCAAATTCTGCTCCGAATTTTGGTTCAAATTCTGGTGAAAGCCAAATTCAGGTCCAAAATATGATCCAAATTCCTGTTTCTGTCCTAGTCCCATTCTGGTTCAAGTTCTTGCCCGAACACAGAACCAAATGCAGGTCCAAACTAAGGGCCGAATTCTAGTTCAATTTGCTCCAAATTCTGATATTAATCCCGGGTTGAAATATGGCTCAAATTTGGAAGTTTGATTCAAATTCTGGTCTGAATTCTGTAACAAATTCTGATCCGAGTTTCGATTTCGGTTCAAATACTGGTCCAAATTCTGATCCCAAGTCCAATTCCGGTCCAAATTCATGTTCCGATCCTAGTCCAATCTGGTCTAATCTCTGTTACCCATTAGTGAAAATTCCTGTTCCGGTCCCAGTTCTAATCTTGTCTGAGTTCTGGCTCAAATTTCAGTCCCATTCTGGTCTAAATTCAACTACAAATTGTGGGTCGAATTCAGAACCAAATTCAGGTCTAAACTACGACCTGAATATTTTTCCGAATTCCGGTCCAAACTTTGTTTTAAATTCTGGCTCGAATTCTAACCTATTGCCCTATTGCTGTTCCGGCCCAGTTTCATTGTGGTCTAAACACTAGTCCAATTTATGGTCCGAATTCTATTCTAAATTCTGGTCCGAAGATTATTATTTACTATGGCTCATATTATGGTCCAAATTCACTGGTCTCCAGTGCCACGAGTACCCAGCGCTCGTCAGATATCGCTCCACTTGGTCTTGCCATTCTGGCATACATTCTGCTCCAAATCCAAATTCTGGTCTAAATTATGTTCTTAATTCTGGTGTGAATTCTGTTTCAAATTCTTGTCCAAATTCTAGTTTCAGTCTCATTCCCATTTTGGTCTAAATACTAGTCCAAATTTTATTCAGAACCAAACCCTGGTCTATATTAAGGTCCGATTTCTACTCCGAATTTTGGTTCAAATTCTGGTGAAAACCAAGCCAAATTCAGGTCCAAAATATGTTCCAAATTCCTTTGCCTGCTCTGGTCTCATTTTGGTTCTAGTTCTTGCCCGAACTCAAAACCAAATTCAGGCCCAAATTAAAGTTCAAATTCTAGTCCAAGTTCTGGCCCAAATTTTTGTTCCATTTCAGGTTCAAATTCTCATCCAAATCTAGTCCAAATGCCTGTTTCGGTACCAGTCCCATTCTCGTCTAAATTCTGGTCCAAATTAAGGTCCAAATTCGGGTCCAAATTCTGATTCTGGTTAATATTTTGTTCCAAGTTTTGGTTCAAGTTCTAGTCCAAATCCTGGTTCAAATTCTGACTTAAATTCTGGTTCGAATTCTAATCTAAATTAAAGGTTCAAATTCTGGTACAAACTGTGGTGCAATTATGGTACAAAGTCTGTTCCAAATTCAAGTTCAAATGCTGATCCAAACTGGTCCCAATCATGATCTCAATTTAGGTTATAGTTTTGGTCCGAGTTCAGGTTTAAATCCTGGTCCAAATTTTGACCCAAGTTAAGGTCCAATTCTAATCCCAATTTAGGTTCAAACTCTGGTCTAAATTCTAGTCCTAATCTCAGTCCCATTCTGGTCTAAATGCAAGTTCAAATTCTAGTTTGAATTCAGAGCCAATTTCTGGTCCAAATTAAGGTTTTAATTCTAGTCAGTAATTCTGATGCAAATCTAGTTCAAAATTCTGTTCCAGTTCCAGCCCATTATGGTCCAAATTAAAGGCGAACTCTGTTTAAAATTCTAGTCCAAACTCCCAAATCTGGTCCATTCGAATTCCAGTTCCAGTCTCATTTTGATCTAAAATTCAGGTCCGAAACTAATTCAAATTCTGGTCCAAGTTGTCCAGAATCTGGACCAAATTCCGATTCAAATTTAGGTTCCAACACTATTCCAAATTCTTACTCATATTCTGTCCCAAATTCTAGGGAAAATTCTAGTCCAAATCCGGGTGCAAATTCTGACCTAAATTCTGGTCCAAATTCTATTCTGAGTTGAGTCAAAATTCTGCTTCGAATTTGGGTGCAAGTTCTAGTTCAAAATTTGTTCTAAATTTTGGTCCAAATTGTAGTCTAAATTCTGATCCAAACTAGCCCGAATTCTAAGCTCAATTTAGGTTTTCGTTCTTGTCCCATTTAGTCCCAATACTTGTCCAAGTTCTGATCCAAATGGTCAAAAATTTTGATCCAAATTCTAGTCCACGTTCTGGTTCAAATTATATTTCTAAATTTTAGTTCAAACTATGGTTTAAATTGTGGTCCACATACTGGTCCAAATTCTGGTTGAAGTTCCGGATCACGTTTTGGTTCAAATTATGGGCCAAACTGTCCAGATTCTGACCCAAATTATGGTTCAAATTCTAGTCCAAATTTTGCTATGAATGCTAATTCCAGTCTCATTCTAATCCGAAATCTAGTTCAAATTCTGATCCAAACTGGTCCCATTTGAGGTTTAAATTCTGGTCCAAATTCTTTTCAATATTCTGATCCAAATTTTGATCTAAATTAAGGTCCCAACTCTAATCTAAATTCTGGTTCATATTGTGTCCCAAATTCTGGTCTAAATCCTGGTCCAAATTCTGACCCAGATTTTGGTTTGAATTGTGGTCCACATTCTGGTTCAAATTCTGACCCAAATTCTGCTTCAAATTCTGTTCCGACACTGATTCGAATTCAAGTTTAAGTTCTTGGCCTAATTCTGGTCCAAATTCCAATCCAAACTCTGGCCCTAATTTTGGTCCAAATTTTTCAAATTCTGTTTCAAATACTGATCCAAAATCTGGTTCAAATTATCGTTCAAATTCTGGTCTATGGTGAGGTCCAAATTCAGATCCACCTTGAGTTCCACATTGAGGTCGAAAGTGAGATCAAAATTGTGAACCAAGTGGAGGCCCAAATTCAGGTTCAAATGTAGGTCCATATTCTGATCCAAATTCAGGAGCAAATTCTAACCTAAATTCTAGTCTCAGTTCTGGTCCAAATTTGTACAAATTGTAGTTCAAAATTTGGTTCAAATTTAGCTCTATATTCAGTTGCAAATTGAGGTGAATGTTAAGATTCAAATTTCTATCCGGCCTAGTAAAAATTTTATTTCCAATTGAGGTCCAAATTAAACCAAATTGAGGTACAAATTTAAGTTCATTCAGGTCCAGATCTATGCTATTCTTAGGCAAATTAAAGTCTAAATTCAGGTCCAAATTATAGTCTAAATTCTAGTATAAATTAAGTCCCGAATTCTGGTCTAAATTCTGTTTCAAACTCTGGTTCAAATTCAGTCAGTCCCTGTCCCAGTCCCAGTCCCAGTCCCAGTCCCAGTCCCAGTCCCAGTCCCAGTCCCAGTCCCAGTCCCAGTCCCAGTCCCAGTCCCAGTCCCAGTCCCAGTCCCAGTCCCAGTCCCAGTCCCAGTCCCAGTCCCAGTCCCAGTCCCAGTCCCAGTCCCAGTCCCAGTCCCAGTCCCAGTCCCAGTCCCAGTCCCAGTCCCAGTCCCAGTCCCAGTCCCAGTCCCAGTCCCAGTCCCAGTCCCAGTCCCAGTCCCAGTCCCAGTCCCAGTCCCAGTCCCAGTCCCAGTCCCAGTCCCAGTCCCAGTCCCAGTCCCAGTCCCAGTCCCAGTCCCAGTCCCAGTCCCAGTCCCAGTCCCAGTTCCAGTTCTATTAACAATATTTGAGTAAACAAAAGACCGCGGAATCAGAATAACATTTTAGAGATGTACAGAAGTTTTCGATTGAAGTTCAGAAGTGGGATTTCAACTCAAAAATACTCTTTTTATAGATTTTTGAATAAAAGACCACCACAGTTAGTTAGTTAGTTAGTTAGTTAGTTAGATGGTTTACAGCAATTAACGTCTCAATACTTCAATAGGTTACTCAATCTCCTTTAACCTTTTCAACCACGGCTTCCTATGGCTCGTCCTGCAATGGCCTCAAGCAGTTATGGCGGTGTCTACGATCCGGAGGATCAGAGCGTTAAGCAGTTCGACTTTACCGAGCAATCAATCCGGAGAGGATTCATGCGCAAAGTGTACTCCATTTTAACGGTAATTTGATGTTTCTTTTTCACTGCACTAATCAAATTAAATCACCGTAAATCCACAGACCCAGCTCAGCGTCACTCTTGGCTTCATAGTGCTGTTCATGTATCACGGTCCTACCAAGCAGTGGGTTCAGCAGCATCCGGAAACGTTTTGGATTGCATTGGGCGTGATGTTCGTCACCCTCATAACCATGGCATGTTGCGGAAGCGTACGCCGAAAGGCTCCAGCAAACTTTATATTTTTAGCCCTTTTCACCGTTGCCGAATCGTTTCTTCTTGGCGTTACCACCGCTCTATTTAGATCGGAAGAGGTGAAACTTTTTTCCAATATAAAAACTAGCAGGGTAATTGATTAATTTCGATGGTTGTTACAGGTACTGCTAGCCGTTGGTATCACCGCTGCCGTCTGCTTGGCACTGACCTTGTTTGCGTTCCAAACCAAGTGGGACTTTACCGTCATGGGTGGCATCTTGTTTGTGGCCGTCATTATTTTGCTCGTGTTTGGACTCATCGCGGTGTTTTTTCCGGGCAAAACCATAACTCTCATTTATGCCAGTCTGGGAGTCCTGCTGTTCAGCATTTACCTGGTTTATGATACTCAACTCATGATGGGCGGCCAGCATAAGTACAGTATTAGTCCGGAGGAGTACGTTTTCGCCGCTCTGAACCTCTACTTGGATATTATCAATCTGTTTCTGTTCATTCTTACCCTTATCGGCGGTTCTCGCGACTAGGCTGTCAATTTTGTGTGAAATAATATTTTCCCCAATCTGGTTTTAGTTTTGTAATGGTCGACAAAACATAAAGAGAGATCATTGCTCACTTTTCATTACTCACTTCTTATTACTCATTTTTTCATGCTTTTTCGTGCATAAATTCAAATATTTAGGTATCACGTGGGTTTCGACTTTAAGGCTGCTTGCACTTACACGAAATCTCATTATAAACTGTTAAATCTGGCCCGATCAGCAACATCGTAGTCGCAGTTGATTGAATTCTAACAGCATAACGATATTCTTCTACAAAACCTTTCACTTTCCAGACATCAACTAGGTTTAGGTTCAATCGAAATTCGAAATAAACAATCGGCATCAGACCCATGTCAGCACATAGTGTGCTTACATGTGGTTTTTTAATTTATTTTTAAGTCGTGCTTGAAGTTTACACATTTTTCAATAGTGACACAATTGACATGAATTTTATAAAATTTTATAAAATTCATGTCAATTGTGTCACTATTGAAAAAATTATTTTTGAGCGTATAAAATATGAGTGAAAGGATTAATCTTTACTATTGTGCCGCTTTCCGTTTGGATAACTAGGCTAGCTGTTCATCGTTTTAATTGGCTTTTCCTGCAAGTGTGGATAGTTAAAGAGTTGGGTTAAATCGAGCTAATTTAACATCATGAATGCACCAAGGGTCCTGTATGCTCGATCTGCTCATTACCATAACCCTTCGTTCGTCTTTAATAATGACCACATACCGTTCTGATGAGAAAATAGGATCGATTCTACTTTTCCTCTGGTCTATAAGTAAGTCACGAACCGTAATACCAGCTTACTGCTTTCAGATTAGTTGTGTTTCAGTAACACACTCACGAACTTTCGTCCGATGAAGCTCATTGAAATTTTCGGAATCGAACGACTTCCATTAACTAGGACCAATAATCAGTTCTAAAGAGGTAACAGATTAGCCGTGAATGTGGGATCAGCGTGTCACGTTTGTGCACATATATATTATTGTATTGCTTTTAATTTAGCTTTAAATGATCCTGATTTTTGTCTTAGAACAGCCTCATTGCTCTGACGACATGTTTTTGCACTCTTACTCCTCTGTTTTCCCAAAAAAAGTCCATTTTCACTTTGAATGACAGAAAGCAGTGAAATCTCACGTTTGCAATTCTTCGTCCATTGTCTTCTTCTCTTGTGGAAATACTACGAAATATCATGAATATGTATCCGATATTGTCGAAAAATTTACCGGAACCATGAGTAGGGTAACCAACCTATTTTGAACCCCATCAGCAGCTGTACATAATTTGGACACTTGCATTTGATTTTGCTGTAAGTGTCCAAATTATGTACAGCTGCTGAGGGGGTCCAAAATACGTTGGTTACCCTAGATATTGCCAGAAAGTTTATTTCTAATATTCCAAAGCCCTTCGGGTAGAACAACGAGACAAACGGAAGTTACAGCTTGTTATGAAACAAGGTATTTCCAAAGATATCCTGAGTCATGAGAAGAATGTAATTAAAAGTATTTAACGAGAAACAACTACTTGATGAACAACCGCGGGTTATAGAAATGATGAAAATATTATTCGATTCTTATCGAAACAAGAGCCAGTAAGAGACGGATGATGGCCGTCCAGGATGGTACACAAACAAAACAGGCAGCTGGTTGCAGGTAATATTAGCAGTACCAACACTGTTGGTCCAACAGTGCATAAGCAATGGAAAAAAGTGGATCGAGCGTTAGAAACGTAAATGTAATGAAAGCACAACAAATCCCTCTGTTCAATAGACTACATATAATTACAAATAGTATGCTATTAGAATATAATCAAAACTGAAGTCTTGTTTGAAAACATTGACGACAGAATTCTTACATTGAGGAATCATACCGGAACGCAGTAGAGCGTTGTTTGATTTTGAATAGTAACCATTCATCAAAATAATTATTGGTCATAAGAAATGTCTGGACGCACGAACACGCTTTCTCAGCTTTAAGCCAACTTTTGGGAGATTGTTAATTTCCCAATCTCAAGATACAGCGTTTTGAAGCAAACAATTCACAATTTCTGATAAAAAATCAAGAAAAAAATTATATCAAATGCAATAGCACAAACGATTATCACAAGGTAGAAAGACCTCATATTTTCACTGACGTTATTGATGCAAACTGTAAACGAGAGAGCGGATATGAAAAAAGTATCTTGCACAAATTGCTTTCCCCGGCGAAGAACGATCGAGATCAAAGCAAGCCGCGACCGACCGAATTGACGTGAACAATTTTTGCGTCTGATTCTGTCCTTGATTTTATATTTATTCTAATTGAAAAGATGAAAATTACATGTTTTAAAGCTTATAGAAACAAACACCAGTGTAAATGAAGTGTAAAAAGTGAATTAGTGGGAAGAATAATAATAATGTTTTGGTTGACGAAGACTGTGGAAATTGAAACGAGGCTGAAGGCATTGCTAATGAAGATCACGAATTGGATGTGGATTGGCATTTGTACTGGTAGTTTGTACTTATACAAGAATCATGATAGATTGATTGATTGGCAGACCGAGTTGACATCCTGAAAGAAAAACATTTTGAAAAAATGTGTCTCTTTTTTGTGTCATTGTACAATACAGTGAGGAAAATTCGTTTAAACGCATGGTAATATTTTAATGTTTTAACCTAACAAAATATTATAAACAAACCATAATAATATCAAATCGTGGTTGCCAAAATTTGTAATATGCAGCAATACCGATTTCAATTTTAAGTCCTTCGAGAGTTGAGAAAAGGACAAAAATGGGTTTTAGTAAGGGAAATTCGTTTAAACGCATTTTAACTTTTATTGGTTCCAACAAGGATGTGAGCAATATTTTAACAGTTAACAATACTTAACATTTCGTTTGCTTTACGCTATTTTGAATTGTTTCGAAAATCCTGTCCGCAATCTAATCGACGAGCTTTTGCAGTATTGCGACATGAATGGATCTCCAAAGATTCTTTAACTGCAGTTTCGAGCTCCCGTACTGTTCCAAACTGTCATCCATCTTGGTTAACAAGCTGCACTAGAATACTCCAAAGGGTTTCAATTGGGTTTAACTCTGGGATACGTGTAGGCCATTTCAAAACATTGATTTCTCGCTCGCAATGTTCTCTTACTAACGTGGAAGGCTGCGTTATCTTACTGGAAAATGAAATCTTCTGCCATAATATTCTCGGTAAAGGGAGCCAAGACCTCTTGCAACAATTCTACGTACTTTTCGGACTCCATCGTGGTTGAAATCGTCACACTAGGTGTTATTCAGTTACGCGAAATGCAGCTCAAACCACAAACATTCCGCCATCAAAGTTTCTGTTCAGTTTGACTTCTGGTTCCTTCCTCAAATCACTCCAGTAATAAGCCCAGTAGTCGGGGCAAGCGAGATTGAGTTTCTTCTCGACCGAAAAATTTACACTGCTCCATTCTTTTTTCCACAACATGTGCTTTTGGGCGAATTCCATCCTAGCTTGGATATGAGATGGAGTAAGATTAGGTTTTTTGGACTTTTATGTGTACTTTAAGTGTCCACATCCTCGCAATATTTGTGCAATTCGCTTCTTTGTAATCGAGAGCCTAAGTTCCTCCTCTATTTCTGCAGAAGAATACCATCCTGTTTCGCCCAGCTGCACTATTCGATGACGGATAGTTTTTTATTTGGGCGTTCCTCTTGGTATACTTCTTTATACCAATATTTTTCACCTTTCTTGACTAGATTTCGTATTATTAGTTCGAATCGGTTTATTCTGCTTGCTATTTCACGGTTGCTTGATTCAACATCCTTCAATTTACGGGCCACTTTTGCTCTGAGTCACTTAAATACTTTCCTTTCACTATTTTGCCTTCTGACCAACAACATAAAAGTACCAGTCTATGTTTTGCTTACCTATGCAATCATAGTATACTAAAATGACAGCTAGCTAAGGATTTGTCCTCTCAGGAACGACCAAAAGCGGTTTTTGTTAGTATGCGCTTAAACGAATTTCCCAAACCATTATTAAATATGTTGGTTTATCGGAGTCATGAGTAGCATTCAAACCAAATCAATATATACACAAAATCTACTCTCAATTACCAGTCGCATAAAGTTGTATTGACATATTCTTTTTTGGTTGTTGAATCATATCAGCCAAAATTGACCATGCGTTTAAGGACAAGGTCGTCAGAGTCCATTTATGGCAGTCAGTATGGCACCGAATATCACCCTTCCCTTCCCTTCTTCAGTGTATCAACATGCTCTCAAAGACTCGGTAAACCATCACAAAAAAAATAAATTTAGTTCAGCTTACCTGCTAGCCGTAATCAGATCTTGCAACTCGAAGCACTAAACATTGCATTCTATAGGTTCTATTACTTTTTCGAGCATAACTTACACTAAATACTGAGATTTCTGCCCAATTAAAATTCATCACTATATTTTCACTTTTTCGCCGTCGATTTTTCTTTAATTTTTTACGGCCGTTCCATTCATCACATCACTCGCGAAACTTAACTTGAAACACAGAAAACTTTAATTTACCACCCGAACAGTTATCTGGTAAGATATTATAATGATTTTGCCCAAACTGTTCACTTGAATTGATATGAAAAACTTTACTTCGTTTCGATTGCAATTCCGAACCCGCGACCGTCGTTATTCATACGTTACCAAGGAAACGAAGGTGATGCCATATTTACGTTGAGCGTGAAATTGGCCAATAATTTTCACTAATAAATTAACGGTCGCAAAGTGTCGAAAATATACTTATAAAATTCTCTGATAATAAAATTCACCGTAAACAACATTTTATGTGATAGAATTACTGTCGGATCTAGTTCAACAGCAAAAATAGATACACGATTCTACGTTTCATAATTGTTCATAACAGATAATTACCTACTACTAGCAACTTAGCGTAAACTTAGCATTAACAAAACGATATTGGAAACAAGTACTGAAATCAGTAAAAATGCAGCTGGCCTCTGACGACCTTCACCTTAAACGAATTTTCCCCACTGTATTAGAGACTGTCCCAGAAAGGATGGCTGCATTCAGAAACCGCAGCCCTTTTGCGATCCTTTATGTTAACTCGATTTTAAGGCTGCTCTCAGTATCTGTGCAGCGGTAAATATTTTCCAACAGTGTTTCTTGAAAATGCGTAGGTTTTCTACAGAACAACATCGAAAAATCGTGTACAAATGTTGTATGAAACCTCGATTGTTATTGAGAAAGTTAGCGAAAATTAAAGACGTAATAAGAAAGGAGTGCGACCTGCGATCAAGAAGTTTAGTAAGGATAACTCGTTTGACGATAAACCGAAATCGGAACGAAAAAAGGTCCAAACAGCACTCTTTCGGTTAATTGTATAATGAAGGTGTTTGAGATAAAAAAGCAGGTTTCAGTACGGAGGGGGATTCGAAAAACCTCATGAAGAACGTTCGCAAAATGGTGTGTCAGCTTGCAAACAATCAGAGTCGTAGCGTGACATTGTGGCGCCCTTGGTGGGAACCCAATTTGGCGCCCCTCGTTTTCTAAATCAGTGTTCCTTCCAGGTTTATTTTTTTTCGTATTCGCCCCTTATCCAATACTACGCCGCACTTAACATGTTGGCGGTGCAAAAAGATATAAAAGATAATTCAATGAAACAAATTTTCATTAAATACTACCTTTATTAGGTCTTCTATAGAAGTAGCGCGACGCCCTGCAAGGTGGCTTTACAGGGGTTCACCGGAACCGTCACTATGGCCGATCAAAAGATAGACGTCGGCATATTATTCAATTCTTTCGTGGCCTTGGCGATCAGCGTGGCCTCAGTTTTGCCCACAAAATTATTGGAGTAAATGCTCCGTCTGAGCTTCGCCCAAGATTTTTCCATTGGTCTCAGTTGGGGGACGTTGGGAGTTGGAGATCATCGGTACAACATTTATCTTCAGCCGATTTATCGCCTCGATCTCTTGGCATGATGGCCATGTTCGGCCAAAGGACCACATCCGTTGCGCGATACTTCTTGACGAAGGCGGCAACTTTCTGTAGGTATTTCGTATTGCATGTTCGTATCTCTTCATTCTCAGTAAGCGTAAGCCCGGAACGAAACAAGAGCAGCTTGAATATTCTCTTCTTACTGATCGTCAGCCACAAAAGGATCTACTTCGGGAACTTGGCGCAGAAGATATTCTTGTTGGGAGACGTAAAGTACTCAGTCCTCTGCCAGTCGTTGCTGTCCAGCGTCAACTAGTTTTCATCACCCATTTTGACCTCTACATTGTGCTTCGCCCAAAAGATGTTTTTCACCAGTACCTTCAGCACCGTTTTCTTGGCGATTGTCTGCCACTCAAATACAGCCAGCCTAGACTTGCGCTTCCGCGCAAAAATGTCCATTTTGACCAAGTACTTCTTTACCGTTTAGCCGGTTACTCCGACCTCTCGGCCCAAGACGCGGAACGATGAGACCGTCTTGCTCTCGGTCTTCATCTTCAGCTTCTGCTGAACGTTATGGTCGAGCAGCACTGTCGGGCGGCCAGAAGCAGGCTTCCGTTCAACACTTTCGCCTTTCTCGCGGGAAAGGATGTGATAGTTGCCAGATTGGCTTTATTTAACGAATACGAAATTCTTCGCTACGGGGTAGAGCTGACAGCACGAACAAAGCATCTAGCGTAGTTGTTTGATTGTTTTTGCATGGAACTCAACAGGCTATTAGCATACATTCTTTCTGGGACAGTCTTTAACAGTTCTAGGCTGCAAGATCATCGAATCAGACGAAGGAAGGTAGATGTTTCTTACATCTGTTTAGAAAACAGTCAGACTTCTTTAAACCTTAACTTTGAGGGAAACTTTAAATGAGCCGTTATCGATAAATAACGACTTTGACTCGATTAATGTCCCTTTGTCGGTATTAAAATGCAACTTTAAATTTTAATAGAAAATTAGGCGGAAAATTTTACTTAAACTTAGACTCGAATGTGGACATGAAATGGGATTTCCTATTGACCTCAAATTATAATTATAATTCTATTTTTAACTCATTTGTGTGAGAAAAGGCGCGTCCAACTTGTGCAGATGATTACTGACATATTCAAATTGTTGGTTGAATGCTGGTTGGTCATAAATGGAAGGCGGGGCACCGACCTTTCAGAAGCAACTTATCGTAGACTGGCGGATCTATTTTGATGCAATTAATTTTTTTATCGCGAAAATATCGGTGTATTAGATGGAAAACGGCGCTCTTTCGGGCTACTGCACGAGGATTTTTTACATTATATTTCAGATAGAGGACGGGACAGATGCCCCAGTCTGGGAACCTCAGCGAACCTGAAACTGGATTTGAAATTAGACATAAAAATTCGACTTGGCATTAGACTTCAATTTGCATTCATGGTTAAGTTTGGATACGAACTTGAACTTGGATTTGAAGTTGGAATAACAGCACTTATATTAGGGTCAACTGAAGGCCTGGTTTGAAGCCTCAAATTAATTTGGAAATTGGACTTTGAATCCAGCTCAAAATTGGACTTAATGCGAGTAGCGGCAGATTACATTGCAGGAAATGTTATTCAAATTCAATTCATTTGCATTCACAGTTGCTGGCCTGCTGCTGAATATTTGATAGAAAAGTTTAAATGAAACTTTAAAATCGATCGTCATGATGAAGTAAAACCTGTTTCATTGACGTTGATTGAACAAATTTTGAATGAAGCGGTGCTGCTTCAGTTGAGTTTATTATTATTAGGACTTAAAATTGGGCTTAAAATGAGCTCGAAATCGGAGCTATACTCAACTTGAAATTGGACTTGAAATCCAACTTTAAATTTTAATGGAAAACTAAACAGAAAAGTTTACTTAAAATTGAACTCGAATGTGGACAAGAAATAGGATTTCCTATTTTTACGAAAAAGAAGAAAAATAGATGCCTGAAAAAATAAAGTCTTCTTTTTCTTTTTTCTTAAGCAGTGTTTTGTTTACAAAGTTATAAAAGTCTTTGCCAAGCTACTACCAACAAAACAAAAAAAAGTTTGTTCCAATACGTTGTGTAGTTTCTGAGAAAAAGGTACATAAAGTTTAAAAATCATGGTTTTTCAGGAGCGGCGTTCTATTCCGCCGAGGTTGTTCCACGCCGCACTGGAATGCTTATGTGTATGATCGTTTTTCGGCCACTTTCCGTGGTCGGATCATTACAAATTTAGTATCATAATAAGCGGAAAAGATTGCAAAATCAAAATCTGATATAAAAAAATAATGATTTTTTCAAAATTTTTGGTCATTCATGTCCCCTTAAGCTCCTTGAAATCAAGGGGAAGAAAGCGTGAACTTCCCGTACCAAATGCTTCCCATATAGACAATGATTTATTTACAGTCGTTGGGAGTATCATTGCTAATAAAGGTTTAAGTGACGCTCCGGACCATCGGGGATGAAGTAATGGCACTTTGACCAGAAGCTAGGCTGCAATTGGCGCCTTATTTCAAGAAGCATTGATCAGATCCAATGTACGAAAGTTGTACAATACGATGCTTGCTCGAAGTGCATCAAAATGGACGACGAAACATACAAGAGAGTCGACTATAAATCCTTGCTGGAACCAGGAACATAGTATTATACGATACGAGAAGGACAAGTCTGAAACATCCATTCAAGTTTGAAAAATTGGTATGAAGGCCTTATTGGTGGCTGCGGTAAAATTTCGCAACCGTTCATTACAACTACCTCGATGAACAGGGAAATATGCAGCAAGAGGTGTTTTCACACACATCTTCTATCGATTATTCGTAGCCACAAGGATCCTGTTGCCTTCTGGACAGATTTAGCTTGTTGGAAGTACGCGAAATCAACGGTGGAGTAATATATCTCCAAGGATGTAGCATTCGTTCTAAAGAACATGAACAATATTGGGCATTGACCAAAGCACACCTCAGGAAAAATGTCTCTCTAGTAGAATCCGTACAATAATTTGAAAAGGATTTGAAAAAAGTGCCAAAACTTGTCACTAAAAAGTCAGAGCTGAACCTCATGAAGAACATTTTCAAAAAGGTGCTTCAGCTTGCATACGATAGGCAGATAGCAGAAATTGAGAACACTAAACTGTTGAACTAATCTGATTTAATACTGTTATTCTAAGAAAAAAATGAATTTCTAACACTTTTGTTTTATTTGTACTAAAAATTGGGTGCCTCCATACTTTCTGGGACAGCATTCAGCAGTTCTGGGCTGCAAGATCATCGGATCAGCCATAAGAAGGTAGATGTTTCTTTCCACCTATTCAGAAAACAGTCAGACTTCCATAAACCCTAACAATATTCAAACGATGTATTGGAGTGGTACGAAACCAACGGAGTCACTTTCGTACCCAAGGACATGAACGCCTCCAACGCACCGGGACTAAGGCCCATCGAAAAATACTAGGCTATTATGAAGCAGGCACTGCGGAAGCATCCCAAGGAGGTCAAGTCTACGGAAGACATGAAGCCTGGCCTCGAATTGAACTCAAAATTAGATTTGAATTTGGACTTTAAACTGTAATTGAAATGAGACTTGCAATAGGACTGGAAGTGGAAGTTGAAATTCGATATGGAATAGGACTTGAAATCGCACTTGAAATTGATCTTAAAATCGGAGCTGAAGTTAGGCTAGAAATTGTTACCGTTTGCACATTTTACCCCATATACCACGTGCTATGCGAGAGAACGTGTATACTGCTATTCAGCATGACTTACGTCGGTTAGTATGTTGCAATAAATTGTCTAAAGTCGCGTCATATTTGTTATTGCTAATTTTTTCAAATAAAATGTAATGAATATTATTTATATATTAGGAGATAGGGCTAAATTGGGCACTAAAATAATTAATATACGGTCTAAAGGTAGGCTTAGAATAAGTAAACACACTAAACAAGAAAATTGCTGGATCTGGGAAAGCGGAAACACCAGACTGGAATGAGCACTGTGAGGAGAGTTGTTAGAGTAAGAAAGGAGGTTGAAAATGGGAGCAAAGGACAATTAGAGAATGTCGAAGCCAGTTATGTCAAACCATTTGTCATTAAACCACCAAAGACCTTTGCCTGTGTGGCTGACACGGTGGATATCGTCATATCTTACCGGTCGGAATGCGTTTATGCGTGTAAATGGAGCCAGTTCCCCTCCATTTCAAATACAATCACGTTTGCCCCAAGGAAGCCATCTGGGCCCATTGCGATTTATCCTTTTTGTGAACGATTTGAACTCTACGATTGTATCCCCTAAGTGTATGTTTGCCGACGACCTGAAGTTCTACCATGTAATAGCTTCGAGAGTTGATTGCTGTGCCTTACAATCCGACATTGATTCGTTACTAAATTGGTGCACTCTGAACGAAAAGGAGGTGAATGTGCAGAAATAGACAGATCACTTCATTTGACTATAAAATGGAAACAGCCAGTAACAGCCGGGTCGATTCCGTAAAAGATTTGGGCATTCTTTTGGATAGCAAACATTGTTTGCGAAAAATATAGCCAATTGAAGATCGAAGAGAGAGAAAAGTAAAAACCTGAAGTGAAGTACAAAAAGAGGATAGTTAAAGACTATCAAAATTAGATAGAATCAGGTAGGTATGAGTGGCAAGAAAAATGAAAATTGAAGGCAGAAATACTATAGAAAGATTCGTTTTGTTCTTCGCTTCCCAACCTCTAGGACCCATTATTGCTGATTTGCTCAAAGTCAAAAAAGCGGGTAAGCCGCGGTGAAAACGAACTACAAATTTAATTTGCAATTATACTAGAAGCTTGTTCAAGCTCAATAGGCCTTAAAATTCGCCTTAAAATGAGTTCCAAATAGAAACCATACTCAACTTGAAATTGGACCTAAAATCCAACTGTAAATTTTAATTCAAATTAGACATAAATTTTATTTAAAATTGAAGATGAATGAAGTTGTGAAATATGACTTGAAATTGATCTCGAATTCGATTTGATATGAGCAAATTGGACACAAAATAGAACTTGAAATCAGACATAGGAATGTACTTGAAATAAGACTTAGCACTGAGCTTAAAATTGAAACTTAATTAGACGTGAGTTAAAATACAACGTGTGATTATATGGAATAAGACTTTTTTTGGCATGCAATTTGGATTACAAATTGAACTAAAGGTGGATTTTAAATTGAACATTAAATTAAACTCGCAGCTGGAATTCAATTTAGACTTCAAATTAAACAATAGATTGAATTTGAATTAGGACTTAGTATTAAGCTTGAAATTGGACATAAACTAGGACTTAATGTTGGACTAATTCAGATTTGAAACTTTTCTTCAATTTGAGCTCAAAGTTGGACTTGAAAATAGACATGAATTTAAACTTGAAATGTGATTTGCTTGCTTACTCGCTTGAAACTGGCATGAAAGTGGTCTTGAACTTGAACCAATTTAAATTAGCAGCTTTACTTCAAATTGAGCTGGAATGTAAACCTAAAACTGCAATTGAATTGGTACGGCAAAATGACTTGAAATGAGACTTAAAATTGGACTAATTTGTAGTTCTTGTAGATTTGTAGTCCTATAGACATGAAATTGGAATGGAAATGGAACTTGACATTGGACTTAAAGCTTGATTTGAGACTGGATTTTTTTCCCTGCGTAGATTATTTATCGCAAAAATGCCGGGCTTTAAACAAATTAAAATCTGATCACACCTTGAGCAATTATTTTGACGTAGGACTACGTCTTTGTTTATTAAACTGGATAGGGTAGCACTTTGTGAAAACGAAAACAGAAGTGTAACGTTCGAATGAAAGATTTCAAATGCTTATAACATCTATACTACTGAACGAAACATAACTGTTAATATGTCGTTGGAAAGATACAATTTCCAGCATTTTTATAGTTACTCACTGATAATAATCTTTCATATGTTTAATAGTGAAAATGTATGTAAAAACAAGGTCAAATTTCGTTAACATGGATGGAAGGAATGAAGGAACCTACGTGCCTGTTGCCATCAGGGGTGTGAAATTGTCAAAATTTGACGGAATAAACATCCATGGATGGTGACAACTCTGAATTAGCCTTCAAATCGAAAATAACAACTAATAATAGTTAAATTATAGCTAATGGGCTGTGTTTAAAGGCTTTCTGATTAGTTTCAGTTGTTTTAAAATGAATAAATCAGTATAAGTAGGTATTGCCATTCATGCCAAAAGGGAAAGACATCCGATTGGCTCTTCATATTGGCGCTGAACTTGCTTTGGCATGGATGTTATTTGTAACCAATGGCCCTTTTAAGGGCCACCAACAAACTAAATGAAGGTTGAATAAAATTTTTCGTAATCTGCACTTCGCATTTATAATTGCAAATTAACTTTCTTGTAAAAATATTTAGTTTATCGTACCTAAAACGCTAAATATATGCTACTTTTGTGGCGTTCCCTTCAAACTACTAAGCTACAACACTGTAAAATTCCCTAAAACAATTTTTGCTGTTGCTGATACATCAAAGAGATATTTTCAGCTGAAAGATAATTTTATCTTCACTTATTACTTGATGTTTAAGGCAAACAAGGCTGATTGATGAATGATATTCACATTTATATTGAACATTTACTAGGAGCTCGAATGTCATGATAATTTTGTGCCTTCCGGGACGGCATTTTGGCTAATTCACTCACCTATAAGAAACGAACGAGGATCTGAACCTCACGAGCGGTTTCCGTAGCGCATCTGCTGTATTTACCAAACTTTTTGCAGAATAAAAGCGTAAATCTGTAACTAAATATGCGAACAAAACTGAGTAAACTGCGAAATTCGCATCAAAATAGTCGCGTATAGCCGAGAGTATCGCGTAAAATTCGCATTTCACGTGAAGATAAGTCCGAGTAAAACTAAAAATTTGTATTAAAAAACCACGCAAATTCCGAAATTTTCGCAAAAACAAAAACAAACTGTGTAAACAATTCGGGTAGAAAAACCGCATCTTTACCAAGATTTGCGTAAAATAAAACTACGTAAATTCCAAAATTCCCCATTAAACACTTTTAACAGGTTTTGTTGAATCTTAGAAGGCTGATGCTTTTTAAAAATGTCTGTTTTGATGTTTGTTTTCTTACTGTGCTAATCAAAGTTGGCGTAGAAATGTTATGATCGGGTGATTAAGAAAAGGAGGTGAATTAAATAAGCTTTAATTCAGTTTTAATGTAATGATAAGTGAACAATTATAACAATTCCTTTGGAATTAAAATACACACTGTTTGATTTTTCGGTTCAAGGATAGCAACAATAATTGATGATTTGATTTTTTGAAGCTTGTAACACCAACTTATTAGATTCTACTGATTGCAATACAAGAGGGAATAGCTTCAGTTTAACCATTTTTCCTTTTATTCTTTGTATACAGTAAAAATGTTTGTTGGGAAGAACATGTATCATGCTTAGAGATTGTTTTTATTCTTTTAACACATATTTTGTGTCCGGCGATTACAAAGTTTGCGAGTTCAATGTCAATTACGTGTCGTTTTACCCTACAGCCAGTTTATGAGTACTTTTTTACCATTTCAACACACACTTTTAATGAAAAATTCTAAGCAAGGGCTTGTCGCAAAAACCATTTGCAGTTTCACAAACCTTCTGTCGATCTTTAATGATAACTATTTCCTCAATTTTTCAAATGTTTACCTTCCGGCCAGCCAGCACGTGGGTTGCCTTTTTTCGTCGCCATTTACGCCGCTGTCGTAGCTTTACGGCAAACAAAGCAAGGCTGTTGCCGCTCGCCTCCACGTTCGCTGCTTCTTCCATTTGCATCCCTTCGAGAGTGCACCAAGAATGCACCAGCTTTCGCCTAAATTAGCTGCCCTCAAAAATGCACCGCTATTAAATTAATCGCACTTAAGACACAGCTTATTACACAACGTTTCCACTTCGCGGACGCCATCTTCGCCATCGCCATCCCACGTACGACAGCCTGCCACTGCACTGCCACTGTGCTGGCGCTGCGCTGGCACTACGCATGAGGCGAATGTCTGCCACCGCCCGCCGCCTCCACGTTTTCGGTCGAGATGAGGTCCGAAATCACATTGACAAATTTGCGTAACGCATTGGAATACACTTTTTGTTCCACTAATCTCCAATCAATAAAATCCCAAATTAGTTATTTTAAACAGTAAATTACGCGAACCAGTTGGAACAACCGCTTGGCGGTCGAAATTATGCTGAAATGTTCGCCCGGCCGTCGATTAAAGGTGATTACGATGTTTGTCTTTTTTCTCCCACCGTACGTACCGGCGACGCAGCCATCTTGTCCGGTGGAAACACACTCTACCGGCCGCTCGCTCGGCGGTGGGTGAGTGTGCGAGGGTCAGTCAGCTCTACACACAACATTCACTTTCTCTTTCGTTCGTCCACCGTACGGGATGGGACGGGGCGCCTACTGCGGTACTATGGTGTGGGTGGTCCAGTGGGTGGGTGGATTTCGGTTCTGCTGTGTGTTCTTTTTTTTTCCAGGACGCACAACAGTAAAATCGTTCCAACCGGCCTACTGTGTTTTGCTGCCGAAGTATCGAGAAAGCGCGGAAGGAGATGCGCACGCACTACTGCTTCTAATCGAACTGACGGCTGCTCTGTGATCCGCAAAGGGGTGCAAATTTTTCAGATGGAAAGCACACATCATCCCTTCTGCTTTGCTGCTACTGCTGCTGTTCGGCTCTCAACGCGGCAAAATTTAAAAAAAGCATTCGAAACGGGTTGCAACCGGGTGTATTACGCACAGAAGCAGCAGCAGCATAAAACCGACGTCGTCGTCATCGGGAAGGTATGAGGCGCGTTTTAAAGTTTTTTTTTCGGGTGCTTTTTTGTGCGCTCTCCCTTCGCTTCATTACTGCAGTGTATTGTTGTTTAGTTGCTCGCAAAAGGGCTTTCGCTTTCGATTGCCTTGCTACCCCCTCTGTCTGCTGCTCTGTGCAAACCGGACCAGTAACCGGTTGAAGCAGTCGAACGCTGCTCCTCACTCACCTTAGTCGAAAGCCGGCCGAGCCGGAGGAACCGAAGATGGTAAACTGACGGAGATTGTCCTACTCCACACCACACTGACGGCCAAGGGTTGTGCACAGTGGGTTCAAGAGTTGTGTTAGTGATTTGTAAAATTACGGTTTTGGAAGCAAAAAGAAATCGAAAATTCTAAAAGGATCTGTGATGTTACGTATAAGAGGCCTGTAATTATAAATTATACAAAAAATAGAAATATGAAAACTTATGCATTGTATTAAAATTGCTTTTTATGTCAAAATAAATCCCTTATGGCACTGTCTTTTGGGATTATTGAGTGATATTGCAATAAGATTTTATGGATTTATCTATAAAAGAAGAAAAATATGTAAGTTGAGACTATTTTACCGTAGTTTAATTACAACTTAAAATTTATTTTAATCATAAAAAAACCTTATCAAGCTGAAAATTTATCCTCTTTGTTGGGATTTCTGATTGTATTTGAATATGGCTCATTTCTAATGCTAAAAATACACTCAAGCAAGCTCAAGGTTTGTCTAGAAAACCATTTGCAATGCGTACAAAAATGACAAAATCACAAGAATTGAAGATTTTAAGCTCTGCACAGGAAAACTTAGAGATAACATCGAGATAACCGATCTTGGAAAACAGAGTTCTTGAATCGGTAATTTGGAGTTTTCTGAATTTTAGATTTTCAATCAAAATTTTTGTTTTGTTTTGATTTTGAACGTTTGCAAAATATAAACATTCTTCGATTATAGATTTTTGTATTGGTTTGATTTACGACTTAATTGTTTTTATGCTTTTGTATGCACCAGTTTGCTAGAGTTCATTTCAGAATGAAGAATTTGAAGCTTTGTTCACACGTGTGAAGCTTATACACGTTATTTTGTGTAACGAAAGCTTTAGTGATAACATAACGCGTTAAAATGTTGTGACTTATCCCTCCGTCCGGTAGCACGAAGGATTGCTTCCGGTATTCCATGTGGTCGTGCAAAAATTTCATATGTTTCAACTAGACTCACTTCTGTTTTGGTCGCAACATAGCACACAATTACGCAGCTCATAATTTTTCGGTGGAAATCCTTCTCGTCGCTTCCAGTTCCACCCTTCTTCTTTGGCATGTCTTTCACAATCTACTAATATTCCTCGATCTGCCTATACCCACTCCTTAGGAACTACAGCGACGCCATTGTCGTTGTACCACTGTGGGTTCTAATTTGAATAGTGAAAGAACACCTAAATTCAACCTCAGGCTGTTCCAGAAAAGGCAGCAACCTCTTCTGAAGACAACCCTTTTGGAAAAACTCCTGGTTGATGATTTTAGCAATTACCAGAGCGTCACTTTATAGTCAACAGCTGCAGATAGCTTGTTAAAATAAGACAAGCTGTCCAGTAACTTGTCCAAAAACGGCCTTGCAGTACGTTTTATCATCCATAGCGACGCAATCGTATTTCGTCGTAGAGCTTCCTGCAGCGTTTCTTTGCCACCGAATTGGACTTCGCGTTATGATTATGGTAATGGTATGGGCAATTCTGTTTCTTCCAGGTTTCCCGTCCATGATTAGATGTTCTCCAAATCGTTTCAGGAAATCACATACTTTGGATTTAGGATAATTCAACAGTTCAGCCAACTCGCTAGTGGATTGTCCGAAATTTTTATTGCGAGCGAGCAGAATCGATTCGCGAAGCACTTGATATAAACATGCGAACTTATCCTGACAACATATGCCTACTACGATTCTGTACTTTCTTAATGTCAGCAGTGATGCCAGATCTACGGATTTATCAGTAGTTCTACGGATTTAGGAATTTTCTACGGACCTACGGATCAAGTGCTCAAATCTACGGATTTTTATAAACTTTGCGGAAAAGATCATTGCATTGCGGAAAGTATCATTTAGTGACAAAAAGTACGTGTACGCTCATGCAATGAATAATATCCCGAAAAGCATAACTTTATTTTTTTCTGAGAGAAAGAAGCGAATTGAATACTTTTCTCTAATGAGAAATGTATTAAAAAAGAAAGATTTGCTTTATTGCTGTTAATGAAATATATATATTGGTGAAAGTGCGGCAAAATGGCTAAATATTTTCATTTTTATTTTTTCCCGCATTTTGGCAGCTCCGTAATTTGATTTCTGTAATGCGATAGAACTTCAAAATCAAGCGAATAAAGTTGTTCTTTTTAATCACGTAGATGGAATCCTTGTTCAATACGCATTAATATTCAATATGCTCTTTTTACGCGACAAACAAAAACTCTTGGACCTTCAGAAAGCGATGAAAAGACGACTAAAATAAATAGAAAAGACAACGAAGAGCCGGCAAAAGACAGCGGAATGTTGACGGAAATGTGAATAGAAGTCAATGGAACTGTGATGAAAAGATGGCAAAAATACGATAAAAAGACAACAAAAACCGCAACAAAAAAAACACGACAAAAAATGGAAAAGAGATATTTAAAAACTGTCAAATAGTCGATAAAACTTACAAAAAAGTACAAAAAGATGGCGAATATACGTCATCAAAAAGAGGCCGAAAGAACAACGAAAGGACAAAAAAATACAAGAATTTTGTTGTCTTGGCAACAAGTAGGACGAGAGATGATAAAGAGATGACAATGAAAACGAAGAAAAGGCGTCAAAATGTCATAAAACGAAAATACAATGGAAAGCAAAAAAAATCATGAAAAGACGATAAAAATATAACAGAGAAATGACAATGAGATAACGAATACGGAGAAAAGTTAATAAGGAGATTACAAAAAGTCGGATAAATGGTTCCGTAAAAGCAACGATAACAGACAATGCAAGGTAGCGAAAAGACGATCAAAGAACCATGAAACGACAGCAAATAATCGACGAACAGGCAGTGAAATACCTGCGAAGAAATATGACGAAGAAGTGAAGACAAGTAGACGAAAAGTTGAAAGACGTCGAAAATACTGTTGAAAGATGCCAAAAACGCTACAAACAGCGACAAAATTGCCAGAAAAGCCATACAACCCAACAAACATTTTTGTTGAATAACAGCTTATCAAGCGCTTGATACCCGGTAATTAGCTGTACAATGGTGGAATAAACTACTATTCAGAAAAAATGTTTTGGGAAAACGACGAAAAGGCTGTAAATAGATGTAGCCTTTGGCTACAGGTATTAGAGAAACAATTCAAAGTCAGCAAAACAATGACAGGCTATGTTAAAAAAGTCACTAATGACGATGCCATCAAACCAAAAACGTCACAAAAAGCAATAAAAAATGACAAACAGATCACGGAATAGAGACAAAAAGGCGTTGATAGAATACCAGATGTTAAAAATAACGAAAAAACGACAAGCAAACGTTAAAAGACAACAAAAAAACGAGAGGTCAACACGGTGTAGTGGTTAGCATTCACATCTCTCACGTCGAGGACTAGGGTTCAAATTCCAGTCCCACAGAAACCACGCTGACCCAAGCTGTTATAGTGACTATGATTACATTAAAACAAACAAAAACGACAAGAAGATGACAATAACGGCAGAAAAGTTGACGGAGTACAGCAAAACAAAAAAAACGAAAAATTAAATACAAAATACAAAATAACCAAACGACGAAAAATGAAGAATTAAAATAAAGGCTAAAGGCGAATGACGAACGTCAAGATTATGCGTTCTTGAATAATATAGAGGAAATTTGAAATGTATCATAAACTGATTCGATTCAAAAAAAATATTAATTTGTTTCAAATGCAATCAAGAATACTTATGCGATAAAAAATGTCACTTTTTAGCAAAACTGAGAAACACTTTCTTCTGTGATTAAAACACAGATGTTAAAACTATGGATTTTTCTTCGGCAAAACCTGGCATCACGTCAGTCGGATACATTGTGAAAACTTTAACTGATAAAATAAACCAATGGCCATATTAGTTTGGTCGGATTTTTTCGTGTTCAGCCTTTAAATATGGGGTAGTTGGTGACATCGACGGTGGAGTACCAAATTAAAGATCTAGTGGTGAGGCCACTAAACACGACGATTGACGACGACCTGCAGTTTTTGTGTTGTTTTGGGCAGATACGTGTCACATCTTGCAGGCATACAATGGAACGGATTTCATGTAGGGTGATCTGATTTGTGCTCCAGCGTCCCCTGCGAAATAACAACGATTGTTAGTGTTCACACTCATCGATTTGATTTTTACGACATTTACTATGAGACAGGCTGCCTTGGAGCTGCTCAGGAGGGGACAGATTATGTGGCAAACTGCCATATTCAAGTATGGCAAAATTGACCGCCTCGGATAGGCAGAATTTAAAACAGTTTTGTATGGGATAGTTGTAGGGCTTGTTATCTAGTTCATCACTTTCCGTGGGAGGCGCACGTTTTCTGCTTTTCTTGTATTTGGTCCTCAACGCATTAATTTTTAATTCCACTCGTATTTCGCTGTCAGTTTGGCGTAGATTGTTTTCACCATTACAAAGTTCCTTACTGTGATATTAAAGCCATCTGCGAAACCTAGTAGTTGGCTACCTTTGTGAAAAAGCGTCCTTCTCTTTGCACTACTCCTTCGTGATCGTCGTGGTGTCCGATGGTGATATTTAGTTCATTCCTTGCTTGGGTGTTACTAGAGTGACTCTCTTAGCTGGTTCCTTTAAAACGCTGACCATTACCTCAGATTCAACTTCGGAATTGGCAGCATCCGATAACCAAGACTAGGTTTCAGCGACCTCCTTTTCGCCTGCTATTTCCAGATTCGATGCCATTCCGGCTCCGGTGATATGGAATGTAGCGTGCGTGACTGCATTTATTCGCCGTTCGTATTTATTTTATTTATTTATTCATTTATTTCTTCTTCGACCTCATCTGACATTGCTGTCTTGATGAGAGAACGATGGGGAAAAGCCTTTGTATAAAAACCCCATATCTTTTCACATAATACAACAAAATTTACGGAAGACATTAATATAACAGATATAATATAACAAATATGCGTCCTTCCGTGAGCTGCTATCCACTCCTAATTGAAGATTCCAAAGAGCGTCGTTTCAATCTGTTTTTGAAAGCCGATGCCGAGATAGTGTAGTCGAAAAGATTGTAGGCTTCGTTGAACTGACGAGAGATCGAGATAATCGGTTCGTTGCGTCCGTAGTCCGTTCTCCGGAACTCCAGTCTCAGCAGGTCTCTCCGGCGTAAAGAGATTGATGGCACGTTGATATTTAATTTGTTTAGAATGTTAGGTGCATCAATGGCGCCCAACAACAGTTTTCCGGCAAATATTGCTCTGATGGAGTCACGTCTGCTGCGTAGAGTAATTTTTCCCAGCAATCTACACCGGACATCGTATGAAGGCATGTTGGCTACGTTATTCCATGGAAGCAATCTGAGGGCAAATCTTGTGAACTTCTTCTGGACAGCTTCAATTTGGGCAATCCAAAGGTCCATATAGGGACTCCATATTAGATAACCAGTCTCGAGGTATGATCGCGCAAGCTGTGTGGATCCATGAAGTCTTTCGTTGTCCGCATGATGAATCCTAGATTGCGATTTGCTTTTGCAATCATACTAGAATAATGATCGCGAAAAGTGAGACTCGTATCTCCTCGTGAGATGACTCCCAGATCCTTCACAGTATCTACACGCTCTAGCTGAGTACCACAGATGTGGTAATTCGAGGTGATCGGTGCGGTTTAACGGCTAAACGAAATTATAGAACATTTTTGAGCGCTAATCGTCATGCGATTTCTCAGGCACCAGTCTTGAAAATAATCGATCACCCGCTGAAGTTCCTTGCAGTCCTCAACGCTCCGTATAGTGATGTATATCTGCAGATCGTCAGCATACACCAGGCGTAGTCCAGATGGAAGCAAGTAGCATATGTCATTGAAGAATATCGAGAATAATAGTCCAAGACATCACGAGGGACATTCACCAAAGCATTATCAATCAGGCGAGTGGGAATCGACTCCTGGAGAAAAATATCAGCAAAGTGTTTTGCAAATAAATTGCACTTTTCTTCACGAGTATTGGCTTCTTCAGTGTTGAGGAAGACAGTTGTTGGTAAACCATTATCCTTTCTCTTCTGATTCATGAATGACAAAAAACCTTTTGGGTATCGCTTGAGATTTGATTCAATACGCTTTGTGTACCTTACATAGAGCAATTTGTTGTACGACCTGTATCTGCCGCTAGCGATGTTGAATGTTTCTTTTCAGATAGGAGTCCTCATGTTAGCGTAGTGTTTTAATGCCTTGGCTTTACGACGTTTCAATGTCCTTAAAAAGAAATTGGGCCATGGTGGTTTTCTTCGAGGAAGAGGAGCTGGGACGTAGTCGCAAAATAATTGGTTTAGAGTACTGACAAGCGGTTCAACAGCGCCGTCGACGTTTTGTACATTCCAGAGAGTGCTCCAATCGATATTGGCAAGAACAAATTTGAGAGCATCAAAGTCTGTTCTGTTGAAGTCAAATTCATTGATGCAGTCAACTTTTTCATACCGGAAAGGTTTATTACACGTCAATGAGACAGTGAAGGCTGGGTGGCTGGGATCCAGGCCTATTAAAGGATCGTCTACAGCAAGAACTGTGCACTTTTGGGTGGCATCGGTATTGATTAAGACAAGGTCCAGGATGCGATCACGAGAGTTTGTGATATGATTCATCTGATTCATGTCTAGCATGGCAAATCCATCAAGAAGACAGCAATTTGCTTGAGAAAAACTAGAGCAATATGTATCTGCGTATAAATATCCTGAAGGTGCGGTTGACCATACAAGGCCAGGCTGGTTATAATCTCCCCAGAGAAGATGGTAATCGCAGGATTGCAGAGAATTGTTGCTATCCTGAGCAGAACGCAGATGTTTCTCCAAGGTTCTGACATCACTGGAGATATCCGGAGACAGATAGGCGGCACCAATAGCAAACGCGCAGTCCTCTAAAAAAATATTCACCCAAAGATGCTCGATCGAACTGTCAACAGGAATTGTAGAGAAAGCTGAGCCAAGGCGGTTAGTAACAGCAATGATTACACCACCGCCTCTTTTTTTCGTAGATGAATCGGCATTGCGATCATTACGATACACTGTGAATCGGTTTCCAAATAGCTGTGGAGAGCAGAAATGGTCGTTCAGCCACGACTCAGTGATAACAATGACGTCATAGTTAGACTCCGAAGTAGCAAGAAAGAAGTCGTCAACTTTGGTTCGTAATCCTCTAGTATTTTGATAGTACACGGTGAGGCAGCTCTCGTTTAACTGTGCCGGAATTGAGACTGGCAGCTTCGGTGTTGTTTACGGGATGTAGGAGGCCGGAAGTAATCCGGTCGGACGGGTCTGGAGAGTAGAAACTCTATCAAACCGTGCAGAGTCTGACCCCGCTTCGGCAGGACATATAATTGTAGAATTACCTGGAAAACTAATACCCGGGATGTCATCAGGTTATACTCTGGTTGCTAGCTGTTATAGTTGATACGTTGTTTTGTTAATTTTAGCCGTTTTTTAGGAAGCGAGCAGCTGTGACTCCAAGCAGCATGGCCAACGTCGAGTGGTTCATCATTCTGCTTGCGAAGACGGTTTTGCTCCTTGCAATTGATGCAAACTTCGGTTTGCGATGGACAATCACGAACATTCTGAAGCGTTCACATTGCACTGTACAGTATTCATCGTCCGGACAAAGCCGGCGCTTGCGGCTGCCCGAAAACTGGCTTATGAGAATAAAGGCCAATAAATAGATCACCACAGCACTTATCGAGGATGGATAATTGAGATGAAATTTTCAGCGAAAAACTCAATTTATACCGTACAACACAGCAGAATACTTTTCTGTCGCGAATCAAAATAGCCAGACGTACTGGTAGTGATAACTACAAACGGCGAAAAGCTGCAAAAACACGCAATAAACAGATAGAACTGATCGCACTTGTAATCAAGCAACTGCACACTTACACTTTGCTGATTACTATTAATTTTCTTAATTACTGGCTTTACAAGAAAATTTCCGAATATCCAGGTTCGACTCATACAACCGTTGCTTACATACATACTTTAACACCTAACTGCTAGACAAATTTGTAAAGAGCAGTTAGCGACTAGCAGTTGGTGAATTTCCAGTTTTCTTTCTGCACATTTATGCGAAAGATTTCATGCGTTAAAGTGGAAGAGTTTAAGGTAAGGCATATATTTGGACGGCACCCCCAATCAGCATCGTGTGGCAGGACCACATAGTCAAATAGGTTTTATTCCTAAGGAACTTTTATTAAAATACCTTGCATCAACTCCACCGGAAATGTCGTGATTTCCCAGATATTGATAAAGTGCTGACACACATATCGCTCAATTAGCTTCGAGGTACGATGTTGGTCTAATAAGCCGGACGTCGTATGTTCGAATGTCGGCTGGGCGATGATGCTAGAGTCAATAGGATAGTTGCACTAGCCCCATAAATGTCCTGTACTCGAATAACCGGCTGCGAAGTCTGTCGATAAAGAACTTGACCCTTCTTAAAGACGTTTGAAATCCAAAGTTTTGCTTTTTGATGCACATTTGCGCTGACAATACTGAGTCAGCTTTCAATTTTAACTTACGACAAGTTGTGGGCCTCACGTGCTACTGGTTTTATTTGCCTACGATGATTAAGTTCTGTGCTTGGACAGCATCTTTTCATTGGTTTTGGCGGTGGCGGTGACCCTACTCCTCTATACCGTGAATTAAACTTTCGTAACAGTTTGAGTCCTTCAAATTCGGCCTACGTCTCGCCGCTCGTATGATGCCTTGCATTTCTTCTCCAATTGATAGGTATAGAAGCTAAGATTTTCGCGATACTTCGGCCATTCTTTTCACATTCTATTTGCTGGCCTGCTCAGGAAGGGAGTTAACCCAGGTGCTCTTGTCCCGTATACAAGAATTTTCAACTTTTTTAGTTTTAGACCATATCACAAGGCTCCGCAATTATATTGGAGCAGATCAACAACATTCCAAGAGTTTCTTCTCTTCTACTAGCGTTCGCTGACTTCGAAAAGGTATTCGACCGACTCATCGCTAAACAATCTCGACCTAGAACACGACATTGTCTAGCTCGCACAATGCCGAATCGATATGGTGAGATGACTATTCTAATGACTATTCTGCAGTTAGATGACTATTCTAAGAGCTTCCAGGCAGCAATTTTCACAGTAACTAAAAACGATGACACCCCGTTAGGCATACGGACGTTAGGCATACAGACGCGAGGCATAGTACGCTAGGCATAATGGATATAAGGCATACGGATACAAGACATATAGACGCGAGGCCGAATGGACACGAGGCCGCACAGACGCGAGGCCGAATAGACGCAAGGCCGAATAGACACGAGGCCGAATAGACGTGAGGCCGAATGGACACGAGGCCGAATGGACACGAGGCCGAATGGACGCGAGGCCGAATGGACACGTGGTCGAATGGACACGAGGCAGAACAGATACGATGGCCTAAAGATGTGCGGAGCAAAAGCAAAGCATGTAGCATACGACGTGCCAGGCGGTTAATCCAAAATTGATCCAATTACCGATTGGTTCAATGTAATATGCCAACCGTTTGTTTACGAAAACAAAACACAGAATGACTTCTTTGATAAAACACGGTGTCTCTTTAAACACTGAAAACAATCAGAGGTGCCATTTTCCATTTTCGATTTTTTTATGTTTAGCGGTGTAGGGTGTTAATGTTCTAATGTCCAAATTTTATAGAGTTAATTACAGGTAAGAGGAGCTATTGAGAATGCACCAACCAAGGATCATAACCTCATGCGGCCTCGCCAGAGTTATACAATTGCGCATTTAGATGTAATAATTTTATCGAACACCAATTCTAAACACTAAACAGAAATGGTTCATTCCACGTCAAGTGACCGAGAAAAAGTACAAACTTGTAATCGACCTTCTCGGATTTGAACCAAATTTTGTCAGATTGTTCGTTTCAGGTCAGCAAGAAAAAATCCTAAGTTCGGTGCCGATTGGACGTTCCCTCAATTAATGAAAGACCTCCATGTTTAATGAAAAGACGCGTTTTTTGTCAAATCCTCTCATTTTTCAGCGCGTCGATAGCTTCTAGATTTTACCTCCTTTGTTTGTTGCTGCTATGATACTAATATTGATTTAATTAGTGTGGGGAACGGGGAAGAAAAACGGAAAATTTAGTCATTAAGTCAAAAATTTACTTTTTTCATAAAAATATATCTGCTTTCGTGAATGTTATTATTAGAAACGCCATTATATTAACTTTTAGCTGATGGCTGTGAAGTCTGTTGGGCTGCCCCCCCGCAGTGGCCGGCGCTTCCGACGGCGGGTCACCGGCGAACACTCGCCGTTGCCTGCGGCCGGCTCGCCCTGAATCATCTAGAAAACGTGCGATACTAACATGCTAAAATAGTTTCATATCTTTTGACAAGTATAACTCATAACACGGTTAACTGAGCTTACTTTTGTCACTCCAATTCAATTGAATTAGCGAATACGCCTCAAATGTTTTTAGCGATCTATTGGAAAAATTGTCATACATTCGGATTAGTGTTACATTTGGGCTACTGTCACATTTAGGCAAGTGCCCTTCGGCCATGTGGTATTTGGGTTAGTGTGATAAAACCCTCCGCAAAACCCCCGTTATCAAAAAAATCACAGAAAATGAAATTTGCGTTAGGCCAAGATTTGAATTGGATCTTTTACGCTGTATAAAACTTCGAAATGAAATGCAAAGCCAGGTGACACACCTTGTGCCAGCAGAACACAACTGTGTGTTTAGCTTGAAAAAAAAAACAGAAATCGACTTTCTTTGTCGTCGATGCGAGGACTAGGAAAAACTAGCTAAGGTCAGTAGTCCTAGGAAAGCGAACCGGTTCGCCCTGCATCATCTTAAAAGCGTTTGCAGCATATGGCTAGTAAGCCGACACTTCGGTTCTCATTGTTGTGTAGGTGGTCTAATGTCTATTCGGCCTCGTGTCCATTCGGCCTCGCGTCCATTCGGCCTTACGTCTATTCGGCCTCTCGTCCATTCGACCTCTCGTCCATTCGGCCTCTCGTCCATTCGGCCTCACGTCTATTCGGCCTCTCGTCCATTCGGCCTTGCGACTATTCGGCCTTGCGTCCATTATGCCTTTTGGCAGTATGCCTTTCATCCAGTATGCCTCATATCCATTATGCCTGACGTCTGTATGCCTAGCGTACTATGCCTTGCGTCCTTATGCCTAACGTCTGTATGCCTCGTGTCCCGTCCCCACTAAAAACTTAATCTATCACTAAAAATCCCACCGACTTCACAGTAGCGGGAGTACAGTGGGAGCAGGTGGAAGTCTTTCAAGATCCAGACAACGCCTGATGGTGGTAATAAGACCGATTTAACCATTATAGGATTAGGAAGGCCAGTGATGTTTGCGAAACATCTGGCGCTCAAACTGGATAAATCTATATACAAGAGCCCAAATTTTTAACTCAAACGTTAAATCCGTATTGCTGTATGCCTTCGAAACGTAGTGCGTCTCTGCGGAGACAAAGCAAAAACTTCAGGTATTTCTTAATTGCTGCTTGCGATATATTTTTCGTGCCTGGTGGACTGACTACTGGATATCCAATGAGGAACTCCATCGTTGATGTCATCAACGGCCGAGAGCAACAAAAATTTGAGAACGCAGGGGGAAGTGGATCGAACACACCTTCAGGAAAGGAGCGAACGAAATCTGCAGAGAAGCATTCGACTGGAATTCACAAGGACAGTGTAGAAGAGGCAGACCCATAAGCTGCTCATGGCGACGCAACTTAGCGGATATCCTTGGCTATCCGGGCTGTGGATGAGAATTTGTCCTAGCGACAGGTAGTGTAAGCCATGGCGGGTGACCTCCGATTTCATTCCTTTGTTCTGCCGAACCGGCACCGCATGGACCAATAAGTAAAGTAAGCAAAGCTAGTACTGTGTTGTATCAGTCTATGCTATACATTATAATTATAACCATACATCTCAAATTTTTTTCTGCAATTGATGTGCTTGTGGTCCGAACTATTGTGCTGTCCCAAATTTATGCGTGTACAAGTGTTTATAAAATTGACATATCTCTGATATCAAGGAGCTGCCAATTAAATTCAAGGGAAGCAATGAGCATAGAGAAAATGAATCAATACAAAACTGTCTATGTGTGCTGCGATTGAAAGTTAGCGTTGGCGTTAGCAAAGGTACACTAGAAATGACTAATATTTTCCATAATTTCCAGTTGAGTTTTAAACTGAATGTGTTTGCTTAAAAAAACTGTTTCACTATTCTGAATTGTTTAAGTTCTGTTTAACTATGTTCAAAAATTTGAAGCTGTGAATTTGTTGCATCAAAATTCCTTAATTTTTAAAAAATTGAATTGAATTACAATATCCTTATTGCACATGCACATCACAACTACATGTGTCGCTAAACTGCAGTCGTCTCCCTTTCCTTAGAGTAATGCAAATACAACACCGTCTACGTCACTTTTCCCACTGTTTCACCCTGTTGCATCGAAATCTCGACACAAATCTTTACCGTAGGGAATCACATTAACAGGCTGCAACGCAAGGTCAGCTCTCCTTGCTTGGTTTCATTTTAAAGTTTACCTTCCCCCGGCTGGGCGCGAAGGTAAGAATAAGAACGAGTGATGTACGGGATGATTTCTCAACAGAAAAAAAACAAGGAATGGGAAATATCCTATTCCTTTCCAGTTCCACTGCATCTGCTACCGTGTGCTATGGGTTCAACGAATTTTCGGTAGATTTGCTCCGTTTTTTTACTTCTTCTTTTGTAGGTACAATAGATCAACTCTCTCTTCGTCCTGGCTATGGGCAAAGGGTGATGTTTGTTGTTTCCTTTCAAAGTTCATTGATCCGACCGGGCGTTGACCGCCCGGCAGCATCTTAGAGGATTGTACGTTCGTTCCCACAGGTTGCATTTGCTGGATTTTATCCTGCAATAAAAATTGGTCTTATTTCATAGAAGCGCCTTTCTCTGCCCCTTTCAAGTGGCTTCGGGTTCATCGGTTTTTTTTTTCTCTACCAACTCCTTGATCCGCTTCGCTTTATCGTTGATGATCTGATATCCTCCCATTATTTTCAAACTTTTTATTTTTTTTTGGCACAGCTGCCGAAAATAACACGCTAGGGTCCAAAAGTTTAGTGCCAAATAATGAAATAACCTACTTCGGAATCACCCCTTGCACACCCTTGCCTAATGCCTACCACAATGATGTTTTTTTCTCGAGTTGATCTTATTGCTTTTTTTTTGGGAAAAATTCGATTTTTTTTCGATTTTCGGCTGCTGCGTACGGATGACGTCAGCAGAAAATCAGTTACTGCACTTCCGTATTGCTGTTGCTGCTGCTGATGATGATGATGGTCGGGTGCAACCGTACAGCGGAAGGGGTCTGTCTGTCTGCCTGTCGAATGTATGCGCGACGCGGATTACTACGATTAGGTTCGGGTTGCGCGCTGCTGATGTTTTCCCCCTTTTATTTCGTAATTCAGTTTTTTTTGCGTTCGTCTGCGCTGCGCAAGGCATGAAGGTAAAGGAAGGTTTGAACCCCTTATTGTAAAGTGCTGTCTGTTCGGTCCCCGGCATTTGGAAACCCCTTTTCCGGCCGGGTTGGGTGAAAAAATTCAGGATTAACGCAACTCCGTTTTCGATGTACGGTTCCGTCGATGCGATGCCTGCGGGGTAAATCCTTATTTTTTAACGGTTTTGTACCGGACCGGTAGTGATGAATGCGAGATTGGAAACCGGCGACGGATTCCAGTTTGCTTTGTTAGAATGATATTGTAGTTTTTTTTCTCTTTCTCTTCTCCTCCAGACTAGGCGAGCGCGGCCTTAAAAATTGGCGGATCACGCAGACAAATCTGTGAATTGAAATAAATTGTAACTGGTTGAGTATGATGAAATGTGTGCTCATGGTGAGTTCTTTTTTTTTCGGGTTTTCCATTCATTTATGAACCCCGATGGTTGGAGATGTTTTGTTGAAAGTTTTGCAGCTGTCGTAAAATGATCGGGTGCAATATGCTCGGAAGAATGTATTTATTTTAATCAAAACCGGTTTAGGCGGCTGATGATGGAGTGCTGTTGGCTTTTGAATTTGCCGGACGTTGCAACTCTCTGTCCGATGACAATCTTCTTGTAACGAATTAAACCGTTGTTGAATGTTTCATGTCCGACTGTTTCTACTTTTAGTAGTTGTAATTAAAAATTCAATGATCAGTCTCAGCTTTAAGCAACAAATTTTATTTTTCGATTGAAAAGAAAAACTTTCATCATAGTATTTTTCTAGTATTTCTGTTGGTCTAATGATGATCCAGTTATTACTAAAATATATTAGGGACCGTCGCTTACACGCTACATGAAATTTGAAAACTAGCTACAGTTTAAAATTCTGTGTTTTTACTCGTTTTATAGATGAATTATTTAGTAACGTTTAGTAGCTCAATGATAAGGTGAGTAGTAGGCTATTTTTTTCAATTTACTCGAAAAACATGCTTGGCGGTCACAGCAAAGCACTTGTCGCAGCAACCTACGCTTTGGTTGAATGTTTACTTTCAAGGATTTTTTGCTCGGTTATGCAACTCCCCGTCAGGGTTGCCACATGCACAGATTTTTCTGTGTTTAACAGGTATTTGAAAGAAATCGCCTGTACAGAATCTGTATGCATAGAATACAGATTTTCGCCACATTACACAGATTAAACAGATTTTTGAGCTTTTGCATGAGAGTGAAAGAGACGGAAATAGTTGGAAAAATGACTCTCTATCTCTTTCACACTCATTGTTTTGCATTGGACAGATTTTTGCACAGATATTTTTCCTCGCCGTACAGATTGTCAGATTTTTCCAACAAAAAACACAGAATTATATGTGGCATCCCTGCTCCCCGTTACAAGCGACGCATAATCAATGGCATTAGGATCAAATGGGTAAAGCCCATATTTTTTGAACCCATTTCTTAAAGTTTGTTCGACATTATACATCCTGTCCGCGACTTATTTAAGTAGAGACGCAAACTGTTTTCTTGGAAGAATCTCACTTGCACGACTGATCCGCCAATGCTCTAGTTCTTGATTCCAGTAAACTTTTAACGGAACGGACGAAAAAACTGACATCAAAGGGTTTTGTTACTTTTGTGGTTTCTTTGCAAAAGTCCGCTGTGTCCGCTGTGCTTGTGCATTTGTCACTCCTTTGGATTTCATTGTAAAATTGATGATGCAAACCCGAATTGAGTGCTTACTGGAAAACCAGCATTAGCCATTTTGATAATTCACTCGTAGATTTTCAATTCTTCCTGCCTTGAAAATTTGGTGTTCGCTCCTGATTCGGACTTGGCGTACTTTTTGGTGGTTTGCATCCCGCAATATACTGGCCGGAATTCCGAACAACGCCACTCACTTTTCCGCTGGTAATTCCGCTCACTGCGAAACCTGAAGTAGATCAATCAAACGAATGAAATAATAGTAAATTCTTTCAAAATCCTAGTAAATGCGCTTATACTACTTACCTATGTGACACGAATTAATCACAAAAAACTACATTTTGGAGCTGATAAACCTTCAAGAAATTGAGACTTTTGTTTAGCAAACACACAGAAATGCCGTTTCAAGCTGCTGCCTAATGGAATAACTTTTATTCTGACCTGTTTTACGAATTAAAAGTTGAAGGTTTTTGACAGTAGTGTTGAATTAACATGACATACTATGATTGCATAGATATAGACAGACAGACAGACAGACAGACAGACAGACAGACAGACAGACAGACAGACAGACAGACAGACAGACAGACAGACAGACAGACAGACAGACAGACAGACAGACAGACAGACAGACAGACAGACAGACAGACAGACAGACAGACAGACAGACAGACAGACAGACAGACAGACAGACAGACAGACAGACAGACAGACAGACAGACAGACAGACAGACAGACAGACAGACAGACAGACAGACAGACAGACAGACAGACAGACAGACAGACAGACAGACAGACAGACAGACAGACAGACAGACAGACAGACAGACAGACAGACAGACAGACAGACAGACAGACAGACAGACAGACAGACAGACAGACAGACAGACAGACAGACAGACAGACAGACAGACAGACAGACAGACAGACAGACAGACAGACAGACAGACAGACAGACAGACAGACAGACAGACAGACAGACAGACAGACAGACAGACAGACAGACAGACAGACAGACAGACAGACAGACAGACAGACAGACAGACAGACAGACAGACAGACAGACAGACAGACAGACAGACAGACAGACAGACAGACAGACAGACAGACAGACAGACAGACAGACAGACAGACAGACAGACAGACAGACAGACAGACAGACAGACAGACAGACAGACAGACAGACAGACAGACAGACAGACAGACAGACAGACAGACAGACAGACAGACAGACAGACAGACAGACAGACAGACAGACAGACAGACAGACAGACAGACAGACAGACAGACAGACAGACAGACAGACAGACAGACAGACAGACAGACAGACAGACAGACAGACAGACAGACAGACAGACAGACAGACAGACAGACAGACAGACAGACAGACAGACAGACAGACAGACAGACAGACAGACAGACAGACAGACAGACAGACAGACAGACAGACAGACAGACAGACAGACAGACAGACAGACAGACAGACAGACAGACAGACAGACAGACAGACAGACAGACAGACAGACAGACAGACAGACAGACAGACAGACAGACAGACAGACAGACAGACAGACAGACAGACAGACAGACAGACAGACAGACAGACAGACAGACAGACAGACAGACAGACAGACAGACAGACAGACAGACAGACAGACAGACAGACAGACAGACAGACAGACAGACAGACAGACAGACAGACAGACAGACAGACAGACAGACAGACAGACAGACAGACAGACAGACAGACAGACAGACAGACAGACAGACAGACAGACAGACAGACAGACAGACAGACAGACAGACAGACAGACAGACAGACAGACAGACAGACAGACAGACAGACAGACAGACAGACAGACAGACAGACAGACAGACAGACAGACAGACAGACAGACAGACAGACAGACAGACAGACAGACAGACAGACAGACAGACAGACAGACAGACAGACAGACAGACAGACAGACAGACAGACAGACAGACAGACAGACAGACAGACAGACAGACAGACAGACAGACAGACAGACAGACAGACAGACAGACAGCGGCGATCGTGAGTCAGAACTCACTAAAAGTAAGGATCCCTGCTTTAGAAGAACCGTCATTGTCAAGTCACCAATCATCTATTGCTGATCCAAAAGACAAAAGATAAGGCTGATAACAAAAACGATATAGTTTTGGACAACGAAACGAGTAAGATGTGGATTGAAGCTGCCCACGTTTGGTGCTTTACAGGTTTTGTGTTCATACTGCTCAAATGCTGCGAAGGCCTAATGGGGAGAACAAAAATGAGCATGATGAAAGAAAATCTTACCTGGAGGTTAAATTCCACTGAGCAGGTGAGTTCGTGTTATTTAATTGATTATTAAAATTTATTTTCAAAATTTTTTCTCTTAGGACAAATGAAAACTATGAGTTATTCAATCAATCGCTTTAACGTCGACGTTTTCATCTACAAAATTCTTGGAGCATAGACCAAAGCGCCAACCAAAGTGAAATCCACAATGGAATCTCAAATTTCACATATTTTTGGACATATTTTCTTCTATGAAATTGCCGATGAAATATTTGTTAACATTTGTTGTGAAAATAAACATCTTCCATACAACTGTATCTATTTTAATTTAACTTAACGCCCAGCCGAGATTCAACCATCCGAGAACTGGCTAGTTGTCGTCGTCGTAACTCTAAGCTAACCGGGAGGTCAAAACAGGTTAATGTGTTTAATATTTAATCTCATTAAGTTGTGCCTATTATATTGAATTAGGCTGTTATTTTTTGTAGTATTTAAATTTATTATTTGGCGCTCCTCAAAAAGGTGCCTCTTCTGAGTTGAAACAGTTACAGAAAAGGTGATAGAGTCCTCATCTCGTCCTAACGAAATGGCTTAGGACCACTATGAACCTAGACCAATTTAATGTCTGTGTTGGCGACACCACTTCGTAGAATAATGTTGTTGCGTGAGTTCCGTATGACCCCTCATTCTTCCAACAGTCGAGTCTAACTCAAACGTTATGCTCAGAAATCTAACGTCAAAATATAACATAAAATTATTGAAAGTCAGTACACAGAAATATAAACATAGCTTGATACTCAAAGTTCTACTCAACGTATTACATGAACCATGTAAAGCAAAAGATTCTTTTGTAACCGAGAAGTTCTAGCTCAGCGGGGAATTTTCGATAGGCAAATTATAGTGGATCTATGGCTATATGTATGAGTTAACTAGACATCGTATATTATAAGGTTTTTACACAAGAGGGGTTTTCAATTATACAGTGGACCCCCGTTCGTTTGAACGATTCCTCATGCAAACTAACGGGGTTACTTTTTAATGTGAACAACTGGTAACCCGAAATATGCTGAAACCTGTGTGAACTGGCCGCCCTGCTCTTTGTTATTGTTTTGGTGGTTTGTTTTAGTTGGAAGTTGCAAGTGCGAATATTGCATTTTCTGATCGGATTTCTATCTTAATCGTTAGGAAAACGACATGTGAAACCGATTAAACACGCTAGGTCAGTACAAACAAATCGTGTTTATGTGCATTGTCTGCATAAACAAATGATGTCATGTTGAGAATGACGTTTGAACCATTTTTAATTTGCACGTCGTGCAAACCAACGGGATTCAAATTAAAAAGTGTTCAGATTAAAAATGGTCAAACGAACGGGGGTCCACGGTACCTTACATACATTTGTACTTGAAGTGAGGTGCGGGGGGGGGGGGGGGTATTCTCCCATTAATCTCGATGATAAGCCCAGTAGGCATTGGGCCTCGATGACCATACTCGACTGTAACGATGACCTTAGCGAACACCGGCCCTCACCGGTAACGACGAACGAGAATTCAGCAAGCATCGGTCCTAACCGGTAATAACGTCTGTAGTAGATTCTCCGCAGACACCCCGGTCCCTACCAACAATGCGGGGATTAACGAATGTACCATACTGATCGGCTTCTACCGGCAATGGCTGCTAAAGATAATTGATCACAAGAATCGGTTCCAACCGGAAATGATGGATGAAGATGGCTTACCGCAGGCACCGGTTTCTACCGGCAATGGTGGATAGAGATGGCTTCCTAAATCCACCCGACAATGACCGATGGTTGATGATTCAAAACGAGCACAGGCAGCTACTGGCAACCGTAATAATCGACGTGCGACATTGAAAACCGTAATAATCGACGTGCGACATTCGGTTTTATTCTTGTTCCGTGTGTCGCAACTATGTTGCAGTGGTGCACTGTATAGCGCATCAATGTGCGAACACTAAGGCCAGGAGGAGGCCAAGTTGAAGGAGATAGAGGAGGAGCCGGATTACTTGAAGCAAAAGTACGAGTTGATGGCGCAGATAGAGGACGAAAAGGAATCCAGTAATCACTGCGCTACCATCGACCACAGCTTCCTCGATCGTAGGAATTTCTCAGATGAGTTCACTGAATCAGGGTATGCTGTGTCCGGATTCCACAATTCCGATCCGCGGTGACAATGTCACAGCTTTGGCGAAGTCTTACGAGGCTCTAGCGGTAACATCAATACCCGGAAGTATCTCGTCCGGTGTATTTACAATCCCAGTGACTGTAGTGGCAACAGTCGGTGAAAGCTTTGTCACGTCTGTAGTTGCGACTCCAATTGTGTCTTCCGCAATTGCTTCATCTGTGCCGGCGATTCCCAGTTCAACGTTGTACTTCGTATTCACGTTTGCCTACTCCGTATTCGTATTCGGGAACAAATGCAGTTTCGAACTCTGCTGGTTTGGTTCCGCATGGTTTGAGTGCTGGTTATGCGCATCAATAACAGTCATCGCAAGTACCGATTCCAGTTCTGCGTCAGGAGTCAGCGAAGCTGTGATTAATCCATCGGTCAGTGTGATAGGACCAACCAGCGCTCAGTTGGCGGCTAGACAAGTCATGCCTCTATGGTACAAATTGCACAATACTTGCCGTTATACACTGTAGTCAGTTGATAGTCCGTAACCTGAAAATCCATATACTTACCTGTAGGTCCCAAGAAACATTTATGCGCTGAATAAACTTTTTGGCAGTCATAATTATTCAGCCATAGCTGAATATGCATCGAATAAAATTTATGTAAACAACTGTACAATACTTATTCAGCCGAAATTGGAGAACTTATTCAACCTATTTTATTCGAGGCGGAAAAAAACACTTGTTCAGCCGTTATATCGCCTCTGTGCGCCTTGTTTCCAGCTTAGCGCAAATTGGTTATTTAAAAACGCGCATAAACCTCTATTAAGCTACATTACAGCTTCAAAGCAGCTATTAGCAAGCCCGAAGCTTGACTTTGATGTTTAAGAGCTGAAAAAATGTTTTTATTTCTAATACTAAACCATAGTTCAGCCACAAGTTGAATAAATTCAGCTAAAAAACGTTTGATCAGCCTGGAATTGTTACTTGGGTAACTGCTTTCAAAGCTGCAATGGAGCTTAAGAGAGGCTTTTGCGTGTTTTTAAATAACCAATTTGCGCAATTCTGTCAATTCTATTTTTAGAACGAGAAATAGTTTTGCAATGCTTTTTCAGTCGCCTAATCAACGTCTTATCAACCTTTATGCAGTCAACAAATAATCTATTTTTAAATTTAAAAAAGAATAGAACGCGTCATATTTATTTTGCTTTGGCGTCATATGCTATGTTTTAAATTTTGAATAACTTGAATTCGTATATGCAAGCTAATTAAAATTGCATGTCGTCATCTTTCGGGAATTGAACCGCCATCTTCTGATCCATAAGCACTCATCGTATGATCCGCCCCATCTGCATCTGCAGAACAGACAGTGAAAATATCTTTACACTTGAAGCACCTGAGGCAGAACTATGGTTTAGTTTTAGAAATAAAAAACTTTTTTCAGCTCTTAAACATCTAAGTCAAGCTTCGGGCTTGCTAATAGCTGCTTTGAAGCTGTAATGTAGCTTAATAGAGGCTTATGCGCGTTTTTAAATAACCAATTTGCGCTAAGCTGGAAACAAGGCGCACAGAGGGGATATAACGGCTAAACAAGTGTTTTTTCCGCCTCGAATAAAATAGGTTGAATAAATTCTCCAATTTCGGCTGAATAAGCATTGTACAGTTGTCTATATAAATTTTATTCGATGCATATTTAGAGTAGAATCAATATATATAGAATGCCAGTGTCGCTGTTTTTCTACAGGACTCATGGTGGTAAACATGATGCTAACAATCTGTATCAAGTCTGTGAATCGGGAGCTTCATTGTCAAAGTTGCTCATTGTTATTTATCTGTTCTTTATTTGTGCGCTGGTTGGTGCTGTCATCAGTGCGCTCATCGCTGTGTTTTCATGCCAGTGAAATGTTTTTAAACGTTCTTTTTCTTTCGTCCGGATGAATTGAATCCCACAACTGCGCCCTTTTGCACCGATTTTTTTTAGAAATTTGCAACAAGCGAAGTTTCCAATCACATTACTTGGCAGTTATATTTGAAATTTTAAACTGGTTGTCAAAGTTTGACAATGAGATTCCCCTTTTGATGAATCTCAGGCACACACATATGCATATATAATGTAAATACATTATCTGAGCATGTGTGATGTTTACCACGCGTACTGCAGTGACACTGGCATTCTATATATATATTGATTATACTATTGTGTGTCATAAAAATGCTGATATTTTTAATAATTTGTGTTGGATAGGACGAGAATAGGCAATTACGACGAAGCAGCAACATACCCTAACTAATTTTACATCGTGTGTCATGGAAAACCATGATATTTGTAGTCATTTGTATTCGCGTGCGTAATGGCGGCTAGTGGGTACAACTTTCGGAAAACGCTTGCAAACCTTTGGCAAATTTACTCACGTCAGGTTGATATTTCCAGCCTTGATTGTTGTTGTAGAACTTTCAAGCGTACGTGAGCGGAATTCTCAAAAGCAAATAAACGCGCGAAAAGGTGGAATGGATAGAACGGGAATAGGCAATTACTACGACGAAGCAGTAACAAACCCTATTTGATAATGGTAGTGGTGAGTCAGAGCCCTGCTTTACAGGTATAACAACAAACAAGACTGATAATCGAAAACCGATAAAGGTTTGAGCTTTTTCGAACCCACGAATGCGGCTTATGATAGTTTCAGTTACACATTGGAAAACGAAACTGGTAGGATGTGGTTAGAAGTTGTCACCGTTTGGGGTTTTATAATATGTGTTGGGTTCTTACTCAGACACCTGTACGACGATCTAATAGGCGGAAGAGTAATGAACAACATGTTGAATGAAATTTATTCCTGTAGGTGTGTTCGTATTAATTATTTAATGGTTAAAATTAATTTTTCAATTTTTTTTTTCGCAGGGGATATAAAAACGATGTTTTATACGATATTCACTTGCATAAACGGCGACGTTTGCATTCACTGAGTTCTTGGAGCACGGACTAAAGCGCAAATCAAAGTGAATGAAGCCTCCAATTTTCCCTACTTTTGGACATAGAGTAATGGACCCCCTTCGTCATACGTGAACACGATCCATACTTTATTACTAGTTTTTAAAAGAATTATATCTCCAAAAGCATTGCATACTACTGTCACTTGAAAAATAACGTTTTTGCAAGTTATTTTCAGGGGTACGAATTAAGCGAGGGAACGTCGCTCATTTCTACTTTTTCCCTATTTTGCTTACTTTTTCTACTTTTTCCCTATGCCGGGAAAGTAGACGAAAACCCGCTGCAGATGGACCCATCCAGCACCCTGGATGGCATCACCGATGAAATCAATTGTTAAACTTTTTGAAAATAAATATCTTCCAATCAACTGAGTCTATGTTAATCTAATCTAGTTCTCCATTGCAATGTGTTGTCCGAAAAAAAACCAGGGCAAAGACTTGTTTACGAAGCTAATGCGCATGTATTTGTGTAGGACGGCATGACAAATGTTATTCTGCAAAATTTCTCCAGGTCAGGTAAGTTTTCCTGGCTGTAGAATAACGACGATGCCTTGGGTGAGTTATTTTCATTTATGAATGACGGAAATTTAAACGATTAGTCGATATTTTCTTATTCGTCGTACGAAAAAATGTAGGAAATTTGGCTGGTAGGACTTCTTTAATGATAAAAAGTATTTAAATAGATCTCAGCTCACTTTGATTGGGTGCGTATGATAGACAACTAACTAAAATATTAGGGAATAACTAGTTTTGCATTGTGTGTCATAAAAATGCTGATATTTTTAATAATTTGTATTGGATAGGACGGGAATAGGCAATTACGACGAAGCAGCAACATACCCTACATTCTTCTGTGTGAATGAACGAAGTCATTCATTGGTTTCTTCTACCGAATGGTCGAGACATGTTCGAAGAATTATTATCAAAAATTTGATGGTGAGTCAGATGGCATTGAAAATTTTGGCAAGCACTGTTTCCCATTGCTACTGGCAGTAGCCTACTGCACAAGGCCCTGCTTGGCAGCCATGTTTTTGCAGTCAACATCTAGCCATTTACGTAAATGAAATAGCATGACACTGCTATACGTTCTGTTTCTTTCACTCTGCAAAGCCGGTATGCTAGCAGATGGGTATTATTTTCAAATCTTAGCCTGATTTTTGCAAATAATACCCACGCCGGCAGTAGATGTTGGCTACTGTCAAACACATAGAGTAGGGATAGGGTTGCCAGTCCCTTGCTACTGCAGCATTTTCAGTACTGAAGCCTCGTTAAAGTTTCTGAAAATCGTTTGCTGATCTGAAAGACTACAGATAATGCTGATAACAAAAGCGATATAGTTACGAATTCTTTTCGGACCGACAAATGGAACTTTGCTGTAATTTCAGTTGGACATTCGACAACGGACCGAGAAAGCAAGATGTGGATTGAAGTTGCCACTGGTTTGTGTTTTGCAGTCAGTATGGTGTTCTTTCTGTTCAAAGTGTATGACGATCTAATTGAAATAAAGCGGGACACTTGAAAATACTACCATAAGGTAAATACTCATGAATAGTTCAATTCACATAAACTATTTGATTGTCAAAATTTATGTTGCAAAGCACTTTATCCTATAGTTACTATATATATAGTTCGGCGGATAGAAAACCAGGCGAATTGGCATCCCTGATTTATGAAATTAAATTTGAAATTATGGTGAAATGTGCAGGTTTTTACGAAAAATAATCACTGGCGGGTGTTGAAAATGACTAGTTCTATGAAAATAAAGTGTGTTTTTTAACATTACTCCTGCATTTTGGATTTTGAAAAGCTTTTGGCTCCGCTTTTGACGTTTATTTGGCTCCCGATTTTCTATCCGCCGAACTATATATATAGTAACTATACTTTATCCTACAATGGAAATTAGTTTTCATATATGCCAATTTCATTTGCAGAAATCTTGAAGCGTTGAGACTTAAGTCAAAGTGCAATCCATAGTGAAGTCTCATGTTTCGCATACTCTTCAATGACATAATTGGTGAAATCTTTGTTGCATTTGTGGCAATAAGTATCTGTCTATATCAATAAGTATTAATAAATGTATCGATTTAATTTCTCAAATGCTGTATTTTCATAAAGTATGCCGAAAACAAAAATATTAAATAGATTTTTGACGATGACGTACACGTACGTTATTTACATGAGTTTAGTCGTTTATAGTGAGCTCGATTTGTCTAGCGATTGTCGTAAAATTTTTCCGTGATAACTATGTAAAACTACGTAAATGCGTTAAATTGAGACAACCAACCAATTGTCTCAACCGCAAATTATCCTTCCGTACTATAAATCGAGCTATGCCTGTACCAGTTCACATCATAAGCGAGCTGTCCGTCACACGCGGGACAACCCACGCCTCGCTGCTTGTGCTGTGTGTAGGGGAGAATGAAACACGAATAAATACATTGAAAGAAAATAGCCAAACCTGACGAAGCGTAAGCTCCGCCCTCCATCAGAACGCAATGATAACGACTGAACAAGAAAAAAAAATGATGCGCAAGTTGTTTTATCGGCGTATGTTCTGGTCAGTCTAGGAATATAACCTTACCAATAACACCAATATCTGTAGAATACATTAGTTTTTATTTCGATCATCTTCAATTTACACTTAAAATCATAAAGAAAAAAACAAAATGATTGGTTAATCTCTCTGTTGGCACTTTCAACATGTAGCAAAGTTGAGCGAAAAAAGAAACGAAAGAGAATGGCCATCGCAGTAGGCAGTGGTCAGTGGTATGTATTAGGGAAAGTTTCTATAGAGTGACCAATGGCGATTCAGTCCAGCTGAAGTTGTGTGTAGTTTTTTTTGCTGCCATACTGGAAAATAAGTTGTTAGTTGGCGTTAATTCTAACATCGCGCATTAGGCTGCTCCTGGAAGGTGAAGAACACAATTTGGACCACCACCTGGCTATAATTCATACAGTTTTAACCTATTCTTAAAAACATATATTAGTATATTGAGAGAGTTATAGCACAAACTAGTTTGTGGTTATAGCCAAATTGACTGCTCCGACACATTCTAGGTCCTGTGTTTTCAGTAAATTGTATCATTTTAATGAATTCAATCGGTTTCAGACTCGGAGCTTGTAACGAACTCACATGTACAAAGTTATTAGAATTAATTTAATAATCGCCAACATCCCATCAGTAGTATTATTAGTATTATTTGTAAATTTAGATATTAGTTCATTTTTCATATCGTTACTTTTCTAAGTAAATTTTCAATAAAAATCTGTGGTCGGCGGTACCGCGCGCCGACTCACAAAATCAAATCAAATTTGCATACGTGCTGCTATCAGAACGATATCCCAGACGCTCGCTTACGTTGCCTAATTTGCCTATCATCGCTAACTCGATCGAGGAGGTTGACCTGTCGATAAAGGCTGATGACCCGCCCGCAGTCGGGAGAGTGTTTCACTTTGCTCTCTAACCTTGGGGGGTTGGTCGGGTTGACAAGATGCAAGCCGTGCGCTAGAAGAAGATTACTTTAACCGAAAATGCAACTTCGTACTTTCGAACACAGCGATAAAGAATTTCGTTAGGCAGGTTTCGATCAAGGACGGTTATCTGAGGATCACCTTGTCCTGATCTTTCACTATGATCTGACCTGTGGAAGAGGCAGGAGTTGTCCGTAAATTTAACTCGCGACGTGATTTGAAAGCAAAGGTAGTGAAACGCATGAAGATATCTTTTTTTCTAGCCAGATAAGCAGTTTTTCCCTTTCCCATAGATAGGCAGTGATAGAACGTTCCTCTGTTTAAAAGTGCTACCCGTGTGCGACCGCAGTTCGTGCCTGCAAGTGTGCTGCGAGAGGTAGGGCACCTATTTTTGCCAAAAGGCGGTGTGCGTAAAATTGCGTGTGGTTTTCTTTTAAATTTCGGATGATAGATTCGCCACGGAACACATCATCGGCACCCTGCAACATTGTCATCGACTGCTCCTGGCCCCACCGTCAGCTTCAAGTTTTCCCGGCCCGCTACAACGCCGGACGAGGGTAGCGTCATCAACTTTGCGCCCTGTACGGGATAGGCTGGCCGAACATCAATCGGCAACATCCAACACACAGCAAACAACTAGCGTCGAGTAGAAAGCAGCCAATTTCGCACGCCGTGCGTCGTTAGCAGCAGGAGTGAATTTCGGGATCCGCGTGGCGCGGATCAGATAGATCGCGTATTGCCCAGGATAGTGATGGCGGCCCAGCCATTTTGTTAGAAACCTCATGGACCACTAAGCAGCGACGGTAAACCTCATGTAAACCCCGGGTATTGAGTGAGTACTTTTATATTTCTATTGTACATGCGCATGTGACTGGAATAGGGTCGAGACCCTAACCAAACCAACAGCAGCCGGTTGATAGCAACCCACCACCCCGCACAGTGAACGTACGTTCTGTTTTTTCTTGCACACACCGCTAGCGAGTAGGGAATGAATGGGAAAGATTAGAAGATAGAAATGATTAGGCCTAGGCAGGGATGTTTCGATCACTTTGACTCAATTTTGATTCATTTGACAGTACCGTCTTTACGGGGCCAAATATGACAAAGTTATGTATGGGACATTTGTATAACAGGTTATTATCTATAATTTTGCTGAATAAAGTTTTGCTGTATCTTTTGTAGTTACGGCGCTACAATGCTAGTATCTTATTAGTGACTAAATGAACGTTCATTTAGTCACTAATGAGTTACTAGCGTTGTAGCACCGTAACTACAAGCGATATTGCAAAACTTTGTACAGAAAAATTGTAGATTAGAATTAGTTCTACAAATGTCCCATACATAATATTGTCATATTTGGCTCGGCTGAGACGGTACTGTCAAATGAATCAAAATTGAGTCAAAGTGATCGAATCATCCCTGCGCCTAGGCAAGTGGAAAAAGTAAATCGATCGAGCAAATGATATGTGGAAACACAAAATGCCAATAGTGTATCAACTGATATTGTTAACGCCGAGAATATACTGCCGTAGTACGATAGAAACGAGCATTTAAGTTCATGCGACGAATATCCATGCAGTCGGGTTGAAAGGGATTTTCTTCATGTGTTCGGTTTTTCGTTTCCTTTTGGTTTTTGCGTATATTCTACTGGGGCGGCTGACTCCGAAATCAGCCAAGGACTCTCTCCAATCATTTTGCGGTCACTTCTAGGTGGAAAACTGGACTCGGCCAGTGATGAGAATTCTCCGTTCATTTGTCTGTCTCTGCGAATTCGAACGCTGCTGTTCTTAAGTGCCAGGTCTGTATCGTAGGTAAAGTTTTGTGACGTAGCCATACGGAGTATAGCGTCACGTGTTTAAGTCTGCCAACTCGCTTCCCTTCCCGAACTCGGGATAAAGTGAACCTCTCCCTGCGAGGGTCTCAGGCTGGGCAACCGTTAGTCTCGGTGGGTGGTCTCTCCTTCGGAGAGTGGCGCTTAAGCCACCCGCTTATTAGTCGGGTAGCGAAAAGGCGGACCTGTTACAAGCTGCATCGGTACAATATCAATAGAAGATGGTATATAGAATATTAACGTAGCTTTATTGTTCAGGATATCAGGAATGCAATCTTTTGTGTTTGTAAGAACGATACGTGTTGTGCTCCGTGTTAATAGTGTCGTCAGTTCTCACGTTAGCAAAAAAAGTGACGTAAAAGCTTGTGACCTTTTGGTTACATATTTTAAATAATATATCATATATCACGACCTTTTACAAATAATTCTGGAGTCCCTCAGAGTAGCAATCTGGGACCACTGTTGCTTATTTTAGTTTTTAACGATCCTGCTCTGACTCTGAATGGAAGTCTCAAACTAGTTTATGCAGATGATCTGAAGTTGTACGTAGTAGTACACACACTGGAAGATTGCTGGTGCTTACATAACTCGCTAATACCATTTGCTGATTGGTGTCAACGAAACAAATTATCAGAGTGGAAAAATGTCAAGTGGGCACGTTCCATCGCAAGGCACATCCAATTTTGTTCGACTATAACATTGACGGCGTTACTCTTACTAGAGTTACAAAAGTGATGGATTTAGGAATTGTGGTTGACTAAAAATTTTGTTCAACTTACAATGTTCAACAATCATATCGAAAGCATTACGACAGTTAGGTTTTGTCGTCAGGATAGCGAAGGATTTTTCGAACCCACATTGTTGGAAGTCGCTGTACTGTGCTCTCGTTCGTCCAATTTTTGAAAATGCGTGTATCGTAAGGCATCCTTACCAAGTTACCAAGTTACCAAGTTTATTCGTTTAGCGCTAAAAATTTGCCTTGGCGAGATCCTAATTGCTTGCCACCGTATACTCATAGATACCGGCTTTTGGGCTTAGATACTCTAGAACGACGACGGCAGTCACTGTTTATTGCGAAATTGATTAATAGTGAAATTGATGCCCTCAAACTGTTCTCCGATCAGTGTTGAATTTTCGCATACCAGGTAGATCTCTTCGGAATACAACGTTATTACAACCAATTTTCCATCGAACGGTGTTTGGATACCATGAACCGGTCTCAGCATGCATCCGTGCATTTACGACTTCTTCAACAATCGAGTTTGACGAACCGACTGTTTCAAAAGTAGAATTAAGTCACTATAATTTAGTGTAGCTTTATTCATTAAGACGCCATCATTGTCAGATGAATTAATTTCAAATAAACAGATTAACACCGGCAACAGTTGTACAAGTGGTTGAGAGTAAGAAGGGGGGTACAGGACCTAAAAAGGGGGGGGGGGGGGGGGGGGTGAAAATTAGATAAATGGCTTTGTTTCTCTTTAGTTATATGTAGGTAGTACAATCATATTAGTCAAGTAACAAGAACAATTTCCACCCAAAAAGTACACAGAAGGTGCAAGTAGTGTAACTTTTGACTAATACGATGATCGTATTACGATCATGATAATGCGCATTTGCATCACCGATGACAATCAGCGTTGCCAGAATTCGCAAATTTATCACTGAAGACAGGGTTGTACCAAATTTATGTTTGTTCTTTGCCGAAACTGGTCGGTTAAGTGGATCGAGAAGGGGATGTGAATTGACACAGCGAACGAATTTGATACGTGCGATTGTCTTCGTGATCTTTATCGTACTAAGGTCTTTCTTCTTTGAAACGATGGGTTTCCCACAAAGCTTGCGTGTCTTTATCCATTCGACGGAATAGTAATTCTACTAAAACTGAATCCCAGTGTTGTTCTTTCGTTTCGAGAGTATCTAATATTTTGACGTGCTTTTCAAATTCATCTGCAAGATCTGAAAGCTCACTTGTAGATGCAGATTGCATGGGCGCGCTAGAAAAAAGTGCAGCGATGTGCTGCTTGATAAAAAGATTAGTATCTTCGTAACGATCATGGATCATCTTACAAGCTACCGCATAACTTTCGGCTGATATCGGCAGCGGGCAAACAATTCGAGCAGCGTCACCTTTGAGAGAAGCTCGAAGATAATGTAATTTTTATATGTCCGAAAGCATAGCATTGTCGTGAATCATTGATCGGAACAAATCGTTGAAAGCCGACCAATCTTCTGGTTTCCCATCGAATTCAGGGATTTTTAATTCCGGAAGACGCACACCAGCAGCCGTAGGCGAAGGTTGTGGTACCGGCACAGGTTTGGGAACAGGCGAGGGCACTGCAGGAGCTACCGGCAGTTTGGCCGATAACGAACCTTTCAACTGATAATACATTGTTTGAAATTCTGCACGCCCTTGATTGAACTCGGTCTCATCAGTGCGCAACACATCGAGTTCTGTTTCAAAGAGCTCAAATTCTTCCCAAAGGTGATCTAATTTTTCCAGATTTTTCGGGATGGATCATAATTTTCATTGAATTCCTCAATAAGTTGAGCAGTTCCAAGAATGCTGATACGTTTAGCATTAGGCTGCTTAAGTTGCCTTGCCTTTTACTGCCTCGTCCTGAGGCCTCTCGTGAAACTATTCATAACAAAAGATCACTCACCTGGTCTCGCCGTACTTAACCTCAACTCAAGCTACGGTGCAGTGTTGCCACATACACAGATTTTTCTGGAAAGTACAGATTTATCCGATTTTTTTGGTACAGATTCTGTAAGGTACAGATTACAGATTTTTGTCATAAAGTACAGATTTTTTGGGTGCCAAAAACTCATTTTTTTCTTTCAGTTTTGTTACTCGAAATCAATAGAGGAGCACCTCTTGACATGGATGCAAACAAAACAAAACGTGTCTGTGTTTAAGTTTTGCAAGAATATGTACAAATATCGTCATAGAAATCAGTAATTTGCGATTTATGTATTTTTTAAGGCAAACAAACCAGGTTTTCCTATGTAACAAATAAACTTAGTGGTACAGATTTTTGAAAGCAAAAGTACAGATAAAAAAGATTTTTTTACCTTCCTGTACAGATGAATATGTGGCAACACTGCTACGGTGTATTAGTAGCTATAATAGAAAACTAATCCCGGCTCGAAGAATCACGTAAAGCCGGCAGTGATGCAGCACGAATCTGGTACACAGGTGATTTTGGCCTGTACGATGACCAGTGGCGACTCGTGGGGGTTTAGAATACCTGTTCAACGTAGCGCTTAGTATGTTGCGTAAACGGTGTATTTCGTGTATATACTGGCGCAATTCGCATTGCAGTTCTGGTTTCTATGGAGATGGAACTGTTATGCGAGTAGCGGCAGTGTAAATACGCAATACTCGTTACGTTACGTGGATACTCCTATTATTTAAATAACAACGGAATACGACGGTTTACTTTACCAGCAAATTCGTCTCTGAATTTCAACTACCTACACTGTACGAACCGAAAACTTTTCGTTCAATTTACCTATTGAACCAGATTCAAGAATAACCACCTTACTATGATGCACGCACAAGCCCACACGACACGCACCACAAGCAATATGCGTAAGTTGTTCAATGCTAAAGAAAAACGAGTTAATGAGAAAATTTTGCGAATAATGCATGCCAACCGCGCTCTATTTTCAAATCTCCTTCGTACCAACACATTGTTCCTGGTGTTAATCTCTAAAGCACCATTCAAACGTCGTTTTGCTCATTGTTTCACATTCTCTTTTTATCTCCTTCGTACCAACACGTTGTTCCTGGTGCTAATTTAGTATTAAATTAAGATTCATGAATCAAAACCAGGAATAATGTGTTGGTATGCTTGTGCATTGAGATCTCTAAAGCAACGTTCAAACGTCGTGTTGAACGGTTTGCTCATCAGCTTCGTAACTAAACTAAATTCGTATTGCATATGCGTCGGTGCAAACGAAATCATGAACGAGCGATGAAAACAATATCGTCGGGCTGAATTTTGTTGTCTGTCCTATGAACAGGTTGAACATGCGGACGAGTCGCCACTGACGATGACAATGGTTCCAGCACGATCTGTAGTAGTAATAGGCCTGGATGATTTCTCGACGACAGCAACAGCAGCAGCAGCAAATGATTTAGCACATCCAATAGATATCACCTTCCGCATATAGTTTCGGTTTAACGATTTAAACACGGTCTAGTGCGTACCGGTACAATCGGCAGAATTTTCACAAAACTTCACTTTACTCCTAGATTCGAGACACGATCTAGAAATCTGAACGATGGTATTTCCACGTGCTTATAAAGCTTACACGAAACCAAGTTTTTCTTGCTCACAATGGACACAATAGTTATTTGTATAGCAATGGCGCATTATTCGCACGGCACTGGGACGTACGATTTCACGCGGGTTCGACATTATAAAGTTTACCGGGATTGTCCCGGGTTTCGGCACCAAACCGTCTTTCATCTTTTATTTTTCTTCGTGTTTCAATATCTGGCTTTCTGGCAACCCTACACTGAGTTTTTGTCGATTTCCAGCGATTTATTGTTATTTTATGTTCTTGGTAGCTTTTAAGGCGGAACCGAAAGTGGCTAACGTTATTGTGTTAGTGCGACAAACACTGTACTGTACATCTCATGTGTTCGTTAAAAACCTAAACGTTTATTTGAATATTGCATTAGTATTGGTAATATATGTCAAATAGCGGAGCTTGCAAACATAAACAGCTGATCCGCAGCCAACCGCACTGACTACAAACATCCCAAAAAAGGGTGTTTTCTTTATCAAGGCATTCCGATTCAATCAAAATTAACAGCAGCAACTGAATAATGCGTAGGATCACTAGGATGTTTAATTAATCCGCTTGCATCGGATTGCGTTTTTGATTCCTGCATTTGCGTTTTGTTTGTTTATTTCACTCTAAGCTCATCGATGCGGCGGAAGTTGAAAGCTCTTTAAAAGCTTATTGATGTGACGAAAGTTTGATATTGTGTTGCTGCTTTTTCCGAAATCGCTAGTTCAACGAAATATGTGCGTAACCAAATATCTATTAACTAATTCCAAATTACACATTGGTCGCTTTTATGAATACGTAATGATCGATATGTTCAGTTAAATTTATTTTCCTTTAGCAATTATGTTTTGCTGAGCGTTTATTGAGACATAGCAGATCGATAAATTGAATTACAAGTTTTAGGACATTATAACAGCGCTGGAAGCACTGATTACGTGGCGAAAGCGTGCTCTTCCAATACAGATGCATTTTTAAGGCGCAAAACAATATATGCTTCGAATGGTAGCCATTTATCCAGCCATCTTTGAGCCACTTTCGGTTTCCCCTTAATTGCATCTTTTTGTTCTCAATTATAATCTGTAACGGCATTTCTTGTCGCTATTTGGCTGTCATTTCTCTGGCGTTTTGCGCCGTCCTTTCATCGTATTTTTGTCGTCTGTTATTTTCATCAGCTTTTCGCGTACTTGTCAGCACTTTTTCATCATCTTTTCGCCACCTCTTCTTTTTTTGTCACCTATTTGCTGTGTTTTCGTTATTTTTTGTTCTTTTTTCGACGCGTTTCGGCATCGTTTTCTATCGGCGATTATTACTGGTCTCCACTCTACGGTGAAAAAATTACAATTCCACATTCAGATTCAAGTCACTTTTTTGGCCTATTCTCGATTCCACGTAGAGTGAAGTGAAAAAATAAATTGATTCGTGAAGTGAGATGCCTAATAACCCTATTAGCGATGCATTTAAGTCGATTCAGATTGAACATTTGAGATTCTTTGCGAACATTGTCGTGGCAGTCCTGCTGATGAGAACACTGTTTATCTACAACAGCATTTCTTTCTAAACTCGCTACGAAATGAGTATGAACAAGCACAGCATGTTCTTATCTGCCGAACATGGAAGGGGAATGAGTGAAGGTTGCGCAATTTTTGTAATAGCGAATTCATAAATTAACCTGGTCGATTAGCACTCAGTTTTAATCGAAGTGCTGTCAGTGTTCATAAATTAACCGAGATTGCATGTCGGTTAAACTGACAGCATTCAGTTTGAAGCGCAGGTTAAAACTGTCTACTATTTTACCTGACTCACTGCGAATATGCGTATTATTGAAATAAAACGTAACCATACGTTTTATTCGTTTATAACGCATGTGCAGTTGATATCGATAACAAACGATTATTTATAAGTTGTGCTTTTGTTATTGCATTTAATTAGTAAAAAGTTGCATAAATAACAATTCAGTTTCACAATTGCGTACTACTGGCACTTGAAATATAAAGTTTAAGTACGTTATTTTTAGTGATCAAAATTAACGATAGCTTCGATACAAGGGCGATATTTTTATACCAGTGTAGAAGTACTTTGCCCCAAGGAGTTGGCGTGGCATTCGACTGCCGGTGGATAAATTCCACTGAATGCAATTATTGATTGGTTCTGTACGTAGGACGCGCTTATTACTTCGAGGGTTCACACACGGTGGGCAATATACAGTGGCAACATGGATGCGTTTACCTTCCCTACAGTGGGTTCAGTTGTATCTGGTCTTATTTAATCACCGTGCGTTATTCTTTTCGGATTTAAATTGATTTTTCTCGATGAAAGCTTGTTACACGGGGAGGGATGCTCCCGCGAGCATGAGACAAAAATTCATTAGATGATAACGAAGTGGAGATTTTGGCCCATCCTCGACGGTCTACAGACAGGTTCGCGGTTCAGCGCAAAAGTACTACGACAAAAGTCTCACGAAATCACCCAGTGGTATAAAAGAAATGCATCAATTTCACATAAAAAGAAGAGCGGCTAACTATATGTTATTTCGTATATTATCCCCCCTCAAGGCCACTTCTACTAATCTACTAAGAACTAATCTATTTAGCTGTTACTATGTTGGGTGTATGTCAGTGTTCCCCAATGTATTTCCCGGCATTGGCTCCAGAACTGCATCTCTGCTGCAGCCGACGTCGGCTCCTTCCGCAACTGCACTCGATGAAGGCAGGCTTTCTGTGCCGCATGGCCGACGTGCCATCGTCACCAACAAATTGTATTTGTGCCGAAGGATAAAAGGCCTGAATGGGATCGAAAAGGGCATTCTTAGCACCACTTGCAGATAGTACATCACTTGATTAACAATCTCTTACCGATATCATTTGTCTCGATGGCTAACTATTCCATCACCATACTCGCTCGTCTTACCGACGAGCCTAAGAGAAATCCCGTGCAGCTGAGTGTCATATGCTATTGGTGGCAAGAATACTTATTAACCAACTAGCTTATCACTGGGAGTGAGGCACAAACCTTGGTAAAAACACTACTTCACTCAGACCGGCCAGCCAGCAGAGCCAGCCAGGACCTGATTGCCAGCCTCACTGCACTGGAAACACCACCTTCAATTTTGATCAATTTGCTCAAGTAGCCATGATGGCCAGCGTGTGTACAATTAGCGAATTTAGTAATCTTATCGCTCGAACGTTCACTTGAATAATGATCCTGGTAAAGCCGTCTGTAATGGGATCAGCCTGTTCGATCGGTTGCGATGAGATAACGGTGCTGATAAGAGTATGCAAGGGTGATATCGTTAAGGAGATCACTGGTGCTGTGATCGAATGCGATGTTTTGATTTTTGACCCATTTCGAGAGCCCATTTATATCTTCTCCGAGAATACTGATCGACCTGATCGTGCTTACGAATTAGGCGGCATTGTTTGCAGCTTCGATATGGGTTCTGTTGTGCTGTTTGTGTGCTGAGGTACATACGGGCAAAATTGATTGTTGCATTTATTCCTGTCTGGGGGGTAATAACCATTCCAAGGCAGCGGTACTACGGTACTGCGACGTCCTGTCGCACGCTGCATTTGGAGCGAGTGACAAGCTTCCGAAAAGATGTTATTATGTTAATTTGGTGAAATATTTTTTGGGATTGATATTAAATTGACAATTAGACATAGATTAAAATTTATTCGCTGACTGAATCACATTTTTCATTGTTATTGTTCATTGTCAAGTTTCTGCTTAGTTTCTGCGTAGCGTGAACAATCTGACATGTAAAGTCGTATTTTACGAAATTCGGCAGCTTGCTGCTCCAGTAAAACGTTTTGGAAGTTACGCATAGTCGTTCGTCTACCATGGGTACTCGGCTTTTGCTTACAGTTTCTTTCCTAAGATGTATTAGAATCTATTGCGTCATTTTCCTTGCTTGTTGCTTATTGTTGCACTGTTGCCACCTGTACTTTTGTGGCGTGTGGCTAAAGTTGTTAGATCTTAGCGCATCTGTATGGTCCACGGTTCTATTCAACAACAACAGCTCTATGATCGCTTCGTCATAACTGGAAAACGAATGTAACGTGTTTGGTCCACCACCTGTGGCTCGTATCTCTCTACTGTTGTGCTAAAGTATTTTTTAACGTTTGCCCTTTTGTCTGACCATACCTACAAAAATTCAAAATATTCGGTAAATTAGTAGTGAACAATTTGTTGTTACTTACCTTCTGCCACGTTGTATCCGATTTTACTGGTGGTTCAAACTGTTTAGCTCTGCTTGAGCTTTACCCCAAACAGCAGCACAGGACTCACCCATCCAAGTTAAGCGGCCGCCTCTTTTGCAGGAAATAAATTTTAAAAATAAGTTTCACCAACACTGACAGCGTTACAGTGTCATATTTTTCAACAAACGGTTGCATATCAGTTTCAACCAATCAGAAATTGGGCTGAAGTTTTTGGAGCGTCTTAGTAGAATACGAAACCTAGAAATTAAATAAAAAGAAAACCTATCCAATTTAATTCTACCAGGTATGTATATTTTATTCTTGACACATACGTATTTCGCCTACGAATTGCAGGCTTCCTCAGTGTCTGTTTTCGAACACGAACACGTCTTACGCTTTTCTAACACCGCTGAGTAGATGTAGTATTAAATGAAGGGACTACAATAGGGTCTACTGTACGGAGCTCGCTTTCACCGATATTAAGACACCGAATGGCAGCGTTTTCCACATCTAGTCGATGTAGCTCTCGAGCAAGCAAGTCAGTTCGTGTCGGTTTAAGACAAGTAGTAGTTTGGACACTTTGGGTACCGAGCTTCCAATCGTTATCCATTAATCGTTTTCTTGCTCTTTCCAGTGTCCTATGCCGAAGGTATAAACTTGTCTATCAAAATAGAAATTTCACTGTTGAACAAGAACAAAATAACAAAAATTCGTTCTCAGATATAGTTCATCGCTAGTCCACCAAATTTGAATATGAAATTTTCCGAAAAGCAAGGTAATTTTGTCGTACAGAGACAACTTTAAGGTCCAGGACCTAAAATACCCTTTTTTAACAATAAAAGGTAGAACCAGCCTGTAATCATCAATTTAAAGTTTTAAAATTGCTAGAAACACGGAAACGTCATCCTTAAAATAATGCCAACAAAAGTCGAAAGTTCGATCCCGATTCGTTTTATACACAAGTTTTCTCTGATAACTTATCAACTGTCATGCTGCAGTGTTTGCTAGTTTTTTTAACTCTCTCTCTCTTTCTCGCAGCAGCAGCAGTTCTGTTGTTGTTGTTGTTGGTAAATACAAACATTAGGTATTAGTGCAGTAAATTGTAGCGTTTCATATCAGTACAAACTGTCCATGTTTCCATCATGCGGGCTCCGCGTCCGGGTGTCCGGTTGTTCACTATTATAGTTCTTCCTGTTAAGCTGTTGCTGTTGATGTTGCTGATCTGTTGTTGCTTTGTTTCGTTTCATTTTGTTTTGTTTTATTTTGTTGTTACTCATAGAAATATCATACTGGTACAGATTACCTTAATAGTTATTGACTTTTACACACAGATAGAGGTATATTTTGCATCTTCTGCCTTATGTTTACGAGTGTCATATTGTTTCGTTTTTTTCTCATCTTTCTCTTCTTTGCTCACATTCGCTCGCTCGCTCGCGCGTCCGCTCGATTTTCTCTCATCCTTTTTCTGCATTTTCGAGATTGGGCTCTGCTTTCTGCTCTCTGGTTGCATTTTTCAACATGAAAAATAACTAGTATATTTTATTATTATTAATATTATTATTATTTTTATTATATAGCTCCTAACATTCGCCACCTTTTTGCTTATTTTTCTGCCTTTCTACATTTTGATCACACGCTTTTGTTGTTGCTGTTGGTTTGCTCTCTTCATTATTCGTCTTTTGTCCTGCTATTTAGTCTTGTTGTGTTTTCCTTTGCTAACTGCTACGGAGGATGCGCGGCTTTTTCCTTTCTCTACTTCCTACGGTAGTATAAAAAGTACCTGCTTCGACTTCCTATATAGTAGTGTGTGTGTAGTGACTGTCGTTTTTTCTGCGATAATGAAATCAACTATTTTACTTGTTATGATGCGGTAGTTTTGTTCATGTTTCACGTTCCGTTTCTCTACAGCTAAACATGGCAATTTGTTCGTTACATTGTCAGCGAAACAAGTCGGGAAGAGGTATATCTTATTTCCTGTGCCGGCTAAAATAATATAGCTGTTGCGGTTGTGGTGAAATGTTATAAAATTAGTCATGCTTTAATATAACAAATCTCTCCATCCTTAATGATTGCCCTCTCTCGTGCGGACCCTACTCTTCCGTCTCTTGCATCTTCACTAGGTTTTATTAGAATAGACTAATCTCAGCGTCCTTTCCGACGATTGATTCGTTTAGCTTAATGTCTTCTTACATTATTAGTTCGCGGGGATCTAATATAACTCATGCACTAGAACTGGTTTTGACTTAAAAGAAGCTAAAAATTATTACATATACAATTGAAGCATACTCGAAGCGCACGGAAGCGGCGCTTGCTGTTTGGTGCCGCCACTCATCCCTCTCCTGCCCGGAGAGTGAATGACCGCATTCGCTAGCAAAATTATCTGTGTGTAGAAGATGTTTTGTATGTTGTATAGGTGTAGTGCTTGTCTGATAGTTTTTTTATGATAGGATTGAGTTTCAGTTCTCCACATAGGTATGTTGATAATTTAGGATCACACGGTTTACGTCTCTTTAGTTTATGTTTTCATTCTGTTCTACTGCTGATGATGTGTGGCTATTGGTTTGCTGCGGCTGTTGCTGGTTGTTTATCACTTTCAGTCGAAACTTATCAACAATCGGAAGCTATGCCTAACGAGATTTTGTATAAATCGGCGAAATTTACAATAGCCCTATGCAGAAACTCATATTGTGCCTGTTGAGAAAGAGGAGAACCTTTTAATTTAGGTTCAAATTGTTTCAAAAGGAACATACTTACATATGTTTCAATCATTAAACTACGTTGTGCTCGAAGCTTTCTTACCACCGAGCAGATGTCGATGCGTTTTTCAGTTTTGAGTTGCATAACTAGTATGCACATGGCAACAAATAGGGAGCTTTTGTCCGTTCCCAAGCTGGAATAAAAAAGATGAACAATTAAAAATCTGTGATCAAAGTAAACTATGAAAAATTTCTGATTTAGTTGTCATAACACTGAGTAATTTGCGGTTTCGTCACTAACAAGAATGACATAAGCTGAGGCTTGTATGTGTAGGTTTGAAAATATCCGGGAGTTTGGAATTTTATATTGTTGATGTTATTCCTGTAGCAAACAGCTCAGTCCGTGTGGATTACCTTCATTGCTTTGTTGTTATCTTCGCAATGATTTAGCGTATTGAATTATTTGATAAACAGTTTTTAATCAGTACTAAGAAAATTGTCAGTTATGATATCGGAGAGGTGGACTGTCCTGTATACTATTCAACATCGCTTCTTCTTCTTCTTCAGCATAGAGCCGGGGTGGCTCGTGCTGTTTCAAGCACTCGTCTCCATTCAACTCGGTCTTGGGCCCATCGTCGCCAATTTCCTAGTCGTCTCAATCGCTTTCGACCTGGTCGAGCTATCGTGCACATTGGGCCCCCCTGTTCCTGGTGCCGTTCCTAACTTTCGCTAGATGTACGATGGGAGTCTCCCCAAGCAGCGCCTGTAGCTCGTGATTCATACGCCTCCACCACTCTCCGCTTGTACTCCGCCAAATATCGTCCGCACTTTCCGCTCAAACATGGCAAGGGTGCGTATGTGCTCCGTGAGCAGCGTCACGGCTTCAAGTCCATAAAGAACTACCGGTCTAATAAGGGTTTTGTACATTGTTAGCTTGCTTCGTAGCTTGCAGCGTATGCTTCTTGATCGTAGCGTTTCACGAAGGGCAAAGTAGGCCCGATTTTCCACTTGGATGCGCCGCTGGATCTCCTTACTAGCGTTGTTGTCCGCGGTTACCACCGATCCCAAATACACGAACTCCTCTACCACTTCTAGTTCGTCGCCGTCAACGGTTACGTCCGTGGGAGACGCGCGTTTGTTTCCTTTGAGCCTCTTCCTTTCATGTATTTGGTCTTCGACGTATTTATTTTCAGCCCAATTCTCCCAGACTCCACTTTCAGTCTGGCGTAGATTGCCTCCGTCGTCGCAAAGTTCCTAGCAATGATATCGAAGTCATCTGCAAAGCCTAGAAGTTGGCAAAAAGCAAAGCAAAGCCTAGGTGCTACATTCCGTTATCGAAACTTGACCTTCTGTTTTTTTACGACAGACTTCGCAGCCAGCTCTTAGAGTGCAGGACAATTGCAGGGCCAGTTGCTACGATCCTATTGACTCTAACAGCCTCTCTCAGTCGAGATTCGAACATACGACGACTGGCTTATAAGGCCTGCGTCATACCTCAAGTCCAACTGGGAGGCTACCCTAGAAGTTGGCTACCCTTGGTAAAAATCGTGCCTCTCGTTTTGATGCCCGCTCGTCCAGATAGTGTCCCAGAGATGCGTACGAAACACATCACTCGATCCAATGTAGCTCTGATCAGTCGCGTCAGTTTGTCCGGAAAACCGTGTTCGTGCATTATCTGCCATAGCTTGTCTCGATCGACTGTATCGTACGCTGCTATGAAATCAATAAAGATGCGATGCGTGGGCACGTTGTACTCCCGACATTTCTGCAAGATCTGTCGGATAGTAAAAATTTGATCCGTAGTTGCGCGAGCCCTTATAAAACCCGCCTGATAATTCGCTGCGAAACCTTGTGCTATCGGTGACAACCGGCCTAACTGGATCTGGGAGAGTACCTTGTAGGCGGCGTGGGATGGGACTTCTACAACATCGCTATTGTAGGTGAATATTAGCCTTGCAAGACGACTTTGACATCAATACCTACTTGAAACTTTGGGTCGGCGGAGGTAATCTACGTCAGACTAAAAAACTAGAAACTAGAAGGCTCAATATTGATTTGAAATTCTTCTTTAAACCAGATTTGAACACGAAATTGGACAAGAAGTTATATAAGAATTAGAATTTTCATTTTTCATATTTTTCTCTCACATATTTTACTTCTTTTTTGTTCCGTGCTTTTCTCTTTCTCAGTCCCATTTTTTCATTTCCTTTTTCCATCCTTTTTGTTCCGTTTTTTAGTTTTATGTGGCGTTTTCTTGGGTTTTGCACTTTTTTTCGCTTTTTCTGTTTTTCTCTTGTTTTCCTTTTTCTGTCCCATAGTTCCGTTTTTTTCGTTTCACATCCATTCTCTCTTATTTTCAGTTTTGTTTTTTTTTCTTCGTTACTTTCATTTTCGTTTTCGGTATTTTCACTTCTTTTCTTTTTCTTGTTACTAGTTTTCGTCTTTTCTAACTTTTATATCTCCTTTCCTTCTCGTTTTTTATCTTCTTTCGTGTTTCTTTTTTTTCTGTCCCGTTTTACCGTAGTTCCTACGTTTATTCAGTTTTTGGGTGCCGTTTCCTCTCCGGTTTTCCTTTTTATCTTCCACTTTCGTCTTTTACTTTTCCGTTTTACCTTTTTCTTTTCCAGTTTCCCTACTTTTCTTTTCGTCTTTTTCTGTCACATTTTCCCGTTTTTGTAATTTTTCTATTCCCTTTCTCTTGTATCCTGTTCCGTATTCCCTTTCTTGTCTCGTTTTCCCTAACTTTTCTCTGGTTTTTACTTTTTCCTGCTCACTTTTTCCTCTTTTCCTGTACCATTTTCGTCTTTTTCCTAAGTACTGATTTTTCCCTTCCATTTTCCGACTTGTTTCTGCAGTTTTTCCTTTCTACCTGTCTCGTTTTGTCATTTTGTATCCCGTTTCGACTTTTGCTGTCCCGGTTTTCGTCTTTTTTCGCTATATAACTTCTCTTGTATCCCGTTTTTCGTTTTAATCTGCTTCATTTTTGACGTAGGACTACGTCTTTCAGGAAGGTAGCTGGTATAGGGTGTCATTCCAAAAAAATTTTCTCGAAGTGGTCAGGTTTTGAATGCTAATAGCTTAGTGGTTTACCGAACGATTTTCAATATTCTTACACCAATCGATTGGAGAATCTCCTAAGAATTGGCCTAAATGAAGAAAAGTATGGATTCTAGATGTTGAACTATTGAAAAATTGAAAATAATGAACCTATGTTTTACCAGACTTCTCGCTTCGTTGGATTGGTTGGAAGATTTTTTATGATGATCTAAACCTAGACCATTTTGATGTCCTTGCTTGGGAAGTACGCCAGAAAGTAGTACAGTCGTTTTATGAAGTGGTTCGGCAGCTAATACAAAAAATTAGAATTCAGAACAAGTTGTAGAAAATGATTCAGTACGATCATTGTTGTGTGAAGTAGATGGTTCGGTACGACCATAGATGAACTAATTGATTCGATACGATCATTATTGAATGATGTATATGGTGCGGTACGACCATTACTTTACTTACTTACTTAGGTGGCTTGCCGTCCTAAGACAAAGCCTGTTGAACAAAGTTTTTCCATGTAACTCAGTCGAGGGCTACCGCGAGGGTTCCTCGGACACCGAGTACTCTCTGCTAAATCTCGCTCCATCTGGTCTAACCATCTTGCTCGCTGCGCTCCTGGTCGTCTTGTGCTCACCGGATTTAAGCCGAACACCATCTTTGCAGGGTAGTTGTCCGGCATTCTTGCAACATGCCCTGCCCATCGTATCCGTCCAGCTTTAGCTACCTTCTGGATACTGGGTTCCGCCGCCTCCATACTCCGTTCTCCTGTACGCCGCCGGAGATCGTTCTTAACACTCGTCGTTCGAAAACTCCTTGCACTCGCAGGTCCTCCTCGAGCATTGTCCATGTTCCATGCCCGTAGAAAACAACCGGTCTAATAAGTGTCTTGTACAGGGTGCACTTTGTACGGGGACTTGCAATTGCTTGTGAAGTCCACAGTAAGCTCGACTTCCGCTGATAATACGCCTCCAAATCTCATTGTCCGCCGTTACCAGTGAGCCAAGGTAGACAAATTCATCGACTACCTCAAATTCATCGCCGTCGATCAATATACTACTGCCCAAGCGGTGTTGTTCGGCCTCAGTACCGCTGGCCAGCATGTACTTTATTTTAGACGTATTTACCTTTAACCCAATCTTTTCTGCATCGCGCTTTAGTCTGGTGTACTGTTCAGCCACCGCCACAGATGTTCTGCCGATAATATCCATGTCATCGGTAAAGCAGACGAATTGACTAGATTTGTTGAATATCGTGCCACGCGTGTTGATATCCGCTCTGTTCATAACACCTTGTAGCACTATGTTGAACGGCAGGCATGAAAGACCATCACCTTGACGAAGCCCTCTGTGTGATTCGAATGAACTTGACAATCCACCCGAAATCCGAACACAGCACTGTGTACCATCCATCGTAGATTTAATCAGTTTGATGAGCTTCCTGGGGAAGCTATTCTCGTTCATGATTTTCCATAGCTCTTTCTGGTCGATGGTATCATATGCGGCTTTAAAGTCAACGAATAAATGATGCGTGGGAACTCTGTATTCACGGCCCTTTTGGAGAATTTGCTGCAGTGTAGATATTTGATCCGTTGTAGATCGACCTTCGACGAAGCCGGCTTGATAAGTTCCCACAAATCTATTCGCAATTGGTGATAGACGGCGGAAAATGATTTGGGACAGCACTTTATAAGCGGCATTGAGAACGGTGATCGCTCGATAGTTCTCACAGTCCAACTTGTCGCCCTTTTTGTAGATCGGGCAGATAACCCCATCTTTCCACTCCTCCGGTAGCTGTTCCGTATCCCAAATTCTAACAATTAGTCGGTGCAGACAAACGGCCAGCTTTTCTGGTCCCATTTTAATAAGCTCCGCTCCGATGCCATCTTTTCCAGCTGACTCGTTGTTCTTTAGCTGCATGATGGCCTCCTTAACTTCGTCTATCGTTGGGGTTGGCACCTCTTCCCCGTTTGTTGCACCGTCGAAATCGCTTTCCCCGCCGCCATGGTTTTCCGCCTGGGCGCCATTCAGGTATTCGTCGAAGTGCTGCTTCTACCTATCCGTCACCTCACGATCGTCCGTCAGAATACTGCCAGTCTTATCCCGACACATTTCGGCTCGCGGCATAAAGCCTTTGCGGGATCCGTTCAGTTTCTGGTAGAACTTCCGCGTTTCCTGAGAACGATGCAGCCGCTCCAACTCTGCATATTCCTGCTCTTCCAGGTTGCGCTTTTTTCCCGAAAGATTTGCTTTCGCTGCATCTTCTACTGTTTGTGTCTTTCCACGTTCTGACGTGTGGCACTGCGCATCTTGGCCGCCCGCGCAGCGTTCTCTGCATCCATCACTCTCCTTCATTCATCGTCAAACCAATCGTTCCGCTGATTCCGGGCCACATGCCCGATGGAGCTCTCCGCTACACTGCTGATGGCTGTTTTGATAGTGTTCCAACAGTCCACGAGAGGGGCTTCGTCCAGCTCGTGCTCTTCCGGCAGTGCAGCTTCGAGTGAATGCGCGTAGTTTGCGGCGACGTCTGGCTGCTTCAGCCGCGCGAGATCTAACCGAGGCTGGCGTCGGTACCGAATGTTGTTCACAACGGAGAGTCTTGGGCGCATCTTAACCATCACTAGGTAGTGGTCCAAGTCAACGTTGGCGCTTCGATAGGATCTGACGTCGATAATGTCTGAGAAGTACCGACTGTCGATCAAAACGTGGTCGATCTGTGATTCTGTCTGATTTGGTGACCTCCAGGTGTACTTATGGTGGATTCTGTGCTGGAAAAAGGTACTACGTACGGCCATATTCTTGGAGGCGGCAAAGTCGATAAGTCTTAGGCCCATTTCATTGGTTCGCTGGTGTGCACTGAACCTTCCAATCACCGGTTTGTATTCCTCCTCCTGGCCGACCTGAGCATTGAAATCCCCGATGACGATCTTGATATCATGTTTTGGGCAGCGGTCGTATTCACTCTCCAACTGCGCGTAGAATTCATCCTTGTCGTCATCGGTACTTCTGAGGTGAGGGCTGTGCACGTTGATGATGCTTATGTTGAAGAATCGGCCCTTGATTCTCAACCTGCACATTCGAGGATTGATTGGTCACCACCCAATCACCCGTTTCCGCATCTCGCCCATCACTATGAAAGCTGTACCCAGCTCGTGTGTGTTGCCGCAGCTCTGGTAGATGGTATGTCCATCTCTGAACGTACGTACCGTTGAGCTCTTCCAGCACACCTCCTGCAGCGCTACGACGTCGAACTTGCGGTTCTTCAATACGTCGGAGTGCACTCGATTGCTCCCTTGGAAGTTGAGAGATCGGCAGTTCCACGTCCCGAGTTTCCAATCCATAGTCCTTTTTCGTCGCGTGGGTCTATTCCGATTGTTCCAGTAAGAATATATTTGTTCTTCGATCCGTGCTTTAGTATTTTTCGTGGTGACGGCTTGCAAAACCTGCTACACCAACCCCCTGTTTCGCCGGAGGGCCACCGAAGCTCGAAAGAGCCCTTCTTTCCTGTCAGCATACGACCTTGCCTTTCACCGGGGTTGGTTACCCGATCTCCACCAAAATTGGTCGTATGCCGGCTGGTACCACGAGGAGGTGGGAATAGGAGTTGCTGAATAAGAGGCTATGAACCACTGTAGGGTCTATTTTATGCCTACACGTGCACAAGGCACCGACGGTACGCATTATTTAGCCGTTTACCAGCCTCGATCGCTTGATCTATCAGTAGTATTTCAAGTGTATCTCTGCAATCGCCGGGGATAAAGGTGACCCCATAGGGATCCCAAAGGTCTGTTGTAAAATTTCCCCTTTATACGAAAAGAAGGTTGACTTTAAAACCAATTTGACGATGGCGAGAAAACTTTCTTTGTCGATGGCAGTGTGTTTCGTAATTTCTGACCATCGTTCAATCAAACACTGCATAGCGTGATCGATTGCTATGCTTATGAACAATGATGTAACGTCTAAGGAGAAGAGAACGTCCTCCTCTGTGATCTGCACTCCGGTGACTTGTTCTGCGAACTGGAAGCTATTGTGGACGTGGAAATCGTTATGACCTACGATCTTCCCTATCACGCTCGCAAGGTATTTCGCTATGTTATATGTCACGGATCCGATGGTGGAGACAACTGGTCTGAGCGGACGATTTTGTTCATGGATTTTTGGTAACCCGTAGATGCGCGGTATGTTGTAGCTCATCATTTTGACGCTCTTGTAGGTTCGGAAATCAATATATTTTCTATCCAGCCATTGGTCAAGAAATACATTTACAGATTTGTGGATTTTAGTCGACGGGTCTGTTTTTAATTTTCGATAGGTTATGTTATCGCTCAGCAGTTCCAACATTTTACCGTGGTACTCTTCCGCGGTAATGATAACCGTTTTGTTCCTTTTATCCGCTTTCGTTATGAGATTTGGATTTTCCTTTAAAAACTTCTTGCTCTTTGCCATATCTTTCGCTATCCATTCGTGTTCATGGTGTCTTGGTTGCAACATGTAGTTAATGTGGTTGGCAATTGCTGTTGTTACTTCCGTTCTAATTTCATTCGCATTTTCTTTATGTTTAACACTTTTCTCAATTTCCGAGACCACACCAATGTACGGTACGTTGGTGCTGTGTTGGATGTTGAAATTCGGTCCAAGCAAGAGTGTTCTGTGTTGCTCGTTTGCTCAATAAGGTTTCTCTTTTCCCTTTTGATTTCTCTTGTGCTCTGTTCCGTATTCCCTTTCTTGTCTCGTTTTCCTTCAATTGTCTCGTTTTTCCTTTTTCCTGTCGCTATTTCCTCTTTTTCGGTTCTGTAGTCTTCGGAAAACATAATGTAAAACAACTCTTCCCTTGAATACTACTTGAAATAGTGATTTGTTTTTTTCATACTCATAGCAACGGTATCATGCTTCGCCTACTAGACTACATGTTCCTTTTGTCTTCTTTTCCTAGACCGTTTTTTCCCTTTATAGTGCTGATTCCTCTGTTCCGTTTTCTGTCTTTATTCTTCAATTTTTCCTCCTTTACCTGTCTGTTTTTTGTCATTTTCTCTCCAGTTTCGACTTTTGCGGTCTCAATTTTCATCTTTTTTCGTTTTTCAACTCCTTTAGTATCCTGTTTTTTGTTTCAATCTGCTCCGTGCTTCCTCTTATTATGTCCTGCTTTTCCTCCTTCTCTGTCCAATTCCTCTGTTTTTCTTTGCTGTTTCCTTTAGTCTTCCGTTTTTATTTTTTTCTTTATTTTTTTCTGAACCATTTTTCGTCTTTTCTGTTCTCGTTGCTCTATTTTCTTGCTTCCGTATTTTCTGTCTTTCTTTTCCTCCTTATATCTACCCCATTTTTCACCTCTTATGTCTCCTTTTTAGTCAATCCAGTTTATCCTCATTTCATATCTCGTTTTCTTTATGGTTTTTCCGTCTTTTCACCAATTGTTTTACCTTTTCTCTTCAGTTCGTCATCTTTTTCTGTAAGATCTTTCTGCCTCGATTTCCATCTCTTCCATTTTTCCTTTTTCTTTTTTTACCACTTTTTTCTTTTTTTTTGTGTCCCGTTTTCCCTCCAATTCTGTCACACTCATTCTTTGCTTTTTGTTTTTTCATGTCAGTTTTGATTTCGCGTTTTTCGTCTATTTCTCAATTTTACTTAAGGACGTATTCAATGAATGTATACAAACTGAACGTTATGCAGATGTCCTCAAAACATCCTCCTATTCATAAGTTTGGAAGGAAAACAAATGTGAGCAACTACTGACCAATCTCTGTCTTATCAGCCACAAGCAAGATCTTGGAACTGCTGGCAAAAAGGACTGTGGATTTTGTACAACGAAATATATTGATATAGGGAAGTTCATGGGCGTTTCATTCCTTGATCTCAAGAAAAGCATTCGACACTATCGATCACCAAATTCTGCTTCGTAAGCTCGACAATTACGGAATCCGGGGTATTGCCAACCAGCTTTTGGAAAGTTACCTCAGTGGCCGAACTCAATATGTTGAAATCAACGGAATAAAGAGTAGTCTTTGCAATTTGACAGTCGGTGTTCCGCAAGGAAGCAATCTAGATCCGCTGTTATTCCTAGTCTGCATAAAGGATATTGCCAACCCTAATCTACACGGGAAACCGCGCTTGTTTGCTAACGGTTCCTTCCTTTGGATCCTGGTTGCAACGCTGATGAAATAAAAGATTTGACATTGCTACAACAATACTTCGTTGAAAGCCTTCTGTCTCTCAACCTAAACAAAACAAGGCTTATGATGTTCCGCTCATCGCGATCTATGTCTGGTGCTAGCGTCAATCTAATAGAAAATAGTTCCGAAGTACTGTACCGAAGCACAGATGATGTCGCTTCAACGTCTACAAAACCGTTGTTTAAAGGCTATTTACAAAAAACTCGTTTATACCCAACAACCAACTTATACAGCGAATCTGATGGACCTGTACTGCCGGTATCAGCGTTACGGGAGTTACAATGCGTAGTACAAATTCAAAGTATGTTGTACAATACAAATACGCCTCGCAACATGTGAATCGATATTTCAAATCATAGTTTAGTTACGGTACAAGTTCAGTTCCAAGGGATAGCTGTGGAAGTTCAACCAGGACACACACAATGGGGCACTAAGAGAGCCCCTGTTCACTCTGACCCTGCCGTGACCTTCAGCGGACATTCGTGATCACTAAAAAGAACGACTACAGCCATATTACTTGCTGCCATCTACGACGTCTCGGTCCTGAGGTCGGGGTTGAAACAGGGGTGGTCTCTCAGCCTACAGTTTTAGGCAAGTAAGCATGATTTCAAGATTTTTCCGTCCCTGAAGTACCTTCAACTTCTAGCACGTGGTCGAGCCCATCAACCTACTTCGCATCACTGGTGTTTTTCCATCCATCCCTGAGATGTCCGTCTGTATGTTACACGTAATTTTAATCATTGTTTGTAATAACATATTAGAAGAGTTCTTGTCCTTCCTTTAAAGAGTATTAGGCTCACTGGAAAGGAACTTTATTGGAATTATGTGGAAATAATGGGAAGGTTTGGTGCCTGTGAGAGAAGAGGATAAAGCTATCTTAGAAGCGCAACTCAGTTCGTATTTATTGGTGACTGTAAAAGACACATTCCAGCGTTACGCGACACCATCCCTAGTTGCTATTTCATCAAATCCCTGATATTCAAGTGAAAAATCATGTCCTCGTTAATCAACTATTTGACAAGGTATTTGTCAAAAAATTGGTAAAACAGGGTGCAGTTTACACAGTAAAAATGGGTGCTAATTGTGTCCCGTAACGCTGGAATGTGTCAAAAGCTCTCAGAGAACTGTATCAACGGGTGCGCCTCAAGGTAGTAACCTGGGACCAATCTTGTTGCCAATATTTATCAACGACTTGGTTAACCGGTGAGTGGCGGGGGCGTATGAATTACGAATTACAGGCGCTGCTTGGAGAGATTAACATCGTACATCTGGCGAAAGTTGGGAGATTACGTTGGGCTGCCCACGTCGCAAGGGTGGCGGACGATTGTGCAGTGAAATCCGTTCTCTTCAAGAATCCCACCGGCACCAGAAATAGAGGGGCCCAACGTGCTAGATAACTCGACCAGGGTGAAGCCGACTTGCGTGTGTCGAGACGCGCAACGGATTGGCGACGAGTAGCCCAAGACCATTATGTGGTACGGTGCATGCGGACGAAATAGCTTCAAGGACGTACGGATAGGTCGTCCATACATCAGGTCAGTGGGAAAATTCCCACCAGATGCGCAGCGACAGGGTGTGGTTCTGTAGCACAGAAGAAAGGTGTCTATGGCTTCGTCGAGGGTTTCCCCTCCTGCGATGATTTTCTTAAGCGAACGTTTAAACGTGTCGACAAACCTCTCAGCTAATCCATTTGATTGCGGATGAAAAGGCGCTGTTTTCAGATGAACGATACCATTTTTGTCGCAGTAGGATTCGAAGCGGTCACTGGTGAGCTGCGTCCCATTGTCAGTAACCAGTGTTTCCGGCTGACCGTACCTCGCGAAGATGCTACGAAGGATTCGCAAGGTTGCTGTGGTGGTAATCTCCTTGATTCGTACCACTTCAAGCCATTTTGTGCACGAGTCGACCAGAATAAGACAATAGTTCCCATCCAACGGACCGGCGTAGTCTAGATGTAGGCGCTGCCACAGTTTCGCTGGTGTGGACCAGGATTCCATGGTGGTCTTCCTGTCTGTTTTGGCCACGCTGGCACACTCGTTGCACGAACCAACAAGCTTCGCCACGTCGTCATCGACGTTTGGCCAGTATACATGTTGACGAGCAACGGAACGCATTCGTTCAATTCCGGGGTGTCCCTTGTGCAGCTGTTGGAAAACACGTTTTCTTGGCGATCACTACTCCTCCTCTGGTCGCACGTAATGGTTGATAAGTCTGGAGAGTACGTCAGCGTGTCCAAAGCTGTTCGTGGCAATGTAGCCCACCGCTGAAGCCGGTTGACGGTGTAGGTGGGAATGCCCTTCTTCGAGCCAAATATCTGTAGAAGTGGTTTGTGGTCGGTCTCCAATGTGAAGCGACGACCAAACAGCACTCTGTGAAATAGTGTCACGGCGAGCACCAGAGCCAAGCTCTCATTTCGACTTGACTCTAGTTGCTTTCTGCTGGCGTCAGGCTACGTGATACGTGGTAGATGGCTTTAACGGTCCCGTCGGGGAATCTGTGTGCGATGCGGGCTCCTAGCCCGACCGTTGACGCATCCGCCGACACAACGATATCCTTAGCAGGGTTGTAGTGTGGAGTAGCAACGGCGACTGAAGAAGCTCCCGGAAACGATCCAATTATTTTTGGCATGCAGACGACCATTCGAATTTGGTGCCTGCTTTGAGCAGCTGATCCATGGGCTGTCGCATAGTACGCATCTCCCTGACGTACTTGCCATAACAATTAATCGCACCCAAGTACGATCGAAGTGTAGAGATGTCGTGCGGGGGTGGCATGTTGACGATTGCAGCCACCTTTTCCGGGTCTGGTCTAGTGCCATCTCCATCGAGAATCTGACCAAGATATTTAACTTGACGCATGGTAAAGCTGCATTTTTCAATGCACGGTGAACCCAAACTCCTGCAGGCCAGTGAGAACACAGTAGAGATTCCGTCGAGGCTCCTGTGGCGTGCGACCCCCTACCATGATGTCGTCTAGATAACCAGCCGTGTACTCTAGACCGGCGAGCATGGCATCCATTATTTGCTGAAATGCTTCCGGAGCTGATTTTATACCAGGTGACAATCGACAGTATTGGTAGAGACCTTTGTGCGTGATTGTAAGAAGCGGTTGACTTGCTTCATCGACCTGTACCTGGAGGTAGGCGTCCGACAGGTCAGTGTGGCTGAAGTACCTGCAGTTGGCCATTTTCGTAAAAATGTCTTCAGGCAGGGGAAGTGGATAACAATTCGGCTCTAGCGCAGCATTCAACCCAGTCGAGTAATCCGCGCATATGCGAACTGTTCCGTTCGGCTTCCATACGACCACTATCGGTGCCGCCCAGTCGGAAAAGTCAACTTTTTTGATGATTCCAAGATTTTCCAACCGGTGCAGTTCCTCTTCCACAGCACTCTGCTTGCTGTAGGAAACCGGTCGTTTTTGGTCGAAACACCGGTTTAACGTTGTCCTTCAGCGCCAATTGTATTGGTGTTTTGTTACACAGGCCCATTTTCGTAGTGAACACGTCGGGAAAACGGGTGCGGAGATTGGAACCGAACTGGTCTATCAAATCAATGCCTAAAATGGCGAGATGAACGTTAGGAGCTGATACGTAACACTCACCCTCTCTGGTGATGTTGTTGAGGGTTATGCTACACTGCAGCTCGGAAACGATGTCGAGTGGCTCCCCAGACGCTGTTTTGGCTCGGCACAATGCTGGCTGTGCTCTTGGACGACCAAGTTTGACCCAAGACTGGTGCGAGATGATGGATATGTCCGACCCAGTATCCAGTTGCAACCGGAGAGGGACACCATTGAGCTGCACGTCGATGAATTTCCGACTTTGATGGATGTTCCGCACTGTCACCGCTTTGTTTGACGGCTCACCGTTCCTTTTCTTACTGTGTTTCGAGGGGTTGCGCTTGCTCGGAACGATGTTCGATGATTTCGATGAAAAGCATGCGCAATACCCCTCTCGATGACCGCGCTTACCGCAGTCACGACAACTATAATCGCGGAAACGGCAGTCCTTGCTGAAGTGTATCCCTCCGCAAGACCAACAAGGTGTTTTAGGTTGATCCTGCGATGGTGTACTGCTGGTAGATCGATACCTAGACTGCTGCTGGTTGCGATGAACGAAATTAACAGTCGGCGGGTTAATAACAACACCATAGCGGTATCCATTTTGAGGTTAACCAGGTTTTTACATTGTTCGACCACTTGTTGAAGAGTGAGATTCGCAGCTTCGTTTAGCTTGTTAATTAGCCGCATCCTGATCTCAGCGTCCTGCTTTGATTTGAGGCCACACACAAACGTCCGGCACTTCGGTGAGCTCCGACAGTTTGAAGGGGACGCAGGATCACCCTATTTCTCTACATGAAGCAGACCACATTTTTATCAACTCCTCCGACAGTTTATGCTCCTCCCAAATCCTTCAAATTATCTAGTGACGTGCCATCGCTAGCGGTTCTCGGCCATTTTTGTAGAGTTCTGCAGGGTTCTGCTGTCCTTTCCGGTGACTCTATCATTCTTCAGCTAACTGATTTATTGCCGGATCTCTTCGAGATCGAATGCCGGCTCGCTGTTAGCGTTTATAGGCACTTCTAGGTTAACTTTCGTTGGGTCTCCTTCTGTTATATCGCCGTTGAGGTGCTCATCGAAACACTGCTTCCACCTGTCACCCATCTTGCTCTCGTTTCTGATTCGATTCCCCCTCTCGTCCCTACACATGTCAGGTTTAGGTGTGTAGCTCTAACGAATTTGGTTCAGCTTCTCGTAAAACTTGAACGTGTCAAATAAAGGAAAAGTGGATTACAGATATCGAGTGCATGCATGAGTACTGTCATTTCCACAACTGCGATGCCACAGAGATGCTAAGCGTTTGGTTGATATTGGTTGATATTATTCTAACCGGCGAAGTCGGTTCCATCACTAGCGTGTTTTTCAATATCCGCCACCTAGCCATCAAAGTTTTATCTATCCCATCTACAGCTCCACAACAGTTCGGCATCCCCATTCGTTGGCATAGAGCTCAGGCATATAGTCATTCAAAAGTTCTTTCCAGAATATGCTGCAGAACTTGTGAATTATCGATCGAACTGGGCGAAGCGCCAACATTAAAGCTCCATGCTAAAAATGGAATCCCGTGACCATTAGCCAGAAATCTATTTCAAAGTAAGCTATTAGAATTCCAAAATTTTTTTTAAGATATAACGCATATAACGCATATTAAACCATTGACTTCGTTCTGGTGAATCTCGGGGACATACGTCTATGATCGATAAATGTTTTAAATTTCGTTAAAACTTCGTTAGAAAGGTGTGACCTCCTCTATGAGCCACATTATCATGTATTATTGGACTTACATCAATGTGAGAAACAGGCGAAACTTTGGACTGTTGTATCTGTTAAAACTGTTATAGTGTAGAACAATTAAAAACCACTCACCTGCAGTGAACTGCAATCGTAAATATGTCCTCCTGCTGGGAGCTGTGCTTCTGCGCTTGGTTGACTATTTCGATCATACCTCGGGTAACCTCCGGCACCTCACCCTCCACCGTTGGCCACCCGTTGTACTGGAACTGCGTCACCTGGATGGTGTCTTTCGATTTGCAGTTCATCACCGTGAACTCTCGCTTCGTGTAGTACGGCCCGCTCTCGCTCTGGATGTACGTAACCAGCAGGTTCTCGTACTGCATCTCGTCGTCCGCCCAGTACCGTGGACACTTGTTCGGTCCATCACCGATCTAAGAGAAAAAGAAACCCGATACACACTCCGAACCATTTTTTTCCAACCATTCCATACCTCCGAGAACATCACAATCGTCTTTATCCGCTGCTCGAAGATCATCCGCCAAAAGTCGAAGATGGTGTTCTCCATCGGATCCTGCGTGACGATGAAGTTGTTCTCGTCGTCGTACCCGTCGATGAACGACGCATTGATGTAGGTGCAATTGTCATGGCCGGGAATCGGCGCCAGTATGACCCGGTTCTTGTCGTACGGGGCGCACGTTTCCGAGCGGTTCTTCGCCCGATTTTCCTCGCTACCGCCGATGGCGGTCGTCTTGCGTGTGTCCTCCTGGAAGGATTTTATTCGCTGGCGAGAAAGAAAATATTCAAAACGAAGGGTTAAGTGAAGTTCACTGGGATTTTTCAGGACAAGTTACCTGAAACTGTGCTTCCAGCTTACAAATTTCCGCATTTTCAGTCGATGGCTGTTTTAGATTTTCCACTGTGGTGGCTAATGATTTTTGGTCAATTTCCGTATCGCCAAAGTACGCTAGTTCGGTGAGGGCTCGGTATAAAAATATGTATTGTTTCTAGAAAAAAATATCATATTAATTAAGCAGCTAGAAGCTGGATTTTTATCCGAAAAAAAAAACATACCAATGACTGCACGAGGAAATTTCTTTGATATCGCATATCACAAATCGTGTTGAAAATGGACACCTGACCTTCTTCGTTCAGCTGTTGCGTCAGCGTGTCCAGGGCCACGAAGGTCCCGGTTCGGCCGACGCCAGCGCTGCAGTGAACCAGAATCGGGCCACGCTGTAGTGAGTATTCGGAGTTGATGCGTTTGATGAATTTGGTGATTCCCTGCGGGTGCTCCGGAGCCATAAAGTCCTTCCAGGTTAGATAGTGGTACTGGGAAATGTACCGCGTCTCTTCAGCTTCCTCGCCGGATGAATTGACGGTGCGTTTAGTAACCTGAAACATGCAGAAAAACGAGCTGTAATTTACAGGAACCAATTGTGCCAACAACGACCGAACTCTTACTTTTAAATTCCTTATAATATAATCAGCATAAAAATTGTCCGACGCGAACGTTATCAGCAGATCGCCGTACTGGGTAGAGTCGTTAATGTTTTCCGGCCAATATTTAGCACATTTCGTTTTATTGTACTCTTCCAAGTTGGTCAGCATCACAATGATCTCCAGATGCTGCTCCCAGATCATTCGCCAGAAGTCGACAATGGTGCTGTCCATCGGACCCTGAGCGCAGATGAACTTCTTTCGCTCCTTGTAGCCGATAACGAAGTTCGCATTGATATAATCCGAACCGGACAGACCATTCAGGGTGGATAGCTTCACGCGCGTTTGATCGTACGATTTAATGTCCGGATAACGGTTCTTGTGGATGTTCTCCTTAAGGTCCGAATTCTTTGTCGTCCGATCGGCGAACTTATCCGGCAGTAGTTCGAATTCATGCTGAAAACCGTAGTCGGAATCCTTATGCTTATCGAAGTATGATTTTGGCAAGTCTTCTTTTGAGATCGGAGGAATCACCGGTGGCTTCGCACTGTTCGATCCTAGCAGATGGCGGTGGTGGGCATTATTGTTACGACTGTGGCACAAAGCTCGACTAAAAAAAGGATAAAGCAACATTAGACCACGCTTTTTTGCTTCCGCAATCTACACACTTACCGGAGCGAATCGCCCAAGCTAATAACTTCACCCTCTTGGGCAATATTTTTACTAAAGTGTTTGTGCAACAGACACAGTGTGAGCAAAACTAGCAACACTACTAATATCAGTCCGCATAAAATTTGTATAACAATGTTCAGTATGAAGGAAAGATCCCGCCCGCTCAGATCGCTGGCCAGCGGGGCACCGGCGTTCATTTCCTGGAAGTATTCGCTGAAGGCTGAGATGTACTGGGCGTCCTTCGGATCGCCGTCGCTTTTCACTGAAAATAAACCAAAAATTAAAGTTGTGCCTCCACACAGAATGTACGAGAAGTTGACGCAGGACTATTATCTATGTACGTAACCCTCCTAAGGCTTACATCGTTGTCACATGGCACTAACGTACCAAGGTAAACAAATTCATCGACCAGTTCAATAGTATCTTTATCTATCATGACCGCAATTCCAACACCTGAAGGATTACAACGCTCCCTATGCTCAATACCCTATGCTTGATTTGAAACCATCAAGGATAGTTGTAAAAGGTGGAAAACAATGTTCAAGCACAATGCGCCACAGCCCATTTCGTTTAACTGAATCGTACGCCGCCTTGAAGTCAGTCTATAAACAAATGATTAAGTTGCAAGTTGAACTCCCGAAAGTTATCTAGTATTTGTCGTAAGGCGAATGTTTGGCCCGTCATGGAGCGTCCCACTCGAAAACCGCACTGGTATTCGTCAACAAAGGTTTCCTGTAGTGGCCTCAGTCTGAGAAACAGAACGCGGGAGAGAATTTTGTATGCAGAATTGAGAAGAGTAACGCCCCGATAATTTCTGCATTCAAGTCGATGGCCCTTTTTGTAAATAGGGCGTATGAGACCTTCCAACCAGTCCGTAGATAGTTCCTCCTCGGTCCAGATAACCTGATGGATTGCACAATACAGCAGTTCGCTTCCGGCTTTCAAAAGCTCGGCGGAGATGCTGTCCTCTCCAACTGTTTTACCGAGCTCACTATTTGCTTCAAAGTTGACGGTTCCGTTGCTTGTCCATTATCCCCAATCGTTCGCAAGAATGCGGATGTGCCTCCGCTGCTCGTTCAGGATCTCTCCAAGTTGTTCATCGATCCGCTGATCAGTCTTGCAGAAACTTCTTTCTGCAGCAACTTACTTGACTAACAGAAGCTTATGAGTCAAAATAGGATCAACTGTCTCTAACCGCTTCTCCAACCAATCTGGAGTTCCGCAAAGCAGTAACCTCGGCCCGTTTTTTTATCTTCTCGATTTTCATAAACGATGTCTCATGTTTGCTTCCACATGATTGCCAACTATTTTTTATTTATTTATTTATTTATTGAATAAAATTCATCTGACAAAATATTGTCTTAATGAAAAATAAAACGAACACAAGATCATGATAGTCTTCTCCTAAAAACATGCAATGGAATGTTGAAGTCAAAAATGCTGTAAGCGAGATTGAATGCACTGGCTATGGCACGGATTGGCTCATTTTGTCCGTATTGTCGACTACGAGCTGCGAGGTGTAAAAAGTTGCGTTGACGTATAACTCTCTCTGGAGCATAGAAGTAAAACTGCCGGAGTAGTTCAGGCGAATCGACTTCCGAAGTGATGATCTTAGCAGCAAAGAGAGCTTGTGCAGTGAATCTTCTCCGTTCTAGGGTATCAATTCCAAGTAGCCGACAGCGATCAGTGTAGGAAGGCAGGTTCGTAACATCACGCCATGGTAGCCAACGAAGTGCGTAGCGAACAAACCTTTTTTGTACTCGCTCGAATCTAGCAATCCAACACGCTTGGTATGGACACCATACCACACTACTAAACTCAAGAACTGAGCGGACTAGTGCACAATACAACGCCCGTAGGCACAGCGGGTCGCGAAAGTCTTCGGAGATTTTGAATATAAAACCAAGTTGTCTGTTGGCTTTCGTCAGAATGTCGTTGTAGTGAGGTTTGAAGGTCAACTCACAGTCAAGAGTAACTCCCAAGTCTCTAATTTGGTAGACCCGTTGAAGTCTGTGTCCAGCAATTGAATAAGTAAACATGATCGGTTTCTGTCTACGGTGAAAGGTTATCACATTGCATTTGTTGATACTAAGTGTCAAAAAATTCCGGGAGCACCAACTCTGCATACGATCTACACTTAGTTGCAAGTAGCCGCAATCATTAGTACTGTTGATGATGTTATATATTTTGACGTCGTCGGCGTAAAACAGGCGGCAACCAGATGGCAGTATGACAGAAAGTTCGTTGATAAATAACGAGAACAAAAGTGGCCCAAGGTTACTGCCCTGGGGGACACCCGAAACATTCGTAAACACTTCGGAACTAGAAGCTCCGATCTTAACGCGAAGCGATCGGTTTATCAGATAGGATCTGAACCAGGCGACTAAGGATCTGTTGACTCCAAGTTTTTCTAGTTTCCTTAACAGTATTTCGTGATCCACTCGATCAAATGCTGCCTTGAGATCAGTGTAGACAGTATCAACTTGTCCACCGTTGTCCATTGTGCGAACGCATAGTGATGCAAATTCGGTCAAATTTGTCGCAACAGACCGCTTGGGATAGAATCCATGCTGAGCAGTTGAAATGTAGTTCTTACATGAGCAGAAAAGCGCCTCATTGATAATAATCTCAAAAACTTTAGAACAGCAGCATAAGGAGGTGATGCCTCTGTAATTCCGAACGTCTCTCTTATCACCTTTCTTGTGAACAGGGAACATAAAGGAGGATTTCCATAGTTCAGGAAATTTGTTCTCTTGCAGTGACCTGTTAAACAGTTTTGTAAGTGGAGTAACTAACACCTCCGAGCACAACTTTAGAATGGACGCTGGAATGCCATCGGGACCAGCAGCATAAGAAAGCTTTAACTTTTGGAGTGCAGACATTACGATTTGTTCACTAATGTGAAATGGACTGAACTCAAAAGTATCACTAGGACAGTCGTTGATGGCAATGGCGACTTGTTCAGGTGAGGCAGAACGTTCGTTGAACGAATTCCTGAAGTGTTGGACGAAAAGATCGCACTTCTCAAGTTCAGAGTTAGCAACTTGTTCCCCAAGTTGAACCGACATTTGCAGACCAGCCTCTTTTTTCTTGGAATTTACACTATGCATAGAGAAGTGCAACGTAATTTCATTTCATTTGATTTACAAGCTGCAGACGTTTCGGAAATGGCAGAATATGTCGTCCGTGATCAGAAAACTTATTCCCGCCATTTGTTGGTCGTCCGCAACGGCGAAAAATTCAACTTTTCCCTCGTTGCCTGTGTTATCGTATTAACTGGACAAGAAAATATAAACTCTTCAATTGTTGCGTGGCCCCCAAAAGGACCGATTGTTTGATTATCATAACTTCAGCTTGCAATAAACTAACTTGCACTAACGCACTTAACGTAATTTTCTTTTCGGTAAATTGGAGCACCGTTAACCGCAAACCGGAACGGCTTGTTGCAACGAACTAACCGGAAAGTTATAGCAGCTATGCGATCGACGAAGCCGTTCGTGTATAGTCATGAGTCACGATGAAATACCAGTCCAGGTGGCCAGCTGCAAGCGACGTGTGATAATTCTGTTTTTTTTGTTGTCGCGAGCAGCACTTCCGCAAGTAATTATTCCATCACGGCAGCCAGCTCCAGCTTCAATAGTTTTCTTTCTCTAGCAGCCGATGTATACGACCCGACCGGGAACTGCAGACGTGCACGACTCGAGCGTGACTTTCGTTTGCCCTTGATGCTTTCTCGTTTGTCGCGTCCAGACATGCCAGTAAGATGTTGACAGTAGCTCAGCTAGCGCTTGAATAATGCTGTTCGCTGACTTACCTATGTGTTATGCACCAGGACAAGCGACAAGATCGGTCCCGCCTATTTTTCTTGGTCCATCATTCCATCATCTACGTTGAACAAACTGGAGCATTTCAATTTCAGACTGAACAAAAGAGCAAAGTTACCAGTGAGCTGTTCACCTTTTGCTGCCTCTACCAAAGAAAACTTACGCTACGTATTACTGTAGCATTGGAGGCAGGACAGATTTGTGTTGCTAAAGAAAACCAAGTGATAACCCTTAAGTTTCAAGTTTCCTAAGTTTCACCAATTACCGAAAACCGTTCTTTTAAGAACGAACAAATTCTTATATGAAGATGCAAAAGATGTCACTAAAACAATTCCCATCCATAGTTTTCACTGCATTTTGACGCTTGACCGAACACATTTACTTGGAGCTGGTATATATGTTGGCTGCTTTGGTACCTTCCGGGACGGCCAACCCAACCGGCAGCAATAAGCGAACAGTTAGAATCTACCGATTTAAATAGAATTAAAATCAGTGAGCAAAAATTCGTTAAATCTTCATGAACAAAAGTTTCGTCCTTAAAAGAACGTTTTTTCTACGTGATATGTTGGAAATTTAAGCCTTCGTTTCCGTCTACTTGGGCAGTAACAAAACAGCTTGGATGTTCGGAAAGACACTTCCCTGAGCAGTGGTGACACCGGACAGCAATTTATTCAACTCTTCGTCGTTGCGGATGGCCAGTTGCAAGTGACGATAATTCTGGTCGTTTTGTAGTCGCGAGCAGCATATTTCCTGCCAAATCCAGAACTTCAGCAGCCAGATATTCCATCACGACAGCGAAACAAGTGCTCCAGCTCCAAACACACACTCAGCATGCTTCCTTTCCCTTCCTCCGCTGATGAATACGACCCGACCGGGAACTGCAGACGTGCACGACTCACGACATGCTTTCTCGTTTGTCGCGTCCAGACATGCCAGTAAGATGTTGGCAGTAGCGCAGCTAGCGTTTGAACAATGCTCTTCGCTGGCTTACCTATGTGTTACGTACCAGAGCAAGCGACAAGAATCGGTTCCGCCTATTTTTCGTGGTCCGTCATTCCATTATCTACGTTGAACAAAATGGAGCATTTCAATTCTCCGCTGATCACAATATAGTTTATTGGACCAGCAATAATTATTAAAACAAAATATTGGATTTGGTTTTAATTCATTTTCCTGGGCATTTGTTGCGGTCAATAGTGTTTAATTTGCAGTTAACTTGGTTTCAATTGCTATCACTTGTTCACGGCAGATAAGTTTTCAATATGACGATTATTGAAATTAAAATTGCTGCGGCATCGCTCGTGTTGCCGTTGGGGGTACATCACAATAAGGAATTATCAAGCCAATTAGCAATCAACGAGAAAGGGTAGGATTGCTTTTAATTCTCTTGTAACTTTGTTATAGTAGAATTAAATGGAATTTTACATCAACTTTCTCGTTGGTTCCTGAAGTGTATCAACGAAAATAATTGGAAATTATTCCAACCAATCACGAAGCGAGAATTTATACCTCGACGAAGAGTTGAACAAACTGCTGTCTAACTACCGAGTTAGTTAGAGTTAGTATTTTCAATTTTTCAATGGCGCGCATTGAAAATCAATAGTTTTCTATATTTTCCAATGCGATCTTACGATCTATTGGTGTAAATAGCTTGGAAATCTATTGGAAATTGACTGAATTATAAACCGAAGCATGAAAACACATTACCACTTTGATGACGTCATTTCCAACAACCAATCACGAAACTAGGATTTCTAGATGGACCAGGTTTCATTAGTTCCAATTTTTCAATAGTGCGTAGATATGTGTAGATGGCTGGTAAACGGCTTGGTAATGCGTACCATCGGTGCCTTGTGCACTGGGCATAAAATAGACCCCACAGTGGTTCACAGCCTCTTACCTAGCAACTCCTACCTCTACCTCCTCGTGGTACCAGCCGGGATACGAGCAACCTCGGTGGAGATCGGGTAACCAACCCCGGTGGAAACCAAGGTCGTATGCTGACAGGGAAGGAGGGCTCCTTCGAACTACGTTGGCTCTCCGGCGATACTGTGGGGTTGGTTGCGGGCTTTGCAAGCCTGAACCACTAAAAACCAAAGCAATGGACTCCATAAGTAATAATAATAACTCTAATCGGAACAATCGGCAAAGACCCAGGCGACGAAAACGGTCTAACGATTGGAAATTAAGAACATGGAACTGTCGGTTTCTAAATTTTCTAGGAAGCACCCACGTGCTTTCTAAAGAAGTGAAGAGCCGCAAGTTCGACATCGTAGCGCTGCAGGAGGTATGCTGGAAAGGAACGATGGTACGTACGTATAGAGATGGTCATACCATCTACCAGAGCTGCGGCAATACACACGTGCTGGGCACAGCTTTTATAGTGATGGGCGAGATGCAGAAGCGGGTGATCGGGTGGTGGCCGATCAACCCCCGAATGTGCAGATTAAGAATCAAGGGCCGATTCTTCAATATAAGCATAATTAACGTGCACAGCCCTCACCTCGGAAGTACCGATGATGACAAAGACGAATTCTACGCGCAGCTGGAGCGTGAATACGACCGCTGCCCAAGACATGATGTCAAAATTATCATCGGGGACTGTAATGCTCAGGTTGGTCAGGAGGAGGAATTCAAACCGGTAATTGGACGGTTCAGCGCCCACCCGCAAATGAACGAAAACGGCCTAAGACTTGTCGACTTCGCCGCCTCCAAGAACATGGCCATACGTAGTACCTTCTTCCAGCATAACCTCTACCATCGGTACACCTGGAGATCACCCAACCAGACAGAATCACAAATCGACCACGTTCTGATAGATGGTCGGCTCTTTTCAGACATTATCGACATCAGAACCTATCAGAACCAGTGATCAGAATCAGTGATGGTAATGATACGTCAAAAAGTGAATGGGTTATCTGTTGTGAACAACGATATCGGCACCCGCCACGGTATAATCTAGCGCGACTGAAGCAACCGAATGTCGCCGAAAATTACGCGTTATCTCTCGAAACCACGGAGGAGAGGAAAGACGGGATTATCTGCCCTATCTACAAGAAAGGTGATAAGCTGGATTGTGAGAACTACCGAGCAATCACTATCCTGAATGCCGCCTACAAAGTGCAGTCCCAAGTCATCTTTCATCGACTATCACCAATAGCCAATAGAATTGTGAGAAGTTACTAGGCCGGCTTCATGGAGGGTCGGTCTACAACGGACCAAATCGTCACCCTGCTGCAGATCCTCCAGAAGTGCCGCGAATTCCGAGTCCCCACGCACCACTTGTTCATCGATCTCAAAGTCGCATATGCTAGTGGAAACTGACAAGAACTATGGAAAATTTTGGACGATAACGGCTTTTCGGGTAAACTTACTAGACTTATCATGGCTACGATGGATGGGATCCAGTGCTGTGTGAGAATCTCGGGTGGATTGTCGGACCCATTCGAATCTCGCAGGGGACTTCGACAAGGAGATGGTCTTTTCTGCCTGCCATTCAACATTGCGCTTGAAGGTGTTATAAGACGAGCGGCTATCGAAATGCGGGGCACGATTTTCAATAGATCCAGTTAATTTATCTGCTCTGCGTCGGCAGAACATTTGAACATCCATTATTCCGGTCTTTGCTGAGTAAACGCTGGCGAGCAAGAAAGTACCCAGTCGCACGGCTGACTTGCAGTGAAGCGGTTCTGGGTCGAGGAAACAAGAAGAACTCAGCTTACGTCAACACGCACAGTGAGAAGAGCTCTGACAATCCGAAGGTGAAACCGGATCATCGAGCGAAAGGGAATCCATCCGGTCCGTCTTCCTCAGGTGGCTGCGTCAGCTTGCAAAGGAAATAGTCCGAAGTTGGAGAAGTGCCAGCGATTCAACGAGCTTTCGTACAATGTTCGATGGACGATTATCAAGGAGTTCACGCTTTGCAGAAAATGTTTCAAGAAGCATAAAGGCAGCTGCAAATCCCTACAAGTGTGCGGAAAGAACGACCGTACGTTCAAACATCATGAACTTTTGCACAACTACCAACGGGATGGAGCCGGAACGAACCCATCTTCCAGTAAGGGTCAGAACTCCAACACGGTCCCTAAAAACACATCGGTGCATGAGTGCAATGCTCACCACAAGACGGCTAACCAAGGACTGTTCCGTGTTGCACCGGTGGTCATTCATGATCCGAAGAAATCCATCAAAACGGACGCCTTCCTAGATGATGGCTCATCTCTTACGTTGGTTGATGCGTCCCTAGTCCAAGAATTGGGATTGCAAGGAAGCCCGGAGCCTGAAGTGGACCGGGAACAAGCGCCGGCTGGAAAATGATTCACTAAAACTCGATATCGACGTATCTGGAACGGGAGAAATCCAGAAGAAATACTGCCTACGAGGAGTTCATACGGTTTCCAACCTGGATCTATTCGATCAGACGGTGGATGTGCACCAATTAGCTGAACGATATCGGCACCTGCGGGGAATTGAATTCCTATCGAATCGTCCAACAATGTACAACCTCGAATCCTGATCGGGATCGACAATGCCAACATCACGCTGCCGCTTAGAGGAAGAGAAGGAAATATGTTCGAGCCGATTGCAACGAAGACCCGTCTGGGCTGGATTGTGCACGGAGGTACAACTCCAGTACAACTGACCCGTTGGTCGGATACCATTCAGTGGAAGATCGATGACTATCGACGGAAAGGGTACATAAGAAAGCTGTCAAACAAGGAACTACAGAAACCGCAAGAACGAGTATGGTATCTGCCGCTGTTCCCGGTTATCAACCCGAATAAACCTGGAAAAGTCAAGTTTGTTTGGGGCGCAGCAGCAATGACAAACGGCGTTTCGCTCAATTCCATGCTGCTGAAAGGGCCCGACTTGCTGACTCCGTGTACCTGCAGATGCTGATGGCCGCGCGAGATCAGCACTGCCTTCGAGTACTGTGGAGTGACGATGGAACGGGCGAACCTAGCACGTATGTAACACAGGTTATGGTTGATGGTTAGTTGTGGGAGCACAATGGATGCTGGCCAGTGGATTCACATCAGAGCAGCTCGACGAGTGAGGAACTCCGCGCGAATCGCTTCCATCACATAACAGGTCCCCCTCCAGTGATAGACGTAAGACGGTTCCCCGTTGACAGAGTTTACTTCGAGCCACTGCTGTAGTGCTGCGCGTCAAACACAATTTTCGTTGCGTGATCGGCAAATTGTCACGAAGGGATGGCCTGCTTAAGGTGGACGAGCTGCGGCAGGCATCTATTCTCTTATTCCGACAAGCACAAGCAGAATCAGATCCGGATGAAATCGGAATCCTCGCGAGCGTCCAAGAAGTCGTTGATGAAGTCAAGTTCGATGTACAAGCTGAACCCTTTCCTCGACGAGCACCAAGTTCTGCGGATGGACGGTAGGATCAGCGCGTGCAAATACGCCTCGATGGATGCACGTAATCCAATAATCTTATCGCAGAGCAATTACGTAGCTTGGCTAGTGGTAAAGGACTGTCACGAACGGTTCCATCACCGTCTTGAACGAGCTGCGGCATGTCTACCGAATTCCGAGGCTGAAACAGCTGTTCGACAAAGTCAAAGCAGGGTGCCAGATGTGTAAGAATGAATAATCAGTTCCGCAACGTCCTCCAATGGGTGATCTACCGGAAGCAAGATTCGCGGCGTTCACGAAACCTTCTTCTTTTGCTAGGGTTGATTATTTCGGTCCGAGTAATGTGGTGGTAGGGCGAAAAGTTGAGAAATGTTTACTGCCCATAAATGGAAGACAGTCACATATGCAAAAACGTGCAGCGGCGAAAAACGCATTTGAAACCGCTACAATTTTTTCTGAAATATTGAGTAAATTTCGGAAACAAATCGTCCAAATCATCATAATATTGCTTGAATGTACATTATAGAATACTTTTACAAGCAATTTGTTCACAAGTGACCTACAATTTGTTCCAAAACTTATAAAAACTACCGAAGTTACTGATATGCGTTTATTTGTGCTTGAATAAGCAAGAATAAACGCATAGCAGTCACACTCACAGCATGCCTTGATCTTTGCATTGCCGGTGAGCCGGTGACTGCCGGTGGAGTATTTTCACGACCACGTGTGGTTGTTGTTTTGATAAATCACGTGCACGTTTAATTCAACTGTTTCAAATGTCTGTACTGAACTATTTGAAAATTGACGAGAGTAAGGATAACTCTGAAGATAAACTTCCAGTTCCTAGCATTTTCTGCTTTTATTTGTAATTTGTTATCGTGGGATCTTAAGGGGTTTTGTTCAACTCAGAAACTGATCGCTTTCCTGTGTCAGGAACACTCCCAGAACGTGTCCGAGTGTGACCAATGTGATCCTGGACATATTATATGACGACAAATGAACTATTCTGAGCTAGTTTTGCACTTTCGCGTACTTAGAGATGTCACATGTTGTATTTTAGTTCTATTCAGAAACTGATCCCTGTAGGGGTATCCGGAGCATTTCCGGATATGTGGTTAGATATGGTCAATGACGTCTTGAACACTTTATACAACTACCAATAGTCTAGTTTTGCAAATTCGAGTACTTAGAGGTGTCGTATAATGGAATTATTGTGATTCAAGGTGATTCAAGTTCCATATATTCCGGAACTTGTGCCGACTATAGCTTCGGAACCGTGTATCCGCTCCAAATTTTCTTCAATAGTGTTTTTGTAGGCCATAAAATCTTTCGTTTGGTAGTTGTTGCAGTCAAATCGGTTCAGGAATTTCCAAAATCAAATGCTTATTCATATATTTTCACTACTGTGACTGTTATGCGTTTATTTGTAATATGGGACTGACATAGCTTAATATTTTTTTCAACATTTTGGGAACAAACATAGCTTTTTTGTTTGAAATATTGAAAGAATAGGTAATTTAAAGATGATTCCCAGGCTTATCTCAGAAATGGTGAAAAGTCATATGGGACTGTTATGCGTTTATGGGCAGTTTAGGTGTGCTAACAGTGCGCGCGATACACTTAGAAGAGTGCACTCACTCAGTGCAGACTCTTGTATAATCGCATTGAGGAACATGATGGCAAGGCGAGGCGTACCAATTAACATCTGTAGTGATCGCGGAACGAATTTCACGGCAGCGAGCAAAGAGCTGAAGGTGGCCCTCCAAGAGATGGACCAAGAAGCAGTCGTGCGAGAGATCGTGAGCCCAGATACCGAATGGGTTTTCCTCTTCCCAGCCTCGCCGCATATGAGAGGTGCCTGGGAAAGGCTTGTGCAGACGGTGAAGAGGAATTTGGCAGCAATACGTCCAGTACGGAATCCGACCGACGAATCACTGCGCAACATGCTGATCGAAGTGGAGATTATGATCAACTCGCGGCCGTTAACGCAGTGGAAGACCCAGATGCTCCAGTTTTGATACCAAACCACTTCCTCTTTGGTTCCTCGAGTGGTCTCAAACCGGCGTCAACTCTAGACAACCGTGCGGTGGCTTTGCGACGGTCCTGGTGCGCTTCGCAGGTAGAGGCTAACATCTTCTGGCAACGATGGGTGCGTGACTACATGCCGGATCTAACAAAGCGAACTAAGTGGTTCAGCGAGGTAAAGTCAATAGAGGTGAACGATGTTGCTGTAGTGGTAGACCCAGGTCTTCCCCGCAATTGTTGGCCGAAGAAGCTTATAATCGCGGTTAACCAGAGTAAGGACGGCCAGGTAAGGTCTGCAGTGGTGCAAACGATGTCAGGAGTCTACGAGCGTCCCGCGACGAATCTCGCCCACTTGAGGAGGACCTAGGGCGAGTACTCGAAAGACGGGTGCTAAGAACGATATTCGGCGACGTACAGCAGAACGAAGTGTGGAGGCGCAGGATGAACCATGAACTAGCACAACTCTATGGTGTACCCGGGTGGCTCCAAAAGGTGGTTAAAGCTAAATGGATACGATGGGTAAAGCATGTTGCAAGAATGCCGGACAACTACCCTGCAAAGATGGTGTTCGCTACAAATCCGGTAGAAACAAGACAACCAGGTGCGCAGCCAGCAAGATGGTTAGACCAGATGGAGCGAGATCTGGCAGAGTACGCGGTGTCTAAGAAATTGGAAAGCGGTAGCCCATAACCGAGCAAATTGGCGCAGCTTTGTTCATCAGGCTTTGCCTTTAGGACGGTAAGCCAACTAAGTAAGTGGTACTTGGGTGGTTACATGGTAACAAAACTGAATTGTTTTCACTATATCGTTCAGCAAGTAGAAAGATTTATGACCGACTGACATATATATCTTTCGTATTGGTAGATAAATGACCGCATTATTAGCGCTCAAAGCCTAGAATTTTTTCGTGACACTCGCAATTTTAGATTTTTTGGTATGACCCCTCTATCTTCGCTACCTTCCAGTAAGACGTAGTCCTACGTCAAAATCATTGAAATAAAATAATGTCAACATGAAAAAGAGCATCCGCACGTACCTACGACCTCCACAAAACCCGTGTAGTTGCTGTTCGGGTCCAGCAGTCCATCGTAAACCGACTCAAACTGATTGGCGCCGCCACTTTCGTAGTAGCTGAAGGCATTCGCCTCGCGCTTCTCGTGACTGGACACTTTCAGTTCATCCTCGACGGGAACGGCTTCGTTGCCGGTTCGAGCCTGACTCGGTGAACCGGTCGCATTTTGCACAGCCGCACCGTCCTCGCTCCCGTCCTTGCTGCTGATGGCTAAAATTATAAAAAACACAATTAAAAATTGTACTTTTTTCTTCAAAAGTCGAAATTTACTCACCACTCTGTGGCTTCTCGGTGGGAAGAAACCTCGTCCGCTGCAGACACTGCGGACACAAGCCGAAATCCCGGTAGTCGTTGGTCTTACCATCACCCAAAAACACTTCCGAGCTGTAGTTCAAACTGGAAAAGATCTCCGCCAGATACGTACCACCACGGGTGTTATTAATCGCATGCACATCGGCATAGCTGGTCACCAGCAGGTTTTCCGGTTCCGGAAGAGACTCATTCCTATGCGCCAGCCGTGTTAGGTAGATTTTGTAGCAGCAGATGGGACCATTTCGTTCGGAAACGCGCGGAAGGAAAAGCTTAAAGATCCACCGATTATCTTCGGTGCGCAGTTTTCCCCACATCAACCGACCGATATTGTCCGGTGTGGTGACCGGCATGGTGCACGAGGCACTGGCAACCACACCGGGTCGCTTTGTGCGTGTTACAGCTGCTACTTTTACCGTATAATTCGTGTTTGGTGGAATTCCATCGTACTCGGTTTTCGTAAACTGCGGCTGGACATTCTTTATTTTTGGTCCCCAGGTTTCGTTTTTTAGACTGCCATGTTCACTGCGATACTGCGACAGACCATCCAGAATTACCTGATAGGAAACGACCTTTCCGTTCGGTTTCTTCGGTGGATCCCAGTGGACGCGGACCGTGTTCCTGCGAGATATGTTGTAGTGTGAGCAACTAATGTTTATATTCAAAGGAGCAGATGATAGTCCATCGCTGGTGGTACCGTTCACTTCTTCCGACCAGTTTCCGCAAGCTTTGGCCAGCTCGCTGCAGGCTCGCACTCGGAAGCTATACTCGGTGGCAGTGTCCAGATTGTCGAACATGTACGGAAGATTGCGACTATTTTGCGGGTAGTAAGTTTCCCATTTGGAAGAATTCTCACCGGCCACTGAAACCGTCAAGTCATAGTACTGAATATACTCCAGTAAATCTGCCGGAGGAGCTGCCCACCCAATCGTAATGGTTGAGTGTGTATTTCCTTTCACTTCCACAACCGGTGTGAAGCTTGGATCACTGTCCAACGTTCGAACTTTGACAGCCGGCGACGGCTGTCCACTCCCCTGCCCATTCTGGGCAGTCAACTTAATTTCATAATCCGTTGCAGCGTCAAAATTCTCCAATACAAAAGAACTATTCCTGCCATCGATTCGATTGGCATAGTACGTAGAGGTGGAATCGCCTTTCTTCATATATTGTGCCATGTAATGCTTGACCGCATCGTTACCGTCATTCACTGTCCAGTTAAGATAAATTTTGTTAGCACCAACGGCCTTTACGTAATCAATCGTAACCTGGGGCTTATCCAACACCAGAAGGGCCATCGACTTCCGATCGGTGGCGGAGTTCTCATCCAGCATTGCCGAAGGTCCAACATTGCAGGAATACGTCCCATTGTGAGTTTTGCTCACCCCGGCAATCGTCAGCGTTACGTTTACGTGTGTCCCATTCAGTGCCCGCACAGTCGTATTTCTCATAAAATTATTCTCGGTGGTGTCGTCCTCTTTGAACCATTGTATCGAATTGTTAAAGTATTCCAGTGGGTACATTTGTATCACACAGTACAGCTCGACCCGTCGCTCCTGTTTGGTTTTGGTGCGTTCCGGGCTCGAGGCGGTAATCTTTGGTAGTGTCACTTCCCGCACCGAGAAGCTGGCCAGCGGAGCACCCGCCGTCGCCGCCTGCTGCCCATGGCAGGTGTAATCGCCGGTGTCTGCTTTCGTAAAATTGTGTATGGTCAGGGTAGAAATTGCCGTCGTTCCGGCTTCGTCGGTCGTTGGCAGTACCGTCGTCGCCGGTTGATATTCCTCCGGTGGTTTGCCGTCATCGCCGTCCGCTAGCTTTACCACGTCCGCCTCGCTGTCGACGATCATGAAGGTTATTCGGGGACTGCAAGAGAGAGATAGCAATGGTGAAGTGAGCTTCATTCTTTTAGCAAATAGTTTCCTTTGACAGTGGAAACAAAGCAGGCGTTGAATAGCGTGCATTATAAATTTTCTTAACATTTCCAGTGAAAACCTTTTCAAAGTAAGTTTAGAAATAGAGTTTTCAATTAGTTCTTTTTTCCGGTTATCCAGCAGGTCGCATAGCGTATAAAACTCCATGCAGAGCTATTTTATATTGTCTTCATTAAGGTGCGTTTAGACTGGGCAATTTTCTGGGAACATGTGGAATGCAACATGCGGTATGCGACATGTTGCTAGTTGTTGGTCAATGTTACTTCTGTTGCTACCTGAACGTTTGAGATACGTTGCCATGTCGCTTGGAAACATCGGGCAACAGTTTGGAAAAAGTTGCATGCCACATGTGGCCAATCTAAACGTACCTTCAGAGTATCAGGGAGACCCAAATACCAGTTCTACCTGACGAGACAGGGAATGTCGCCCACTAACACAGGGAGGGCTCCAAGCACAGCCGACACGCCTAAGCCCGCAAGCCGAGGCGTTCCGGTCTTGCGCGGACTCCACGAAGTGACTTTGAGATCTCTCTGCCAGAGGCCGTATGTCATGTTTTAAATATAATGATGATGATGACGATGATGATAATGATGATGAGAGGAAAAATGATAATGTAAATGTGTTTTGCCCTGGACATTTTATGCTACTTGAGTTGTAAAATTTAGTACAGTGAGGAAGTGAAGATCTTGTGAGTCCCGCCTAACACCGGTAGTGCTCAACCGCACACCAAACATCAATTTTCCAACTTAAGGGGAAGGTCGTCAGAGTCCAGTTGCATTTTTAGTGATTTCAGTACTTTCACGACGAGAACAAAGTTTCTAGTAATAGGTAATAATCTGTTATGAACAATTATGAAACGTAGAATCGCGTATCTATTGTTGCTGTTGTACAAGATTCGACAGTAATTCTGGGTATGAAATGGGGAAGGCAAATGAGGAGCGTCCAATATAGCTCTAGCCATCCCAAGCCCCTACCTAGCGCCTCCACGTGGCCATACCTGGTAATGCTCTATTGAGTAGCCAAGCTAGGAGGTGCGATGCTGGGTGGTTTCCGGCTGCCTGACTTCAAAGCCGAGGTTTTGGGCAGACGGCGGAGCCAGACGGCCTAGCTAATTGGTAAGCCTAATAAGTTATTTTAATTATTTTTTTCGTTTTAGCTTATGAAGCATCTACTGCTATATAGTAAAAACTTTGGCCAAAACGAGTTTTAATACTGCACATGGATACCACAATGAAAAATTAAATTAACTATTAGAAGCACTTATGGAACCTCAAAGGACGCTACTTTATTTCATACGAAGGAATACTGGTGAGATTGTTCTATTTTTACCTATATATACCACATTTAATCTTAATATCATATTATTAACAGTATTATTATTGAAATCATAAATGTGGAAGGCTGGATGATGGAGTGGATTGCCAACCTGAATCCTTAAGGTCTGAAGCAAATATGGCACTTCTCAATTCAAAACAAACAAATCATCACGTGGGTTAAAGTTGGTACAGTGAAATTGATTATTACATGGAAGGATCCTAATGCTGGAAGGCGACTCTTAAAACCCCGGAATGCGCACAAGTGCCTCTGCTTGTGGGTCCGCCCAATCCCTTTTGGCCCTTCTGTAACAGCATTAGTGTGAAATTCATTTGATAATCAAATTTGGATATACTGTAATTCTACCCACATACCTTGGCAAGTCCTTGAAATGATGGTGGCTTTCCCCTACTACTACTAGGGATTAAACAATCACTTTGACTTAATTCACATTTATTTGAAAGTACCGTCTCAGCCATGCAATATTTGAAAAAGTTATACCTATTTACATGGGGTATTTCTAAAATTAGTTGCTGCTTCAATTTTTATGAATAAAGTTAAGCGGATTTAGTTCGACAAATTGACCAACCTAACCCATCTCTCTCTGTGTTTAGACTACAGAAAGTACGGGTCATTCAACTCTAGAAAAATATGATTAACGTAATGATGTATCACTCCAGCCATACAGATAACCAAATTAAACTCTATTGTATAAATGCTATGATCAGTTTGAGTATTTTTTCTGTTTTACTTGTCTCTACCTAGCGGTCAACGTAAACACTATTTTTATTTGAGTGGAGGAGCGTTTGGTGAGAAGAATTTTAAACTGAATAAAACTGGGAAATTTCGATATGAGACCAAAAATATATTGGGTAGTTCCATTGGTAAGTGGGACTCAAACCCACACTTTCTCGGTTGATGCCCGAGTGCTTTGGCGATTTAACTATTATCACACAACCCTATATTATCTAATTTTGTCCCTCCAGTCTAACCATTCGATATACGCCTCCACTAAAAATAGAGTATACGTTAAATGCGAGTCAGAAACAAGTAAAACAAAAAGCTACAAGATATACAGCCCAAAAGGTTGTACGAAAGGGTGACGTAGGACTGTATCATATCATTAGATCAGAGACTAATGTAAACTGCATTTCTGGCATATGTATGTTTATAAGAATCTGTGAGCGCCATTGTTTGAGTGAATATTTAAAAGAGAAGAGCTAAATATTCAGATTCAATTCTACATTGAATGCAATGGTGGCTATTAGGGATGGGAAAACTATCATTAACTACTGATAGTTATCAGTAAGCAATAATATCACTAAGTATCCGTAAGGTTTCGCTATTATTGATATTTACTGATATTGTTGCCTCCCAGTTGGCCTCGAGGTATGACGCTGGTCTAATAAGCCAGTCGCCGTATGTTTGAATCTCGGCTGGGAGAGGCTGTTAGAGTCAATAGGATCGTAGCACTGACCCCGCACTGTCCTGTATTCTAACAGCTGGTTGCGAAGTCTGTCGTATAAAAAAAAACAGAAGGTCAAATTTCGATAATGGAATTAGCACCCAGGCTTTGCTTTTTTATATTTCAGAAGGCAAGAATTTTTTCTATCGTGAATTGAGACCCTTCCCCTCTTTAGGAGAGGGACTCCCATACAAATGAAGTACAAATTTCGTCCAAACTCGAGAACTAATCAAGCAAAAGGAACTAAATTTGGCATATGGGTGTTTTTGGAGGTAAAAATTTTATCTTTGTTGTATTGAGATTGAGCGGTAAGCTGTGAAAGTTAACTAATAAAACCTTCTCGGAGACAGTGAATCGACACCGCTAACTTACATGCCTGTTGCCGTTCATGTCAATAAAGAAGGACATTCGAATGGCACGTCATATTTGCGATGAACGTGCTTTGGCTTTAATGTTATTCGTAACCAATGGTCCTTTTAAAGGCCACAAGCGACTTAAAGTAAGATTATTGAATCATGTCAAGCTACGCATAATCATATTTGATACAATAATCTGTGGGCTGTTCATTCATTACTATTTCAACCTTTATGATGCACACAAATGATTTTTAAGCGAAATCTCTATGTCCCAATGATTGCAGGCGTTGTACTTATGAACCCCCGTTCACGTATTTTCATAGCCACTAGGGATGGGAACTATCATTAAAAATCGTTACTGATAACTATCAGTAATTCCAGTACGTTACTGATAACTATCAGTAGCCTTCTGAAATATCCACATGGCAAATTTAATTCTATTTGCTTGATTGGTTCTAGAGTTAGGAGGAAATTTGTATATCATTTGTATAGGAGCACCCTCCCCCCCTTTTTTTGAAAAGGAAGGGGTCTCAGTAGCCTAGAAAAAATTCCTGCCTTCTGAAACCCCACTTTGGTCCCTTTTGTTTGATTAGTTCTCGAGTTATGAGGAAATTCGTGTTTCATTTGTATAGGAGCCCCCCCCCCCCCCTCTTACGCCCTCCATAAAACTGCTCTCTTATCCCCTCTATAAAATTGCAAGTCATTTTATCTATCCGACGACACATAAATTGTTCAGTTTCGTTCAGTTGTTTAGTAGTGCTAACCATTTGAAATCTTTCATTCAATCGTTACACTTTTATTTTCGTTTTCACAAAGTGCTACCCAGTCCAAGTATAGTAAACAAAGACGTAGTCCTACGTCAAAAAAATACCCGATGTGAGACTGCTAGCTCCTCTATCCCCTATCGTCTATCTTCTCGGTGGTAGAAGCAAAGAAGAGGTCATGTCCTCGGATACGAAAGTAACCCCGTTGACACGAAGCTAGATCCGGTCAGAAGATCACAAGGCCCTCGTGTTGCTTCAACAGATGAAGCAGACGCTTCTGCAGTCACGAACGTTTGCCACCCGAGCAGATCGCTTGCCAAATTATGTATTTCTTGGCAAACTTTGAAAGTTTCTGCTTCCTTATTTCCTCGGGAACATTAAACTTATGGACTGTGGTGGGCGGTGAAGAACAGTAGCCCCGGAAGCTGCCGGAAGTCCGCCTTGACGTAAGTCTCATCATCCATGATAAGACAATAAGGCTTCGTCCCACCGTATTTCTCCGTTCATCACGATTCTTCCGCACTTTATACGTATGCATATGCAGTTCCTCCCGGTCCTCGGCTTTTTGAACTAAAGACTCTAACAGATTCAATTTTTTTGTCACATTCCTGACCGAAGCATTGGGATTCCGCTTAAACCTGATCCTGATCACTAATAAAACACCCATTCTGACGGTATTTCACCTTTCATTCGATGCTAAGAGTTTCGTAGTAACGTTTAAAGTTCACTGCACGATTCCGAGTTGTTTTCCGATGTCCCGATAAGATAGTTGAGGATTTTCCAGGGGCTTCCGCAACATCAATTCGCGTAAACAATACACCAATACAGTGTAAACAATACACTCTAAACTACTCCTACTCTGCGTTAAATAGATTGCTTTCAAATTCTTCAGCGAATCGCCCTTAATTTGTAACCTAGAGCACTTCGATATACTGCTAGGTTAAGGAGGTCACCACCGTACGAATTACAGCCCACACGGAGCCAGTGGTCAGTGGTCTCCCGAGGACGTTTGACAAAGTAGCATCCATATAATAATTTGTTTACTCGTCTTTATTTATGTTTATGTTAGTTTTTTACTAAATGCTTATGTATAGGTATTGGCTTCACTCTACTTTATCCAGCTTATTCCTCACGTCAGGACTATGTCATTATATTGCCATCCCTTACAAAGACCCATTGCGTCCTTCTGACCAGTACATTTAACTACAAGAGACTTTTTACACTGTCAAGGGCCTTCATCAGGGTAATATCGAATTCAGATGAAAGACAGGGTAATAAGGACCCGACTTTCGCCAGATGTACGATGCCAATGCGCGTCAGTCACGCCGCGATAGTGGCAGTAGTTAAGCCGATCACCCTTTTGGAAATAGGACAAACCACTCGTTCCTTCCATTTTTCCGGCAGCTTCTCCTTCTCCCAAATCTTGGAAATAACCCAACGTGGAGCCACTGCCAGCGTTTCTTGGCCATGTTCGTAAAGCTCTACCGGTAGGCGGTCCTTGCCAGCGGCTTTGTTGCTCTTCAGCAATCATATTTCTCGTTTGACTTCTTAAGGGTCAGGTGCTAGGAGTAACTTCCATAGGCACTGCTAGATTACGTTCCGCCTCCTTCTGCAACTTCGCCATTGTCGTGTTCAGCGAAAAACTGTTTCGGTGTGTAGCCTTTATTAGTTTGGTTCATCTTCTCGAAGAACTCGCGTGTGTCATTCGCTCAGATTAGTTGTTCCAATTTTATGTGATCACTGTCCTCCTCTTGACGCTTGTTACTCCTCAGGATTGTGACTAACTGGTTCCCTGCTCGTCGGTATTGGACCAAGTTCTCCCTAGTGGTAATGCTCAGATAATTTTTCCAGGCATTTTTTTTCTCTCCACCGTTTGTTGGAATTTCCCATCAAACCAATCATTTTGTATACTTCGGGGCCACTTAATGCTGCGGTAGCGGCCTCTCCGAGGTTTGAAGCAGCTAGCTGTTCGGAACAGGGCAGGACCTCATTCATTTCCGCTCTTTCCCCTTCACGTCTTGTCCCACTTTGTTCCATTGCATTCTTCTACCAATCCTTCCGTCGATTGTAAAAACTTCTGTTATAAAAAATTAACGATTTCAAGATTTGCAAAAGGAATTATAGCAAGTTATTATAAGAACTTGCGTATTATACCTGTCAAACCATCTATGTTGTTTATTTGTTGGTGTAAAAATCATCGGACATCTTGTGGTCTTAACGATAAAAGATACTACGTATAACATAAAACACATAAAGATACATTAGATTATCCACGCAGTCGCTGTCTAAATGTCGCTCTTTTATGAGGAAGTCAAATAATGTCGTCACCGCGTTGAAGCTAGCCGACATAAAGCGAGTGGGATCATGTTGTCCATATGACACATTACGCTGCGGTAAGAATAACAGATTCCTGGGCCGTAATGCTCTTTCTGGTGCATATAAGTTAAGCTGCGACCTCACTATAAACTCAAGATAACAAATTACAAATAAAAGAAGAAAAGGTCAGGAACAGATTTGATTCAAAACGGACATTTTGAACAATTGAATTGAACGAGCACGTGAATTATCAAAACAACAACACGTGGTCTTGAAAATACTGCCGAGTTACCGGCAACCCAAGGATCAAGGCATGCTGTGACTGAGACTGTTATGCGTTTATTCTTGACTATTCAAGCACAAATAAATGCATAACAATAACTTCGGCAGTTTTTCTAAGTTTTGTAACAAATTTTAAATCACTTGGGAACAAATTGCTTGTAAAAGTATTCTGTTCTGTACATTCAAGTGATATTATGACGATTTGTTTGCAAAATCGATTCAATATTAAAGAAAAATTATCGCTGTTGCATGATTTTGCAGATGTGACTGTCTTCCATTTATGTACACTTGCCCGTAGTAGCAAGCTGGAAGACCCCTTCTCCGTACTTAAACACAGGACCGGGACGGCTGTTGAGCGCTGATGGTATTTGTGGAAGGAGCTAACGCATTCTTTTATGGTATATTATTAAAGTGTAAGAGGACTGCGGATTAAAGTGAATTTATTCTGTCTGGTGACCGGGAAATACGACTATAGTGTTATTTTATTGATCGCGACATGACCCGACACTCGACAACCATTTTGGTAGTGTTTAACTGACTAAGGTTTGACTGACTCCTTTAGAAATATCGAAAATGTCCCTGTCTTGATTAATCTTAACAATCATGTAGATTTTGCCACGAAATTTCATTCTTTTTATATCTCATTGTTTATTTTAAACAAGATAGCGCTCTAGTATACGTGGAGCACCTCAAAATATAATAATTTAAATGTATTATTAGAAGAGATATTAGTTGTAACGACTTGCAGCTGCAGATTAATGATCGTATGCAGAGTTGACTGTCCCGGCATTGCCTCTACAAATATTTATTTGAAAATTCAGGAGCAATATGGTCGTCGCTGTTTTATAAATTTAAATTACTTTACTTGATTATTTTATGTAAAACTATTCCTCCAACTGTCTTTACCCAAAAATAATTTTAACAGTTTAAAATCTGTGCAGTGTCACAGCTAACACTTACTACTTCAATCAATATCCCGTTCCCTCTCCCTTTTCTAGCGGCTGCTCATCAAATATTAAACGATTCTAAACACCAACTTTGACATCAATTATTTTCGACTCCTTGCGCCACAAAAGAGACCCCCTTCGGCGAAGATTAGCCTACCGTCCAGGACGGGGAAGGGTTGAAAATCGATTTCCGTTTTCAATGGGATGGGAATGCGCGTACGTAGTACTAGAGACGAGACACAACCAACCACAACACAGAAGGAAATAATCGTACTAGGCATGTTGTAGTACTTATAAAACATGTACTATTCTTGGCGATGACTCACTCACCTGCTGCCGTCGGTTAGGTTTTTCCCATTCTTGCGCCAGCTGGGATTCTCGGCACCGCTAAATTTGCACGCCAATGTGCCGTTTCGGCCGGCCAGAAAGTACCGCGGTTCAGCTGAAATTGAACGAAACACGTTAGAAGCAGATCGTATACCAAAAGCATGCGAAAGAAAAGAGGATATCCGTTTACGGAGAGATCAAACTGATTGTTGATAAACTGTCTTTCTCTGTTTTATATATTCGGAGGCGTTTATTTGCGGGGTGGATGCAGTCGAAATTGATAGTGGCGTTTAGTATGCTAATTTGTTTTTGTGTAGGATGGGTCATAATTTCAATTAATCCAGATGTCAACGTCCGGCCGCTAGTGGAAGGGAAAATTGCTGCTGCCATCATTAAGGCTGCAGCAGTGCACATCTTCTGTCCAGCGAACAGCAGCGAAAATGCGAGAACAGGAGAAAACTGCCCTCTGTCTCGTCTGGACTCGCCAACTATGACGTCGCCACCTTCTTTATGCTACTGCACTTTAAAGCATTCTACACTAAAAACACAAGGCTATGCCAATATATGTGCACAGCATAACAGCAGGCCGTGATTCAGTGTGCAGCGGAGAGAGAGAGAAAGGAAGCGCTGTCGATATGTTTTATGTTGGTTTGATATTACACAGCATAAAAAGGAGGCGATGGGAAAATGGGATTCCGATGACATTTTTTTTATAAAAGACGGTTTTTACAGAACTATTACACAAAACTGCGTACCTTTACTGCCGGCAGCGTCAATTTCACCAATCCGATAAACCAGAAAATATACACTAGCAACCAGCAAGCACAAGTGGGCTTGGTTCTTCCACATTGCTTTCCCTCTTCTGTCACAAGTGTTTAGATCCTGTCCGTTCCGTCTTTTTCACGGAGAGCCGCTGCCCTTTTCGTCGTTCGCCGATTATTGGGCTGCGCTTTGCACCGATTGCGAATCCAACTCGAGCCGGTTTCGCCAGCTTACAGCACGCCTGCACTTGCACCGCACCGAAAATGCACACTTTCACTCATGCCGGACCGAAGCTAGACAAATTATTTGCGCGACAAAATAATGGAAAAACAAAAACGAAGGAAGTTTTGCCGTCGCGTAAAAGAATAATGGACACACACTCTTTTCTCTGGCTGCTGCACTGCTGCGGCTCTGGCTGCTGCTGCCTTTTTTCCGTCTTTCTTTCGGTGAATCAGTGATGCCAAACTGTTTCGGTACTTTGAGTCTTGACGTTGAGATTTGTATCGTATATGTTGTGAGAAAAAGAATAATTTAATTTGAAGTTTCGAAGATATATTGTTTCTGCTAAAAAACATTACAAATTAATTACTCTTTAATTCTTCACAGGAATTATTTTACAGTCGCAATAAATTAATTAATTTATTAATATATTTTAAAGTTTACTAATGGCGGTAAACAAATGTCCGCAACACTGTCGAGAAAAAAACAGTACGCGGTTGAGAACGGGAGAGTGAGCTTGAAAAGGCCTTTTGGTTGACATTTTTACTGTCACAGTTGCCGACATCGCGTTCTCAAATCCGACAGCCCTATAAAAAATTCGACGCGTGATAACAACAGTGCAGTAATCGAATCGAATACCGACAAAAGATTGCAGGTGAGACCGCACTCTCAACACGTGATCCTGGTCAGGTAAGATCTGTTGTCAAGCTTTGTTATGCAATCAGGTATCAATTATCAGCATCAGTGGCTCGAGTAGCACGTTCCTTACAAACGTATGGATTATTCATGCATTAAGAGTTGTCATCTAATAACCGTTGAGCTCGTGGTTGAGCTATAATATAAATGCTGCAGGCTGTAAATGGTCGCACACATTTGCTATTTAGCAATCTACAACTTGCTAAAGACGGGTTCTACGACAGACTCGAAAGGACCTATGGAGAGTGATCCAAACATAACGTGAAAATCATTACCGGAGGAATTCTTCCGGGTTGTCTTTAGCAGACCTAACTTTCGTCTGTCCACCAACGATAGCGGTTTGAGGGTCATATATGGATATGGCCATCTGTAGTACATATTTTTCACGTCACGAAGGCATCCAAATGGAGACTTTAGTTCTTGAATCGATCATCTCTTGATTGACGGATGCCACTTTTCGGATGTCTCTGATGTACGGTCTTTTCGTCCAAGGTTGTCGTACGCGGCGAAGTTTTGCATTGAGGGCGTTTTTACATCCAACGGATAGGCAGTGAATGCCAGGAAGCTTGAATAAAGGAATCCCAGAACAGCAGAAAGAAAGGGAAGATATAAATGATCTCCATGGTGCCATTGAAACAACTGCGAAACAGGTAGTAGACAGGATGGTGTATTGCATCGAGCATACCAATCTGTCCACGTCCGTTTCAGAACGCGCCTCGTAATCTATCCTCCGTCTGTTGTGCTCAGTGCAGTGCCCGCAACATTTCCCCGGCCCGTAAACTTGGTCCGGAGGCCACTTCCTGTCTAGCTTTACCATCATCGCCTATCTCAACAACTGCTAACTGCGCAACAGCTCGCCAAAACAAGCGACTGCTCGTCCGGATTAACGCCTGCCGCACACGAACATCGCTCGCCGAGATGAGCTCCTCGATTCTTCCACGTACCCAGGATCTCCGCTTGGACCCCTCGAGTACGTAGACCAAGTCGCCTTTTTTCAGCATCCTCAATTCTCCATGCCACTTGGTCCGCTGGTTTAGGGAAGAGACGTACTCCGTATTTGATGATTAAACTTCGAAGGGAATACAAAGTAACTTCTAACAGAACTAGAAAGTTCACAAAAAGTATACTTAAGTCGCTATATAGAACACTGTTCAGCCCAAAAAGAAACTCCAATAATTTTAGAAATAAAAAAAGATTGGGGGAATATTTTCCCATTTCTTCCTGTTTTGCAGATTCATGACATTTCTCATTAACTAAGGCATTTAATTTCGGTTAATAACCGACTGTTTTTTTTTAATATTAATTTATTGTAACTTACCACATACCACCAACCAAAATCTCGGGGATTTGAACACGAGTACTTCTTTTCGGTGACTCAGACGCATACCACTGCTCCATTGCTGGCATATGCGATATGCGTCGGTTTTACTCGATGTGCTAATTTCTCATTTATCACAGCCCCGAAACGAATTTACACTTAATAACAACCCTTCGGCAAAATTCATGTCACTAGCGGCGTCAGAGATGGTGCACTGCATTAGGATAGGCTTTCAACGCGGAACGCTCGGGTTCAAATCCAGCAGCGGTCGGTGTTAGTTAGGCTATTTTTATATGGTTGTAACCAACGGTTACAACCGTGTTCACAAAAGCCATGAATTACCTAAATAAAATTGTTATCAAATATGTTCTTTCTTTAAATTTTCGATACCCATTGGCGTAACTAGGGGGGGGCCAGGGGGGGCTAAGCCCCCCCTAGGAAACATTTAGCCCCCCCTAGAAAAATCAGGCTGGATTTTTAAATTTAAGAAAAAACTATAGTTAGATAACTTTACATAATAAAAACTTGAGAGTAATTTTTATATGCATCACTACTTAAAGTTCCCATGCATCAAGGTATATTTAATTTTAATATGCCAAGGAAATAAAATGGTCGAAAAAATGCCAGGGGCTATAGCCCCCCCTAGAAATGAGCGCTAGTTCCGCCAATGTCGATACCCTATGTTTGTTGACCCAATAAGCCGCGTGCGATGACGCCGCCACTATTCAGGCTCGTTTCCAATCCAGCGATGGGATTGACTACGAATGAACGAGTCTGGGTAGCGGGAGGGGATTTGGGTCAGCAAACATAGTAGTGGGAGCGACTTGCATAAAGAAATAAATATTATTTTCTATATATAACTTATTTACAGGGCAACTAAATAAAAATACTTGCATTGTATAAAATTAGAATTAAAACAAAAAAAAAGTAAAAAAAAATATCTTTAAGGAAAGAAGATTTAAGACGCGCCCAGTCACTAGGGTTGCCAAGTCTGAAAATTACACAAACCGGCCGGTCGGTCCTGCCTTCAAAAAATGCGGGGGGGGGTTGTGGCAGCATATTAGAGGATTTGTCTGTAATGTGTAACGTGCGTTAGACAGTTTCCTGTGTAAATTATTGAAGATAGCTAGTTTTTGAGTGACAACTACTTGCTTCTGGCGCTAGTGGACAATTTAATGTATATTACCGCCAAAAGCAAGGTATTATCACTGCAAAACTAGCTATCTTCAATAATCCACTGTTCAGGATTGGTAATAAATTTATCAGAAAATTTAACAAACCAGGCAAAAAGTACAAATCCGGCTTCATACGTCGGAAAACCGGCCTTTTTGCTGGATTGACCGGCCACCGGCTTTGCAAGTGAAAAACCGGTCGGGCCGGCCAAAAACCGGCCACTTGGCAACCCTACCAGTCACTCCCAAAAACACTAACTTTTTTAGCGATAGGTTTTACTAATTATACACCGTTCCTGAAAATTGCCACAAGGGCCTAAACGCACAACGATACCAGTAGCGGTGCTATCGCTACTCCAATTGCGATGTAAAGTTTCCGGATCGATCTCGAGAGAGAGATATGCGGAGCTATAAAAGGGAGTGGCAGCCAGATGGGCTGGTTAATTAGTAGATTAGACACTAGTGTGAGTCGGAACGTGGTAACGCGACGCGGTCGATCATAGTATCGATAGAAGTTACAATCGGGCAGAAATTCAGTTGTGGAGTTTTGCATCGCGGAGTGGTGGACTTAGGTCCTTATATCGCCGGCAGAAGATCGGATCATTTTGCGCTAGAGATCGACTGCCTTGGCGAACGCCCGATATCGTTAGAAGCGGTGCTCCTCCCCGTTTATAAAAACCCACTCTAAAAACAGTAGTGCACAGTGAAATCGAACTAAAATCTAGTGTCACGTGTTGCGCAAGCTTAGACCGTCCATCAACATACGGTCCCCGTTCCGACCAGTCATACGATCCGCATATTGCGGGAGTATTTGGGACACCCTGTAGCCGCCGGGTGAATTCCCCTGATTTCCGAGTGAGACTCGGTCCGATACGTTCTATCCTGGCACCGGTGGTAACCGGTCACTCAACGTGAGACTCTCTGCCAGCATCGTTCTCGCTCCGGTGGCATATTGTCACGGCACCAGCTTCGCCAGTAGCCGTTCAGTTGCACGAGGTTCGTCGAAGGCGCCCATCCATCCGACGGCCGCAACGTATGCATGCCAACGTAATTTTGTGAATTCCTAATAAAAATGTTCTAGTTTTAAGCAATTTTGGTGAAATTTACATTTAATTCATAATTAAAGCTTTCTAAACAAATTCTAATATTCAGATAAATTTGCATTTAATCAATTATTAAAGTTCTTTCAATATCAAAATTAGCAATAGTGCATATTTCGGATTTAATTTATTTTGAAACGAGAGAAATATTCAAGTGTGAGACTTTTGAGAAACGGGTAAGTGCCAATTCGTCGATCGTTTTCCCCTGTTGCCCTGAGTGTAGCTAGCCGAATCATTATCATCTCAGACATTATCAAGCGAACAACCAAAGTGTATGTTTCATGGTCTATCTTAATCGCATGACCGACGCAACCGACTTTACAAAAGTGAGGAGGAAACGGAGGAAGAAAATAGAAAAGTATAAAAATAAAACTAAAAGTGCTGTTTTTTAAACTTTTGCCAAAGTTTCTTTAGAAGCTGCTTAGCACTCTATGCAGCGAACTTAAGGCAACTTTGAGTTCGGGTAATTACAAGTAAAGCTGCTTAGCAAGCTATAGATCCATATACATAAAGCTTGTTAACCTTCCTTAGACACCATTATCCGAACTCTAAGTTACTTTCAAGCTGTGTGTTGAACTTTCAAGCTGCATGTTGGACTTTCAAGTTGCTATAGATATTACCGGTACTTTAATGAGAATGAAGTTCGGTTTACAAATGTAGTGTCTGGTTGTTCAGCTAGAAAGTTCTGCGGAACTGAATTTGAACCAAATATGAACTTTCAAGTTTGTTTCTTAAGTGAAATTCGAACTTTTGGTTGCTTGGGTCTTGCTGGCCTTTCAAGTTGAGAGCGAAATAAAACATCGTGCGCTTCAGTTGACAATCGCAGAAAGAATATAAATTGTACGCTTATTGTGTGTTCAGTGAAATACGGTTATTTAAGGAAAAGGAAATGAAAATTACACATTTAACTTAAAGTGATCAGTTTGCTCCTTAACACCCCTCCTCAAGCTTATCACTTATTCATACCCAAGGTAAAACACTGCTTCTTGAAAACCATCTGTAGGGACTATAGCAAATGATCAGTAATATCTCATTGAGTAAATGGAATGCAAATATTAAATTTGCTAAAAATTCTATCTTTTATAAGAAACCATTTTAGCGTGCATTAACGTGTTGCTCACAACGCAACAAACATCGTGTGCTTGTTCGCCACTCGAGTCAAGCAGAGCAAGCAAACGATGTTTGTTGCGTTGTGAGCAACACGTTAATGCACGCTAAAATGGTTTCTTATAAAAGATAGAATTTTTAGCAAATTTAATATTTGCATTCCATTTACTCAATGAGATATTACTGATCATTTGCTATAGTCCCTACACCATCGATGAGAGACCCTTTGTCAGTAGATTCGCCGGTTGCTCTCCTGTCGGGATGTCCTGTACTATCACTTACTGCTTCGGAATACACTCCTTGATAAATTTCAACTTGACGTCGGTATGCTTTAACTTCTTAGAGGGTGCTTCTGACTCCGCGATGGCAATGGCTGATTGATTATCCTCAAAAATTATAGAAGGCTTTCCGTCAAATATTCCTAGCTCGTTCAGCAACTTACGCGTCCATAAAACTTCACAAATACAATCAGCTAGTGCAGAACATTCTGCTTCGGTCGACGAAAGAGCAACGGTTCGCTGTTTTCTGGTTGACCATGACGTAGTTGCCCCACAGACTTGAGCGCAATATCCTGATACCGAGTGGCGATCTGTAATATCTGTTGCTAAATTGGCATTTGCGATTCCAAAAAGCTGGTGGTCGACTGATTTCTGCTTTCTGTACACCAACCCTTGTTGAACCGTACCTTTAAGATACCGAAGAATTCGTTTGGCATGAACCCAGTGTTCTTCCGTTGGATTACATTGAAACTGGCTGAAATAGGATGTAGCAGCACTCAAGTCTGGTCGCGATATCACAGTCAAATATGTTAAACATCCAATCAGTTCACGATAATGGTTTATCCAGATTTGCCACTAACGTTGACTTTTCGAGCTGTAGGCTGGTTTCCATAGGAGTGGTTGACAGCTTACACGATTCCATACCGAAACGCCTAATTATGGCTTCCGAATAATACGGTTGGCTTAACTTCATAACTCCTGTCGCAACATCATGTTCAATCTTCAAACCAATAAATGTCTCAACTGCCCCCAAATCCTGCATTTTGAATTGACACTTCAACATCTGCTTTACTCCTTCTACCTCATGGAGACTCTCCGAAATTATCAACAAGTCATCCACGTACAACAATAAATAAACACGAGCTCTTTTTCCTTGTCGCACGTACAAACAGATATCCTCATCACAACGATGAAATCCCGCTCCTTCGGCAAACTCGTTGAAACGGTCATTCCAGGCTTTAGAGGCTTGCTTCAAACCGTAGATGGATTTGTTCAATCTACATACACGGTTCCCCTCTTCAAATCCTCTTGGTTGACGCATAAAAATATTTTCTGTTATACGCCCATTTAGGAAAGCAGTTTTGACATCCATTTGGTGAATGATGAGATTGTATGATTCGCATAAGCAAGAATCAAACGAACAGTTGACATTCTTACTACAGGAGCGTAGGTTTCCGAGAAATCAAATCCGAAGCGCTGTGTAAAACCTCTTGCAACTAACCTACCTTTTCGCTTTTGAATAGAGCCATCGGGATTCAACTTATGACGGAAGACCCATTTGCAATCAGTGACCTTTAGTCCAGTAGGCAATTCCACAAGATCCCATGTGTTGTTTTCCCGTAAAGACTTTAGTCATTGGCGGAACTAGGGGGGGCTAGGGGGGGCTAAGCCCCCCCTAGGAGAGATTTAGCCCCCCCTAGAAAAATTGACTTGGCCGACCAATACAACGGGCGAAAACAAATCCGGGGCTATAGCCCTCCCTAGAAATGAGCGCTAGTTACGCCAATGACTTTAGTTCCTCTTCAACAGCAGTCTTCCATTCAGGCCAGTCTGTCTGTAGTTTCAGTGCCTCGATGTTATCCTTTGGACTAACAAAAGATACGAAATTCACTACCCGTATATTCCCCACCGTTGACGCAACGCAAACGACTAATGCGGCTATCAAAGTGCCCTTCTGCAAAAGAAACATACGTTTCCCATGCCTTAAGAACTTCATCTTTTGTATTTAGAATGTAAACGGCGCAAAAATGCGTAAAATCATCTATGAAGGTAACGAAATATTTCTTACCATTCCAAGCTGCTGGTGTCATAGCTCCGCAGACGTCACTGTGAACTAATTCAAGCGGTCGAGAACTTCGAGGCAATGGCATTTCCTTAAAAGGCTCCCTTGTTTGCTTTCCTTTTATTCAGGGCTCACAAATTTCATTACAGCCGACTGCATCCTTTTTCTAATTCATGCCTTTCACAATTTCATCGCTAACTTGTTTCTTCCATCCGCTTTTCCCGATATGACCGTATCTTCGATGCCACAGAATTTCTGCATCCATAGGTTTTTCAGACACTCCGTTCCTGCAGCTCTGTTTACGTCGACATCCAATTCGTATAACCGATTGAGCCGTCGTCCGATACACACTATATTTCCGTTTTGTTTAATAACAGCCTTGTCTTTTGAAAACAATACCTCCATACCGCGCTCGCTCACTCGACGAATAGAGAACAGATTATAGCTTAAGCCGAGAACATACAGAACATCTTGCACGACACATTTTTGTCGAACCGTACCAACTTTAGTGATCATATCCAATTTTTCAACATGATGACATTGCACAGTTTCACCAGACGCAACTTTGATCATGATCGGCTCTTCCAATCTTCTGACGTCTCGCAACCACTCGCTTGAGCTAACCATATGGTCCGAAGCGCCAGAATCCAAGATCCAACGAAAAATATTGCTATCAGTCAAACATTCACTCTCGCTCACCAAGCTGGTTATAGATGCAATTTTCGATTCACAGCAGTATGCCTTTTCCTTCTACCTTTTGTCCTTTCTGTCCTTCGTAAGCTCCGCTTTATTAAGATCGACATTCCGAACGCTTGTGTCCTACTTTTCCGCACAAATAGCATTTAAATTTAAATTTATCGCTTTTTCCGACGAACGCAGTTGACCCACATGCCGCTTCGTCATCATGCTCATTTTCACGTTTCACGCTTTCAGTTAACAATCTTGCTCTAACGAAATCCAGCGTACACTGCTCCGTGGTCAACGTTTCCAACACTGTCACTAAGTGTTTGTATGAAATGGGCATCGTTTCTAGAAGATAAAAGACTACTAACGCTTCCTGCAGCTTGATTCCTGCCGATTCCAGGTCCCAAATCATCCGATCGAACAACAACAGATGTGCCTGCAGTGATCCATTCTCCCTTAATTTCATTGTAGACAGCTTTTTCAACAAATAGAATTGTCCGGAGATACCTTTTCGAGCGAACGTGTTGTGTGACGTCGTGCAGATTTCCATTGGAGTACGCTTTCTCTTGATGTATTCAAGTTGCGTATCTGAAATATTACGGACAAGCATCGATTTGCACTTCAGATCTCTCTTCTTACGATTCGTCAGTTTCTTCTCCTTTTCGCGTTTCACTTCGGCTGAATCAGACGGCAGCACCTGGAAAAACCATTTCCACCAGTTCATTTTCGATGCACTCCAGCAAATCCAGTTCTTCGAGATGTACTTCCGTCCGAAAGCTCCAGTTTGCGTAGTTTGTGCCATCGAAGAGATACATCTTTTTCTCGTCTTCCATCATGACCGTGCAATATTCTTGGGATATGGCGGTTCGGTTTGGAGTAAGAATACTAGATGTGGTCCTCGTAACGTGTCGTTCTCGACTATATTGTACTGAAATATTTCTTCCTATGCTATGTGTCGTACGTTTTACGCTATGCGCTGTGTCAGCGTATAATTGTCACCGTTCGACGCGGTACAGTCCGTTTACGCTTATACAGCATAACCGATCCGCGTCGCGCTGAACCATTTCAATCATGAGCGTCCACCACACGCCCTATTTACATTTTTTTAAAAATTGTTATCTATAGTTAAGAATTTTTAAACTAAACAAGGAAATATGAACTAGGATTTATATAATGCGTATTATTCCCATGTAATTTGAAAGAACTCATTATGAAACAATCGTCCACCACACGTCCTATTGTTTCAAATTATATGTATTATTATTTTCATTCCTTATAACTTTTTATTCTATTTTTATGTATTATATCCTCTTTACCATTGATCTCTACCCTTATATTTGAGTCTATGTCCTCTACTACTCTGTATGGACCTATAAATTTATTGTCCAATTTTTTACCTATTTCATTTTTAATTAGGACTAAGTCATCTTTGTTATAACATTTTGGTACAATGTTTAAGTTATTTTTCATTGTTCTTTTCATCTTGCTAGAAAGAAGGTTTTCTCTTATTTCTTGATGGCATACTTGTAACTTTAACGTCAATTGCTTGCTATAGTTGTCTATGTCATAAATAGGCACTGGATTATCATTTGTTAAATTTGAAGGCATGTTACTATTTTTTCCGAATACTAAATAAAAAGGTGTGTATCCAGTGTTAGTGTGAACGGTATTGTTATATGCGAATGTGTAAAATGGTATCCAATGTACCCAAGAAAATAATTTTTCGTTACAATAGATGCGTAAAAAGTTTCCTAAACATTTGTGTGTGTTCTCCAAAGAACCTATAGTTTCATGATGGTAAGCTGTAGAATTTAGTTTTTGAATATTCAATAATTTGGCAATGGATGTAAACAAACTCGACATAAACTCTGTTCCTCTATCCGACGCAATTCGTTGTGGAACACCATATTTTAAAATAACATGCTCCACGAATGCTTTAGCTACTGTCTCTGTTGACTTGTTAGGTATCGGTGTTGCGGTTATAAATTTTGTTAACTCGCATTGCGTTGTTAGTATATATTCGTATCCATTGGTAGGTATCAAAGGACCAACCAAATCTACGTAGATTTTTTCAAATGCTGTGCTTGCTGTTGTCGTAATGATCATTGGAGTTTTTCCGCATCTTCCAACTTTTGATATCTGGCATTGCTTGCATTTTTTAATGAAATTCTCTACATCGCATTTCATGTTTTTCCAAAAATATCTTTTGCTTATAGTTGCAAGTGTGCGTCTAATACCCGCATGTCCCGCTGTCGGTAATATATGGTAGTCGTTTAGTATTAAAAGCTTTGACCTTTCGTCTGTTACTTCTTCTATTTGCTCTCCGATTTTTATTAAAATTGGTAATGTTTTTACTGATGATGGTCGACCATATATCTGTAGTTCTTCATATTTTTTAATGACGTCATATGTCTCCTTATTATTTTTGATGATTATATATTTTATATTATTAATTTTTGAATATTCCGCCACCTTCGACAACATTGCCCGTAGGTCAATTTGTGTCCTTTTGAGGGGAATTTCAATTACATCTGTGGAGATTTGCATGCTTTTTATGTTATCTTTCATTACCATTTTAACGTATTTGTCTTGTTTAGACGAAGGTTGATCAGTCCTATCGTCATTCGCTTTTTCGCCTTTAAGTTTCGAAGCTCTGGTAACGACTAGAACAGTTTTTCCATGAAGTGTTTTCAGGTCTTGAATCGAAATGCGTGACAACGCGTCCGCTATCACATTCTCGCTTCCTTTCCTGAAAGTTACTTCAAAATCATATTCTTCTAAAGCTAACCTGAATTTTGTTAATCTGCTGGAGGGGTCAGCTAAAGTAAAAAGGTAAACTAATGGTCTATGGTCACTGTAGACTTCAAATCTTCTTCCATACAGGTATGGTCGAAAATGCTTGATAGCCCACACCATAGCCAATAACTCCTTTTCTATCGTACTGTAATTTGATTCGGCTTTATTCAGAGTCTTGCTGGCATATGCAACCGGTTTGCCGTTGCTATTAGATAGCACAGCACCAATCGCATATCCAGACGCATCCGTATGTAAGTTGAATTTGTTGGTCTCCGTTAGATCCGGGTAATCCAGTACTGGTGGATTTATAAAACATTGTTTTAAATTCTCGAATGAGTTGTGGCATTCGCTACTCCATTCAAACTTTACACCCTTTCTGGTCAACTTGTTTAACGGTGTGCAAAGCCTAGCAAAGTCTTTTATGTGCTTCCGATAGTAATTTGCGAAAGCAACGAATCGCTTGACTTCATCCGCAGTGGAAGGGATCGGCCATTTTTTCACTGCTTCGATTTTAGCAGGATCAGGCCTGATGCCTTCAGCAGATATGTAATGTCCCAGGTATACTAAATTTTCTTGCAAAAATTTGCATTTTTCGGGGTTTAGTTTTAAATTTACCTCTCGCAATCTTCGGAAAACGTTCGAGAGATTTTTGTTATGCTCTTCTAGATTTCTACCAAATATGATGAGATCATCCAAATATACTAAACACTTCTCTCCATTAAGACCTGCCATCGCTATGGTCATTAGTCTTGAAAATGATGCTGGGCTTATTTTTAGTCCCATTGGAAGCCTTGTCATCTGATATTGTCCAGACGACGTCGAGAAAGCTGTTAGTGGCCTATCCTCTTGCTTCAAATTGCATTGGTAGTACCCTTGGGACAAGTCTAAATGCGAAAAGTACTTCGCTCCTGCCAATGAGTCTATGACCTCCTCTATATTTGGGAGTGGAAATGTATCGTTCTCAAGAACATTGTTAAGTTTCCGATAATCAACAACCAACCTCCATTTCTTTTTGTCATTCGCCGACTTTTTTGGCACTAGTAAAATTGGGCTATTCCATTCGGAACTAGTCTTTTCAATGACTCCATCTGACATCATCCTATCAATCTGGTCATTTATTTCCCTTTTTTGCGCCAGGGGAAGGCGATATTGTTTAGAAAATATTGGAGTTGTGCCATCCTTTATTTTAATACTGGATGTGTACTTATCCGTTACTGTTAATTTATCGTCTTTCAAGCAAAACACATCAGCGTATTTTAAGCATAGCCTCTGCATCTCTGCCTGATCTTGTTTTGTCAAATGTTTCAAGTTCAACTCATTTAAAAGTTTACTTGCTCTATTAGTATCGTATTTTGGCAGTTTAATTTTTCCTACCACATTGTAATCCCTTAGATCCTTTGTTTCAATATTTTTTGTTTCAATGCAAATTTCCTTATTTGCTATATTAATAATTCTTACGGGTAATTTCCCTTCTTTTGGAACTGATATTGAATTTGCTATGAAAACATGTGGCATTATTTCTTGTTGTAGTACCACACAAGTACCCGTCACACCGGTATCAACGTACCTTACCACCTCAGTACGAGCCGGTATAATGTAGCATGTTTCAGTTTTTGGTTGTTGCAATCTCATCTCCATACCCACAAAATCAACAATGGCTCCAAATTCTCTCAAAAAATCTGTGCCAATCAAGCCGTTAACTGCATCCGGCAAGCTCTCTATAATATTAAATTTAATGGGATATTCCACAGACTTGTACCCCACAAAAGTGTCAACGGATCCCAGAGTACGGGTTACTCCGTTTACACCACTGATTTCTAATGTGTGTGAATTATTGATATTGATAAATTCGGGAAGACATCTTTTGTCCAGAATACAACAAGATGCTCCACTGTCAATTATGAGTTCTATTACTCTGCCAAATAATTTAAATTTTGCTCTGAGAGCCTTCTTCGCACTAAAATTAACGAAAAAGATCGATTAAATGTGCCTCTTCTACAGGTTGTTGTTGTTGCTGTTGTTGTGTTTGTTGTTGCTGTTGTTGTCGTTGCTGAGGTTCGGCCATATGTGCCACATGTCCGTTGTTCCTCCCGCGACTGTTATTTCCTCGGTAGGTTTGGTTGGTTTGGTGGTTATTGTTATAACCATAGTTGTTATTGTGTTGTGTACCCCTACCACGGTACCTAGTGTTTCCTCGGTAACCACCACGACCTCTAGAGCTTCCTCGGCTTCTCCAATTATTTCGATCGTTGCCCCTATAGGGCGTTCTTCCTGATGTGCACCATAGTGCCATCATATTTTCTAAACTATTTTCAGTTTTTGGAGTACTTTGGCACTCCAATGCATCCGATATCGCCTTATTTAGCGATGTCGGATTCCGTGCTTTTACGAAAAATTGTGTTGAGGGATCTTTCAATCCCTCGACAAATGCCTGAACCGCTACAGGTTCGACAATATTTAGGGCTGCCGCCTCACTTGGGAAAGTTCCCATTGAAACGTGTGCGGCTGCCAATTTAGCGGACAGGTTTTCTATGTCCGCGCCGAACTCTGCGATTTGTTTAGAATGTTGTTTTTTCAATGCCATCTCCTTTTCCACCGCTCTCGGTGTAATCTTCACCGAAAATTTTCTTTTCAGTGCATCAAACGCCTCGGCGGTTGTTCGGGCATTATCGATTGCCGTGGGCTGCGCCTACTAGTCTTGTTTTTAAAAATTTCAGGACGTCTGCTGGTGGAACTCCGTTGGAGTATTCCTCCAGCAATTCGACGGTTTCAATAAATATGGACAGTTTCGATGGTTCGCCATTATATCTGTCGACTACCTTCATGGCCAAGCTAAGGTCTAGTTTGGTCGCCATTTCGTAGCGTTCTTCTTCTTCGAAGTCTGAAAATTCTTCTTGAAGAACTTCCTCGTCGTCGTTTGATTCCTCTGAGTCTTCTTCGTTATCTTGTATTTTCGAATTTTCACCCTCACCCCCTTTAGTGCCTTCAGGGGCTAAGGTGTCGTCTAGGTTAGCAGGTACTGAGCCAAGCAGCTTATAGCACTGCCTAGCAACAGACTTCAGTTGTAGATATCTTCTTTTAAATTGGGCTTTAGTCTCTATTGCTTTACATTTGTTTACAGCCCTTTTTAGCTCTTCTAATATGGTTTGGATTTCCTCTATTTTCCTTACCTTAGTGCCTGGTTTATAATTGGCATGTTTTTTTAAATTAGCATGTAATTTCCCTAACGCATCTCCTGCTTTGAAAAATTCTTCCATTCCAGTGATAGTGCCTAAAACAAAATTTTTTTTTTTTTTTTTTGTAAAGTAATTTATATTCTTCTTTTTTTTTTACTAATGGATACTTCCCAATTATTTCTCTGGTTATATTTGAGATGTTCTATGGTCATCACATTTGACATTTTTTCCCCCGCAGCAGCCGAAATTTCCCATATCTCGCTAGTGTGAAATTTTCCATCCATCCGAAGCTGGAATCATCGAACGAAATTTTCTCTCGCAGTCATCGTCTGGTTGATTGAAATCATTTCCAGTTGTACAACTGAATCAGCACTTTTATCCGTAGAATGTATGTCGATGTACGAATGCAACGTGGAAGCTACTTGGGACAGCACTACACTTTTTTTTTTTTTTTTTTTTATACGTTTGTTTTTTAAAGCAATTGTTTATTGTTTTAATTGTTTTTATTTTGAATCACAACATTTGGTAGTTTCTTACACGTTTGGCAAATTTGCCATACTAATAGCTCTTTGGGCGACACTTTCTGTCTGTTGGCGGTGCAGTTTTGCTACTATCCGCACTACAATGTATCCTACAGCCAACGCTGCTATCACGCACAGTGCAATTGTTTGTGCGGTATGGTTCTGTTCAATGACGCTATTTGATGCGGCCGGTGCGATGATTTCATCCGCACTAAACCATCCCATTGTAATTTTTTTTTTTTTTTTTTTTTCACTCTACGATTCACGTATTACGTGGTCTCTTCCAGAACACTGTTCGAAGCGTGCTTTTTCGCTTTGCAACCAACAAGGACGTTTTTCATTGCACAATTTCTGAAACTATAACTTCCGGAACAAAACTCGACCACTTTTTTTTTTTTTTTTTTTTTTTTTTTACTTGGGCATCTCCAACGCGTGAATCAGAAAATTTAACCGTATCGAAACTCGCTTTCACTGCATACTGGCGAGGATCGCCATGCAATATTCTTGGGATATGGCGGTTCGGTTTGGAGTAAGAATACTAGATGTGGTCCTCGTAACGTGTCGTTCTCGACTATATTGTACTGAAATATTTCTTCCTATGCTATGTGTCGTACGTTTTACGCTATGCGCTGTGTCAGCGTATAATTGTCACCGTTCGACGCGGTACAGTCCGTTTACGCTTATACAGCATAACCGATCCGCGTCGCGCTGAACCATTTCAATCATGAGCGTCCACCACAACCGAACATACGACAAAAATCGCGAACAAAAAAACTGCTTAAAACGCACTTTACGAGGGAAATATACCGCCCGGGAAAAAACGCGGCTAGAATTCGCGTTCTGGGCACATTACCTGAGAGCGAAATAAAACAACGTGCACTTCAGTTGACAATCGCAGAAAGAATATTTATTGTACGCTTATTGTGTGTTCAGTGAAATACGGTTATTTAAGGGAAAGGAAATGAAAATTACACATTTAATTTAGAGTGATCAGTTTGCTTCTTAACACATGTTGGGTAACAAACACTATTTGGCCAATTGTTATTGTCAGTTTGTTGTGGTCAGTTTTCTCATTTTGATCCCGATACGGACCCATTTCAATACGGACCCGATTGTGATGCATGAATTTTCCTTCATTCTTCGAAATTTTCATGAATCTCTTTGTATAATGAAACAGACACGGACCGGAAGTTCACTACGTTTCGAGCCGGAGAGCAGACCGAAATTGCTTTTTAGAATTTCATGTACTCTCTGCTGTGTTAATAGTACTTTCTACTTAAGAGAAAATCCAAATCTTGTCACGATCGGTGCAATATGTCTTAAAAGAAATTCAACGACTTTGAAAAACGAGTTTAAAGATTTAAACATGAAAGTTAAACATTTGAAACAAGTGCGTGCTTGTTGAGGAATATTTCTAATCTCATAAATTCGGGAATTTAATGGTTACTGTTTATCAATATCGACAGAGAAGCCACCAAAAATGTATTGATTCAATACTATTGAAATGACAGTTTTTTGCATCACTTCATAGATAAGCTAACAGAGATTTGAATCTCAGAATACTAAGCAAAAAAAAAACATATTCAGCTAGAAGACATCATCTTCCGATAAGGCACTTGCTGCAAAGCGAGCCATAAACATAAAAATTTTCTCCATGAGCCATATAGATTAGTCCCTAGCCGCTTGGGCTTAGTTGGCGAATTGGATCCTCTACTTGGCGCACGCTCGATTATATAGGTACCGAAGACTGAAAAAAAACTGTCCCGTCAGCCGATTGCTGCTGCTGCTGCTGCCTGGCCTCGTATTGATAGCAGTCGCTGACGCTGTTGTTTCACAGATTAGCGCAGCCAGCCCGCAACCTACGCGGTAAAGTGCGCCAAACCAAAGCAGGATTCCCGCGGATGTCATACGACAGCGAAATCGAACCGGTGGGATTAATTGGCCTCAATGCCGAAGAAATAATCTTAGTGTAGAGGGAAAAAGAAGCCGCATCGCCGGCCGAAAATCTTCCATTCCATACCATAGTTAAGGTGTGTTGATCCAGGCCGCGCTTGAGCAATGACGATCTACGCTTAAGCCGCTATCGCTCGCTATCCAAGCGGGCTTACAGCTATAGATTTATAGTCGGACAAGATAATACCGATGATAATCCAAGTTTTGATCCCAGCAGTCATTGTACGTACCTTCATGGCCTTCTGTTTCTTACGAGGCGTGGCACGCACGGAACTATTAATAGGACGGAATCGTCCCCGATGAGCCCCAATTTCGTACGATCCTTGTAGAGCCGTTCGCTTATGCCAAATATTTATTTTATTAGTTGTAACCTTTACCGCTGTTCGCTGGTAACCATCGGGGACAAATGGCCGGGGCACGTTCGATCGATCTCTTAACATGCAACTCCGAAAGCTTCTGTTAGGGTACGTGCCAGGAATCGCCAATCAGTGAATACCTCACGATTTTGGGCTGGCCGGCCGAAATTTAGTACCAACTTACGAGCCGCCGATGATCCGATTCGATTGTGTTTGTTTTACGATGTTGTAATCTTACCTCGTTAACGGCGAAATAGCTGTTCGCACTACTAACTTTCGCATTGTTTGACACTTGACTTGTTTGTATCCAACGCTTTTACGCTTCGAGAGAATTTACGTACCACAGCCAACTTGATTTCGCGCGGAGGGTTTGAGGATGGCCACTTTTGTTGTCAATTGGATGGTAATACTAAAACTTTAACTATCAAATATATTCGTATCATTGAACTTGCATTCTACCCACATTTGTCGTACTCGAGATGTGTGATAAGTACGGGGAAAAACGTGCTTGTATAAATCCAAATGATAATGTAAACGGTGTAAACACGTGCTATTTAGAAAACATGGAGAATTTCTAATTGCACGTTCGAGAGGATCCGATTCATTCACTACCTTGAGCACCTTGAATTTCGAGTAGAAGGCAGTAAGGGAAACTACAAAACTCAATTGGGTACAAATTGATCAATCATTGTTCACGTATAGGGCAATCACAAGACATTTGACAGCTCTTTGTTTACGAAATGACGCAGAACCTGACGTTCGTCGATTCCACGCTGATGTTCGTCCAAAACCCTTCTGATTACGAAAGGAAAACAGCGAAGTGCGATCTAAAAGTGACTGATTCGATCTGAAAGATATTGCTAATCCTACCCATCGGACATCTTTTAACGTGAAGATCCGACATTGTGTTACATGGAAAAGGAAAAAAAAAAGTTAAACTTATCAATTTCTGTCACCCGGTTCATTTACCGTTCAGGAGTTGTAAATCATATTAGCAACCTTCGAAGCGGTTGTTCGCTATACACTCTCGCGTGTTCGTTATCTACGCCGCCCGCCGCACCGGCAGCGCAGCAGCGCAAAGTGGTGGAGTGTGCGGTCGTATTGTCGTTCTTACAGCGAGCCTCGAGCAAACTAGTCAAGTCTCGACCGTACCCGGAGGGCTGCAAGTAGGTTCCCCTATCCTAGGTAGCTTACGCTAATTTGTCTAATATGTCGTACTATGTTACTATGTAAGTATATCGTAACGTACCTGTGTGAGATGATGGTTGTGGTTGTTTGGCAACGGAATGGCTTTTCAAACGCTTAGCGCTGTTTGCTGTGATTGAAAAATGTTTATTGTAAATATCTGAACAGTTTGAAATGCACAATACGAAAATATTTTACTAAAGCTATGCAGGCCTACTGAGTGCAAATTTCTCCGAAAATATTCAAAAGGCTGGTTTTCTCATCAGTAAAAATCAGGCAAAATTTATATCAGTCACTCTCTTTTCGGACAAGCTTTTCTTTGAGACGCAAGAACTGCCAATTACACTGCTTTTCGTTCTCTTGTTTTCTCCCCTCCTCTCTCTCTAAACTTTAACAAGCTTCCACACATTTATCTGTGGTTAGTGAACGACTGGATAGACCCCAATGTGGTCCCTAGCCTCTTATCCGGTGGAAACCAAGGTTGTATACTGACAAAGAAAGAGGCACTGTGCCCCATCACGAGACTCGGTAGCGAGGCTCTACTGAGGCAACCTATCTAAACCTTAAACTACTACGAAAAATCAAGAAAATTTGATTCGGACCTTTCGGTATGGAAAAAGGCAGCAAAATTAGACCGAGGAACCGAGGCTTGGTACCTGGAACTGCTGATCGCTAAATTTCGCAAGTAGCGACTGGTGGTGCTGCTCGTACTCGGCATCGTAACTCTGCAGAAAATCTATCGCAATTAAGAGGAGGTTTGAAACCTCTATGGTGGAATGGAAAATGGAAAATTGGAAAAATACGGAAACAGAAAAAGGAAAAGAAAGAACAACAAAAAAAAAACAAGAGAAAAGAGTGTGGAAAAACAGAACTGAAAATAAGAATAAATAGAGCAGGAAACGAAGAAGATGAAATAATGAAACAGCAAACATGGGACAGACAAAAAGGAAAAAGAAGGAAAACGAGAAACGAAGCAAAAAGCAAAACGAAAACGCAGAAAACAAGAAAGAAAATAAAAGGATAAACAGAAGAAGAGCCAAAAGAAAAAGAGAGCAAAAATGGTTCAAAAAAGAAAAGAAAATTAATAAAGGTTACTCCTGACCCTTGGGGATGAACTAATGGCATTTAGACCAGAAGCCAGGCTGCAATTGGCCAAGGATATAGCGCCTTTTTTCGCTATCTGAAAATAGATTAGTCTATCAAAAATATTAGTTTAAACAATAAAACACTTGAAAATAGTCGTGTGGTTCAGTGGTTGCCTAAAACTACAGTTGTAAGGTTAGAAACTGAACCTCCTAGCTTGGCTACTCAATTATTAAAATTAGAATATTTCCAGGTATGGCCATGTGTAGGCGCTAGATATGGGCTTGGGATGGCTTAAGCTATGTTGGGCACTTTTTTCTAGTTACCTTCTCCATTTCATTCCCGTACAGTTGCGAGCCTTCGTAGTTTTATTCAAAAACCTGTCCCGTACGAGTAACCTCTACGTCCGCAGACGTAGATTATTTGCCATTTTGGTAAAACCATCCTGCATGCGTGACTCCTCTGGCCGAAAACTTGGAATTGGAGCATCACTCACACAGTTGACAGCTCGCCCGGACATGGATACTTGCAATCCACGTTGGAGAAAACTAACCCCTGTGAGTGACCTCATCGTCCGAAGACTTGGAGAGCTATTCATCCTACTGTCAACAGTTTGATCAGAGATTCGTTACATGCTCATTTTTTGTACTCCTAACCCTAGTAATACACCCTAGTAAATAAAAACGTAGTTTTACGTTGAAAAAGCACTGGAATGCTGAAGCTGAAAATGATAAAACTTTAGACTGTCGCACTCTTTGACTTTAAGCATCAACGGAGTGAGACGCTCGATCTCCCCAAGCTCTAAACGAACAAGGAAACAGTGAAGTGACGGGAGTTGTAACGGACCACCAGCTTTATTCAATTACGTATCGCAGTATCAAGCTGCGAGGTGTTAAATCGTTAGATAATTTCGTCGAAGGGCCGTTGAATCATGCTAGTTGTGCTAAATTTCAAAAGTCATCAAGTTGTGCTAAATTTCAATAGTGCACTACACACATGGCACCCGGATAGGGCCACAAGTGAGCGAAATAAATTGAGTCTGAAATAGATCGTGAGATTAGGCCTTTGTGATATTCTGAGCGGCCCACTACAACCCTCGACTAGTGTTGTTGTCCGCGGTCATCAGTGATCCCCAATAAACGAACTCATCTACCACTTCTATTTCGGTGCCGTCAGAAGTTATCGTCCGTGTAAACCTCTTTCTTACATATATTTGGTCTTCGACGCTTTCTCTCTCTCCTCTCCTCTCCTCTCCTCTCCTCTCCTCTCCTCTCCTCTCCTCTCCTCTCCTCTCCTCTCCTCTCCTCTCCTCTCCTCTCCTCTCCTCTCCTCTCCTCTCCTCTCCTCTCCTCTCCTCTCCTCTCCTCTCCTCTCCTCTCCTCTCCTCTCCTCTCCTCTCCTCTCCTCTCCTCTCCTCTCCTCTCCTCTCCTCTCCTCTCCTCTCCTCTCCTCTCCTCTCCTCTCCTCTCCTCTCCTCTCCTCTCCTCTCCTCTCCTCTCCTCTCCTCTCCTCTCCTCTCCTCTCCTCTCCTCTCCTCTCCTCTCCTCTCCTCTCCTCTCCTCTCCTCTCCTCTCCTCTCCTCTCCTCTCCTCTCCTCTCCTCTCCTCTCCTCTCCTCTCCTCTCCTCTCCTCTCCTCTCCTCTCCTCTCCTCTCCTCTCCTCTCCTCTCCTCTCCTCTCCTCTCCTCTCCTCTCCTCTCCTCTCCTCTCCTCTCCTCTCCTCTCCTCTCCTCTCCTCTCCTCTCCTCTCCTCTCCTCTCCTCTCCTCTATCTATCTATCTATCTATCTATCTATCTATCTATCTATCTATCTATCTATCTATCTATCTATCTATCTATCTATCTATCTATCTATCACACACTCTTCTCTACCTATAACTCTTCTCTACCTATAACTCTTCTCTACCTATAACTCTTCTCTACCTATAACTCTTCTCTACCTATAACTCTTCTCTACCTATAACTCTTCTCTACCTATAACTCTTCTCTACCTATAACTCTTCTCTACCTATAACTCTTCTCTGTCACTCTCCATCCTTGCTGTCTCTCTATATCTGTCTCTATCTCCTACCTCTTCACCTCTTCACTCTCTCCATCTTAACTCTCTCTTCTTTCTCTTCATCTCTTCACTATCTCCATCTTTACGCTTTCTCTCTCTCTCTTCCAACTTTTTTCCACTCTTCATCTTTTTTTCCTTGCCATCTCTTCTCTCTCTCTCCATATCTACTTTCTCTTCATCTCATTCTATCTTTTTATCCTCATCATCTTTTTTTTCTCGCCATCTCTTCTTTCTCTCGCTGTAGAAAATATTACTCAAATTTAATTCATTTGCTTCAAAGTTACTAGCCTTCTACTGAATACTTGATAGCATACACCGATCGTCATGATGAAATCAATAAAGTGTAAATCGAGTGAAAAGCAGGCGATACCTACTCTCACACCAGCATGAGAAGCATAGCATCCAACGCTTATGCCGTTGACGCAAGCGTACGACAAACAGCCGCCATTACTGTGTGCAAACATAGTGCTGCCTACACACTCGTGACCGCACAGCCCCGTAAGGTATTTCTACACAGCCCACTCGAGAGCAAACAACTCGTACCTATGAGGGCCAGCAGCACACTGGGATACAGATTTTGCATTATTTTTTTCTTTTCTTTATCTTTCCTACACGCGGGTGGGAGTGTAAAGCCCCAAACACAATGCATACGGATTTTTTACGTTGCGGCAATTTGACAGTTTTTCCATGGGTTTTCTGTCAAATTTACGCAACGTAGTAAAATCCGTATGCATTGTGTCTGGGCCTTAAGTCTTCGCGAGCTATCGGTAGCAGAGAAAACTTTTCTAAAACGTAGAATCGCGTATCCATTTTTGCTGTTGAACGAGATCCAACAGTAGGGGTGATAGGGGCATAATGGGCACCTCAACTTGATAGCTGATTTAAGCATCCAAAATGACTAAATTTTTAAAGTGTCATCAATGCAAAACATGAACTTAGTATCGATTACTAAAGGCATACTGTTTGCAAGTTATAAAATAACTGCATAATCATGAAAATTGTGAGTTAAAGTCATGCTTCACAAATACAAATCAGTCAGTGTGTGGGGCATAATGAGCACCCTTATAAACACTTGCTTGAGAGGCGTATACAAGTACAACAAGCACATCACACATATCACACATACACACGCATACACACACACACACACACACACACACACACACACACACACACACACACACACACACACACACACACACACACACACACACACACACACACACACACACACACACACACACACACACACACACACACACACACACACACACACACACACACACACACACACACACACACACACACACACACACACACACACACACACACACACACATTTCTTTTAGTATTATGAAGTAAAAAGCTGTAAAAATTGCTAGAAACCTTTTTGTTATATTTTGGTACTGCAGCAAATATATGACAAAAACATGTTCTATTAGCTCTAACAAATTCAAAAATTAAAAATTAATTCAACAAATTCAACAAATCAAGTTGATTAGGTATAAGAAATTAATAAAATAAGGCATAATTAAGTGATAGAATAATAAAAGGCAAAACACAGCAAGATATTGCACTTATGCGAAGTCACATGATGTGCATCGGGAATCCTCCTGGCATTCATGGAACCACAAGAAGCACTTCGAACACTTAGACCAGTCTTGGCCGTCTTTTGACAAACTGAAGCAGCTGCCGCAATGTTCACAAAGCGAGTCTTGCATGACTGCAAACCAGTCTTCGCTTGGTTTTTGGCTCCTTTTGGTCGACCTCCTTTGCGCTTAGCGGTTTCGAAAACATTGCTAGAAATGGATTTCTGATCCACCTTCTTGGCTTTCTTCAGGTTGCCTATATCCTTCAAAGCCTGCAAGGACTTCCGCTTATTCCGATAAGGGCTTCCTGTAATATTGCATGCCTTTTCCCTCTTTCTACCACAAACGATTTTTCTGGTGCTTGTTTTCGGTAGAGACATGATGTCAGAAGGAGAAACCGTGGGCAAGCTCGCTCGCAACGATACAGGCGTCGGAATGGTTTTATTTGCAATACTGCCAATCGAACTGTTCATGTTTTGAGAAGATCCTGGCTTACAATCCAGAGCGTTGAACTCGGCAGTTGCATCGTCTTTACTGCTTGAGGGCGCGTTGTCTGAGATTGGATCAGATTCTTGGACATGTTTCAGATTCAGATCAGATTCTTTAGTGTTTGTGCTCGCTCAAGAAAGGACAGATTCTTAGTGTGTAAGTTGTGTCCATCAAGCAAAAGGAGCACCGGAGAACCAGCTGTTGGACGTGTGTGGTGCAGGAAATGCTCGAACCAAGAATTAAATTCGGCCATTGTCATCCACCCAGACGAGTTGCAAACAAAAAGCGTATCCTTAGGGGCACCTTTTTTTAGGGCCTCGGTCGAGCTCTAGGGAATATCATCATCGGCGGAATGAAGTATCCGGAAGCAGACATGCAAATGCATGCCGTAGGCCCTCTCTTAGCAGATGTTACCGATCCGACTTGTCGCCGATCCTTCAAAGCAAGCACCTTAGATCTTTTCGTTTGCACCTAAAAACAACATGAAACCTAATTTAACCGGATTTTAACTTAGGACAATATTGCTCAAATTACGGTAAGCACGGATGCTTCGTCGATGTTGAATATTCTGCTTGCAGCAAAGTTGCCTTCCGCCATCGTCTGGAACAAAACATCAAAAAAATTACTGACCGCTACCCGATTGAAGGCTTGCAACCGAACCGCTGAGGTTGCCTCTGGAGCACGCAACGAAAGTTCCGGATGATGCTTTCGGAAGCCACGCAGGCAATCCCTGCCAGCTAACTGTTTTTTGGTATTGAACACATGTGCTTTTCCGTTTTTCTCCGCCAGCTGATATGCGAGGCTTCTGATTTTACGGGTAGTAATACCGTAGCATCGAACTTCCATTTCCAAAATATGATTCACTAGCTCTTGTTCTTCAGCAGGAGTGAAAACGGTCTTAAAAGAACCGATTTGGAACACTTCAGGCCCCGATAATGCTGCTTCATATCTCTTCACATACCGAGCTAGCGTCTGCCGTGGAATCCCGTGGTACTTGGCGGCTTGTTTCGTGGATGTTCCGTCTCGCCTTACAGTGGTCAAGGCCGCTTGAAGGGCCGTTTTTGACCAATTCTGTCTTCCGGAATTCCTTTTATATGTACGCACCATCACTATAAACAAGCACTGATGAGATAAACAAGAAAATTGACAAGCCTACTAAGATGAATTTGAGATTAGTTTATTCGACATAGTGTGCTCGTTTCACCCTACCTAGACCCTAGTCAAGGGCGCTCATCTCGCCCCTAGTCAATTAGTTAAAGTAAAAACAAGTTTTTACACTAATTACAGTATAAAATCAAAACTTTAACGAAGCTGAAATGTGAGGTATAATGTATACATCATGTTGCAGTGTTCGCATAATTGATTAAAATGTTTAAACGATTGTAAAAGCTTATTTGGTAGTTTTTCATCGTTTGAGAACCACTTTAAGTTTTTTAATATATCTCCGTGTTTTAAATGGAGAGATCACTTTCGTTTTGAAAAATAGATACTATAGTACCTACAGTAGTGTATCGCGTATCATGTTTTAATTTAATAGTGAAAATTATTGGTCAATTTTATGCTCAACGTAAATATGGCATCACTCCACATATACACCCGTTGCCTTGGTAACGTACAACAACGACGGTCGCGGATTCAGCATTGCAATCGAAACGAAATAAAGTTTTTCATATCAATTCAAGTGAACAGTTTGGGCAAAATCATTACCAGATAACTGTTTGGGTGGCAAATTCAAGTTTTCTGTGTTTCAAGTTAAGTTTCGCGTGTGATGTGATGAATGGAACGGCCGAAAAAAATTAAAGAAAAATCGACGGCGAAAAAGTGAATATATAGTGATGAATTTTAATTGGACAGAAATCTCAGTATTTAGTGTAAGTTATGCCCCAAAAAGTAATAGAACCTATAGAATGCAATATTTAGTGCTTCGAGTTGCAAGATCTGATTACGGATAGTTAGTTGAACTAATTTTATTTTTTTTGTGATGGTTTCCCGAGTCTATGGGAGCATGTTGATGCACGGAAGAAGGGAAGGGAAGGGTGATATTTGGTGCCATACTGGCTGCCATAAATGAACTCTGACGACCTTGTCCTTAAACAACCTTTTCGAAGAAAGAAACTTGTTGTACATTACCAAAATCATGAATTGTGGGAAAATTCACTAGCGCCGTCCGTTGAGTCAATCCTGCATTATTTTCCATACCATCTCGAAGGTAACAGTCATTTGAGCAACCTTCCCGAACACCACAACTTTCTAGAAAGTCAGCAGCGTAAGATGCAGCCTGTCTAAGCATATTACATAGACACTAGCGCCACGTAGTGAGGCAATTTCGAAATATTACAATCCAACGAAAAGCCCTCGATCTGCTGAACAACTTTGTCGAAGACACCAACGTTCTATACGGTCAAGATCACGAGTTATTCAATGTTGGAACCAATTAAGTCAATTCCCATATGCTACGTAGATTCCATTAACACGGTTTCCATTAACGCGGTCCCTATTGGCGTTCTTGATTGCGGGGATTACTGTATTCAGCGCCAAGTCGAGTTCGACTCGAGTTTTCGATTCGGGTCCGGTCCCGGTTTGGATTTGGAATTTCAATTTTCTCATGCACAGAAAGTAAAATATGATTATCAATCTTAGCTTGCTGAGGGATACTAGGCCGAACAATACTTACCAGGAGCAACTTACCTTGTGGACAAGATGGTAAGAAAAAAGCGGTTTGAATATATGCCAGGCGGTTTTTTCACTATATTCGGTTTATCGCAGTACGATTCCCGTATAGCACGAACTGCCTGAGCTGAGAGATCCAGAACTAAGACGTAATTTTTGCTACATTATTGGTCCTGTATGAGGTTAGGTTAGGTTAGGTTATTATTTTTATTTTTGATTTTGTTTTGCACTACACCATTTGATTGAAAGCACCATTTCTGGTCACGATCGTCGTGCCACTGTAGTTTACTGCGGAGAACTTTTTTAGATGTGAATAAATTTGACCAAAAAAAAACTGTTGAACACCAGAATAAAATGCTACACAAATAGGGTTTATTTATCTGTTGCCATGGTTTCCAAAGACTGTCGAAGCACCGTGGTTGTCGATGTTTTGAATCAAAGAGGGGTGCCTCGATGCAATTCTGAATATACTTCTGTAAATAATATTTTAAGCAGGAAATAACTCTCACTTAATTTGTTTCCGTTAGCAGTTCATGCATTTTTTGGCAAAAGTAGCCGAGAATTGTATAGTTAACTAGGTAATTGTTAAGATTTTTTAAGAGGAAAGGAATTAACAAGGCCGAAATTGTTTTATGAGTGAAATACTCGTACATTCTACATAGACAAACCAACAATAATCATTCATAAAAAAACCAGTAATCAGGCAATCTTTCTCATACGACAGCCAGGAGAATTCTAAAAGAGATATCTCTCACTGTAAATAATCACTGTAAACCTACCGTAACGATTCTATCACCTTGGCAGGCAGATAGCCGGCCGGATCTCAGCAGCAGCGAGTTCCACTGCTATATTGGGGCCGAGAATCCGCGTTTGACCTCTGCAGCTGAAAGATACGCTCGCGCTGGCTGACAGGTTTGACGGAATAACTTAATTCCGACCTCATAAATAAACGCGCGCGCTATAGCCTACATTGACGTACAATTGGACAATCAATCAAACGGAGCACCTCCAATTAGACGCCTATCAGGGAATGGCTTCGGTCGATAACGCTCGATTGAAATCGTGGTTGGAGAATTCATGCTCTTACCCATTCCGATTCTTTGTCCAAATGATTAGTCGAGTTCGATGCATAGTACTTTTCCAGCCAGCCAACCTGATAAGGTGGCTGAGTGGCCCACAGCATTCCGGCCTTGCAATGCGTCGTCTTTTCGAAATAGACGATAGACAATACCCTACTACAATAGGCTACGACGACCAAAAAGAAAAGCAAACAGTTTATAAATAAAAGTGGAAAAACAAAAAATAGAAGTTTTTATTCGTCTTATCACACACGATCAGCCAACTTCCGCAGGCTGGCGGCGCGGCGGCGCCGCGCACGAATTGTGCGTAACATTTCGGATAACTCGTCACAGGCGGCCGACCGACAGCAAATTGTGATAAATCGACTACCTCTGCCTAAAGGTACCGCACAGCAGAGCAGAGGTTTAGATAAGACACCGGCACGGCAGTGCCGGTGGTGATGGAATTAGCACTAACTGAAATAAAAGAAAAAAAAAACGAAAGAATTCAACTTCAACTCACCCCGTGCGCGAAGGAACTCAGCCAGCTTCGTCCGTTGGTTCGTCACGCTCGTGTGCAGTGGATCTCAGTACCAGTAGTCGTCAAGGACGAAAACGGGAAGGAAAAATTCACAGCACAGTTTTTCTCATCGTTATAATTTGTTTTCTTTATTTTTGTTGTTGTGTTCACAATATAGTTTATGGATTTGATTTGATTTGATTCGCAGCTCGCCTACTGTTCTACAATCGTAAAGTTCGCAACCTATTGGTTTTCTTGTTTTCTTATGTTGATTTGTGTGTGTCTTTGTGTGAGTGTGTCAGTGTGTGTTCTCTCCCGATTCACTCAATTTGGGATTTGAATCATAATTGTTATAAATACGATTTTTTGTTTTTTGTTTTGTTTGCTTTGATTACTGTGATGATGATTATTTCAATCAAGTTAGCACGGCTTTGTTGTTGCAAACCCATTGCAGCATTGCAGGGTATGTGGATATTTTTACTGTCCTTTTGGTTTTTTTTCTCGGTCGATCCTGTTGTTTGTTTGTCGTTTTTTTTCCTTACTTTTGAAGAGAAACACATTAATTACGACGACGTATCATAAGTAACTCAATATCAAAATGTGTTGTGATATCTACTTGCGAATATTTTGGGTTTTGTTTGTCTTTTCTTATTTGGGATTCTCGGTTTTTAATGAACAACATTCAAGATATAACTTTGTTTGCTTACTTCAGAGTAGTGTTTTTTTTTTCTTTGTCCGCATCAACTAGTGTATATTGTTTGCTTTTTTCTGTAAAATTTCTGCTTCAATTGTTTGTTTGTTTGATAAATATTAATATATTTTGTCTTTTTTTCTTTTAAGTATATTTTAATGTAATAGCAATAATTTAATAACTTTTGGAAAAGTTCAATGATAACTATAATTTAATTATTGTATCTGATTTCGTTATTTTAGATTTCCGTAATAATATGTTTAGTAGCAGTTGGCTTTCAGTATTATTTACTTTTCTTTTTAAGTATGACCATTCGCTTCCTACACGCCTTGCCTTGCATGTTTTTAATTTGTTTTAAATATTATTGCAATAGTAACTTGCTCTCCTTTTGCTTCGCATGTTTTGTTCACAACTTTTGTACATAAACCAATACTTTATATATAATATTGATATATCAGTAAAATACTTACGATTAGTAGGTAATTATTCAATAAAATAATAACACTATTATTGCATTTATCCGCATTCATATATATATTTAGGTATTTTTCTCTTTAGTCTTTGCTAAAATCTTTTCTGTTTTTCTCCTTGAACTTACCCTAAGTATCGTTTCTTCTCTATATTATACGGTATATATTCAACAACACGATTTAGTATAAAACCATACTGTTTAAATGGTAACGAAAAACGATTAGTCTTAGTAGAGAATTTGTCTTCTCTAGCGAAAAAAAAAATAAAGTAACACAAAAAATCAACAATCTGAGCACGGGTTGTCTTTGATTTATTCTATCGCAACAAACATCGAATAAACTAAACAATTTCCAGCGAACTTATCAATTCTTACCAATTCTAACATCCAAAAACCGAAACTCCGTTCTTGCCCTTCTTCTAGAAGACTTTGGGGCCTAATTTTCCCATTCACGTGTAACGTTCACTTGCACTTTTCCGCCACCACCGACAATCAATCTAGTTGTGAGTCGGCAGATATGTCATTGTTTGTTTACTTCTCGTTTTTTTAATGCTGCTATTATCATTATTATTATTACTGACTAATTTAGGATTTGTTTTTCAATCAAACTAGCGCCGCCGCCGCCTACTGCACCGACAAAACACTCCGAAGGGGGTAAATAGTTCTGTGAAACAGTTCTCAATAACCGACAAACATTAGGTTGTTGTTGTTCTTCCTTTGTTTGCCGTCAGAGGCAGTGAAAAAAGTCAACGATGACTTGGATTATCGCACGGTATCAAATCAAATGTCAAACGATAGATTTGCTGCGGGAATCTAAATTTCCGAGTATTGTTCAATTATTGCGAGAGCTCATCACGGTACCGTACCGAACCGGCCTCCAGCCGTCCATCAACGACGACGACGGGACGGGTGTTTTTCCGCGTTTTCCACTCTCGGCGCAGTACCAGCACATGCTAAGCATGACTCGCATGTCGCTCATTTTTCATCGATAATCAAGCATAACTGCCGTGTGCGCTGTGTGCCGGCGCGGCCGGCAGTTAGGAGCAATTTTCCCCTCCCCTTCGGCACTGGCTTTTCTGCTCGAACAAATCAATCATACATCCCGCAGGCAGTTCGTCTCCTCCGTTCGTTCGGCTGATGCTGCCGTTTCGCAGCAAAAGGGCAACAGGCAGGCAGGCGTGTGATACACGTGAAAAACTCTAACTGCGCTGCACCACTCGAGCACTCGACTGTCGACCATTATTGTCGTGCGCCGGGCGACGGGCGGCGAAAATTCTAAACAGACAAACCGACCGAGAGACGACAATCGGTGGATGATGAGCCCGCAGCCCGTTTCCGTTTTGCAACGACGGTGACGACGGACGGACCTCCACCATGTGGGATAGACGCTAATTGAGTCGGCCTATTCTTTTCAGGCTGCGACAGCCCTGTGATAATGCTGCTGCTCTGAGCTGCACTGAGCGTTTACTGTGCACCAGCAGATAAACGAGAAAAATGGAGGAGAAAAAAGCAGCAACGATCGCACAACCTGCAACGACGCGAAGAATCGTTTAAAATCATTTTTACGGTGCCCTGTTGTTATACTGGCGTCATTATCATCACACGAAAGTACGGCTATCAGTGAGTAATCTACATTTAATAAGTGTAATTGAACCACCGTACCGGACCGACCGGTGTTTGGAAGCGCGACAGCAAAAGTAAAACGACCTCGCGGTGATATGTGTAGGTACCCTATAATAGGCACTCTTTCAAGTGTCATCGCAGAACACAAAAATTGATTCAAGCGAGTTCATAAAACCGAACAGTTGGCCTTGATTAAGCGCAGGGGACTGATAGGCTGGCAGAAAATGGGCTCCGACTGAGTCATCATCTACACTCTACAGGGTAGATTCCATAGTAACGAATTAAACAAAAATGCAACTTGTTCCGAATGCTGCCAGAAGCGGAATCGGATCGAATTCAAATCCTGAAGTTGGAGTGGAAGCATCTGGAGCCGTAGGAAACTTATTCGCGAAGGGAGCTGAAAAGCCATCACGGCGGAACGAGCTCTTGCAAGGATATGTTTGGGTATTGACCCAATGACATGGAATAGCCTAAAGGCGCCTTTCCGCGACAGGGAACTCGGGCTGCTCCGGCAGTTGATCGGGGTTAAGCTTGTGAAGTGTAAATCGGTCGAAACGTACGTAAGTCTTTTGATGACCACTCGGTTACAATCGATTTTAGAGCTACCGTTAACCGTTGGATGTCCAGAACCTTGTTGATGAGATTATCGTAGATGTACCGTAGGATCGCATGTTCGTGGGCCTTGAAGTATCTGGCATTAAGCTGACGTCGGATACTGTTAAATTCTCCAGGATTCTCCAGGATGTCAAGCACAGAAGGATAAGAAGCAGTCGAAATTGAACGAAGGAAAATTGATCAAGAAAGATTGGACTTACAGTTCTGGATCTTCATGCCACACGTGTCATGATATGGAAGAGCCTCTGGGAGAACCATTGGAAGCATGACCGTGTGATGCAGAGCCGGCGTTACAACGCGCGAGTGATCATCTTTTGGGGCAGGCTCCGAGTAGAGCTAGATAGCTATAATCTTGTACTCCGATTCGGTATTATACATGGTTAATAACATCAATGACCATTTGGGATTTGAGCTCTAGGAAGGAAACTTCCGGAGAAGTTATGCCTAGATAAAGCAAGAGCCACGTAATTGAAGAGCAGATGCGCTAAACTTTCAAGTTCAGAAGCTACAAAAGCTGCGGGTTTCGGTATCATTCGATATTCTTTAAATAACAAAAGCGGGACAGAGTCCAGTTAGCAGCCCCGTGATTGTGCGTAGTTCACCACGAGTTAAGTTGAGTAGTTTTTTAGCTACTGTAGAATTTGGGTAGATAAACTGTTTAAATGTTTGGTCTACACTCCAGTATTTGATTCCAACGAGATGCTTTCTTAACAGCATAATCTAGGCTGTAGTGTTTGCTAACGCCTGTTTTTGTGGGACTTATATTTAGCTTGTCTTGTAAGCACAATAACTCGGTGGTCTTCAGAGCTCCTAATAAACAACTTGACAGTACGGAAGGAGTGCATCGGCCACCAGTGTCCAAAGCAAGAGGGAAAACTTCTTGTGGACATCCTTTGATCACCGACATAGTGACCCATGTATTTCCCAATGATGCAGTGATTTCTCTGCTCGAAAGCATTGCATGAATCTAGCTTATTGTAGTGTGGTCGATTCCGTTTTGAAAAAGAGCCGTATTAACTGAAACGAAAGACGTGTAATCGAAAGCTCCTTCGGTATCAAGGAAAGCACAAAGTCCCGTCTCTTGATATTTGAGTGGTTTCACGTCTTTCAAGTACCACATTTACTACAGTGGCGGCAAAAAAGCAGAACATGGAGTCAGTTTCGTAGTGTTGGGAAAACAAAAGTTGTGTGTTGAGGATTAAGGGCAAATTCTTCAACTACAGCCTAATCAACTTATACGCACCGACAAATAATAAATCCGATGATGCTAAGGACGAGTTTTACGACAGGCTTGAGAGGACCTACGGAGAGTGCCCAAAACACGACGTGAAAATCATTATCGGAGATGCAAATGCGCAGAACGGGAGGGAGGAATTCTTCCGTCCAGTCATTGGAAGACATAGCCTTCATCTGTCGACCAATGATAACGGTCGGAGGCTTATAACTTTTGCCGCGGCCAGAGGAACGGCCATCGGAGGCACCTACTTTCCACGTTTGAATATTCGGAAACACACCTGGAGGCATCCAAATGGAGACTCCAGCTCTCAGATCGATCATGTCTTGATTGACGGTCGACACTTTTCGGATGTTATCGATTTCAGGGACCAAATATCGACTCTGACCACTATCTCGTAGTGAGTAACATTCGCGCTGCTGGGAAGGACGGTATTCCGGCTAATCTTCTAAAAGCGGGGAGCGAGCGGCTATACGAAACAATTCACCGGATCATTGTCGGGATCTGGGAGGAAGAACAAATGTCGGAGGAGTGGTTGAATGACCTCATTTGCCCAATTTTCAAAAAGGGACATCGACTGGAGTGTAAAAACTATCGAGGAATTACATCGCTCAATTCTGCCTACAAGGTGCTTTCCCGTATGCTGTTCTGCAGACTGAGACCGTTAGCGGAGTCCTTCGTCGGCGAGTAAGAAGCTGGTTTTCATGAGGGTCGCTCCACGACGGATCAGATGTTTACCCTGCGTCAGTTGCTAGAGACAAGTTCCGGGAGTACAACTTGCAGACACACCATCTGTTTGTGGACATTCAAAGCGGCGTACGATTCAGTTAAACTAGTCACGCTGATTCGTGCGACGCTGGACGGATCCAAATCATGCGTTAGACTAGCGGGTGAGACCCCAGCTGCTTTCGTGACGTTGGATGGACTGAAGCAAGGGGATGCACTCTCTAACCTGCTATTCAACATTGCCTTGGAAGGTGTATTACGAAGGACAAACGTGGAAAGGAATGGAACTATCATCACGAAATCTCACATGCTTCTTGGTTTTGCGGATGACGTCGATATCATCGGAATCAACCGTAGAGCAGTGGAAGAGGCCTTCAGGCCTTTTAAAAGGGAAGCGGTGGGATTGGGTTTTACCATTAACACCGCCAAAACGAAGTACATGGTTGCTGGTAGGGAACGTGGAAGCCCAAGTGGTGTTGGTGCCGAGGTGGAGTTAGATGGGGAACGATATGAAGTAGTGGAGGAACCCCGGAACCGGTGGGTTTGTACTGTCGTAGACGATGCACGTTCAGTTGGTGTTCGTGGGGATTGGAGAACGGCAGCCCAGGACCGACGGTACTGGAGGACCATAATTCGTTCGGCGCAGGATCGGTAACGGACCGTTGCCACTAAAGTAAAGTAAAATAAGTAAGTAGGAAATGCTTCATGTACTTTCTGCTAACGAAAACAGAAATACTGGATTGCTTCAACGATTTTCAATCAGACTCAGATCACCGTGTAAAATAATGAAGAGCTATATCAACCTAGAAAGAAATGTCTTCGAAAATGTAGCATTCATCATGAGCCCTGCGTTCAATATAATCCGGAACAGAATGGTTTGGCTGACCGTATGAGCCGTTTCATTGTTGAGCGGGCACAATGTCTTCTATTCGATGCTGGTCTGGATAAACCATTTTGCCACCATTTGTTTTTCGAAAATTGGAAAAAAATGGCGTTACCCGCGAAAAGCTACGTCGCGAATTTATTTTGCGCAAGCACCTGGAAAATTTTCAACTCTCTAATCACAGATGATGAGACTTACGTCAAGGCGGACTTCCGCCAGCCTCCGGGGCTACTGTACTGCACCGCCTAGCACAAGTTTGATGTTCCGGAGGAAGTAAGGATGCAGAAACTTTCAAAGTTTGCCAAGAAATATATGATTTAAAAAAAGATCTGCTCATGTGCCAAACGGAGTGCACCGTTCGTTACTACCGGGACTGTAAACGGGGAGATCTACCTCAAGGAGTGTCCAAAGAAGCGTCTGCTTCCTCTGTTGATGCAACACGAGGGCCCTATGGCTCTAATTTCTGGCCGGATCTAACTTCGTGCCACTGTTCAAAAGATGTCTCTGAGTGGTACGAAGCAAACGGGGTCACTTTCGTACCCAAGGACATGAACCCCCCTCAACGCACCGGAACTAAGGCCCATCGAAAAATACTAGGCAATTATCAAGCAGACCTGAGGAAGATATGAAGAAAAAGTAGGTTTCGACGGGGAAGTTCCCGAAGGTATCACCAGCAAGGGGAGACCGTACGTTACCATTGAAAGACTTGATCACGTGGTCAAGATAACTACAATCTTCTAATGACCACTCGGCATAAGTGGACTGCAGTCGAATTCGGAGTCACCGTTGAGCGTTAGATGTCCGGGGTCCTACCGAATGGGACTACCGAAGGCGTACTTTCCCATGACCATGGGCCTTGAAACGTCCGGGATCAAGCTGACAACGAGCAAGGATTCTCCAGAATGTGACCAGTCGGCAGGATGCGATACTGAAGGGGTGTTCTATGGCCAGAACAATAGGTCTACGGTGAAATGTTACCGGTGTAAGTAGATTGGACTTTACGCGTCCGAATGCAAGAAGGAGTCGAAAGTTTCAACGAAGCTAAACGGAGGAAAATTGATCAAGAAAGATGTGTCATGATCTTGACAAGCTAGAGAACCGTCGGAAACGTGATCGACAGCGTGACGGTGGCTAAGGATGACCTGGAAATACGAGGTTTGTTAAAAAAGTATCGCGAATTTTGAATTTTTGCGGGCAACGTAGGTTTGATTTTCAACCTTTTTGTGGCGTTATGTTGGTACTCATTACCCTCACTGATGTTGACAATTTCGGCCATAATGACTGTACAGTCCGTTTTTGACAGCTCTTATGCGTGGTCGTATTTTAGCTTGTCTCCGATTTTGTCTATTGCAAAAATGGATCAAATAATTTGTATAAAATTTTGTGTAAAAAACAACTTGCAGTGCGCGAACGTATTCCAAATGTTGACTGTTGCATACGGCGAAATTACTTTGGACAGAAGCAACGTTTATCGGTGGTATAAAATGTTCTCGGAGGGCCGAGAAGATGTGACAAAAATTGCCTTACCCACAGTATTGCCCAGACCTGACCCCCTGTTGCTTGAAGAGGCCCATGAAAGGACGATGCTAAGCCACGATTGTGGAGATCAAAACAGCATCGAAGTAGGAGTTGAACAAAATCACAAAAAATGAGCTTCCTAAGAACCGGATGTCAACGTGGAAGGTTTCTGGATTTAGACGTCGAATTGTCTTTATTCTTCATGAAGGACTGGTGCGAAGTGGTTAATCTGACGGGATTGCGATTGGAGAGCAACAAGGCGGTCTGGTACAAACTGCGTCAGAAAGGAAAAGAATGTGTCGTGTGTGGCGAAGTCACCGGATAATCTGAAGCTGTGGCATAGGCCTGGGAATGGTCTGGGAGTACAATTCAGTAAGGTGGAACTTTCATCATGTGTTCCATGGTTACTTTGGAAGCATCAACGTCAACCCTTCCCATGCAAGGGTGTTCGAGTGGACGAAATACTGACCCTGAACCGATTGCGATTTGAGCGGCCGTTGTCCGGAAGCAAGTATTTTCTTACGTTTATTGATGATTGCAGTAAGAAATGCTTCATGTACTTTCTGCAGACGAAAAGAAAGGGCACAATGTTTTCTATTCGATGCTGGTCTGGAAACAACTTTTTAGCCTGAAGTAGTTGAAACGGTGATATATCTAACCAGCCGATTGGCAACTAAAGGGCCTGCAGTTATCACCAGAAGAGAAGTTCACTGCAAAGAGACCAAATCTATCGCATTTATAGTTATGGTCTATATTCCAATAGTGAGAAGGAAGAAATGGGGTTTCAAGCCATGTCTACAACTCACAAAAGAAGAAAGTTATTGTAAACCGAGACGTGGGAGCCCATGCCAGCGGAAATCAAATCCTTGGATGACATAGAAATATGGGAGGTCACGGACCTGTCCCCGGCAGGGAGGAAAGGGATGAAGCCTAATAATAGAGGGTCTGAAAAGAGTAGCAGTTGAAAACGATGTTACAACAGGTCAACTGGGAAATTGAAAAAGTTTGGAATGGATATTGTCTGCACGAGTAGAAATAACCAAATCAAAACTAAGCTGGCATCCACTAAAGACCCGATTGATAAATTGAACAAAGCTGGGATATCTAAAATTGAATGTTCACAATGGTTAATATTGGTCAAACCAGAAAAAATTTGGGGATTCAGTTAGGCTACAAGTCACAGCTGAAATACGCGTATTCGTGACAGTAGCTAAAGAGATAGTAGAACGTGGTAGAACTAAAAGGAATTCATCTCCGATTTGTTCTCGGTCAAACTTATGAATTTGTTCGAAAATAAACAGTTTCCTACTGAAGTTAGGTGTCCACATTATAAAATGAGCAGTCCTTCTTATTAAAATACTTTTCTGCATAAGCAGTTTTGACAATGAAATTGAAAAAAACACAAGACCACTAAATAGAGCTAACGCTCGCGAGCTTTGACGAAGCTTTTTCAGGCAGTTCCACCCGGTTTAACTAGAAAACAAAAGTTGTTTTTCACTACGTTCCGCCGCAGCCGGAGACAATTATTTACATTAACGTCAGAGAAACCGGAAGCATGGCATACTAAGATAGCAACATGCCAAATACAATCAATCAAAAGGTGAGTGATAATAGAAATATTAAACACCCATGTCAACATGAAAGAAACATTGAATTTAATATTTATACGGAAGTGATTAACTTATTATCGAAGCACAGTGACAAACATAGAGCTGTAGATTAGGCTTTTTAGGCACACAGGTGATTTTAGCCGATTAAAAAAAACTAAAAATCAAGTAATTAAGAGCTATATCCGCTTCGTTCAACGATTTGAGTTGCTGGAAAAATCTTGAATTAAAGCACGTTTTTTGCTTCTTATCTCAAAGATCTTCGAGTTTTTTTTTCAGAAGCATGGGTCATAACGCCCTTTGGTATAACGGTCTTCTGAGGTGCCGCTTCCGACGGCGGTTCACCGGAAAACTCTCGTGATCTGCCACCATCTCGCCCTGAATCATTTAGGAAAGCGACCAAAAATGATGTTTGATGAATTATACCAAATAGCATTATGTCAAATGACTTAATGGGTGGTCCTCCTTCTAGACTAACAAATTGATAAGATGTACGATGTACCACAGCTTCATCTTATTAGTTTCAGATTCAAGTCAAAAATGGCCTGTTTTAGCGCTTACCATTGTAAATATCTCCGTTGAATGTTCCCAGGTAACCAATAAGCATCACCAGTAGAATTCAAATGCAAATCAATAAGCATTTAAGTTACATTCAACTCAATTTAAGTCACCTTAAATGCTACTTAAAAGCTACTTTGACAAAATATGCTGCGCTACTGCGGCTTGTTTACTGCGAAACCTTTTATAGTGCTAACAATACTTATTGGCAGCTAATAACTGACAAGAAGAATTTAATCTTTTGCAGCTGCAAAGCTAATAGAGCACAGGGAAATGTATTTCCACCCGCTCTTTATAAATTTTGTAACTAACTAGTTATAAAATACTCGGGTACTCGAACCATAAACTCCCATATTCTTGCAATCTTCAATTTCTTAAGCCCGGTTTCAAGCCCAGATTCTGAACAAAATTAAGGCTGAAAAGGAGCTTCTCTTCATCACACAAAAACGATTTTAGCTCCTGCGTGGAACAAAACACAAAACGACCTCCGTCGTTATTCATTTCGGCTCGAATTCTACGCACGTTTGCCAAAATTCAATTATCGAGCTCAATTAGCGGCTACCGCGTTGGAATTTGTTAAATTCTAGGAGAACAAATTAGACCGTTAAAGCTAATGGTTTCCACCAATATTAGCGGTAATCATCTTCACCGGTGGTAGACAAAGGCATTTAAAGGCAAAATCGATAAATCACGACGACGGGTTTTCCAAAAAATCTATGCTTCACAATAGTACAAGGAGAGCACTTTAAAAATATTGTTGAGATTATAAAAATCAACATGTCGCAATTTGACAAATAAAAGCTCCACTACTGGCTTGTTATACAACACGAATTTTGACCTCAACTTTTCGAAGGTATCGAATGTATGTGCATGGTTCCAGTTCGGAGTCTATAACTAACCGGACCTAGTCGGGGGGAACCCTGTAACTTTGGTCATAGATCCAAACCGCACTCCGCTCCTAATTACATTAATATGCACCCATCTTTGGCTCGAGCAGCACGTTCCTCACAATCGTGTGGAAGAGATTGTGCCTTAAAGCGATCCTGCCAGGAGCTCAACAATGCACCCAACAAGTCCGCTTTGAAAAGTTTGTCGGAAATTAAGGAACTTTGCTGGGTTCCAGAGTTCTCTGCTCACAATTGGGACTGGGAAACAGCTCTTTAGTAGCTATGTTCCATCACCATAGTCCCCGAACGATGCCTCCATGGTCCAGCCTTTGGTCCAAGACTTCGTTCGACTTCGGAAGTTGAAGCGCCTTACGGTAGCCGCGCTTCAGAAATATACCAGGCGATGAAATCCAACGAGAAGACTTACGTTTTCTAACGCTAGTAACTACAAACTACAACCATGTTCTTTACTTCACTTATACAGTCAGAAGTCAGTCAAAATCTGAAACGGGTTTGGTCAACTGTAAGCGTAAAAAAGCGGTCTTCCTACCAGTATGTTCCTATAGGAACAGAAAGTTCGAATACACCTGATGGTAAATGTGTTTTTTGTGAAGAACGAGCATTGCAAGAACAGGGAAAAATGGTATGCATACTGTGAAGCATAATTGACTGTTTAACGGCATAACTTTTCTCTTCGCTGAGTCAAAATTGTTTAACATTCTAGTTGAGAGTGTCCTACAAAGCGAGTTGAACAGCACAGCTTCTACCCTGGTAGATTTACAACCACAAATTTGCTTCAGTTTACATCTCATTGCATTCATAAAAATTGAAAAAGGGGGTGCAAAGGGACACTATTTATACTGACTTGAAAACTGCGTTTGAACGAGTCAATCACTCTCTCCTTTTGGCTAAAGCTGAACGTCTTGGTGCTTCAACCCATTTTACTGAGTGGCGAAGTCTTCGCTTATTGACCGTTAGCTCTGTGTCAAATTAGGTAACATTAAATCAAACAGCTTGTCGCTAGCTTATCAGGTGTTCCTCAAGGGAGCAACCTAGGACCGCTACTGGTTTCACTTCATTGCCCGCCTGGCATCAAACACATTTGTTGCCGATGATCTGAAACTATTTCTTGCCGTAAAAAAAAGTTACAGCAACCTTTCTCTAACTGGTGATACGATTTACTAACTAATTAGTGTGTCTAAATGTTTTGTGATTTCGTTCTCACGTAAGAGAAGCCCATAATATTGGGTGACTGCAGACTCTGGACAAAAAGCTTCAAAGAATCTCCATAATCAAAGATCTAGGAGCTAGGATCTAAGATTATGGGCTTATATATTATGAGAATTTCCAAAGCTTGCATTCGTTATACGTTTCACTTGTCCGACCAGCCTTAATTTAGAGACCTCAGCCGTCAAATGGAGTCTCTATTTGGAAGTTAAGAGCAATCGGATTGAAGCAAGGTCGTTTCTTAAATCAGTGCTCCTTTCAAGTGTATTATTTTTGACAAGATTTTAAACCATCAACAAGATTCTGAACCTGGACAAAATTCTAAATCACATTTTTATGGGATTTTGTTTCAAATTTTGGAACACTTTTGGGCTAGATCCTGGAGCAGATTTTGAGCCACATTTTTGATCAGGTTTTGGACCAGATATTGGGTCACATTGATTTTGGACCTACTCCAAAGTCTGAACCTGATCACATTTTGATCCGTATTTTTTTATTTGATTTCAGATCAGACTTTGGATCAAATTTTGGACCAGATTCTGCAACGGGACCAGGTTATAAACCAGATTTTGGGCTACATTTTTGATCATATTTTTTTGGGCCAGATTTTAAACCTGGAGCAGATTTTGAGCCACAGTTGTTAAACCATCAACCAGATTTTGGATCAGGTTTTGAACCAAATGCCGGACCTGGACTACATCGTGGACCATATTTTTTTCATCAACTTTTATTTCAGATTTTGGCACAGATTTGGACTAGATTCTGGAGCAAATTTTGAACCACATGTTTGATCAAATTAGGTTTTGCACCCATATTCTATACCTGATCTGGACCACATTCCGCACCTGCATCAGATTCTAGACCAGATTTTGGGCGACATTTTTTTCAGATTAGGATACGCCTTTGGATAAAACTTTAAACCACATTTTTTATTAAGTTTTGTTCCACATTTTGTATCAAATTTCAGAACAGATTTGAGCCAGATTCTGAACTAGATTTTAAACCACGTTTTCATCAAATTTGGACCAGGTTATGGATATTTTGGATCATATTTTGGACCTGCACTATATCGTGGACCACATTTTCTATCAAATTGTGTTCCAGAATTAGGAACTGATTTGTACTAGAATGTGGATCATGTTTTGGATCACTCTTTTTCATCAGATTTTAATCCAAATTTTAGGCCGGTTCCAGAGCCGTAGCGTGACATTGTTGGAGCCCTAGGGAAGACACGATTTGGCGCACTCTCGTTTCTTAAATCAGTGTTCTTTCGAAGTTTATTGTTTTCTACAGTTAGACTGTCATACATGATTCGTACAACTCTCTTCATCCAGTGCTTCGCTAAACTCGAGAGTGCCTTACTTTTCGCGCCTTTGTTTTCCCGTGCTGAGAGAACATTGCAAAGGGGGGGGTGCAAATGGGCACTATTTGTACTGACTTGAAAGCTGCGTTTGATCGAGTCGATCACTCCATCCTTTTGGCTTCCATTGCACTATGGACCAGAAATTAAAATTTCGGGACAAAAATATTTGCAGTTAAATGGCATGTCTCAGCTCAATGTGGTCTCTGGCAACTTTTTGAATAAAAAATTGATGCATATTTTGAAGGGGTCGTCCAATATTTAAGCGTTACATAAACAACAATTTAAGTAGTAACTTTTTGAGTAAAATTTTTTTTCGCCTTTTCGGTTTCAAAATATTAAAGATAAACCAGTTTCAAGTATTTTTTCTGAAGATATCAGACTTCTACCTTTTACCCATTTTCAGCAATAGACCTTTGTTTATAAACGACCCCTCAAATCACATTTCTTCTTGTAACATGTTTATTTCAACAGACAACTCAAAGTGATGTTCTGGACAACATTTTGCACATAAAAGAGGAATATTTTTGCTGAAGACTGTTTTGCTTTATATGCATTAATTAATAAGATATAACTGATTTTAGGCTAAAAACCGTCACTGTAACTGTAACTGTAGTTGACGAATCGACATACTGGCAAAGAGACGAAGTGTTTTTAAAGCCGTTTTTGGTGGGAAAGTTGATCCAAATATTCGCTCAAAAATCAATGTGCTTTCCATAAATTTAAAATTACGTGATTTCTTGGCGCTTTGCGCCGTTCCACCGAGTAGGATCAAAATGAAAGTTGCCTTCGTTTTCCCGTGCTGTGAGATTCATGCAATAGGAAGTAGGATTGGGCGATACCGTATCGATACCCGCGATATCGATACTCGAAGGCCAATATTTCGATATATTTCATCGATACTTACGACGTCGATATTATGCTAAATCGATAATTTCATCCCGATACTGTTCTGATAAAGCGGGATATGCAGCTGAAAAAATATAGACTAAAACTAGGTCAGAAAATGCTCAAAAAAACAAAATTTTTAGGATTTTTTCTCGCACTGTTTTCTTTTCAGGTAGCTACTAAGCTTAATTCTCAAATTTACTTCATTAGAAATGACCTCGACACAGCCGTTTTTATGCTAGACGACTTGAAACGAGCCGAACTGGGCCGATTTCGGTACAAGTGCCGAACTGCAAGATTTGTTAAATTTGTTATAATCTTAACGATCTGGCAACCGTGCGAGATGATTTTGACACCTGGCAGTGCTCCCATTTCATATGTAAAATTGAACCGGAGATGTGCCGCTTGATATCTTTGAAGTGCCACGGCACAATGTGCTGAGTGTCCGACCCCTTGGAATTGACTCGTATGCAACACCTTGAACAATGTCACTTACATGTTTAACGCTTATTGAACAGTAAGTGCGTACGATATGCGATTTTCAGCAATTCAAAACTGACCAGAGAGCACATAGAGTAGTATTGGGCGTTGAAGGCATAAAGATTTTCAAGCTTTTTACGCGCCATAATAGCGGTGAAAGTGGCAGAGGTGGGACAGAGGTGAGCAGAGCTAGAACCGGAAAGGAGCAACTCCCGGCGGAACTCTGCAGGAATGGCCAAGAACCGCCAGCAACGACACATCACTGGATGGTTTCAGGGGTTTGGGAGAAAGCTGCCGGATGAGTGGATTGAGGGTGTGGTTTGTCCCATCTACAGAAAGGAGGATCGGATAGATTGCTGCAATTACCGCAGCATAACGCTGGTCAAAGCCACCAACAGATTTTGTTACGTCCCCGGTGGCTGGAGAGTTCGTAGGGTAGTACCAGGTGGGCTTTTGAAGGCCCGTGCTACTATGGATCAAATTTTTACTCTTCGGCATGTCATCTAGATGTGTCGGGAGTACAACCCATCATATTTTTGTGGATTCCAGGACAGCATACGATTCAGTCGGGCGTGAACAGCTGTGATGCGGTTTTCCGTACAAAGCGACGTGTCCGAAATAGAGATGTACTGGAGCGAGTGATGTGTTGCGTGCGTGTTTTGGGGGCACTCTCTTTGCTCAACTTGTTTTTATTGATTAATTTTTATGAATCCCTTTTTTTGAGTAGCATTTCCTAATCCCAGAATGCCGCCTTAAATAGTATCGATAAATATAATATCGATGCTTCACGAGCGATATATCGACGGTATCGAAAAAGCGGCGGATTTGATATTGATATTCAATTATCGATACTTTCGGGAATTTTGCCCAATCCTAATAGGAAGAATAAACTAACTGAATTTTAACTTTCGTTTATGGCATCGATAGAATTCAATATTATTTTCTCTGCTGTTTTCGCACTTTAATCAATAAATTAAATGGCACATTCAATAGGCTTAGGGGGAAAAACTCATCCCCCGATCCCATCCTTCATATTAAATCCGTTGGATTGTCAGTGTTCCAATTCTTAATCCAATTGAATCCAGTCATAGATCCATTTGAACTGATTCCAAGTAACAATATAAGTTTTATTGTAGTCTTCCCGCTGTTTTAATGACCAATTTTGGTCATAAAAACCATCATAAGCGTAGAATAAAACTTAAACTGTTAGTTGGTCGAAGAGACGATCCGACGGATTAAATATTAAGGATGTCATTATGAAAAAACAACAATTTAGAAAATCATTTTTGTGTAAGACTAGCTCACAGAAACTTTTAAAAAAGTGATTATTATATAATACTGAGCACTATTCTAGAGCAATATTATCTGATTTAAAACTACATAATTAATCTGTAATTGCAAGCAACAATGTGGATTTTATTGTGCTCTTACGGCGCTTTTCATGACCAATTTCGGGCTTAAATGCCATCATAAGAGTGTAAAAAAATCCGAATCGTTACCTGGGATCTCAAATTTGGTGAATTTAAATTTAAGTTTTATACCGTTTGCCGTAAAATTTGATTATTTGTTTCATAAATTTTTCATAAATAAACCCCCCTCGGCAAAATTTGGGCACACTTAGATTTGGAAGCTACCAAACGACGTCCAATATCACGGTAAATATATTTGAAAGGCTCCCAAGCTGCCAATAGAACTATGAGACCAACTAGAATTTTCTGATGACCGCTATACAACTACCTTCCGTTTCAACCAAGTGGTACACTTTTCAAAAGTTTTTTTTTCTATTTTTCAGCAGTTTCCATAGTTGTGCAACATATGCGCATTAAATTTTATCGTGATTGGTATGATAGAAGTATAAAATCAATGTACCAATGTTGTAATTAAAAAAAACTAGTACTTTTAACAACATAAATATATATAAAAATTGATTGATAATAACTTTCATTCTGCATCTCATACTTTGCTTTGATGAAGCTTTTTTTGCGGGCTAAAAGAAACTCAGGTAACTCGTATAAAAAACGTTTTCGGTGTTGAATTCTAATATTCCTCATAACAGTAGCAATAAATTAGTTTGGTCAAGGTGTTACCACATTAATAGCAGTATAAAACTAACAGATATATTACGGTTTTACAGCTGCATTAAGTATTTGATTCCTACCAAATTGGAATTGCGTAGTACCATAACCTAGAAGAGCTAATAATTAATTCAAGCAGTCTCAGTAAAACATTTTTTCAAAGCAAACTGGATGTAGCTTTCCTCCAGGAGTCATAGAAGGGTTTTGGGATTGGCTGCACTAAAATGTAAGCTGATTTACGACAGTAATCAGTTCTCAAGAGCAGCAATTCTATTAACTAACAACAATAAATAAAGAATACAATAAAGAGACCAGAAGATCTAAACGTAGGGATTGGAGGTTCGATTGTGAAAACATTGAAAGTGTCCCGATTGTTAGTAGGCTTCAGAAAATTCTCTCAAAATCTCATTCTAATGGTTTAGGATTTCTCAAAAATAGCGATGGTTCTTTCACTTCAAATACAAAGAAAACGCTAGATGTGCTAATGAAAACTCATTTTCCCACGATTCTCTAGCAGTTCCCAATCAAATGTTAGACATTTCAGACCCAAACTCTGAAACAATGGACAAGTGTGCTGAGACTAGACCAAACGACTTGCCGGATAGATCAGAAAGATCCGGTATGGAGGTTGAAAGTCTGGTCAATAAAATTTTCACACACCCAAGAGTAGAACGGGCAATTGATTCATTTACCCCATTCAAATCTCCAGGAGTTGATGAAATTTTGCCAATATTTCCTCAAAAAAGCATGACCGTATTAGTTCCTGCTTTAACAAAGCTATACAGAGCAAGTCTTTTGCTGAAAAATATTCCTACAGTATGGCGACAGACCAAAGTAGTGTTTATACCAAAAGAAAGCAAACAAAAAAGACAAATCTTCACCAAAATCATTTAGACCACATTGCTTGTCACCCATATTCCTGAAAGTACTCTGTAAAAAACCTCTAAGTAAAAATCCTCTAAGGAAAAAACTCTAGAAACCAAAGAAGTCTTGCTAGCAGCATTTCTGGATATAGAAGGAGCATTTGATAGTGCTAACTATATCTCAATGGAAAATGCAATGAAAAGGCATGGTTTTGCAAACCGCTTGGTTGAGTGGATTGTTGCTGAAATGCTGTCGAAACAAGAGACTGTGTCCAATCTTGAGGAATCTTCATTAAAAGTTATAGCTGTTAAGGTAAAGGTCGTCAGAGGCCAGCTGCTTTTTTGCTGATTTCAGTACTTGTTTCCACTATCGTTTTGTTTATACTAAGTTTATGCTGAGTTGCTAGTAATAGGTAATAATCTGTTATGAACAATTATGAAACGTAGAATCGCGTATCCATTTTTGCTGTTGAACTAGATCCGACAGTAATTCTATCACATCAAAATGTTGTTTACGGTGAATTTTATTATCAGAAAATTTTATAAATATATTTTCGACACTTTACGACCGTTAATTTAATAGCGAAAATTATTGGCCAATTTCACGCTCAACGTAAATATGGCATCACTCCCGTTTCCTTGGTAACGTATCAACAACGACGGTCGCGGATTCAGAATTGCAATCGAAACGAAGTGAAGTTTTTCATATCAATTCAAGTGAACAGTTTGGGCAAAACCATTATAATATCTTACCAGCTAACTGTTCGGGTGCTAAATTCAAGTTTTCTGTGTTTCAAGTTAAGTTCTGCGAGTGATGTAATAAATGGAACGGCCGCAAAAAATTAAAGAAAAATCGACGGCGAAAAAGTGAAAATATAGTGATGAATTTTAATTGGGCAGAAATCTCAGTATTTAGTGTAGGTTATGCCCCAAAAAGTAATAGAACCTATAGAATGCAATGCTTAGTGCTTCGAGTTGCATGATCTGATTACGGCTAGCAGGTTAGTTAAACTAATTTTATTTTTTTGTGATGGTTTTCCGAGTCTATGGGAGCATGTTGTTACACTGAAGAAGGGAAGGGAAGGGTGTGATATTCGGTGCCATACTGACTGCCATAAATGGACTCTGACGACCTTGTTCTTAAAGGTTGTCCACAAGGGGGAGTTTTATCTCCACTGCTTTGGTCGTTGGTGTAGATGACCTTTTGAAAAACCTGGAATTGCTAGGCTTTGAAGTGATTGGTTTTGCGGACGACGTCGCCATTATAGTCCGTGGCAAATTTGATACAACAGTCTCAGAACGAATGCAAACAACATTAAATTTCACCCTTTCATGGTACAAAAAAGATTGACGGAATATAAATCCTAGTAAGACCACAATTGTACCAAAAAGAAGTAAAAATCTGTTGCTTGACTGTACAACTGCTTCAACAACTATCGAAACACAACAGGGTAAACCTCTTTTGGGGTTCCCGGGCACCGTGGTATAGAAGGTAGTGGAAAAGCAGACGAGTTAGCCAGATCTGGATCTGCTATAGAATTTATAGGTCCCGAAGCTTTCTGTGGGGTATCCAATAGTACGAGCAAAAGATGAAACTGAAAAAATGGGAAGAGAATCAGGTCACATTGAACTGGAATAATACTCTATCAGCCCGTCATGCAAAACGGCTTGTTAAGCCAAATGCCTCAATCACGCAAAATCTATTGAATCTTTTAATGAAAGATTTGAGTACTTTTAGCGGAGTGGTTACTGGTCATTGTCCAAGCAAATATCATTTGAAGGTAGAAGGAAAGCTACTAATGATGATAGATGTCGTTTCTGCAATCTAGAAGGTGAAAGTGCTTACATATACTGTGCGAATGCACGGTGTTATTCAATAAAAGGCGCAAGCTTCTTGATAAAGGATTGTTGGAGCCTTCGGAAATATGGGCTAGTTCTCCTCAGAAAGTAGTTTAAAATACTATAACAATTACTAAACGACATAGTAGCTGTTCATAAGTAAAGGCATACAGCGAAAACAGACACACCACAATAGATCAAAGAACTGGTCGCAGTGGTCCAAGGTCCCCAACAAAGGAAAAAAACAATTAACACCGCAGTAAAACCTTAATCAAATTCAAATAAAACCACTCTCACTTGGGATAAGGTTATTTATGTTCCCACAAGTAATGTTACAGCATCTTAAATTGGAAGCAAGCCAAGTTCTTTTGAACAACACTTCAAAAATGTACGTGAAATGAAATTGTTTTGAAGTCCACAGACCATAAAACGTGCTACTGATAAACGCAGTTTGTCATCAATATCAAGATAAGCTAAAGTTGAATGCTTCATTATTTTACGATGGCGTACTCAAACATCCGATAGAAACAATAACAGTCGTCAACAGATACTTAATTACGATCTAGTTATAGTTAAGAGTCAATTGAGTAAACTGTTCGGGAAACAAAACAAAATGAGGTTTAAATATCTTTCACCAATATCAAACTGTGAATTGTAAAAAAACAGTTTTCAAAAATTAGATACATCCCAAACCGGCGTGGCGTGGCCAGCAAGGCCGAGAGCAACCAAAAAAAAAGCAATCTCGCCTGCTGCGACCTCATCCGTCATAGCATCGTTGATTTGATAACGCAGATCCTATTCTTCAGCGGCCTAATTTACAATCAACCGTCAACAATACCCCTGGGCCGGACACTTATCTGTGGCTGGTACGCAGCGTGTGTGCCCCATCATCTTTCATCATTTAGCCTGTTACAGTACAGTACAAATTCGTTGCTGCACTCACTGTTCGCCATCCTCCCCATCACCAACCCCCGCAAGTCAGTGTTAAGCAAGAATACGGGACATTATTCTGGTTAAGAAGCGCGCAGCGCCACCTTCACGCACGTCACGGCCGGGAATGCATTACGCCGCGCGTTGCTAAGCAAGGATTGTTTTTGTTTACTAGCGCGAAAATTTCCACCAGCACAGGTGCCTGTGTTGCAAGGCCTACTTTTTCGAACTAAAGCTCAAATTTTATCGCCAAATATTGTTCGAAAATCAGGCGGTTCGGTTTTTATCGGACCGCCGGTCCGGTCGTTACGTTTCATTCATATGACTTGCGGCGTGACGACACGTTGTTGGTCGTCGGTTGTCTTATCACCGTGCTCCGATATCTCGGAGAAAGATTGTTTCCACGACTTGCACCGAAGTACTTGACAGTAGACAGAAGGTGTGCGTTCTTGTTGGCAACTGCTGCGTATCGGATATTGAGATTAAACCGTGACCAACGGAAATATTTTCTAACCATTTTTTTCCGGCGTTCGAAATCCGACTCGGCTAAAGCCTCTCGACAGATACAACGGATTCCACATCACGCGTCTTATCAGTCAAGGAATATTTTTAGAGACGACATTTTTATCTTATCAACCGCCAAAGGTACAGTTTAATTGAAAATAAGCTAGCCATGGTTTTAACAAAAATTTTAAACCCATCATTTTGCCCACTAACCGGAACTGTTGTTGTTTGTTGTTGCCGGGAGCGGTTGGGCGGTGCTTTCAAAAGAATAATCCCAGCAGGCAAAGCCACACAGCCCCAGTCAGTAGTGTGGAAACTTTTGCAATAAAATTCCGTTCCAAATGTCAACCTGTGCAAATATGTCCGAACAAACAGCCGCTGGGGCGCTTGCAAAGTGCAAAACAACACCGCGCACACTAGCTGACTGCCTTTCAAGTTGAATTGTAGATTATTTTCTTCCAATAGCGCACCACACCGCATCTTAATCACTTCATCGAGCGGCAGGCCGACTGGCGTCACGTTTTCCTTCCCGTAAGTATTTCCCCGTAATTTGGACGCTGCTGGGCATGCGATTCTGGGGAACTGTCTTCCCCCTGATGACGCTGACGCCCACTATGTACGAGCGAGCGAACGAAAGCCCGAACGAGGGGTGTTTCAATATGTGTGTGAACGCTGCGTGCGCGAATGTGTGTGATGGCTGTGACTCGGAGACTAAACATCTCCGTCATAACTGTTAATTGCTTGCAAATTGTAACAATTGATTATAGACCTAATCCGATTGATTGGAGTTTATTGAGGTCTTTGCTCGGCAAGGGCTACCCGCATTTATCGGTTCGGTTGTTTGCCTCGTTCCCTAGTTGGGACTACAGACGGTAGATAATCTACAGACGCGCAAAGAGAAAAATTACCAATTCGGCAACACTTTTTTTTGTTTATTTTATTTAAACAGTTTTGGCAACCAGTCAGAATTGGATCAATCTCCCTATAATCAGCAGTAAGTTGCGTGAATCGCGAGGTATGTTCCATGGAACTTCGCGAATTGCGACGCATATTTTGCAAATTGAACAAGCCAATTGAATTTTTCAAAGCATTATATGATATATCGAGTGTAACTAATCCATATGTTGTTAGTAGATCAATAGTTCAAGTTTTAATATTTCAGGTAGATTACAAAACTTAGTCTTCCCTGCCTATAGGAAACATAAGTTTGTTTACTTTGCTCATTTGGTGTCTCGATTTGACGGTTCGATTGGTGTTTTATGCCACGCTCTTTGCGCGTCTGTAGATTATCGACCGTCTGTAGTTGGGACCTGCATCGTGATTGAGAGGTCATCACAACCTAGCAATTTGGTGGATTGACGAATCATCGAGTGCGTGCGGTGCTGCACAGCAGCGCAGCGCACCTGACGTTTTGGTAAAGCTTTCCTACTCAATAGACGGCATTGAAATTTATGAATCATACAAAATTTGTTCATTATTTAGAGGTTAATGACGCCGATGATGACTCAACTGCCATAACTTAGTTAACAGCACAATTCTGATAAGCATGGCACACTCTTCTTTCTCTAGCTGATAGAATTTCTGACATAATGTCAATGCAGCAAAAAAAATTGGTTAATAAAACCCCAACAAAAAAAACTAAAGAAGTGTGCTTGCTTATCATCGTCCGATTAGTAGCGGGCCGTTGGCAACCGGGGCCATCGCAGCAGGCCTGCTACCCGAACGTTGCGAAACACAAATGGCCGCGATTCTGTCGGTGTCTCCGCGTTGTCGCGAGTGGAAAATTTCCCGAAGCGGAGCTTCCAGTCGATGTTTACAATCACCGATCGACAGATCTTGAGGATAAATCAATTATCACCCCACACAGAAAGCGGCCGGCCGGAGGGCTTCGCACTAGACTAGATACCAGACAAGAGCGCGGATGATGATGATGCTCCGTAGTGAAATCGATCACACTGCACTGCAGTCGTCAAAATAAGTCTACCCAAACGGACGGCAATTGTGGGCCCAACCAACTGCAGATTAGCACCTCTGGCTTTTTTGTTCGCCGGTTGACGACGGACCGCGGAATCCAGTCGAGTCGAGCTGAGCGGAGTGGCGGATGGCGGATTTAGAGGGTTAAACTGCTTGTTTGCCGAAACCGAGAGCGTGCTTTTGTGCGATCATCATCGCGCTAATTGACGATGAATATGTGCCTACCAATACTGGAACTGGATTAACTTTTCAACAAAACGTCTATTCAGTTCGGTGTTCTGAACCCTCGCCGGTTGGACAAGGTTAAACTTCGGTCCGAGCCGAGCCAGTGGAACTATTTCACCAACCGCGGAACCCTCTTCGTCGCTGTTGTTGTTGAACGAACGGGAGCAGCATGTGCGAAAGTTTGACTAGTTTGACGCTTCGAATGGATAATTTAAAACTACTACAGCAAATAGGATTCGATGAATAAATCAACGACTTTAGGTACTAGACAACATGCAGCACTAACAGGACCTATATTAAACTTAGGCAGGAGTTTCCGCAACGAAACAATACAGTATTTGTACGAAAGAACTGCAGAACGAACGAAAAGCATAGGACGATAGGGAAATTGATTATGTACAATTGTATAATTGTGGGCAATGCGTGGTGGTACATTGTTCCGAATGGGAGAGGATTTTTTCCTCCTTCTTTGAGCGATTTGATTCGTTCTCTGTGGGTAGGTTATTACTGTTTTTTTTTTTGCCGAAATACGGGCTAGACTCTAGGTCTAGACACGACCGTGACTATTCCGTTTTTCTAATTCACTTTCCTTTCGCATAGGGGCTTTTCATTCGCCTCGTTCTTGCGTGGCCTATTGTTTGTCTCGTTCTTCTTTAAATATGTACACTTTTTCGTTTTTCTTGCTTTTTTCTCAGTGCAATAATAGTTCAACAAATAACGCTATATGGTAAATTGATCGATTAATTAATAATGACGAATACTTACATTACTGATTCTCTGTGTTCTGTTTGTTTTGTTTTTGTTATTTTTTTGTTTTGTTTTGCACGCCGGTATGTGTGTGCGTGCGTACGTGCGTGTGTGTGTGTGTTTCCTTCGATCGCACAGCGTTCCGACACAGCACTTCGCACAGCTTCTAGTTGTCTCACTCTCTCACTTTCGTTCAAATGGCTAATACCTACTCAGTAGTACCTTTGTTTCTAGTTGTCTAAACTATGATAACGTGATAATGACTTTTAGACGATGGCTACGACTCGATTTTGACGTTGGTGGCGAGGGCAAACTGCAGCTCCGACTGTAACCGTTTGTTCTCCGCCAGCAGCTGGTTGATGCTTTCCTTCAGCTGCAGGTTCTCCAGCAGGATCTGATCCTTCTCGGCAAGGCACTCGGTCAGCTTGTCGCTGGTGTCTTTCAGCCGGGTAATGTACTCGCACGCCTTCGCCAGGATGCCGCCCTTCGACAGGTTATCACCGGTGCCGCCGTTCTGCTTGTTCGCCTGCGGGTCCTGCGACGGGCTGTTCATGTGCTCCGCAGGGATGATCTTGTTCAGCTCGTGGATCCAGTTGTTGATTTTGTCCCGCCGCCTCCGCTCGATTTCGTTGTGGTTCGCCCGCCGCCGGTCATCGCGTTGCTGGAAAGCAGAGAGAGAAGAAAAGCAACCCATTAGTTTTCATAAAACTTTAGAAGTCTTTTGCACACTGATTTCGAAAAAAGGTCTCATTTAAAGACATTAAACACGCTAGCTTGCAGATCGAAGCATGCGCTGCCCTCGCCAGTCAGCAGTCAGACGTCAATGTTTTGTTTTTGCTGTGCTAATTAGTTTGTAAACCGTAGAAAGTCGAGTGCTTTGGAAGATAAATAGCGATGACATTTTGCTAAGTTGTCAGGACAGCGTTAAAAACTAACACTTTCGCTTCTGATTCGGATGAGAGCAATGGTGAAGCTGGAATTGTCCAACATTTGTGAGTAATAATAGGGAAGGCATTGATATACGGAGTTATATTCAGGAGCAGGCAGGGACGACGATTCGATCGCTTTGTCTCAATTTTGCAGCTTTGCAACGCGAAGGATAAGATTCCTGTCAAAGATAGGATCTATCAAATTAACTGTAAAGACTCCCCGTCAATATACATTAGCCAAACTCGCCGTAAAATCCAAGCCAGGATTAAGGAACATTGGAATGCAACAGAGAATAAACACGTAAACGACTCCAGTGCAGTGTGGCGATGCATGCCATCAGTCTTAAGCATCAAATAGACTGGGACAGTCCAAAAATGTTGAAAAGCGTGCGAAAGTCATCACATTTAAACGCCTGAGCAACCGCTAATGAATGAGGACGATGCTTCAATAATATCGCCGCTCTTCCGTTTGACCAAGTTAAGGATGTAGATGCTCTATCTCTCCAAGATAAACGGTTGGACATCACCCCGTTGCACAGTGGTCCAAACAGCGAAATACGTGATCGTTTGATATAGCGCCGAAACGTGAAGTTTTTCGCATATAATGTCTTTAGGAACATTTCTTGGTATAATAAGCCCCTTCTTGTGAGAGAAACCTTTGGGTGATTAATTCCCTTAAAAGTGAGATACGAAATTTATTTTCTCGTACATTCGAGATACAGGTTTAGTACTTTCAGCAAAGTTGTAGTAAATATCAATACAAACAACTTTGTCAAAGACACCATACTTGTATCTTTTCATGGAAATTGTCTATGAAGCGTTATTCGTGGACAAACCCTTCAAAACAGTTTTTAAACCCTGGTTTATTCTGGTCAACTTTTATGTGTTCATAGTGTTCTAGAAAGTTGTTTATCTTGCTAAAATCAACGTTTTTGTAGAACATTATTATACGCGATTTTCTGCAGTTTCGGAGATTTTGAGCATTATTGATGAAAAATAGTACTAATTTGAGCCTCAATATTTCCCAAGGTGGCAAATGGTGGCAGACCAAACAACTCCTACTTAAAAGTACAACAAAAAACCTTTAAAAGCAAGTGTCAATTGTCTGTATCCGTTTGTATCCTCAAAAGTTATAGTTGTTTTAAAAATCCATCTCAGTCATGTTTATAGAACAATTAAAATGTACTTCGGATGCAATGAACGCCATTTTGTTTACGTTGACAATCTCTTTCTAACAAGTTGAGTTACCAGCAATTTTTTCGCCTATTTTCGAGTCGAAAATGAATGTAGACTTAAAATTATTTGCCGCAATTAATAAGAGCAAGACTTCCAAATAACTAACTTAAGTCTATTTTGTTCAATACCTTCGATTGGTGTCTTTTCAAAAGATCACACTCATAATGGGCTGGTACCGAATGGCCGAAACACAAATGGTCGAATCACGAATGGCTGAAATCCAAATGGCCGAATTTCAACAACAGTCACAGAAGGCCGAATTTTCTCGGAATGACTAAATAACTATTTAATTAGAAAACACGAATTAACAAGCAGTTAACAATTAACTTTACTCAAACCAAAAATAAAATAAGCAACACATCTTTTTGTTGTACTTTTAAGTAGGAGTTGTTTGATCTGCCACCATTTGCCACCTTGGAAAATATTTAAGCTCAAAAAAGTACTATTTTTCATCAAAAAAGCTCAAAATCTCCGAAACTTCAGAAAATCACGTATAACAATATTCTACAAAAACATTGATTTTAGCAAGATAAACAACTTTCTAGAACACTATGAACACGTAAAATTTGACCAGAATAAGTCAGGGTTTAGAAACTGTTTTGAAGGGTTTGTCCACGAATAACGCTTCATAGATAATTTCCATGAAGAGATACAAGTATGGTGTCTTTGACAAAGTTGTTTGCATTAATATATACTACAACTTTGCCGAAAGTACCAAACCTGTATCTCGAATGTACGAGAAAATAAATTTCGTATCTCACTTTTAAGGGAATTAATCACCCAAAGATTTCTGTCACAAGAAGGGCCTTATTATACCAAGAAATGTTCCTAAAGAAACTATATGCGAAAAACTTCACGTTTTGGCGCAATATCACACGATCACGTATTTCGCTGTTTGGACCACTGTGCGTTGATGGGAAACATATTTCCCGAAACCGGTCGGTTTAAAGGTATACTATCCGTTTTGTAAGAACTATTAGTGTTGTGTCCCGTTCACTAAATATTGAGTTATTGGTTATTATGGTGCATAAAAACGTTTTTGTAGTTCTAAAGAGTGTTTTAATGTGTGAAGAAAGGCTGGAAGTGGTGGACAACATAGACAGAATAATTTAAAGAAGACGAAAATGGTTTTCGTAGCTTTTGGATTAAATCCAAATATATCAAAAAGAGCAGTTGAAAAAAACAAGTTCAATTATCAACAGGTTTTGTACAAAAAGTTCAGGCTGATTTAAAATCATTTAAAGCTCAAAGTCATTCAGCCAACGCCTTACGCCTTGCGTAAAATATTTTAAATATTTAAATATTTTGCGGAACAGAAATTTTACGCTGCAGCTAGCTGAAAAGCCACGGCCTGTATATCTGAAGCGGTAGCTAAAAATCAAATTTCAATATCGAGAGGATTGTCTTAAAAAGCGTCTACTGCCTTTCCTCAAGCGACACGCAGTACAACGCAGTGCTGGTCAGTTTCAGCCAGTTACCATTACTCTAGTTACCATTACTCTAGTCATAGCCCTAGCCCTAGCCCTAGCCCTAGCCCTAGCCCTAGCCCTAGCCCTAGCCCTAGCCCTAGCCCTAGCCCTAGCCCTAGCCCTAGCCCTAGCCCTAGCCCTAGCCCTAGCCCTAGCCCTAGCCCTAGCCCTAGCCCTAGCCCTAGCCCTAGCCCTAGCCCTAGCCCTAGCCCTAGCCCTAGCCCTAGCCCTAGCCCTAGCCCTAGCCCTAGCCCTAGCCCTAGCCCTAGCCCTAGCCCTAGCCCTAGCCCTAGCCCTAGCCCTAGCCCTAGCCCTAGCCCTAGCCCTAGCCCTAGCCCTAGCCCTAGCCCTAGCCCTAGCCCTAGCCCTAGCCCTAGCCCTAGCCCTAGCCCTAGCCCTAGCCCTAGCCCTAGCCCTAGCCCTAGCCCTAGCCCTAGCCCTAGCCCTAGCCCTAGCCCTAGCCCTAGCCCTAGCCCTAGCCCTAGCCCTAGCCCTAGCCCTAGCCCTAGCCCTAGCCCTAGCCCTAGCCCTAGCCCTAGCCCTAGCCCTAGCCCTAGCCCTAGCCCTAGCCCTAGCCCTAGCCCTAGCCCTAGCCCTAGCCCTAGCCCTAGCCCTAGCCCTAGCCCTAGCCCTAGCCCTAGCCCTAGCCCTAGCCCTAGCCCTAGCCCTAGCCCTAGCCCTAGCCCTAGCCCTAGCCCTAGCCCTAGCCCTAGCCCTAGCCCTAGCCCTAGCCCTAGCCCTAGCCCTAGCCCTAGCCCTAGCCCTAGCCCTAGCCCTAGCCCTAGCCCTAGCCCTAGCCCTAGCCCTAGCCCTAGCCCTAGCCCTAGCCCTAGCCCTAGCCCTAGCCCTAGCCCTAGCCCTAGCCCTAGCCCTAGCCCTAGCCCTAGCCCTAGCCCTAGCCCTAGCCCTAGCCCTAGCCCTAGCCCTAGCCCTAGCCCTAGCCCTAGCCCTAGCCCTAGCCCTAGCCCTAGCCCTAGCCCTAGCCCTAGCCCTAGCCCTAGCCCTAGCCCTAGCCCTAGCCCTAGCCCTAGCCCTAGCCCTAGCCCTAGCCCTAGCCCTAGCCCTAGCCCTAGCCCTAGCCCTAGCCCTAGCCCTAGCCCTAGCCCTAGCCCTAGCCCTAGCCCTAGCCCTAGCCCTAGCCCTAGCCCTAGCCCTAGCCCTAGCCCTAGCCCTAGCCCTAGCCCTAGCCCTAGCCCTAGCCCTAGCCCTAGCCCTAGCCCTAGCCCTAGCCCTAGCCCTAGCCCTAGCCCTAGCCCTAGCCCTAGCCCTCTGAGAGAGAAGCACGGAAAATAGTGCACCGGGTGGCCAAGGCTACACTTAAACGGGCAATAATGTTAAGCAAATTCAACTGCTTTAAGGATCCATGTCAGAACGCCAATGCCAACCTCTGGGGTGACGCATATCGAGTTCAGAGAGGCTAAAGGCCATCATTGAAGGACTTTTGCTGGAGCACAACATAACGATCTGTCCGCCTTGTCCATACGGCGAAGTTGAAGGAGTTGATGCCGATGAAAGACGAGTCTCCAACGAGGAACTCGTAGCTGCCACGAAAAATATCAAAGCTAAGAAAGCGCCTGACCCGAATGAAATCCCCATTGTAGCGCTAAAAGCGGCATTACAGGTATTTCCAGACATGTTTAGAGCGGTCCGATAAAAATGTCTTGAGGAATGCTACTTTCCAGAGCTATGGAAGATACAGTAGGCATTAGTACTCCTACCAAAACCAGAAAAGGCCCCGGGACTTCCAGCAACTTACAGACCCATCTGTTTGCCTTTAATGGCACCAGTTGACAAGTCAGCGCTATAGCGCTGCACACAATGAGGTTCCCTGTCTATCTGTCCTATAGGATCCTCGATAGCTATTCCCAGAATTGGTTTTTGCATCGGCCAGAAGTCGATTAGGGTTACCGCGGAAGATGCGCAAGGCTCACTGCGCGGCCCATCGCTCTGGAATGCAATGTTCAACGGCATATTAACACTGAAACTGTCCAGAAATCGTCAGCCGATATCGTAACGACGGTAATAGGCGAGACTTTTTAGTAGGTCGAAATGCTGTCAACCCGGACAATAAACGCGATCGAAATCTGGATGAAAGGAGTGGAGTTACAAATAGCCCACCACAAACAGAAGTGCTATAAGTTAGCAACCGTAGAGCGGTGCAACGGTTGGAACCAAACGTTGGTGAGCATACTATAGCCCCTCTAAGCTGGTGCTCAAATACTTGGGTATAATGGCCGACGATAGGCTCAATGCCACGTCGAATATGGCTGCAACAAGCCGACCAAGGCCTTCAACACGATCTCCAGAATCATGCGGAGTAGTGCTAGTCCAAGCAGCAGTAAGAGGTGGAAAAGGTCTTCTGGTTAGTGTATGTTGCTTGATACTGGAATAGACGGTTCGACCAGGAATGCCGCATTGGAAACTTACCGGAATAGGACAAAGTTGAACCGCACCTTTCGGCTGATAGCCATACGAGTTGCTACTGTCTAACGAACCATCTCGTCGGAAGGAGCTTCTGTTATCGGCTGAAGACAGTGAATGTTATAGGTAGACAGGTACTAGAGCAATTTGCAAACGGACGAGAGCAGAGTCGATAGTCAAGTGGAACACTGCCACGAATGAAAAATGGACGCACAGGATGATGCCAGTGGCACCACTTAGCGTCAGATACTCAACAGTGCGAACTTCCAGTTGAGGTGGATAACGATGGCGTTGTAGCCAATTGAACAATCGTCCTTGAGTCGCATACCACATCTTGGTCGAAGGCAACGCGATTCTGGGCGCAGTAAAACGCTTGACCGGACTCATATGTAAGGGGAAGGGTTTTGTACCCTAAATAATCCCGTGTACCCATATTGGACAAAGCTCATAACTGGCGGAGAACCCTGCGAGGGTGGCTCTGTGACGGACTGCGCGTTGCCGTCCCAAGTAACGTTGCAGGTTTTATTACACCATTATGATGGTGTGATAATTGGTCATAAATATCATTATAAGGGTACAATAAAACTAAAATTGTTACTTGGGGTAGAGGCCACTTCCCAACCAGTACACGTCTCGAAGGAAAACAAAGCGAGGGTAACCGTGACGGGGTACACATCTCGATGCATAACAAGAGTGTCTTTATTGGTGCAGTCTCTCCGAAGTAGTCGTCTTATAACGGTCCAGGGGGGATTTCGGGCCACGAGCAGTGAGGTTTTTAGTGAATTAGAGTCTTATACCGTGCCGCGTGATGTACATCATCATTAGTATGCTATGCATCGCATCCAGCTGTTCGTCACTTAAAAAAATCACAAGGGAGATTGCGTTCTGATCAGCTGGCGTAGAAACACACTTGAGCGGAGCTCGTAGAAATTCTCCAGTGGGCATCCGATCAGGTTTTTCTGTAATTGAGTTACATGCACGTACCGGTTTAACACGTAAACAAAACGTACACATAAATTCAGCGCGACTCTTAGGTCTTAGCCTCTCCATGGAGGCTGAATCGTTGACATAACAACAAAAAAGCAGAGGTCCGAATACTGATCCTTGAGGAACTTCAGATGTGGAAAACGCCACTTCGGACTGTTGATCTCCAGAGAACACAGTTTGGGCCCGTTTCGTCAAATACGACTCTACTAGGTTAACAACACATGCGGCAAAGTTAAACTGGGCTGCAAAGCAGGTCTGGCGTCTGGTTTCGCTTCCTGTTTTCGTCGTTTTGAATTAAGCTCGACAAGAACGTACGATTCACTTCGACGCACTTGATCCTTGGTTATTCTCGGTCACTGTTGTACCACAAATTGAATGATTTGCGGGTCAGTCATAGGCGAAGCGGCATACAATCATCAAAATCTGCTTTACATGAGAGCTGAAGAAATTAACCAGCTCGTTTGGATCGTGGATCGCATAGAAAGCATTCCAAGGGACGGACGGAAAGAATAGCGTTCTGCAGTATTGGTGCGTTGAAATTGACGTAGTCACGATACGTGTCGATCCTTCGAACAGGTCTTGCGTCAAAATCGAGAGAACCAAAGGTAAGATCATGCTGCGATAGTCCAGGGAAACCTATTTGGTGGAAACGCAAAACTCTCTCGCTACAACTTGTAACAAACAAATCCAGCTGCGAGCAACCATCTCTATGAAAAAAATACGTTGGCTCTTCACCAATAGAGGACAATGCAAAGCTTACTAGCATTACTTGGAATTGCGCCTGTCTCCGACTTGGCTGGGATAAATCGATGTCAAAGTCTCCAATAAGCAAAATATTTTTTATTTACGTAACGTGCAGCAAAATCGGCCAATTTCTCGTCAAGAAGACTAGCACACGTTATGTCCGAAGGCACTTATTATTTATCTTTCATGCACCTCAGATTTGTCTTCACAGGATGTTAGTATTGGTCAAAACGCTTAATTTAAAAATGGTCTTAAAATATTCTATCTTGGGTTTTTCGAAAAATTCATTTCCTCTCAAGTGATGATACCCGTTGTAATCGACCGCTTCCGATTTCAACCAAAATTTGGTATAATTGCTGATTCCGACCCCACATTCAATTTCTCAAAGTTTTGTGCGGATTAATCAATCCCCCTTGCGGTGCCGCTTCGCCATTTTTCTCAGATTTTCGAAAAAACTCATTTTCCACTGCATAGCACTGCAAGGGGGATTGATTAATCCATATAAAACTTTGAAAAATTGAATATGGGATTGGAATGAGCAATTATACCCAATTTGGTTGAATTCGGAGGTGGTCGATTACAACGGGTAAGATCACTTGAGAGGGAATGATAGGGAACCAGCTTTTAATATTCAGGGCAACTTCTGGTTTGCTGTCCCCAGTAGTTTCAAAGATATGACTGATTTGTTAGACTAAATCAGGATTTTGAAGCTAAAACGGTCTCTCCTTCGAAAACGAATTAGATTTTCACTAGTGATCGATATGAGAATAAAAATCAATGTCCGAGTTCCAGCCCGTTCAGGTAACGAATTTTTCAATCTTGGTTCAGTTTGATTCGTTCTCGTTCCGGTAACAGCTCTATTTCGTTCGGTTTACCTGTTTTGTTGGGTTTTTCCTCAATGTCAGCTCCCATGGATTCAATACTTATTCTCGAACCATAGAAGAGTGTTTTAAGAATCTTGCTAAATTGGTCGCAAGTATTGTTCCAACATTAGTGCTGTACAGACTAAAAATATGCATCAAATCGATCAAATCGATCCAACCGTTGTTGAAAAATACGAGTACAAATTACATGTAATATTCTATTACATTTGGAAGCATTGAATAAAAAGGTGCCAGATACTTGAAATAAATGTTATCCTTGCGAAGCCATAGCTTTTCCGGTACATTTTCCGCCATATCAAAAATCCCTAACTTTAAATGAAATTCCCTGACATTCGCTGACTTTTTCCAGGTTGAAACGATTTTTCCTGACATTGAAGATCAAAGCAATCCGTGCCCGTGAATGGACGTCCAAAATTTTCACGTACAATTTTTTCTAGTTTATTTTTCGGGAAAAATAGTATTCGCCTTAAATAGAAAAGTTTCCGACTTCGAAAATTATTTTGTATAGTGTAAATGTAAATTGTGAAAGTGATTGTGAACGGGGAAGGCAACTCAATGCACAGTGGGGCAGAATCGACCGAAAAAACGGAACTCATTGTTGCCGCTGTTTTTAAAGGGTAAAAAGTAACTTTTCTCATGCAAACTATCACGAAAAACCGATTGATGATGGTCTCAACGCGCGAATTTCCGCGGAAAGTAGCCCATTTTGCCCCATTCACCCCTATTTTCTAATAGTTTTAAAAGAATCATATATAAACTCTCTCTAATTTGAAATTCTATGGCTAGAAAAGAAGAAGAATGTCATGTAAGGAAATGTTTTGCCTTGCTTAACTTTTTAAGTATTGACAATTTTAAGTATCTGCTTTTTCCTTATTCATTTATTTCATAATTTTTGCACTTTTTGGCTTCATTGTTAAGATTATTCTAGAACAATGTTGGTAGTGGGTGAGTTTTGTCTATTTACAGAGAGCGAAATAAGGCGCTATAACCTTGGCCTATTGCAACTTGGCTTGTGATTAATGCCATAAGTTCATCCCCGAGGGTCCGGAGTATCACTTAACTTTAATTAACATTGATACTCCCACCATTTACAATTATTATCTTCATCTATTTATATCAGAGGCTTATGTCTGTCGCCAAAACGAGGGGCGCGATATGTATTTTCGTGGTAATAATCGTCCACAGTAAGCAAAGACTCAAACCAATCATACCAGATTACATTCAAGACGAGCAAAAGTAATGTAGTTGCACCTCATAAAGTTACATAGCGTTAGCGTTACAGAGCGTACCTCCAATTTGCTCTCAATGGACTATTCGAATCGGCTGCTCGACTCAACTGCTCAACCTGATTGCTCGATTCAACTGCTCGACTAGACTACACGATTTGATTGCTCGACTCAACTGACAGCTTGATTCTACAGCTCGACTAGATTCCTCGACTTTGCCACTCCACCCGACTGCTTGACTTAACTGTTTGATTCGGCAGCTCGACTTAACTACTCGATTCAACTGAACTGCTCGACTCAACTGTTCGACTTAACCGCTTGACCCAACTGCTCGACAAAACTGCTCGACTAGACTGCTCAACTCAACTGCTCGACTAGACTACTCGATTCAACTGCTCGACGAAACTACTCGACTCAACTGCTCGACAGGACTACTCGATTAAACTGCTTGACTGGACTGCTCGACTCGACTACTCGATTCAACTGGCCATCTCGACTGGTCGACTCAACTGCTCGGCTGAACTGCTTGACTGAGCAGCTTGATTTGACTGCTCGACTCAACTGCTTGACTTCTGTTTGATTCGACAGCTCGACTTAACTGCTCGATTCAATTGCTCGATTCAAATGCTCGATACAACTGCTCGACTGGACTACTCGATTGGACTACTCGACTCGACTGCTCGACTCAGCAGCTCAACTGGATTACTCGACTCAACTGCTCGAATAAACCGTTCGACTCGACTGCTCGACTCGACTACTCGTATGAACTGCTCGATTCGACTACTCGAATGAACTGCTCGACTCGACTACTTGATTGAACTGCTCGAATGAACTGCTCGACTCAACTGTTCCATTTAACCGCTTGACCCGACTGTTTGACTAAACCATTCGATTCGGCTGCTCGACTAGACTACTCGTTTCAACTGCTCGACTGGACTACTCGACTCGACTGCTCGACTCGACTGCTCGACTCGACTGCTCGACTCGACTGCTCGACTCGACTGCTCGACTTGACTGCTCGACTCAACTGCTCGACTAGACTACTCGATTCAACTGCTCGACGGGACTACTCGATTAAACTGCTTGACTGGACTGCTCGACTCGACTACTCGTTTCAACTGGCCATCTCGACTGGTCGACTCAACTGCTCGGCTGAACTGCTTGACTGAACAGCTTGATTTGACTGCTCGACTCAACTGCTCGTCCGGACTGTTTGACTGAACACTGCTGAACACTGAACTGCTCGAATAGACTGCTCGATTTGACTGCTCGACTTGACTGTTCAACTCGACTGCTCGGCCCAACTGCTTGACTCGATTGCTTGATTCGACTGCTAGACTCGCCTGCTCAACTCGATTGCTTGTCGCGATAGCATATGGTCGGTGTTAAATCAGACCGAACCAAGTCGTAAAATTTTAAAAAAATGGGTCAATGATAGCAAACGATCAAGAATTTTCTAAACAGCATTTTACTCTAATCAGATTACTTAAATGTTGCAAACAGCCAGAAGTTTTTTTTTCAGTTAAATACAATCCAATACGACCATAAAAACTATTTGTTTCAGTTTCCGGCTATGACTCTTTTAGGTACAACTTCTTAGAGCTATATTATGCTTAATATAAGAACTCAAAGAACTAATACAAAGATTAAACATCTTCGCAAGCACTGGCCAATGGAATGTATCCACAGTCTTCGGAATTCTGAACAGACATTTATAGTTTCCGGATCGTAAGATTCGAGCTCAACTACTAATTGTATAAAAATACAGGAACGGATGGTACTATTGTCCCCGTTTCTTCTTTCCCTGTAGATTCGGAAATGTATTATTGATCAAATAACGTTTGGTCTTGATAACAAACACAAACAAACACCAGGATCAAACTGGCTGGATATACATTATATTGATTGATTGAAACGATTTTTCCTGACATTTTCAGGATGGACCTGTCACCGTGATATCGATTTTTATTTAAGAAAACCACTAAACGAAATCACAGAAAAGTTGTGATTCGTTTCATTCACCAAGACCAAGTTATTCGGAAACACCCAACCTAGGGCAGCTAACCGACAGCCTTGGGGGAAAACACTCGGAAACAGGTGTTGCTCTTCAACAATTTATCTGCTCACATAACCGATTTAGAACTGTATAATGAAGTGCATAAATTCAGACCACTCGGTGCCGTCAGTTAATCAATCATCATAGTTGGCCGGTTAGAAGAACGTGAAAACCAACCGAGTGTGGTGAGAGGTGAGTGAGAATGTGACCAAAACAAACGACCCAAGGTAATGTACCGGCAACCTGTCGAAGCCGAAGTCGAAGCCGGTAAATCCGAATAACATGGGAAAAGATGCCCCTCTGCCCGCTGCCCGGTAAGAAGTGAAGTGAACAACTTAATTAACCTCACCGGCTGCGTGCACTCTCTCTGCGTGAACCCACGAATCGCGGCGGCTGGCTGCATTGCATGTGGTGCATTACCGCGAAGGAGTTAATTTACGCCGACTCTCACTGGTTCAACTGGCCGCCCTTCTTCTTCGTCTTCGTTGATTTCCCCCAGTTCTTTCCCATTCAAGTAGTGCCGGTTTTTTTGTTATATTTGCCGATTCGAGTTGTTGCTACTCTCTAACCTATAGCAGCTCTAGAGAGGCACTGTTACCTTAAACGGTGTCAAGGTTCGAGTGTCAGTAAATGAACGAATAGAAATAGTGCGCGCGAATGTTGATCAATTAGACGAGCTTTTCAGAATTTTTGTACACTCCACCTGCGTTCAACCGGGTCGGAGATTATTGATGGATTGTGACGGATTTTTAACCCTCTGATGGCTTTGTACCTGTGACGGATTTTTTTTCTCATTATAATTTCATTTTAAAAGGTTGGTCCGAGTGATAAACTGCGATTTTGTCAGCTGATAGTCCGAAAAGTTCTACTAAGGTACCATTCTGTGGTTAATTGAGTCGAAACATTCCTAAAGCTGCGGTCGCTCTGATCGCCGATTGCTGGGTGCAAAAGGCACCACCTGGCCTGCGGCAGTATGCTGCTGTTGTGGAGATCGCAAAAAAGCAGCAAAAGATCGCGTTCATGCGTACATTCCAAACTGCACCGTATCGGCTCGCCTTAGCTGTTCGATCGAGAACTTTAATTAGGCGCGAAATGCTCAGCTAGAGTAGAATAAGTTCAGGGTAGAGAGCTGCAAGACTTCTGTGTCCGGTTCGGTTGGAAGTGTTCGACTTTCAAGTTCAAATCCAGGTTAGGTCATGCGGTTCTATGAACGCACTCCCAAGCTGAAGCTTTGACTTTTGTACTTTTTCTATGTTATTGATTGGTTGTCATGGCGCCCAACCCGAAACCATCTCACCAAGCAGGCTGGTTTTACCGGTTTTACCGATGACGGACGGCAATGTGCGCACGAAGATATCGCCCAGTGCGCGTGGATAAAACCGAAAAGTACACATCCGATCCGATACCGAGGCGCTTACCAGCTGTAACGGCTTCCTTAGAAGCCCGATCCCATCGACTTAGGTAGTGGCACATTCTTATCAGTGCGCCTCACAGTGGTCACACGCTCGCACCATAAATATGACGAAAGATATCGAGCAAACTTCGCCAGATAACAGGTCAAATCCATTGACAAGGGACGTACATAACCTTCAGATTGCAATTCTCAATGGAATTCGGGTCAGTCTGATAACCAAGAGACACTTAAGAAAGCTTTTAACGGACACGGGACATACCCTTGCTGAAGTGCAGGTGGCAAGCAAGCAAACAAACAAACAAAAAGAGCATAAACCGTATCGAATTGCGTCGAGAGGTAGAGTAGCTTTCAATGCTAGCCGCGCGTACCGAAATCGTTAATCACGTTAGCTGTGCGCGCGATTTGTTACACCTAACCTCATTTTGCGTCTGTTTAGACCCAACGACTGTGCCAATGCAGTGCAGGTGTCAGCTAGAGGTATTCCGCAACCGCACTGTGATCAATTTTCTAATCACAGCAAAACAAAATCGATTAGTAATTAATGGTATTCCTTGTGGTCTGATGACCGTTTCCCACGCACCCAAACGCCCCTTCTGTGCTGCGCTGCGCTGCAGTTTTCCCATCCAACCTCCACGGTTGCCATACATTGCTGCAGCAAGGGTGCATGAGTCAGTGACTTCAGGACTGGTATAATATGATGAATGTGCCGCAATGCAAGACTGTGACAGACTGTGTCTGTCCGTCCGTCTGTCTGTCTGTCTGTCCGTCCCCGTATCACTCTAAGCAGCAAACGTCCGCGGCAGCAGCAAAAAGGCGTCATTTCGCGCTAATTTACAACACAAATTACTGCAAGGTTATCATAATTTTATTAAGCCAATTACATAATTTATTGTTCACGCGCAGCCATTAGTTGGCCATGCGCGCACGGATCCGCGTCGCAGTTGGCAGTGCAGAAATCCGAACTGTATTAGGTGACTGGAGCGGTTTCAATGACGACATCCCGATACACACCAGGCCTGGGCTCGCTCGGAATTCATTAGAATAATATTGCAAAAAAATGCATAAACAGCACGGCCGCCGTTAGGCGGGTAGCTTTCACGGTTTTGATTGATTTTCTCTGCTGTCATTTCGACGGCATGGCCCCTAAATACCGAACGCAGTTTTGCACACACTTTCATTAGCCTGGTATCGAAAAGAACAAAGGGCCAATCAAAACCCCGTACGGCCACAGGTAGTAAAGTGCTAAGGTACCATAATTGCCGATTGGCGCCTAGCCCGAGGAGAACTTAATTAAATGTCTCCTTCAGATGATAAGCCAGCAAATCGAGGAAAATGCGTTCTAGTTTAATAACTGGGCCGACCGACACAAAATTGTACCGTCATCCGATTGCAGTTGCCTCGAGCCACCTAATTTGTGTGTTTGCGGGCTTGTCTGCGTGTGCGTGTGTGTGTGTAATTCCAAAATCGCACTTCACACCGCACCGCACCGACATCGCATTAGTGGCGGTAGCACTTTGGACCATCTAATCCCCGGCCCCGCTAGCCGCTAGCATGTGCGACTGACTCCAGCCTGAAATTATCGTCTATTATCATCGTATCCAGTGCAGCCTACTTGCGCCGGTGGCGGTGGTGGAAGCCACGGTCTAAGTAGGCCCTTTTGCTATGATTCGGCCACTGCGCTTCACCCCTTACTTGTCTGGTTCTGGTTTCGGTTGGTTCATGTTAGCGAGGTGCCAATTGGTACGGCCAACGTTTTGTCATGCAGGTATGAAATTTAAATATTTTTTCGAGCGATTTCCACGATTGAGATATTTTTAGGGATCAAACTGATTTGACCTTCGGAATTTGGTTTGATTGAAAAGTTTGAGCTCGATAAATATATCGCGTTGAGTGTGAAAAAGTTGAAGGAAGCATTCAGCTTAAAACAGCAAGCCATGGAACAAGGCAATTGACTTCGTTTTAAATCGCAAACATCGTACGAACAAATATTTTTTGTATGAAATTGTGAGAGGTTTTTCTCAGCATTCGTGAAAAAATATTATCTGGTTATCTGGTAGAAGTTTCTCACATAACTTTCTTTAGTAAACTCCAAAGAAAATACGGAAAAACTACAATTTTTAAAAAGCAATATTCTACATTTTGCGTTAAAACATTACCCCTCCTACATTAAGAGTATATACATATAACATCACAGTAGGCATAGATCGTCACTGTCAGGATATGTTCATTTGTTTATATAATGACGCTACCGAAATTATCGCAGCTTCACGGTGTGCGGTGTTTTGAAACGATTTGCCGATTGACGATCGGTCGAAATGAAGCTCGAAGTCGTCAACGAAAGACGTGGCGAAAATGGTTGAAGTTTCACTATCGAATACCCAGAAAGCAAAGAATCGGCTGGTTTGAGAAATTAGAAGCCATAGGCAGGTGAACTTCCATTTTTTAACCTACGACGAGGAGCTGTAAAGGACTGATCACTCCGAGCCGTGATTGAGGCTTCAGTATATTGTGCTTAGAGATGCCAATACCGGGGGGTATTTTGAAAACCGGTTTTTCGGTATTGATAAATGCAATACCGGTAAAACCGGTAAAAAACCGGTAAAAGTTAACATTTGAAAACTGCATTTAAAAATTATATGATTTGAAGAGAATTTTTCCATAATCAATGGTACTCAATTTTTTTGATTGAGCTAGTTCATTAAAATAATAACATTTAACAATGCGAAGAGCATTTACCGTGTCATCTTTTAAACGAGAACAAATTTTAATGAAAATCTTCCGGAGGCAGAGAATCCTCATTCGGTGTTCGCAGAGAAAGAAAGATTCCTAATGGTAAATTAGAAATGTGTCTAGGAAAACCTTGCAGAATTTTGTTTTCAAAACATCCTTGAAGCCTTGAAGAATATTACAAAGTCATCCCGAATAGTGCGGTTAATTATAAAACGAATAACTTTAAATATACGAGCTCTCTCTGAAATTCTATCGACATAGTAACTCGAACAGCAATTGTGCGGTACCTGAAAGGTGTTCCGAGAGTAGTTTTAGAGTTCGTAGTTCGTAAAGTTTGCAATTTTTCCGGTACAGGAATTCGACAGCAGCAGACTGGTTCTAGCACTGCGACAAAATCTTCTTTCTTCATGAATTCCTCATCGCATAAGTGAAGCATATCGTTGCTTCTCAAATCGAACAGAAACGATCGAAGCGATGATTGAAGCTCACAGAATTGTCTCAGCCCTGCCAACAGGTTATTCTAACTAAATATAAAGTTATTTCTATTCCAGTTTGTCCTAGCAACCGAAAGAATTTCTTTAGCGTGTTGTGCTCTGACATTTCTCTAGAGTTAACAAGAGTATTTTCACTGAAGATTTTCTGAACAGCTTCACTGATATCGCACATTTCTTCTATTACGCAATATTCTTAATTATTTGGCGTGGAACGAGTTGAATGGAGACGACTGCTTGAAAAACACGAGGCACTCTGGTTCTATGCTGGCAGAGGTGAGGTATTTCGGGATGTTCCCTTTGGAAGAACTACATAATTGATCATGCATGATTATTATTTGATCATGCTAAAAAAATACCGAAAATTCCGGTTTTTGATCGTGGAAAAAACGGTAATTCGGTATTGGAAAATAGTCCGGTAATACCGGTAAAACCGGTTTCGGTAAAACCGGTATAGCATCCCTAATTGTGCTTCTTTTCACTTTTTAAACCTTGGGGCTTAGCACCGACGAGTGCCTTTATAATGCCTGTCGTTCTAGCTGTCCACGCCACCATTTGCTTGTGAGGGCAACATAATTGACTTATGAATTTCAACTCATTTTTCTTTCTAGTAAAGCAAAGCAAAGCCTAGGTGCCACATTCGGTTTTTGAAACTTGACCTTCTGTTTTCATACGACAGACTTCGCAGCCAGCTGTTAAAGTGCAGGACAATTGCAGGGCCAGTTTCTACGATCCTATTGACTCTAACAGCCTCTCCCAGTCGAGATTCGAACATACGACGACTGGCTTATTAGGCCAGCGTCATACCTCGAAGCCAACCGGGAGGCCTTCTTCCTAGTATTCGATCAGAATTCGGTCCCAATCCCAGAATCTGGGAAACAATTAGAACTATTATAGCTTAGTTTGATCAGCGAATCCCCCAGCTTGGGTAAAGAGGAACGGTACATCCCTAAACCAATTTTCTGCCCTCCCCCCACCCATCCCCATCATTACTTTCTTCGACCGTCTACTACGTCGAGTGTAAAAACTACCGCTATAATATTGCCCTGCAGTGGCCGGTCTTTTGGTCTCAACGCATTAAGTTCCATTGCCACCTAGAGCATCACTCACTTTCCTGTGATTTCTGGAAGTTGAATGGAATCTTTCGGAAAGAGAAATAACCAGAAGAGTGCAGGAAAGAGAGGGAATGAGAGGAGAGAGAGAGCTGGGGGAACAAGAGAAAGAGGACAAACCAGAGAAAGAAGAAAACCAAAGAAAAATTAAAAACAACAAAAAGAGGAAAAACAACAGAAATAAGAAAAACAGCGGAAAGAGGAAAAACAATAGACGAAAAACAAAATAAAGAAGAAAAATGCGACGAAACGGAAAAACATAGAAAAGAGAAAAAACAAGAGACAGAGAAAAACAAGGAAAAGTGGGGTGAGAGTGCAAATACCAGAGTAAAAACAGTGAAACAAGAGAAAAAATAAGACGAACTGTAAAAACAAGGAAAAGAGGAAAAAAAGAAAAATAGGGATAGAGAAAAAAATATATAAAGGAAAAACAATAGAAAGTGAAAAAAAGGAAGAAGAAAAATAAGAGAAAGGCGAAAAACATGAGAAAGATGACAAATAAATGAAAGCACGCAAAACGAAGAGGAAAAATAAGAGAAAAAATAAAAACAAGAGTAAGAGAAAAAAATCAATAGAAGAAGCAAAACAAGAGAGAAAAACAGATCAAAAGGAAAAATAAGAGAAATAGAACAACTTAAAGAAAGTGGAATAGAAAAAAAAGAAAACAAGAGAAAGAGTGTAATCAAGGATAATAAGAGAAAAAAGAAAACAATAAAAATAATGGTAAGAAGAACAGCAAGAGAAAACGAAACAACAAGAGAAAGAGAAAAAGTAAGAGAAAGAGTTAAGCAAGAGAAAGGAAAATCAAAACAAATCAAACAAAAATAACGGAAAAGCGAAAAAACAAAAGAAAGAAGGAAAACAACAGACGAAAAACAAAATAAGGAAGAAAAAAGAGACAGCAAAAACAGAGGAACAAAAGAAAGAAGAAAAATAAGACGAAACTGAGATACAAGGAAAAGATGAAAACCAAGAGAAAGAAGAAAAACAAAAGACTGAGAAAAACTAAAGAAAGAGGAAAAACAATAGAAAGAGGAAAAGTAAGGGAAAGAGGGAAAACAAGAAAAAAAGATACACAAAAGGAGGACGAACAAGAAAAATAATAGAAGAAGAAAGTATTAATAAGAGCAATAAGACAAAAAAGAAGGAGGGAAATCAAGAAACAGAGGAAAAACAATCTATACCTATAAAAATGGAATTCTGTCTGTCTGTCTGTTTGTCCGTATGTTCCTTATAGAAGCGAAAACTACTGAACCAATCGGCGTTAAAATTTGCATGTAGGGGTTCTTGGGGCCGGGGAAGGTTCTTATGATGGTTAGAAACCTCTCCCGCACTAAGAGGGGGGGCTCCCATACAAATGAAAGACAAATTTCTGGAAACTCGAGAACTAACCAACCAAATGGAACCAAATTTGGCATGTGGGGGGTTTTGGAAGCAGGATTTTTTTTATGTTGGTTTTAGTCCCCTCACCCCTGTGATAGGGGGGATTTGTATTTCAAACAAATAAAACAAACATTTTTGCGTAATTTAAAAACTAATCGAGCTCGAGAAATTTTAGACTCTTCAAGGTTTTTCTAGGTTTATTTATTTTCCTAGGTCTACTGACCCCTATTACTTTCTTTCAGTTGGGTCCGAACGAGCGACAGCAAATAAGGAGCGAAATAGTAATCCACGAAACTCTATATTCCGCGTTATGGTCAACCGAGATCTGGTGCTCCGCAAAATGGTATTATGATTATATAATCATGGCGAATATTTAAATGCTATCCGCTTTATTTTATCAGACTTAGCAATGGGCGGGGGGCTCCGTTGCCGCAAGGTTACCGAGTCTGCTTTGACATGCGAGTGGTCGTGGGTTCGAATCTTAGTAGAATCAAGCCATTCGATGTCAAGTGACTTTAGCATGGGTTTATTCTCAGGCCCCTCCATTTACCCTTCCTTCGTGCTGAATTCTATATTTACCCTCTGAAGCCTCTTGACAGTGCAAATGTCCCTCCTATAGTTAAGTGTACTGGTCAGAGGTACGAATGAGTCCTCACCAGGGACGGCTATAATATGGGATAGCACTGGCAGCGAGGAATAAGTGTGTAAAGTAGATCAAGCTTTGAAGGGTGTACCCCAATACACACAAGCACGCATAAAATTTAATAAGCATATCGCTCACTCAATAGCGATTATAGCAAAAAGAAATGCAGTGCAGGTCATACAGCAAACACCCGGGCGATATTACAATAGATCAACTATACTGGTCTCAGTGATGAGTCCATACATGAAAAAAAGCAATGGGGGGAATTGTTTTCTACTTTAGTGTGAGGAAAATTTGTATGTTACAAATGAAAGAAGGAAATCAAGAGAAAGAGGCAAAATATAAAACGGAAAAACAAGAGGAAAATTAAAAGAACGAGGAAAGACAAAAGAATTAGGCAAATCAAGAGACGAAGGAAAAACAAAAGAAGAGCAAAAACAAACAAGAGAGATAATGAAACGAAACGGAAGAAAAGAAGAAAGAGAAACAACTATAGAAAACAGAAAAACAAGCGAAAGAATGAAGAGCAACAGCAAAAACAAGAGAAAGAAAGAGGAAAACAACAGAAAGATGAGAAAGAGTCAAATAAATGAGAGAAGAAAATTGAAAGAGGCAAAATATAAAACGGAAAAATAAGGAAGGAGGAAAATTAAAAGAACGCCGAAATGAAAAGAAACCAGCCAAATTAGGAGACGAAGGATAAACATGAGAAGAGCAAAAACAAACCAAGAGAAATAACGAAACGAAACGCGAGAGACAGAAAGAAAGAGAGACAACAATGGAAAATGGAAAAACAAAAATAAATGAAAAAATAAAAGAAAGAGAAAAAGTAAAGGAAAAGGAAAGAAAGAGACACAAGAGAAGGGAGAAAACAAGAAAATGAGGAAAAACAAGATAAAGTGGTAAACAAGAGAGAAAGTGAGAAATAAGAAAATCAACAGTCAGAGGCAAAACAAAGAGGAGAAATATGAGAAATCAGAGAAAACAAAAGTGGAAACGAAACCACAAGACAAAGAGGAAAAGTAAGAGAAAGAGGAAAAACAAGAGGAACGAAAACCAAGGGAAAAGAAGAGAAAGAGGTTCTCTATCTTGAGATAGAGAAAAAACAAGAGAATAAACAAAAAAAGAATTAAGAGGGTAAACATGAGGATAAACAGAAAAACGAAAAAAACAATTGAAAAACAAAAACAAGGAAAATGAGAAAAGCAATGGAAAAAAGCAAGGCAAACAAAAAACAAGAATGAAGAAGGGGGAAACAGTAAAAACTAGAGAAAACGGAAATTCAACAAACAGTGGAAAAACAAGTTAAAATACAAGAGACCGCAGAAAAACAAGAGAAAGAGGAAAAATGACAGAGAGAGCGAACATACCAGGAAAAAATATATAGGAAAATCAAGAGACAAAGAAAACAATAAAAAGAGAAAAAAACGTGAGAGAAATCAGAGAAAGAAGAAAAATAGAGCAAAGGGTAAAAAGGAAGTAAAAACAAAGGAAAGAAGGAAAACATGCAAACAAGGAAAAACGAGATATAGAGAAAGAGAGAGACGCCTGCTCCAATAGAGTAATTGTAAATTGTTATTTTGAAAATTATACTCCGTCGCTTAAGTGTCTTCAGTCTTCAATTTTGATTACGTCTTAATAAAATATCGATACAAACTGTTGACCATTGATTGCACATTTGATGAACACATACACATTTTACAAGCAGGAGGGTGTGAAATGGGGAAATCAAATGAGGAGCGTGAAATAAAGCTCTAGCCATCCCAAGCTCCTACCTAGCGCCTCCACGTGGCCATACCTGGTAATGTTCTATTGAGTAGCCAAGCTAAGAGGTGCGATACTAGGTGGTTCCCGGCTGCCTGGCCTCAAAACCACGGTTTTGGGCAGACGACGGAGCCACATGGCCTAGCTGATAGGTAAGCCTAATAAGTTATTTTTATTATTTTTTTCGTTTTAGCTTATGAAGCATCACCTGCTATATAGTAAAAACTTTGGCCAAAACGAGTCATAATACTGCACATGGATACCAGAATGAAAAATTAAATTAACTATTAGAAGCACTTATGGAACCTCAAAGGACGCTACTCTATTCCATACGAAGGACTGCTGGTGAGATTGTTCTATTTTTACCAATATATACCACATTTCATCTTACTATCATATTATTAACAGCATTAATATTGATATCATAAATGTGGAAGGCTGGATGATGGAGTGGATTGCCAACCTGAATCCTTAAGGTCTGAAGCAAATATGGCACTTCTCAATTCAAAACAAACAAATCATCACGTGGGTTAAAGTTGGTACAGCGAAATTGATTATTACATGCAAGGATCCTAATGCTAGAAGGCGACTCTTATAACCCCGGAATGGGCACAAGTGCCTCTGCTTGTGGGTCTGCCCAATCCCTTTTGGCCCTTCTGTAACAGCATTAGTGTGAAATTCATTTGATAATCAATTTGGATCTACTGTAATTCTACCCACATACTTTGGCAAGTCCTTGAAATGATGGTGGATTTCCCCTACTACTACTACTACTACTAAATACACATTTTACGAGCAGAACATCAAAACCGTTGGTTGACAGAAGAAATATAATTGATGACATGTTGGGCTGGGAATGGGAAGACCTGGTAAGTATTTTTCAAAAATAGAAACGAATGGAACTGTTGTATTGTCGTCCCAGACCTGCGAAATAAAAATGTGCTTACACGTTGGTTGATTTGCTTGGTTGATTCATGAATTATGACAATGCTTGACGTTTAGGCATTTATCAATAATGAATTCTAAAAAAAATGTTTTCACTGTATATCGATAATTTCCTAAAAAATTTCTGGCCGACTGTTATAATTATGTTTTGAACTGGTTGAGTTCTTGGCGCCCAAAACTGTGTGGCATATAAATATATTTGGGTAACATGAGCTGAATCGTTTATATGTTGCTAAGTAACACAACGAATATGTTGCAGCCATAGTAAACACGTTTGTTGATTTCACACGTGGTAAGCAAGACATGAGGAGAATCGTCCGCTTTCATTATTGGACTCTCGACGAGGTAAGTCATATTCAATCATCGGTCTTAATTGGGTGGTCTTAATAGACAGTTAAATTAAAGAATACACAAAAACCAATCACTTTTTCGTGACGCCGGACTTTTTAGATTTGTTGGTATGACCCCCTATCTTCGTTACCTTTCAGTAAGACTCAGTCCTACGTCAAAATATTAAGAAGCATCTAACCTAAATAAATTAAAGATGCAGCTGAATTAAATTTCAAATTACTGGCAAAAACACAAGAGAAATCAATTTGCTAAACTCCACATCAACAGTCAGCCAAGATCCAAGATCTGTCTTTCACTTTCGCTTTCGATGCGGTGCGGTGGACAGGATGCGTAGGAGTCAGTCCGGCTTTTACTCCGCGCTTGGCATCTGCTCTTGTCGTCATTGACGACCAATTCGCCAACGACGATCGGCACACTTCGACCGGCAAATCGCTGACTTTCAAATTAGGTGATTTACTACAGTCCAGTGTGCCGTACCCGAGTGTTATTATGAATATCGATATTTGTTTGGTCTGATCGAAAAAATTGGGACAGATTTTGAATTGATTTATGGGGCGCGAGCTAACTAAAGCGCTGACTCTGACAACAATCCAGTTAACATTGATTTCGATAAAATTACGAACGAATTACACTTGGAAAACCTGTTTGGTCTAGCTTGAAAGCATGTAAATAAACCGTCGGAGACGGCCTGAAACGCGCACTTTTTGTATGTGTTTATACTAGCGTTCTACGATACTACGCACAGAAACAAACAATTAACATTGATGATTAATAACACAGCAATGAGTCATAATCGACTGACGGGGGGAGACGATATTAAACTGCCCGACAATTTCGGGGAGATAGCGCCTTCGGAGTGGATGCGAACAAAGTGCATTCGAACGCCCCGTTCCCGTTTTTGTTTTTTTACTGCCTTCGTTTGTATGCAAACAAGTTTCACGACTCGATTCAGCACACACCTTTCCCGCGTATGACTAATTGCGAATTTCTTCTCCATAAAATGTCGAATCACTAAATTAAGATCGTATCAGAAAACAAACACTTATACTTCCAATAAAATTGGTGAAACATGTTTGTTCACTGCGTCGTCGCAGCTTGCTGCGATTTGCGAATCGAAATAAGGGAAATGTCAAACAGTTACACTGAATGAAATTTCAATGAAGTTCCAGGACTGTGTAAACTATTGAAATAAGAGCAACATGAGTTTCTTACAAATGTAGTTCCCCATATTGTACATACTTCTGTTATGTCATGACAGACATTAAAGAATGCCTCCCTCGTCGTTCCTGAAGTACAATCAGGTATTGTAATAAACCTGTTATCGCAGCTATCTTGACCGGGTGTTGCATCGAATCGGCATAAATTGCTCCCCCGATCATTAAACACAGTTGTAAATTGACAATTTTAACCAGACTATTGGTGCAGACGCTTTTTATGTTCCCAAGCCAGTCTCTTTTTTTTTATTCCCATCAGCCAGGAGAATCGGGTTCTTCAATATATTACTGATTTATTGGTTGTTTTAATTGTTTTAATTGAAGCGAAACACTGATTACTTTTGTGAATGTATTTGGTACGTTCTTGGATGTCATTGTTTTTATTTTTCTCACAAATACCAATACCAACTAAAGAATTGAAAGCTGCAAACGAGACCAAACGCCAGTCGAAACCCCAAGTCTATGAATTAATAGTCCATTTACTTCTACTCGGTTTCACTTCAATCGATTTATTTATCCGCTTCCTTGCGACCAATCGTTTCCAACATGTGGACCGAAGTAGCAAAACAGAGGGAAAACCAACGATAAAAAATTGAACTTCCAACTCAACCAATGATGGCAAACAAAGATGGATCAAGAGGAACGGTAAGGAAGGGGACGGTCCACGGAGAAGTTAAATTCGTCAAGTTCACACAACCTGTTTGCAGTCTATAGAGGCACCTATCTACTTAGGTACAGCGATTATAACCGGTCACAATTCACTGCAGCAGCGGCGGAAAATGTACACAAGACCACTGAGCCGACCGGCTCGGTCCCCCCCCCTCCTCCCACGATCGATCGGATCAAACCGAGCGCGGGGCGGGTAAGCAGAGCACACTCCTGACCGATTCACTCACTGACTCAGCTTCATCTCGAAGTTTGCAGTGCGAAACAGACAGACAGACCGACGGACAGACAGACAGACAGACATGGCCATCGAATAGTACACCGCTATGCAGGCACAACTTGATACTGCAGCACACCAGAGTGGTGGAGACTCGCCGACTGTCTGATCAGTGTCTATACGTGAAAAATTACTCCTCGTCCCTCGTCCTCTGGTCGTTCTGGTACTAAAAATGTTCGACCAGCAGTAAGTAAGTAAACCCGAAAACGCTGAGCCACTACTTTTGCTCTCGCTTGCTCCTTCCTCGGCAGCAGAGCAGCCGCAATAAAGTGAGTGTATCAAGTTAAGCGCGCAATTGCAATCTCATTCTGCACCGGCACCTCAGCGCGCAGAATAGGTGCATTTCGACATAATTAATTACCGACTGAACTCCACGCTCTGCCCGATCGGTCACTAGGTCTAGCCAGCGATAAGCGCTCCAATCGGTACCGATATTGTAGGGGTTCGTTTCGTACACGCACCGGACGGACAGAGGACATAAGCCTCGCTCGTTGCGTCGCGTTCGACTCGGGGTTGCAGCGGTCTTGTACCTACAACAACCGCTCAACAACCCGCCCCCAACCGTTTAAGTTAAATTATTACCGATCGATCGATCGAGACAGAGACACAGAGACAAACACGGGGAGAGAGAGTAAACTGCAGTGTCACTTTGTGCGCGGTAACAGAAAATCAGAAAACAGAACGCGCAAAAGTGCGGTCAAAGGTCAACTCCCTCTCCCCCTCTCGCTTGCTTGCTGCTCGTAAGTGTGCGTGCGTGTGTGTGTATGTGTGACGACCGTAGATTGAGGGCATGTCACGGATCTGCACCGTGCTCCGGGTGCTCCGGTATACGCACAGGTGTTGTTCGCAGGTGCCGAGCGGCACTTTAAGGTAAGGTTTTATTTATGTTTATTGGATTGGGATTGGAGGGAGAGAGAGACAGACAGACAGAGAGCGATCACGGTTTTGGATCCTACACCAGATAGAAGGGGGAGGGGGAGTAGTAAATTGATCCGGTCGTACTTTTGCGCTGATTTTAACGAAACAAATGCAGTTCAATTTATGATTAATGATTACCGCTATTAGTTCTATTCACTTAAAAGTACAAATTACCATCACGTTTTTTTAGAGTAATTGTATGGCAAATTTCGAAATGAGTAAATATTAGCGACTGTTTGATCTGAAAATATCCGAAAATTCCGTCCGCAACGTTTTCATACAAGACATCTGATTCGAATAAATTCGCACAGTATTTCGATGTACTCAGTTGAAGGGTAGGTATAGTTGCAATATTTTGTTTAACGGCTTACGCTCAGGACATCAAGTTGATCTAGGTTCAATGCTTAAATGATTAAACCGGTTTCATTCGCTATTAGCTTTCCGCAAATCAGAGTTTCTTCAGCAGAATTTTGGGATTGAATGGCCAGTTTGCTTTTCTAAGGTACGTTAAAAATCCTCGATTCTGTTTAGCATTGTGATTTGACGTAATTTGGTTGTGATTAATTGATCAATTGTGTTCATAACATACTCTTCTTGTGGACTTGTGCGATATAAGTATCATCTTTTCATTTTATAGTTTTTAGCATAGTGAAGAACTGAACAGAGATTTGCTAGAAGCTCAATAAACGAATCCACAAAACCCGTTTCACTGTCGTCAGCGTTGTTAACTGCTTTTAGTAAATTAAAGTATTCCTTTAGTCGTCTCTTGTAGAATGGACTGGATTCATAAACCGTTATATATTGCATTTGTGCAGTTTTATCTGAATCCATTCACATCTCACATCTGTTGAGCAAGGATGTAAATATTTGACATTTGACAGATGTAAATATTTGATTTTTATTTTTGAAAAATGTACCCAAAATCTTCATCTTTTAGGATGACAGTGCTGGTTTGCCTTGCTATAGATTCGAAATCCACTGATGACATTGAATCAGATAAAACTCATTGCAATAAATGACTGGATAACTTTAGTCCTTTCTGGAAAGAATGATTAATAGTGATAGTGCGAATCATTAATAGAATTGACCTCGATGTTTGTTTAATGTAATATTGTACAATGAACCTTATCAGTGCTTTCAAATTCGAAGCATGATGATTATCAGTGTGAAAAGACACGCCATTAGAAATGGTTTCTTGATATTTTCAGAACTAGTTACTTTCTCAATTGCAATGAAACTATAAAACAGAATAGTTTCTTTGACTACACGTGTCCATTGTGTGCCAGTAGTGTTTAAATTCAGATCTCTAAATCCCTCTCGTGCAGTTAGTTTTCGCAGCACGACATTAAAAGACCTTTGAAGGTTCAAAACAGACGGATCTTTATCATCTTCAAGCTTGAAATTGGCTTCTGATGCGATTTGCTTTGCCGTACTATCAGACACGCGGCAACCTAAATCCATTTTATTCACGTATTTTTGTCTTAGATTACGGACTTCTTGGCTAAACATGCGAGGTGTTGTTTTTAACAACTTATCTTGAATGATACGGCGTTCCTTGCATCCCATGTATAATACTAATTTGTGCTTATGAATAAATTCATCCATATCATGTAATACGATGGACTCTGGTAGGCTTCGCAGCATATTTTACTATTAGAACATCAACTTCAGCCAGGTTCGATGGAAAAATAATGTTTCTGACCTGTTGAAAAGGAAAGATTTTGTCAAACGAAGTTGCAGGTTTATAAGATTCTCGTACCGGATCTGAGAAGCAAAATTGTACTTACATTTTGTCGTTCTTCTTATTGTACATGTTCATTTCTCGTACTATTGAAGTGCATCCCGATATAGCAAGCAAGCGTTCTACGTCAAACAGAAGCCAAAAGCTACATGATTCGTTCAATATACTTTTAAATACTTTTAAAGTGTATTCTAGTGCTGGTGAATATTAGACAATTACGAGCCTTAGCTTGCTGGTTGTAATAATTGAAAGTTAACGAACGATTCTCGTCATAAAACCAGTAGAACCGTTTAAAAGTCTGTGCTTTATCTACCTTCCTACCGTGCTGCTGGCTGGTGCACCGTATGCACGATGCAACAATCCATTATCAAACGGCTTGCCGTGCTTCACCGCACCCATATGAGATAACTTTCCTCAACTCGAGGGGCACATGCACATGCAATGCAATGAATGTTGGCAGTTGGCGTTCGTCGACAGCCTGTATTATCGGCGTTCGTGGATCGGAACAAAATTCTCCAATACGTTCACGCTTTGTTCGGGAGATCGGAAGCATCTACTAGCGGGGCGGCTAAAGCCGCAATCGTAAACTGAAACGCCTCCACTACAACGCCGCGGCGCAACGACACGAGAATTACCCGTAGTAAATTTGTATTAAATTTTTCTCTACAAACTTGACCTCAGCGAGCGAACGCGGGGAACAACCCTTCACAAGGGATTCGTAGCAGTCAGTCGGCGAACGTCTCAAGCTGGTTGAGGCCTCACCCATATGTTCAATTGATCGTTTAAGACGGGCGAATCAAGTTGGCTTTGATGCGCCTCCAACCGCCAACCGGCGGCGGCGAGGCACTGACAGATCAGCCAGTCGCGTGAATGGCGGCGCGCAAACACGTTAGTTAGTAGAACCATCATAAAACGCAAAAGTGCACGACGCAGCAACCCGTTTAATTGTGTTGTATGGGAACAAATCAATGGGCTGCTGGGATGGGAATCCACCACTAACTGGCTGGCAGAGAGAAAACGAGCGAATGTGTTGTTAAGTCAAGGTTTGGCCCCGAAATGTGGCCGTGTCTGAGATCCCCGCTCCAACCACCAACCCTTGAGGCAGTGTGGAGTTGCTTCGGTACAGCGGAAGCTGGAAATTAGTGAGAATTTTCCGCTCGTGACTAATTATCCGCTACAGCTGATAGCATTTTCTGCTAGAATAAACTCGCGTCATTCACATATGGGGCGCCGCGTATCAGAGAAGAAAAAAAAATACACTCGAGCATTCGGAATTGCTTGCTTGTGTGTTTGCGAAAATTAATCGAATTGCTTGTCGTCGTCATAATGATCGCTAATGGACGACGGTCAAAACATCTCGTCCTCGCCACGGCGGTTAGTCCGGCCCGGCGGTTCGGTTTGCATTGGAAAACTATTAAAAGCGGCTCCAACCTGCTCGTGCATGCAGCCGCTAAACGGTGACGTCCCTGGACTGTTCGTTCGTTCGTTCGTTCGCCGAAGTGTCAAACGAGAATTCTGTTCAAGGAATCTCGCGGTGTGTGATGGCTTGGTTGGAATAATGGTCCAGATCAGCCACAGTTTGAGATTTCATAATAAATCGTGCTTCTTGCTGTGCATCTTATCACCTAACCTGTGCAGTTCGCTTATGTAATAGTTAATGTTTGCGCCTAACTTGGGGTGGTTAGGTTGGGGATCGAGGGAAGGGAAACCTAAAGTAGGCAAGAATTAATGCGAGATAAACGTACCTTTCTATTCAGGTTTGTGTCACTGGGGCAGTCCACGGGCCTTGGGCCCGTTCTGCTGATGTTGACGGTAGGTCTGCTCTGCTTCACGTTGTCGTTGTTTTTCTTAATCACAAAGAATGAGCCTGTACGGGGGTGGTGGGACGAACAAGAGGCGGGGTAGGGAAGAAAAACGATAAGATTAGTTAGTATGATTGTTTTTTTTGCGCTCCGAATCACCGGACTACTTGATGACGGTGCTTGGATTGGTTCTGTGGAGAAAACAATCGACCTGTTGGCATGACAACTTGAGGCGCACTTGACAGTGAAATTGGTTTCTCCACGATTTGTAGGTTTTTAATGCATCATCAAGTAGGACCGGCCGAGAGTTGCAAAATTAAGGAGAAAAACAATTACATTGATTAGGATCGCTGTTGGAGTTGGTTAACGTTGGGTAGGAATTAGCTGGTGATCCTGTGATAAAATTGGGTGAGTCTAAACTATCTGCCACTTGAATTAATCTTAGTGCTAGCATTCCTATGTGAAAACGGGGTTTGTAGTAGTAGAAGTTGTTGGTTGGTTGGTTGATTGTGGTTGTTGTTGTTGTTGATGTTGTTGTTACAGTTGGGTGGAAAGTAGTAGAGAAAGAGAAAAAAGAAATTAAAGAAAATAAAATTAAAATCAAATACATTCAGTGCCGGTGTGCGAGACCCAGCATACTAGCTGCAGGCAGGATAAGTGGGTTGCGGAAAAACCTAGTTCAGTCACAAATTTAACCAACGTTTTTTGTGCAGTTTTAAATTTAACCCTTCGAACAACCGCGTCCTGAAGAAGGAGAAAGCCAGCAAGATATTATTGTTCTAGCCGAATCCAAACCGAACCGGTCAACCATGACGCACACTTATCCCAGCGCCGCCGCCGCCGCGGCGCTCCCTGCAGGTAGCAGCGTGTCTCTTTTCAAGCAATCGCAAGCGAGTGGCAACAGTAATCACACTGAGCGAGACAAAGAGGTACATAATCTATTTTCGAAACAGAACATGCACTTTTACTTCATTGTGCAAACAGTCGACAGTCAACGGGGGCACACATGCGGTCCTACGGGCGCAGGGGGAGGACGCTGTGTGCCGTATATATCGTGTCACACCGCAGCCAGCCACGGCACGCTTTGACGACTTCTATCAAGATTATTTTCTTCTTGCAGTTGCAGTTCGGTCACGGCACACTTGACGAGACACACTGATAGTTTTCGTGTATTTTTCACTTGTTTTTCATTCTCCTCAACTGGGCACACAAATTTTTTTTCGTTCAAACGGTTTGGTGCGTTGATAGTGCGTTATCTCGTTGTTTTTTGTTTCACACAACAGCTTGGTCGATTTATTTTTTCTTCTTCAATGATTTATGCGCATCCGGTGGGGGACACTCTCACTTTCTTGGCATTTTTTCTATTCGTTTGTTCCGATCTTCTTTTGAGACTATTTTTTAAAAATAACAAGAGACTACTGTTGCACACACGCATTGTCGAAGAGATGAAAGGCAGAAATTTATATTACCATCATTTTTCACAAACTGCAGCTCGTCGTCGATATGTGAGAAGTCACCTGCGAAGAAGCAAAAACAAACGAACAAAAGTGGGTGGTGTAAGAGAGGGTGACAAAATTTTCCTTCTTCTAACCAACATGGCTAATCCATTTGGTTCCGAAACAGGAAGAAAATAAATCCGGCTGCTTACCTAGTGTATTGTCCTCGGCCATGCTTATCAGGTCGTCACTGTGAATTGCGAAGCGGAGAGAGAAAAACAGAGATCAGAAAAAACTGCAAATATTCGGTTTTTTGCGTTTTAATTTCACGATTTTGCTGTTGGGTGGTATGTTTTGCACTTGAACCAGATCTGCTTTCAGATGACAGCAGTGTGAAGGCAAAAAAAAGTACACACAGACAAGAGAAATGTCAATTTCTCTCGTCCCAATGTGTATAATGACTTTTCTTACCCCAGCACTTTTATAGCACTAGACGAAAAGACAATCGAATATCTAGCGAATGATTAGACTTTCAGGCAGTGCCTCAAAATGAACTACCTTTTGGTAGTGCGAAATGATGACGATGCAACGCATCGCAGCAGGCGGTACTGCTTGCCAGCCACTAAGTCAGTAGGCGGAACAGAGGGCCGTTCTGGCTCGAGCGTGCGAGGAAAAACTAAACACCAGATAAAAGCGAAAAATTAAAGGGACTACTCTCATGCAATCAATAATCTTATGCTGGGCGGTTTAATTACCTTATTTCTAAGCAATCTACATCGTAGTCTAGCTTATTCATCTTGAATTACGTTGGATGTGCACCCGGATCCAACGAAAAACTATTGTCTCACTATAAATTGCTGATTTTTACTATATAAACACTAAATAACACTTGAGCTCCGTTTATGTGCAGTGAAACACTTCTTTGCGTTTTTTTTTCTTTCTTTCTTTCCGCTTTGCTCCTTTCAAAGTACTATCCTTGCTGGTGCGTACGGGACACGTTCTCCCTCCGTCGTACTCCTGCTGGTGAGTCGTGTCAGATCCGCTCCGATTTACTCCGGAAAATGCTCACTCTCTTGGTATTCCCCCCGAAATCGAACGCACATTCATTCACCGCGCGTTGTGTTGTGCGATTCGCGAATTCTGGCTCAAAACAAACAAGGTCAGAATGACAGCAGCAGCAGCAGCAGCAGTAGGCAGTGCACAGCAGTGGTCGAGAGTATTTTTGCCATAAAAACTGGTGCTGCCAGATGTAGAGTGTAGTCAGCTGCGGGCTCGTTTCACTTGTAAATATCCGATCGTTGTTGGTTTTTAAACTATCCGTTTCGATTAAACTACGCTCACTAAAACGTGCAGTTCGACTGAAGTCCCATAAACGAATGCCGGACAGTCCTAGTTCAATAACGACAGCTCCTTAACCACTAACCAAACTAATTAACACTAACTAACAACAACGACAGAAAGGTAACCTTAACAAACGAAAACTAACACACGGTTCAGGATACTTTTAATATTTTCCTTCTCTTATTTCTCGTTTTGTGAGGAGCCCAAAATCCCGAACGATGTTTACCGCGCGACGGATGTCTTACTACTGACAGAGGCGATACGATAACTGACTAGGGTTGAGCTGTCGGCGCATTTCCAGTCCAGCCAGCCAGCCCGTCAGAATCAACAACAGCAGCAATTTGACGGCGCGTCAGCTCGCAACCGCAGCAGGCAGCAGCAGCAGACGGCGCGAGTGATTAGGCGGAGGCCGCCCGCCGGCGGCGCTTCTCTTTCTCTCTGTCTTACTCTCGCTCTCAAGCTCAACTCAACTCTATTCCGTGCACACATACACGCACACACACACATTCGCAGACACAAAAAATCATTCACACCATTCAGATAGTATGCTAATAAAATTGTCTGTTACATGATACATAGAGTACACCGCAGTAGGCTCTGCTGCTGGGTGGAACATTCATTTCGTATCCGAGTGACCACATCTCGTCCGGACTCCGCAGTAGTTTAGTGAACTTCACTTGAAGCTTGAGGGTGTTCATTCTAATCGATATGTCCGTTTTCAGGCGCGCTGCGCCGCGCCACGCCGCGTCGCGCCGCTCCGACCCATCGATTAGTGTGAGCTATGTTTACATTTGCAATTATACATAACTTAAGCCGAACGCAAACAACACCGTCCGTCCGTCCGTCCGATAAGTGCCCGGCTTTTATCACCAGGCAGGATTGTTTTGTCACTCTCCTGTGTGGCGATGGCGACACGCGGTTTTTAATAGGAGCGGGGCAGCTTTAAACCAAGGTGAAGCGACGAAGACATGATCTATTCGTGAAGATAAATCACAGTTTGATCCGTTTCGAGGTGAACGAGTTATGTTGTGGGCTGCTGGGAGGTTGCTAAAAACAAAGGCGATGTCTAATATTAATTCTGCATGTTATCTCTTCTAGGAATAGCAGAATTTGCATATTTTTTGCAAATTCTTATTTGGTTTCGAAATTACTCTCTTGAGGTAGGAGTTTTCATAGAAAGCAATTTAAAAAAAAAATTTATTTGTACAGAATAAAATATCCGAGTCACTCCGAAATTCTGTCAACTGGCTCAGAAGTTTAGCTACAGTATGTTAATTAACTGATTGTTAGTGTATTTGATCGCTGGATTTACCTTTCGATTTGACCAAAATATTTTGAAAATTCATATTGCAATCGGACGCGTATTTCAATAGGAAATTGTAGAAATTGAAGTCAGTGATCCCTTAACATGATTGTGAGGAACGTGCTACTCGAGCCACAGATGCTGATACCTGATACAGTGATCCCTGAGTGACCAATTTGGAAGTTAAACATTTGCATAAAAAGTTAGCAGAAGTTTGTTCGGTTTGATAAGCGATAGCCAGCAGCACTGCGTTTGTCTGGAGGACAATTTTTCTTACGCGAACACGGCTAAAGTCGACAATTCTGTGGAAATAGCCAGAAAACCCATAGAAAAACTCCGCAACGTATCCAAATCCATCGTGCACTGTATTTAGGCCTCTAGTGTTAGTCCAGTTTTTAGTCATTCGTGACTTCTGCGGGGCTGGGATTTGAACCCGGGTCCTCGGCGTGAATGCTAACCACTACGCCTAATCTGTCCAATTCTCATCGATGGCTAATTTTTCTCAAATATTATCAATATGTGTTCACTACGGGATACGGATGCACCCTAGTACCACTAACTGTGCGCTCAAACCTACCGACGGAATACAAAGTGCTCCCAGATTTTGTTACGGCCTCGTAGAAAACTTGTAGGACAGTATCAGGCGAGCTTTACGAGAGGCCGTGGTACTACGGGTCAAATTTTCTCACTCAGACAATTCCTCCCGACACCGAGTTATCGGGAGTACAACATGCCCACGGTTAATATTGACGTGGATTCCAAGGCCGCATACGATACAGTTAAACGTGAAGAACTATAGCAGTTAGTGCACAAGTACGGTTATCCAGACCTAACGCGGTTGACTCCTTTCGAATTGTCGTTTAGACTGTTTGTTTAGCATCGTTATTGAAGGTGTGATCCGACGAGCGAGCATCGGAACGAATGAGACGAACTTCAGAAAAAGTAGCCAACTCCTTGTCTTTGTAGACGACGGAAAACGGAGGTTAAGAGGATTGGGTAAAAAATCAATGCCTCGCAAACCAAATATATAGGGGAACCGCTATCGACAGATTTCGCAGCCGGCTGTTAGAGTACAGGACTCTTACGGGGCTAGTACAATGGTCCTACTGACTCTACTGACGATATTTTTAACCAAGTTCTTTGAAATCTCCATACGAAGATATTCCCATGCTTCCTACATTGCCAATTTCAGCTCAATAAAGTTGTTATATTGCTTCTTGTTTGCATAGATCAACCACTTTCTCAGACGTTGTTCACTGGAGCCTCCTACTTAGTTGGTCTCAAAGTACAACACTGGTCTAGCAAACCAAGCATCGCATGTTCGAATCTCGACAGGAAGAAGTGACAGCTTCAATAGGGTCGTAACATCACCCAACAAACATTTTTGTTGTATAAGAGCTTATTAAGCGCCTGTTACCGGGTATGAAATGAGGAAGGCAAACGAGAAAGCGACCAACATAGCTTTTGCATAGCCCAAGCTCCTACCTAGCGCCTCTACGCGGCCATACTCGGTAATACTCTATTGAGTTTCTAAGCTAGGAGGTGTGATGCCGCGTGGTTCCCAGATGCCTGATATCAAAATTGAGATTTTCAACAGACGGCTGAACCACAAGGACTTGGTAGCAGGTAAGCCTAATATGTTATTTTTATTATTTGTTTCGTTTTAGCTCATCAAGTACCTCCTACTGTACAATGGAAACTTTGGTCATAACAAGTTTAAATAATGCACATGGATATCAGAACGAAAAATTAAATTATTGGATATTAGATACACTGATGGAAACTCAAATGACGCAATTATATTTCACTTGATGGATTACTGGTGAGATTGTTCTATTTTTGCCCATTTATACTCATTATATACTATATATACGTGCTTTATTATTAAATCCTCATGATCCTTATTGTTTACCTTGCCCTACTAGCTCGGCATCCTTTGTTTTCCTATAACATCTATGGAAGTAGTATGGATTTCCTGCACTTTCAAAAGTAGATGCTATCACTAACATTCCTACCCACTTCGCCTGCGGTTGTTCGGACGTAGCCAGGTATATAATGCGATTAAATAGCCATCTACGATGTGTGCAACCTCATATGCTAATGCTAATACTATAACAGTTTATTAAGCGCCTGTTACCAGGTAATTAGTAATACAATGGTTGAATAAGCGAATATTCAACAATATTGTTTGTTGGGCAGCTCGCAATTGTCCGGTAGTCCAACAACCAGCTGCAAAAACAGTAGGTTAAGTTCCTCAAGTGGAACGTAGTACTTTATTCACTCTAGTGAGCCTACGCCCGACTTGATTCCACTGCGGCGGATCCACGAAGGATGATCCTCGGAGGCGGGAGCAATCTAGCGTAGCACCGGATCGCCACTCTACGGGAGGATGATTCTCGGTGACTTTGGGAGATTATAACAGCTTTTCGCGCTACGAAGCGACTCAAGGCGTTGCGATTTGACTTTAACGCTTGAACAGAATTCACTACCATACTTACTTACTTAGGTGGCTTGCCGTCCTAAGACAAAGCCTGTTGAATAAAGTTTCTCCATGTAACTCGGTCGAGGGCTACCGCTCTCCAATTCCTCGGACACCGAGTACTCTCCGCCAGATCTCGCTCCACCTGATCTAACCAACTTGATCGCTGCGCTCCTGGTTGTCTTGTCCCTACCGGATTTGAGACGAACATCATCTTTGCAGGGAAGTAGTTCGGCATTCTTGCAACATGCCCTGCCCGCCGTATCCGTCCAGCTTTGCTTTGGAGTATTAAATAAATAAGTGATTAATATCAAAATTTCTTCCTTTAGCAGCATAGTGCCGGGATGGCTCGAGCTGGATCTAGAGTTACTCTCCACTGTACTCATTCCTGGGCTACTCACCGCCAATTCGTTGACCGTCTCGGCATACGCAAGTCAGCGTTAACCTGGTCAATCCATCTACCGCGTCAGGTCCCTCTATTCCTAGTGCCGGTGGTGCTCTTGAATGGATTTCGATGCACAGTCGTCCGGCATTCTTACGGCATGACCGATCCATTATAGTCTCTTGACTTTCGCCAGATGTCGACATGAGAAACTCTCCAAGTAATGCCTGCAGGTCATGATTCATACGCCAACACCATTTTCGAGAAGACAACTCAGGGAATGGGGTTTATGTATCCCGACCCACCCTAATGGGGCATGAGGATATCCGGAGTAGTGTCCTGTCCGCTGACCAAGGTAGGCACATTCAAATGAAGAAAAAGGATTTTAGTTCTTGCATTATGAACATTTTCGGTACAATAACAGATGTACAAGTGACTGAGAGACAAAGGGGTTCCCGAGTATTTCCAAATGGTAGAAAAGTGAGAAAATTGTGATTTGAATATTTCCGGAGTGATTCGCGATTGGGGATCAACTAGCAAATTGTAAACAAATCGTTTTATTACACCATCAGCCTTAAAAAGATTGATAATATTCTTGGCAAGAATCCGTTCTTCTGTTTTAAGCGTTAGAATTATTTAAAACAAGTTTTTTGTGATAGGCGATAGAAGTGTTTAATCAAAACAAAAGACAATTTGCAGTTTAGCCCCTTGCATTGTTATGAAGTGACAGGCTTATTTGCAAATCGTTTTGTAAACAGGCGATAGTAAAGAGCGAAACTGCGTTGTTTTCAAAACACAGGCGCATTGTAAACAGGCGAAACTAAATAAAAAAACGAGGCGAAACAGGGCTGGGCGAATCTCATTGTCAAAATGCTTTGAGGCTCATTCCAAGGGGTTCAACTATCAAACTTAGATTTTGAGCTTGAATGCACTTTTATGCAATTTTATGCAGTATTGTCTTGAAATTATAAGATTGATTTATTCTACACCAATTTATGTCTATTAACTTGATTTTTGTAACTTTTATTTAAATTAAGACTTGAAAATGTACTGGCAAACTATCACAGTGATATTCCTCATTGTTTATACTTTGTTAGTTGCGCCCTTATCGCGAATCACTCCGGATTTGATTAATTCAAGAATTCATATTTCATTAACCAAACCGTACGTACGAGCAAGCAGTTTCTTACGAAAAGGTTAGCGATTTTTTCTTAGCATATTCATAGATAAATTAACGATGGATCTAAAGGCAGTCCGTCTCTTGCTACTGCTGCACGTAAAAAACGGAAAAGAGCAAGTGGGAAAACATGACAAAAACTGGATAAACGAGATAGAAAATAAAGAAAAACTGGCCGGGAAAATATAAAAACGAAAGAAAAATCGTGAAACAATGGGATGTAAAAAGAGAAAAAAAAGAAAACGGAAAAACGAGGCAAAAAATGATAATACTGGCCAGAAAAAGAGGAATAACGAAGCGAGAAAAGAAGGAAAAATGATAAAGAAACGAATAAAAAGAAAATCAGGACCAACTGGACGAAGAAAATAACTACAAAAAAGGAAAAAAATACGAAACAAAAGGAGAAAATATGAGAGCTGGAGTATTGAGAAACAAGAACAGAAAAGGAGCAAAATCTAATTCTTCTCAAATAAACAAAATGCCTCTCAATTTAGCCTGAAATGAGAGATAAATGGGATCGTACCAAAAACCGAACGTGACAGAAAAGGAAGAACAGCAGGAATAAGATTAATAGAAGAAGAAAAATGAAAGAAAATGAGTGAACGGGGCAGAACACAAAGAAAACATGACTGGGATAGAGGGAAACCGGGACAGAAAAGAGAAAAACAAGAGGAAAATTAGGACAGATAAGGGCGAAAAACGAAACAGAAAAAAAATCAGAGGGGTTGTGTACAAGACACGACCGCATGTATAGGTGACGCAGGACTACGTAAGTCTCTTTGTAGTGATAGTACACACTTAAAAAACAGTACCGAGTTCGGTAAAATTTGCCGAACTTAGAACCAGGGCTTGAAAACGGAAGTTGAATGTGACTGCCGTGAATGCGAACTTTCCGCATTCAAACTCCGCTTTTTGAACGATCATTTGATTGTTTTTTGAATCCAGTCAATCTCCCGCTTGCGCTGCTGCCGTCTTACAATTTATGCGGCATCTCAGCAAAAGCAACCAGTCGATCTCCCGTTTTGCTTTGCGCTTTGAGAATATAAACTGCAAACTGACTGGAAGCATACGGTGACGTATTTTTTCGTTTCTCTTTTTGTCTCCAAATCGGCTGCTCACAGTAATAGTTTGACACCCGGACGTCGGTCCGACGCAAGCAAAATATTCGTTTGTATTGGACGGAGTCCGACCGACTTCTTCCATGCACATGTAGTGGTTGTTTTTTTGTAGTATTGAATCATACGATTGTGCGGTTGTTTTTCGTTAGCGTGGTGATTGCCAATCATTTGACTGTTTTGCAGTCATTCGCTGCTCCAAACGGTAAAGGCAACTTGATCGAAACAAAAATGTCAACAAATTTTAGAGCGCGTTCATTCTGCTGCGTGCGATCGGCGTTTGACTGAGCAAACTGCCAGTTGTGTTATGCATAGCGTTCGTATTCCACCTCTAAACGGACGGTGTGAACTTGAATGCGCGTTGGTGTGACTGCGGTAGAAAAAAAGGATCGGTCGAAGCCCTGCTTAGAACAGCCGAACGTTGGGTAAAATTTTTTTATGATGCCAAACATTACTAACGGCCCGTAAACGTCAATTGGCACCATCGAAATTTTTACCAAACATTCGGCTGTTCAAAGTTCGGCAAAATTTTACTGAACGTTTTATGTGTGTAGCATGTATTCATGCTTGTAATTATTCGATTCTTCATGTATACATGCTATATGCAACATATAAACATGCTACATGCGTTGTATGTAACATTTATCAAAGTAGTAACATTGCATACGTTCAATTCTCAAAAGATTGTGCATTTGAAAACCACTTGACAAAATCAAGAACACAAACTATTGCTTTCCTGCTACGTTACTGAAATTAAAGATTGTTTTTATTACCCATGGTTCCCCACGTTGAAGGGATTTTACCAATTCAATCCTATTTTATCAACAGCACATCTTTTCACTACACTGCTAATGAAACGGCAAGCATGCGTATTCATACAGAGTCGTATTATAACCGAACACTACAGCTGTAGAACATTTTTCCAATACAGATATCAAATTCGCCTAGGTTTAATCGTCTCGCAGTAAAGAATTTGCAATCTGTTGGGCCAACGAGCTTGTGTCATTTTTTCTGGCATACTTCTCTAACACAGACATCAAATTGGACTATTTTAAATGTCACTCTTTCTGTCACTCTTTCTGGCATACTTCCCAAGCAAGGACATCAAAATGGTTTAACCGCGGTGATCTTGTTGAAATGAGGAAACTTGGTCACTTGTTTTGGCTTACTTCCCAAGCACAGATATCAAATTGGTATAGGTTTAGATCATCGTAAAGAATCTTCCAACCAATCACGAAGCGAGAATTCTGGTAAAACATAGGTTCATTATTTTCAATTTTTCAATAGTACAACATCAAGAATCCATACTTTTCTTCATTTGGGTCAATTCTTAAAAGGTTTTCCGATCGATTGGTATAAGAATATTGAAAATCGATCGGAAAACCGCTGAGCTATTAGCGCTCAAAACCTTTCAATTTTCGTGACGCTCGCATTTTTCAATTTTTTGGAATGACACCCTTTCTCAAAACTTGCCGTAAGACGTAGTCCTACGTCAAAAGGAGAAAACGGGCAGAAAAGGGAAAACAAGAGAAAGAGAGAAAAGGAGGGAAAACGAGAATAAAAAGAAAAAACAAGAAAGGAACAGTGAAAAAACGCGACAAAAAGGAAAAACGGAACAGGAAATAAGAGAAAATAAACGAGAAAGGAAGAATAACGAGAGAAAATTAAATCAATATTACAAACTTCTTGATAGAAACATAAATAAATAAATAGAAATAGATAAATAGATAAGATTACATGTCGATAAATAAATTAATTTGTTAAAAATAAGAAATACAACGTAACGAGCACTTCCCGCCATTCTACATAATAACAGTTGTAGGTATTCATGAATCAAAATATACAACGAAATATTCTGAGGCCATTCAGGCAAAACGGCAGTCTACGTTTGACCACAAAAAGCAATCAAATGTTGTCGGAGATTAGCTCGTAAACAAAACACTAACTCCGTTTGCAAATCTGCGGATTTTGTCGGCACCAGTTACCTACTGGGGTACTCACTCACAGTAGGCGAATTGTTATGCTGGCAATATTTATTAGCAACGTTAACCATTCGGCAATCAAAATCATTAGTCACGTTCGTTTCCCTTGGCGACGGCAAAAACAGCAACAATAACGAAGGTACGCTACGCGCTACTTCGATTAAAAGTCACAAACGAAACGGGCTTAGGGTTGCTCAAAAGTTTCGATTTAATTTCGAACGTGAAATATTTTTCGCTCATAATCATAATTCACGACTATCCTTGATGCTTGAGCCATCAAAATTCGAAGAAATAAAACCGAAAAAATTATCCCTCAGACCAATAAGACCTCCAAACCACTTACCCTAGTAGTAACATTCTCGTTCGGAGCGATCGGAACTCGGGTGTCCTCGCACTTTAAATTATTTGTCCGGTCGTAAAATCCAGTTATTATCGGTTCATTGTCGCCGGTGGGTACGCATCGCACATACCAACGTGCACACATACACACACTCTAAGCACAAACCGCTAACAAGCCGAAACCACACACGCGAAGTGCGTTGCGACACCGCACCGGAACCGTTTATGTGGATGGATCAATTATTATTTTTCGGTTGGCACTTGGCGGTAATAATTTTCACATTAATCGGCGCGCCAGTGACAGTGGATTGTCACTCTTGCGAGACACAACCACTGTGATGTGAGATAAAATCGCCCAGGAGGTCGCTTTGAGGAAGACATTAGTTTATGCTAAATAGGTACAAGGAAATATAAACGCGGGACAAGATAATTATGTTGAACTTTTGTAGTATCAACGACAATGCATAACAAAATTAGAAACTTTAATGATTGAAGGATCCCTATTTCAATGAGACATAATTAGTGGCCAAAGTCCAACGGGAGAAACCAGTCGTAATTTTTTGTTTTGACTCCAAACATCATTCACGAGCGGTGCATTAGCAATTGGACTTTGATTGCCGAAAAATGACGTTAACGTGTGAAGAATTTCATCGTACAAAGTTCGTCAAATTCTCATACAGGATATTGCTACTCTACGTCTCCAGACTTTGGCCCTCGCTCAGCAAGCGAACTTTGATCGAAGCCACGGGGAATCTCACGCAGCTCACGAGGATGGCGGTCGTACAGTCGTTCGTACCGTAGTTTCATCCATCCAGTGATGACGCATGGTAGTTCCCTTCGGCCCGTCGATCGATAGACGATGGAACCGGCATCGAACGAATGGCTCGATTATACCTACCACCGCCGGTTTATTTTTTTGTGTGATTCGCCCTGACATATCCAAAGTCGCGTGTCGAGGGGTTTCGCTTCTTGAATACTAAATCACCGCTGGCTGGGGTAGTCGATTCTGCGACTGCACAGCAGTGAAATAGTAGGCTATGCTGTAGAACATAGACATTGAACAATAATCTATACCTATAAAGAAGGATTTCTGTCTGTCTGTCTGTCTGTCTGTCTGTCTGTCTGTCTGTCTGTCTGTCTGTCTGTCTGTCTGTCTGTCTGTCTGTCTGTCTGTCTGTCTGTCTGTCTGTCTGTCTGTCTGTCTGTCTGTCTGTCTGTCTGTCTGTCTGTCTGTCTGTCTGTCTGTCTGTCTGTCTGTCTGTCTGTCTGTCTGTCTGTCTGTCTGTCTGTCTGTCTGTCTGTCTGTCTGTCTGTCTGTCTGTCTGTCTGTCTGTCTGTCTGTCTGTCTGTCTGTCTGTCTGTCTGTCTGTCTGTCTGTCTGTCTGTCTGTCTGTCTGTCTGTCTGTCTGTCTGTCTGTCTGTCTGTCTGTCTGTCTGTCTGTCTGTCTGTCTGTCTGTCTGTCTGTCTGTCTGTCTGTCTGTCTGTCTGTCTGTCTGTCTGTCTGTCTGTCTGTCTGTCTGTCTGTCTGTCTGTCTGTCTGTCTGTCTGTCTGTCTGTCTGTCTGTCTGTCTGTCTGTCTGTCTGTCTGTCTGTCTGTCTGTCTGTCTGTCTGTCTGTCTGTCTGTCTGTCTGTCTGTCTGTCTGTCTGTCTGTCTGTCTGTCTGTCTGTCTGTCTGTCTGTCTGTCTGTCTGTCTGTCTGTCTGTCTGTCTGTCTGTCTGTCTGTCTGTCTGTCTGTCTGTCTGTCTGTCTGTCTGTCTGTCTGTCTGTCTGTCTGTCTGTCTGTCTGTCTGTCTGTCTGTCTGTCTGTCTGTCTGTCTGTCTGTCTGTCTGTCTGTCTGTCTGTCTGTCTGTCTGTCTGTCTGTCTGTCTGTCTGTCTGTCTGTCTGTCTGTCTGTCTGTCTGTCTGTCTGTCTGTCTGTCTGTCTGTCTGTCTGTCTGTCTGTCTGTCTGTCTGTCTGTCTGTCTGTCTGTCTGTCTGTCTGTCTGTCTGTCTGTCTGTCTGTCTGTCTGTCTGTCTGTCTGTCTGTCTGTCTGTCTGTCTGTCTGTCTGTCTGTCTGTCTGTCTGTCTGTCTGTCTGTCTGTCTGTCTGTCTGTCTGTCTGTCTGTCTGTCTGTCTGTCTGTCTGTCTGTCTGTCTGTCTGTCTGTCTGTCTGTCTGTCTGTCTGTCTGTCTGTCTGTCTGTCTGTCTGTCTGTCTGTCTGTCTGTCTGTCTGTCTGTCTGTCTGTCTGTCTGTCTGTCTGTCTGTCTGTCTGTCTGTCTGTCTGTCTGTCTGTCTGTCTGTCTGTCTGTCTGTCTGTCTGTCTGTCTGTCTGTCTGTCTGTCTGTCTGTCTGTCTGTCTGTCTGTCTGTCTGTCTGTCTGTCTGTCTGTCTGTCTGTCTGTCTGTCTGTCTGTCTGTCTGTCTGTCTGTCTGTCTGTCTGTCTGTCTGTCTGTCTGTCTGTCTGTCTGTCTGTCTGTCTGTCTGTCTGTCTGTCTGTCTGTCTGTCTGTCTGTCTGTCTGTCTGTCTGTCTGTCTGTCTGTCTGTCTGTCTGTCTGTCTGTCTGTCTGTCTGTCTGTCTGTCTGTCTGTCTGTCTGTCTGTCTGTCTGTCTGTCTGTCTGTCTGTCTGTCTGTCTGTCTGTCTGTCTGTCTGTCTGTCTGTCTGTCTGTCTGTCTGTCTGTCTGTCTGTCTGTCTGTCTGTCTGTCTGTCTGTCTGTCTGTCTGTCTGTCTGTCTGTCTGTCTGTCTGTCTGTCTGTCTGTCTGTCTGTCTGTCTGTCTGTCTGTCTGTCTGTCTGTCTGTCTGTCTGTCTGTCTGTCTGTCTGTCTGTCTGTCTGTCTGTCTGTCTGTCTGTCTGTCTGTCTGTCCTGTGTTCCTTATAGAATCAAAAACTACTGAACCAATCGGCGTGAAAATTTGCATGTAGAGGTTTTTGGGGCCAGGAAAGGTTTTAGTGATGGTTAGAGACCCCTCCCCCCACTAAGAGGGGGGGCTCCCATACAAATGAAACACAAATTTCTGCATAACTCGAGAACTAATCAAGCAAATAGAACCAAATTTGGCATGTGGGTGTTTTCGGTGACAAGAATTTATTCTAGGGTAATTTGAGACCTCTCCCCTCTTTATAAGGGGAATTATAACTCCTCTCCCCTTTAAGAGGGGGGGTTTCCATACAAATTTCCTCATAACTCGAGAACTAATCAAGCAAATGGAACCAAATTTGGCATGTGTGTGTTTTTGGAGACAAAATTTTTTCTATGATGAATTGGGACCCCTCCCCACTTTAAGTGGGGGGGGGCTCCTATACAAACGAAATACAAATTTCCTTATAACTCGAGAGCTAATCCAGCAAATGGAACCAAATTTGGCATGTAGGTGTTTTTGGAGGCAAGAATTTTTTCTATGATGAATAAGAACCTCTCCCCACTTTAGGAGGGGGGGCTCCTATACAAATGAAATACAAATTTCCTCATAACTCGAGAACTAATCAAGCAAATAGAACCAAATTTGGCATGTGGGTGTTTTCGGTGACAAGAATTTATTCTATGGTAAATTTAGACCCCTCCCTCTTTATAAGGGGAATTGTAACTCCTCTCCCCTTTAAGAGGGGGGGCTTCCATACAAATTTCCTCATAACTCGAGAACTAATCAAGCAAATGGAACCAAATTTGGCATGTGAAGGTTTTCGAGGGCAGGAAAATTTTCTACGGTAAATTAGGACCTCTCCCCACTCTAAGAGGGGGGGCTCCTGTACAAATGAAATACAAATTTCCTCCTAACTCGAGAACTAATCAAGCAAATAGAACAACATTTGGCATGTGGGTGTTTTTTTTGGTGACAAGAATTTATTCTATGGTGAATTGAGACCCCTCCCCTCTTTATAAGAGGAATTATAACTCCTCTCCCCTTTAAGAGGGGGGGCTTCCATACAAATTTCCTCATAACTCGAGAACTAATCAAGCGAATTGAACCAAATTTGGCATATGTGTGTTTTTGGAGACAATTTTTTTTTTCAATGATGAATTGGGACCCCTCCCCACTTTAGGAGGGGGGGTCCTATACAAACGAAATACAAATTTCCTCATAACTCGAGAACTAATCCAGCAAATGGAACCAAATTTGGCGTGTAGGTGTTTTTGGAGGCAAGAATTTTTTCTGTGATGAATTAGGACCTCTTCCTACATTAGGAGGGGGGGCTCCAATACAAATGAAATACAAATTTCCCCATAACTCGAGAACTAATCAAGCAAATAGAACCAAATTCGGCATGTGGAGGTTTTTGGAGGCAAAAATATTTTCTACGGTGAATTAGGATCCTTCCACACTTCAAGAGGGGGGCTTCTACACAAATGAAATACAAATTTCCTCATAATTCGAGAACTAATCAAGCAAATGGAACCATATTTGGCATGTGGGTGTTTTTGGAGGCAACCATTTTTCCCATTATGAATTAGGACTTCTTACCTTTTTAGGAGGGGGGGGGGCTCCCATACAAATGAAATACAAATTTCCTTATAATTTGAGTACTAATCAAGCAAATGGAACCAAATTTAGCATGTAGGAGATTTTTGAGTCTTGAATTTATTTTATGATAGTTAGAGACCTCTCACCCCTGTGGTAGGGGGATATGGACTCTCATACAAATAAAACAGAAATTTCAAAAACTAATCCAACTCGAGAAATTCGAGACTCTTCCATAAAACATTAATCAATAACAAGACCACAAAAACTATCTATAGTAACACTAGATCATTCAGGACGAGCCGGTCGCGAGTGTTGCCGGTGACCCGCCGTCGGAAGCGCCGCCCACTGGGGGGCTTGCCAAATTCGAGATTGTGACAAAGATCATCCGAGATTCATGATTTATGTACAACACAGGTTAATTTGTGGCAATACGAAGTTTGTCGGGTCAGCTAGTAATATAAACAAATCAATTCGATCCAAGTTCGCGCGTACGAGTCGAGCTGATCGACGTTCGTCGATTTGACTGCACGTGAAGTTGGGTTGGAAGTTGTTTGGAAGTGTAAAGTTGATGAAAGGAAAGGTCAGTGCTCAACTCACGATTGTGTTTTTCTTTTTTTTTCGAACGAAAAATTGAATGAATAGATTAAATTGCGGTTAGATATTAGAGAGCAAATGTGAACGCGTATGTGTGCAGGTTTTTTTTCAACATTTATGACAGTTTTAAAAGCGACCGACTGCGGCGCCATCAAGGCTAAACTTTGCGACGTGGAAACCCGGCGTAACAATAGTGAAACTACGGGCTCAGTAAGTGAGGTATTCGACACATGAATTGGATATAACCAACGAGCGCCGCTTTTGGGCCGGTATGATGACCGGTAACGACCGGTTTAGAGAGCAAATTTCCCTTTTGATGACCATTTTCGTGTGCAAGTGTTTCGTTTTGAGCCTATACCTTCCTCGTTCGTGGGATGACGTGACGTGGCAAAGCAGGCATGCATAATCGCGGCGCAGTAGTCTGCCAATTCGCATTAAACCCTGCGCCTCCATTTCTGTCATTGTCGTGCATGGTTATACGTGCCCCGGCCGTCTGGCTTTTATGCAGGGTGTAATTTACCAATCAATTAGCAGCTGATGGGTAATGTGAAGAACAGAATTCAATAGTATGTATAATGAAAACCTTTTATCGTCGTACCAATTTGTCATGCGATGGAATACGGCTGGTAGTTAATTCACAATCATTAGAAATAGAACGCTGCTACCCGTATCCGAAGCCTGCTCCAATGGAGTAATCGTATGTGAACTTGGTGTGGTCGTAAAAAAGGGTTGAGTCGAGGGTTATACTCTAGATATAACATTCGTTTGTTAACAAAACACACAATCAGCAATTATCTAAAACAATGGATTTGCTCTGTATTATGTCCATCCTTTACAACCATCCGAGCAGACAGTATTGATATAATTTTTCGGAGAAGTTGAATCCGTTTCCTGACACTTCCCAAAATAAAAGTCGGTGGTAATTTCATAAGGCACAGTTTGTCATTTTATCCATCAAAAACTTGAGATTTTAATAAATTGAACCAGTAAATAAGTTTTTGAATGTTGTGCTGACTAATTACAAGTCCATTTTTTAAAGCTTGTTTATGCGAGGACCTCATTTTATGTTCGTAAAATGTAAACGTACCCGTGCTGGCACTAGTATAACGGGTTTGCTAGGCAAAGGAATTTATTTGATCTAAGTAGGCGAAATGAAAGTTTTCACTACGAAACCTTCAAATTTCGGTTGTATGCAAAATTGGCTCAGAGGTTCAGAATTCCTTCATCATAACAGCATACCTAATGCCTGACGAAGAACCGATAGAAATTTCTCCTATTGAACTAGCGACGTTTCATGTTGAGTTGGTTGTCGATGATCGTTTTAATCGTATCGACTGTACTGTACAGTCTTTGAAAAGGCAGTGATAGATTTACCGGATAGTACGAGATTTTCAGGTTTTGTCTGCTCTGCTCGTGCAAGTCCCACGCAAATGGTCCACCTCCGAGCATGAGATGAGAGTTCCTGATACAGGAATCTTCGGCCTAATCGGCATCTATGAACATTTCTAATCCTACGGTTGTTGTTGTAGTGCCATAAAGTAGGGAGACTTTTGCGCCAAAATCGCTGATGTCGAGGGGAATTTTCGACGGTTTCGCTTTGTCCGACGCATTGTGCCAATTTTCGGGTGTACGTGGCCCAGTTGATCCTGTTTCCGGACGCACATCTTTCTATCTCTATGCCAAAAAAATGATGAACATCTCCCAACATGGGCTTTACATCTCTTGAGAATTACGCCAAACTCTTTCTCTGTTTGCGTCACGATGATCATATATACGTATATGAGACGTGAAGTACACAAACCTATTAAAATTTCGAATAAATGGTCTTCGTTGGGCAAATCCATTTTTAAAATTCATATCTTGCAGCCCTCTATGGACAGTTCGTTCAGAAATGTTTATTTTCCAGAGCTGCTAGTGGAGGACGGATTTTAGTCACTTCTTGACTAATTTCGCGTGCATTACTGGTTGTACTTTTCTACTTTCTTTCTTTGTCAGTCCGGTCTTTCACGCTTCCAGGTCCTTTATTCTCTTTGCATATTTTTCATACTCCCGCACGCTATGTCCGAAGGTACTTATTAGTTAACTCAAATGCACCTCAGATTTTTCTTCACAGGATGTTAGTATTAATCAAAACAATTAATTTAGAGAAGGTCTTAAAATATTCTATCTTGGGTTTTTTAGAAAAATTCAATTTTCAAGGTTATTTAGGGGTCATCCCCTCTCAAGAGATCATATTCGTTGTAATCGACCACCACCGATTTCAACCAAATTCGGTATAATTGCCTATTCCGACCCCACATTTAATTTCTCTAAGTTTTGTATGGATTGAACAATCCCCCTTGCAGTGACATGCAGTGAAAAATGAGCATTTTCGAAAATCTGGGAAAAATGGAGAAGCGTCACTGCAAGGGGGATTGATCAACCCGTACAAAACTTTGGGAAAATGAAGGTGGGGTCGGAATGAGCAATTATACCAAATTTGGTTGAAATCGGATGTGGTCAACTACAACGGATATGATCACTTGAGAGGGAATTACCCCTAAATAACCTTGAAAATTGAATTTTTCAAAAAACCCAAGATAGAATATTTCAAGACCTGCTCTAAATTAATTGTTTTGATTAATACTAACATCCTGTGAAGAGAAATCTGAGGTGCATGTAAGTTAAATAATAAGTGCCTTTAGACATAGCGTGTCCCGCCTCACTAAATTCATATCTTCGAACAATTTCTGTATTCGAGAAACCTTCCTCACGGTTCTCAATGATAAGTTTTAGAATATCTTCATAAATTTGCTATTTTCTCATCTTTATCTGAAAAAAACGCCCACTACTAATGTCAAATCAACAATAAACAATAATTGTTTAAGACAATTATTGTCTTGTTTTGACGCTTTACTGCAGTTTGATGTCGAAAAAACTATTCATATGCAGTAGGCGGCAATGAAGTATTCCACCACGCACACGTATAAAGATTTTTTGACAGTAGCTGGGGCCCTCGCTGAAGCTGTTTGCAGTAGGAATAATATCAACAACATCAAATTCCAAACTCCCAGATCCTCTCCTCCACTCTTTGCTCCCCTCCCACGCCTACATAAGCGAGCCTCAGCAAATGTCATTCTCATTAGTGACGAAACCGCTAATTACTTCATTAGTAGTGTGTACTTTGTTACCACGAAATAAACATTAACTTTTAGTCTGGTCAAAACAGTTAATATTTAGATTTCACGTTACATAAATCTATCTCTTTCTCTCTATATTTTCCTCTCTATCTTTCTCTCTCGGTTCTTTCTGTCTCTCGGATCTTTTTCTTTCTCTCGGACCTCTCTCTCTCTCTCTCTCTCTCTCTCTCTCGTGTTATCTGTCTTTCATGCTCCAGTACAGGACAAAATAAAATATTTATGCACCCGCTCTCATTAGGGTTGCCAAGTCTGAAAATTACAAAAACCGGCCGGTCGGTCCTGCCTTCAAAATGCAAGGGGGGGGGGGGGGGGGTGGTAGCATATTAGTCGTTTTGCCTGGAATGTGTAATGTGCGTTAATGACATATTATTTGAGTATTCGTATTTGTCGAAAGTCGCTTGACAGTTTCCCATGTAAATGGGATGAGAAGTCAGTTGTGGCAGTCGCAACCATAACGAACATTGAGTGGATTATTGAAAATAGCTAGATAGAGTTACAACTACTTGCTTCTGGCATTAGTGGACAATTTAATGTATATTACCGCAAGAAGCAAAGTAATGTCACTGCAAAACTGGCTGTCTTCAATGATCTACTGCACTGGATTGCTAATAAATTTATCCGAAAATTTAACAAATCAGGTAAAAAATACAGATCCGGCTTCATATGTCGAAAAACCGGCCTTTTTGCAGGATTGACCGGCCGCCGGCTTTGCAAGCGAAAAACCGGTCGGGCTGGCCAAAAACCGGCCACTTGGCAACCCTAGCTCTCATATTATCTAACACGCTGAATTTTTTCTATTGTCAAACATATCCAGCTTTCCTCGAGCGATAATGGCGGATATTGAGCACAAGTGGGCACAATATTTTCACATTCATTGGAGGAGCGTTTAATAGGAGTGAACGGACAACAAGTTTAATGGATTGTGGCTTTGCAGTTTTCGCAAATTTCAGGCAGAATGTCCAAATACGCAACGGAAAGTTTCTTATCAAGTCGAGACGCTGTTCGAGAGCAAACTTGACAACGGCTCGACCAACATGAAGTTGATGTTTGCGTTAATGTGTAATGTTTCGAATGTTTAATTCGCACGATTGTGAAAAAGTATTCTGAGCCAGTGCCTTCAGCAAATTATGGCCGCAAACCACTATAAAAGTTTGAATCCGCTTAGTTATGTTCCACTTCAGCTGATCTGCAAAATTAAACAATGTTTATATTTTTACACTCGAACAACAAACAATCATGAATGTATCCATAGTAACTCCGTCAGGGCGAACTCGACTCTTCTCCAATGAATGTCAAAAGATTGTGCCCACTTGTGCTCAATATTCGCCATTATCGCTCGTGGAAAGCTGGATACAGTCAGTCCACAATCATGGGTCACACACAATTATGGGTCATTTTAGCTTTATCTACCGATTAATGCGTGAGTTGAGCCCGAATCTTACGATCCGGCAAATATAAATGTCTGTTCAGAATTCAGAAAACTGCGGATACATTTCATTGGCCAGTGTTTGCGAAGATGTATAATCTTCGTATCAGTTCTTTGAGTTTCTAGATTGCATAATATAGCTCAAAGATGTCGTACATAAGAGTCATAGCCGGAAACTGAAACAAATAGTTTTTATACTCGCATTGGATTTTAATTAACTGAATAAAACCATTATCTCTACTATGCTGATTCTATAGGTGGGCAAAATGGCACTTTTGTGTCCATTGACTGCTGCGAACATATGGTCATTGTTAAGTCAGACAGAACCGAGTGACAAAATTCTGACTTCGAAATCATCTTCTAACTCAGGCTGTTCGCAACATTCATGTAGTCTGATTAGAGTAAAATGTGTGTCATGAGTAAGTGAAATAGAGTGTCATGAACTCATTTTGTAAAATTTTGCGACTTGGTTCGGTCTGATTTAACACCGACCATATGATATCGCGACAAGCAAACGAGTTGAGCAGGTGAGTCGAGCAGTCGAATCAAGTAATCGGGCCAAGCAGTTGGGTCGTGCAGTTAGGTCAAGCAGTTTAGTCGAGCAGCTGAATAAAGCAGTCGAGTCGAGCAGTCAAGTCAGGCAGTTGAATCGAGCAATCCAGTCGAGCAGTTGAATCGAGTAGTCTAGTCGAGCAGTTGAGTCGAACACTCGAATCGAACAGTTTAGTCAAGCAGTCTAGTCCTGCAGTCGGGCCAAGTGGTTCAGTCGAACAGTTGAGTCGAGCAGTGTAGTAGAACAGTTTAATCGATCAGTTGAGTCTAGTAGTCCAGTCGAGCAGTTGAGTACAGCATTTGAGTAGAGTCTAGTCTAGTCGAACAGTTGAGTCGAGCAGATGAATCAAGCTCTTTAGTCAAGCAGTCCAGTCGAGCAGTCGAATCGTACAGTCCAGTCGAACAGTTCAATAGAGCAGTTCAGTCGAGTAGTCCAGTCGAACAGCTGAGTCGAGTAATCCAGTCAAGCAGTTGAGTCAAGCAGTCCAGTCAAGCAGTGGAATCAAGCAGTTGAATCGATCAGTTGAGTCGAGGGTCGAATCGAACAGTTAAGTCGAGCAGCCTAGTAGAGCAAAAGAATCAAGCTGTTCAGTCAAGCAGTCGAATCGAATGATCCAGTCGAGCAGTTCAATCGTGCAATTAAGTCGAGCAGTTCAGTCGAACAGTTCAATTGAGCAATCGAGTAGTCCAGTCGAGCAGTTAAATCGAGTAGCCCAGACGAGCAGTGGAATCAAACGGTTGAATCGAGCAGTTGAGTCGAGCGTCGAATCGAACAGTTAAGTCAAGAGTCGAGCAGTCTAGTAGAGCAAAAGAATCAAGCTGTTCAGTCAAGCAGTCGAATCGAATGATCCAGTCGAGCAGTTCAATCGTGCAATTAAGTCGAGCAGTCCAGTCGAACAGTTTAATTGAACAATCGAGTAGTCTAGTCGAGCAGTGGAATCAAACGGTTGAATCGAGCAGTTGAGTCGAGCGTTGAATCGAACAGTTAAATCAAGTGTCGAGCAGTCTAGTCGAACAGTTCAAACGAGCAGTTCAGTAAAGCAGTCCAGTTGAGCAGTCGAATCGAACAGTCCAGTTGAGTAGTCTAGTCAACTAGTTGAACAGTCGAGCAGTCCAGCAGTCGACCAGTGAGGTGACTGAGAATACAATCCATTGCTAGTTACCGATAAGCCTCTTATGACATTATGTCAGAGACCTGGTTTTCGGTACAGACAAACAGGGATGGTTCCTCCTCAGAAGAAAAAAAGAGAAGAGAAAAATTCAAACTGTGCTCAGTCTTCAACGCGATTTATTCTGCTCCGTTTCATTTTAACTTTTCCTCTTTCTTGCTGAACGCAGTTGTATGAGCAACCACACACTGTGCTACTCATTGAGGAGAATGTTAATACACTTGGAATGCGTTGATGCGATGCGCTGACGTATGACAACTACGGGTAGTTTTAACATGGGTAGTGCGTTGAAAAAACCAACGACGATTGTCAGTAGCGGTCATTGCCATCAGAAAAATATTAATCCATTAAAGCAGTTGAATCATGATTCTTACATTTAGTATATTCAGTTGAGTTTGGCTGCCCGTGAACGCAACTGCATCATATGGTTAGGCATGTCACAACGGCAACAGTGCGAAAAATGTTATTTAGATATGACAACATTGGAATTCCCATGCATTTGCTTCTTGACGCGCACCAACAGGAAAGTCCCATTATAAACAAAGGTAATTCTCCGCTAAGATTCAAAATTTAACGACTTTTGATTGTCTTGACGCCTCTGAGTCTCTAGTTGCTGTACGCGCACCGGTTGTTTTGTTTTCACGTTTACTGCTGTAGCAACCGAGAGGACCGGGAGCAAAACCGAAAGTTGCTCATTTAAAGAGCGCATTAAGAAGTTTTTCTCATTATGTTTAGTCTGTTTCTCATTGTGTAGATTTATTTCTCATTTCTGAAAGCAGTTCTGCTCACTGTGTTGAACAAAAAAAGTTGCACTTTTTACACAATGAGTGAGGAAATAACAAGCCTGCAGACAAGCCTCTTATATAAATAGATATATTGATAAAATTGTTACTCATGCGTAGATAATAGTTTCATCAATCATTAGATAATATTTTAACGGAAAGTAGCTACTAGAGCTAAAATGACCCACAATTGTGTGTGACCCATGATTGTGGACTGACTGTAAATTGGGTAGAGAAAGAGTAGTCTTTTTATGTATTAGTCGAGCTGTCAACTAAATTTTCACTTCAGTGACAAGACAAGTCTAGCTATTTTCCAGTAGCCATTTCGTTATGGCATAATTAGTGTATTAGTGCGAAGATCATACGATTACAATAATATAGCTCTAAGATATTGTACATTAAAAAGTCATAGCCTGAAACTGAAACAAGTAGTTTTTATGCTCGCATTGGTTTTCATTTAACTGAATAAAAACATCTCCACTGTGCTGATTCTGTAGGTGGGCAAAAAGGCAGCCGATTCGAATAGTCGAATCGAGCAGTTGAGTCGTGTCACGAGTAGTCCAGTCGAGCAATTGAAACGAGTAGTCTAGTCGAGCAAATAAATCGAGCAGTCCAGCCGAGCAGTCGAATTAAACAGTTTGGTCAAGCAGTCTAGTCGAGCAGTCGGGTCGAGTGGTTAAGTCGAGCAGCTGAATCCAGCTGTTCAGTAAAGTAGTCCAGTCTAGTAGTCACGTCGAGCACTAAAATCGAACGGTTCAGTCAATGAGTCAAGTCAATCTGTCCAATCGAATAATTGAGTAAAGCCGGACTATTCAGTCGAGCAGCTCAGTTGAGCAGTCCAGTTGAGCAATCAAATCGAGCAGTCTAGTCGACCAGTTGAGTAATCGAGCAGTCCAACAGTCGACCAATGAGGTAACTGAGAATAGAACTTATTGCTATGAAAGCATGACGTCCTGTCAGAGACCTGGTTTTGGCCACAGATAAGCCTCTTATATATAAAGAAGAATAGAAGAACAGAAGATAGATATTGCGACATTTGCCCCTATTTAGACTACCCCGATTTACACGATTATCACATTACACAGTCGAATCTCGCACACGATTTCACTCAAAAAAAATGAAGTGAAAAAGAAAGGGGAAGAAGGAAAAAGAAGTCAAACTCATTAGTAGATCAAACTAAAAGCCACTCTAGTGTCAGATTAACAGTGCAAAATGCGGTACGTTGCATTAAATGATTATCACAGTAGTATAAATAGTCATAAAAGGGGCAATAGAAGATAGAACATTATACGCTACATTTCATTACACACTTAGCTCCGTCTCGTCATATTAGGATTCATTATATTAGATACATAAATCTATTTTAAAACTTAATTGTCTTCTAAGAGAAATTGATTTTATAGTATAATAACTTAAATCGATCTTCAAATTTATATGGTACTTACAGTATTTAAAGAAAAAACTAGCGTTGCTCCCCGTCATGTCACCATAAGTAAAATAAATGCTTACTAGTAATTTTTTTGCAGTGAATCACAAGTGAGAAAAAATCTCCTCATAAACAGTGTTTTATTCTTCAAACCTGTTATTATACGAAATGTTTCAATTAGAAACGTGAGTCAACTGCTTCCCTAGAATTAACACCAACAGAGTTCCATAATTACGATGCTAATGAGTATAAGCTTTGAAAAAAAAATACAAATAATTGTTCGATTCAGTGTAATTTTCCATTGGCCATTGGCCTAAATTTTCGCATGTTGACGTAAATTTTATAACCTTGTTAATGGCAGAAACGCTACCCGCATTAGTATGCTTCAGGCCGCCCGAAAACTGCACAGAATCGAAAAAAGTCATAACCTGTTGTACCTACTCGGCACGTTTTTTAGTCCGAGATGCTCATGTTATCAATTTAGCATGCAGCGCACGCAATTCTTCAAATCCCGTTCCTCGGCTTGGACGATCGTTCGCCAAGAAAAATAAACGCACCGACCGCTTGCACCTTGCATCCAGCCAGATCTACCGACCGGCAGTTGGGGCTATATAATGGCCCTCGCCATTGGTAATACCCCTTCGCCCCTTTCACAGACTCCCGCAGACGCGGTCACTACGAAAACAAGTTTGATCGGTCGTTCTTGGGAATTACCCTTGGTAACGCGCGCATACACGCGACCGACTGTTATCCATTCAATCGATCGCAGTAGGCATCGGGGCGAAAAGCGAGAGTAGGACCAGAGTGGACCCCGCAAGTCGCAGAGAGCGAGATGATAAGTAGTGACGCATATTCGCCTCGCCAGACACCGGCCGGACCCCTCCGTCGTATGGGATTCCCTTGATTCCCCGCAGGGGACCTGCCTGCCTGGACCGAAAGGGTGATCGACAGTTTGACACGGGAGCTGTATAGCGTGATTGAGGTTATTTAATGTAAGTTTCAATTATGCTTGATTACCCTACACTTTAGGTTCATAAAATATGTCAAATAATAAACCTTATAACAGAAAATCAATTAAGAAAATCTGATCGTTAATCGACCCGACACGTGCAGACCTTCCGATAGATCCGCGAAAGAACGCAAATGTGTGTCACTGTGTCAAAACGCACCCGAATAACCGGTAAAGAAGCGAAACCTGAACAATCTATACTGCAAATAGAAATCCGACAGCGCACGGAGCCGAACCCGGGGACGGACGGACGGACGAATGGACGGAGGACCCGCAGTAAATGGCCAGTCAATCGTGAGATGGTGAATTTCTGTTTCGATTCGCACCTCTATACGATCAACACAGCCTCCGGACGGAACCTGATTCCAGGCAGCACACCACTGCACTTGGCTCGTTGGCTTGATCGTTCGGTTGATCGTTCGGTTGATCGCTAGATCTAAAGTTTCTAAAGACTCCACGATCACGAGTAGAATGGCTTTGTGAACGTTTGCCCCCGCTTGCCCTTTCCTTTTGCAAACACCTAGACAACCCGTTGCCGATCGGAGGTGACCTTTTCAAGTTCAAGTTTGACAAAGTGTGCGACAGCCGAGCCGTCACCGTTGCCGGTGAGTCTGCTCCGGTTCATATGTGTATAGTACCAAATTGATAATTATCCGATTGTTAGTGATCGGACCGCGTAGTCTGTCATTTCACAGCTGACTGTCATTGAATTACAATATAATGCAGGTACGCAGACGGTTGTGGTTAACATTTCTTTTGGTAATCTAACTAGAGGGACTGCTGTATGCTGGTGGCATGGAAACAATAGCGTCAGGTCCAAGTAAGCGTTGCTTTCATGATTAGACCGAGGGGCCGCGTGTGGTTTGTGTCCGCACACGATCGGGTTCGTTGCTTATAAATTAAGCTCTTTGTTGGCGATCGATTCACAGTTGCGAAACTTTTACTCATGAGTTTATTTTATTGTTCTAAACTAAGTTAAGTAGAACTTTACAATTAGAGTAATCAAAATATTAACTGTGGTAATCACAGCTTTATTTTCTTTGAAACCAACAATGGCACTCAGTTCTAAAAGGAACCGTTCGGTTTGTCAAAGGTCACAAAATCACTGACAAAAAGGCTGAGTCATTCTACTGGGTAGATTTAAACTATTTGATCTAACAATATACGTCGTCAAAATTGAGCACTCATCAGGACCGGACATTGTCAATTTATTGCTATAATTACTGTACGGCTGCAGAGAATACAAAATAGTGTGGCTTGAGTGTACAGTGTTTGATACTTTTTTTTGCTGTAGCAAAAGTTTCGATCATAGATGGCTGTGATGGCAGTTCAGTATACAAGTAATACGCAAAAATAGCCGACGGCAAAGCCCGCGGGAAAGTATTACCGGCCAATGTCACGCGACAGCGACGTAGAAAAAATGAGACTAAACTTTGTTTATTTATCTAAAGAGAAAAAAAATAACCTTAACGCAAAACCTAGCAACCAATTGTGTGTGTTGATCGAGTGGGCAGCAAAAACAAGTAGTTATGTATGTCGTTCAATCGAAAAACCCAATCAAAGTGTGCATTTCCTTTTGGAACGTGATTATTGACGTATTGTTTGCAGCAGTTCGCTGTGCTGCTGTTATCAGTGCGCTGTTATCTTGTCAGCGATGGCTGCGGGCCACTAAACGTCCATCGTTCGGCTTAAATGCCATCATAATATGGTACATACATCTGTATCACACAATAAGACGCTTATGGCAGCAGCGATACAATTGATGCACGCAGTTAGCACGCGATACGCTCGTACCGGCGTAAGAAAGCATGTGAAAATGTACGTCAGAGCGAAACTGCTGATGAGAAGACCAACCAAACCGACGCTTATCTCACCTGTACGCGTTGGCAGCGATATACCCTTGTCGTCTGTCATCCATCAGTGTTTCGTAGAATTTATAGCTTTTCCCTCTGGTCGGTATCATTAGCAGCAGGTACGACAACGACGACACTCGGTGATTATAATTTCGTTAAGGTCATCCTTAGAAAGCCACTTTCGTTGATGGGAAAATGTTCTTAGCAATGTCTTTAGACTATGTATTCTAAAATGACCTAAATTCCGCTGAACTACTATAAATTAGAGCAATGTGTCGTGAGCCACAAATGAATTAAGTGATCAGGATCAGTCAATCGAGCTCGATGATAGTGAGAGTCAAAATAGTTGAGTCAATTAGGAGTGTGTTTAACGAAATTAGAAGCATTGGAGCCTCTTTTGGCGCTCTCCAAGTAGCAAGCCATGGGTCGTGATCGATCCAATCCGCCACTTTCAGGGCGGCCCTCGAAGAAGCTCCGTACGCAGTCCACTGCCACCACAGACGCAGCAACAGACCGGCTGCAATCAATTTTCGGTGTCACCAAAAAGCATGCTTGCGACCTGTGCGTATAAAAATCAAGTGCTCCAGCCTAAAATAGTTCGAGACCTGGGGGCAAGCGCACCGATCACTGACCTCCGTTCATCACGGATACTTAGTATCCTGCTCTTCAGGATTGTCGTCAGGTCCCAAACCTGTCTCCGCTCCCTCTCAATAACCAACGAATCACCGAAACAGCTCATCAAACGGCCTCCCGTATTGCCCAACACCTCCTCGCTTCTGCAGCGACCCTACCAGATCTAGGTTCTACTACCGCGCCTGGTTTGTCGTATGCCGTTTGTCGCCTCCGGTGCGCCCGCCGGTGCCTTTCTCACGACAGAAGAGCTCGCAAGCAATCACCATAAACTTGGCAACGGACTGTCCGACTAGAGTCTTTAGATCGGGGGTGCACTTCATTTTGGATATCTTTATAGCGAACGTGGTCATCTCCGCAGTACCAGAGGTCTTCGAAGAACTATCCTGCGATCACTACCCTGTGATGCTGAAGCTAGCTTCTTCTTCTTCTTCAGCAGCATAGAGCCGGGGTGGCTCGTGCTGTTTCAAGCACTCGTCTCCATTCTACTCGGTCTTGGGCCACTCGTCGCCAATTTCCTAGTCGTCTCAGAAGTCGCAAATCGCTCTCGACCTGGTCGAGCCATCGTGCACGTTGGGCCCCCCTGTTCCTGGTGCCGGTGGGGTTGTTGAAGAGGACTATTTTCGTCGCACAGTCGTCCGGCATCCTTACGACGTGTCCGGCCCACCGTAGCCTGCTAACTTTCGCTAGATGTACGATGAGAGTCTCCCCAAGCAGTGCCTGTAGCTCGCGATTCATACGCCTCCGCCACTCTCCGCTTTCAGTTTGTACTCCGCCAAATATCGTCCGCAGCACTTTCCGCTCAAACACGGCAAGGGCGCGTATGTCCTCCGTAAGCAGCGTCACGGCTTCAAGTCCATAAAGAACTACCGGTCTAATAATGGTTTTGTACATTGTTAGCTTCGTGCGGCGGCGTATGCTTCCTAATCGTAGCGTTTTACGAAGGGCAAAGTAGGCCCGATTTCCCGCTTGGATGCGCCGCTGGATCTCCTTACTAGTGTTGTTGTCCGCGGTCACCAGCGATCCCAAATACACGAACTCTTCTACCACTTCTAGTTCGTCGCCGTCAACGGTTACCGTCCGTGGGAGGCGCACATTTGTTTCCTTTGAGCCTCTTCCTTTCATGTATTTGGTCTTCGACGCATTTATTTTTAGCCCAATTCTCCTAGACTCCGCTTTCAGTCTGGCGTAGATTGCCTCCGCCGTCGCAAAGTTCCTGGCAATGATATCGAAGTCATCTGCAAAGCCTAGAAGTTGGCTACTCTTGGTAAAAATCGTGCCTCTCGTTTCGATGCCCGCTTGTCGGATCACCCCCTCAAGAGCGATGTTGAACAGCATGCAGGATAGACCGTCACCTTGTCACAACCCTCGTCGCGTCTCGAAGGGACTCGAGAGTGTCCCAGAGATGCGTACGAAACACATCACTCGATCCAATGTAGCTCTGATCAGTCGCGTCAGTTTGTCCGGAAAACCATATTCGTGCATTATCTGCCATAGCTTGTCTCGATCGACTGTATCGTATACTGCTTTGAAATCAATAAAGATGTGATGCGTGGGCACGTTGTACTCCCGACATTTCTGCAAGATCTGTCGGATAGTAAAAATTTGGTCCGTAGTTGCGCGAGCCCCCATGAAACCCGCCTGATAATTCCCTACGAAACTTTGTGCTATCGGTGACAGCCGGCGTAACAGGATCTGGGAGATTACCTTGTAGGCGGCATTTATCAGCGTAATACCGCGATAGTTGCAGCAGTCTAGCCGATCACCCTTTTTGTAGATGGGACAAACCACTCCTTCCATCCATTCCTCCGGTAGCTTTTCCTTCTCCCAAATCCTCGAAATAACCCAGTGTAGAGCCTTTGCTAGCGTTTCTCCGCCATAAAGCTCTGCCGGTAGGCGGTCCTTCCCCGCGGCTTTATTGGTCTTCAGCAACCTGATTTCTCGTTTGACTTCTTGGAGATCAGGTGCTAGGACATCACTATCTTCCATGGGCGCTCCTAGGTTAATTTCCGTTCCGCCTCCTTCTGCGACTTCGCCATTGAGGTGTTCATCGAAGAACTGCTTCCACCTGTCGACCACCTCGCGCTCGTTTGTAATTAGATTCCCTCCCTCGTCCCTACACATGTCAGGTTTCGGTGTGTAGCCCTTCCGAGTTTGGTTTACCTTCTCATAAAACTTGCGCGTGTCATTAGCTCGGAATAGTTGCTCCAATTCTTCACGATCCCTGTCCTCGTTTTGGCGCTTTTTTCTCCTCAGGATCGTGGTCAACTTGTTCCTAGCTCGTCGGTACTTGGCCAGGTTCTCTCTAGTGGCAATACTTTGTAACCGTTGGTTACAGTTGAGATTTCAGCTTCGCCAAAATTAGAATGTTGTCCCGAGTTGCGCAGTTTATTCCTACATCCTAAGTCCACCTCTGAGCAAACTTTGACAGAAGGAGTGATAGCTCTCCAAGTCGCTTGTAGGCGGACAGGTCACTCATGGCGGAAAGTTTTCTCAAAAGTAGATGTCTATAGCAAAAGCATCCCTCTCCGGGAGAGCTGTCAACGAGGTGGGTGATAACCGTCCAAGCCTGCGGGCGGATGGATGATTTACCTTGGACAGCTTTACCGAGAGGTAGTATGCAGATGGCTGTAGGGGTGATAGCACGCCAAACCTGGCGCGGTTTGCGTCTTAGGTGGAGTGGTCATTCTAGCAAGGAAGCTTTCACTGAATTCACCACGGCCACTCACAGCAATATGGGTGATATCACGCCAAGCCTGGGGCGGTTTGCGTCCTGGCGGAGTGGTCACCACTATTTGTATGCACATAGATACAAAGGGAAAAGACGATACAGGCATTCAAAGCCACGGTTCAAAAAAACATGAGAAGGGTTGCCATTACAATAGGGCATTGTTGATGTTCGGGATACTTCGTCCCCGAAGCTCAACTGTCAGTCCTTTAAAAAGCTCAGCTCCTATGTTTAGGGAATTTTATTCTGTGAAAACAGCAAACGACAGCAGGTCGTGTCCGAAAATAAAAGTTTGTACATTGGTTAAAAGTGGTGCAAATTGTATTAACTCTGAAGAGAGAAGAAAAGTATTGTATGTGAATAAAGTAGTGTTCTAAAAGGTATAGTTAAAAGTATAATAAAATGATTGTCAGTTGTGTAAAAATTGAATAGTCTGTTGTGTAAAAATTGTATAGTCAGTTGAAACTTATTGTTATACTATGGACTAATGTGTATACAACTAATGGCTAAAAAAAACGTTTATATTATAGTGTCAAAAATTGTTAAAAAAGACGATACAATAGAAACTACAGTTAGAAGTGATTAAAAGATAAAACAAAAAGGTAAATTTTATGTACAATATATGTATACGTATAAACTTTGTAGTGCTGGGGTGCTGGTGTTAAATAGGCTTAGATTTAAAATGGAAAGTGGCTAATATCCCTCGGCAGGTCCTAGTGGGGCCTTTTTATCTTGGTTCTAGTTATCCAACCGAAGGCAACGTTTAAACCGGAAGGTTGTATCGGCGGCTTTGTAACGGCGTTCTGGTGAGGGAAGTCTTTGGCCCGACAAGTATCAGCCATTGCCATCGGACAGCTTTTGTCCCGACCAGCCTTTGTTCCGGCCATTATTTCATTGTGGACAGCTCTTACCAATTGCTGCCCACAATTCGTCAGCAAGCCATACGTGAGGTCAGCGTAGGCGGTGGTACTGGTAAGCCGGTTAGGAACCGGCCTTTGCGGAACCCAACGAATTTGGAACCAGTACTACGCCGGCGAACGTAGGCCGATCAGGGATCGGCATTTGCGGAGATACATCGCATCGCGGCCGTGATACGGCCTGATACAAAATTAGCCACAACACCAGCACGATAAGTACCCATAGATTTAAGAGAACACTAGCCAGTACGAAGAAAAATCAACGGTTTTGTAAAAGGGAGGGAATAAAAGCTAAAATTGTAATTCACATCTTATTCCTCAAATCAGAGACAGTTCCTTTTTGCACCATTTCGTGATTTCGTTTGATTAACTCGAAAGGAGTTCTTAGTCTGTTAGTTTGCCTACTGTGGTATAAAATTCACCTCTGCATAGGAATTTTGAGCTAACTGCGTGGACTGGTCCGTAATAATTCTGTCTTAGTTTGTTGCACTGCATGAAGATTCGCTTTCCTTTGTTCCTTATTTGCGTACCGTGAATCCGTGGTGATTTGCAGTTTAGCCGGGATTGCCACCCGCACCTTCACTGTCTATCCTCCCTCATCTCCCCACAGCTGAGCAGCTCTGGACAAGTTACAAATTTAAAAAGTAACAACTTAGATAATTTTTCCAAGCATTTTTTTTTCTCCTCCACCGCTTGTTGGCATTCCCCGTCAAACCAATCATTTTGTGTACTCCGAGGCTTAATACCTAGTGCCGCGGTAGCGGCCTCTCCGATGGCCGAGCGTATTCTGCCCCAACCGTCTTCGAGGTTTGAAGCACCTAACTCCTCGGAAGAAGGCAGTGCCTCATTCAGTACTCGCGCGTAGTTCTCGGCAGCTTGTGGGTTATCTAGCTGCCTGATGTTCAGCCGAGGAGGGCGCCTTTGACGTGTCCGGTATACGGTGGACCGCTTTGAGCGCACATGTACTGCTACTAGGTAATGGTCAGAATCGATATCCGCACCCCGACGGGAGCGTACGTTCGTGATGTTAGAGAAGAACCGGCCCTCTATGAGAACGTGGTCAATTTGGTTCATTGTACGTTGGTCAGGTGATCTCCAGGTGGCTTTGTGGATATCCTTGCGCGGGAAAAAGGTGATTCGGATCACCAGGCCTCGGGAAGCTGCGAAGTTTATACATCGTTGGCCGTTATCGTTTGTGTCGGTGTGCAGGCTATGGGGTCCTACCACCGGTCTATACATTTCTTCCCTACCGACCTGGGCGTTCATATCCCCGATGACGATCTTGATGTCCCGTGACGAGCAGCTGTCGTACGTTGCCTCCAGCCTCGCGTAGAACGCTTCTTTCTCATCGTCGGGTCTACCTTCGTGCGGGCAGTGCACGTTAATGATGCTATAATTGAAGAAACGACCCTTTATCCTCAATCAGGGCTTGAAAAGGGATCGCAAGTTGAATGTGACTGCCGTGAATGCGAACTTTCCGCATTCAAACTCCGCTTTTTGAACGATCATTTGACTGTTTTTTCCAGTCCAGTCAATCTGCCGCTTGCGCTGCTGCCGTCTTACAATTCATGCGGCATCTCAGCAAAAGCAAACAGTCGATCTCCCGTTTTGCTTTGCGCTTTGAGAATATAAACTGCAAACTGACTGGAAGCATACGGTGACGTATTTTTTCGTTTCTCTTTTGCCTCCAAATCGGCTGCTCACAGTAATAGTTTGTCACCCGGACGTCGGTCCGACGCAAGCAAAATATTCGTTTGTGTTGGACGGAATCCGACCGACTTCTTCCATACACATGTAGTGGTTGTTTTTTTTGTAGTATTGAATCATACGATTGTGCGGTTGCTTTTCGTTAGCGTGGTGATTGCCAGTCATTTGACTGTTTTGCAGTCATTCGCTGCTCCAAACGGTAAAGGCAACTTGATCGAAACGAAAATGTCAAAAAGCTCTAGAACAAAGTCGTTCTGCTGCGTGCCATCGGCGTTTGACTGAGCAAACTACCAGTTGTGTTATGCATAGCGTTCGTATTCCACCTCTAAACGGACGGTGTGAACTTGAATGCGCGTTGGTGTGACTGCGGTAGAAAAAAAGGATCGGTCGAAGCCCTGTCCTCAATACGCACATTCTCTCGTTGATCGCCTTCCAATCTATCACGCGATCCTGCATTCCGCCCAGCACTACAAAGCCCGATCCCAGTTCGTTGGTAGCGCCACCGCTCTGGTAAAACTGGGCCTTTCCGCCACGTATCTTCCATACCTTCTCTCCTTTGCGACAGATTTCCTGCAGAGCTACGATGCCGAGTTTGCGGGATTCCAGCTGTTCAATCAGCACCCGCTCGCAACCTGCGAAATTTAGCGATCTGCAGTTCCAAGTCCCGAGTCTCCATTCGTCGTCCTTATTCCGTCGCCTAGGTCGATGCCGAATATTCCGCTCCGAATATGCTTGAATGTTGTTAGTTTGTGTTGTTTAGGTGTGTAGCCGTACTGGGGCAACACTACCGAGTCTCGTGATGGGGCTGCCATCTTATAGTGCCGAGACTCACTATCTCCTTCCCGGTTAGTATACGACCTTAGTTTCCACCGGGGTTGGTTACCCGATCTCCGCTAAGGTTGCTCGTATTCCGGCTGGTACCACGAGGAGGTCGGGATCGAAGTTGCTGGATAAGAGGCTAACGACCACTATGGGGTTTATATTCCGCATTATCCGGCCGTTTACCAACCTGAGCTAGCTGAAGCTAGCTGCCTCTACCGATACGTATCGTCGACGACAACATCGATTCCGAATAACCTCTGCATACACCGGAGCTGATCAATAAGGCACTGGAATCCCTCCAACGAGCGATTTCCGTTACCCGGGCAAGTGCGGTTCCAGTTCAACAACTCCAGGTGAGCACCTCTCTTCAAATAGATTCCACCACCAGACATCTGATGAGGTTACGCAATGTATAATAGCGCCAATATCAGTGTACTGGTGACCGGCGAAACTCCAACAGAAGCTCCAAAAAATTCCACCGTAATTAAAACCATCCTGGTCCATGACTAAGGTCCTTAAAAAAGAGGCTCTTGTTTCGTCTAGCGGCTCAGGCGATGGAATTTTATTGATCACTCCAAATGAAAATGCGGTTTTCAATGACTCACAATCTGGGACAGAATATTGTCAGCCAGTACGAGTACTCTGCTGCCGAGGGAGTCACCGAGGTTAATAGATCAGATAGGTTGATACCTGAGGAAGAGCAAATTACCGCTGACGAGCTGATGGCCCTTGCAAAGGGATCTAAAAACCTGAAGACCTTCGAATTCGATAGCACATTAAACGCCGAGCTCAAGCACTTGAGCTATGGTTCATTGACTCTTGTAGCAAACCAGTTCAACAGCTGCTCGGAGTTTGGCTACTTTAATTCGATGTGGGACCGGAGAAAGATCCTGCTGTTTTCAAGAGCTATCGACACATTAGCTTGCTCTTTGCTCAATGCCTGTTTGAGAAGTCAATCCATAGCCGGATTCTTGCGTTCGCTGATGAGAGTGGTGTCTTCCTGGAGGAACAGTTGGAGTTCCGCAAGGGAAGGTGCATCATCCAACAACTCGATCGAGTTACCAACATAATCTAGCGAAACAAGTCGATATACAAGACGACAGCCATGACGCTTCCTTAATGACGTTCACAAAATGTGCAATGTTCTTTTGCAAAAGATTGATGAACTGACCGATGTAATTAGTAAATGTGAATCGAAAGTGTAGAAAATTGTTTCTGGGCAGAGTGAATTGTTTGAGGAACAGTTTATGCCGCGAATAAAATATGCAGTGAAAGATGTTGTATCTGCTGAATTGACTCTGCTCAATACGGTAGGCCGTGATGCTTCTAATGAGAATACGGGTGGACTCGGTGATAACGGCATTAAATATGGTGGTAATATCGCACACGCTACCACCTATGCAAGTGTTTCTCGTGGTACTAAGGCCAAGCGCAAAGTAACCCCTTCGCGCCTTGTTGCATTCAAATCGATGAAGATGATCATCGCTGTGACGTCCTACGGTCTGCTAAGCGGCGGAAAATGGGTAATTCCATCAACCCGCCTAAGACTAACGGTAATTTGTTTGAGATGAGTGACTCGCAGCTCGCTTCGCCCATGACTAGGTCGCCTACATGTAAATCACATAATTTCCATACCATGTTCAATCTTCCGTAACCACCAAGAAGGATATTCGAGATAAACTGCATTATCGCGAGAACGGAGAAGTTTTTGTAATACAGTGGACCCCCGTTCGTTTGAACGATTCCTCATGCAAACTAACGGGGTTACTTTTTAATTTGAACAACTGGTAACCCGAATTATGCTGAAACCTGTGTGAATTGGCCGCCCTGCTCTTTGTTATTGTTTTGGTGGTTTGTTTTAGTTGGCAGTTGCAAGCGCGAATATTGCATTTTCCGATCGGATTTCTCTCTTAATCGTTAGGAAAACGAAATGTGAAACCGATTAAACACGCTAGGTCAGTACAAATGAATCGTGTTTATGTGCATTGTCTGCATAAACAAATGATGTCATGTCGAGAATGACATTTGAACCATTTTTAATTTGCACGTCGTGCAAACCAACGGGGTTCAAATTTAAAAGTGTTTAGATTAAAAATGGTCAAACAAACGGGGGTCCACGGTATATGGCTCAGTTAACCTATAGCATTAAAAATGGTTCGTGATGCTAAAAGTCTGTTTTCTAAAACCCGTTAAAGCCAAGAATTAAAATTGTTATCGGTGACGATTTCTCGGAAACTGACGTAATTGACATCACAAAAACGCAAAACAATCTGCCCGCAAATATCGAACAAAAGCTTATCCGTGTCCAAAAATAAACCAATCGAACCGGTAATACTTCAGCAGTTGTCATAGAAACCGATGCTTTGTCATTCCGATGACTACCCAAGTAACAATTCTAAAGCCACTTAATTTTACTTGAATTTTATTTAAGGTTTTATTGCGTTATTAATCATTACCTCTGGTTTTATTGTGGTGCTAGCTGAGTGCCCGATCTTACTCGGGGCGCCTTTGTCTCCCAGCCACTTGTACATCAGTTATTGTAACCGAAATGCTTATAATGCAAAAATATAATGCTTGTTCCTCTTTTGGAAGTTCCTCCCCATTTGTCAGCTCCCCTCATTTGTCTACCTGGCCACTTACACATCTGTTTTCTTTACGGAAATCCCTATAAAACCCTATAAAGAAAGAGAAACAAATAGTCCTACCCATAGGTAATGAATAGTGTTGTTATTGTACTTTTCAAAAAAGCAGAAGGTGCAACAGTGTTTCTTCCATGGATACAAAACCCTGTCATTCCTTTCATCTCACTTCAAGACAAAACTTGTTTGTAAACAATGTATTCAGGTTTACCACCAGGAGCAAGTATGCACAAATTATTGGCCGAGCCCACTCTGGAACATGCCACATAAAGTTGACCATGGGAAAAACATGGTGTTCTCAGATCAACTCCACACTCTTTGAATAATTACGTCTGTGACTCAAATAGAGTCGGCCAGCAACACTTAGAACTAAGGGTCGAACCCTTTTTATTCGGGTCACTTTGATTCGGCGCATAATTACATTTGACAAATCTACAGCTGCGAGCATTGCCGTTTAGTGTTTCGTATTTTGATTTTTTCTGTTGTACGGATAAATTGTTACAGTCATGTGGGCGTTACTCCCCCCTTCCTGTCAGCAACCTCTTGTCATCAGCTCCCTCTTTTGTCCCACCGTCACTTAAGGAAGAACCGTCCAAACATTTCGGAGTCTTCCCCCTGTCCACGCTCGAGTGTGAATTACCAACAGCAATAACCGCAGCAAGACATCGAGTCACCGCTGCTAAATGAGCCACACCTTTTTTTCACCGCCTTCCATTCTGCGTGTTTCGTGCGAGACGAGCGCAGCGGCAGCAGCGAAGAAGAAGAAAATTCCATGTTATCCAGCTTTTTACGAGCCATAATGGCGGACGTGTTCGTAATATTTGAACGGCAGTTTTGATATTTCCCCAATACATCGCACGTTTTCTTTCCGCACATTCCTTTAGTTTTACCGTGAACGCGCGGAAAGTAAACGTGCGATGTATTAGGGAAGTGTCAAAAGTCCTGTTCAAATATTACGAACACCTCCGCCATTATGGCTCGTAAAAAGCTGGATAGCTAGCTAGAAAACCATAACAAAACTGTTATTGAACCAAACTTATTGTGGTTGCTTATATTACCACGTTAAAACTTGGTGGCTGTGTCTCCTATAGAGCTTTCCGACAGCTAGTGTGGGTACACTAGTGAACACCGAAATACGCGTGTATACATGTTGTTTGCCTCATGTTGGGGAACAGCTGATGCTGGAGGAACAGCCCGAAAAATAGCGATTATTAGTTGTGTTGCTCCATTTGCTACACTGCAGAGTACATATTTTGGCCAAATTTATCATCCTGTTTCCAATTCAAGCACACATTTTGAAAATTTGCTGGCATTTAAGCCAGCGGAAGACGAAAACCATTCTGTACCTTGATGACAAAAGAATGCATCTCTTTTGTTAACTGTTGTTGTTTGCCTCATTTTCAAGCACCAACACATACATAACTGGAAAGCTCTATAAACTTACCATAAGTGTGGCGTAGCAATACAAAATGGCGCACCAATTAAAATTGATCTGATCACGGTTGCTTGTCAAACCGCAATAAATCTGTTAGTTTTTTTAGAGCTATTAAAACGGTAACATCCTGACCAAACAGTTTTTTGCTGCTATTAATGAAGAATACTAAAGTTCAACACCAAAACCATTTTTTATGCGAAGCCATATTGCCATATTCCAGTATTTTGTTTTAGCTCGCATACAAAAATTCATCAAAGCAAAGTGTTTTGCAGAAAGAAAGTTATTATCAATCGGTGTTCCCGTCAGAGGAAGCAACTAAAGCGATTTTGCTAGAAATTGGGAATAGGGTAGAAGTGCCAAACATCGTTATAGCACCAATCATGGTAATACTAGAGGGTTTTTTAATCTTTTAGCATGTATGACATGCTATTTCTAATTCAAAAGTATATATTTAAAGAAGAACTAAGTCTCCTATGCCGACTTGTTGAATTAATTATAGAATTAACTTGCTCTTTTTGTGAAAAAATATAATTTGAAAATTTCGTGTCACTGTGAGACTTGTTTCTTAGCAATTTGCTAAGGTATACGTCATCGTAATTAAGAAATTTTTGATGTATAAACTACATTTTCCGAAAAGAAAACCACATGGGGAAATTAGGCACAACCTTCTTAACATTGTAAATTAATAAAAAACACGACTTGTATCAAGAATGATTGCTATTCTGTATAATCAAAATTGGTAAAATTTCACAACGGTGCGCCAAACATCGTAGTAGCCGATGCCCTATCATCGTAGCACACGAAAGTGCCATTTCTCATCGCTGTCAGTTTTGGTCATAGCGCGTTGTTTTCCGGGTATGATCGAAAATTAATTTAATTTTATTAGCTTTTGCTGTTACTAAACTATCAGGTATGTACAAAAATTAGTCGCATATTACTTACACATAATTACAATATTTTATTTATGTTCTACAGAATGGCTACACAGCGAAAGCAAATTTCCCGTAAATATTGCTACAAAGGAGATATTTCACGTTGTACCGAGGCCATCAATACCGGGGCAACGGTTTTGGGCAAGCTGTAAACAGTACCGGATTTCTATATTCACTATTGTCTACAGGAAAAGTTGGAGATAAAATGTAATCCGGACTACAATCGGGCTATCTAAAAAGAGGAGCAGCAAATTGTCGACTGGTTGAAAGGTATGCAGTATCTGGGTTTTCCTGTTTCCCGATATGCATTTCTACTTAAAGTTAGTCAGTACCTGACATCAAATGATTCCGTTCTGGAATAGTCAGTCAGGTAAATACACTTGTAAGTAACACATTTTATTTGGGACTAGCAGGGATCACGAAAGAACACGTTGCAAAGTTGCGGTCGTACTTCTGATTAATCAATATTCTTTCATGATCATTCTTCTGATCCCAAACAATTCCGGGCATATTAAGTATGTTATTCATTTTCAGGACGTTTCATGGTTTTATGCTTCGCAATCCCGGATTTTCTATCACACCAGAGGCCATATTGGAATCCCATATGTGCCTGGTTTTTAATAGCTACCATAACGTGTTTGATTTTAATGTGTCTCGTGAAAATAATAAGCGTTCTTTTAAAAGATATTTGTTTTAGTTCAGTTGTCATTAGGATTAAGTCTTATTTGTTGACCATAATTAAATAAATAAAAAAATACAATTTTAATATCTCTGACTTCTTCCTGTCCTTGGAAATGCTACCCCCGGGAGATTTTCTCATGCCGCAATGTTAATAGGTTACCTTTACTTCCTTCTTAGACGCAATATGCAATATACTAACCGTTTCTAATTATTTTCAACAATAAAATGCAAATAAATATACGTCGTGATGTATCTTTCGTTGCTCATTTTGAAAATATTTTAAATTATGATTTGATTTTTACAAATTAGTCTTTGGTGTTCCAGTATACATCTATAATTGGTACACATATAACGAAATGCCAGAAACACTACTACTATGATTGGTACATTGCAATGATATTTTCAAATCAGATTTTAGAGACTTTTAGGTGAAAAATCTTTAAAACTGAAGCCTGATTGCTTTTCTACTGAGCTCAGATTAATATAAAACTTATAGGTATTATACATTTTGTGTCATAATTGGATATTTATACGCAAATTTGTCGTAATAGATGACATATCTCCACCATATTTGGTACATCTACCCTAGCTAACTGAATATTTTTCTTTTGTTAAAACAACAAGTTTTCGAAAGTTGCCAAGAAAAGTGTACGTCCTTCCGAAGCTACACAAGATACTGCGCACCCTCATGTCGGCCCCCACTTACAGCTTGCTGATAATCGCAACATGCCTGACTACATCATCGTTGATGACAGCACTGCTCCGAAAATCGACGCAGCGGCAGCCGATCATTAGCTCAGGATCTACTACCAAAACGTGAAGGAATTACGTACGAAGATAGACGAACAATTTGTTGCTGTCTCCGATTCAGAGTTTGATGTAATAGTTTTAACTGTAACGTGGCTCGTCGTCGACCAAATATTATCCCCTTAGTTATTCGGGCCGAGTTACACGATTTACCTCCAAGCCTTTCGAAATATTAATTGGAAAAAATAATGTTACATGAAGCTAAATCCTATATATTCATTGATCAACATGGCTTCTTGTCTGGTAGATCGACAACTACTAATTTGGCGTAGTTTACCTCACACTGCATCAAACATATGGAAGACGGGCTCAAGTAGATACCATCTATACAAATATTAAGGCTGCATTTGACCGAGTCGATCCTTCCATTCTGGTGGCGAAAATTGCTAGACCGGGCGCTTCGTTTAGCTTCGCTGAATGGCTTAAATCATACCTGATTAACCGTTCACTCACTGTGCAGATCGGAAATAATCAATCGTATAGCTTCGTCAGTTCATCAGGTGTACCTCAAGAAAGCAATCTAGAACCACTGCTATTCACTATATTTTTCAACGATGTCTGTTTTGTTATCCTAGCAGTACGCAGGCTACTATATGCCGACGACCTCAAGTTGTTTCTTGCGATACGATCCATAGTTTGCATGGTGCTGGTATCTCTTTCATACGCAGAAAAACATTCGTTCAATGGGACTATTTCTATTTACTATTTCAGGTCAAGAGTGCTTGCAAGAGTGTCAACTTTTAAGGATCTCGGAGATCTCTTAGACTCTTGCATGTCCTTCAGAGATCACTACTCATCTATCATTGCACAGGCAAATAGGAACCTTGGTTTCATCACCAGAATTGGCAAAGACCCTACTAGCACAGTTATTACAAACCAGTCGTGGCAACCGATTTATGACTTGTTTCAGTCCCAAATAAGTTTCTGCAACCATAAGTGCGAAAAGTGGGCTGCTTGGGGAGTTCACTGACCCATGATGTTTGAGGGCACTGTATTACTCCCTTGTTCGCTCTGTTTTGAAAACTTCAGCAGTAGTTTGGAACCCCTATGCAGATGTTTAGATAAGCATAATTGAGGCTGTACAGTCCAGATTTTTGCGAAGTGCTCTTAGATGTGATGCGATACAATTACCTCCACACGTGCAGCGTTGTCGGCAACTTAATATGGAAGCACTTGCGCAAAGGCGTGATATTTCTAAAACCGTTTTAAATGGAAATCCTCATCTTCTTGAACATTTCAATATTAATGCCCCCACTAGAAACTTGAGGTCATGGGATTTTGTGAGGCTTGAATTACAGTGCACTGAATACGATCAGAACAAACTCGTCCGGGCAATGTAAAACGTTTTTAATAGAATCAATGTACTTTTTGACTTTAATATTTCAATTTATGTTTTTAATGGAGTGGACCCCCGATCTTTTACCCAAACGGTGTCTCCACGATAGCAAAATTTCTTAACTTAGACAGTACATCTGTTCCGGAATAGAATAAAACGTGTCTTCAAGAAGCTTACTAAGTAGCTATACTCTCATCTGACGCAGCTCTAAATCTATTGTGAGGTTATGTAATTTCGTTACCAAGGTGTGTAAACTGATAGGCGTCCGTCGTTCGGATGCAGTAAATCGCATACAACCGGCCGTTGAATCATCCACAATCTCTCTCGGTTTCTATCACAGTCACAGCTAAGGAAAGTAAAAAAACTAGACTTTGTAAGTTACCATCCGGTTTCTCACTTTCCCACCCCTCTATGGAGGCGAGGGGGGGGGGAATAATAGAATAGCGCATCCCAAGGAAGTTGTCAACCGTTATCGCAATGGGAATATCTACGCAGTAGTATGCCCCGTACCGGACCGGCAATATAAACTGTCTAGCACGACATCCAATCATTAGCATAGCTTCTTCCATAGATCGCATAGTAAAGGGTCACATATGTCACTTTTGCAACTTTTAGTTCTCGGCTGAGTGCTGAATAGTAGGCGTAGAAATGAATGGAATAGTGCAAATCTGTATCCGACAATCAGTGTGTGACATTGTAGCGTAGTATGATTAGACATTGTATGAATACAAATAAACAATTCCAAAGTATCTTATCAATAGAGCTCAAGTGCGAAGTGCGAACAAACCAGCTAAAAATTTGTTTTCTTCATCATATTGTAGTTCAGCAAAGAGCAAACTGTCACACGGTTTATTTCCGTTTTGCACTTAGGTTCTAATAAATTGTATTGAATGAGACTAAAAAAGGACCTGTAAATTACCTGTTTCTGAGAAATGGAAGGTCCTAAACTACCATAAAATTTCGACCGTGCTTCTTGTTTACTTAGATCGTGTGTCCGATCTGTTTTGATGCCTGACAGCAAGGTTTGACACATTGACTACTCTCATCAGGACTCGAATAGCTCGGTGCGTACCTATGTAGTAGGCTTCGATTTTAGCAGGTTGCTCATTTCCAATTAAGTCGCCACCAGCAACTTGATTATTTTTTGTGAAATACCTATCATAAATCAATTTTAGCGAGTGTGTCACAACCTGCAAATACCTACCACTTTACATGCTACGGACGGCGTGCGCGGTGAGTGAACAAGCACTTCTTTCTCAAAAGTTAATTTCCCAGCTTTGATAGAATAATGATTTGTATATGCTGGTGGCTGCTTGTCCCATGCAGGAAGGTTGCAGCGCCTTACTCGAAATCAGATATTGATCAAATTCTAGAACCCACCTTTCATCTCAACTCACGACTATCGAACAAAGAATCGCAAACTGCGAAACTCAAACCTCATAACTGAATTCCAGAAATTCTATATCCCAGCTGGGCGCACTCTCGTTCATGACCGCTGCGGTGTCAGTATGAAAGTCACCGCGAGGTAAATTATTAACAAGCTACCAATCGTGCAAGATAACTAACCGGTTCGAACCGGAACTCGTATGGTATCCTCATTGACGCTTGCATGTAGGTACGCGCTGGCCCAATAGGTTAAGACCTTCCCGCCGAGCCGCTAACTAATCGACCAACCAACCAACGAACGTCAAAACAGCGCAAGTGTGTAAACAACAACGACGGGTGGCCGATCAGCAGCCCTTTGAACCGACTGACCGGTGCGTCCGGAGAAGGATCAAAGCAAGCACTGACGGCGTTGTTCTCCTGTCCTCATTCGTCCCGTCCAGCCATCAATCCTTCCATTCATTAATGTTTTGCTGACCTATATTTCGAGTTCCAACCAACATAACGCACAATCAAGTTCCATTTATTCAGCCCCTCGGTATGTTTTGCCTTCATCAGGCTTCGACATTGTTGATCGCGTTTATTTTGTTGTTGTTCCTTTTGTCCTCTCGGATCCGTGTGGCTGATGTAATATCAGGTTCGCTGCCGTTGTGCGACTCAATAAAAATGAAACCTGCCCCAACGGTAACCTGGTTACAAAAGAGACAAGATGTGCCTCCTTGATTGTTGCTACCATACATCGGCCCGTGCGACTCCAACTCTGACGGACTTGGGTTTCCCTTTTACGATGTTGACCTTTTAAGTGTAGTATGTTTTTAATGTAACCTCTCAGCAGGCTATGGTCTCGGTGTTGCCTGCGTAGGGCCAACGAAATGAGATCACCTTCCTATAGGTACCGATTGATCTTATCGGTCGTAAAAAAATAAATTATCACCATCGCGCAACGATCGCTCGCGGTTCGATTCGGAAGTCCTTCGCCGATTGGGGGCAACCCTTTTGCCAAGTGGTTATTCCTGTTTTCACCATGGTTGTTTACTTCTCTGGCTGCTGTGCTTATTATTGGCCGAGAGAGAAACCACGCAAAAAGGGCTCTGAGTTTGGTGTTCTCGATTATACTTTGATCATTCAAAAGGTGGTTCAATATTTCAAAATTACATATCCTGTAATGCACATAAATGGTCGCTGTGTTAAAAGGTGCTTTAACAAGAGCGTATTGATATATTACGTAACGCAATGCAATGTTTTCGCTTTGTTTATTTGATCTTTATAAAACTGTTTGTTCTACAAATTCATGATAAAGTGACATACTTTTATCTGGTTTAACTGCTATGATAAATTCTATTTAATGTGGAAAAATGTGTTAGATATACAGGTATGTACGTATTGTTGTCCCACTTTACTTTGGATCTATTTCATCCATTTCTATTTCAAACTCGATTTCGATCAAAAATATGAGGGATCCCAGCTGATAGCCTTGTGGGATTCTGAAGGACATCTTTCATTTAGCAGCCGAGAGCCAGCGTGGCTCTTACCGTATCAAGAATTCCTCTCCATTGTACTCGGTCCTGGGCTACTTTCGCCAGGTGTACGATGGGAATCTCTTCAAGTAGTGCCTGTAGCTCGTGATTCATCTGATTAGCGTTTTGTACATCGTCAGCTTTGTGCGGCGGCATATGCTCCTAGATCGAAGCGTCTTGCAGAGGGCAAGGTAGGCTTCATTTCCAGCTTAAATGCGTCGTTGGATCTCCTTACTCGTATTATTGTCGGCGGTGATCAGAGATCCTAAATATACGAACTCATCAACCACTTTCAGTTCATCGCCGTCGATAGTCACTGTCCGTGGAAAGCAAACGGTGCTTTCTCTGGAGCCTCTTCCTACCATTTATTTGGTTTTCGACGCATTGATTTGTAACCCTATCCTTGGTTACTCTTGCTGAAGATCGTTCCTCTCGTTTCGATGCCCGCTCGCCGCATCACACCTTCAATAGCGATATTGAATAACATACAGGACAGTCCATCCCCTTGCCGTAACCCCCTGCGCGATTCGAAAGGACTTGAGAGTGTCCCCGAAACGCGCACATAGCACATCACTCGTTCCAGAGTAGCGTTGATCAGCCGCGTCAGTTTGTCCGGAAAACCGTACTCGTGCATTATATGCCAGCAGTTCTCGTTCAACTGTATTGTACGCTGCCCTGAAATCCACGAAAATATGATGCGCGGGCACGTTGTTCTCTCGACATTTCTGGAGGATATGTCGGAGAGTAAAAATTTGTTTCGTGGTAGCACAGGCCCCCTAAAAGTCCGCCTGAAACTGCCCTACAAATTCTCTTGCTATTGGGGATAGACGACGCAACAAAATCTGTGAGAGCACCTTATAGGCTGCGTTAACCAACGTGATGCCGCGGTAATTACTGCAATCTAGCCGGTCGCCCTTTTCGTAGATGGGACAGATTACACCTTCCATCCACTCCTTCGGTAGTTTCTTCTGCTGAAGTGCCGTTGCTAGCGGTTCTTGGCCATTTTTGTAGAGTTCTGCCGGGAGTCGGTTCTTTCCGGCGGCTCTATTATTCTTCAGCTGACGAACTTCTCGCCGGATCGCTTCGAGACCGGGAGCCGGCACGCTGTTGTCATTTGAAGGCACTCCGAGGTTAACTTCCATTGCGTCTCCTGCTGCTATATTGCCGTTGAGTTGCTCATCGACATACCGCTTCCACCTATCGACCACCTCGCGTTGTGTCAGGTGTGAAGCCCTTACGAGTTTGGTTCACTTTCTCGTAAAACTTGCGCGTGTCATTGGCCCGGAATAGTTGTTTCAGCTCCTCACGATCTCTGTCCTCCTTCTGGCGCTTTTTCCAGCCAAGCATCTAGGTCCACAGAGGAAGGCAGAGCTTCACCCAGTACGCGCGCGTAGTATTCGGCAACTGGCGGATTGTTTAGCTGTCGAATGTTTAACCGAGGAGGGTGGCTTTGTCGCGAGGTATAAACCGTCGTAACGGTCCGAGTCGATATCCGCACCCCGTAGGTAGCGGATATCTAAAGGACAAGAATTCCTCTAATTTCCCGCCAATTGAAGTTCAATTGACGAATGCTGGACATTGACGAAAGCACATTTTAGGAAACAAGAACTGAAAAATAGTGCCAAAGCTTTTCGCGAAGAAGCTTCTGCCAGGGGCGGACTGGCCCACCGGGCAACCGGGCAAATGCCTGGTGGGCCCCAGTAAAAATTTCGTCGTTACACAAAATGAGATTTTCCAAAATTTTTCTTTCAGTTAAACTTTTTCTATGACTCACGAATGCTCGAGTGCTGGGGTCCCATGATTCATGAAATGAACCGATTTGATGATTTGAAATTCAGCTTCAAATGGAATTATTGGGGCTCCGAACTTTAAACCAACATTTCTCTTTCAATTAAACTTTTTCTATGACTCACGAATATTCGATTGCTGAGGTCCCATGATTCATGAAACCATTTAAGTTGAGCTGTTGGGGTGCAAGCTCAGAAAATATTACCAGCTTCGATGCTGAGTAATTAAAAGTAGAATTAGTATTTCATCCGCAGTTATTTGACTACTTATAAATATCGAACTGTCGGCTTAAGCTCCATACTTAGTTTACTTCAGTGGTGACGGTCCGTTATCGATCCTGCGCCGAATGAATTATGGTCCTTCAGTACTCAATCCTGGGCTACCTTTCTTCAAACCCCTCGAACACCAGCTGAACGTGCATCATCCTCGATAGCGCACATCTATCAGTGCGATGTCTACTCCGAAGTCTACGGCCTCTTCTTGATTCTATGCTTAAAATAATTTTGGTTACTCTTTCGTCGGGCATTCTAGACACGTGACCAGCCCAGCGCAGACTGTCACACTGTACTATCTTCACTATAACAGCATATTTACATTCTTAATACAGCTCGTGGTTCATGCGTCTGCGCTACACGCCATTTTAGATTTTGCAAAATTTTACGCTAAAACCCGAAGCATTCGTCGATCAGCTTCTTTTAGCGTCCATGATTCATGTCCGTAAAGGGCCACCGAGAGGATTAGTGTTCTCTAGAGCGTCAGTTTATGCGAATTTGCAAGCTACGGGACTTCAGCTACAAAATGTAATGCCTGCGTAAAGGCCAATTCGCAGCTGCAATTAGTCGTTTTATTTTGCGACTTACATCGTTGTCACATATCACGAGCATACCAAAATATATTCAGTTCCTCTTCGACACCAACACCATTTGGATTTCCGCGCCATGTACTTCGTTTTGGCGGTGTTAATGGTAAGTCCCAATTTCTCAATAAATGACCTAAAGGCTTCTTTCGCTGCTCTTCTTTTGATTTCGGTGATATCGACGTCATCCGCAAAATCAAAAAGCACGTGAGGTCTCATTTGCTATTCTGACTCATAATTTTTACTCATCCAGCGTCACACGAATCAACGTAACTAGTTTTGTGGGAAAACCATGTCCTAGCGTTAACTGACACAGCTAATTTCGTTTTACTGAATCGTATGCCGCCTTGAAATCCAAAAAAACATGATGAATCTGCAAGTTGTACTCCCGGAACTCGTCAGTTACTAGACGCAGGGTAAATATCTGATCCATCGTGAAGCGACCCTCATGAAAACCAGCTTGATACTCGCCGACGAAGAACTCAGCTAACGGAATCATCCACACACGATAGGGAGAGCACCTTATAGGCAAAATTGAGCAACGTAATGTCTCGATAGTTTTTACTCTCAAGTCGTTGTCTGTTTTTTAAATTATGGGAAATGAGGCCAATCAACCACTCCTCCGAGATTTGTTTTCTCCCATATTCTGTTCCTGACAATGAGGTGGCGAATTGTTTCGTACAGTTGCTCGCTCCTCGCTTTTAGAAGTTCAGCCAGGATAGCATCCTTCACAGCATCTTTACCGTTTTTCAGCTCACTGATTGCTCTTTTGACCTCCTCCTGTGTTGATGGCTCCACAGTTTTGCCGTCGCTCAAAATTCTTATCCTGTACCTGCTGATCTTCGTGTTTACTTCTCTATTCAACAGCGTCTGGAAATACTCTTCCACCTGGCTGCTACCGTCGTTTTGTCAGTAAGCAGGTTGTGTAACCGTTGGTTACAGTTGAGATTTCAGCTTCACCAAAATTATAATGTTGTTCAGAGTTGCGCAGTTTATTCCCACATCCTAAGTCCACCTCTGAGCAAACTTTGACAGAATGAGGGATAGCTCTCCAAGCCGCTTCTAGGCGGAGAGGCCACTCACGGAGCAAAGTTTTCTCAAAAGTAGATCTATTGCAAAAGCATCCGGGCGGAGTGGTCATTCTAACAAAGAAGCGTTCACTGAATTCACCACGGACACTCACAGCAATAGGGGTGATATCACGCCAAGCCGGGCGCGGTTTGCGTCTTGGCGGAGTGGTCACCAATATTTGTATGCTCACAGATACAAAGGGAAAAGACGATTCCGGCATTCAAAGCCACGGTTCAAAAACCATAAGAAGGGTTGCCATTACAATAGGGCATTGTTGAGGTTCGGAGAAACTTCGTCTCCGAATCTCATCTGACAGATCCTTTAAAAAGCTCAACTCTTATGTTTAGGGAATTTTATTCTGTTGAAACATCAAACAACAGCAGATCGTGGCGAAGATTAAGATATTGTACATATCAAAAGTGGTGCAAATTGTATTGTCGGTTCATAAAGAAGAAAAGTCTTGTGTCTAAAAGAAGTAGTGTTCTAAAAGGTATAGTTAAAAATAGAATAAAATTATTGTGTCATTTGTGTAAAAATTGAATAGTCAGTTGTGTAAAAATTATATAGTTAGTTGAAACTTATTGTTATGCTATGGACTACTGTGTATACAACTAATGGCTAAACGTTTATATTATAGTGTCAAGAATTGTAAAAAAAACGGCACAATAGAAACTACAATTAATAGTGATAAAAAGATAAAACAAAAAGGTAAATTATATGTACAATGTATAAATATGTATAAACTTTGTAGTGCTGGGGTGCTGGTGTAAAGTGGGCGTAAAATTAAATTAGAAAGTGGCTAATATCCCTCGGCAGGTCCCAGAGGGACCTTTTTTATCTTGGTTCTAGTTATCCAGCCGAAGGCGACGTTTGAGGGCAGCTTTTGGTGCAAACTCATAGATCAACAGCCTTTGCCATCGGGCCGCTTTTGTCCTGGTCAGCCTTTATTCCGACCAACACGTCAGCCATTACCTCGTTTGAGGACAGCTCTTATCTTGGCCAACAATACGCCCATTGTTGTTGCGGCCAACAATTCGTCAGCCATCGATACCGGTGGGGACAAAGGTCGTCGAAGCCATTGCTACGCAAGGCCAGCGTAGGCGGTGGTAAGCTGGTTAGAACTAGAAGCCAGCATTTGCTGAAAACCAATCTATAATCATTGCTACGCCGGCGAGCGTAGGCCGACCAGGGATCGGCATCTGCTGAGACACCTCGCTTCGCGGCCGTGAAACGTCCTGTTCAAAGATAGCCCAACACCAGCACGATAAGTAAACCTTAGATTAAGATGAATAGTAGCAAGTAAGACGAAACAGCCAAGAGCCACACATTGTAAAAGGGGGGAATAAAAGCTAAGAATTGTAGTTCAGATCTTGTTCCTCAAAGCAGCGACAGCCCCTTTTGCACCATTTCGCGATCTCGTTCAATTAACTCGAAAGGAGTTCTTAGTCTGTTAGTTTGATAACTGTGTTATAAAATTCACCTCTGCATAGAGATTTTGAGCAAACTGCGTGGACTGGCCCGTAATAATTCTGTCCTAGGTTGTTGCATCGCATGAAATTTCGCTTTCAGTTGTTCTCTATTAGCGTACCGTGAGTCCGTGGTGAGTTGCAGTTTAGCCGGGGTTGCCACCCGCACCTTCACTGTCTTTCCCTCCTCACCTCCCCACCACTGAGCAGCTCTGGACAAGTTACCAATTTTGAAGTTAACAGTTGCCAGCACTATCATTGCACATCACAGGCATGGCAAAATTCTTGCACCTGACCGTTTTGTAGAAACTCCGTGTGTCGTTGCTGGCGAACCTCTCCTCTGGACTGGCGAGCACGTGCTCTTCGTACTGACATTTTTAGACGGTGGGTTCTTTCTTCCGCAGCTCTACCAGGACGAACCAAAAAGATTCGCGCAGAGTTTCGGGCCTTCCTCACATCGGAATCGTGTGAAGAAATTCTGAAGAGGATTCGCACAGAATACCTTGCTTATAGAAGCAGAATTCTTATAGGAAAATCCAAGATTTCAATCCCAGGGATAGCTATAACTCGGCACGGGAATCGCCTGCACTATGGACTGTTTTGTTCTTCAGCTTTTTTGATACTTCAGCAATTCAGCTTATTTGATACTTGCAATTTTGCATGTCATTAACCCTATAACTTAAAATCTGCAGAAATATAAATGGGTGATAGATGAGGAAAACGTTGCATTGCTGGCAAAGATGCACAGTGGCACTTATCAGAATGTGAAAAGTTCTCTTCCGGGTTCGCTGAAGCACGGTCAATAAAGAATCAAATATTCACGCTGCGGCAGATCCTCCAAAAAGTTCATGAATGCAGAATTCTACGCACCATTATTTCATTGATTTCAAAGTTGCGCATGATTCCATCGACCGTAAAATCATGGCCATTCTAACCTCGCAGTGGACTTTATCAACGTGATGGTCCCTCATATGGGCTGTTCAACATGCCGTTACAGGATGTTATTAAAGGAGCAACACACAGGCACAATCTTCAGCAAATCTAGTTAGTTCGTCTGCTTTGCCAATGAAATGGATATTGTCGATAGAACAACATCTATGGTGGTGGCTGAAAAAACTAAAACTCAAAGTAGCGAATATTGGGTTGAAGAATAATGCGTCCGAACTAAAGTACCGTGAACCGCTAATATGCCGCACATGCTAAAAGCTGGTAACTCGGTCCTAATAACGACTGAGTTTGTTTTATTTCGAGCATCGAGCCGCTATGCTGCCCGTTCTCCCGATACTCGACACTCGACAGTGACTGAGTCGAGCCAAGTTGCACGGGGCCCCTAATCTCAAAGGCCCGGTGGGCCCTTTGGCTCCCAGTCCGCCCCTGGCTTCTGCTGAACTTCATGAAGCACGTTCACATGAAGGTGTGCCAGGTTGGGAACGGGTGTCCATGCTAATTCCGACTTTTGTTTTCTTGTACATCAGCACTGTAAATTTTAAAATCTTTTTATTCACCTCTGTTTCTTTGTTACGTGTTCGTGAACAATTTTAACAATTTTTGTTGTCTAATTTTGGCACTAGAATGTAAGTTTTTCAATAGACTAATATTATTCTTTCAACTACACACAACACACGACATAAATTATAAATCACAATATAAATGGTTTATAAATTTTAACAAATAGTTCGATCCTCGCGCACTGATCGTTGAGTTTTCCAAACAACAAAAGATATGTAGTTAATCGCGCCTGAGCTCTTTTATAGTAATCTTTTAAAGAATTCCAATTTTTAACAATCTTTTGTTCTGGTAAAAATTATTTACTAAATAATACCATATGGCTTTGAATACCTTGGTTGTATTCCTAATGGTATCTGTGAGCAACCCTTTAGGGGGGGACCCCTCCGTCTAATGGACGTGGAGGGTTATCACACTTGCAGAGGAATCTTCTGATTGTATTAGAAAAGGCCCCCTCCGTCCCAGACGTGGAGAGATAACTCACCCAGTCGATCGCACCACCGTTTTTTCTGCAGATTATTGAGAAAGCTTTCCGTCGTGAGCGGTCCGTCCCAGTCGCAATACGACAGACTTGGAAGGACAGCTGGCTCAAACCTGTTTAGCTATGCCAGATTACCAGAGAGAGCTTTCCCGGGTGAGTGACCCGTCCGCCCATCTGTTACCGTTGGTACCTTTTATTTAAGCCTTGGCTCCGCCAAGGGCGATTTTAAACAAAAACAGTTGCTAAACGCGCCGTGATCCCATAAAGTTACAGTGAAAGCTTCCTCCAATCTGAGAACCCACAGTCGATTAAGCATAAAGTTGACCCAATAATGAGTGTGAGCAGTATCACCAAATGGTTAGCAACAAGGAACACACAGCAAAAATAAACAACAAAGAGGTGTGGGCAAAAGAATGACACCTTTGTTATTTTACAATTTATATTGTACCTTGTTCACAACCATAATCTATAAATAGGGCTCAGCGCCTACATCAAGCTAACTTTAGTCTCGTCCAGTTTCAAAATAAGTAGTGCGCGACGGTTAAGTAACTTGATAATTGTTATAAACAGTGGAAGACTATAATAGTGGCATTGTGTTGTGTCAGAAAAGTCGGGAATATAAGACAATCTAAAGCTAAAAGGACATTAAAAAGTATGGTGTCAGTTTAAAAGTAAAAAGACTAAGTACAAGTTAAAAACTAAAGCTAAAAGGGACCGATTAAAAAGTATGGTGCCAGGTTAAAAGCGAATGGACAAAAACTAAAGACTAGTGGAGACGTCCAAGTAACTCTAAAGAAGAGCATTAAAATTGTCTGTTTCACTAAAATATGACAGCTAAAATTCGCGTCAAGTTTGTATAGAATAGTTAGTACGTGTTGTAAATCGATAAAGGAAGGAAAGGTCCAGTGGACCTTTTTTTCTTCCTCCGGAATAAATTCCGGGAATTTCCCGTTCACAGAAATTGTTTCTTTTTCTTTTACCGTCGTCGTTGAGAAAGACTATTCCTTGGTGGAGGTTGGTCAGGACGAGCACTATCTCCGAGTGTCGAACCGTTACCATCCGGTACTCTCTGAAATCGTCAGCATCACTCATTGCCGGTATTGACCGGTACGAGCTGGAATCATCCACCTGTGGGCCGAAAATCGTCATCAACGGTCACCGCTGATATTTCGTGGATCTGCTTCAAGCGCCATTGTCGGTAGGATCCGACGACTGCAGAAGTCGTCATCAGCCGCTATTGTCGGTAGAAGCCGGCATACGGATAATCGTCAACAGTCGCCATTGCCGGTGGGAACCGGTGTGAGCTGAAGATTTGTACGAGCCGCTATTGCCGGTAGGAATCGGTGCTGGCGGAGAATCGTCATCATCTCGTACGGCCGGTGGTTGCGGAGATGATCGTCAACGAGGATTGCCCGCTGGGACCAGGGCAAATTGAAATTGTCATCGCGACGAAGGGAATGTTATCCCGGTACCCCGTGACACCCCACTTCAAAGAAAACCGCACGAAAGACAGAAAATTTAGGTTAAAAAGTTACTTTGTATTTGGGGGCAGAATAAACCCTTCAAGATGAAACGTACTTAAAAGTTTCCTCACACAATCACAACCCACATTCCATAGTATTTCCCTAGCTTCGTTTGGTCGTTAGTCGGACTCGTAAAGGCAGTCGTCAGTCCTCGTTCGAGGCTGGTCAGACAAACCGAAGCTTGGTGTCGCTTTTAAGTTACACACGTTGTGAGCCTCCACTTTGTAAATTTTCGCTTAGGGTTTGTTTGCTGGTACCGCCAGATACGCTCCTTGTTGGAAGGAAAACTGAACCTTGATCGACTAAGATTGAAATGATTGAAATAAGCATACTAAATTGGCAGAGCTAATTTCTCAAAGGTTACATATATTGAAATTGTATCGGACTTAAAATTCGACTTGAAATTGGACTAAAAATCAAAGTTTAGATCAGACTTAAAATTGCGTTTGAAACTAGACTCGAAATTTAAATTCGAATTGGAATTGGACTTGTTTATTTATTTTGTTTATTAACAGATTTTTCTATCCTACTGACTACTTAAAAACTAAAAGCAAGAGTTCTAAAACTATTTTACACCACGTTGCGGCTGACGTCAAAGTAGGACACAAAACGGTTGAAGTTCCGTTGTAAGTCGGTTATAGTACCGATAGTACTGTAATTAGTTCGCCGGTGCAGTATATGCAAGAAGGAATTGTTCCGCGTTAAGCGAGGCCGAGTTAAGATGTCGAATCTTTCTAGAATCCAGGGGCAGTCAATCCGGGATGTCAGAAAATCTGATACGAAGACGGCTCTAGTTACGTCCCGACGTGTTTGCAGGGTGTCCAAGTTAATTAATCTGCAGCGCTGTTCGTAGCTTGGTAGCCGGAACGGATCATTTCATGGTAACCTACGGAGGGCAAAGCGGATGAACCTCCGTTGCACCGACTCTATTCGACTGACACCGTTTTGGTGATACGAGCTCCATACGGATGCGCAATACTCGAGGTTGGACCGAACCAACGCACAGAAGAATGATTTCAAACAATAAATATCATTGAAGTTTTTGGCGATACGCATAATGAATCCAAGGTTTCTGCAGGCCTTGTCGACAACGAATGAAACATGCTGTTTGAAAGTCAATTTAGAGTCCAGCAGTACCCCAAGCTCCTTGACGCAATCTACACGGTGTAATGGTACGCTTGATAATCGGTAATCGAATATTATAGGGTTCAGCTTTCTCGAGAACGTTATCACTTCACACTTGTCAGGGTTTAGTACCAAGCGATTGTATTTGCACCATCCAGCGAATATCAACAGTTGCTCCTGGAGTGCGATAGTGTCCGATGAATCGTTAACTTTCGAAAACAGGTTCAGGTCGTCGGCGAACATAGGCCGAGGACCTTTAAGCATTAAGTTGACGTCATTGAAATAAATAAGAAAGGCCAACGATCCGAGATGGCTACCTTGTGCGACTTCAGAGTAAGCGGTGAAAGTCGGTGAAGTGAAGCCATTGATAGACACGTTAATGGGACGGCTCGACAGATACGATTTAAACCACGGCGATTTGATGATTTAGCTTGTCGAAGGCGGCGGAGAGGTCAGTGTAGATAGCGTCTGTCTGGGATCGGTCGTCAAAGCAATCCGTTACGTGCGTAGTGAGTGTTAGTGGATTGGTAGACGTTGAGCGCTTGGGCATGAATTCGTGTTGCTCGCCAGCGATGTATTTCTGGACGAACGAGGAAATTGGCACGATCACAACGAGCTCGAAGAGTTTCGATAATGCACATAAGGCAGAAATCCTTCTGTATTTGTCTATGTTTCTTTTGTTCCCCTTCTTATGGACTGGAAACATGTAAGCGGATTTCCAAGCAGAAGGAAATATGCCTGAGCTAATCGAGGAGTTAAATATACGTCGGATTGGAGCAGCCAAGGCATCAATGCAGTTCTTTAAAAATATTGATGGTACGCCATCCGGTCTACTGGTAGTTGAGCTTTTTAACTTCAAAGCGGCCTGCTTGATCATAGAATCATCAATAGTCAGGTTAGTGAAAGAATCGCTGAGATTTGACAGCTGAGTTTCGGACAGCACTTGGAAATATCACTTAAAGTTTTACTTTAAAATGGTTTGAAATTAGACATGAAACTAAACCAATTTGGACTTGAAGCCTTACTTCGAATTGAGCTGAAAATAGGACTTGATATTGGATGTGAAATTGGATTTGAATTTGGAATAATTTCGGCTTAAAGTTTTACTTTGGATTTGGACTTGATATTTTACTTGAAATTGGATTGCAAATTAAATTGGCTCAGAAATTATTTTGTGTTCCATTAGGTTTTATAGATTGCCCGATCTAACTCGGGGTCCCTTTGTCTCTCAGCTACTTGTACATCTGTTATTGTAAAGAAAATTCAGAATGCAAGATACAAATCCCTTTTTCTTCATTTAATTGTGTCTACTCCCTTTTACGTTTTTGAACCTCCCCCTTGTTAATGGGGACCTTCCTATTACCCCTTTTATAAATCCTCTCTTGTCGTCCAGCCACTTGTACTGCTATCATACCAAATGCAAAAGAAACGCACCCCTTTACCTATTATATCTGATACCCACCCAGTTAGCTCCCCCTTCTGTCACACAACCAATTTTGCATTTGTTTTCTCTCTTAAAATCTCTATACCACGATCATACACCCCCCCTATATAAATCCCCCCTCCCCTCCACAGCCTTTCCACCCTTCTTGCCAGCAAGTCTCTTTTGCAACTGCAATCGATCTTAATGCCAGAGAAACGCAACCCCTTTTACTTATTTCGGCCTCCCCTCCATTGTTAGGGATCACTATCCCTTCTATCAACCTCCCAGTGCTGATACTCTTATTTCTAGGAATATGTGCACCAGAAAGGGATGCCACATGTAATTCTATGTTTTTTGTTGGAAAAATCTGACAATCTGTACGGCGAGGAAAAATATCTGTGCAAAAATCTGTCCAATGCAAAACAATGAGAGTGAAAGTGATAGAGAGTCATTTTGCTAACTATTTACGTCTCTTTCACTCTCATGTAAAAGCTCAAAAATCTGTTTAATCTGTGTAATTTGGCGAAAATCTGTAGTCTATATGCATACAGATTCTGTACAGGCGATTTCTTTCAAATATCTGTTAAACACAGAATAATCTGTGCATGTGGCAACCCTGGCGCCAGATTTGGTAAAGAACGGTTAACGCGTTCTAGAGTTATGGCGGAACTTTTATATATACTTTTAGATGTGGGCGACATTTCCGTCTAGGCGCTCCGGTGACTATTGATATTTCTGTTTAATTTCAGCCAGTAGAACATATTTACAAAGATGTGCTTCCATTAGTGTCGAACATCGCTCAATGGGCAAATTTCAAGACCGATCAGGAGATTCAGCTCCATGACCAACAACCAACCAGATGATCTGAGTTAGATGATCTGAGAAAGCGCTTTTAAAATGACGCTCAGAATAGTCGTCGCTCGGTAGTTCCTACTTTCCAACTTGTTGGCCTTCCTGTTACTATCCTCCGGTTGCTGTTTTGTTTCCTAAATCTTAATTTTCAGCCAGTGCCAATTTATGTGAGTTGACCTTGAATCTTGTCAGCTGCCCTGCTGCTATTAAATTGCTTGATGGCTTCGATCACCTCACCTATTATGGGAGTCATCTTCATCATCCGCCGTACTGGTGAGTCATTCCCCCTGATTCCACCTCAGCACCACTAGGGTGTTCACGGTAGTGCTGCTTCCTTTCAATCACCGTAGATTCATCCGACAAGATTCCTCCATCTTTATTCCGACAGTTTCGAAAGCCTTTGCGATTTTCCTCAGAACGATACAGCTGTTCCATTTCATTGCATTCTATGACTTCCTGTCGTTTCACGTTGCTCCAACATTGTTTCAGCTTATATCGGGGGGTGACGCGTCGCAGCGGTACCGAATGTTGGTAACAAACAACGGGAAGTCTGTGGGGCACTTCAACCACCAAAAGGTAGTGGTCTAAATCAACGTTTGCGCCACGATAGGAGGCTACGCCGGAACCGAGTGCTTCATGTATTGGCATGCAGTTGTCGTATTCATGCTCAAGCTGCGCGAAAAAAGCGTCCTTATCGTCATCAGCCTATCCCTAGGTATGGGCTGGTCAAACTAGGCTTGAAACTAATTAATTATAAACACTTCTTATGGCCCAAGAAATGTCAAAAACGAAAACACTATATACTTATGTTTGTGTTTATACCTACAAATGCACACTTTGATGGTTGTCAACTCTTGAGGAAAGACGATGTTTTGCGATAGTGTTCCTGATAAACAAATGGTGTTGCTATGGTTATAATGGTGCTAACAGTGATTACAAAAGTGTCGCATGTCATACACCTTACACTTTCCACAGTATTTTTAAATCAGCATGGTTAATGCCATAAATATCCCAACATACACGGCATTTATCTTACAGTACTGCTGATTAAATTATGATTCTGTAAGCTTGGTGTAGCAAGAGGTTCTATTTGCGAGGTGCGTTAATTTTAACTTCTGAATCATACTTTTTAAAAAGGCAAAAACTGAAACAAAAATTAATAAATTTGTCAGTGAATCATGCCTCATAAATTCAAACATATTAGCAGCTCTGGGGTGAAAAATATTTTTGCTGCCACATTTACAATGGAATACACAAATAATCACAATAAGTACGATAACGAACGGAGCAAAATACACAGCACCCGTTTCAGGCCATTTCGCAGGGCATTTGTAAGGGGAGCTGCCTGCCACGAAAGCTCGTCGACCGTCGAGAGTACTATACCTGCTGTATAGTGTACTTCCCAGCCAGCGCCCGCCGGAATGAGTGAAATCCGGCCGACACCGGACGGGGCCGTAAATCTTCTCGCTCGCAGTGTTATGCAAGGCGTTCTCGCGCGGGCGCTCGTGCGTTTGCGAAGACGTCCAAACGGATTCCCAGATTGTTTTGCAGCAGCAGCCGTACCAGAGCCCGTGTATAATTACAACCGAATACATACCACTAAATCCTCCTAATCCGCTCGGTGCTCGTGCTTTGCTCTACTTTTCCACACGTAAGGTAAATTATGTCGTCTCATCTTGCTCATCTCGGCGTTTTAGCCTCCGCGGTTGACAGATTGTAGATTTAAATTATTATATAGGCTTCGGGGTAGCTCGCGTAACGTATTGCCACTTAGTAACTACCCTCGGTGGGCTCAATTAGGGATTAGTTGACTCATTTTTTTGTGTGTTTTGTATTTTTCAGTGAAAGAAGATAAAGTTTTTCAAGCAATGAGCCACACATCAACATTGTCACTTCAAGCATTGCTTTGCCAATCTAGATGTTGATCTAGATTTTGATTTTCTAGTCCAAAATTGCTGCTCTACGCACCGAGACCCGCACAGCGGGGTTTACTGATGCTCTTCTTTTCTTATCAAATGTTTACAATATAAATTATCACACGTTTCATTCGAAGTCACCATCTATCTACGGTCGCGTTGATATATAGGGTCCTATATGCCTTCCATGTGTACGTACGTGGAGATTCACCGGTGTGATTCAATTACGAAAGCGTAGAACAAACATGATGACATTTTGCCTAATCAAATCAAGCAAAGAGATGCAAATTCTTGTTACAATGATGATAATCATGACGACGCTTGGGTGCTTGGTGATGATCATGATGACGCTAGGCGATGGATGACGGCGAGGTTTCAACTCTCCAAGGTGCGATTTCAAATTCAAATAGGTTAGGGTCTATTGGTTGACCGATTAAATTCAGTTGATAAGCGATGACTGCGCGACGCGATGATTGACAGTTTAGCGAGAGGAAAAATAGCATGGCCTGCCATCCCGTTGCTACATAGTTGCTATGCATTCGAGTAGAAGGTCAAAATTGAGGGATCCGAAGGTATCAATTTTTCAAAATGTGACGTAACCATTTCGCTATAATGTGCTAATTGAGGTTTTATTTTGCTACGAATGATATGATTGCATTACTGCCGGACTTATCATGAAAATGACGTGATGTGACGATAAATTCTGCACGCGACTATTACGTATTTAACCATAAATTGATATAACACGGAGCTTTAGTGACCATCCAGCGGGCATGTATCTAACAAAACGGTTGTAATTAATCAGCAGCAATTATACGATGCTAATATGGCTGATGTTGAAAAGGCCATTCGTCCACAGAGAGCGATAACGCAAAATTTTGAAGTGCGCATGTTCGTGAATACATAAGGCAAACATGCCACTGGCTGTTAACATAGATTCACAGCTCCACCATCTTAATTCCGCCAGCAAGTGATTTCAATGGCAGTCAACTCAGAAGCTCGACAAATTTTATATCCAGCGTAAGGATCCTAATCGATTCGTACCTAGTTCGAATTTATGATCAACCATGGTTTTTGCATTAATTAAGATTATCTCGATACGCGCGGTACAGCATCCAATAATAGACCCGAAGGCTGGCGGATCGGCGGAAAGCGAACCGTTCGGTTTACCCTGAAAGATGACGACCCTCCTGCTTTGATTGATTGATGAATTGATTCCGTTCACATAGTGTCGCACGTCGCACGATAGAAATGTCACAGCTGCGATGGCTATACCTACGTAATTTTCGCAAAAAAAAAGAACATAATTTTCGTTCAATTGTGTACTACAACACACGGATACAACAAATGGGTCGTGCTTCTATTTTCGTTTCCATTTTCCATCCATCATTGCAACCTTCCGAATTGTCAACAAACGGTACAGATTTAGCTGCAATTCGCGTGGAACACTATTGTTTGTCATCGTAGTATGCGATGGTTACGGAAAAAGTCCCTTTTGATTGTCAAAACAGTTTATTGCCGAGAGCCGTTTATGTAAAGTGTTTGTTTCTTTAAAGAAAGTTTCTCGAAGTAAGTGCCTGTACAGGCATGGATTAAGGGCCACTGCCGGTGGATGAATTTCAACCTATGGAAGCTGGAAAGAAAATGCCCTGGTGTAGAAAATTTAGACGCAAACAAAATCATCAGACTTTCTCATCATTGATGAGGGATGTTTTCAACCAATCAACAACCGCAGACCAATATCTATATCAATCGGTCTTGAGGAAAATATTAGAGAAACTGCTTGCGACTAGGTTGCTGAATTTTCTAAACGACCACAAGATCCTGTACCCTGTGACTAATATGGATTCAGAGCAGTGAACTAGGTGACGAGATTTATACGTAACTTGATTCTAAGAAACTGGTAGGAGTACTCTAGCTAGATTTGAAGAAAGCATTCGACACTATCGACCATGACATTTTGCTGCCGACTTACTTAAGTGGCTTGCCGGCCTAAGACAAAGCCAGTTGAACGAGGTTTCTCCAGTTAATTCGGTTGTGGACTAACGCTCTCTAATTACTTCCATTGAGTACTCTCCGCCAGATCTTGCTCCACCTGATCTAACTATCGCTGCGCTTCAGGTCGTCTTGTTCCTACCGGATTTGAGGCAAACACCATCTTTGCAGGGTAGTTGTTTGGCATTCTTGCAACATGCTCTGCCCCTCGTCTCCCTCCAGCTTTAGCCATAGAGGTGAGCAGGTTCATGGTTCATCCTCCGCCTCCATACCCGTTCTCCTGTACGACCCCGAAAATCGTTCTTTGTACTTGTCTTTCGAAAACTCGCAGAGCGCTCGCAGGTCCTCCTCGAGCATTGTCCATGTTTCATGCCCGTAGAGAACAACCGGTCTAATTAGCTTCTTGCACAGGGTACACTTTGTATGGGGGCTTATTCTGCTCGACCGCAATTGCTTGTGAAGCCCATAGTAAACACGACTTCCACTGATAATACGCCTCCGAATCTTACGGCTGGTACCATTGTCCGCCGTTCTTCGTTCTTCTTCTGTTGGGTACTCTCACCACTGCGTTCATTATTTTGAACTATTGTGGTATGCCCCATTGTTTCTTTTGCTGTACGCTTCAGGCTTACCTATCACTTATTGAAGAAGTGGTTGGCTGGTAGCTGGAGCGAGACAGGTGCCAATCAGGGATCATTTGGTTTATAAACCTTATAGTCCTGATCGGCGACGCAAACCAGATCTCCCTAGGCTCTAGTAGGGCCTTTTTGAGATACTGCAGTCTGCATCCTATTAGTGCTCCACAATTGCAGAGTAAGTGTTCCGAGGTTTCGCTCTCGGTATTGCACAGGCGACAAATATCATCTTGCACGAAACCGAGATTCCGAAGATGATATTTACTCGGGCAATGTCCTGTCACTAGACCGGTAAACGTGCTGAGGTCTCTCTTATTGAGACTCAGCAGCTTCTGAGTAACCTTAATACTAGGCATTATAAATTTCTTTGATTGTTTGAGCGACTGTACAGCCATCCAATTGGCCATAATCATTCGGCTCTCCCATAGTTTCAACCCACTCTTCATCACACAGTCCGAGATACCGCAGAATGGATCCGGACCTGTGAATGGAGAGTTAGAACCACATCTGGCTAGTTCGTCTGCGACTTCATTTCCATCTATTCCGCAATGACCAGGGACCCAGTACAGGTTTACCGAGTTTACCTGGCTCAGTTGCCGTAAGAGACACATGCAATCCCAGACAAGTTTTGAGAAACACTTAAAAGCTTTAAGCGCTTTTAGTGCCGCTTGACTGTCAGAGAAAATGCAGATATTGGCATGTCTGTATTTCCTTTTGAGACAGACGTTTGCACATTCTATTATAGCAGCTATCTCAGCCTCGAAAACTGTTGGCCAATCTCCCATTGCTATAGATATTCTAATTCTGGGTCCGTACACTCCAGCACCCGTTTTGACTCCCACCTTTGATCCGTCGGTATAGAACTTGATTGAACCACTGCGGACGCTAGGTCCCCCCTCGTCCCAGACCGAACGTGATGGTTCGTTCACCGTGTATGTGATGTCGTAGTTGGTTCTAGCTTCCATCCAATCACTGTTCATTTCCGCAACTGGACCAACAGGTAGAAGTTTCAGGATACTCAAGTGTCCGATTTTATCCCCGTCGAGTATTGTTTTCCATCGTTTAAGTGTAAGGGCGCTTTTCTTAGCCTCTAACTGAACGTGTTGATTCAGAGGTAGCAGGTAGAGAATAGCTTCTAGAGCCTTCGAAGGTGTGCTTTTCATTGCTCCGGTTATGGCCATGCATGCTAATCGTTGAAGTTTGTTTAACTTTTTAATAGCAGTGGCTTCTGAAGTTTTTGGCCACCATACCAACGAAGCATAAGCTATCCTAGGTCTCACAATGACGGTGTAGACCCACAACACCATTTTTGGTTTGAGGCCCCATGTTTTTCCCACCATTTTTGAACATACCCTTAGGGCAGTGTTTGCCTTGTTGATTATTGAATCTAAGTGTGCGTTTCAAGATAATTTAGCGTCTAGGATTACTCCCAGATATTTCACTGAGACGCTACATTTAATTTCTTCTTTCCCAAGGTGCAGAGACTGTAGCTCCAGTTTTCTCTTCCAAGTGAAAGGAACAATGGTTGTTTTTGAAGGATTAATGCCCAGGCCTTCTTTACTACACCAAGATAGTGTAAGGTTTAAGGCCCTTTGCATTCTATCCGATATCACGTCGTCGAATTTTCCACGAACCATGATGACTAAATCATCAGCAAAACCCACAACTTCGAAACCTTTTGCCTCTAAGCTTCTCAGAAGATCATCAACTACTAATGACCAAGGAAGGGGTGAAAGAACCCATCCTTGTGGGGCAACCTTTGGTTGCAGTCACCGTTGTTGAGAGCCCTCCTAGCTCCGAGGTGATTTGCCTATGTGTGAGCATACTGTGGACTATACAGTTATCCAACTGTCTTTTCTTCATCGCATTTACCATTGATAAATGAGAAGCATTATCAAACGTCCCTTCGATGTCGAGAAACGCGCCTAATGCTGTTTCTTTCGTTGAAAGACTTTTCAATTTTTGTCACGAGCATAGTGAGAGAGTAGTGCTGTGATTGTAGATTTCCCAGCTTGGTAAGCAAACTGGTGTTTCGATAATGGATATCTGATCATGTATTCAGACTTAATGTATTCATATAATACCTTCTCCATAATTTTCAACAATACTGATGATAAACTAATTGGTCTGAAGGCTTTTGGATGTGATTTGTCACGTTTTCCTGGTTTTGGTATAAATACAACTTTTACCAATCTCCATGTAGACGGAATATGATTTAGTATCAGACTTGCCTTAAAAATCTCGTTTAGGGACGGAATTAGCGCTGATTCTCCATTTTGAATCTGCGCTGGGAAAATCCCATCTGCACCTGCCGAAAGGATTTCACTGCGTTTTCTGGTCTCTGCGACTCTGGTTGCAATCTCTTTCGTTCTCTCAGATCCCGAAGAGTTTCTTTGAGAACATCCTATGTCACAATCAGAGTCCGAGCTGGCAGCAGCATGAACTGAGGAAGATCCCGGAAAGTGAGTCCCCATCATCAAGTCTAGTACTTCAGTCGGAGATTTTGTGAACGAACCGTCATCTTTCTTGAGAATACCGAGTCCGTTCAAATGATCCTTAGCAAGAGTCTTGTTAAGTCTTGCCACAATTGGAGTACTTTCAATGCTTTCACAATTGTGTACCCAAGATTTCCTTTTTGATCGTCTTAGTTCTTTGCTATATTCGGTTAGAGCTCTCCTATATTGAGTCCAGTCCGAAGTAATCTTTGCTCTATTGAACAGTTTTCGCGCCATTTTGCGAAGCCGTTCGAGCCTTCTGTTCCACCAGGGAACATTTCTAGCTGAAGTAATCCTTTTAAGTGGACAATTACTGTTATAAGCAGAGACTGTCGTTTGATATTGTTTGACGAGAGAAATTCTAAAAGGCACTCACCTCGATTGTTGATGTCAGTACTTCCCCACAGAGTGTGATGAGCGTTGGCATCACAGCCGATGATAAAGTCTTTGTTGACTTCTCTGCAGTATTTTACAAACGCCGCAACCTCTTGAGTGGGAGCCTCAGGACAATCACCAGGTAAATAGGCCGATGCTATGATAATATCGGATTTTCCCCTGGCGGTTGGTACCTGATCGCGACGATGTCTCGTTTAATGAACTCTGTAATGGGAAAACAATTAATATTTGCATTAACCAGGACAGCAGCTCTCGGAGAGTCATGCTTGTCATCATAGTATAACTTACATGTTCTTGTTTGAATACCTTGTATTCTTCCTTTGTAGACCCAGGGCTCTTGAATCAAGGCCAGGTCCACAGCATCTTTGATAAACCTCCTGGAAAGTACGCCCGATGCAGCTTTCGCATGATGGAGGTTTATCTGCAGAACCTTAGTGTTCTGCATTTTTGTGAATTTTCCGCTCACTAGCATTTGGGAGAGACGGATTCCCTGGAGGTTTAGACCTCATGGTGTCAGTTTTCTTACTGCCAGTACCCGAACTCGGTTTGAATCGAGGGGGGGCTGGCTTCGAGTGGTTTCGCTTTTTCCACGGATCTTACAGGAGTTTCCTGGGCCACTTGTGGAGACCACTGTTTTGGTTCCACTCGGCCCTGGCACCGCCATACTGTCAAGATCCATGGGCATGGGAGACTCACCTCGATGAGTCTTCTCTTTACCAGAATCACTGTTGGGAGCCATTTGAGCATTCTGTGGAACCTCCTGTTTGGTTCCAGTAGCTTCATAGATCCCCTGGTTGTTAGGATTCTTGGAGTTTTGAGACTCAGCGCCAGCGGACCCTTGATTCACTTTGACCTCGCTAGTACTGGCCTCAGAGATTTGTGCCTCCATAGGCTGACTTGTGATTTGACGTTGCCTCGGAGTTGTTTTCCTCAGCCGGGTTTCGCCGAACCGAAAATTTATGATGAAGTCCCTATTCACGAGTTGACGCATAGAAGCTTCATCAATTGTTAGCGACCAATCCGCATGTTTCCCATTGGGATTAGTTCGCTGCAGAATTCGCCATTTGTCAGTAACTAGATTCTCATTCTGACCCTCTATGAGTCTTCTGATTCTCTCGTTATCGAATGACGCGCTTTGTGGGAAGAAAGCATGATAGATTTCTGGACGCGGAATGTTCTTTGCATCCAGAGCAACGAGTCTTGATCCTTCCCATAGTGATAAGCCAGGAACCACTTCCTTCAACCACTCCGAAGTCTCCTGGTCTTTACAAGAAAGAACCAGGTACCCGGACTTGTACGAGCAGTTAAAGAACTTAGGTTTAACCTGCTCGTTACGTTGTTGCTCTATGGCTGTCAGCATCTTGTGTGTAGAGCATCTTGTATCGAATCCAGTTGTGCCGTACTCAGTTCAGTGCTGGGATAGTCCTCAGAGAGGATCCCAACTCTGATCTGACTTGCGGCCTCCCTGTAGGAGACACCAGTAGTGGAGTCCGAGGGAAGCTTGGGGGCTTCTCTCGTAGACCTCACTCTTGTTCCTCCCCTTCGAGCGGGATGGGTGGTTTGCTTTCGCATGACCTGTCCCACTCGCTCTCTAGGGTTTAGAATTCGCTTCTGTTTTTTGGGGATCGGCTTTTCTCCGCTGCTAGGCAGCTCCGATCCGCGTTGCCTTTTACCTGACACCGAAGCAGATTGTGCTAACACTTGCTCCCGTGCCTCCTTTGCAGGAAGCCCAGAGGCAAGCAAACTCTTTAATTTCTTTTTCTGAGCTTTTGTCAGGTTCCGTTTCCACGGAATTTCATTCTCAGCTGAACCTTCCGCTATAGGTCCAGATCTGATTGTGACGGTTATTCCGTCGCTTTCATCATCCGTCGACTCACAACGAGTCGGCGTGTTGAGAATAGACGAGGAACAAGACGGAACCTCTGCTAACGCATCGTTCAATTCCTGATCCTCCCCTATGCTCATCTCCTCCTCCTTCGATTCCGGCAGAGATAGGCTGCCGGAGCCCTGTGTTTTATTTATATTTAGACTCTCCATATGAATCCCACGAGTAGCTCGGTAAAAGATGGTCCGCTGCATCAGTGACCGGCTTAATGCAGTAAGGGCAAGAATACTGTGGAGGGTGCCCTGGTACTCCACAGGCTCCGTTAGCGGCTGAGTATTTCTAGAACCCCCTCCACCATTCATCCCTCGGCACGGGTCGCATGACACCTTGGATTAGGGGTTTATCCATTTAGATTTTTACGTGATAGTCATGGATAACAGCTATTAAAACCATCCTTCTTAGGGGCTTTGGACCCTCTGCTCAGGTTCTTAGTATTTCCAGGTTCATTGAACATGTTGCTACCAAGATCCGTCATTTGCAGGCGAAGTTATCAATAGATACACCCACTCATTCTTTCCGCAACGCTTCCTGTATAGACACGAGTCAGAGCTACACTGTTCGAATCCTAGCTGCTTAAGTATATCGGTCAGCGTCTTGTGCCACACCCTAGCGGCCTGTTTCAAGCCGTAAATGCTTCGATTTAATTTACAAACTCGCTTCCTGGCACCACGTACCTCGGTGGCTGGCGCATGTAAACTACCTCGTCCAGCTTACCATAGAGGTACGCTGACTTGATATCCAAATGCTTCACAAGCATTTGCCGATACCCTGATAAGATTCAAATCGTTGGCTACAGCCCTGAGCCACGAGTCTAGCCTTCATTCGCTCAACCTCGCCACGCCATCAGCATCCAACTTCCTTTTATAAACCCACTTGCTACCGACAATGTTACAACCATGTGGTGGATCAATTAACTCCCACGTATCATTGGACATCAACGAATCATACTCAGCATCCATTGCATCAATCCATTCATCTTTGTCAGCACTGTTAATCGCTTCGTTGTACGATGTGGGCTGATCCTGCTCGACCATTGCCATGCCAACAAAATAATCTCCAAGACGTTCAGATAGCACTCCCCTAGTTGATCGATGAGGTATACGACGACGATTTCCATCAGCTGTTTTTCACCGTGATAGATCTCCTCAGCAGATTCATATCCGACCAAATCCTTTTCGTCCGTCTCGGTCTCGATCGAAGCATTTGGTAGTGCAGCTGGAGGAGATAACGGTTCCAGCTCAAAAACGATTCCGTTACTTCTCGGTTCTCATCGGTATCGGATTCTCGGTCCATCCTCCAATCTTCGAGAAACTTTACATCTCGACTTATTGTGATACGTCCGGTGTCCTTGTTCAGAAGTCTATACGCCTTATGTTCGTTCGAGTATCCTACAAGCACTAGCTTTTGTGCTTTTGGCTCCATTTTCTTGCGTCTTTCAGCTGGAATCTGTACCCACGCATCGCAACCGAAAATGCGAAAGGCGACATCCATTTAGTACGTCACGCAAATTTTGACCAAAATCAAACCCCCCTCCCCCCCTTGTCACATTTCGTCACACATTCGTGACCCCCTCCTGAGAAAGTACGTCACGTCACGGCACCCCCCCCCCCCCATAACTTCACTACAAAAAAAAATTAAATATTCATTCCAACCTTTTTCTATTTAGAGCTATCAAATCAATTTCTGCAAATAAAAAAAGGAAAATTTTTGAGCTTATAAGTCATCGATTCACGAATTTTGAAGCAATCTCCTATTGCGGCGATCGGATCCGCTTCAGAAAACGCTGATGTGTCGTCGATTAATGTTTCGCGCATATCCACGCTCTTCACATCCATCCACTCAAATTCGTCTGATCTAGTTGAAAGAATCAGGACTTACTGCTGACGTCTTGCAGCAACACGTCTTGGAAGAACTTTTCTGACGGATTTTGTCATTTTGTGTATTCATTCAATCGTGCAATCATTCAACACTACCTTAGATGCGAAATTTAATCCGCAAGTGGCATAAACTCTATCCTTCAGAGAGCTTTTGAGTGAGGTGCAATATAAATTATACCGAAAAACCTTAAAAGCAGCCATGCAACTTCGGTATGAGTTTTTGTTCATCGATTGAGTTCAGCACGAATATCAAGGGAAAACATTGCCATGGATCTCTGGTAGCATCCCGTAACCCTTCAGGAGTTTGTGCGACTGCTGTTTGCGGTTGCAAAAATCTTTTAGGCAGGACGGTACTCAAGCAGCTCTTCAGCGGTGTACTGTATATTCTGTAAAGCCTTAATGGAGAGTTCATACTACATAAAATAAATGAGTCCTGTTCACACATATATGTTAAAAAAACGCTTTCATTCAAAGAATTTAACTATTGGTTTTAAAATCCATCAGTACGTTAATTTTATAGAAGCCTTCAATAGTTGTATCCTAAAATGAAGGCTAAATTATAATTTCATGAATAAATTTTCCATTCGATTTCTTTTCATGTGACGTCACATAACTTCATACCCCCCCTCCCCCCTACGTCACAAATCGTCACGATTAGGTCAACCCCCCCTCCCCCCTATAAGCGTGACGTACTTTATGGATGCCGCCAAAATGGTCATACGACGGTAATCTACCGTACCACTTCTCGTAAGGACTCATTCCAATCGTCCTAGAAGGAAATCGGCTCTGGATGTAGGTAGCAGTTAAAATAGCCTCACCCCAGTATCTCTGATCCAGCTTTGCTTCCAACAGCATGCAGAGTGCCATCCCCTTCAAGTACCGATTGCGTCTTTCCATGACACCATTCTGCTGTGGTGAATAGGGTGCACTGAACTGACTGACGATGCCTTCTGCTCGTAGGAAATTCTGAAGATCCTTACAGGTAAACTCTCCACCTCCATCCGATTGCAGCACTTTGGGCGTTCTGCAGAAACTAACAAAATCCTTAATTTTCGCTGCTGCATCTGCTTTCTTTTTCAGAAGGTACGCGAAAGCCATTCGTGTGTAATCGTCGACTAAACAGAGGAAATATTGGTTTGCGCTCGGTGTACATTTCATCGGACCACTGATATCCGCATGAACGATGCCTAGCTTCTCCTTCGAACCTCTATCGACGATGTTCGGAAACGGTGTTCGTGCCATCTTTCCCTCGATGCAACATTGGCAAACTGTACGCACACCACAATCCACCAACGTCATTCCTTCTGCCTGGTGTTTGAGTGGATTGCTCGTACCACACCCGGATCCCGATGACCCTGACGTCTGTGCCACGTATGTAAGCAATTCGACGTATGCGATGATTGGACGCTAACTATTGCCTGTTTCGGTATGCATAAACGATACTCCATTCCGGTTCCGAATTTCACACCTATTTCCGCTGAATACAACATCAAATTTTTTCTTGACAAGGATACTTACAAACATAAGCCCACTTGTCAGTTTCGGGACATACAACACGTCGCTTAACTCGATGTCGACCGGATTCCCAGTATCGGTTACACCGACAATACTCCCGCGGCATGTTCCGGCCACTTCAGCCTGTTTACCGTCCGCTAGCATCACACTAGTTCCGCTCGTCTGCTCGAGCACCGTGAAAAACTTTCGGTTGCCCGTCATGTGCCGCGAAACTCCGCTATCCACAAACCAACTGGCTGGATCACCCTGTGCCACCATCCAGGCAAGTGGTCCCTCCGACACCGCCTGTACTTGCTTAGCCTTCGGTTGGTCCGGCTGCTTCTTTACTGATTTCGATGCTCCCAAATCAGCTGCGAGGTGTGGACAATCTTTCTTTCGATGTCCGGTTTGCTTACACAGAAAACAGGTACGTATTTCCGTGATTTGTTTACTAACACTACTGGCTGATTTGCTTCCACCGCCAGTTCCACGCTTTGGACGATGTTCCACTCGTAGCGCTCGTTTCCAGCCGTTTCGCTGCGCACCCAACGCTTTTCCGATTCCGCCAACAAGTTCGATTTCACCAGCTGCTCTTCCCGCGACCGCTGCTCCAGCGCCGTTGTTAAATAATCGTACGATTCCGGCAAAGAGCAAAGCAACATGGCAACTTGTTGCAGCAAATCGGAAAATGTTTGCAGGTGTTGTTCCATATCGTCACCTTCCTTCAATTTCAGGCGCGTCAACCTTCTCAGCAGATACACTTCGGATCCTTTGTCGTGATATGCCTTTAGACTGTCCCAGACTGCCTTTGCTGATGCAAAGCTTCTCACCAAGCTGGTCTGTTCATCTTCAGTACATAGGCCGATTGTCGCACGAGCTTTTAAATCCGCCTTATTCCACGCAGTTGTTACTGGGTTCGGTGCCTCATCCGAGATGACGTGCCAGATTTCTTCCCGAATCAGCAGCATCTCCATCTTAAATTTCCACGACTGGTGGTTATTTAACTTCTGCATTGCGTAACGCTGTGGATCCGCCATTTTGCCACTTGCAGAAAACCGTCAAACCAAAGAACTACGACGCAAATAATCCGAAAAAAAACGAACCGTTCCGTGCCTTTTACGTGAAATTTCACTTTCCTAGACTAGCCTGGGCCCATAACCTGTGGGCGGACAGGGACTAGAGGAACCAGACCAGGATAAATTACCGGAATTATCGGAGCAAAAATGAACACGACCGAATATTCTTATAACGTGGTTTTTTTAATACCTTTGTTCGATCAGTACACGTCACATGTCACTTGTGTATATGAAAGCTTTTTCTCTGCAGGGGTGGATTCGCGTAACGGGTGGCAACTAAAATTTTGGAATTTTTTCGCGGGCCTCATGCTCAACAACAAACGAGCTCAGAGAGAAATGAGAGTATGTATGTGTTAGTTCTCTCTCTCCTCTTCTTGTTAATATTTTTTGTTTTGTTTATGCTTGCCAAGTTTTGCTAAAAATGGCGTCGAAACAAGAAGCATTTCGGGAGCGCGCTGTACACTTCTACGAACTGAAACATAAATCTCGGCAAAAAGCATACGATACAACATTTAAAAAGCAAATATGTCGCGGCTTCGACTGTTTACCATATCCTAAGATGCCCTAAGATACTATTCGCAAGCAAGGTAGTAGATCAGCCAAAATTATGGACGCAGAAGGACATCGTTCTCTTTCTCGTTTCTTCAACAACAAGCCCTCTGGTTTGGCTATCTATTAAAGCGTCGATGACACTGGACGAGTTTGTAAGCTGCTAGTCAACGATCTCACGAGTGGGCGAGTTAGCGAATGCGCGAGTCATGATGACACACAAATCGGCAAGTAAGCTAGTATGCGAGGGGTTTTGATAAATCTAAAACGTATTACGCAGCGATGCCGTACATACAAACAAATCGTTGCTAGATAAACGATCAAGTTTAACGTACACAATGTACAATTTACATAAGAGCTATCTTATGTTATTTAATTCTAACTTCTTCATAGATGTTTAATTGGTAAATATGAAGTATCACGAGGGATTACTTCAATTAATTCACATTGCATTTACAATTTCAAAATTAGTAAAAATATTTGGCATTTCTGGTGCTATAAAATCAATAATTTAAAAACCACCTCGCTGCGTCGCAAGTTACTCGCAACTATGATGCCACACAGCTAGTGTGCTAGCCAACAAGCGCACACACCATCGAGTAGCGAGTAAAGTTGAGCAGCATTCAACTTTACTCGCTACTAGCAAACAATCTGCTAGTCAGCTAGTGTGTATGATGACACAGGGCGAGTTCACGATCTACTCGCCAACTCGCTTACTAGCAACCTAAAAACTCACCCAGTGTCATCGACGCTTAAGATGCACCCGACGAATGTTTGAAGAAAATTTTGATCCCGTTTCTACAAAAACATCATGCAGATGGACAATACGTGTTTTGGCCGGACAGAGCATCATCGTATTACGCCAAAAAACAATCGTTTCTGAATGCCCATTCGATCCCATGTTTACCCAAAATCCACGACCCGAAAAATCTGTTTCAGTGCGCCCAATCGAATATTTCTTCAGGATTTTGAGTTTCTTGGTGTAAAAAAATAACAGGAGAGCCACGAATTGCAAACAGTTGATTGGTAGAATCAAGAGATGCATTCGCAAAGTTGACATAAGGGCCGTACAACGCTCCTGTTTTGACGTCAAACGAAAGCTTCGCCGAACAGCCGATTACGGACCGTTTTCAAATGTACACTAATTTTTTTTCAACAATGGATAACGTTTCTTTAATTTCGGTAAATCAGATCTTCTTCATGTGCCTTTGTCTTTTTTTGACAGCTTGAAAAAAAAAATTCCAAAATTTTAGTTGCCACCCGTTATATACCTAGCGTCACATTCCCAAACGTCGCAACATAAATGTCATAAGTTCATCCCCGAGGGTCCAGAGCATCACTTAACCTTTATTAGCAAAGATACTCCCAACGAAACAAATTTACAGTTAACCAGAAACGGTTGGTACGAGACGTCCTCGTTTCTTCTTCCCCTGTTGACTTTGAAATGCATCTATGTATGAATAACTTATTCACACAAGATTTATTTCTTATAATCGTCTCTGCGGCAATACTTCACAGTTGGCCTGACCGATTAAACATTTGTAATATATCCCTGATATTTTGCAAATGTTAATACAGACAGACAAGAAAATAATTTGAAATATTTCTATAATTAGAAATAATTAAAATTATTTCCAGGAATCCTTTATTGTGGCTGTGTTGGTATTAATAAGAATAAGAATAAGAAATAAAGCGTATTTCTCACCGTAGTATGTACAAGGTGCTGCAATTCTCTCTAAATTGTCTCTTCAGTCTTCACAAAAAAAACCAGACGATCAAGTTAAAAACTCCCTTGTAACACGGCCAATTATCGGAACACAGTCCTTCGTCACAAATCGCTCAAGTTGCATTAAAAAAAATAGTCCCGTTCAGATAGAATAAAACCAACTCTTTCGGACACCAAAAAACGTTTTTGTTGATTTTCATTTATTAACCACCATGCATGTTTATGTGTCGTTTGTTCATTCACAGCAAATTTACGTAGATATAGAACATTCATTCCAAATGGTTTAGAAAACGGTCACCGGCAATCAGCTTCCAATGACGATGAAATATCATATTATTCCGTCTATTGCACTATAGGTTTAGTTATTTTGTCCCATTCAGTTATATCATATTTCACTTTGAAAACTATTGTTTCATTTTCCACATCCATGTTTATCTCACTTGTTGCAATCAAATTGTATTCTATATCTACTTCAGTATAGAGACATGAATCGTAATTAAAATCCATTGAACTAACGAACAACAGCTTAGATACAATATAATTTGCCTACGCTTCTGTGTTTTAGTATTTGATTTTTAGCTATGTCATAAGTGTGCAAAACTTTTCAAGGTACTTTCCGCGATATACAAAAATAAAGTGTCTTGTGTTGAACCTAACGTATGAAATGGAGTGAGGAATTTGAAAAAGTATTCCCTCCTTCAGCGACGGGAACCAATCAGTTTGGCTTTGGCTGAGCCAAAGGATCGTGCTTTTGCGGCCGAGCCGCATCCGGCGCAATGAAACGATTCGATTATCGGGTATAGAAAACCTTATAGTACAACGTTTTGGAGCGCCACAAGCTGTAGCTGTTGTCAAATTTGAGCAGATAGGTTCCCTCCCCGGGGTAACTGTGCGAACCGGCGTACACCTCTGTTTGGCATTCGCGCCGATAGATGGGCACGATAATGGAAATGGGATTGGTGTTGGCTAGAGTGCCACTGGCACCACCACTACCGTTGCTGTACTGTTTGTGCTGTCCCTGGCCACCGCATTCTAAATCGTCCGCGCAGACCACTGTGAAGTTCGATAATGATTTTAGCGTCGAAGCAAGGGACGCAAATGCAAACACTTACCGTCGTCGTCTTCCAGTGTGTCGTCGTCCTCGTCACTTTCGCTGATGTGCACCGACACTTCGGTAGTCGCTGGCTTGCCCCACTCAAAGTAAACACCGAAACCGATGTCGTAGTTGTCGGTGGCAAATTCCCAAAATAAACAGGAACCACCCTCATGCGTTGGTACTCGAACCTAAACACGATCTAGTTTAGAAACCATTTGAGGCAATGAATTAAAACCTCCTACTAACCGTTACAGTGTCTCCGTGGCCAACACGAATCACCCCGTCACCTTTGCCGGAGGTTACTTCCTGCTTGAAAAGTTTTATATCCGGTTTTGTCCACATGTTAGCCGGATTTATGACGGCATATTCTACAAAACAACAATTCAATAACAGCGCAATAAATGTATCATGTTAAACCGTAATACCTCCGGATTCTTCATCACTATCGCACTGCTCCTTGTATTCCAGCTGGCTTCCCTCCTTAGCACTGACTGTCTGATCCAGCTGACCAATCCCGTTGCCATCCAAGCCCGTCTCAACATCCCCGTTGGCTTTCAGCTGGGAATAGTTGCTTGCCACTTGAGCCTGCAACTGTTGCATATACTGGTGATAATGCTCGTTCTGCAACTGCCTAATCAGAACTGCCTGCTGCTCCGGATTGCCCGGGAATTGCTTTTCCGCGTAATCCTTAAACTGATGATACGTTTGCTGGTTCAGCGCGTCCTGCAGCTGACGCCGTTGCATTTCCTCACGATTCCGTTCGTCTTCAATTCGCTTCAGCTCGACCAGCTTTTCTTTCTCCTGTTCGAGCTGCTCCCGGCGGTGTGCTTCCTCCGCTTGAGCTTGGCGCAATTTTTCCTCCCGATCTTTCTTGATAGCTTCGACGGTCGGCCGAAACAACGGACACAGTCGATCCAGCAAATCGATAAACCCTTCCATCGCTTGCAGCTTCGTGATTGTGCCCAAATGTTGCCAAGCAATCCTCCGATCTTTTCCAATCACATCGAACATACCCACCGGCGGTGCCTTCGCAGGATCTAGTGGGCCATGAGCCGCCTGCTGCGTGAACGCAATCAACTAAAACATAAAGGTTAATTCCACAATTTACTCGAGAATCCAATCAGCGCACGACTAAACTACCTTTAGATTATCCTCATAGCTTAAGTGAACCGCTTTGCCCGACTTTTCTGCAATGCATTATTAAAAAGCGGAAAACAAACACCATTTTCAACGATTCCCCGAATCAAAACAAAAATTCTTCCACGAGCTTACCTTTGTAGAAGCTGCAAGCCATGCGATACAGTTCCTTCAGCGGCAGGTTCCACTTGAGGATTTTGCTGTCCTCGCTGTCCGAGCCGCTGCCGCTACCGTTGCTTCCGGTGTCCGCTCCGAGCGACATTTGACGCAGCGAGAGTTCCACATTATCGGGGCTTATCATGTTCCGATTTGCTGCGCTGACGTTGGCCCACCCACTCTTTGTACAGTTTGGGTGATTATTACGGTATTTTTCGACCGATTTGTGCACTCACACTGTAAGAAAGCGAACCAGATTAAGCTCACTTGTTCGGCTAATCTAACTTTCTAGATGTAAGCAGAAAATGAAACCTTTAATGTCGGATTTTTGCACGGATTTACAGAAAAAAAAATTTAAGCAAAAAACTTACACGTAGAATTTGGCTGCGCTGATGATGATGTTCTGGAAAAATAAAGACAGCAGGTTTTTGCAAAAAGAAGATGAGCTGTCAAACTTATGTTTTCTTCGGACTGATACGACTGACAAGCATGTGTGCGTGTAATGTTTTTTTTTTTTGAGAATCCGGAGATAGGGTGACCACCATCACTCAATATGAAAATCCCTTTTATAAATAAATACCACAGACAAATCAGTGTAAATAGGGTAAGGAACGAGTTAAGCAGTGTCACCTATTTTAATCAGTTGAACATAAATGAGCCGAAAATGCACTTTTTTATTCATATTTTCAAAATCTTTTGATAGGATTATCTTTACAAATCACTTAACCATACATGTGATTCACAAGTAGAATCAATATATATAGAATGCCAGTATACTTCTGTGAACTCGCCCACCAAGATTCTCACCCGAAAGAAATGAAAGATTTCAATTTCAAACTTGAAATCTTTCATTTTGTTGGGCAGTAAAACATGGTGGGCGAGATCCGCGTTTATAATAGCAGTGTGAATTCACCCACCATGAATTAACCACCAAAACTGACAATTTTTGCACAGCGGCACACATATAAGATAGCGCCTGAAATGGCTAGCACTAGAACTAAAGTTGTGAAGGCACCCACCAAAATTAAAAATAAAATAAATATTAATGTTTACTGCAGTACAGACAGTGGATTACTAAACCAAAAAAAAAAAATCAAATCAAAAACTAACTAAATAAAAAAATAAGGTAAGAAACAAATTGCTGCAAAAGCATTATCCTATATATGTATAATATTATGAGTACAATTTTAGGGATACCTATATTTGACTCCAGCCAGGCAAATCAGAGAGTATTTAAGTTGGTCGACCCAAAGCATTATGTTAAAGGACTATAAAATAAAGGACAATAAACTAAATCAAATAAACAATAAAATAAAAACTAATTAAAATGAGGTAAGGTACAAATAGCTTATTTTAATCATTTTAGGGATATTCAACCAACGTGCGCTTAATATGAAAGCAAATATATTTCGGAAAACCTAGCCATGAGAAAAGTTAAACTGAAATAGCTAGCTAGGAGCACCTAAAAGTCTAGACAAATGAGAAAATTTTATGATTCTCGGCTCAACACGCTCTAAATAACTAAAAAAGCACTCGAGGAAATATTGAAGACACCATATTCTTGATACTTAAGTCGCACAAGATGGATTATTCGTGACTGCCTACACTAAAACAAGGATCATGGTAATTGTTACCATATTAGAGGGTAAAATTAAGAGGACACACCAGTGAATTTTTGCAGAAGAGATTTCTGTTTAGCTTAAGCAGTGTTCTGGTCAAAATTACTATGCGTTACTTTCGGCGTTACCCCGATACCCGATGGTTTTTGTTTCAGAGTACCGATATCAAGATTCGGCGAATTGGGTATAGTAGCTGAGACCTCAAGCGACTCAGAAAATACTTAGTTGCTTGGCCTAAACGCCATCTGTGAGCACTGAAGCAAAAGAGGAACATTTTCCATGCACTAAGTACTTGAGTCACTCTATGGTGGATTACTCGTGACTGCCTACCGATATCAAAATTCGGTGAATTGGGCCTAGTAGCTGAGTCCTCAAGCAACTCAGAAAATACTTAGTTGCTCGGCCTAAACGCCATCTGTGAGCACTAAAGCAAAAGAGGAACATTTTCCATGCACTAAGTACTTGAGTCACACTATGGTGGATTACTCGTGACTGCCTACCGATATCAAGATTCGGTGAATTGGGTCTAGTAGCTGAGACCTCAAGCGACTCAGAAAATACTTAGTTGCTTGGCCTAAACGCCATCTATAAGCACTGAAGCTAAAGAGGAACATTTTCAATCTACTAAGTACTTGAGTCACTCTATGGTGGATTACTCGTGTCTGCCTACCGATATCAAAATTCGGTGAATTGGGCCTAGTAGCTGAGATCTCAAGCGACTCAGAAAATACTTAGTTGCTCGGCCTAAACGCCATCTATGAGCACTGAAGCTAAAGAGGAACATTTTCCATATACTAAGTACTTGAGTCACTCTATGGTGGATTACTCGTGTCTGCCTACCGATATCAAAATTCGGTGAATTGGGCCTAGTAGCTGAGATCTCAAGCGACTCAGAAAATACTTAGTTGCTCGGCCTAAACGCCATCTATAAGCACTGAAGCTAAAGAGGAACATTTTCAATCTACTAAGTACTTGAGTCACTCTATGGTGGATTACTCGTGACTGCCCACCGATATCAAAATTCGGTGAATTGGGTCTAGTAGCTGAGACCTCAAGCGACTCAGAAAATACTTAGTTGCTTGGCCTAAACGCCATCTGTGAGCACTGAAGCAAAAGAGGAACATTTTCCATATACTAAGTACTTGAGTCACTCTTTGGTGGATTACTCGTGACTGCCTACCGATATCAAGATTCGGTAAATTGGGTCTAGTAGCTGAGACCTCAAGCGACTCAGAAAATACTTAGTTGCTCGGCCTAAACGCCATCTGTGAGCACTGAAGCAAAAGAGGAACATTTTCCATGCACTAAGTACTTGAGTCACACTATGGTGGATTACTCGTGACTGCCTACCGATATCAAGATTCGGTGAATTGGGTCTAGTAGCTGAGACCTTAAGCGACTCAGAAAATACTTAGTTGCTTGGCCTAAACGCCATCTGTGAGCACTGAAGCAAAAGAGGAACATTTTCCATATACTAAGTACTTGAGTCACTCTATGGTGGATTACTCGTGACTGCCTACCGATATCAAGATTCGGTGAATTGGGTCTAGTAGCTGAGACCTTAAGCGACTCAGAAAATACTTAGTTGCTTGGCCTAAACGCCATCTGTGAGCACTGAAGCAAAAGAGGAACATTTTCCATGCACTAAGTACTTGAGTCACACTATGGTGGATTACTCGTGACTGCCTACCGATATCAAGATTCGGTGAATTGGGTCTAGTAGCTGAGACCTTAAGCGACTCAGAAAATACTTAGTTGCTTGGCCTAAACGCCATCTGTGAGCACTGAAGCAAAAGAGGAACATTTTCCATATACTAAGTACTTGAGTCACTCTATGGTGGATTACTCGTGACTGCCTACCGATATCAAGATTCGGTGAATTGGGTCTAGTAGCTGAGACCTTAAGCGACTCAGAAAATACTTAGTTGCTTGGCCTAAACGCCATCTGTGAGCACTGAAGCTAAAGAGGAACATTTTCCATGCACTAAGTACTTGAGTCACACTATGGCGGATTACTCGTGACTGCCTACCGATATCAAGATTCGGTGAATTGGGTCTAGTAGCTGAGACCTCAAGCGACTCAGAAAATACTTAGTTGCTTGGCCTAAACGCCATCTGTGAGCACTGAAGCAAAAGAGGAACATTTTCCATATACTAAGTACTTGAGTCACTCTATGGTGGATTACTCGTGACTGCCTACCGATATCAAGATTCGGTGAATTGGGTCTAGTAGCTGAGACCTTAAGCGACTCAGAAATTACTTAGTTGCTTGGCCTAAACGCCATCTGTGAGCACTGAAGCAAAAGAGGAACATTTTCCATATACTAAGTACTTGAGTCACTCTATGGTGGATTACTCGTGTCTGCCTACCGATATCAAAATTCGGTGAATTGGGCCTAGTAGCTGAGATCTCAAGCGACTCAGAAAATACTTAGTTGCTCGGCCTAAACGCCATCTATAAGCACTGAAGCTAAAGAGGAACATTTTCCATATACTAAGTACTTGAGTCACTCTATGGTGGATTACTCGTGACTGCCTACCGATATCAAGATTCGGTGAATTGGGTCTAGTAGCTGAGATCTCAAGCGACTCAGAAAATACTTAGTTGCTCGGCCTAAACGCCATCTATAAGCACTGAAGCTAAAGAGGAACATTTTCCATATACTAAGTACTTGAGTCACTCTATGGTGGATTACTCGTGACTGCCTACCGATATCAAGATTCGGTGAATTGGGTCTAGTAGCTGAGACCTTAAGCGACTCAGAAATTACTTAGTTGCTTGGCCTAAACGCCATCTGTGAGCACTGAAGCAAAAGAGGAACATTTTCCATATACTAAGTACTTGAGTCACTCTATGGTGGATTACTCGTGACTGCCTACCGATATCAAGATTCGGTGAATTGGGTCTAGTAGCTGAGACCTTAAGCGACTCAGAAATTACTTAGTTGCTTGGCCTAAACGCCATCTGTGAGCACTGAAGCAAAAGAGGAACATTTTCCATATACTAAGTACTTGAGTCACTCTATGGTGGATTACTCGTGTCTGCCTACCGATATCAAAATTCGGTGAATTGGGCCTAGTAGCTGAGATCTCAAGCGACTCAGAAAATACTTAGTTGCTCGGCCTAAACGCCATCTATAAGCACTGAAGCTAAAGAGGAACATTTTCCATATACTAAGTACTTGAGTCACTCTATGGTGGATTACTCGTGACTGCCTACCGATATCAAGATTCGGTGAATTGGGTCTAGTAGCTGAGACCTTAAGCGACTCAGAAAATACTTAGTTGCTTGGCCTAAACGCCATCTGTGAGCACTGAAGCAAAAGAGGAACATTTTCCATATACTAAGTACTTGAGTCACTCTATGGTGGATTACTCGTGACTGCCTACCGATATCAAGATTCGGTGAATTGGGTCTAGTAGCTGAGACCTCAAGCGACTCAGAAATTACTTAGTTGCTCGGCCTAAACGCCATCTGTGAGCACTGAAGCTAAAGAGGAACATTTTCCATATACTAAGTACTTGAGTCACTCTATGGTGGATTACTCGTGACTGCCTACCGATATCAAGATTCGGTGAATTGGGTCTAGTAGCTGAGACCTCAAGCGACTCAGAAATTACTTAGTTGCTCGGCCTAAACGCCATCTGTGAGCACTGAAGCTAAAGAGGAACATTTTCCATATACTAAGTACTTGAGTCACTCTATGGTGGATTACTCGTGACTGCCTACCGATATCAAGATTCGGTGAATTGGGTCTAGTAGCTGAGACCTCAAGCGACTCAGAAATTACTTAGTTGCTCGGCCTAAACGCCATCTATGAGCACTGAAGCTAAAGAGGAACATTTTCCATATACTAAGTACTTGAGTCACTCTATGGTGGATTACTCGTGACTGCCTACCGATATCAAGATTCGGTGAATTGGGTCTAGTAGCTGAGACCTCAAGCGACTCAGAAAATACTTAGTTGCTTGGCCTAAACGCCATCTGTGAGCACTGAAGCAAAAGAGGAACATTTTCCATATACTAAGTACTTGAGTCACTCTATGGTGGATTACTCGTGACTGCCTACCGATATCAAGATTCGGTGAATTGGGTCTAGTAGCTGAGACCTTAAGCGACTCAGAAATTACTTAGTTGCTTGGCCTAAACGCCATCTGTGAGCACTGAAGCAAAAGAGGAACATTTTCCATATACTAAGTACTTGAGTCACTCTATGGTGGATTACTCGTGACTGCCTACCGATATCAAGATTCGGTGAATTGGGTCTAGTAGCTGAGACCTCAAGCGACTCAGAAATTACTTAGTTGCTCGGCCTAAACGCCATCTATGAGCACTGAAGCTAAAGAGGAACATTTTCCATATACTAAGTACTTGAGTCACTCTATGGTGGATTACTCGTGACTGCCTACCGATATCAAGATTCGGTGAATTGGGTCTAGTAGCTGAGACCTCAAGCGACTCAGAAATTACTTAGTTGCTTGGCCTAAACGCCATCTGTGAGCACTGAAGCAAAAGAGGAACATTTTCCATATACTAAGTACTTGAGTCACTCTATGGTGGATTACTCGTGACTGCCTACCGATATCAAGATTCGGTGAATTGGGTCTAGTAGCTGAGACCTTAAGCGACTCAGAAATTACTTAGTTGCTCGGCCTAAACGCCATCTATGAGCACTGAAGCAAAAGAGGAACATTTTCCATATACTAAGTACTTGAGTCACACTATGGTGGATTACTCGTGACTGCCTACCGATATCAAGATTCGGTGAATTGGGTCTAGTAGCTGAGACCTTAAGCGACTCAGAAATTACTTAGTTGCTTGGCCTAAACGCCATCTGTGAGCACTGAAGCAAAAGAGGAACATTTTCCATATACTAAGTACTTGAGTCACTCTATGGTGGATTACTCGTGACTGCCTACCGATATCAAGATTCGGTGAATTGGGTCTAGTAGCTGAGACCTTAAGCGACTCAGAAATTACTTAGTTGCTTGGCCTAAACGCCATCTGTGAGCACTGAAGCAAAAGAGGAACATTTTCCATATACTAAGTACTTGAGTCACTCCATGGTGGATTACTCGTGACTGCCTACCGATATCAAGATTCGGTGAATTGGGTCTAGTAGCTGAGACCTTAAGCGACTCAGAAATTACTTAGTTGCTCGGCCTAAACGCCATCTATGAGCACTGAAGCAAAAGAGGAACATTTTCCATATACTAAGTACTTGAGTCACACTATGGTGGATTACTCGTGACTGCCTACCGATATCAAGATTCGGTGAATTGGGTCTAGTAGCTGAGACCTTAAGCGACTCAGAAATTACTTAGTTGCTTGGCCTAAACGCCATCTGTGAGCACTGAAGCAAAAGAGGAACATTTTCCATATACTAAGTACTTGAGTCACTCTATGGTGGATTACTCGTGACTGCCTACCGATATCAAGATTCGGTGAATTGGGTCTAGTAGCTGAGACCTTAAGCGACTCAGAAATTACTTAGTTGCTTGGCCTAAACGCCATCTGTGAGCACTGAAGCAAAAGAGGAACATTTTCCATATACTAAGTACTTGAGTCACTCTATGGTGGATTACTCGTGACTGCCTACCGATATCAAGATTCGGTGAATTGGGTCTAGTAGCTGAGACCTTAAGCGACTCAGAAATTACTTAGTTGCTTGGCCTAAACGCCATCTGTGAGCACTGAAGCAAAAGAGGAACATTTTCCATATACTAAGTACTTGAGTCACTCTATGGTGGATTACTCGTGACTGCCTACCGATATCAAGATTCGGTGAATTGGGTCTAGTAGCTGAGACCTTAAGCGACTCAGAAATTACTTAGTTGCTTGGCCTAAACGCCATCTGTGAGCACTGAAGCTAAAGAGGAACATTTTCCATGCACTAAGTACTTGAGTCACACTATGGTGGATTACTCGTGACTGCCTACCGATATCAAGATTCGGTGAATTGGGTCTAGTAGCTGAGACCTTAAGCGACTCAGAAAATACTTAGTTGCTCGGCCTAAACGCCATCTATGAGCACTGAAGCAAAAGAGGAACATTTTCCATATACTAAGTACTTGAGTCACACTATGGTGGATTACTCGTGACTGCCTACCGATATCAAGATTCGGTGAATTGGGTCTAGTAGCTGAGACCTCAAGTGACTCAGAAAATACTTACTTGCTCGGCCTAAACGCCATCTGTGAGCACTGAAGCAAAAGAGGAACATTTTCCATATACTAAGTACTTGAGTCACACTATGGTGGATTACTCGTGACTGCCTACCGATATCAAGATTCGGTGAATTGGGTCTAGTAGCTGAGACCTCAAGCGACTCAGAAAATACTTAGTTGCTCGGCCTAAACGCCATCTATGAGCACTGAAGCAAAAGAGGAACATTTTCCATATACTAAGTACTTGAGTCACTCCATGGTGGATTACTCGTGACTGCCTACCGATATCAAGATTCGGTGAATTGGGCCTAGTAGCTGAGACCTCAAGCGACTCAGAAAATACTTAGTTGCTCGGCCTAAACGCCATCTATGAGCACTGAAGCAAAAGAGGAGCATTTTCAATATACTAAGTACTTGAGTCACTCTATGGTGGATTACTCGTGACTGCCTACCGATATCAAGATTCGGTGAATTGGGTCTAGTAGCTGAGACCTTAAGCGACTCAGAAATTACTTAGTTGCTTGGCCTAAACGCCATCTGTGAGCACTGAAGCAAAAGAGGAACATTTTCCATATACTAAGTACTTGAGTCACTCTATGGTGGATTACTCGTGACTGCCTACCGATATCAAGATTCGGTGAATTGGGTCTAGTAGCTGAGACCTCAAGCGACTCAGAAATTACTTAGTTGCTTGGCCTAAACGCCATCTGTGAGCACTGAAGCAAAAGAGGAACATTTTCCATATACTAAGTACTTGAGTCACTCTATGGTGGATTACTCGTGACTGCCTACCGATATCAAGATTCGGTGAATTGGGTCTAGTAGCTGAGACCTTAAGCGACTCAGAAATTACTTAGTTGCTTGGCCTAAACGCCATCTGTGAGCACTGAAGCAAAAGAGGAACATTTTCCATATACTAAGTACTTGAGTCACTCTATGGTGGATTACTCGTGACTGCCTACCGATATCAAGATTCGGTGAATTGGGTCTAGTAGCTGAGACCTTAAGCGACTCAGAAATTACTTAGTTGCTTGGCCTAAACGCCATCTGTGAGCACTGAAGCAAAAGAGGAACATTTTCCATATACTAAGTACTTGAGTCACTCTATGGTGGATTACTCGTGACTGCCTACCGATATCAAGATTCGGTGAATTGGGTCTAGTAGCTGAGACCTCAAGCGACTCAGAAAATACTTAGTTGCTTGGCCTAAACGCCATCTGTGAGCACTGAAGCAAAAGAGGAACATTTTCCATATACTAAGTACTTGAGTCACTCTATGGTGGATTACTCGTGACTGCCTACCGATATCAAGATTCGGTGAATTGGGTCTAGTAGCTGAGACCTCAAGCGACTCAGAAATTACTTAGTTGCTTGGCCTAAACGCCATCTGTGAGCACTGAAGCAAAAGAGGAACATTTTCCATATACTAAGTACTTGAGTCACTCTATGGTGGATTACTCGTGACTGCCTACCGATATCAAGATTCGGTGAATTGGGTCTAGTAGCTGAGACCTTAAGCGACTCAGAAATTACTTAGTTGCTTGGCCTAAACGCCATCTGTGAGCACTGAAGCAAAAGAGGAACATTTTCCATATACTAAGTACTTGAGTCACTCTATGGTGGATTACTCGTGACTGCCTACCGATATCAAGATTCGGTGAATTGGGTCTAGTAGCTGAGACCTCAAGCGACTCAGAAATTACTTAGTTGCTTGGCCTAAACGCCATCTGTGAGCACTGAAGCAAAAGAGGAACATTTTCCATATACTAAGTACTTGAGTCACTCTATGGTGGATTACTCGTGACTGCCTACCGATATCAAGATTCGGTGAATTGGGTCTAGTAGCTGAGACCTTAAGCGACTCAGAAATTACTTAGTTGCTTGGCCTAAACGCCATCTGTGAGCACTGAAGCAAAAGAGGAACATTTTCCATATACTAAGTACTTGAGTCACTCTATGGTGGATTACTCGTGACTGCCTACCGATATCAAGATTCGGTGAATTGGGTCTAGTAGCTGAGACCTTAAGCGACTCAGAAATTACTTAGTTGCTTGGCCTAAACGCCATCTGTGAGCACTGAAGCAAAAGAGGAACATTTTCCATATACTAAGTACTTGAGTCACTCTATGGTGGATTACTCGTGACTGCCTACCGATATCAAGATTCGGTGAATTGGGTCTAGTAGCTGAGACCTCAAGCGACTCAGAAAATACTTAGTTGCTTGGCCTAAACGCCATCTGTGAGCACTGAAGCAAAAGAGGAACATTTTCCATATACTAAGTACTTGAGTCACTCTATGGTGGATTACTCGTGACTGCCTACCGATATCAAGATTCGGTGAATTGGGTCTAGTAGCTGAGACCTCAAGCGACTCAGAAATTACTTAGTTGCTTGGCCTAAACGCCATCTGTGAGCACTGAAGCAAAAGAGGAACATTTTCCATATACTAAGTACTTGAGTCACTCTATGGTGGATTACTCGTGACTGCCTACCGATATCAAGATTCGGTGAATTGGGTCTAGTAGCTGAGACCTTAAGCGACTCAGAAATTACTTAGTTGCTTGGCCTAAACGCCATCTGTGAGCACTGAAGCAAAAGAGGAACATTTTCCATATACTAAGTACTTGAGTCACTCTATGGTGGATTACTCGTGACTGCCTACCGATATCAAGATTCGGTGAATTGGGTCTAGTAGCTGAGACCTTAAGCGACTCAGAAATTACTTAGTTGCTTGGCCTAAACGCCATCTGTGAGCACTGAAGCAAAAGAGGAACATTTTCCATATACTAAGTACTTGAGTCACACTATGGTGGATTACTCGTGACTGCCTACCGATATCAAGATTCGGTGAATTGGGTCTAGTAGCTGAGACCTTAAGCGACTCAGAAATTACTTAGTTGCTTGGCCTAAACGCCATCTGTGAGCACTGAAGCAAAAGAGGAACATTTTCCATATACTAAGTACTTGAGTCACTCTATGGTGGATTACTCGTGACTGCCTACCGATATCAAGATTCGGTGAATTGGGTCTAGTAGCTGAGACCTTAAGCGACTCAGAAATTACTTAGTTGCTTGGCCTAAACGCCATCTGTGAGCACTGAAGCAAAAGAGGAACATTTTCCATATACTAAGTACTTGAGTCACTCTATGGTGGATTACTCGTGACTGCCTACCGATATCAAGATTCGGTGAATTGGGTCTAGTAGCTGAGACCTTAAGCGACTCAGAAATTACTTAGTTGCTTGGCCTAAACGCCATCTGTGAGCACTGAAGCTAAAGAGGAACATTTTCCATGCACTAAGTACTTGAGTCACACTATGGTGGATTACTCGTGACTGCCTACCGATATCAAGATTCGGTGAATTGGGTCTAGTAGCTGAGACCTTAAGCGACTCAGAAAATACTTAGTTGCTCGGCCTAAACGCCATCTATGAGCACTGAAGCAAAAGAGGAACATTTTCCATATACTAAGTACTTGAGTCACACTATGGTGGATTACTCGTGACTGCCTACCGATATCAAGATTCGGTGAATTGGGTCTAGTAGCTGAGACCTCAAGTGACTCAGAAAATACTTACTTGCTCGGCCTAAACGCCATCTGTGAGCACTGAAGCAAAAGAGGAACATTTTCCATATACTAAGTACTTGAGTCACACTATGGTGGATTACTCGTGACTGCCTACCGATATCAAGATTCGGTGAATTGGGTCTAGTAGCTGAGACCTCAAGCGACTCAGAAAATACTTAGTTGCTCGGCCTAAACGCCATCTATGAGCACTGAAGCAAAAGAGGAACATTTTCCATATACTAAGTACTTGAGTCACTCCATGGTGGATTACTCGTGACTGCCTACCGATATCAAGATTCGGTGAATTGGGCCTAGTAGCTGAGACCTCAAGCGACTCAGAAAATACTTAGTTGCTCGGCCTAAACGCCATCTATGAGCACTGAAGCAAAAGAGGAGCATTTTCAATATACTAAGTACTTGAGTCACTCCATGGTGGATTACTCGTGACTGCCTACCGATATCAAGATTCGGTGAATTGGGCCTAGTAGCTGAGACCTCAAGCAACTCAGAAAATACTTGGTTGCTCGGCCTAAACGCCATCTGTGAGCACTGACAAAGGTTGGTCAGCATCTCGACTGAAATGCAGTCCATCCCTGGCGCTTAATTGTATTTCATACTTTTGACTGCTACTTCAATTAAGTCGATTAATACAACAAACTATAGGCGCTGCTGGTCTCCTGATATTTGAAACTTGAAAATGTGCAGACAACGAAAAAAGGCAGCCGGTAGCGAAAAAATACGAGAGGCGTCCTGAATGATACACGTATTAGCTAAGCTAAGGTAGGCTGCCCGTAGTTGCACTCCGTGATTGGTCGCGTCCAGAATGATACACGTATTAGAAAGCAAGAAGCAAAATTTCTCACAGAAAAGTTGGAATGATATGAAGATATGAAGAAAGCATGTTCTGCAGTTTCCTCAACGTCCGCGCATTCGGGACACGCGGGGGACTCCGCATGCCCAAACTTGTGTAGATACTGTCTAAAACAACCATGCCCTGACAGAATTTGTGACAGGTGGAAGTTGACTTCGCCGTGACGCCTGTTGAGCCACCCGGATAGTTCCGGGATAAGTCGATGTGTCCACCGGCCTTTTGTGGAATTAGAGCATGCCCGCTGCCATGTGATCATCGAGATCGATCTTGTGGTACTCCGTATGCCTCTAGTTCCACGTTGGTTGAAGCACTCTACGTCCTCGCTGATGATGACACCAATAGGCATCATACCCGCTAAGACGCAGATTGCGTCATGTGAAACTGTGCGATACGCACTCGCCACTCTTAAGCACATGAGGCGATAGGTGCTTTCCAGCTTGGCTAGATAGCTTTTGGTACCTAACGCCGATGACCACACCGGCCCACCATACCTGAGTATGGACTGGGCCACGTTGGCTAATAGCCTTCGCTTGCTGCCATATACCGCAGAGCTAACGTGGCTCCCGAACTTGAGCTTGTCGTCGACCATGACTCCCAGAAGTTTTAAGGACCGCGTTGACGAAATAATGCAGTCCCCAACGCTGATATTTGCTTGCTGTACCGACTTGCGATTTTTTACCACGATAACCTCCGTTTTATGATGCGCTAGCTCCAGTTTCCTGGATCGCATCCAATCTTCAACAATGCTTATAGAGTGGGTAGCCGTCAACTCTACCTCTCTGATAGATTCACCATAGACTTCCAAGGTGATGTCATCCGCAAAGCCGACAATCACCACCCCTACCGGGAACTTTAGCTTCTACACCTCGTCATACATGACGTTCCACAACACCGGGCCCAGTATGGAACCTTGCGGAACCCCTGCGGTGATTGGAACGCACTTCTGACCCTCCTCCGTGTTGTAGCATAGCACACGATTCTGGAAATAATTTTCCAGGATTCTGTACTGCGACACCGGCACTTGGACGTTCCGAAGCGAGTTGGCTATGGAGTCCCAGCTAGCACTATTAAACGCATTTCTCACGTCGAGCGTGACAACTGCGCAATAGCGAATACCTGTCCTCTTGCGCTGGATCGCCATCTCAGCTGTCTTAGTGACAGACAAGATGGCATCCACCGTAGATTTGCCTTTTCGGAAGCCGAATTGGTTCCTTGACAGACCGTTTGTACCCTCAGTGTACTGTATGAGTCTGTTAAGGATAACCCTTTCCAGCACCTTGCCGGCAGTATCGAGCAGACAGATCGGCCTATATGACGAGGGGACACCCGGAGGTTTTCCAGGCTTCGGCAATAGGACCAGGTTCTGTCGCTTCCATCTGTCCGGGAAGTGGCCAGCTTCCAGGCATCTACTCATTACTGCCCCGAATAATTCGGGAGCCTCCAGAATAGCCGCTTTAATGGCCATATTCGGGATTCCGTCAGGTCCCGGTGCCTTGCTCACCTTTAGGGATTTAGCGATCTCAATGAGTTCCTCGTTCGTAACCGTTACTTCCTCCCCGACCTCTAAACCGCCGTTGCCCACGTTACTTTGGATGTTCGGCACGGAGGCCGACCATCCTACGCTATGGTATGAGATACTGGAACGTCGGCCGTGGGACGACTCAGCGGCCTGAGGCCAGGGCCTTGGCTCGTGGCGCGGAAAGAGGCCCTCTATGATCCGCTCCAGCATATCTGGCGATCGCTCTGCGGGCGCCATCACGCCCTTGGTCTTTGCCATTACGACCCTGTAGGCATCACCCCACGGGTTCGCATTGGCACTGGCACACAACCTTTCAAAGCAGGCTCGCTTGCTAGCTATTATCCCACTCTTAAGCGCTGCGCGTGCAGCAACTAGTGCTACTCGACATTCTGCTCTGCCCTCGTCCGAACGAGCTCTTTGCATAATTCTCCTTGTACGAAAGCAGGCTCCGCGGAGTTCCGCAATTTCTTCTGTCCACCAGTAAACCGGTGACCTACCATACCTAGGTCGGCTTTTCCTAGGCATGGTGGCGTCACATGCTCGCGACAGCATCTCAACCAAATGATCAGCGTTCGGATCGGGCATATCGCGATCACCGCACTCTCTTCGGATCGCTTCCACAAATACTTCGGGATCGAAGTATGATGTCTTCCATCCACGGGTGGTTGGAGTGCTGGCTCTACCCGCCGCCTGCCGCCTCGTTATCTGACCAACACCATAGCGGACCGCCTGATGGTCACTGTGAGTGTAGCCATTGTCTACCCTCCAGTCTCCTATCAGACCAGGACTGCCGAATGTCACCTCGATGATAGACTCTGCACCATTCCTACTGAAGGTACTAGTGGTGCCGACGTTGGCCAGGTCTACGTTGAGCTTTGCCAGAGCCTCAAGCAGAATCCGACCCCTATGGTTCGCGCGACGACTTCCCCACTCAACCGCCCAAGCGTTAAAGTCGCCCGCCACAACCACCGGTCTTAGACCAGTCAGCACAACTGATACTCGGTCTACCATCCGCGTAAACTGCTCGATCGACCAGCTCGGCGGAGCATAACAGCTGCAGTAGAACACTCCGCCCACTTTGGCAACCGCAAATCCCTCGTCTGCAGTTGACACAACCTCTTGAACCGGGAACCTGCATGTCGTCCATACAGCCGCCATCCCGGACCTATCCGAGACCCAGTTACCGTTTCCGGCAGGGATGCGGTATGGGTCCGAGACGATGGCAATGTCCGTCGACGACTCAGTAACTGCTTGGTGTAACTGCTGCTGGGCCGCGTGGCAGTGATTCAAGTTTAGTTGTGTTACCTGCCCTACGCCCGTGTTTTAGTCGCCGACGCGTCTGCCGGGCACTTTGGGCCTCCTGTTATGTGCTTAGCGTCCCGTTGGCCTGTACATATCAGGCACTTGGGCGGCGCAGAACAATCCTTCGCTATATGGCCCGCACCGCCACATCTTCTACACAGGTGGCTTCTGTCAGGCCCCTTACAGCTCCAGGACTTGTGCCCTCGCTCAAAGCACCTGAAGCAAGCCTCCGGCTGCTGGAACACGCTCAGTGGGCATACGGACCATCCCACCTTCAGCTTGGCCGCCTTCAGGGCTGTATTTCCGTCTACCAGTGGAAGTCTTATAGTTGCTACCTGGGTTCCCGCCGGTCCCTTGCACAGACGAACTGCTTCGGTAGTCACCACCACGTTACATTGCTCCTTGAGAGCTCGTGTCAGTTCGACCGCTTCGGTGATCTCGTCCAGCTTTTTAAGCTGGAGAGTCATCTCAGGCGTTAGTGCGCGGATCTGTATGCCATCACCAAGGACCTTTTCTGCCAGCACTTTGTAGGCAGAACCCTTCTCCGTGGCATCCTTTTTGAGCTCAAGGATCATGTCACCGGTGCGGGAGCGGCGGATACTCCGCACATCCGCGCCAAGACCCTTTAGCTGCTCGTCCCCTCTCATGGCCTTCAAGACTTCTGCATAACTCAGCCCCTCTGTTTTGAGGATAAGGGCATCGCCTTTGCTCCTCTTTTTTCTGGCCACTTTCGGTGGAGTTCGATCCTCCTCCTTCTTCCTGGCCTTCCTCTTTTTCACTGTTTCCCACTGATTGTCGGGCGCTAACTGCATCTTATTGCCCTCGGTGGGTTCCTCCGTTTGCTTGCGACCCTCAGCGATCAAGCGCTTCTTCGGGCCCGTGGGGGTTTCTTCCCCTGGGGACTGCCTTGCGCGCTTAGTGGATACCTTGTTGTCACTGGACTGCTCCGTAGTCGCAAAGGCCACGGTGTGATCAGTCGTTGACAGGCAGGCATCCGTTTGTACACACCTCGATACAAATGCCTTCTCTACCACTTTTACTCGTGCTTCGAGTTCACTGTGTTCTTTCGTCGCAGCACGCATGGTGCCCCGAAGCATGAGCAGACTTTGTTTCAGGTCCTTCGCTAGGGTGCTGCGGCCTGCCACGAACTCGATAATGGCATCGAGCTGATGAGACGCCGCTACCACTCTTGGTAGCATGTCTCTCTTTCCTTCCACTGCTTTTATTAGCGACGGGCCATTCATCGCTGCGTCCGGCGTAGATGCAGTTGGAGCGACAGGTGTGCCGCTTCCCTTTTCGCTTACGCTGGCGCTTCTACTTGTATCCATCGGCGGAGATCGCTGGATACCACCTCTTGCGAACGGATTATCTAATCCGCCCTCGCTCACTGAAGTTACGTTTTTTTTATTTTGATTTTATTATTATTATTCACGAGTTGAGGAGAAAGAAGAGTCCGCCGCATCAAAGCCCCTCATGATGCGGTAAGGGCTGATTACTGTGGGGGGCGCTCTGGTGCTCCACAGGCTCCGTTTGAGGCTGAGTATTTATAGAATCCCCCCCCCCCACCATTCATCCCTCGGCACGGGTCGCATGACACCTTGGATTAGGGGTTTATCCATTTACGTTTTTACTTTTAACCATGGATAACAGCTATTCAACCATCCTCCTTTAGGGGCTTTGGACCCTCTGCTCAGGTTCTCAGTATTTTCAGGTTCATCGAACATGCTTCTACCGAGATCCGTCATTTGCAGGCGGAGAGTTTACACTCAGCTCTCGCATGAGTGCCCCCTTCTCTGTCGGCATACGACCCTAGTTTCCGCCGGTTGTCCGGTTTCCACTAAGGAACGTATCCCGGATGGTACCATGAGGAGGTAGAGATAGGGGTTGCTAAATAAGAGGCTGTGGAACTTCGTGGTAGTTCTGGAGCGCATTATTCAACCATTTACCATCCAGGGGAAGGCTGTGTCTGTACACCCCGATCCGGAGATGACCGTTATAACGTCCACTCCTTCACATTCACCCTCGCAGGGTTTTGCCATTCTTGTTGCTACAACATTTTCCTTCACCGTCCACTTTCCTTGCACCTGTCGAGACGTGTACCGATTCAAAGATGGCGACCGTCATGACTTCCATCTCCTCACGGCCACCCTCGCAGGGTTTCTTGTTGGGCTCAGCACTGCTCCGTCGAGTTCGCTACCACACTACCACTTCATCTATCAAGATGCGAACCGATCCAGGGATAGTGACCAAAATAACATCTATCCTCTCACGGCCGCCCTCGTAGTGTTTCTGTCCAAGCTTGGTTTGCTCCGTCACGCTCGTCACTCCACCGATGCGTCTGTCAAGATTGTCTGCTAATCGGGATTTCGCTAGTTCGCTGGTCGTTTCTCCACTGTCGTTGCAGTTGCAACATAATCTGTGCTACAACGCCGGTGACGGCATTCCACACGCTCTCCTCCCGACACATTTCGCCTACTATGTTCTCCACCGTCAGGGGTGGCATCTCCCTTCGTATCGCGGCAAATCGAGGACATTCAAAAACCACATGCTGTGGTGTTTTTACCGTCTCTCTGCATTCCGGACAGAATGGGATCGCAGCGTGCCCGAACCGGTGCAGGTATTGCCTGAAGCAACCGTGACCCGAGAGAAACTGCGTCAAGTGGAACCCGACGTCTCCATGTTTCCTGTTCAACCAGGTTGACAGAACCGGTATGAGCCGGTGCGTCCATCTACCATTCTCGGCCCTATCCCACTCTTGCTGCCATTTGCTCAGCGACTCTTCTCTCGCCAGCTTCCGGGCTCCTCTGATGTTTCTTCGTCCGTAGCAGCCGTTATCTTCCACGAGCATGATGCTGATGGGGATCATTCCAGCGATAACACATACTGCCTCCGACGATATTGTTCTATATGCACTGGCAACTCTTACAGCCATGAGTCGGAAGGTACTATTCAGCTTCTCGCGATTCCGCTTCGATTGTAGTGCTGCGATCCAGGCTGGACCCCCATACCGCAGTATAGATGATGGCACACTAGCCAGCAGTCTCCGCTTACTACTACTCGGCCCGTAACAATTCGGCATGATTCTGGCTATCGCATTGATAGCCTTCGCCGCCTTCTCGCAAGCGTAGTCGACGTGGCAGTTGAAGTTCAACCGGTCGTCTATCATTACTCCCAGATGCTTGACCGCGCGCATTGAAGTAATAGTGTGCTCTCCGACGGTGACGACTGCATGTTGCACAGCCTTACAGTTGCTAACCAGCAGAACCTCCGTTTTATGGTGGGCGATTTGTAGCTTTGCACCATGCATCCAGTTTTCGATAGTTCTAATCGCCTCTGTCACCAGCATTTCTACCGCCTCCAGTGACTCGCCTGTCACCGATAGCACGATGTCATCTGCAAAGCCGACGATCACCGCGCCTCTAGGCAGCCTCAGAGACAGCACACCGTTGTACATCCCGTTCCAGAGCGTTGGGCCAAGGATGGAGCCTTGTGGGACTCCAGACATAATTTTCATCGTCTTGCGCCCCTCGGCGGTCTCGTAAACAAGCGTCCGATTCCTGAAGTAACTCCTCAGTATTCTGCATAGATATCCCGGGACATGCATTCTGTGCAGCGATTCGACAATGGCCTCCCAACTGGCACTGTTAAAAGCGTTTTTTACGTCGATCGTTACAACGGCACAAAAACGATCTCCTCTTCGCCTCTGTTTGGACGACTTCTCGCCTCTGTTTGCTCGCTCGATCACTGTCCGAATTGCATCCACCGTGGAATTCCCTTTCCGGAACCCAAACTGCATGTTTGACAGACCGTGTTCACCTTCTGTATACCTCGTAAGCCTATTCAGGATTATCCTCTCCAGGAGTTTCCCGCATGTATCCAGTAGACATATCGGCCTGTATGACGCTGGATCCCCCGCAGGCTTCCCTGGCTTCGGCAACAGCACTAGCTTCTGGATCTTCCATCGGTCCGGGAAGCTACCATCTTCTAAGCATTTCTGCAGCACGGTCCTGAACAAATTCGTGAACGCTTGTATTGCTGCCTTAAGAGCCACGTTAGGAATCCCTTCAGGACCAGGGGCCTTCTTTATTTTTAGTTGTCTTGCCACTGCTACTATTTCATCGATTGAGACTTGCAGACCATCAGCGCTAGCCCTCTCTTCTGGACCGTACGGTATTGTTGGCCACATCGTAAGGGCATGCGTCGGAAAAAGTCCCTCCACGATAACCTTCAGCTCATTCGGACACAACTCCCTAATTGTCACAGGACCTTTTACTTTTGCCATAACGATTCGGTACGCGTCACCCCAGGGGTTGGCATCTATTTCTCGGCACAGCTCCTTGAAGCAGTTGCGTTTACTTTGTTTTATCTCCCGTTTCAATGCAGCCCTGGCCACTCTAAACGCAGCGCTACGTTCTTCCCGATCTGCTTCAGTTCTGGCTCTTTGGACGCGTATTGTGGCTCTGAGACAACTAGCACGATGGTTGCTAATTGCTGCATTCCACCAATAAGCCGGTCGCCGCTCTTTTCTCGGTTCCTGTTTTCTGGGCATGGTAGCATCACATGCCCTGACCAATATATCTGTCAACTCGTTCTCATTCAGAATCGATCTTCCACTGTCCACCCTGAGTGCCTCGACGAAAAGATCCCTGTCAAAGGCCGTCGTCTCCCACTTCCGCTCGTAGGTTCTGGCTTTCTGTCTTATCGCCGGATTTCGTCGGCCGATACTAAATTTAATCTCCAGGAGATCGCTATGGGTATACCCTTCGCAGACCCTCCAATTTATGTTCGGCATCAGGGATGGACTGCCAAAAGTGACATCAATGATGGATTCGCGGCCGTCTTTACGAAAGGTGCTAACGGTACCTTCGTTGAACAGTGCAATTTCCATCTTAGCCAGGGCTTCTAACAGACTGTATCCTCTGGCGTTGGTGCATTTGCTCCCCAACTCCACAGCCCATGCGTTAAAGTCTCCCGCAACGATGATCGGCCTTCGCCCGATGAGTTTTTCGGTCAGCGCGTCCAGCATCTGGTGGAACTGCTCCATGGTCCATCTTGGGGGTGCGTAACCGCTGCATACGTAGATCCCGTTGATTTTGACAATCACGAAACCTTCATACGAACTAGAAACCACCTCCTCAATGGGGAAACTGCCCATTACATGTATTGCAGCCATTGCTGCTTTATCAGCTGCTCAGTTACCGTTACCGGGAGGATTTCGGTACGGCTCTGCAATTATCGCGACGTCGCACAACGACTCCGTTGTCGACTGCTACAGCAGTTGTTGTGCTATGTCGCAATGATAGAGATTAATCTGGGTCCCCTCCATCACTGCTGCCCGCCGTCGCCTTTTTATACGCTGGGCATTGGAAGCCTCCCGTCGTGTGGTCATTTCTCTCTGAATTATTGCAGAGCATACACCTCGGTGGCCTTGCGAAGTCGCTTGCAACATGGCCATTCTCGCCGCATTTCCGACACGATCTGGATTTATCCGGACATTCACAGTTACGCGCCTGATGACCGAAGCCCCAGCACCTAAAACAACGCTCCATTTCCTTGGTCACACGAGGGATGGCTTTCAGAACACACACTGATCACCCAACTTTAATTTTACCCTTCATCAGTAATTTGGGCGCTGCTACCGCTGAGAGACGAATCGTCGCCGTCTGCGTCCCACCATATGCCTTTCTGAGCCGGATTCCCATCGGTACGTCGCCCAATTAGCACTGTACCTTCAACGCATTCCTTATCTCCTATTCTGTCGTGATCTCTTCTAGCCCAGCAAACACCAACTCGTATATCAATGTACGAAAATTATCGTTATTGACTTTTAATAAATTCAGGATCGTAAAAATAGCCTAATGAAACGCACACAAGTTTATATTCTATCGTATTTGACGACAACAAGTGATTGACTTACGACTTCCAGTACAGAATTGTATATCATTGTGCAACTAATCGCTTTAAGTCGGATCTTATCGCACACAAAGACTAATAAAGTGGAATTGTTAACGTATATTTTGTAGTACTTATATGGGCTCCAAATTAGTACGCATATGCTGGTTTTGTGCATCAGATACGATTTTTTAGGGTATATATAAGTAGATTTAACCCATTTGTTACTCTGATATGCATATGAAAATGTTTACTGGGAGGTCACTGCACTCGATCACGGTTTCTTGGGAAAGCGCTTTCACGTTTGCTTCGTCTCCAAGTACTTTGGCAACAAGATCCTTCAAAGCCGCGCTCTTAATCGATGGATCCTTTTTCAGTTCAAAAAGCATCTCTCCCTTTTGAGTTCGCCTGGTTCTTATCACTTTCTCTCCAAGTTCCATAACTCCGGGGCTTCTCTGACTTTTCGGAGGATCGCTGCGTACGAAACGTTGGCGTTCGCTTCGACAACCAGAGCATCACCCTTAATCCTCTCCCGCCGACTAAGTATTTTCTGAGTCGCTTGAGGTCTCAGCTACTAGACCCAATTCACCGAATCTTGATATCGGTAGGCAGTCACGAGTAATCCACCATAGTGTGACTCAAGTACTTAGTATATGGAAAATGTTCCTCTTTTGCTTCAGTGCTCACAGATGGCGTTTAGGCCGAGCAAGTAAGTATTTTCTGAGTCACTTGAGGTCTCAGCTACTAGACCCAATTCACCGAATCTTGATATCGGTAGGCAGTCACGAGTAATCCACCATAGTGTGACTCAAGTACTTAGTATATGGAAAATGTTCCTCTTTTGCTTCAGTGCTCATAGATGGCGTTTAGGCCGAGCAACTAAGTATTTTCTGAGTCGCTTAAGGTCTCAGCTACTAGACCCAATTCACCGAATCTTGATATCGGTAGGCAGTCACGAGTAATCCACCATAGTGTGACTCAAGTACTTAGTGCATGGAAAATGTTCCTCTTTAGCTTCAGTGCTCACAGATGGCGTTTAGGCCGAGCAAGTAAGTATTTTCTGAGTCGCTTGAGGTCTCAGCTACTAGACCCAATTCACCGAATCTTGATATCGGTAGGCAGTCACGAGTAATCCACCATAGAGTGACTCAAGTACTTAGTATATGGAAAATGTTCCTCTTTTGCTTCAGTGCTCACAGATGGCGTTTAGGCCAAGCAACTAAGTATTTTCTGAGTCGCTTGAGGTCTCAGCTACTAGACCCAATTCACCGAATCTTGATATCGGTAGGCAGTCACGAGTAATCCACCATAGAGTGACTCAAGTACTTAGTATATGGAAAATGTTCCTCTTTTGCTTCAGTGCTCACAGATGGCGTTTAGGCCAAGCAACTAAGTAATTTCTGAGTCGCTTAAGGTCTCAGCTACTAGACCCAATTCACCGAATCTTGATATCGGTAGGCAGTCACGAGTAATCCACCATAGAGTGACTCAAGTACTTAGTATATGGAAAATGTTCCTCTTTTGCTTCAGTGCTCACAGATGGCGTTTAGGCCAAGCAACTAAGTAATTTCTGAGTCGCTTAAGGTCTCAGCTACTAGACCCAATTCACCGAATCTTGATATCGGTAGGCAGTCACGAGTAATCCACCATAGAGTGACTCAAGTACTTAGTATATGGAAAATGTTCCTCTTTTGCTTCAGTGCTCACAGATGGCGTTTAGGCCAAGCAACTAAGTATTTTCTGAGTCGCTTGAGGTCTCAGCTACTAGGCCCAATTCACCGAATCTTGATATCGGTAGGCAGTCACGAGTAATCCACCATGGAGTGACTCAAGTACTTAGTATATGGAAAATGTTCCTCTTTTGCTTCAGTGCTCATAGATGGCGTTTAGGCCGAGCAACTAAGTATTTTCTGAGTCGCTTGAGGTCTCAGCTACTAGACCCAATTCACCGAATCTTGATATCGGTAGGCAGTCACGAGTAATCCACCATAGTGTGACTCAAGTACTTAGTGCATGGAAAATGTTCCTCTTTTGCTTCAGTGCTCATAGATGGCGTTTAGGCCGAGCAACTAAGTATTTTCTGAGTCGCTTGGGGTCTCAGCTACTAGACCCAATTCACCGAATCTTGATATCGGTAGGCAGTCACGAGTAATCCACCATAGAGTGACTCAAGTACTTAGTGCATGGAAAATGTTTCTCTTTTGCTTCAGTGCTCATAGATGGCGTTTAGGCCGAGCAACTAAGTATTTTCTGAGTCGCTTGGGGTCTCAGCTACTAGACCCAATTCACCGAATCTTGATATCGGTAGGCAGTCACGAGTAATCCACCATGGAGTGACTCAAGTACTTAGTATATTGAAAATGCTCCTCTTTTGCTTCAGTGCTCATAGATGGCGTTTAGGCCGAGCAACTAAGTATTTTCTGAGTCGCTTGGGGTCTCAGCTACTAGACCCAATTCACCGAATCTTGATATCGGTAGGCAGTCACGAGTAATCCACCATGGAGTGACTCAAGTACTTAGTATATTGAAAATGCTCCTCTTTTGCTTCAGTGCTCATAGATGGCGTTTAGGCCGAGCAACTAAGTATTTTCTGAGTCGCTTGAGGTCTCAGCTACTAGGCCCAATTCACCGAATCTTGATATCGGTAGGCAGTCACGAGTAATCCACCATAGTGTGACTCAAGTACTTAGTGCACGGAAAATGTTCCTCTTTAGCTTCAGTACTCACAGATGGCGTTTAGGCCGAGCAACTAAGTATTTTCTGAGTCGCTTGAGGTCTCAGCTACTAGGCCCAATTCACCGAATCTTGATATCGGTAGGCAGTCACGAGTAATCCACCATAGAGTGACTCAAGTACTTAGTGCATGGAAAATGTTTCTCTTTTGCTTCAGTGCTCATAGATGGCGTTTAGGCCGAGCAACTAAGTAATTTCTGAGTCGCTTAAGGTCTCAGCTACTAGACCCAATTCACCGAATCTTGATATCGGTAGGCAGTCACGAGTAATCCACCATGGAGTGACTCAAGTACTTAGTATATGGAAAATGTTCCTCTTTTGCTTCAGTGCTCATAGATGGCGTTTAGGCCGAGCAACTAAGTATTTTCTGAGTCGCTTGAGGTCTCAGCTACTAGGCCCAATTCACCGAATCTTGATATCGGTAGGCAGTCACGAGTAATCCACCATAGAGTGACTCAAGTACTTAGTGCATGGAAAATGTTTCTCTTTTGCTTCAGTGCTCATAGATGGCGTTTAGGCCGAGCAACTAAGTAATTTCTGAGTCGCTTAAGGTCTCAGCTACTAGACCCAATTCACCGAATCTTGATATCGGTAGGCAGTCACGAGTAATCCACCATGGAGTGACTCAAGTACTTAGTATATGGAAAATGTTCCTCTTTTGCTTCAGTGCTCATAGATGGCGTTTAGGCCGAGCAACTAAGTATTTTCTGAGTCGCTTGAGGTCTCAGCTACTAGGCCCAATTCACCGAATCTTGATATCGGTAGGCAGTCACGAGTAATCCACCATAGAGTGACTCAAGTACTTAGTGCATGGAAAATGTTTCTCTTTTGCTTCAGTGCTCATAGATGGCGTTTAGGCCGAGCAACTAAGTAATTTCTGAGTCGCTTAAGGTCTCAGCTACTAGGCCCAATTCACCGAATCTTGATATCGGTAGGCAGTCACGAGTAATCCACCATGGAGTGACTCAAGTACTTAGTGCATGGAAAATGTTCCTCTTTTGCTTCAGTGCTCATAGATGGCGTTTGGGCCGAGCAACTAAGTATTTTCTGAGTCGCTTAAGGTCTCAGCTACTAGGCCCAATTCACCGAATCTTGATATCGGTAGGCAGTCACGAGTAATCCACCATAGTGTGACTCAAGTACTTAGTGCATGGAAAATGTTCCTCTTTAGCTTCAGTGCTCACAGATGGCGTTTAGGCCGAGCAAGTAAGTATTTTCTGAGTCGCTTGAGGTCTCAGCTACTAGACCCAATTCACCGAATCTTGATATCGGTAGGCAGTCACGAGTAATCCACCATAGAGTGACTCAAGTACTTAGTATATGGAAAATGTTCCTCTTTTGCTTCAGTGCTCACAGATGGCGTTTAGGCCAAGCAACTAAGTATTTTCTGAGTCGCTTGAGGTCTCAGCTACTAGACCCAATTCACCGAATCTTGATATCGGTAGGCAGTCACGAGTAATCCACCATAGTGTGACTCAAGTACTTAGTGCATGGAAAATGTTCCTCTTTAGCTTCAGTGCTCACAGATGGCGTTTAGGCCGAGCAACTAAGTATTTTCTGAGTCGCTTGAGGTCTCAGCTACTAGACCCAATTCACCGAATCTTGATATCGGTAGGCAGTCACGAGTAATCCACCATAGTGTGACTCAAGTACTTAGTGCATGGAAAATGTTCCTCTTTTGCTTCAGTGCTCATAGATGGCGTTTAGGCCGAGCAACTAAGTAATTTCTGAGTCGCTTAAGGTCTCAGCTACTAGACCCAATTCACCGAATCTTGATATCGGTAGGCAGTCACGAGTAATCCACCATAGTGTGACTCAAGTACTTAGTGCATGGAAAATGTTCCTCTTTAGCTTCAGTGCTCACAGATGGCGTTTAGGCCGAGCAACTAAGTATTTTCTGAGTCGCTTGAGGTCTCAGCTACTAGACCCAATTCACCGAATCTTGATATCGGTAGGCAGTCACGAGTAATCCACCATAGTGTGACTCAAGTACTTAGTGCATGGAAAATGTTCCTCTTTAGCTTCAGTGCTCACAGATGGCGTTTAGGCCGAGCAACTAAGTATTTTCTGAGTCGCTTGAGGTCTCAGCTACTAGACCCAATTCACCGAATCTTGATATCGGTAGGCAGTCACGAGTAATCCACCATAGTGTGACTCAAGTACTTAGTGCATGGAAAATGTTCCTCTTTTGCTTCAGTGCTCATAGATGGCGTTTAGGCCGAGCAACTAAGTAATTTCTGAGTCGCTTAAGGTCTCAGCTACTAGACCCAATTCACCGAATCTTGATATCGGTAGGCAGTCACGAGTAATCCACCATAGTGTGACTCAAGTACTTAGTGCATGGAAAATGTTCCTCTTTAGCTTCAGTGCTCACAGATGGCGTTTAGGCCGAGCAACTAAGTATTTTCTGAGTCGCTTGAGGTCTCAGCTACTAGACCCAATTCACCGAATCTTGATATCGGTAGGCAGTCACGAGTAATCCACCATAGAGAGACTCAAGTACTTAGTATATTGAAAATGCTCCTCTTTTGCTTCAGTGCTCATAGATGGCGTTTAGGCCGAGCAACTAAGTATTTTCTGAGTCGCTTGAGATCTCAGCTACTAGGCCCAATTCACCGAATTTTGATATCGGTAGGCAGTCACGAGTAATCCACCATAGAGTGACTCAAGTACTTAGTGCATGGAAAATGTTCCTCTTTTGCTTCAGTGCTCACAGATGGCGTTTAGGCCAAGCAACTAAGTATTTTCTGAGTCGCTTGAGGTCTCAGCTACTATACCCAATTCGCCGAATCTTGATATCGGTACTCTGAAACAAAAACCATCGGGTATCGGGGTAACGCCGAAAGTAACGCATAGTAATTTTGACCAGAACACTGCTTAAGCTAAACAGAAATCTCTTCTGCAAAAATTCACTGGTGTGTCCTCTTAATTTTACCCTCTAATATGGTAACAATTACCATGATCCTTGATTTAGTGCAGGCAGTCACGAATAATCCATCTTGTGCGACTTAAGTATCAAGAATATGGTGTCTTCAATATTTCCTCGAGTGCTTTTTTAGTTATTTAGAGCGTGTTGAGCCGAGAATCATAAAATTTTCTCATTTGTCTAGACTTTTAGGTGCTCCTAGCTAGCTATTTCAGTTTAACTTTTCTCATGGCTAGGTTTTCCGAAATATATTTGCTTTCATATTAAGCGCACGTTGGTTGAATATCCCTAAAATGATTAAAATAAGCTATTTGTACCTTACCTCATTTTAATTAGTTTTTATTTTATTGTTTATTTGATTTAGTTTATTGTCCTTTATTTTATAGTCCTTTAACATAATGCTTTGGGTCGACCAACTTAAATACTCTCTGATTTGCCTGGCTGGAGTCAAATATAGGTATCCCTAAAATTGTACTCATAATATTATACATATATAGGATAATGCTTTTGCAGCAATTTGTTTCTTACCTTATTTTTTTATTTAGTTAGTTTTTGATTTGATTTTTTTTTTTGGTTTAGTAATCCACTGTCTGTACTGCAGTAAACATTAATATTTATTTTATTTTTAATTTTGGTGGGTGCCTTCACAACTTTAGTTCTAGTGCTAGCCATTTCAGGCGCTATCTTATATGTGTGCCGCTGTGCAAAAATTGTCAGTTTTGGTGGTTAATTCATGGTGGGTGAATTCACACTGCTATTATAAACGCGGATCTCGCCCACCATGTTTTACTGCCCAACAAAATGAAAGATTTCAAGTTTGAAATTGAAATCTTTCATTTCTTTCGGGTGAGAATCTTGGTGGGCGAGTTCACAGAAGTTGCCAGTATCGCTGTTTTTCTATAGGACTTATTGTGGTAAACATGATGCTAACAATCTGTATCAAGTCTGTGAATCGGGAACTTCGTTGTCAAAGTTGCTCATTGTTATTTATCTGTTCTTTATCTGTGCGCTGGTTGGTGCTGTCATCAGTGCGTTCTCCGCTGTGTTTTTATGCCAGTGAAATGGTTTTAAACGTTCTTTTTCTTTTCGTCCGGATGAATAGAACCCCACAACTGCGCCCTTTTGCACCGATTTTTTCAGAAATTTGAAGCAAGCGAAGTTTACAATCACATTACTTGGCAGCCATAATTGAAATTTTAAACTGGTTGTCAAAGTTTGACAATGAGATTCCCCTTTTGATGAATCTCAGGCACACACACATTTGCATATATAATGTAAATACATTATCTGAACATGTGTGATGTTTACCACGCGCACTGCAGCGACACTGGCATTCTATATATATTGATTATACTGATTCACACAAACACAATTTACTGGGTTTCCAACAAGAAATATGATGAATTAAAAATGTTTGTCCAAAAACGTACATTTTTCAGCTGCTGAAGGCAATCGCCACCTCGCTACTAACGAATCCATCACATTTTTCAGCACTGATTACAACCAGTCTAAAAGTCAAGCACTCAATTGTCACATACCATATTATTCACTATCTTTTTTTTTATTATCTAAGGCTTTGTCACTAGCCGAAAGTTTTATTATTTTCTAACAAAACTGAAAACAAATTCCGAATTGACGGAACCTGTTCACCAGTAGCAGCAGCTGCAGCATAACTGATGAACTATCGTGTTGCCAAGACACTGCTTCGGTTCTGGGAATAAGAATTATAGGTTTGAAATTAACATGCTTTTTTTCAATCTGCTCATAATTCCCAATCCAAATTTCCTAAGTCCATCTCTGAGCAAGCTATCGACTGTGTGATTGATAGCGCTCCAAACCTTCGGGTGGAGCGGTCACTTACACGGGAAAGCTTGTTCGGTCATATCTAAAACAACTTGAGTAAGCTGTCTACTGAGTGGGTGATATCCCTCCAAGTCTGTCGCATCGCGACCAGGACGGACGGGTCGCTCACTTCGGAAAGCTTTCTCAATTATCTGCCAGAGAAACGGTGATGCGATCGACTGGGTGAGTTATATCCCTCCACGTCTGGCGTCTTTCGTCTGGGACGGAGGGATAACTCTCTCGGGAAGGCCTTTTCAAATACAACCAGAAGATTCCTCTGTAAGTAGGATAACCCTCCACGTCCCCGATAGACGGAGGGGTCCCCCCTACAGGGTTGCCCACAGATACCATGAGAAACACAACCAAGGTATTCAGAGCCATATAGGGTATTATACAGTAAATAATGGTTGCCAGGACAAAAGATTGTTAAAAATTGAAAAACTTTTAAAGATTCAATTTTTAACTGACCGAACTTATAAAAAGGCTCAGGCTCGATAAACAAATCATTTGATGTTTGGAAAAGTAAACGATAGTAGTGCGCGAGTATCGTTTTGTGTTTTACTATTTTAAAGAAATATATATATTATCTATTTGATTATTGTCAATATAAGATAAAATGAAGATTATGTCGTGTGTTGTGTGAAATTAAAAGAACAAAAATAGGTAATTGTCAAGTAGTAAAAAATGTATTGTAGAAAGAAAAAAATCTATTGTAAAATCTATATTCTAGTGCTAAGCTATAAAAACCACAGAAAGAGCTAAAAGTGAACAATTCACAAACACGTAACGAAGAAACAAACGTGGATAAAAAGAATTATAAAAGTAATAGTGCCGATAGACAAGGAAGAAAAAGGTAAAAATAGTTTTAAGCAAGTTATAAAATGTGTAAAAGTAGACGTTGAGAGGAAAAGGTCGTTCCGCCAGCCTTAGATAAGCAAGTAGCCTAGATTTAAGCCAAAATTGTCGGGAAAGGGCAAATAAAACTATAAGTTGTATACACAATCTAGAGTTTTACCAACAGCGTCACCGTCCTCTAATTTTATCTTCACCTTGATTGTAAATTTCGTTTGCTAGCTCGAAAGGAGTGTCAGTCCTGATCGTTTATTTTTCTCCTGAAGTGTGGCCTGAATATAAACTCGATCATTTTGTTTCTGGCAGCATTATTCATCGTGAAATTATCCTAATTGTTGGTTTATTCCCAGGTAACCGCTAAGCACTGAATTAAGCTTGAAAGCTGCTCTATATTTGCAAGTTACATGCTGCCAGATATAATTCAGCATTGTCAAAGCATCTTTAAAATGGCATTCTCAATGCTGAATTAATATTTACTTGAAGCACTATATGGAAAGCTGATTAGATGCTCTGAATTGAATTAGGTGGCTTGCCGTCCTAAGACAAAGCCTGTTGAACAACATTTCTCCATGTAACTCGGTTGAGGGCTACCGCTCTCCAATTCCTCGGACACCGAGTACTCTCCGCCAGATCTCGCTCCACCTGGTCTAACCATCTTGCACGCTGCGCTCCTGGTCGTCTTGTTCCTACCGGATTTGAGGCGGACACCATCTTTGCAGGGTAGTTGTCGGGCATTCTTGCAACATGCCCTGCCCATCGCATCCGTCCAGCTTTGGCCACCTTCTGGATACTGGGTTCGCCATAGAGCTGTGCGAGTTCATGGTTCATCCTCCGCCTCCATACTCCGTTCTCCTGTACGCCGCCGAAGATCGTTCTTAGCACTCGTCGTTCGAAAACTTCGAGCACTCGCAGGTCCTCCTCGAGCATTGTCCATGTTTCATGCCCGTAGAGAACAACCGGTCTAATAAGCGTCTTGTACAGGGTGCACTTTGTACGGGGACTTAGTCTGCTCGACCGCAATTGCTTGTGGAGCCCATAGTAAGCACGACTTCCGCTGATAATACGCCTCCGAATCTCACGGCTGGTATCATTGTCCGCCGTTACCAGTGAGCCAAGGTAGACAAATTCATCGACTACCTCAAACTCATCGCCGTCGATCAATATACTACTGCCCAAGCGGTGTCGTTCGGCCTCGGTTCCGCTGGCCAGCATGTACTTTGTTTTAGACGTATTTACCTTTAACCCAATCTTTTCTGCTTCGCGCTTTAGTCTGGTGTACTGTTCAGCCACCGCCACAGATGTTCTGCCGATAATATCCATGTCATCGGCAAAGCAGACGAATTGACTAGATTTGTTGAATATCGTGCCCCGCGTGTTGATATCCGCTCGGTTCATAACACCTTGTAGCGCTATGTTGAACAGCAGGCATGAAAGACCATCACCTTGACGAAGCCCTCTGTGTGATTCGAATGAACTTGACAATCCACCCGAAATCCGAACACAGCACTGCGTACCATCCATCGTAGATTTAATCAGTTTGATGAGCTTCCTGGGGAAGCTGTTCTCGTCCATGATTTTCCATAGCTCTTTCCGGTCGATGGTATCATATGCGGCTTTGAAGTCAACGAATAAATGATGCGTGGGAACTCTGTATTCACGGCCCTTTTGGAGGATTTGCCGCAGTGTAAATATTTGATCCGTTGTAGACCGACCTTCGACGAAGCCGGCTTGATAAGTTCCCACAAATCTATTCGCAATTGGTGATAGACGGCGGAAAATGATTTGGGACAGCACTTTATAAGCGGCATTGAGAACGGTGATCGCTCGATAGTTCTCACAGTCCAACTTGTCGCCCTTTTTGTAGATCGGGCAGATAACCCCATCTTTCCACTCCTCCGGTAGCTGTTCCGTATCCCAAATTCTAACAATTAGTCGGTGTAGACAAACGGTCAGCTTTTCTGGTCCCATTTAATAAGCTCCGCTCCGATGCCATCTTTTCCAGCTGACTTGTTGTTCTTTAGCTGCATGATGGCCTCCTTAACTTCGCCTATCGTTGGGGCTGGCACCACTTCCCCGTTTGCTGCACCGTCGAAATCGCTTTCCCCGCCGCCATGGTTTTCCGCCTGGGCGCCATTCAAGTGTTCGTCGAAGTGCTGCTTCCACCTATCGGTCACCTCACGATCGTCCGTCAGAATACTGCCAGTCTTATCCCGACACATTTCGGCTCGCGGCAGAAAGCCTTTGCGGGATCCGTTCAGTTTCTGGTAGAACTTCCGCGTTTCCTGAGAATTAGATGCTCTAAGCAAGCTTTATTGCCGTTACCGGCATCAAAAGAGATTTTGAACACTGCTCACACTTGCAGGAAATCTCCTTGCGAACGTACGCGTGATAACAGAAAAAATGCTTCCCTCTCTTTTTGTCTTACGCAAAATCCTGCACCGCCGATTGAATAAACATCAACACGAATCTATAGGGCATATGCATACGGATAATATGCAAGAAATATTTCTATATACATGTATGCCATCACATAAAAAGAAAATAAAAGGTAGGTAATTCTCCCAAAGCGCAACTTATGGAAGATATGTGAAAAACAAAATCTTTCCTTATTCCATTCCGCTTTGATAAGCAAATCAAACATCCGAGTTAAGAATTTCGGTAATTTAAGTAGAGCTATTGGCAGCTGACTCGCAACTACCGTTTACAGATCAACTGGTAAAGGCGTTGCCCGGCGTTGCCCTACTCCTCTATTCCTATTCCTATCGACAGATTGGCTGGCGGTTCAATTCTAACCGAAAAAGAAAATAACAAAAAGCAATCTTGAAACGTCAACAAAGTACGCCATATAAGCATATAACAGAGAGGGAAGATAAAAAAGGATGTACAATATATTTTTCGCATTTTTTTATGTTTGACGTTTTCACGTTACGCAACAGGCGTTACGTTTTATGACTTTTGTAAAGCTCCAAGCACTAATGTAGCCGGATATTTCGCCAAAACCGGCTTTCTAGCAGCTTTTTATAGGCATATTGAACTATGCTGCACGATATGGTGTGCACCATAGGCTAATAAAAAGCTAGATTTCTGCTTCTTTAAGTGCTCACTGGTTACTTGGGTTGCCTAAAGGCCTTAACGGCAGTCAGAAAAGCACAAAAACTGTCATTCCGAGTAGTTTAAAGGGCGACACTGCTGAATAATACGCTTATAAAACGTTTAACTCTAATTTATGCATATCGCGTTCGTCTAACAAATAGTAAACAAACCACGAGTGGATGTCAGATGAGTGAATTACGTTGATTCCGGTTCATTCGTGACGTCACCTTGCAAAACCTTATTAATTCGTTCCCATTTTTCGCCGTTTACACCACCTTTCTTCGGCCGTCCACTCTGTCACGCATGGGTCCTCTGGCGATGGGTAGATGAACTGCGGTTGTCTATCGTCGTGCCATTCGTGCCATTTGTTAGAAGAGATGTCGACCAACATTTGAAAGGGGCGGATAAGCCAACTGTCAAACAGAACGAGTGAGAGTTATTTTTTGCTGGAGCAGCATAGGAAAATGAACTCTCACTCGTTCTGTTTGACAGTTGGCTTATCCGCCCCTTTCAAATGTTAGTCGAGAGATACCTTTGACCAAGGATAACTATTTTACTTGACTTTATTATTTCGTCAAATATGGGCTATACAGTGGACCCCCGTTCGTTTGAACGATTCCTCATGCAAACTAACGGGAATATTTCATTCCCCGATCAGATTTCTACCTTAATCGTTGGGAAAACGCAATGTGAAACAGATTGAACACGCTAGATCAGCACAAATAAATCCTGTTTATGTGCATTGTCTGCATAAGCAAATGATGTCATCCCAGTAAACCATTTGGTTTGTATATCTCGATAGCAACTGAGATATACGAAATCATATCTGAACGAAAAAGTTATATTTCACGCCATATAAGAACATATATGTACCAAAGTGGAGGCGATATACGTGCGAAAGCTTTGACAATTATTTGTAATTCTTTTTTGCGTAGTTTTTATAACACGCAACTAAATACTCCTGAATATATGATTAAGATATAATCAAATATTGCAATCGTCTATACTGCTTTATAATTCACAGTCATGAATTGTATATGAAGGCACGCACGACTGCAAAACAACTTATTGTTCACTTCGATTTGACATACTCTAATTATTATACAATTCCAATGTGAAATTTACATGAAAACGATTTATTATGAACTTTCTATTACGATTTTGTGTTATCTGGGATATTGAGTATGACGTTTGAACAAGCGTTTGAACCATTTTTAATTTGCACGTCGTGCAAACCAACGGGGTTCAAATTAAAGTGTTCAGATTAAAAACGGTCAAACGAACGGGGGTCCACGGTATGCGTTAATTTCGTTAATCTCGGCATACTTGGGCTACCATAAGGTCACTGGTTACATGTTGTCACAGACAAACAGACATAACTCTTGGAAGAAAAATCAACAAAAATTATCGTACCTCACATTTAGCCTGAGCACTTGCACCATCTATGATCGACATTCCCAAATATCAAATAGCAACATGGGTGTCCCTCGAAGTAGCAAGTATTTTTCATGGGGAATTCCCCTTCTTTCCTCAAAAAGCGCCACTTTGACCAAAACGGAGACATTCCCAACTAAGCCCAAATTGGAAATGACAGTTTAATCGGTACGAAGAATGGAAAGCGAGTGTTATGTCTGTTTGTCTGTGATGTTATGTAGGTCTTATCGGATATCGGAAACAAATATGAATATGAATATATATGTGTTGTTTATTGATAAAATATGAAGTTTTAAGGTTAAGGCAGCGATAACATCGAATCGCGTCGTTGCAAAAGAGAAGGTAACAATTTGGAAAATTTTGAATATTTGTTGAATAATTTTTGATTTTTGATACCCATCATTGTGTCTATAGGCACAGTACCCGATGTGATATGTCATCGTCATCACAGTTAAGTTTGCAAAACGTTCAAATCAAAGTTCAGTCTCGTTGAAGATTTTACCTCGCGTTTTTCGATCCCTTTCGTGTGCTGCTACACCTCTAACTTAAATCAAAAATATATTTTGAATACGCAATAATTGAGTCAATTGTTATTTAGAAAAGTAATCGTATCAATGTGCGCTCCCAGCCCACTCACAATAGAAACAGTTATTTTTATATTTTCATTTTCATAGTACATCATTTGTTTTGCGTCATCATTTTTTTCAAGTGTTTCGTTGAATTTTTTGAAACCGATAAAATTATTGAATTTGAAAATTTCATTTTTAAGCCGAAGGCTTGGAATCTCTAACATGTTTAATACGGCCTTTTCAACAGATCCCAAACGTAGTTTTCTTTCTTTCGCTAGACCATTGATCAGTTGCGATGTTTCTTCCGCTTGAGAGCAGTCAAGGTTGCAATATCCTACTAAGAGAAGTTCGGTTGCTTTTGTAGCCAGTTCTTCGAACTGCGACTTCAGCGACATTATATCTGGGAATGATGCACCTCGAGTGATCGCTACATTCGGGACGACCGATTCTTGCGATAGCGGTTCCATCTTCTTCAAGGCAAATTTAACGTGATAGAAAAATTGCTCAAGGTTTGTGCAGTTCATTACTTTTGTGTACTGAACAATATTACCCACCGCAGATGTGTTACGTTCGAATGCGTCTCTCAGCTCATCCAGCTTTTCAAAATGTTTATCCAGTGTAACTGCTCTACACGTATTGTTCCATAGAGTTTGAAGATACTCTCTATGATTTGACATATGTGCACGAAGCATACGAAGAAACTTTGAATCAACCAGAATCGGTTTGTAGGCAGCTGGTGTATCGTTGAATGTTTGGATATCAAAACGTACTAAATACTGTATTTCCACCATTCCATCATCGGAGTTCAAATTCGTTATACGGAGTGATTTCTCCGTGCAAATTTTGGTGATCTCGAAAAGAGACCGGATTTTTTCTAGCATAGTTTTGTGTTCGTCTGTATTAGCCACTATCCACTTAAACAACGGTAGCTCATCCATCTGTGAACGAAGTTTATTCATCATTGCGGCTTCCTCCTGGCTCAATACCTTAAGCGCATTAATCAGAGCAAAACATTTTTTTCCTGCTATCTTTATAAAAACACTGTAAGCAGTTCCCAAATCAAAACGATACGCTCCAGCAATAATAATTTTAGCTTCTGCTATTCCAGTGAAATAGTCCAACGACCTTCGAACTACGTCAAATAGCTGAAGCATTTCATTAATTGCTCTACCAAAGTCGGCTTGATTACTTCCCAACTCGTTAGCACGCTTGGAAACCACCTGGAAAATGTTGTCATCTCCACAAAAAGAACGCAGCACTATGAAAGCTTCCTTGAAGCTTGCAGCTATTCCTTGAATCATGTATATGAATTTCTTTAGTTCGCTGTTCTCCATGCTAATCAACATGTTAATTTTATATGAGAATCCGAATATATTGATCTCCGTAAACTCATCATTTACCGTGAACTTTATTCCCTGTTTTACAAAAATTTGCAGCAGTTCCAAGCCAACTTCACGGACTTCATCGCTCACGCCAAACGTGCGCCTAACGTTTTCCATAAAATCCCGAGGAATTCTATCTAGCTCAAAGCAGCTTGCAAAGGAGTTGCATAATCCATCTAGCTGACTGCGTTTAATAAGTCTTTCGGCGTTTGCAAAACTAATAACTTCTTTGAAACAAAAGCACACCGAACATACAAGCGCTATTCGTTGCGAATAGGGTAGTTGTTTCCAATTATTTGCCGAATAAACGACCGTATTAATGATGGCAATCGTGCTGACGCTGGCGCTGGTTCCTCTCATGTATCGACTAGCGGTGGAAAGTCGAGACGCACCTTGTGCGGAGAGTTTTTCCATAGCGGCCAGCTTGGTGACACCGGCCGATGCAAAAGCGAGCAGGTTGGCGGAAACCATCAGCCAGTTCTGGCGCGCTTCCTCATCCTGTCGAAACAAAAAATAAACAACATTAGTCCTTTGTATCTTTATTAAAGTCAATATCGTGGGTAGCAGCGATGTACGAAGAAGGCTTGTAGAAACTAAAAATGGCTATCGAGTGATACTTGCTTACCGCAAATGCATGTAATTCCGATCGTTTAACCAAAGAAGTCGATTTTTAGAAGATTAAAATTAAAAATCCTAGTCAAAATGTTAAGGTAAGCAACCGCTCGCTACTTGGAGTGCCAACATTTGCGAATGCTGAGTGTTAGAATCGCGAAGAGAGTGTTAAGGTACCAGTACACTGTTTGCTTTATCGTCAAATTTTCTTCCTGTCAGAATTTGGGCAAATTTTGGTATTTGACAGACATATTTGTCTTGCCCAGTACACTGTTTGTCAAATTTGATGTCAAAAATTCGATCTGAGACGTTACCCGTGTTACAAAATCAAATAAATTTTGACATATTTTGTGGGGCCAGTACACTGTTTGCAAAACAGCATGAAATTCGTGAGATTATCAAATACAGCCAGAATTCGTTAATTGGGCCACGACTATCGACTCGTGTTCGTGTTAATTGGGCGGACTGACAGTTTCCTGAGGGGTACGCAAATTATTTTTGTTTCTGATTTTAAAAACTTTCATGATTTGGAATCAAGTGGAATACATATTGCAAATGTGGTTAAGTTTGAAATTTGAGTAAAGCTACCAGTACACTGTTTGCTTTATCGTCAAATTTTCTTCCTGTCAGAATTTGGGCAAATTTTGGTATTTGACAGACATATTTGTCTTGCCCAGTACACTGTTTGTCAAATTTGATGTCGAAAATTCGATCTGAGACGTTACCCGTGTTACAAAATCAAATAAATTTTGACATATTTTGTGGGGCCAGTACACTGTTTGCAAAACAGCATGAAATTCGTGAGATTATCAAATACATTCGGCCCGAAAATGTTTGCGCCAGCAGATTTCTGTGCAGATCAAACTGATCAAATACGCAAAAAAAGTACGCTCGGAAAGTGAGGCTATTCACACCTATTCATTTAATAGGAAGCTGAAAGCCATTTTAATTTTTTTAAACACGTTTTAATACAGTCATTATTATTAATTCAAAATAATAAATACAAATTACTGCGGTATGAAAAAATGCAATTTATATACACTGAAATCGCTTTTTACGCGATTTTTTTACGCGACTATTTTTACGCGGTTTTCGGAATTTACGCGGTTTTTTACGCGGTTTTCGGAATTTACGCGGTTTTTTTACGCGGTTTTGATTTACGCGGGACGTATCCTTCGCGTAAAAAGCGACTTGAGCGTAAATTCAATTTCTACATTTAGTGATGTCCGGTAATCGCTCGATTAATCGATTACAGCATGGAATAATCGAATAATTTGTAATCGATTACTGCCGGCACGAGTAATTCATTAATCGAATAGTTTAAATAAGATAAAAAAATGCGAATAATCCCCATTAATCGTTCATAATCGTACGATTAATCGAATAATTTAACGAAATATTCGAATATTTATAGTCGAATACTACTAGCTAGACCGACCGACCGACCGACTAGACCGGAACCCGGACCTCAATTTTCGTTCCGATGTCGAACACTACTACTAGCACGAATACTGAACTAATCGATCAGTGCCTACTCGATCGATTAATCGGTAATCGAATAATTAAAAATTTCGGACATCACTAATATCAATACCAATGTCAGCCGTGTCGCTTTTGTCCAACACCAATATCAGCCGAATTGACCATTTTACGCACCATAACAACATTGCTGATATTGATTTTGCTTCAGAGCTGCCATCAATACACATATTTGTGCATGCATAAATTTGGGACCCTACCGTTTTCTCCGGAGTATTTAATTTTATCGATCTAATCTTTTAAATAACATAAATAGTTTATGGACTACTTTAAAATTCAGCAACATTAGTGGAGCCAGAAATCACAGCAACTGAAATAATTGATGGGTCCCAAATTTATGTATGCACAAATATCTGTATTTGTGGCAGCTCTGTTTTGCTTTCCCGTGGGGCATCTATGGATTGTCAAAGTACCAGCACAGCACAGGGAAAGCGCCACATCAATATCAGCAAGTCAGCATGTCGCTTTGTCACGTAAAATGCTCTTTACATAAAGGCATTGCTTGGTATATAATAAGTTGGGCACCTACTTTTCAAAAGGTCGTAAGCAGATGCCAGATATATCCAACAAACATTTCTGTTGAATAACAGTTAATCAAGCGCTTATTACCCGGTAATCTATACCCCTACTATTCAAGAAAAATGAATGTTTATTTATTTTATTTATTTATTTATTTATTTATTTATTATTCAGTCTTCGACTCAAGTTTGTCGTACAGACAGTTCGTATCTTAAAAGTCTTATTCTAAACACTGACTTAGTTATATTGTAATCATACATATCACAAGTTTCGTTAAATCTTCGGCAACAGGTTTCCAGAGGATTAAATTGGCCATACTGTGTTCGATGATGAACCGTTCGGAAGAAAGTTGATGATCGGGTGTTCCTTGGCGGGACGTTGAACCGCAATTGCGATAACAAGTGCGTGCAGTCGATGTTATTGCTGATAATGTCAAAAATGAACAGCCGTTGAAGCAGCAACCGTCTGGATTCGAGAGTAGTCAGACAGATGAGTTGACAACGTTGTTCATACGGTGGAAGTGCAATGGGATTATTCCAGGCAAGCGAACGAAGTGCGTAGCGGATGAACATTTTCTGGACTCTTTCAATCCTGTTGATGTGGATGGCTTGGTATGGTGCCCAAACTTGAACTCCGTACTCTAGGATGCTTCGTACTAGGCAGCAATATAGCGACTTTAAGCAGTATATGTTGCTAAATTGCTGAGTGTTGCGCTTGATGAAACCTAACACGGAGAATGCTTTTGCCACACATGATGAGATATGCTCCGAGAAGGTTAACTTACTGTCCAATGTAATTCCCAAATCTTTGACGGTCTGCACTCTGTCCAGGTCAGTTGATGACATAGTGTAGTTAAAATAGATTGGATTGCGCTGGCGAGTGAACGTTATGATGTGACACTTTTTAACGTTAGCTTCCATTCCATTTGTTGCACACCATTCCACAAGCAGATCAATGTCTTCCTGGAGTGCGATACAATCATCAACTGAAGTAATCGCACGGAAGAACTTGAGATCATCGGCGAACATAAATTTCGGTGCTTTGAGTAAGCTGCATAAGTCATTGACGAACAAAACAAAGAGCAGCGGACCCAGGTGGCTGCCTTGTGGGACGCCAGAGCAGATATTAAACGGTTGCGACAAGATGCCTCCAATTCGTACAGACGCGCTTCGGTTACTCAGGTATGAAGAAATCCACGTTGTCAACCAATCTGGAAAACCGCTCCGTTTCAGTTTTTCTACGACGAGTCTATGCGGTACACGATCAAAGGCCTTTGAGAAGTCCACATATACAGCGTCGACTTGCACTCTTTTTTCGACGCTACGTACTAGTGAGGAGACATATGACATCATATTGGTAGTTGTAGAACGCTTTTTCATAAACCCATGTTGATCTTCGCTGATAAAATGATGAACGTGAGGGTATACTGCATCCAGGATTAACCACTCTAGGACTTTTGGAAGACTACTAAGGATAGATATTGCTCTGTAGTTCTTCACGTCATGAATGCTTCCGGCCTTATGAATAGGTATTATCGTAGCGGTTTTCCAGCAAGTAGGGAAGACACCTTCGCTGAGAGATTTGTTATAGATGATGCTCAAAGGAGCTGCAAGGGACTCTGCGCAGTTTTTAAAGAGGACGGGCGGGAGACAATCGGGTCCAGAGCCTTTTGAAATATCGAGTGACCGAAGTTTAACAAGGACATCGTTTGGCGAGAATGACAGGTGTGGAATCGATGCGTCAAGCTGAGGTAGACTGTTTAAATAAGATTCTACAAAGGGCGGTTCATCGTTGTTCAGTACCCCGCGAAAAAACATGGAGAAAAGATCAGCAATATCAGTTGGATTTTCAGCAGACTGATCGCCGTGGTGTACAGATTGAGGCACACCGTCCGTTTGTTTAAGGCGTTTCACATAGGACCAAAAATATTGTGGGTTTTGTTGCAGGTCGTTTTGAGTGCGGCTGATATATGCGTTAAAGCTTATTATTCGAAGGGAGTGGTACTGCTCTTCCATTTCGCGCACTTTGAGTTTAGCAGTTGTCGTTTTGGATCGAAAGTACTGTTTTCTCGCTTTACGCAATCGGTTGCGCAAGTTTTGAAGCTCCGCATTCCACCAAGGAAGCTTCTTGTAGCGTCTTGTGAGGTTTTTTGTCGGCACTTTAGCACGTAGCGTCGTCTTCACAATCGAATAAAGCTGCTGAATCGCATCGTCGCATGATAAACTGGTTAGCAGTTGTCTCCAGTTGATTTCGTCGAATAAGGTATTCAAGTCGGCAAAATTACAGCGATTGAAATCATAATCTTGACTCCAGCACTCCGGGACCATATTGATGACTGAGTGGTACGTCAGAACAAATGGGTTATGGTGAGCATCTATTCTGAGTAGCCCTGTAGGAGGCTCCAATAGTTCAAAGCAACCAGTATCGTTCGTGAAAGCCAGATCTAGAATTCTGTTGTTGGCATTAGTGAGTGTGTTCAGTTACTGAAGCCCAGCAGCAACAACATGTTCCACCAAAACAAGTTCTTGGTCAGTAGTAGCATTTGTGGGAAGCAGTTGATGTTGGATGTTGGGTGCATGCATAAATTTGGGACATTATTTTTCCGCAGTATTTCATTTTTGCAGTCTAATTATTGCTATAATGTACATAGTTTATGAAGTACTAGTACGTATTATAGAGATTGCTGACATTTACCGCACGCACAGTTCGCATTTGTTTGTTTTTTTTTTCGCTGCGAAAAATTTTTCACGATGCACACAAACCACTGTATTAGTCGCACATTAGCAATCCTGATACCGTCCGTTATTATGGCAGATGGTGTAAAAAGCTGGATAGCGCATCACTGTGCGATTACAGCGCACTACTTGCGACACACAAAACCAGAATAAAATTGAATGTCACACAGCTATCCACCTATTCGCGTGCGTAATGACGGCTACTGGATACAACTTTCAGAAAACGTTAGCATGCTTTTGGCAGCTTTATTCACATTAAGTTAATATTTCCAGCCTTAATTGTCGTTGTAGAACTTTCAAGCATACGTGAGCGGAGTTCCCAAAAGCAAATAAACATTGTCGAAAAGCGTACCCACAGTAGAATCAATATATATAGAATGCCAGTGTCGCTGTTTTGCTATAGGACTCATTGTATCATACAATCTGTATCAAGTCTGTGAATCGGGAACTTCATTGTCAAAGTTGCTCATTGTTATATATCTGTTCTTTATCTGTGCGCTGGCTGGTGCTGTCTTCAGTGCGTTCTCCGCTGTGTTTTTATGCTAGTGAAATGGTTTTAAACGTTCTTTTTCTTTTCGTCCGGATGAATAGAATCCCTCAACTGCGCCCTTTTACATCGATTTTTTCAGAAATTTGAAGCAAGCGAAGTTTCCAATCACATTACTTGGTAGCCATATTTGAAATTTCAAACTGATTGTCAAAGTTTGACAATGAGATTCCCCTTTTAATGAATCTCAGGCACACATACATTTGCATATATAATGTAAATACATTATCTGAACATGTGTGATGTTTACCACGCGCACTGCAGCGACACTGGCATTCTATATATATATTGATTATACTGTACCCACTAGCCGCCATTAAGCGCGCGAAAAGGTGGATTACGGGTTTCAACTACAACAGCAATATTAATATTGCTAGTCGAATAGAGTCGGTGCAACGGAGGTTTATCCGCTTTGCCCTCCGTAGGTTACCATGGAATGACCCGTTCTGGCTACCAAGCTACGAACAGCGCTGCAGATTAATCAACTTGGACACCCTGCTAACACGTCGGGACGTAACTAGAACCGTCTTCGTATCAGATGTTCTGACATCTCGGATTGACTGTCCTTGGTTTCTATGAAGACTAGACATCTTAACTCGGTCTCGCTTAACGCGGAATAATTTCTTCTTGCATATACCGCATCGGAGAACTAACTACAGTACTTTCGGTACTGTAACCGGCTTACAACGGAACTTCAACCGTTTTGTGTCCTATTTCGACTTTGACGTCAGCCGCAACGTGTTGAAAACCCGATTTAGAGCTCTTGCTATTAGTTTTTAAGTAGTCAGTAGGATAGAAAAATCTGTTGACTTTTAACTAATAAACAAATAAACCAATATGGCCAACAATAGTTTTTAGGTATCGACCTTTACGCGTGCGTAATGGCGGCTAGTGGGTACAATTTTCGGAGAACGTTAGCATGCCTTTGGCAAGTTGATATTTCCAGCCTTAGTTGTTGTTGTAGAACTTTCAAGCATACGTGAGCAAATAAACATTGTCGAAAACTGTACCCATTAGCCGCCATTAAGCGCGCGAAAAGGTGGATATGCATACAATTATTGTTCATATTTTCTAGTAAATTATCAATGTTAACAGAAACAGAATGTAGCCTTTCGATCCTGAAATGAACGTTTACATGCTGACTATTTATTTACTAGATATACTAGAATAATGTTTCACATATGTAGTATTATATACGTGGTAGTGCCTAATTTTAGAGAGTATTTAAGGTGAAATTAGTCGTCATCGATTCTGCCAATTTCAAAAGCAGTTTTTTTGTTTGAAACAAAAATTCTGTTCATGAAAATATATTCGCTGTGTTCAGATTGGCAAGAAGAAGGCAGTATTTATATTTTTACAACCAGACCCCAGCTATTGGGTCCAAAAACTGCTTCCGAAATTGGGCTCTCCGACGAAAAGTTATTGACTGCTAATTTCCCGTTAAACAAATCATGTTCGAAAAACAGGTCTATTAAGGGATTTCCTCATTATTCATAATCTTTTTAACTGTTCACTATTGATTTAATAATGTCCTGATTTATTCCAGTGTCATTTCCTTTGCAAAACTTCCTTTCTGCACGATTTTTCCTGTACCAAATTCGATTTTGACAGCAGTTCAAATAATAAACATTGTGAGCTTTTTTGATAAGTTTCAAGCAAACAAACCGGCGAACAGCGCAAAATGTTACGAAAACAAATTTAATTTGATTGGCATATTACACTGTTTTACAAACCGCCAAATTTTATTGGAAAAGCTCGGCGACATTTTGAAAAATAAAATTTGTTCGAATATTTGGTTGGGTCAGTACACGGGTTTTCAAATTTATTTGATGAAATAGATCAAATATTGGATGATTCAGCAAACAGTGTACTGGTACCTTAAGTAAACATTTCGGTCTGCTGTCTTTGCATTCAAGTATGATGCTTAATAATCGACTGTTGATATGACTAGTTCGTTTTTAAGCAGACAATGGCTGTATCGCCGGGAATAACAGCGACAAAACGCAAATATACCACATTACCTCTAGCTACAAAGTTAGATGTAATCTGTGACGTTGAATCCAGCGGATTATTCCATGAGCAACAATAAATATAATTTTGAATCGCATCTCTAGACCCCTCAAATGATTCATTTTGACAGTGAATTTTGACATTTCCGCCCAACTAGCGAACGCCCAATTAACGAACCGCCCAATTAACGAACCACCAATTAGCGAATCTTTGCTGTACATTCGGCCCGAAAATGTTTGCGCCAGCAGATTTCTGTGCAGATCAAACTGATCAAATACGCAAAAAAAAGTACGCTCGGAAAGTGAGGCTATTCATTTAACAGGAAGCTGAAAGCCATTTTAATTTTTTTAAACACGTTTTAATACAGTCATTATTATTAATAGACTAATCTCAAGTTTTTAGTCTTGACCTTGAAATGCGGTCATACATATATATTAATATTTTTTGAAACGATGGTTCTACAATTGATGAAGGGACGGTAGGGAAAGAAATGAAATTTTTTGGTGAAGGTGGGGAAGAGCGGAAAGGAAGGGGGGGGGGGTATTGGTAGCTATGCTTGACAAGTAGTCATTTTGACTCCTACCTTTTGTCCAATACTGGAAGGTGCATGAGTCGAACCAAGCTGTAATCTGAGATTACAACCGGATTCGAACCCACAACACCCGCCAGGGCATGTGGTGCCCGCGGTTTTCGGAATTTACGCGGTTTTGATTTACGCGGGACGTATTACTTACTTACTTATGTGTCCACGTCCGCCGGTCCGGCAGAACAAAGGGATGAAATTAGAGATCTCCACTGCTGACGGTTACCCGCCATGGCTTTTACCTGTCGCCAGGACAGGTTCTCGTCCACAGCCCGGATGTCGTTGGCTAAGCTCCGTCTCCATGAGCCTCTGGGTCTGCCTCTTCTACGCTGTCCTTGTGGATTCCAGTCGAGTGCTGCTCTGCAAACCTCGTTCGCTCCTTTCCTCAAGGTGTGTCCGATCCACTTCCACCTACGCTCACGAATTTCTGTGGCTATCGGCCGTTGATGACACCGACGATGGAGTTCCTCATTGGATATCCAATTATCAGGCCACCAGGCACGAATAATATATCGTAGGCACCGGTTAATGAATACCTGCAGTTTTTGCGTTGTCTCCGCTGAGACGCACCACGTTTCGCAGGCATACAGCAGTACGGATTTAACGTTTGAATTAAAGATTCGGGTTTTCGTACGTAGAGTGATCTGGTTTGAGCGCCAAATGTTTCGCAGACCTGCAAAGGCACCCCGCGGGACGTATCCTTCGCGTAAAAAGCGACTTGAGTGTAAATTCAATTTCTACATTTAGTGATGTCCGGTAATCGCTCGATTAATCGATTACAACATGGAATAATCGAATAATTTGTAATCGAATACTGCCGGCACGAGTAATTCATTAATCGAATAGTTTAAATAAGATAAAAAGTATAAGGGTCCATGCCTAGTGGCACGGGCGCAGGCTTGAAGTAGGACTACGAATGTAGCGCAATTCGTCTCCCAATGCTAAAGCCGGTGATTTTTGTATGAAATTCATATATAGATGCTCAAGTTGCGCATTAAAGAATTGTGTTCTTACATGTGAGAAATTCATAATTTCAACTCTTCAGCTAATTTATATGGTGGACCTGAAAAGGTCCGTTCATTAATCTCTAATTCTCAAATTTCTGACTCGTAGTGTCCATTGTCAACTTTCGTCCTTCAGATGGGCCCCACCAATTTAAACCCTTTGCTTCCGCGACCAAACTTTGGGTTTTCTAGCATATTTAATATTCTATTATAGCAGCTTATTGTCAATTGCAAGTAAAATTGTACCATCCAAAGAGCGATATCGCTCATAAAGTGCTATTTTGCATTAAATCGTTTCGATCTTCGGCGCACTTTTTCGTTATCTTCCAAGCAATAAGTGCGCCGAAGAGACCGAAACGATTTAAGCTAAAATAGTACTTTTATGAGCGATTGCGCACTTATTGATTGGACAATTTTCCTTGCAATTGACAATAATAGATCGATGTTTCGAATCCAACACGGTCGGCGTAATTTCCACTCCACACCAAACAATAATCGGCTGCTGCCGAGTTTTACCACCTTTGCCGCGTCCGGATCCGGACAGGGAGATAAAGTCGTAACTCTCATTATTATTTGTAACCCAAACAACGCGAAAATGATGCCGTTCGCAAAATCAATTCAACTGCTTCATATACTTATTCAGTAGTTCTTAAAAGAACTGATTGTTTTCTAGCAGCTGTTAATAATACAAATCGAAGAAATTTACTGCTTGGCAGCAGCTTTTTTCGGACCGCATTCTCCGTTAGAACTTCTTTTGGCTTTGGAGTTTTCGAAGCCTTTGCTATGGTCTTTATTGACTTATAGCGAATTCATAAATTAACCTAGGTTCGTGCTAACTGGTGTTATGTATGCACTCTACTCGATTCTAATCCACAAATTTTTCCGAGTGTGTACTCGTTGACTTGTCATCGTTCAGATGGGAGTAAGATATTAAACCACGCGTCACGCGTCATGCGAGTTTCTAAATTTCGCGATCCTTGTAATAAATAAAAGTAATGTTTATTAGTAAACGTTCCGTGTAGTATTTCATTAACGACTAATCACCCACATACCCGACAATTTGGTGTCAGAAGTGGGATTAGTCGAAAAACTTCTCTCGCTACAGAAGTAAGGTTAGAATCGCACCGAAGCGCATTCTTCTCGCGGTCAAAAATGGCTACCGCAAATCCCGAGTTTATGGAGGCTCTGTCCGCAATGATTGCACAAGCCCTCCGCGCATCGATTGGAAGTGCCGTCGCCGCACACGCTCAACAGGTTCCGGTAGGAGACGCTGCTGCTCCATCACCGAAAGCTCCTCCGTTCACAGTACAGGAGTACCGGTCATCAGAAGGAACGACCGTCGCTGATTATTTCAACCGTTTCGAATGGGCCCTACAGCTGAGTGGCATCCCGGAAGCCCAACACGCAAATTTTGCCCGTGTCCACATGGGGGCTGACTTGAATAACGCCCTGAAGTTTCTCATCTCTCCCCGCGATCCAGCAGAAGTTCCCTACGCAGATCTACGCACGACCCTTGTCAACCACTTCGACCGGATACGGAATAAGTTCGTCGAGAGCGTCAAATTCAGGAGCATCGTTCAGCAAAAGGGCGAAACCATCGCACAGTTTGCCCTCCGGCTGAAGCAGGGTGCTGCCTACTGCGAATACGACCAGTTTCTAGACAGAATGCTCATTGAACAGTTCCTGCATGGGCTCGAAGCAAGAGACGTATGCGACGAGATCATCGCAAAAAACCCGGATACTTTCAACGCTGCGTACACCATCGCGCACTCCTTGGAAGCGACCCGGAACACGACCCGAGAGATCAATACTAGCACACCACCGCCAGCGTACCCCGAAGCTACCAACAAACTTGGCTACGAGAAGCCGAGAACAAGGAAGTCGCCTCAATCTCGTCAGCGATTGCCACTCTTCCAACAACGAACGCAAGCTCACCCGAACATTGCTGGTGAATCCCGTCCCTGCAACGGCTGTGGCGGACAGCATCTGAGAAATCAATGTCGGTTCCGCAACGTCTGGTGTAACGCCTGCGGCAAGAAAGGTCACATAGCCAAAGTCTGCCGATCCGAGAAATCTCAGAATTCTTCTACTGATCTGGTGGAGTCCCAAGAAACGCCGACTTCGTGCAGTCCCTCCATCAAGTGCTCAACGTCTCATCCACCGGAAAGAAACTCATCGATGTCGAGATCGATGGCCGCCGCCTGCAAATGGAGCTGGACACCGGAGCGCCGTGTGGAATAATAGGAGAAACACAGCTTCGAATCATCAAGCCGAAGTTTTCGCTGCTGTCAACGAATCGGCAATTCTCCAGTTACACTGGACATCGCATCCAGTGCCTTGGTCGTCTCCCTGTGCAAGTATCCATCGGATCTACATCGCGCAGACTAAACTTGTACGTCGTGGCCGGAAAATCCGATTCTCTTTTCGGGCGCGAATGGATTGTTCATTTTGCTAAACAGATCAATCTGAACAGAATGTTCTCTGCAGATCAGTCCGTCAACTCACTCACGAGCACCGAACTTACTCCGGATCAAGCAGCTCACTTGTCGCAGCTTTTGGACAACTTCGACAGTATCTTCAGCGACATCCCTGGAAAGCTCGAAGGACCACCTGCGAAAGTGCACCTGAAACCAGGGACATCCCCGGTTTTCGCGAGGGCTAGAGACGTGCCTCTTGCGCTGCGTGATCGGTATGCAGCCGAGATAGATAAGAAACTAGCCTCCGGATTCTACGAGAAAGTTGACTACTCCGAGTGGGCATCGCCAACCCACATCGTCATGAAAAGGAACGGAAGTATTCGGATTACCGGTAACTATAAACCGACCGTCAACCCAAGTATGATTATCGATGAACATCCGATACCGAAAATCGAAACGATCTTCAACAAAATGAAAGGAGCCGCCTTGTTTTGCCACTTGGACGTAACGGACGCCTACACTCATCTCCCAGTCGACGATGAGTTCCGTCATGTGCTCACTCGCAACACTTCAACGCACGGGCTCATTCGTCCCTCAAGAGCCGTATATGGGGCTGCCAACATCCCGGCAATTTGGCAGCGACGCATGGAATCCATTCTTCAAGGACTGGATCACGTTGTCAGCTTCTACGACGACGTCATCGTATTCGCTAAGAACTTCGACGAGCTCCTGCTAGCTCTTACCGCAACGATGGACAGGATGAAACAAAATGGTCTACAACTCAACCGTACGAAATGCATCTTCGCCACGTCATCGCTCGAATGCCTAGGTCATCGGATCGACCGCCACGGCTTGCACAAATCGGATAAGCACGTTGAAGCTATACGTGACGCACCACGTCCGACCACTCCGGAGGAATTACAGCTATTCCTAGGTAAGGCAACCTACTATAGTGCGTTCATTCCCTATCTTTCTTCAAGGGCTAGAAGTTTACGCGACATGTTGCTAACCGATCCATTCGAAAGGACACCCGAAGCAGACAGGGCCTATCAAGACTTAAAGCGGGTTCTGGTCTCACCCCAAGTGTTAATGCAATATGACCCTTCTCTACCGCTAATTCTTGCAACGGACGCAAGCAAAACTGGTCTTGGTGCCGTTCTCTCACACCGTTTGAGCAATGGCATGGAGCGACCGATAGCATACGCCAGTTGTACAATGTCCGCCACCGAACAACGGTACCCACAAATCGACAAAGAAGCTCTCGCCATCGTTTGGGCGGTAAAGAAATTCTTCCACTACCTATACGCGCGTAAGTTCACGCTGATTACGGATCATAAGCCGCTTACGCAAATCCTCCATCCAGAAAAATCACTCCCTACGCTGTGTATTAGTCGAATGGCAAACTACGCCGATTACCTGGCTCACTTCAATTTCGACGTGGTCTACAAACCAACCAGTCAAAATACGAATGCCGACTACTGCTCCAGAATCCCAAGCCAAACGGTACAATCTGATGTCAATCGCTTGTCTCTCCACGAGGGAAGAAATAACGAAGACGAGTTTGAACAGTTTTCCTTGCATCAGATTCAGCAACTGCCAGTGCGAGCGGAACACATTGCACGTGAGTCACGAAAGGACACGAACCTTGGAAGGATCATTCAAGAACTGGAATTGGGACGAAATTTAATGCAGCTGGGTCACAAGGCACCGGAAGCAAAATACACCCTAGTTGCTAACTGTCTACTCTTTGAGCACCGTGTTGTCATACCACCTACTCTTCGGCAAACGATCTTGAACGACCTTCACGTGGGACACATTGGAATCGTCAAAATGAAGGGATTGGCACGTTCTTTCGTATACTGGCCAGGGATAGACGCCGACATCGAAAACACGGCAAGATCCTGTACGGAATGTGCACAACATGCATCAGCACCACCGAAATTCAACACACATCATTGGGAGTACCCGAACGGTCCATGGGAGCGAATACACGTCGACTACGCTGGCCCAGTGGCAGGTTCGATGCTGCTAATCGTCGTCGACGCATATAGCAAGTGGGTCGAAGTTAAAATCACCAACTCAACTACAACTGCTGCCACGATCAGTCTTCTCGATGGATTGTTTGCCGCCTACGGAGCACCAATAACAGTTGTATCGGACAACGGTCCTCAATTTACTGCCGAGGAATTCAAATCGTTTCTCCAGCGTAGCGGAGTAAAGTACTACAAGCTCTCTGCGCCCTACCATCCCGCAACAAACGGACAAGCCGAGCGCTACGTCCAGACTGTAAAAAATGCACTTAAGTCGATGGGATCAACCAGCAATACTCTGCAAGCCAACACCAACGAATTCCTGCAGCAGTATCGAAAAGTTCCTCATTCCGAAACCGGAGAATCACCAGCAAAGTTATTTCTTGGTCGAAACATCCGAACCCGGTTGGATCTCGTCAGACCACAGGATGTCAGCACGAAGATAGCGGAAAAACAACGAGCAACATTTGACTCGTCGTTTCGTTCCTTCACACCGGGACAACACGTCTACTGCCTGTCGGGAAATCCTCGAATGGACAAGTGGATCCCAGGAATTGTATCTTCTCGTCAGGGAGATCTCCACTACGACATTGTTTACGAAGGAAAACATCTAAAACGTCATGTTGATCAAATTCGACGTTTCCACGACAACGAGTGCAGCCAGCAGTGCACTCAGTCTCCAAGTGAATCAAGCTCGAATAGAACCCTACAATTTCCACCGAATGGAACAGGTGAGGCATCTCGTCATACACATTTTTATCGAGATATCGTGACGTCACCGCAATTCGACCGAGAATCAAGTTCATCGTCAGAATCGTCGTCTGAGGGATCCGACACACCAAATGGACGGTTCTTAACACCGAATAGCAGTCCAGGCCGGTCAATCGAAGGCTCACCACCAGTATTGCGTCGTTCGGAAAGACAAAGTCGTCCACCGCGTCGATATTCTCCATAGTTGAAATTTCTTTCGCAGAAGGGGGAGGAAATGTTATGTATGCACTCTACTCGATTCTAATCCACAAATTTTTCCGAGTGTGTACTCGTTGACTTGTCATCGTTCAGTTAGGAGTAAGATATTAAACCGCGCGTCACGCGTCATGCGAGTTTCTAAATTTCGCGATCCTTGTAATAAATAAAAGTAATGTTTATTAGTAAACGTTCCGTGTAGTATTTCATTAACGACTAATCACCCACATACCCGACACTGAAACCCGAAATTTATGAACGATACGGGCAGTTTGACAGATCGACCCGTAAACCGTAATGCTAGACAGTTTTAACCTGCGCTTCAAACTGAATGCTGTCAGTTTAACCGAAATGCAATCTCGGTTAATTTATGATCGCTTTGACAGCACTTCGATTAAAACTGAGTGCTAATCGACCTGAGCCAGGTTAATTTATGAATTCGCTATTAGTAATCTTGCTTCTCACTAGCAAGTTTGGTAGGCGAACGAACCGGAAGCGCCAGTTCTTTGTTTGGACCAGCTTTCTCTTGTTGAAAACTAATTTCAAAGCCTTTTTCACGAATGTGTCCAGCCTTGAAACGTCACTATTGTAGCTGGCGGCTTCGGTTTGTTGGCGTCTCGCTTAGTGAATTTTGATGTCTTCGTTGCCTTATTCCGGGGAAGTAGCAATAGCAACAGCTGAAGCTCAACGATTTTTGAGCGGATTCTATAGAGCGTAAATTAAATACAATCAAACTTTGATCCCTTTGATTTAAAGGGAATTTAATCCACAGCTCTTCTCCTATATATTTCTGTCATCCGTGTTAGGGAAGCACTGGCGTGGGAAGGCAAAAATAAGATTAAAGCAACGTCATGAGTTAGAAGACCGCATGGTGAGTCACCACATATTTATCGTTTTATAGATCAAATCAGAAGAAATTCTTCATGATTTAAAGAATCAGCGACATTTGGAAATTTAAGTAAAGAAATTTAGTATGCAGAAAATTTTCATCTCTTCATAAACAAATTCGTTCGTCCTAAAAAGGACGGGTGTGGTAAATTATGTGGTTGAAAATCCGGCCAGCAGAATGGCTTGAATGTTTGAAACAGCATCTCCCAGGGCAATGGTGACAATGGTTACCGGGCAGAGCATTTTCCATTGATTCAAGCTCTTCCGCTCCCGCAACCAAATATTCTAATATAGCAGATAACAGATCGATGCTCCGGTACCAATGCGTTCGGCGCACTTTACACCGAACAATGATCCGCTGCTGCTGCGCTGCGTTTTACCAGTTTGCCGAGTCCAGTGAGGGAGATATAATCGCAACTCTCTGCTGTCTGCTCTGTACCGTACCGATGTCAATGCGAAAATGATGCCGTTCGCCGGCTTACTTCTGATTATATACCAGAGCAAACGGCAGCAAGTTGTAAGTTGTAACAAAGGCGGATCAACGTAGGGCAGAGAATCATAAACACGAAAGAAAGGCGGTACAACGTACAACGAAACCGTACATTGTTTGAACAAAACCGGTGTCCGGTGCTTCCTTAATGAACAGCTACCAGTTTCTGCAGAGCAACCTAATATGAAGCATCGACATCCTCTTCATGCCACCGAAAATCAGTGGAAAGGCCGCAAAGCGCGATAGGAAAAAGACAGAAATATTCTTCCGAAGGTTTGTCTTAATACAGTTTAAACATGTAATTTCTGACAGGCTCGTACTTCGAACGCTCATACTAAACTGCCAACATCACTTTAAAATGTGAGAAAAATCAATTTTACTGCTTCGTATACTTTTATTCAGTAGTTCTTAAAAGAACTGATTGTTTTCTACCAGATATTAGTAATGCTAATCAACGAAATTTACATCTAGGCAGCAGTTTTTTTCGGGCACCTTCTCCGCTGGAACGACTTCCTTTGACTCTGGCTTTCGGTGCCTTTGCTACGGTTTTCATTGGCTTAGTAGATTTTTGTTCGGGGGTACCATCGCATATTTACTAGTACAGCTTTAATCGGAGCCGCCTTTGCAGCAGTTAGCAAAGATAAATTGTTTTCGTCCGTTTTATCAACCTTGAACGAATCGGAATCGCCTGTTCTTTTTGTTTGGACCAGCTTTTCGACAGCTAATTTCAAACCCTTTTTCACGAATGTCCAGCTTTGGAACGTCACAATTGTGGCTAGCGGCGATTTACTTCTAACGGCTTGCAGCGAGGATCCATTGATTTTACTGGGTATTGATAGCAGCAAAAACCATATCGTTCGCTGGCGGACGAGTCGGTGGCTTCTTCGGGTTGTTGGCGTCTTGCTTGGTGAATTTGAATGTCTTCGATGCCTTATTCCGAGCAAGCAGCAACCGTTGAAGCTCAACAATTTTCGAGCGGATTCTATAGAGCGTAAGCGTAAATTAAATACAATCAAAGGTCAGCTTAACCCATAGCTCATTTCGTATATATTTCTGTCATCTGTGCTAGGGAAGCATTGGCGTGGGAAGGCAAAAACATGAAAATAATGAAATAATGAATATCCGTCTAAAATTTTCTCAATTATTAAACGTTTGTTTGGAAAACATGGAATCTATTGTATTGTTATGGATTTTTTGAAAAATTTCCAATCGATTGATACCAATATCTCTAGAATCTGTTGACGGATGACTGAGTTATAAGCGTGCAAACCATAACCACTTTTCGTTACATGTTCCCTTTTCGTTTTTCTAAAGTGCACCCCAATATAGAAATCAAAGAAGTAGTCCTACTTCAAAAATGCGAATAATCCCCATTAATCGTTCATAATCGTACGATTAATCGAATAATTTAACGAAATATTCGAATATTTATAGTCGAATACTACTAGCTAGACCGACCGACCGACCGACTAGACCGGAACCCGGACCTCAATTTTCGTTCCGATGTCGAACACTACGACTAGCACGAATACTGAACTAATCGATCAGTGCCTACTCGGTCGATTAATCGGTAATCGAATAATTAAAAATTTCGGACATCACTAATATCAATACCAATGTCAGCCGTGTCGCTTTTGTCCAATACCAATATCAGCCGAATTGACCATTTTACGAACCATAACAACATTGCTGATATTGATTTTGCTTCAGAGCTGCCATCAATACAGATATTTGTGCATGCATAAATTTGGGACCCTACCGTTTTCTCCGGAGTATTTAATTTTATCGATCTAACCCAAGGAACAATTTTTGCTTATTAAACGTTTCACCGACAGCTTTTATTCAGCACATGCTGTATAGCTGCTTTTAAAGTACCAGTGAGCGACACGCCCTGGCAGGTGTTGTGGGTTCAAATCCGGTTATAATTTCTGATTACAGCTTGGTTCGACTCATGCACCTTCCAGCATTGGACAAAAGATAGGAGTCACAACGACAACTTGTTAATCATAGCTACCTATTACCCCCCCCCCCCCCCCCTTCCTTTCCACCCTTCCCCTTCATTCCCGGAAAAAAAAGTCCTTCTTCATTACTTTCCCTTACCGTCCCTTCATCAATTGTAGAACCATCGTTTCAAAAAAAAAAATTATTATATATGACTGACCGCATTTCAAGGTCATGACTAATGTCACGAGTTTGGTCAGTTTAAGTTTGTCAAGCGTGGAACAAAAATGGGCTAAAATACATTTAAGCGCTGAAGAGTAGTTTCTTAAATCATGTTTGGCATCTGCTGTACAAGATTGCTTTAGAAGTATTTATTCTGCACATGTTAAACATTTAATAAACTATTTGTGCTAAAGTATTTCGCTTATACCACCAGCAATACAAGCAACATAACACACTCACAACGCAAAATTTTTTTTCTCTTGAATATTGACGACGGTGAGCGGTGCTACTGAGTGAAATTCACTGGAAACTGGAAATCCAGAACTTTCGGCTAGCTGCGAACATTGTGTGCGATTCTTCAGTTAGTTAGCAGTGATGTTATTAGTTAGCAGCAGCAGTGATTAGTTAACAGCAGAAGTGGTTCGTGCCAGTACCGCAGAGGAATAGTACTTTGTACTTTGAATTGTCACCCCGTCATTAGTTTAAGCAGATAGTACTGCTTCCTGAGCTAAACGCTACGTATATTTGTCATCGGATCGGATTTAGTTTTTTTCATCTAAAAAACAAAAATCAGAGGGGTTATGTACAAGACACGACCGCATATATAGGTGACGCAGGACTACGTAAGTCTCTTTGTAGTGATAGTGGCATGTATTCATGCTTGTAATCATTCGATTCTTCATGTATACATGCTATATGCAACATATATACATGCTACATGCGTTGTATGTAACATTTATCAATGTAGTAACATTGCATACGTTCAATTCTCAAAAGATTGTGCATTTGAAAACAATTTAACAAAATCAAGAACACAAACTATTACTTTCCTGCTACCTTACAGAAATTAAAGATTGTTTTATTATCCATGGTTTCCCACGTTGAAGGGATTTTACCAATTCAATCCTATTTTATCAACAGCACATCTTTTCACTACACTTCTAATGAAACGACAAGCATGCGTATTCATACAGAGTCGTATTATAACCGAACACTACAGCTGTAGCCCATTTTTCCAACACAGATATCAAGTTCGCCGAGGTTTAATCGTCTCGCAGAGAAGAATTTGCGATCTGTTCGGACGACGAACTTGTTGCATTTTTTCTGGCACACTTCACTAACACAGACATCAAATTGGACTAGGTTTAATCGCATTCGTAAGAAATCTGTCGACACGAGGGGGCTTTGATACTCTCTCTGGCGTACTTCCCAAGCAAGGACATCAAAATGGTCTAGGTTGAACCGCGGTGTTAAGGAATCTTGTTGAAATGAGCCGCGACTGCACTTTATCACGTCTGTCTAAAATCTGATTCGAATTCAAGAGCTCTAGAAGCTTCTCCCTCATATTTCTGAATTCTATACTTTAATAGCCTCAAGCTGCTCAGTGGGTGGGGAGGGAAATATATGCTGTAAATCGGGTGTGCGTCACGGCTAGGTCTATACACAAACCGTATCTCGATCGGAGACAGGAACCACAGGAAATGGATCAATAGCAGGGATAATTACCAAATAAGAAACGGCTGCCAGTTCACGGGTTTCTATAGACTCGGTGAGCAGATAGTTGAAACAACACACTAGAGAAAACCAACGGCGAAGGATGACAACTCGACTTGTACGATGGATGTAAAATTAGAGGATAGTGTCGCTTTGGGCAAAAACTCGTTACGTACGATACAATGTTTTATTTTCCCTATCCCTACAGTACTTACTACACTAGGATTTCTACTTGCTGGTGTGTTTCTAGGTCTCGGGTGTTCTCTCTCACTATATAACGGTCGAACCAATATCGTATGTAGGTTCACCGCACTCGGCAAAGGAACAGCCGGGATAGCCGGGCTGGCCAGGCAACCGTGGGTAGTTGGTGGTTACACTGCAGCGCTGGGGCCCGCACAGCGCTCGGCAAGGGCAGGGCCGGTGTAGCGGTCGGGGCCGACAGCCGATAATTCGTGGCTACGCTGGATAGGCGGAAGGTCCGCTGCTTCTACGAAGCTTTTGTTGGTTTAATGCGTCTTTCCGAAAGGTCACACCGGAAGCGGCGGGCGCCGGGATCTGAGAAGTAATGTCCAAAACAAAAGGCCCGTCGAGGACCTGTTCGAGAGCCATTAACCAACTTATCACACCATCTTCACCCTAGATCTACACTCTTGACACCAGCTTATTTAATTAAAATTGCTAAAACTAATTTTACCTTTTTGTTTTTTGTTTAATTATTCACACACTATTTTCACTATTTTTATTTGTCTGTGGTCTTTGGTTTGGTAGGTTGTTGTTCTTATTGTATGAACGTCTCTGTTTGTTCACCTTTTTTGTTTGGCACTATAATTACATGTAACATTATAATAGGCTTTCTTTTACTTTACACAATACTCTTTTATCAATTAACAATTACCTACTACTTTTTCTCACAATTAAACGACAATACACTTATTTTACATCATATAAATTAAAACTCTTTAAATAAATTAAATTAACGCGCACCTCTATTCCGTTGCGTTTTCCCAACAAAGTGAGTTTGATTACCGGGTCTGAGCCCTTTTAAAACCTTGCTCTGTTAAAAATCGGAATCCCTTCCAGTTTTCCGATTTTTACCGAACTTTTGTCCTGGCAACAATTATCCTGGTCGACACCCTGTGGCATTGAATTCCTTGATCGCATGTTTCAGGGTATCTGTGGGCGATCATGTATCTGTGGCTCCTCCGTCCCAGACGCTAGGCGTCAGACGTGGAGGAATACCACCGATGCATCTGAGATCACCGTGTTTGTGTTAGAGAAGGCCTTCCCCCCAGTGAGGGGCCCCTCCGTCCCAGGCGCTGAGCGTCAGACGTGGAGGGATACCACTCACTCAGTTGACAGCTCAACCCTTTTACTAACCGTCTCTCAAGCAAGCTGTCCTCCCCCCTTGACCGACCCCTCCGTCCCAGTCGGAATGCGACAGACTTGGAGGGCTATCACTCACTGAGTAGACAGCTTGCTCAGCTCCGTTTTGCTATGCCAGAGAGAGCATTCCCATGTGTGTATGATCCCTCCGCCTAGCCGCAAAGCGACAGACTTGGAGGGCTATCACACACTCACTAGAATGCTAACTCAGGTCAGTGTGGATATGATAGAGACAGCTTTCCCGCTTGTGGGATCCCTCCGTCCAGACGCAGGACGACAGACGTGGAGGGCTATCACACACTCAGTAGACAGCTGACTCAGGGACGGACTTGGGGAATTTGGATTGGGAATTTTGAGCTGATCGAACAGGCAAATTAAATTGGCGAAGCTAATTCATACATTGTAACCGATGGTTACAATACCCCATCGTTCCCCCTCTGAAGGTCAACAATTTTCATTACATTAAGTTTACCTCCCCATCCCCTACGTATTTCGAAGTGCGAACTATTTTGTTTTATTTTTCCCACAAAATAGATCCATCTACCCTCATTACACCCCTGGTTAATTGAGTAGTATTCTCATTTTCCTTCTTCACTGTGAAGAAGCAAAGGAGCTCTCATGTATACCTAAGCCCTGCAACTGTCCAACGCTGCTCTTGAGTGTTCTGCTTTTACTTTTCAACTCGTTATCAAAACATGCGGTTTGCGATTCACTTATACCAAAAATAAGTGGTTTATTCTGCGTAATTCTGGCGAATATTCCTTACTTTCGCGCGTACCGGACCTCACCTAAACTAAAGGGAATAGTGCCCTAAGCAAGTATTGCAGAAATGTGGAATTACTACGGGAATCAAATCAGGTAAGGCTTTCCTTTGCAGTTAACTTTTCTTTTGTCATCCAGTGATCAGCAGGTGCATATCCTCTGGGTTCAATCATGAAGGTTTCACCACATTTATGGCTTGGGAGCTGATTAATTACGTTCTTCCGGGCCCGGTTTAAGGTCGGCCACTGAAAAAACCCCAATGGGCTTGCCGGATTCGTCGGCCAGTTCATAGGAACTAGTGCCGATCCGAGAGAGAACTGTACAAGGCAAATATAAGGAATCTAACTTCGCGTTATAGCCATCCGCAGCGGATGATTGCCGGAAATTTCTTTTCATCACTTTTTGGCCGACCGTATAGACTGGGGCTGGATTACTGGAACGCAGCTGGTAGGCTTTAGTGTTATTTTCATGAGCTCTCTTTAAATTTTTGATTACCATCGAGTAAATGTTTTTATCTATCTCCGCTTTCCTCTCCATCCTTTCCCCGTCCGACATATCTCTTTTATCTCTATCCATCCGGTGTTCGTTCCCTTTTGTCACTATTTCGTGTCCGAACAGAATCCTATACGGCGAAAACCCTGTTGCGGTATGAGGGGTGTTATTTAGGCAGTGTTCAATTTCAGAAACTCGCGTGTCCCATTGCTTATGGTCCTGCTTTACGTAGGAGCGAATGCACGCATTAATTGTGCGGTTTAGCCGTTCAACGGGGTTCGCCTGGCTATGGTGTCGGGAGTTTGCCCAGTGCTGTACCCCATATTTATTCAAAAGTGTTTTGAATTCTTTTGAGAGAAAAGTGCTAGCATTATCGGAGATTAAATATTCCGGAACGGAATATTTTCGGAACCACGCGTCTTCTAAAATTTTTGAAACCTGTGGTGCTGTTATCCGTTTAACAGGGACCAACAAGCACCACTTCGAAAACAGATCCATAACAACAAACAAGTGCGCATGTCCGCTCTTACTTCTAGGCAATGACTGTATGAAGTCCATGGCTATAACTTGGAACGGTTTCGTAGTCAGCCGTTGCTTTCCCGGTTCAGGAAGTTGTGAACGGTTGGATGGTTTAATTTGTTTACAAACCGAACACTTACGTATATAATCTTTCACATGACATGCCATTTTCGGCCAAAAATATTTTTTTTTTAATCTTTGCTAAGGTTTTCTCCATCCCTAAATGTAAGCTATCATCATGTTCTTCGACAAGTATCTTCTCTATTAAGTTTTCAGGTATGCAGGTTTTCCAAGTAAACCGATAGTCAAGCACGTTCTCCGGGGCAAAAATTAGTTTTTTGAGAGTTGCGTTTTCTATCTTGTAATCTTTATATTTTTCAGGAAAAGCGTTAACCTTTTTTAACATTCCTGCATACCAGCCAGGAGTTGCTTCTACTTCTTCTACTGACCGAGATAAAGCATCGGCTACAATATTTTCCGATCCTTTACGGTGCAGAATAAGCATGTCATGCCTTTGAAGCTCTATGCTCCAGCGGCATAAGCGAGATGAGGTACGCCAGCTGCTGCGCATAATATATGTTAGTGCGGAAGCGTCGGTATATACGGTAAATTTGGTCCCTTCAATGTAACATCTGAATTTTTCAATTGACCTCAGGACTGCGAGTCCTTCTTTTTCGGTCGCGAAGTATCTTTGCTGGGTAGTCGATAACTTTTGCGAAAAATAGGCTACTGGTTTTTCGACCCCGTCTTGCGTTTGCGTTAGTACACCGGCTATTGCGCCATCACTGGCATCACAGTGAATTGTGAATGGTTGTGAAAAATCTGGATTGGTAAGTATAGGAGCGCTTATTAATTGATTTTTTATATTAGCAAAGGCTGTCTCTGCCTGTTCATTCCAGTGTAAGGTTTTAGGTTTATTCCGGAGCAAATCCGTTAGTGGCTGAGTGAATTCACTATAGTTGGCTAGAAACCTCCTATAGTAGTTGCACATCCCTAAAAATCTTCTTAAGGCACGTAAAGAATTCGGTCGTTCGTAATTGACTATAGCGGATACTCGATCAGGATTTGGTCGGAGTCCTCCGCCGCCTAAAATATAACCCAGATAAGGCACTTGAGTTACACAAAAGCGTGATTTATCTAGATTAATGGAAAGGTTGGCTTCATTTAATCTCGCGGCTACCTCTTCGAGGAGCGCCACGTGTTCTTCGAACGTGTCGCTGACAATTATTATATCATCTAAATAAACAAACACTTTCGGTTCCAGTTCACCATTGCCAAGCACTCGGTCCATCAATCGTGACAACGTTGCCGGACTGTTTACTAGACCGAATGGCATTCTGGTGAACTGGAACAGACCCCGTCCTAATACGGAGAACGCAGTATATTTTCGGGATCGGGGATGCAATGGGATCTGCAGAAATGCTTTAGAGAGATCAATAGTTGTAATGAAATCGGATGCACCCAACCGGCTCAAAATGCGATCCGCGTGTGGAAGGGGATACGAGTCTCTAATGGTGCGCTCATTGATTTTGCGTGCATCTAAACATAGACGCACTGTACCGTCTGGTTTGTCCACTGGAACAAGGCGTGAGGCCCAGTCACTGTAGGACTTTTCTATAATATTGGACTTGCGCATCCGGTCTAATTCATCATTAATTTTGTCCTGTCTCGAGGGTGACGTAGGGAACGGGTTTAGTCGAGCAGGCGGAAGCTTTTTAGCTTCCTCCGTTAATTCTATGCGATGGCTTATCCAATTTGTGGTATCTAACGTGTCCACTCCAGCCACTTTGAATTTACGTTTTACCTTTTCCAATTCTTGTCTCTGGCTGTCATCTAACCGAGTCTCTTCCTCATCAATCGCCATTTGGTTCGCAAACTCTGATACATCATTAATTTCTATATTTTCAATTCTAGCTTCTTTTACAGTGGGGACAATTTTGAAACTATTCCAAAAATTCATTCCAAATAGGATTCTCCTTTTCAGTGACGGAACTATTAATGTTTCAATAATTTTGGTCTCCTCATTAAAGGTGACGGGGAGAAACACTGTCCCTTCAACTTCTAGTTCTTGTCCGTTGGCAGCTTTTAACGAAACTTCCGTCGGAAACAACTTCAAATTAAACCTTTTTAATAATTTTAGTGACCCCTTCCCCAGGAGACTCAGATGTGCTCCGCTATCCAGCAGACCGACTAATGGAATTCCAAAAACTGCCACTTCCACGAAAGGTCTATCATCACTTCCTAGGTAAATGATAGTAGATTCATTCAATTCATAACTCGCTGTATGGATATAATCTGTTGAGGAGACTCTATTCAATCCTAAAGATAATAGAGCATCCACTTGTTCACTCGTAGTGAGGGACTTTACAAACGCTCGACTTGTCTGCCCTCGGAGACAGTCTTTGTCGCGTTTTTTTCGCAAAATGGACATGTGGCCGTATCCACATCATGGAACCCACATCTCGCGCAAAATTTATGTTTGGGTCTTTCACAATCGCGGGCGTGATGACCTTTAAGCCGGCAGTTAAAACAATATCCCTCTCTGGGCGGCCGGTAAGTATTTAACAGAATGTTCATTCCAGCTGAGTCTGGCTCTGACTTGCTATCTTTTCCACTTTCCCTAACCGATTGTTGCTCATCATCTGAACTTCGCGCCCGTGATTTTGAATTATAAAAATGACGTGTTTTTTGACTACCACTTTCTAATCTACGATTCTCTTTAGGTCTTGTGCCGGTTTGAACCTCATTCACTTGGGAAATTCTATTACGCGGGTTATTATCGTTCGTAGAGGTTTGGTATTTGTACCAATAGGTTGCGTCTAACCGTCTCCCGAACCGTTTGAGATCCGCGAGATTATCAATTTCCGTAGAGACCACGTGGCCTTTATAATCCGCGCGCATGTTTCGCATCACAAAATCGTACTTTTTCCGCTCGGTCAATGGTTTGGTGAACGCGTTAAAAATGGTTTGCATAGCTAGATAATAATCCTGGAATCGCTCACGTGGACCTTGCTTGCGAGCCCCCGCGCGTATTTCACAAGTATAATCGTGGTCCGGACTCAAAAATTCGCGTTTTAGCTCTTCTTTAAGTTGTTCCCAGGTAGTAAAATCGTCGTTTTCTACCCCTGCCATATACCAAGTTTTCGCGGCACCGCTAAACAAATGAATAGCCGAACGGAATAGGTCCTTATTCGACATGTTTTCCGATTTCGCGTAGAATTCGATTTCTTTGATAAATTTCATCAATAACTGACCGTTATCCGTGCCATCGTACTTCAATCTCCAGTCCGATACTGGCCTACCTTTACTGGATTTATTCAATCTTTTCCTATCTTTCAACTCGCGGCGTGATTTATCGGATGAACCACCCGATTCCGAATCAGTCGATTCTTTATCAGTACGTTGACGGGAAGAATTTCGATCGTTACGTGGCGGACGAGTTCTAACTTTTTCTTTATGAGTGATTTGTCTTCTACTATTATTGCCTTCTAGTGACTCAGCCTTGGAGTTAGTATTTTCACCTGTACTAAATTGTAACATTCTCTGTGTTGCCCACATGTGCATTGGGGGTGGCGCGAACATCCAGGGATATGCACATGCTTGCATGAACGACTGAAACATATTCTGATTTGGTAAATAATTCTGCATATGATTTTCTACTGATTTTAATTGCCTTCTATTAGGTCTTCCCGGAGTGACGAAGGGTACATCGTCTTCATTGCTAGACGAAGCTGTTTTGTTTCCTAAATCGGGGTATTCCGGATTAATTTGCAAATTTGACATAGACTGGTTAATCTGACTCACTATTTCTTGCTGGCCTTCAGGTGAAAAAATAGAAAAGAAGCTATTGTACGTTCCGCGAATACACGTTTCCATTGCATCGATATCATTGAGGTCTTCCTCGTTATCCGTATTATCTATTAACCTTTTCAACCGCGCGAAATAATGAACTAATCGCGTTTTTAATCCTGCTCGTGGGCCATCATACTTTTTCCTATGCGAAAGACAATCTTTGATTTGTTTAATATTTGTATCTATAACCGAAATTTCATTTTCCACAGTGGTATCTAAAAGGGTAAAATCTAAATTTGCACAAGCGTTGTTTTTCTCAGCTTTTAATTTTTCTTTAAGGCGTCTTGAAAGAGCCGAACGTGTTTCTACCGAAGTAAAATCAATTCCCCGTATTTTAAGCTCATATTCTACTTCATCTCGTTCCAAATGGTGCACGAGAAGATTTTTATACTGAAGATCGAATTCGATATCCATATTTATAACGGTAAATTTTAAACAAAATTCGTGTGGAGTACGAACAGATTTTAATCAGGAAACTGATTTTTACCCCCTCGTTACGGGTTTTTCTAACAATGAAAATTGTTGACTTTTGTGAGTTTTTATATGTTGGGCGCCAATTAATAGCCTCAAGCTGCTCAGTGGGTGGGGAGGGAAATATATGCTGTAAATCGGGTGTGCGTCACGGCTAGGTCTATACACAAACCGTATCTCGATCGGAGACAGGAACCACAGGAAATGGATCAATAGCAGGGATAATTACCAAATAAGAAACGGCTGCCAGTTCACGGGTTTCTATAGACTCGGTGAGCAGATAGTTGAAACAACACACTAGAGAAAACCAACGGCGAAGGATGACAACTCGACTTGTACGATGGATGTAAAATTAGAGGATAGTGTCGCTTTGGGCAAAAACTCGTTACGTACAATACAATGTTTTATTTTCCCTATCCCTACAGTACTTACTACACTAGGATTTCTACTTGCTGGTGTGTTTCTAGGTCTCGGGTGTTCTCTCTCACTATATAACGGTCGAACCAATATCGTATGTAGGTTCACCGCACTCGGCAAAGGAACAGCCGGGATAGCCGGGCTGGCCAGGCAACCGTGGGTAGTTGGTGGTTACACTGCAGCGCTGGGGCCCGCACAGCGCTCGGCAAGGGCAGGGCCGGTGTAGCGGTCGGGGCCGACAGCCGATAATTCGTGGCTACGCTGGATAGGCGGAAGGTCCGCTGCTTCTACGAAGCTTTTGTTGGTTTAATGCGTCTTTCCGAAAGGTCACACCGGAAGCGGCGGGCGCCGGGATCTGAGAAGTAATGTCCAAAACAAAAGGCCCGTCGAGGACCTGTTCGAGAGCCATTAACCAACTTATCACACCATCTTCACCCTAGATCTACACTCTTGACACCAGCTTATTTAATTAAAATTGCTAAAACTAATTTTACCTTTTTGTTTTTTGTTTAATTATTCACACACTATTTTCACTATTTTTATTTGTCTGTGGTCTTTGGTTTGGTAGGTTGTTGTTCTTATTGTATGAACGTCTCTGTTTGTTCACCTTTTTTGTTTGGCACTATAATTACATGTAACATTATAATAGGCTTTCTTTTACTTTACACAATACTCTTTTATCAATTAACAATTACCTACTACTTTTTCTCACAATTAAACGACAATACACTTATTTTACATCATATAAATTAAAACTCTTTAAATAAATTAAATTAACGCGCACCTCTATTCCGTTGCGTTTTCCCAACAAAGTGAGTTTGATTACCGGGTCTGAGCCCTTTTAAAACCTTGCTCTGTTAAAAATCGGAATCCCTTCCAGTTTTCCGATTTTTACCGAACTTTTGTCCTGGCAACAATTATCCTGGTCGACACCCTGTGGCATTGAATTCCTTGATCGCATGTTTCAGGGTATCTGTGGGCGATCATGTATCTGTGGCTCCTCCGTCCCAGACGCTAGGCGTCAGACGTGGAGGAATACCACCGATGCATCTGAGATCACCGTGTTTGTGTTAGAGAAGGCCTTCCCCCCAGTGAGGGGCCCCTCCGTCCCAGGCGCTGAGCGTCAGACGTGGAGGGATACCACTCACTCAGTTGACAGCTCAACCCTTTTACTAACCGTCTCTCAAGCAAGCTGTCCTCCCCCCTTGACCGACCCCTCCGTCCCAGTCGGAATGCGACAGACTTGGAGGGCTATCACTCACTGAGTAGACAGCTTGCTCAGCTCCGTTTTGCTATGCCAGAGAGAGCATTCCCATGTGTGTATGATCCCTCCGCCTAGCCGCAAAGCGACAGACTTGGAGGGCTATCACACACTCACTAGAATGCTAACTCAGGTCAGTGTGGATATGATAGAGACAGCTTTCCCGCTTGTGGGATCCCTCCGTCCAGAGACAGCTTTCCCGCTTGTGGGATCCCTCCGTCCAGACGCAGGACGACAGACGTGGAGGGCTATCACACACTCAGTAGACAGCTGACTCAGGGACGGACTTGGGGAATTTGGATTGGGAATTTTGAGCTGATCGAACAGGCAAATTAAATTGGCGAAGCTAATTCATACATTGTAACCGATGGTTACAACTTTTCTCTTTTTTATTCTCTTTACCCTCACCCCTTTTTTTATAACACACAGTCTGTCTCTTTCTTGAACTCAAAACTAGGCATGTACATGCTAAATCGAAATCACTAAGTTAGGTTATTGAATTTTTTGAAACCGATTTAAAACACGTCAAATCTTATCTTATTATCTTACTATTAAATACTTCTTACTTTATTTTAAAGTAAAATATAGAATAGCAGAAGCCTTTTTCAATTTATTAACATATATTTCCTACTCACCTCGAACGGATTCAACGATTTTCCATGCATGGCCGCGTCATGCAAACTTCCAATGCCTCTTCCCGTCGTATAGGCGGCAGATCCTAGTGATACCAAAAGCAGTGGAGTCGCCGCTCCACCCGTTGCAAACATTGCACCGACGGAGCCAATCATTCCAACAGTGGTGACAAGTGCATCTGTCCTCTTGAAAAATTCAGTTACTTTCCCGACTTCTGTGGTATTTATTTCAATTCTTTTAGTTCTATCAAAAGCAGCAATTCCGCCACTTGGATAAAGTAATGTCGAATGTGGTAGTTTGTTGTGTTCTAGAAAATCCATGAAGTTCGAATATACGCGTCCACACATATCTACGTATTTATATCCACTTGATGTATAACACTTTAACAGCAGCGTAAGCGTAGGCTTCGTGGGATTTCCTTTTTTTATCATAGCTAACGGTACAAAATCAAACTGAAACTGGTCCTGAAAACTTGGCATCTGTTTGACGATCTGCCCAAGAGTTTGTTTTGTTTTTTCGCTATAAAAACAAGCATATCCGTCATCATTGTTTTTGCTTTTATCATCCGCCTCCAATGGTGGATAATTCAGAGCACAAGCTAAAACGTTGATGACCTGCACTCTGGTTTTCAGTTTGAATGGTTCCAAATAGTTTAACTGCATAACCTGATCGACATCTCGACCGCGAAGTACAAAATCATAGATTAATTGTTCGGCGTCGTCACGCTTGGATAAACTCATGATTAAAGTTGGTATTGGATCTGTAAAAGAAAATAGATGGAACTGAGTGAATCGTTTGTTTGCGAACAGTTTTTACTCGTTTACAAGATTTAATAGTTTGTTATGTTTGTGGTTTTGGGTTATGGTTTCAAACACGGATTATACCGTCCGCCACTATGGCTCGTAAAAAGCCGGATTTTTATCGTATACATTTTATATAATCCATTCATTTATCTGGTTTACGTCGTTTAGTGACTGCAAAACCGACGATTAGATGTTCTGCATAAATCGAAATTAAAATGGATAGTGATGAGCTAACTTATGAAGTGCGCAAATATTTTGATACCAACATCAAGTTATATTGTTCTCGGGAAAATTTGGTTGTTTCGATACCTCATCTAGGTTGCATATAAACCATCGTTAGCCGGCAATGAGTTTACCTACAACTACTGCGCTGCGCTATATATGAAAACTCGTTCTGCTTTAAATTCAACCCTATCCACAACTTTATCTCAACTATCCACTACTTTCCGAGATTTTAACTACGGCTTGAAAGATCAACTTGAAAAGGATAAAGAGAGAGATAGATAGAAATCTAATTGAATTATATTTTTCATTCATGCTTCATCAATTGCGTAATTTGTTGTTAATTTTTGCAGAAAAGTGAAGGCAATCGAGACAAAACAGGCCACATTTTTGCATTTCATCTTGCTTTTACAAAAAATGTCCTTTCAGGAATGAACTTTGTTATAATGTTGTCAGTGTTCTGACATCAGACATAGACCAAAGTTTTGGTAACTATTGTTGTAACACTATACATAAATATTTGTTAATATTTTTTGAAACGATGGTTCTACAATTGATGAAGGGACGGTAGGGAAAGAAATGAAAATTTTTGGTGAAGGTGGGGAAGAGCGGAAAGGAAGGGGGGGGGGGGTATTGGTAGCTATGCTTGACAAGTAGTCATTTTGACTCCTACCTTTTGTCCAATACTGGAAGGTGCATGAGTATTGGACAAAAGGTAGGAGTCAAAATGACTACTTGTCAAGCATAGCTACCAATACCCCCCCCCCCCTTCCTTTCCGCTCTTCCCCACCTTCACCAAAAATTTTCATTTCTTTCCCTACCGTCCCTTCATCAATTGTAGAACCATCGTTTCAAAAAATATTAATATATATGTATGACCGCATTTCAAGGTCAAGACTAAAAACTTGAGATTAGTCCATAAATATTTGGTCTATTATCACACCTTCTATCTTCACTTCACTGTGATTGTATTTTGCTTAAATTTGGATTAGGTAAGACTTTGTTTAATCAATATCTGATAATCTGCATTGCCATCTTCCACGTATAAAAGAATTAATTACAGAGCAATAAATTGCGACTAACTTAACTGCAATGTTGGCAAAACGATAATTATAATAGTATATTCGCTACTATTCAATTAGGTGATGTAAACTCAAAACAAAGATAATTCACACACAAAAAAAAATATACAAACGTAAAACTCAAAACTGCTACTTAATAATTGTTTTGATCTTTTTTGATCACTGAAAATGAACATTCCAGGAAAACCTATAGCCAGAAGCAAAAACAAAAACAAGAAAAACCAGCAATGCCAGACATTCCTAAAAAAAACTGTTTGCAACTATGTATATAGCCAGAATACAAAAAACCGTTCGAGAAATGCAAAACAGTGCTCTGAAATTGGAAAAAATGTCAGAAAAAATCAACACCAAATGTTGAGATTGTTCGCGAAAGATTTTACAAAATTGCCCAAAATCAAGAAACATGCGCATTTTGCTGAAACCGGTGCAAGGGCTTCGAAATTCGAATGTCCCGGCTTTGCGCAAGTTAAACTGCAAATCTGATATCGCTGGTGCAAGCGCTGGTGAAAACGTCACTTTAATTTTTATCTTTTAATAGTGACCGTCATAGTCAGAGAGTAGAGGAACAGAGACACCGGCGCCGGAGATGCCGGTTTTTGACGTAGCACTACATTTTTGTTTACTTGATGGGTTGCACTTTGTGAAAACGAAAATTGAACTGCGCAACGTTTGAATGAAAGAGTTCAAATATTGCTGATTACATGAATATTTTCACCTTCAAAAATGCGCAATCTTATCTTATATAACGTATGCATTTAAAAAAATGGACTTTTTTCGGATGGTGATAAAAAAAACTAAGACATCTATTGTCAATTGCAAGGAAAACTGTACCATCCAAAGTGCGATATCGCTCATAAAAGTGCTATTTTGCATTAAATCGTTTTGGTATCTTCGGCGAACTTTTTCGTTATCTTCCAAGCAATAAGTGCGCCGAACATACCGAAACGACTTAATGCAAAATAGCACTTTTATTAGCGATATCGCACCTTGGGTGGTAAAATTTTCCTTGCAATTGACAATAATTGAGTTTCCCAATCAGCACCATTTATTGCATGAAGGGTTACGCAACTATGATTGAAACATTCGAATACGGTAAAAATTCGCATCCGTTACTTTTATTGAACTGTTATGCGACTGAAAAAGCGCAAGAGGTGAAGCCTAAGTGCAACCAATTGTCTGTCTGTCTGTCTGTCTGTCTGTCTGTCTGTCTGTCTGTCTGTCTGTCTGTCTGTCTGTCTGTCTGTCTGTCTGTCTGTCTGTCTGTCTGTCTGTCTGTCTGTCTGTCTGTCTGTCTGTCTGTCTGTCTGTCTGTCTGTCTGTCTGTCTGTCTGTCTGTCTGTCTGTCTGTCTGTCTGTCTGTCTGTCTGTCTGTCTGTCTGTCTGTCTGTCTGTCTGTCTGTCTGTCTGTCTGTCTGTCTGTCTGTCTGTCTGTCTGTCTGTCTGTCTGTCTGTCTGTCTGTCTGTCTGTCTGTCTGTCTGTCTGTCTGTCTGTCTGTCTGTCTGTCTGTCTGTCTGTCTGTCTGTCTGTCTGTCTGTCTGTCTGTCTGTCTGTCTGTCTGTCTGTCTGTCTGTCTGTCTGTCTGTCTGTCTGTCTGTCTGTCTGTCTGTCTGTCTGTCTGTCTGTCTGTCTGTCTGTCTGTCTGTCTGTCTGTCTGTCTGTCTGTCTGTCTGTCTGTCTGTCTGTCTGTCTGTCTGTCTGTCTGTCTGTCTGTCTGTCTGTCTGTCTGTCTGTCTGTCTGTCTGTCTGTCTGTCTGTCTGTCTGTCTGTCTGTCTGTCTGTCTGTCTGTCTGTCTGTCTGTCTGTCTGTCTGTCTGTCTGTCTGTCTGTCTGTCTGTCTGTCTGTCTGTCTGTCTGTCTGTCTGTCTGTCTGTCTGTCTGTCTGTCTGTCTGTCTGTCTGTCTGTCTGTCTGTCTGTCTGTCTGTCTGTCTGTCTGTCTGTCTGTCTGTCTGTCTGTCTGTCTGTCTGTCTGTCTGTCTGTCTGTCTGTCTGTCTGTCTGTCTGTCTGTCTGTCTGTCTGTCTGTCTGTCTGTCTGTCTGTCTGTCTGTCTGTCTGTCTGTCTGTCTGTCTGTCTGTCTGTCTGTCTGTCTGTCTGTCTGTCTGTCTGTCTGTCTGTCTGTCTGTCTGTCTGTCTGTCTGTCTGTCTGTCTGTCTGTCTGTCTGTCTGTCTGTCTGTCTGTCTGTCTGTCTGTCTGTCTGTCTGTCTGTCTGTCTGTCTGTCTGTCTGTCTGTCTGTCTGTCTGTCTGTCTGTCTGTCTGTCTGTCTGTCTGTCTGTCTGTCTGTCTGTCTGTCTGTCTGTCTGTCTGTCTGTCTGTCTGTCTGTCTGTCTGTCTGTCTGTCTGTCTGTCTGTCTGTCTGTCTGTCTGTCTGTCTGTCTGTCTGTCTGTCTGTCTGTCTGTCTGTCTGTCTGTCTGTCTGTCTGTCTGTCTGTCTGTCTGTCTGTCTGTCTGTCTGTCTGTCTGTCTGTCTGTCTGTCTGTCTGTCTGTCTGTCTGTCTGTCTGTCTGTCTGTCTGTCTGTCTGTCTGTCTGTCTGTCTGTCTGTCTGTCTGTCTGTCTGTCTGTCTGTCTGTCTGTCTGTCTGTCTGTCTGTCTGTCTGTCTGTCTGTCTGTCTGTCTGTCTGTCTGTCTGTCTGTCTGTCTGTCTGTCTGTCTGTCTGTCTGTCTGTCTGTCTGTCTGTCTGTCTGTCTGTCTGTCTGTCTGTCTGTCTGTCTGTCTGTCTGTCTGTCTGTCTGTCTGTCTGTCTGTCTGTCTGTCTGTCTGTCTGTCTGTCTGTCTGTCTGTCTGTCTGTCTGTCTGTCTGTCTGTCTGTCTGTCTGTCTGTCTGTCTGTCTGTCTGTCTGTCTGTCTGTCTGTCTGTCTGTCTGTCTGTCTGTCTGTCTGTCTGTCTGTCTGTCTGTCTGTCTGTCTGTCTGTCTGTCTGTCTGTCTGTCTGTCTGTCTGTCTGTCTGTCTGTCTGTCTGTCTGTCTGTCTGTCTGTCTGTCTGTCTGTCTGTCTGTCTGTCTGTCTGTCTGTCTGTCTGTCTGTCTGTCTGTCTGTCTGTCTGTCTGTCTGTCTGTCTGTCTGTCTGTCTGTCTGTCTGTCTGTCTGTCTGTCTGTCTGTCTGTCTGTCTGTCTGTCTGTCTGTCTGTCTGTCTGTCTGTCTGTCTGTCTGTCTGTCTGTCTGTCTGTCTGTCTGTCTGTCTGTCTGTCTGTCTGTCTGTCTGTCTGTCTGTCTGTCTGTCTGTCTGTCTGTCTGTCTGTCTGTCTGTCTGTCTGTCTGTCTGTCTGTCTGTCTGTCTGTCTGTCTGTCTGTCTGTCTGTCTGTCTGTCTGTCTGTCTGTCTGTCTGTCTGTCTGTCTGTCTGTCTGTCTGTCTGTCTGTCTGTCTGTCTGTCTGTCTGTCTGTCTGTCTGTCTGTCTGTCTGTCTGTCTGTCTGTCTGTCTGTCTGTCTGTCTGTCTGTCTGTCTGTCTGTCTGTCTGTCTGTCTGTCTGTCTGTCTGTCTGTCTGTCTGTCTGTCTGTCTGTCTGTCTGTCTGTCTGTCTGTCTGTCTGTCTGTCTGTCTGTCTGTCTGTCTGTCTGTCTGTCTGTCTGTCTGTCTGTCTGTCTGTCTGTCTGTCTGTCTGTCTGTCTGTCTGTCTGTCTGTCTGTCTGTCTGTCTGTCTGTCTGTCTGTCTGTCTGTCTGTCTGTCTGTCTGTCTGTCTGTCTGTCTGTCTGTCTGTCTGTCTGTCTGTCTGTCTGTCTGTCTGTCTGTCTGTCTGTCTGTCTGTCTGTCTGTCTGTCTGTCTGTCTGTCTGTCTGTCTGTCTGTCTGTCTGTCTGTCTGTCTGTCTGTCTGTCTGTCTGTCTGTCTGTCTGTCTGTCTGTCTGTCTGTCTGTCTGTCTGTCTGTCTGTCTGTCTGTCTGTCTGTCTGTCTGTCTGTCTGTCTGTCTGTCTGTCTGTCTGTCTGTCTGTCTGTCTGTCTGTCTGTCTGTCTGTCTGTCTGTCTGTCTGTCTGTCTGTCTGTCTGTCTGTCTGTCTGTCTGTCTGTCTGTCTGTCTGTCTGTCTGTCTGTCTGTCTGTCTGTCTGTCTGTCTGTCTGTCTGTCTGTCTGTCTGTCTGTCTGTCTGTCTGTCTGTCTGTCTGTCTGTCTGTCTGTCTGTCTGTCTGTCTGTCTGTCTGTCTGTCTGTCTGTCTGTCTGTCTGTCTGTCTGTCTGTCTGTCTGTCTGTCTGTCTGTCTGTCTGTCTGTCTGTCTGTCTTTAGTTAGCATAATCTGATAAAGCCAAGAGATGACATGAACAACGTTTAAACTATTGGTTATAGGAGCATCTCAGTTTAATTAAGGCCTTTGTCAAAATCAGCAATAAGCGTAGTGACTGCTCTTGGTCACAGCGTGGATGGCTTCAGTTTTCGGATGCAACACCCGCCATCGAGATGCGACCGTGTTTGGTTAGAAACGCACAGAAATTTTTGGTCTGTCGTTCGCCCTACTGCTGATTCACATCGGAGTAGCAGAACATACCAATCTGATTGATAATACGGTAGGGTTATTGATCGTGGTTCGGCCTATGCAAAAACTGATCCTGGTTCGGCCCATTAGCATAATCATCGATAATTCATTAAATATTTACAGATTTAAAGGTAAAATAATTTTTTAAGCAGCTTATAATATTTTCCTATGCATTGCCTTCATTTATTTGCCATAAAAATTAATGTAACTAGCTCAAATAATTAAATTTATAACATATGTAAAAACGGCTTCTAATGTCGTCATCAAAGCTGTCTTTTTAAACGCCTAGAAAGTGTTTTAGTCTGTGAAGTATTGGTTGAAAACAATTTTAAAATATAGATTCATCTATATTCTTCCATTATTGGATCGTTTTATTCCAAACAAAAAGCGAGATTACGACTTATTGAGAAAATACGATTTTAATTTTTTGATCTTAGTTCGGCCTACAAATGATCGTGGTTCGGCCTATCAGCTTCACTGAATCGCCGCTAGTGGCGCCGCGCTTCGCCCACGTTTTAACCAATTTCTGGCTGCACGTACCATTTGTGTTAAATCTAAATGTTGTGTTTTATGCCATATTTTATTATTCCATGCATTTCAGAAACAAAATTATTAGCATCCCAAAAATGAGTTTTTCTTAACAATAAATATGAGGGTATTTTTCCAAAGAAGCGTACAAACTGGATTGTAATGTTTCAGAATTTTATGCAACCTTGTACACGACTTCAGGGCTTGTGCATGAAACAATATTTAAAAAATTCATGGTATCTTGTTTTCCTAGAAAACTCAAATGGAAATTTATCGATTTTCATGTACACCCCCTGTTCGTCCGTTGTGGAAGGCCCTACGTTGTGTTTTCTAATTTTCCTTCCTGGCCTCTGCCAATTGTAGTAAACTGTACCGGGCAATTAAGGCCTGGTGAATTTGGATCACTGAATCAAGGAATCACGGGTTTCTTTATGTTCGGTTGCTGAATAGTACACTGGCTTAACTATACTTCAATTATATTTCACTTGTATTATACAGATCAACAATTGTAGAATACTGGCGGCTGCTGGTAAGCAGGCCGGCAGTGGCACTAAGTCAACTACATTTCGTACTACTGGAAGAGGGTCACGTGACAGTGGTGGCAACAAGTAGCAACTGGGCTACTGAATACTGATAATAACGATACTAACAACTGATAATAATGATACAATTAACTGCTGACCAGCATCTGAGCTGGTTTATATGGATTTTAGTAACAATAGCGTGAGGCGCAACAAAGACTTATTCTTATACTAGAAGCGGGAATACATAACGCGGCTTTCATGTAGGTCACTCACGAGTGACGACAGTGATACCGACCGCAGTACGGGCGGCGTGTCCAAACACCCCCTATTTTAAAAATTCATAGCTGTTGAGCCAAGTATTGAAAAATAAATATTTTTTCATGCTAATGTATGCAAATTTACTCATCAATCCAGAAAAATACTATCTGGAAAAAAATTCATGATTGTGGGAACTCTACCGAAAAATCAATAAAAGTATAGTATTACGAACTAGTTGGAAATGAATTCCTTTTAGTTCTACTATAATTTGACTTTCATACGCGTTTTTCGGTTACGACTTGCAACCTTCATCAGCGTGGCATATTTCTGCAGAAATTATAGAAGAACTAAAAAGAATTCATTTCCAATTAGTTCGCGATATTTCGTGAGTTCTACTAAGACGCTCGAAAATAATTTTTAATAAAAGTATTTTTTTTTTGTCGGAAGATTTGACCACTGCGACCATTATTTTGATCTATTGTGGTATTAATAAAAGTATGCTTAACCTTTTGAATTTTTCAAAAGTATTTCGGTTCGCCAATTTCTATTCTTTTAACGATAGGAATTTAGGATTATTTGTTGTCCCTGAATTAGGGCAAAGACCAACGTCTAACGTCGGTGTATGACCGGTTATTTGTTAACACAGTTGTGATTTCAAAAGCAGCTATTTTCACTGATCTATTTGAAAACATGCTGAAATTAAATGTAAATTCTGTCTTTCTTCGAAGGCACCTGTTAAAATACAGGAAAATTGCGAGACTAGTGCTTCGATCCTATTGAGTCTTACAGCCTCTTCCAGTCGAAATTACAACATGGACGCCTGGCTTGTTGAATCAGTGTTGTACCTTGAGGTCAACTGGGAGGAGAAAGTTAACTTATTTAACACTGCTAGGTAGATAAAGTGAAAAAAGATACTATATTTACCCAAAAATACATCTGTACTATTTGTAATGCTTCCGAAGAAAGTAAAAAATTATCTGAATTTATATAACCCGAAATAGTTAGAATATTGACCATGTACAAGCTCATTTAACACTGCTAGGTAGATAAATTGAAGTGAGATACTATATCAGGCACCAAAAGTAAGCTTATACCATTTATAATTGGTTAATATATAAAAACATTCGTTTCAGAAAATTTTTATTGGAATAGGCCGAACCAAGATCATCGATGGGCCGAACCACGATCAACATAGGCCGAACCAGGATCACAATTTGACTGTCATTAAAAATCAAATTATAATTCAACTGGCGCTCTAAAGTTTCTTCTAAATTAAGAAATAGAATCGTCTTTAGTTATTCTTCCTAAACATTCTAAATTTTTTTCGAAAAACATTGTGATTTTGTAGATATACGTGCTTTAGTCCATGTGTGCTATGTGAAACAGTGAGAATAGGCCGAACCACGATCAATCACCCTACCAGTTTCGGTTGGCGTTTTTTTCATACTGTTCTGCGGGGTCGATTGTACCGAGATTATACTATTGGCCATCAGTTTGACATCGTTTAGTCATTCTTAGCGCAAACTAAATTTGGACAAAGTCTAGCACCGTGAATCGATGGATTGGAATACATTGTCCGAATCAAAACTTTTATCCGATAACTAGTACAAATTTGATGTTCCACTTCCTCACGACCAGCAAAACGCAGACAAGCACAAGAGACAACTGCGAAGCTGTAACTGTCAAAACGATCAGCTGCTCTAATGTCAAACCAGAGTTGCCAGTGAGAAAAAATTATAATTGTTGCCAGAAACGTGTTATTTTCGTTATGTCAAGGAAGATCTCTAATGTCAAGGGAGAATAAATTACAATATTTTTGTTTTTTAATTTTTCAGTGCTCTGCATCTTTTTAAAAAAGAAAAAACTATACTCTGGTAGTCATAATGGGAAGCTTTATCGTTCCTTCTAGAAAAATCATCTTTTTATCACAAATTTTAGGACCCAATTGACAATATTTATACAGGAAGTGATTTACCCCGTGTTGCATAACTATTCCTCGTTCTAAAAATAGAATTGACAGCATTGTGCAAACTCAAGTGCAAACTGTCTGTTTAAAAGTGCGCAAAATCTCAGCGGGCCCAAATCAGACTGCTGGCAGTTGAGTGAAACGTCGTGCTGACATGCTATCTCATTTTCGCACGCACGAGATGTATGGCAGCGAAAACATGGTTGCCTGCCGATGGGGTGGTTTCAACACTTTCGACTCACAGCACACACACTGTCAGATCATAGAATTTCGCAATTCGGCTGACAGCAAAAGTTTGTCAGTTATCGACATTATCGACTGCTTCACGCTAGACGGGCTAGGCTTCAGGTGTAAAAATATTCTCACTGTCTGTTCTGCAGATGCAAATGGGGCGGATCATACGGTGAGTGCTTATGGATCAAAAGATGGCTGGTTCAATTCCCGGAAAAGACATGCATTTTTAATTAGCTTAGCTTACTTGTACGAATTGAAGTTATTCGAAACTAAAAATATCGCGTTCACGGCGAAATAAAAATGACGCGTTCCATTTTTTTTAAGTTTAAAAATAGATTTTTTTTGGCTGCATAAAGGTTGATGAAGCGTTGATTAAGCGATTGGAAAAGCAGATTGCAAAACTATTTCTCGTTCTAAAATAGAATTGACAGCATTGCGCAAATTGGCTATTTAAAAGCGCAAAAAAGTTTCTATCCAGCTTTTTACGCGCTATAATGGTGGCCGCTATAAATTGTGTTCGTAATATGCGAACAATCTTTTTGACAACTCTGCATACATCAAATCTGGCCTTTTCTCTTGCAACACTACCGTGCTCTTTCTTTCGTTTACGTCAAAGAAGGAAAGCAAAACTGTGCGAAATGTAAACAAAACTATTGCCTTCCTTCTTTTGCGTAAACGAAAGAAAAAGCAACACTGCCGTACAGGAGAAGAGTGCCCAGTTTTGATGTATGCAGAGTTGTCAAAAAGATTGTTCACATATTACGAACACAATTTATAGCGTCCGCCATTATAGCGCGTAAAAAGCTGGATTAAGCTTCATTGCGGCTTCGAAAGCAGCTATTAATTAGCCTGAAACTTGATAAAATCACCAGATTTAAGCGGGGTACGCTGCTGAAAAGAAAACGGCTCAAGAAAAAATCTTGCAATTTACCGAAGAAATTTTGACAACTCGAATACAAGCTCCACTTGTCATTTTTTCTTGTGGTAATAATTGCGCCGGATATTATTCCGTTCGGAAAAGTGACGTTTTAATTCACTTGCGTGTAAAACTTCGCCATCTGGACCTGAAATAATATTACTTATGAGGTGCGTACTGCTTAAGAAATCGTAAAAGAAATCGATTTCTTGAGCATTTCTTGTCCTATCTTTTTACCCATTACTTTTCAGCAGCGTACCCCGCTTTAGATGTTTAAGAGCTGAAAAAAGGTTTTTATTTCTAAACCTAAACCATAGATCAGCCACAGGTTGAATAAAATCAGCTATAAAAGCGTTTGATCAGCCTGAAATTGTTACTTGGGTAAAAGCGTTTGATCGGCCTGAAATTGTTACTTGGGTTGTGTACAACGGACGTCCTTTGTGAATAACGCCCCGATTCTGTGAAAATAGGGCTGTGCCACCGACAAGTTGATGTCGACCCTTGTGTCGACATCATTTTATACGAATTCGACAAAGCTTTTGACAGCGCTGTGAAACGCACATAACCTGAAAAATTTTCAGTGTTTTCACAACTCATCGCTTGAAAACAGTTCGTAAAAATTGTGAATTTTGAGTGATTAATTTGTCGAATTTATTGTTCAAAAGGTAGTGCAAAAGTTTGCGAAACATGTCCACTGCTGAAAAAATCGAAGAAACCCCAGTGAAGGGTAAAACCAAGGAGAAAGAGGAGGAAAAAACGGAGTTGGTAAGTTGGTCGTCTGAGTCTGAGTCTGAGTCGGTACACCAGTAATGGTGGAAGTTGCACTGTCATCATAATCTCTTTTCTAGAGCGACGAAGATAAACAGTTGCAGGATGAGTTGAATATGCTGGTGGAACGGCTGCAAGAGCCGTCGGTGGAACTGTACATGCCGGCACTGGAAACCATGGCCCGGCTAATCAAGGCATCGACCACCTCGATGACGTCGGTTCCGAAACCGCTGAAGTTTATGCGTTCGCACTTCGAGACAATGAAGGAAATCCACAAGAAAATGACCGCTACGCTGAAGGACAAATCGACTTCCAAGCTGTGCGCGGAAATCATTTCGGTGCTGGCCATGACGATGGGAACGGGAAAGGAGTGTCTAGTTTATCGTCTGCTGTGCGACGATAGCAACGAAAGTATCGGTGACTGGGGTCACGAGTATGTGCGCCATCTGAGTGGGGAAATAGCGTCTAATTGGCCGGAGACGACGGAGGATTTCAAGAAGCGGTTGATTCATTTGATTCATCAAATTATTCCGTACAATATGGCACATAATGCCGAAGCGGAGGCGTGCGATTTGTTGATGGAAATCGAGCGACTCGACCTGCTGGAGGCCTACGTGGACGAGAGTGCCTATCCGAGGGTTTGCCTGTATCTGCAGAGTTGCGTTCCCTATGTGCCGGAGCCGGAGAACATAAGTCTGCTGAAGTGTGCGCTGAATTTGTCCCGCAAGTTTAACATGCACACTCAGGCCATGCGGCTGGCAATGATGATCAACGATCCGCAGCTGATTCAGGAGATTTTCACCTCCTGCAGTGATCTGGCCGTTCAGAAGCAGCTGGCCTTTATGCTCGGTCGGCAGCAAATCTTCCTGGAGCTGCCGGAAGGTTCGAACGATTACGACGATTTGGTGGAGATTATGTCGAATTCTCATTTGAATAACCATTTTCTTAATTTGGCCCGCGAGTTGGATATTATGGAGCCGAAAACGCCGGAGGATGTGTACAAGTCGCATCTGGATAACTCACGGACGCCGTTCGGTTCGTCGCAAATTGACTCGGCCCGGCAGAATCTGGCTGCCAGCTTCGTGAACGGATTTGTTAATGCCGGTTTTGGTCAGGATAAGCTGCTGATGGAGGACGGAAATAAGTGGCTGTATAAGAATAAGGAACACGGCATGTTGAGTGCCACGGCTTCGCTGGGTTTGATACTGCTTTGGGACGTTGATGGCGGTTTGACCCCGATTGATAAGTATCTGTACTCGAATGAGGATTACATCAAATCCGGTGCGTTGCTGGCTTGTGGCATTGTCAATTGCGGTGTGAGGAATGAAGTTGATCCGGCCTTGGCTCTGCTTTCGGATTATGTGCTTCATCAGAATAGTACGATGAGAATTGGGGCCATCTTAGGGCTGGGTTTGGCCTATGCTGGTTCGAATCGTTCCGTTGTTCTGGAACTAATTGGTTCCGTTTTCAGTTCGGAACGACGCACCGGTTCGACTATGGAAGTGATGGGTATTGCCGCGCTGTCTCTCGGTATGATTGCGGTTGGCTCCTGCAACAGTGAGGTGTCGGAAGTTTTGCTGCAAACTATCATGGATCGTTCCGAGCTTGAACTGAAGGACACTTATGCTCGTTTCTTGCCAGTTGGTTTGGGATTCGTTTATCTCGGTCGCCAAGAGGCAGCCGAAACGGTTATTGCTGCTTTGGAGATTATCCAGGAACCGTTCCGTTCTATGGCCAAGACAATGGTCGAAATTTGCGCCTATGCTGGCACAGGAAACGTTCTGAAGATTCAACAATTGCTACATCTCTGCTCGGAACACTACGAACCGGCCACAACGGAAAGTGAGAGTTCATCGTCGAAAAAAGATGCCGCTGCTGCGGCCGCCGCCGCCCAGAAGGAAAAGGAAGACAAAGAAAAGGACCTTTCCGGCTGTCAATCGGTTGCCGTACTCGGAATCGCTCTGATTGCGATGGGCGAAGAGATCGGATCGGAAATGGCCTTCCGGTCGTTCGGCAATCTGCTCCGTTACTGCGAGCCCTGCATTCGTCGCGCCGTTCCGCTAGCGCTGGGTCTCATCTCGGTGTCCAACCCTAAATTGAACATTTTAGACACGCTGAGCAAATTCTCCCACGACAGCGACGCTGAAGTGGCACACAATGCGATCTTCGCTATGGGACTGGTCGGTGCCGGAACTAATAACGCCCGACTGGCTGCGATGCTGCGTCAGTTGGCTCAATATCACGCCAAGGATCCGAACAACCTGTTCATGGTTCGAATCGCTCAAGGACTGACCCATCTGGGCAAGGGAACGCTTACTCTCAGCCCGTACCACAGCGATCGACAGCTGATGAGTCCGGTAGCCGTCGCCGGTTTGATGGCCACCCTCGTTTCCTTCATGGATGTTAAGAACAGTAAGTTTGGTAAAATTTTCAAATACAAAAAGTTTTTTAACCATCATTCTGTTATCCGCAGTTATTTTAGGCAAATCACACTATTTGCTGTACACTCTAGCCACTGCAATGCAGCCAAGAATGCTGATCACTTTCACGGAAGATTTAAGCCCCTGTCCCGTTCCGGTTCGTGTGGGAATGGTAAGTCATTTAAAACGCCTGTTTTTTTTTCGTTTAAATCACCAACGAATCACCCTACCCTACCCTTCGCAGGCCGTCGACGTCGTCGGACAAGCGGGCAAACCGAAAACCATCACCGGCTTCCAGACGCACACCACCCCGGTGCTGCTGGCGATGGGCGAACGTGCCGAGCTGGCCACCGAAGAGTACCTCTCCCTGACACCCATCATGGAGGGCTTCTGCATTCTGCGGAAAAACCCCAACTACACACCTTAGAGGGTGGACTTTCAACACAAAAACAAAGCGATTTAAAACCTTAAATTTATTGAACTTTCCAAGTATTTGAATAAAGCATAATTCAAGACTTCGCCCGGCGTGTCCCTCCCCGACCACGTCCCGATGATGACGACGGTGCCGCCGGCACTCCCCCGCCGCTTGGTTTGGCCTTCCGGCTCAGATTCATCTGCTTCAGCTTCTGATCGAGCCGACCGTGCGCCTTTTTGAGATCCTCCTGTGCCTGTACGGTTTTAGCGGGCAGCGGGTGCAGGAACTCTTCTCGCTCCTGCTTCCGGACGGCATCCCCGCAGCCGTGCACCTCCGGTAGGCCATGCCGGAAGCAGAACCGCTGCCGGCAGAACTCGCAGCTCGTTCCCATCATGTTGGTTTTCTGCTTGCAGCGCTTGAAATCGCACGTTTGATCGACGGTTTTTACTGCCTCCAGAACGGTGTCCAGGTTTCGGTCCACTTCCCCGCTCGGAAGGGGTTCGACGATTTCCGTTGCTTTGGTGACATACTTCGGATCCGTCAGTAGCTGAAGGTTCTTTCCCTTTTCACCGGTGGGATCGCCGGTTGACGAGTTGCTTTTACTCATGACGATTCAATTCAATAGCAGTAATTTTTAATCTGGCGTAATTAAAAACTATAATTTCGCAAGTTACAAAAATGTTTTCTGTTTTTCTTTTGAATCATGGTCAACTATCCAATGAGATGAATATTGAAAGGTCAAGAAATTCAGTTTAGTACAAGAAAAACAAGCCACACGTTAAGAATGTGTAACCTGATGTTGAGTGTAAAAATTACTGGTGTCGAGTCCCGCACAGTCAAATATTTATTGCAAATTGCATCAAAAACGCGAAATGCAAGAATCTTGCAAACAGTTTACAAGTAAAATGCTAGCAGCGAGCTGACAAATATTTATGTCAACTTATTGCGAGTGTCAATCCCAATGAATTGACATGAATAATTGACGGCTCACTGGTGGGATTTTGCTTGCAAAATGTCTGCAAGTTTCTTCCTTCGCCACTAAAAACGATCATTTCAAGTTTTGGTTTAAGCCAAGACTCAAACAACAGTCACTGCGCGAGAACGCCGCTCGCTTGCGCTGGCGCTGTTGTTAGATACCGTGGACCCCCGTTCGTTTGACCGTTTTTAATCTGAACACTTTTTAATTTGAACCCCGCTGATTTGCACGACGTGCAAACCCAAGGAACAATTTGTGCTTATTAAACGTTTAACGGACAGCCATTATTCAGCACATACTGTATAGCTGCTTTTCATGTATGTCTAAATACTTCTGTTCAATGCTAATACAGTTGGTTTTGGAGAATTTAAACAGCACAGTGCTGAATATGGGCGTGGAAGTTGCGTTTGTATGACTGTTAGGCAACGTATAGTAATACGTTTATTCAGTACGTATAGATATGTTTATTAAACTACTGCTGATGACACTGAAGCTACGTTTATTGCACAGTAGTTCAACATTTAGACAAGCAAAAAGAAAATAAAATATGTAGGAAGTATTTTTTTATTTTGTGGGTTTCGTTAGTATAATCAATATATATAGAATGCCAGTGTCGCTGCAGTGCGCGTGGTAAACATCACACATGTTCAGATAATGTATTTACATTATATATGCAAATGTGTGTGTGCCTGAGATTCATCAAAAGAGGAATCTCATTGTCAAACTTTGACAACCAGTTTAAAATTTCAATTATGGCTGCCAAGTAATGTGATTGGAAACTTCGCTTGCTTCAAATTTCTGAAAAAGTCGGTGCAAAAGGGCGCAGTTGTGGGATTCTATTCATCCGGACGAAAAGAAAAAGAACGTTTAAAACCATTTCACTGGCATAAAAACACAGCGGAGAACGCACTGATGACAGCACCAACCAGCGCACAGATAAAGAACAGATATATAACAATGAGCAACTTTGACAACGAAGTTCCCGATTCACAGACTTGATACAGACTGTTAGCATCATGTTTACCACAATGAGTCCTATAGAAAAATAGCGACACTGGCATTCTATATATATTGATTCTACTGTTTCGTTATTTTCATGTCCATTTTTGTATTCATATTATTGTTATGATTTTTAATGAGAGACTTAGTAGGAAAGCATTGATTGACTCAAAAATTCATCTAGCCCGCCATTTTACTTTTTTCACTCATCCGGGTTCGAACTTAGATCCTGTCGGTCGCAAGCCGTCGACGAACACATCTGAGATAATCTGACATATGACAGGCGCCGAGTTTTTAGCCGATGTAGATTTACAAGTTTAAGTTTGGCAAGCGTGGAACAAACCTCGGCTGAAAGATATTTAAGCGCTGCAGGCTTCTTAAATCATGTTAGGCATCGGCTGTACAAAATTACGCTAGAAACCTTTATTCAGCACATATTAAACAATTATAAACTACTAGAGGACCCGGCGCGCGTTGCTACGCCATTCTAAAAAGGGGGTACATGCATAATCCTGAATATTTGATTAATTGTAATCTTGCAACCAAGAGCTTTCTTTTTGACAACCCAAGATATTCCTAAATCATGCCGCAAATTTCTAATCCAACGCATCAGCATTTGTGACTCGAGCAGCAAGTCCAACGTAACGATTCGGGTTTTATTACCAACCCTTAAAATGGTAATTTTGGCAAATCGTACACTGGGGCCATCCAGATACCACGTGGACAGAAAAATACCAATTTTGAACCCCCCCGTCCCCCTCCGTGGACAAGCGTGGACATTGACTCAACCCCCACCCCCCTCCCCTGTTTGTCCACGTGGACTTTTTTTTCTTATGTAAAATTTTAAAAAACAGAAAAGCATGGTGCTAAATTTTGTTTTCAACTTGATTTATGCACTAAAGGAAGCTCCAGTCTAAAGGCCCCAACACAATGCATACGATTCTTGAGTCGTTGCAGAAATTTGAGTTTTTCCATGGACTTTCTGTCAAATTTCCGCAGTGTATTAAAATCCGTATGCAAGGTTTTAGGATCTTAATTCTTGTGATCTTGTCTACTGCAAATCATTATCGACTGGAATAAAGTCCGTTTTAGTTTGACTTTCGCTTGACGATTCTTCTCTGTCCAGAGTATCCCTGTCTAACCAGAGCACCTCAGCTTGGCCGTCAACTTCAACACAACAAACGACCTTCGCGATGTGGTTCATATAATTTTTTGAAAGCGAATCCTTTTGGAAATACGATCCCCCGGGATGCCCTTTTTGTGGAGTTCTGCATTTGATTTTGAGGCGAAATACAATCCACATTTGGTGCAAGCGCGACCTAAATGGTAAATGAATCCCGTGACAGGTTTAATTCGTGGATTTAATTCTGTGACACTTCTTAAAATGAGCACGAAGGCTTTGGGTATACTTTCGTAACCTTTGTCATTTCCCAAAAGAGGCAAGGGTTGTAAAAAAATAATCTTAATTATTGCTTAACTTCTACTTTCAGGCTGGGTAATTACCATCTATGTGTACTAACGCAGGCTTAATCTTTTCAACAAGATTTATGCCAGATATGTGCTCTCGTAATGCTCGGTTCGTATATAAGCTTTATTTGAGCTCAAAAACAATCACTGATCAATGGTGAATACTAATATATATAATTAATTCCATATTTTTTCTAACTTCTTTTTTTTATGAAAAAAAAATTGTCCACGTGGACATTTTCAATACCCCCTCCCCCCCTTCCGTGGACAAGCGTGGACATTTTCATACCCCCCACCCCCCTCCAAGCTGTCCACGTGGTATATGGACGGCCCACTGCAATAAAATATCAGTGCAGTTCGATTGAAATCATTTGAAAACTGGTCAAAAACCATAAACTTAGTGTAATTTCAACATTATTTTCTTCATATTTTCATTTCAACAATGTATTTTCTCTTCAATTTTGTTTTTGAAATAAGTATTATATTATCTTACTTTTATTTAATTTGACCCATTATCTAGGATTCACCGATTTATTCCTAAAATTTTTTGCATTCTCCCGCCTTCCAGAAGGGAGAGGAATCTCAATACGCAATAGAAAAAAAATTTTCCTCCAGTAACCCCCAAATAACTAATAATTGCTTGATTAATATTCGAGTTATGGGGAAATTTGTGTTTTAATTGTATGGAAACCCCCCTCTTAGAAGAAGATTTCTCAATCTACCATAGGAAAAAAATTCTACCTTCAAAAACCTTCACATGCCAAATTTGGTTCCATTTGCTTGATTAATAGTCAAGTTATGAGGAAATTTTGGTTTTATTTGTATGGGAGCCCCCCCTCTTAGAGGAAGGAGGGTTCTCAATCTACCATAGAAAAAATTTCTGCCTCCAAAAACTTTCAAATGCCAAATGTTCCATTTGCTTGATAAGTTCCCGAATAAAGAAATTTGTGTTTCATTTGTATGGGAGCCCCCCCTCTTAGAGGAAGGAGGGTTCTCAATCTACCATAGAAAAAATATCTGCCTCCGAAAACCTTTACATGCCAAATTTGGTTCCATTTGCTTGATTAATTCCCGAGTTATGAAGAAATTTGTGTTCCATTTGTGTGGGAGCCCCCCCTTCTAGAGGGGGGAGGGGTCTCAAACCATGCTAACAACATTCCTCACATCAAACGCAATGTGTATGCCAAGTTTCATCAAAATCCGTCGAGCGGTTTGAGAGTCTATACCGGACACACGAACAGCATTTCATTTTTATATATATAGATTTGTACTAGCTTTCGGCTAGCTGCGAACAATGTTTGTGGCTGTTCATTTGTGATTAGTTAGCAGCAGGAGTGGTTCGTGCTAGTGCCGCAGAGGAGGATTACTTTTGTCACCCCGTCATCACCGATAGTCCGGAGATTATCGCTGCTTTAACCCTTTATAAGGCCGTGGCAATTATTTTACCACCAACGAAAAATATTTGTTTTGCGTCTATAATGACATCAATATAATTATAGAAGCAAAATAAAAAATGTTTCTTGGTGGCAATATAGACATCTATTTGTCATCGGGTCGGATTTAAGGTTTTGCATCCAAAAAAACAGCAGCACGAGGATGGCACGAGAAGGAGTGAAGTTTTCGCGCAACGGCAGCGGGAGTTGGCCATGCGATTGCGGCGCTACCAGCCGTGGGGGCATTGCCGCTATGCCACCCGACCCGATTCATCTCGTTTAGCGAGTCCAACGCGAGTAACTTGATTGAGTCGGTAGTATAGGTTTACTGTTGTATTAATCCACTTGCTCTTAGCGGTGTTGCTGATACATTTGGACAACGTTCATTCAACTCTTGTTCCACAATTACATAACAACGATCGAGACAGTGTAGATGTTGGTTAGAAGCTAGGAAAAATATGGGATATGACGTTTACAAAACATGTACTTCAGCAAATTCGTTTATTCAGCACCGGATGCTACTACACAACTCTTATTCCACATCTGGTCTTTTAGGTGCTGCCGTTTTGTTCCTTGGGAATTAAAAATGGTTCAAATTCGTTTAATTTTTCCGGCTGCATCGATAATACTCAACACGGTTTTATGCCCAAGCGATCAACTTGTACCAATTGGGTATTTTAGTGGTATATACATTTCCGCATATTCTGACAAGATATGATGCCATTCAATCGCTACATGAAGACTTTTCCGAATTTGACTAATGGAAGTAATGAAAAAACATTTTTTTTATATTTAAAAAAAAAATTTGGAATAAGACGATAGCTTATAAGTAAACCACTTTTCTTTTTAGCTCGCATTAGACAACACAGTGAATAGATACACTATGGTCATCGAACGATACACACGCTAAGAATCGGTTACTTTTTAATGGGTAAAATTTGACCCATTTCGCACTTCATGTTCTTCCCCCCAAAATTAGGTACTATGGTGAATACCCACCGACTAGTTAATGTGAGCTGTTCTTAAAAAAAGGTACTTATTACTCATAATAAGATGCATCAATGGTTCTCAAAAATGGGTACTTTTTGCGCACTTGTTAGTTGCATTAAAAGTTCTCAAAAACGGGCATTTTTTGCGCATAATAAGCTGCATTAACAGTTCTTAAGAATGGGTATTTTTTGCGCATGCAAAGTTGCATTAAAGATAATCAAAAATGGGTATTTTTTGCGCAAATTCAACTTTTGTTAAATAAACTCGAAAAAAGGTATTTTTTCCGCAGTTTTGAGTAAGAAAAACTACAGGGCATTAAATGGCTTTAAAAAATTTATTTTGAATCCAATTCATTTATTCAATCCACCGGCACGTGGACAATGTCGAGCCGCTGCTGGACCGCTGCATCCTTCGGCATGATGGGACTAAGTATTTCCGCTCCACCGGATGAACGCTGCCGAAATGGTTTCTTTGCACTGAATCGAATGCTGCTAACGCTGCTTGGCCATAGAGTTGCTGGAGCTTTTGCAAGGTCACTGCATATTGTAGACAGGACCGACATTGTTCGATGATGATGGGTTCCCGTTTCGCTTCCGTTGAGTGCCGTTAGTTTTATTTTTGATATCTATCTGCAAAATGATAACATCAGAAATGATAGTTCGAAGCAGTGCTAAAAAAACTTACTCAGGAGGGTGATAAATTCGGCTTGCATACAGCCTCGCCATAGACGTTAAAAGCTCCGAACCAGTTGACTTCGGTAGGAACGCGATTGTGTTTGACACAGGGTCGCACCTCCGGCTTAAAGTTAGTTTCTGTTTTGACGAGGTTCTCTTCGTGGTCGAGAAAAGGCGTTTCGAGATTTTGGCCTTATCTGGATGAATCAGTTTCCCGCTTGCTGCTTTCCTTTTCAGTAGCCGCTGTTTCCGTCCGGGCGGGTATTGAAGGAGCTGCAGCTGGAGCAATGCTTCCGCACAAGCACCGTCCCCTGCTTGTAAAACCATTTAATGGGAGGACGATTCAACGAAATTGCCTATACTAATGACACCGTTAAGTATGAGATCACCGCATACGTCCTCGGTAATTGAAGTGATGGTAATAGTGCATTTTTAGAGCTCAATGAATTTGCATGGGTTGCTGTACTACCGGTAAATGATCCACAAGCTCTCCGATGCAGACTATCTATGGGATGAAGAAATAGAGAAGGGATCATCTTCACATTTTCCTCACTTTCCATAATCTGTACAGGTGGGCGATTGAAGATGGTCACGTGCATGAAGCTCAATTTTTCTGCTGCGATGCTGGGAATGAATTTTGTGCTGCCTTCATTTTCACGTTGGGTTGTGCGAAGATTAACCTGTGGATTAAGTATAAATAAAGTTGTAGTTACCGGTAGAAGACAAGGTAGAAAGGAACACCAAAAATTTGCAAAACATAAACCTGAAAGCACATTAATGAATGAAGACAAGTTATAAACTTTTTAGTAAAGATTGTTTTAGTGAAATATTTGTGTGGAGATTTGAAGCGCAACTGTTTACAGTAGCAAAACTTTTCTCTATTGTATTGACTTTTATTTTTTTTTTTTCAAAGGTACTGCCCTTGAAAAGCACGTATTTATAAAATATTGGACCGCAAGGCAAATTGTTACCTCTTTCAGGCTACGGATTGCCACAAGCATGGCTGATAACGGTCTGTTTTTAGATTTTTGATATTTGATTATTTCATCGAAATTGGATGACTAATTGAAGATGGCGAACTATTGTTTAGCATTTTGTATAAAATTTCCTGTAATATATACTTTTTGAGAACTGGGCTGGCCGTAAGGAGTCAAAAATCGAATATTGACGCCATTTTGAATTCCAAGATAGCGAATGCTATTCAAGATATCTTGGCCACTTTGCATAAAAACATACAAAATAAACTTTTTTGGAATGAAATAGACGGTAGACTGACATGTTTGCCGCTATTTTGAAATCCAATATGGCGGATAATAATTTTCGCGTGGGAGTCTAAAAAGGTGGAATCTCCGCAATCTATCTATATCTATACCTCGATCTATACCTATAAAAATGGATTTCTGTCTGTCTGTCCGTATGTTCCTTATAGAATCGAAAACTACTGAACCGATCGGCGTGAAAATTTGCATGTAGGGGTTTTTGGTGCCAGGGAAGGTTCTTATGATGGTTAGAGACCCCTCCCCTCACAAAGTGGGGGGGGGGGCTCCCATACAAATGAAACAAATTTCCTCATAACTCGAAAACTAATTAATTAAATCAAACTTTTCTGTTGGGGAAGAATAAATGCTTAATGCGAGAAATGAAGATTCAGGCAAACTGAAAATTCTTGATATTAGGCCAAAAATATAGACTTAGCGAAGGTGAGAGTCGAACTCACAGCTCCCAATCTCTAGTTGAGCGTGTTGTTTAACCAATTACACCACTAAGCCGTCTATACTCTGTGGTCTTATATCAAGGTTTTGTTATGACGCTTGCCTGATTCTATCATTCATTCATTAAATCAAACTATATTTGGCATGTGGGTGTTTTTGGAGGCATGAATTTTTTCTATGATGAATTAGGACCCCTTACCTTTTTAGGAGGGGGGGCTCCCATACTAATGAAATACAAATTTCCTCATAACTCGAGAACTAATCAAGCAAATAGAACCAAATTTGACATGTGGGTGTTTTTGGAGACAAGAATGTTTTCTATGGTGAATTGAAACCTCTCCCTGCTTTGGGAGGGGGGGAGGCTCCTATACAAATGAAATACAAATTTCCTCATAACTCTAGAAGTAAGCAAGCAAATGGAATCAAATTTGGCATGTGGGGGGTTTGAAGGCAGGATTTTTTTTAATGATTGAGACCCCTCACCCCTGTGGTAGGGGGATAAAGACTCTCATACAAATAAAACAGAAATTTTTGCGTAACTCAAAAACTAATCAAACTCGAGAAATTTTAGACTCATAAAACATTAATCAATAACAAGACTACCAAAAACTATCAATAGTAACATTAGATAATTCAGCGCGAGTCGGCCATAGGCCGCGAGTGTTGCCGGCGACCTGCCGTCGGAAGCGCCGGCCACTGCGAGGGGCAGCCCCCCGTAGAGATCACCTCTATCTAGGTTTATTTATTTTCCTAGATCTACTGACCTCTATTACTTTCCTTCAGTTGGGTCACCCCTGCGAAATGGTACTTTCTACGAAAAGATTTTCCGTGAAATGGTATATCCCGCGTAAGGGCTTTCGCGAAATGGTATTCTGCGAAACTCTATATTCCGCGTTATGGTCAACCGAGAATTGGTGTTCCGCAAAATGGTAATCGGCGAAATGGTTTGTAATGATGGCGAATATTTAAATGCTACCCGCTTTATTTTATCAGGCTGAGCGATGGGGGGAGTTGCTTTCTACTTTACTGTGAGGAAAATTTGTATATTAAAACCCCCATGAACTCCTCAGAAACTTGCGAAACTCGAGATTGTGACAAAGGTCATCCGAGATTCACGATTTATGTACAACATAGTTTAATTTGTGGCAATACGAAGTTTGTCGGGTCAGCTAGTAGCTCATAAAAGCGCTATTCTTGATTGAATCGAGTCAGTGCCTTCGGCACACTTGTTGCTTAGAAAGATCAGGGAATCAAACATCACGAACGCACAACCGACAATAATATTGTCTCTACTTCGAAATGCTGGGACAATATATGATGAAAATTTGTCACTATTGCATGAAAGTTAGGACAATACAGTAATCCCCCCAATAAGGACCCTAATAGGGACTGCGTTAATGGAAACCGTGTTAATGGAGTCTACACAGCGTATGGGAATTGACTTAATTGGTTCCAACATGGAATAACTCGTGACCTTCATCTTATAGAACGTTGGTGTCTTCGACAGTTGTTCAGCAAATCGAGGGTTTTTCGTTGGATTGTAGCATTTCGGAACTACTTCACCAAGTGGCGCTAGCGAATGTCTTCGGGAAGATTGCTCAAATGATTGCCACCTTCATGATGGCAAGAAAAGTAGCACAGAACTGCCTCACTACGTGACGCTAGTGTATATGTGCTATGCTTGGACAGGCTGTATCTTGCCCTGCTGACTATCTAGAAGGTTACGGTCTTCGGGAAGATTACTCAAAACACTGTCACCTTGAAGATGGTATGGAAAATAGCGCAGAACTGACTCAACGGACGGCGCTAGTGTATTTGCGATTTTTTGGTGTTTGCTATAACTCATGATTTTGGTCATGTACAAGAAGTTGCTTTCTTCGGTAAGGTTGTTTAAGTGACAGTGGTTATTTAACTAGTTGGAAAATTAGCTAATATTTTGCTCGTTATTTAACACAATGCCGGTCGCTTACAAAAATTCTCTGTAAAATGCAATTGGCAGTCGATGAAATTCCTTAGAATTTTTTCACTACTCGCATTTAACTTGCAACGGACATGAAAAATATACCGCAACACGCGAAAGCTGAATTACTAAAAGTAACATTACGTATGCCGTTGACTTCACATTATTAATGCTGTGTGACATAAATGCCTATTAAGTTGTTGCAAGTTTCGATTGAACAAAATAGTGATAAAAATGAAAATATATTTGTTCATGAATCATTAAGAATGTTTAGAAAGTAGCTGGAAATGTGTTAATGTGACTGAGACTAATTAAATAAGTGAGTTGGTGGGATTTCACTGGCCCTTTAGGAAGAAGTATTAATAGTTGGTGGATTAGCACGATAGATTTTTTTTTGAAGGCAGTAAATGTTGCTAGTCTAATCTAATCTAATCTCACACTAACGCAGCCAATTCTGGAAGGTATCCTAGAAAATGTCGATTACTTGAATCAATTGCAGGCAGTAAATGTTGCAAGATAATAAAATTGAGCGTCGAGCATTCAGCATCGCAAGACACACCCTGTATAAGAATACTACGCATACGCGCCGCGAGTGCGCTATTTTCCGTACCACCTTGGAGGTGTCAGTCATTTGAGTAACCTTCCGGAGACTGCAACCTTCTAGATAGTCAGTAGCGCAAGATACAGCCTGTCTAAGCATATTACATGTACGCTAGCACCACGTAGTGAGTCAGTTCTGTGCTATATTCCATACCACCTTGAAGGCATCAGTTATTTGAGTAACCTTCCCGAAGACCGCAACCTTCTAGATAGTTAGCAGCGCAAGATACAGCCTGTTTAAGCATAGCACATATACACTAGCGCCACGTAGTGAGTCGGTTCTGCGCTATTTTTCATGCCATCTTGAAGGTGGCAGTCATTTGAGCAACCTTCCTGAAGACCGCACCTTTCTAGGTAGTCAGCAGCGCAAGATATAGCCTGTATAAGTGTTACATATACGCAAGCGCCACGTAGTGAGACAATTCCACAATACTCCAATCCAATGAAAACCCGGTGAAGGTGGTAGTCATTTGAGTAACCTTCTCGAAGACCGCAACTTTCTACATAGTCAGTAGCGCAAGATACAGCCTGTATAAACAAATCACATAGACACTAGCGCCACGTAGTGAGTCAGTTCTGCGCTATTTTTTATGCCATCTTGAAGGTGGCAGTCATTTGAGCAACCTTCCCGAAGACCGTAACTTTCTAGGTAGTCAGCAGCGCAAGATATAGCCTGTATAAGTGTTACATATACGCAAGCGCCACGTAGTGAGACAATTCCACAATACTCTAATCCAATGAAAACCCGTTGATGTACTGAACAACTCTGTCGAAGACACCAACCTTCTATACGGCCAGGATCGCGAGTTATTCCATGTTGGAACCAATTAAGTCAATTACCATATGCTACATAGACTCCAATAAGGACGTTCGACCGCGTTAATGGAACCACTCGAGACCGTCCTTATTGGAAACGTTCTTATTCGAAACCGCGTTATTCGGGGAACTGCTGTATATCATAGCTCATATTTAGAAGTCTAATAAAAACTACGAAGGACTTTATCAGATCATTAGATCAAATACTAATCTAAACTGCATTTCTGGCATTTGTATGTTTATAAGAATCTGTAAGTTCCATTGTTTAAGTGAATGTTTAAAAGAGAAGAGTTAAATATTTAGATTCAATTCTTCATTGAATGCAATGGTGGCTTTGAAAAGACGTGGACGGGGGTTCATAAGTACAGCGCCTGCAACCATTGAGACATAGATTTATTTTAAAAATCAATTGTGTACATCTTAAAGTTGAAATAGTAATGAATGACCAACTCACAGATTATTATATTAAATATGATTATGTGTAGCTTGACTTGTTTCAATAACAAGCCAAAATTGGCTCCATTTGCTTGATTAGTTCTCGAGTTAAGAGGAAATTTATATTATATTTGTATGGGGGGTGAATCTTAAGGAAGAACTCTCGTTAGCAGACAAAGCAATTGACAAATTTACTTTTCAACTTGACGACGTGGCATGCAATGTTGAGCAACAGGTTGCATTCCACATGTTGCCAAAGAACTACTCAATATAAACGCATTAACGTTATTTTTTTTTACATACCTACATAGCATATATTAATGGAACAGTCCACTTCAAGGTAGCCCCTAACCCACTGCCATTAGCAGAACCTGATTGGTTATGATCTGTGCAGCTGTGGAAGTGGAGCCCTTTCAGTATGCTGATTCAGCAACAATAACTTTCTTCGTCGGCGTAGAAAGAACACGCATTCTCTTTGTTTTCCTTCTAAAAATAAATTATTTTAATTTAAATTGCAATATATAAAACCAACACCCTCCACTGCATTTTCCTCAGCAGTCCGTCAAATCAATCGGCTAAATTTCCCCAACGCGCTTTTCTGAAAACAAAATTATCATAATGCGGTTTATATTTTATAAATTCCCCGCAATCTAATAAAAAACAGACTGGGCCGGAAGCTCAATATTTAGGTTGGAAGGCAGAAACACAAATTTAAGATGTGCTTAATAAACTACTACACACACCCGATGCGAAAATTTATAAACAAACGAAAAATTCATTACCTGCATTCCCCAAAGGCTTCGCCCTTCTCGACACACCACCGCAAACGTAGAAAACTAGAAATCCCGTAACCCGCGGCAACATCAAATTTTGCCTTTTTGCGGATGTTTGGACTCCTAAAGCTCCCGTTGCCTCCAACCACCATTCGTACACACGTCTGTCGCCAGCCTGGTGCGCTAAAAGAGGAACTTGTTCAGTGTTATAAATAAACCCAATCATCCGGAACTTACTTGGAAATTTGTTGGTATCCTGTCGTAACACTGCTCTTTGCTGCAGCTGCTTTTCGTCGTGTCGATCCGTTCCCGTATGAAATGTCATTATACTAAAAAGAAAAAATGGTAGCAAAAGCAGACAGCAAAAAAACCATCAGCAACAATATACTCATAATTGACATCGAGCTTCTTTACCTACGCGGTAGGTATGCACCGTGTTGAAAATTTTACCCATTTTTATGGTTTAAGCCTAGTATCCAGCTGAAAAGAAAACAGCTCAAGAAAAAATCTTACTATTTACCGAAGAAATTTTGACAACTGCAAGGCAAGCAATTATCTGTCATTTTTTCTTGTGGTAAAAATTGCGCCGGATATTATTCCGCACGGAAAAGTGACGTTTCAATTCACTTGCATGTAAAACTGCGCCATCTGAAAATGAAACAATATTTCTTGTGAGGTCCATACCGGTATAGAAATCGCAAACGGAAAATCTTTTCTTTAGCATTTCTTGGCCTATCTTTTTGCCCATTTCTTTTCAGGTCGATACCAGGCTTTAGCACTGCATCTATCTAGATGCGATTTTTTTACTGAGGCGATGGGTATTGCGTTTTCTCCGTGGCAGGTTTCGTATGAGAGCTTTAAAAGCTCGGTTAAAATGAAGAGCTCTATCAGAGAGATAGAAGAGAGGGAGAGAACTTCTGACATCAAGTCAATCAATCGGCTTGGTTGATATCTGTCAAACAAGTTGAATCAATATATTGCGACATTTGCCCCTATTTAGACTACCCCGATTTACACGATTATCACAGTCGAATCTCGCACACGATTTCGCTCAAAGAAAATGAAGTGAAAAAGAAGGGGAAGAGGAAAAAAGAAGTCAAACTCATTAGTAGATCAAACTAAAAGCCACTCTAGTGTCAGACTAACAGTGCAAAATGCGGTACCTTGCATTAAATGATTATCACAGTAGTCTAAATAGTCATAAAAGGAGCAATATATAGGCTGTGAACCATTTCGCGAAAATTTTAACTTTTTGGTTAAAATTTGACAGTTCGATGGTTTTCCGAAAATAACCCTGCTCGGGAGCATGGTTAGTTTTAACCAAGTTCTGAGAGCCAATGAGATATGCACAGGTGAGGAAGAGAGCTTCGACAAGTTTCACTGATTTTTCGTTAGATTTTTTTTACATTGGTATGGATGCTTATTGCATTATAAATTTGTTCAAACAATTCGGGTTGAAATGAGATGAATTTTATCTATCGAATAAAAGCAAATGAACATCAAAAATTCCTCCGATTTTAACTCGGACAGAAAAAACAATATTTTCATCCTCACCATATATGCTCTCATTGAGCAAAAAAACTATCAATCCGTCAAATATGAAATGGTTCACATTCTGAACTGATTTTAACCACTCAAGGAGAAATAACCATCGAACTGTCAAATTTTAACCAAAAAGTTAAAAATTTCGCGAAATGGTTCACAGCCATAGAATGCCAGTGTCGCTGCAGTGCTCGTGGTAAACATCACACATTTGAAAATTACGTATTTACACTGTATGCGCATATGTGTGAGTGATCGATTCGAAACGGGAATCTGATTGTCAAACTAAAAAGGCAACCCAATAAAAAATCCTTCTGCTTTTCCGTAAATCACGTAGGATAAATCACCCGATTTGTTCTTTTTGGGGTATTTCGTCGGCAGGAAAATTTTCTATTGGGCAATTTGACAATGTAGTTCCCGTATCCAAGACACGAACCAGCAACATGTTTGCCACCAAAATATCCATGAAACACCAGCGACACTGGCATTCTATATATATATTGATTATACTGTCAAACAGCAAATCATTCTAGTTTTGATTTTTATTAATTTTTTCATCGAATATTGACTTAATTGAAATAAAAAAAGAACTGCTAGATTCAGGAAACGACGGGCTATCAAATAAGATAGAAAAATTCACTTTTTTGGGAAAATTAAAATACCCAATTTGGTGTCTTACACATCCTTTATAGCCTACTCGTTGCAAATTTCTTCCAATATTCTGCCATCTAAAATCTTGGCAATTGAAAGGGTTAATCAAAAACTGCATTTTATTATTTTTTGACAAGCTATCGCCCGCTTAGAGGCGCTGCATAAAAAAGTGATGAAAAGTAAAATCGCTGTCAAACTCCATACATTTTTGAAAAAAGCTGAAATAAAATGCAGCTTTTGATTAACCCTTTCAATTGTCAGGATTTTAGATAGCGAAATATTGGAAGAAATTTGTTTATCTACGTTAAGGTAAGTGAAAATATTCGAAGTAATAGGCGAATTCGAACAAAACTAAGAGCAACCGTTCGCTACCTGGTTGTGATTATTGGAACTACAAAAAAAGTGCAATTCCCAAAATGCTTGCTGGCACCTATATGGAACTCGACTTTAAATGTAATATTTTATTGAATTATAACAGTGGGAATGATGAAAATGGATAATAAAGGTAAGAAAAAGCATTACTTTTCATTTGATATATATTGTTTCTGTTTAAGGAGATTATTAGAGCTTCGCAAGTATATTTATGTTTACGAACTGATAGGTTATATGTTTGGTTCTTGGCGCAGATGATGCTAATCACGAAAATAAATCCGTTAGCATTTGAAAACACATTGGAAAACAGTGCAGACTGAAAATAATTGGGTATTTTAGTGGTATATACATTTCCGCATATTCTGACAAGATATGATGCCATTCAATCGCTACATGAAGACTTTTCCGAATTTGACTAATGGAAGTAATGAAAAAACATTTTTTTTATACTTGAAAAAATTTTTTGGAATAAGACGATAGCTTATAAGTAAACCACTTTTCTTTATAGCTCACCTTAGACAACACAGTGAATAGATACACTATGGTCATCGAACGATACAGGTTTCATATGAGAGCTTTAAAAGCTCGGTTAAAATGAAGAGCTCTATTAGAGAGATAGAAGAGAGGGAGAGAAGTTCTGACATCAAGTCAATCAATCGGCTTGGTTGATATCTGTCAAACAGCAAATCATTCTAGTTTTGATTTTTATTAACTTTTTCATCGAATATTGACTTAATTGAAATAAAAAAAGAACTGCTAGATTCAGGAAACGACGGGCTATCAAATAAGATAGAAAAATCCACTTTTTTGGGAAAATTAAAATACCCAATTGGTGATTCTCTATCCAGGATATGAAAACTTTACAGCTGACTCTATGTACTTTTGTTTCATGCAGTACAAAATCAAACATTACACGGTAAAAAAATAACACGTTGAAGCGAAGTGATTTACCGTTGGATTCGCACTACTTGCCTATCATTACGATTCGAAATGAAAATCCTTTGAAAATCAACACAAAGCAAAACGAAATCAACAGAAAATCACTTTAATTTCCAATGCGCTATGTTTTAAACTTTTGAGTTGTCAAATGAATTGAATGTATTCGATTTAATTTTTTTTAATTAATTTATTTTATTATTGTTTAATTAAAAACAAAATTCAAATAAAAAAAATAAACCTCAGTTGATGATAAATAAAGTGGATTATTGTTTGTAATGCTGGCACGTCCAAATATGGTTCATTGTTGTTGTCGTAACCGTGGTGGTGTGATGAATCCCGTAACTTGAAAACAGATAGCAATTTATTAATTTTAACGACATACATAATCTAGCTGTACTCACACTCTAGAATAGCAATAATTTCATGCGAAAACGTATTTTCACCATCTGGATTTATGATTTTTTTCCGATCACTAAAGGATACTTTTCTACTTCGCGAACTCAACGCTCCTACAATGAATGTCAAAAGATTGTGCCCACTTGTGCTCAAAAGCCACCATCGTCCATCGTTTTCAAAAAAAAAAAAATATTAATATATATGTATGACCGCATTTCAAGGTCAAGACTAAAAACTTTAGATTGGTCTATTACTTAGGAACGGGGCCTTCCCTCGAAAACCCGTGCCGAGAAACGCGGCTAACACACGCTGACAGACGAACAACGTCACGTGCAGTACCTTGCAAGTCGTAAGGGCCGGCATAGTGTCGTCGTCCTGAAAGTAAATAGTAGTTAGATTAAAACTTCTCGCTCGGTGGTAATCTGCAATTGATGCAGGAAGCGGCACAATATGTGTCGAGAACCCAACCAAACGCGTCGCTATTCTTGAGAAGTGGATTTTGCGGTCTCCTTTTGTCCAGCGCCTCTATGGTTCAAAGGTACAAGTACCAGCGAACCACATGCCCTGGCAGGTGTTGTGGGTTCGAATCCGGTTATAATCTCAGATTACAGCTTGGTTCGACTCATGCACCTTCCAGTATTGGACAAAAGGTAGGAGTCAAAATGACTACTTGTCAAGCATAGCTACCAATAACCCCCCCCCTTCCTTTCCGCTCTTCCCCTCCTTCACCAAAAAATTTTCATTTCTTTCTCCTACCGTCCCTTCATCAATTGTAGAACCATCGTTTTCAAAAAAAATACATGGATATTTTTTTTGATGCGTTTGGCAAACTATTTCTGGAGGGCGTTGTCGTGTCCGTCGGTTATTTCCAACCGAGCCCTCCGGAATTCGGAACAACGCCCGTCAAAGTCTACGTTCGTCCAAAAACTGACTCTTGTTTAGAGTCTGCTATATCTTGCCACAGTATGCGTAACTCTCCTATTGAACGATACATTTCTCTCCTCGTCTCTTATCGTTCGTATGACGGTATTCTTCCTATGCAATGGATTTCAGTTACACTCAAGTAAATAATTCAGTTTCATTAGATTTGTTTTACGCTGATTCATCTAACTTGGCTCGTTCCCTACATTCACCCCCTTTTCTACTCTTCTGATAAATTATCAAAAAAAAAAACTCATGGCCATTATCATTTTTGACATCATCATCCTTTTCGTCATTACCACTATCAATTTCGTCATTACCATAGTCATTTTCATTATTACCATCATCATTTTGGACAGTACCATCAACATTTTCGTCATTACCATCCGCGCACGCCAGCGTATTCCAATAAAGTAAGACGCACACAAGCGAGTTACTAAAAGTCCCTCTCAGGGGAGCTATCGTACACAAACGATTTTGCACAGCCTTCCAAGAGGCGTTCCCACTACGCATACCAGCGTGTTTCAGTTAACCATTCTGCCTTCCCGGCCGGCCCACCGTAGCCTGCTAACTTTCGCTAGATGTACGATGGGAGCAGTGCCTGTAGCTCGTGATTCATACGCCAAAGCCACTCTCCGCTTTCAGTTTGTACTCCGCCAAATATCGTCCGCAGCACTTTCCGCTCAAACACGGCAAGGGCGTGTATGTTCTCCGTACGCAGCGTCACGGCTTCAAGTCCATAAAGAACTACCGGTCTAATAATGGTTTTGTACATTGTTAGCTTCGTGCGGCGGCGTATGCTTCCTGATCGTAGCGTTTTACGAAGGGCAAAGTAGGCCCGATTCCCCGCTTGGATGCGCCGCTGGATCTCCTTACTAGTGTTGTTGTCCGCGGTCACCAGCGAATCCAAATACACGAACTCCTCTACCACTTCTAGTTCGTCGCCGTCAACGGTTACCGTCCGCGGGAGGCGCGCATTTGTTTCCTTTGAGCCTCTTCCTTTCATATATTTGGTCTTCGACGCAGCCCAATTCTCCTAGACCTAAATTTTTAGCCTCCTAGATTTAGATTTTTTTTTCTCCTAGATTTTTAGCCTATTTCTCCTAGAGTCCGCTTTCAGTCTGGCGTAGATTGCCTCCGTCGTCGCAAAGTTCCTGGCTATGATATCGAAGTCATCTGCAAAGCCTAGAAGATGGCTACTCTTGGTAAAAATCATGCCTCTCGTTTCGATGCCCGCTCGTAGGATCACCCCCTCAACAGCGATGTTGAACGTTGAACGGGCACGTTGTACTCCCGACATTTCTGCAAGATCTGTCGGATAGTAAAAATATGGCCCGTAGTTGCGCGAGCCCCCATGAAACCCGCCTGATAATTCCATACGAAACCTTGTGCTATCGGTGACAGCCGGCGTAACAGGATCTGGGAGAGTACCTTGTAGGCGGCGTTTACCAGCGTAATACCACGATAGTTGCAGCAGTCTAGCCGATCACCCTTTTTGTAGATGGGACAAACCACTCCTTCCATCCATTCCTCCGGTAGCTTTTCCTCCTCCCAAATCCTCAAAATGACCCAATGTAGAGCCTTTGCTAGCGTTTCTCCGCCATGTTTATAAAGCTCTGCCGGTAGGCCGTCCTTCCCAGCGGCTTTATTGGCTTTATTCAACAGCCTGATTTCTCGTTTGACTTCTTGGAGATCAGGTGCTAGGACATCACTATCTTCCATGGGCGCTCCTAGGTACGTACGTAGCATACGTTAGTTCAAATTTCACTCGCAGATTAGCATTGTTTCTTTCTCTCAATTTTTGGTCGACTTGCAGTTCTCTTGATGACACGTCTTCGATGGCGTGCAGAATATTTAGAACTTTTCTGACAGTTCTCTTCCACACAACTGCATTTTTGCGTCTCTAGACGGCGCAAGCAAACCCAAAACCAGAAAAACGAGCTGTGCTTGTGCTTCAGTTGCTTCGGTTTCCTTCCTTCGATCGCTTTATGGATTAATGCGTTCTTTCCGTTCCATCCCGCGGCTGCTTGTGAAATACTGAAAAGTTTATAAATTCAGCGGCTTTAGTTGTTTGTTCAGAAGTGTAGTTCTTACAGTATGAAAACATCCAATTGCGCCATACATCGTTAGATCGGTGGCACCGTTTGGACCTGAGAATTTGGACGACTGAAGCTGCTTACTAAAGACATTGAAGAAGAAAACGTGAGTAATCTATGTTAACTTCCCCTCGTAAAACACAAGCGGCAATGGCAAACGAAAAAATGCGACCCTCAACAGAAGGACTTTCGATTCGTCTAAATCAAGGTCGCGTAGAAAATCCCCCAATCAATCAGTCAGCTTCATTGTGCTAGCTCGCTAGCAGACTTTGCAGCCTTTTGTCATTGCGAGAAAAATTGGGCTATAATGGTTCGATCTTGCGAATACTCACAACTATTGGACGCTATCCAATTTTTCTCTCGGGCTGTATCATGTTTGGATGATCTCACGGGCTCTGATTCAATCATCCCAACCAGACGGACGAGAAGATTTTCAAGCGGCTGCCGCCGCCGCCGCCGTTGTAAGGGTTACAAGAGAGTGGTACCGTCTGGTACCGGGAGGGACGAAAAATCGATAAATTGATGTTTCATCAGTGTTCGTTGGTTCTCGAGGAAAAGTGGTCCTTTTTGCGGGGTTTTTTATTCCCCGGCGGTAGATCAGAGCAACGAATTGTAGGGCCACTGCTGTTTCGTTTGGTTCCGTCTGGGGCAAGGAAACAACACAGCTGGGTGCATATTGATGTTAATTTGTTTATCTCAAAACGCTGCCATGGTGATGCGATGCCGACCGAATGTCGTGTGGGTGGTGGTTCCAGTTAGTTGGTTTGATGCTAACCAAAGTAGGCGATGTTGTTGGGTTTACTCGAACGGGATTTTTCTTTAGGCAACTTGCTAGAGTTAATTAACAAGAAGTTGCGCACGAATTCACGTAATTTAGTAACGTTATCAAGATTCTCCAGATCTGACGATCTGCAGACTGACGACATTGTGTCATCCACGCATCCGTTTGATTAATGACTCAAATCCGTCCAGAGATTAGTAAATCATCAGTGATAACAGGCGAGGGGAGATTCCGCTTTGAATTATTCACGAGTGTAGTTTCTAAGTGGATAAGTATGATTTGCGAGAGTGTCCTATGCACCCAAAATGAAATGAAAAGGTTGTGGTGAGACGGGTGGGACAGTACTTAACGAGATACAAGAGCCAAGTTTGCTATTAGCAACATTGTCGCCAACCGACTGTTAGCTATTGTTATTTTAATATATTTGTCTTGACGTAGGACTACGGCTTACAGGAAGGTAAGAGTGTGATATCAAGACTTAAAAAGTGAATTATTAGGTATTGAACGTTTATATCACTTTCGTTTCCCAACGGATTAACAAGAATTTTGCCAAACTCGTGTTTTTAGCCTTTGACCTTGAAATGCGTTCAGGCATTAATATTAATATTTGTGAAACGATGGTTCTACAATTGATGGAGGGACGGTAGGGGAAATGAAGGAGTAATGAAAGTTTTTTGGGAATGGAGGGGAAAGAGTGGAAAGGAAGGGGGGGGGGGGGGGGGGTAAATAGGTAGCTACGCGTAACAAGTTGTTGTGACTCCTATTTTTTTGTCCAATGCTGGAAATGGATCGAACCAAGCTATAATCTGAGATTATAACCGGATTCGAACCCACAACACCCGCCAGGGCATGTGGCTCGCTGGTACCCGTGGTCCGTGGTTTCAAGGTCATAGACTAAAAACACGAGTTTGGTCAATTTCATAGGAACGGAGCCTTTTGACGGACGAACAACGTCACACGCAGTACCTTGCAAGTCGTAAGGGCCTGCATAGTGTCGTCGTCCTGAAAGAAAAAACAAGTTAGATTAAAACTTCTCGGTCGGTGGTTTCTACAGTTGACGGAGGAAGAGGCACAATTTGTGTGTCTAGAAATAGCCCAAAACCAGATACGTCGCTACATTAATAAGAAGGGAATTACTTTCCCCTACCGTCCCTCCATCAATTGTAGAACCATCGTTTCAAAAATATTAATAAGAATTTTGCGCCAATCGATCATAAATTCTACAAGTGTGATTGTTTTGCTCTTTGAGTGTCTTCGTCTGAATTGGACTTTCTTTTGCAGCTCGCCAAGAAGCAGGCCATGGGTCTTGATCGATCCAATCCAATCGCACGAAAGAGATTCTGCTGTTTCTTGGACTTTTAAGTCCTTCACCGAGTGAGCTGTCCAAAGAGAACTCATTCAATTTCGTTCGCTGCTCCCCCCCAAGGAAGGTCCAATCTACTTCCATCTATGCTGCCGAACAGGGCCCGACAACGTCACCTTCAATTACAAATCGTCACTCAACAATGAAGCAATGATGCTTCAGTTTCAATTGAAACTGCACTGCTTCGCTGCAAAACTGGCTTCTTTTCTTGGATACTATTCTTATTCTTACATATTCATTCAGATAGGTTCCATTTTTAGCGACATTTATTAGGTTGCCGCCGGAAATGTCACGGTTTCTGGGATATTTCTGAAGAGCTGATGCATTGGATCAGCTTTACTGGACTTAATACGTTTGAATGCTACTTCAATTTTAGCTATTGACGGCAACTCAGGGTTTACGCATACAATTGTTTATTAATTAAAAGTCATCAGATTTTTCTACCCTACCGACTACTTAAAAACTAATAGCTAGAGTTCTAAATCGGGGTTTCAGCACGTTGCGGCTGACGTCAAAGTCGTCCTACTTCGACTTTGACGTCAGCCGCAACGTGCTGAAACCCCGATTTAGAACTCTAGCTATTAGTTTTTAAGTAGTCGGTAGGGTAACGTATAACGGTATAAAACCCCAAAACCGGTTATAGTACCGAAAGTACTGTAACTAGTTCGCCGGTGCGGTATATGCAAGAAGGAATTGTTCCGTGTTAAGCAAGGCCGAGTCTAGATGTCCAGTCTTTCTAGAATCCAGAGGCAGTCAATCCGGGATCGATGTCAGAAAATCTGATACGAAGACGGCTCTAGTTACGTCCCGACGTGCTTGCTGGGTGTCCAAGTTGATTAATCTGCAGCGCTGTTCATAGTTTGGTAACCGGAGCGGATCATTTCATGGTAACCTACGTAGGGGGGCAAAGCGGATGAACCCAACGTTGCGAATCGTTGCGCTGCAAACGCAGGCGTAAAAGAAACAGCCACCGCACTATGAGATATCAGGCGGACAAAAATCAGAAAACTGACTTTCACTAATCCGCTTAATGAAATTTTCTATTGATAGCAAATACTTCAATTAAGAAAAACCCAAAATAGAAAGTCTGTAGTCGATGTTGTTTCTGAGATAGAGGCTGTCAAAGTTGAAAAACGATATGACATATACGCTTTTTGCCATTCAAACACGTTTACTTTCAAATCAATTTTTAAACACTATTTCCAAAATTAAATCTTATGTATATGTCATTAGAAAGGTAATGAAATGAGCTTTCCGGAAAATAGATTGTTTAGACGGCTAGAGGAGAAATTATAATAATAAAAAGCATGAGAAGCAGGAAAATATAAAAAAATAAGAGAATTTTCTGCTTTCTTAGTCGAGAACTTTTTTTCTCCAGATATCTCCAGGTTAATTTCTCCTTCTGGGTTAAGTCTCAGGTATATACTATCAACTTATGAAAGAATTACGTGCCACCATGCGCCACTCTGCGAAATATAGTGTTTTGAAAATTTCTAGTTACCATGAGAGATTTCAAGATTAAATATATTTCCAGCGAATAACACACACACACACACACACACACACACACACACACACACACACACACACACACACACACACACACACACACACACACACACACACACACACACACACACACACACACACACACACACACACACACACACACACACACACACACACACACACACACACACACACACACACACACACACACACACACACACACACACACACACACACACACACACACACACACACACACACACACACACACACACACACACACACACACACACACACACACACACACACACACACACACACACACACACACACACACACACACACACACACACACACACACACACACACACACACACACACACACACACACACACACACACACACACACACACACACACACACACACACACACACACACACACACACACACACACACACACACACACACACACACACACACACACACACACACACACACACACACACACACACACACACACACACACACACACACACACACACACACACACACACACACACACACACACACACACACACACACACACACACACACACACACACACACACACACACACACACACACACACACACACACACACACACACACACACACACACACACACACACACACACACACACACACACACACACACACACACACACACACACACACACACACACACACACACACACACACACACACACACACACACACACACACACACACACACACACACACACACACACACAAGCGCTAACACGGCTAACTGCTCAACGTGAAATTATGTCAACAGAAGAAGCATTTAGTATAATATATTTAGAAACTGGGTTAAACAGATTTCAATATGAAATAATAAATAGGGAGTCACCATCGAGATTTCCTCCATACAACGTTAATGGAACTAAATGAAGAAAACATGCGCCCCTCCTGTTAAGTTCATCGAAGAAATGTCTTCGAAAATTTTAAATTGCAATCCATATTGAGTAGGCTGAATTTTTAGACCTATGGCCTATTTCAAGATATGTTCTAGATCTGCTGAACTTATGGACCAATATCGGTAAATCTTACAAAGCTTATATGGGACGAATGAATATCTTAACTGGCCTGATAAACTCCATTAAGTTAAAATATTGTTAAGAATAGGGGAAAATCAGCAATACTTTCCGATGACAATTAAGGAAGGGGTGGACACCATGAGATTTGCCGGAAAATTTTACATAAGGTCAGTTATATTTGATCAATTGCCAGGCAGTTTCTGAATTTCGTTCGTTTTAGGCTAGGTTTTCCCGTAGTGCTAATAAAGCCATTTTCAAAATTACTTCGAAGTTTCGAATAATTTCAGAAGTGAAATACCATAATAATTTTATTAATTTATTATTATTTAAAATTTATTTATTAATTTTATTAATAATTTACCATAATAATATTGCACAAATAAATAGCACAATTAAATAATAGAACTATAAAAATTGGTACGAAATTATTACTTTTATTTAAATACATATAAAAGTATCCAGAACCTCAAAATTTATTATGTTGATTCTATGTTGAAAATGCATCTTTTTCATTAAAATACATTATTTAGTCATACAAATGTCTGACAGCTTCAGGTAAACGTATTTAAACATACTTTTACTAATAGTTCAGATAGAATAACGCATGCCCCGGATATTCAAAACACCATATCTCCCGAACTACCAATATTGTCTTTTCTAGTTAAGTGATTCTTATATAGAATTTGTCTGGGGAATATTTTGAGCATATTTAATTGAAAATAAAATTGGGGGTTTTTGAGATATTCGCATTTTTGGTTTTAAATTGCAAAAAAATGTATGATCTTGACAAATTAGATAAAAACTGATAACATCACTCGATTGCGCGGTCAAAAACCCATAGAAAAAGTATATTGGCATGTCTTCACATCAAACTGTTGCAGAGATATTTAAGCCCGAAAAATGACTTTTTTTGAAAATCTGTAAAAAAGTAAGCAGCGTCGCTGCTAGGGAAATTGATCAATCGTCGTATAACTCGGGAATTGGTTATGGGGTCGGAATGAACAATTATGCCAACTTTGGTTGAAATCGCTGATGGTCGAATCCAAACGTTTGAGATGGAATGATTCATATTAGTTTTTCACATATGGCAAAGGTAAACAGTTAAACCCTTTTCAAAATATGTTCGTGAAATGTTTGCAAATGTACTCTAACAACATATTTTAATCATATCAACTAGAAAAACGTCAAAAATCCTAGGAAAAATTCGAAAATATTTTTGTCCGCCTGCTTGTATGGAAATCCCCCATAGTGCACCGGTGCTGTGTGAGACATTTTGCTACGCACACACTCGCGCACACTCATCCTCACATCGTTTTCCTGCATAGCTTATTCCCGAGGCAAAAAAATCGTGGGGAATCAAATGCCCGTGAGGCTGGTGGCGCTCACGGGTGAGAGCGCGGGCCCTCGCGTGTGATCGGTATCACCAGATCGGGCTGCAATGACGAACGACAAGCGACGATTGTAGCTGTTAGCTAAACACACACTCGTACAAATTCGTTGCAGTGCATGAAGGAATAATAGCGAAAGTTTTGGAGGGATGCTTATGCCGGCATGTTCGTTAGAATGAGTACGCGTGTGTGAGAAAACTAGACCACACGAGTGTGGGCTTCTCAACACTGTTTCTCCTATGGAACAGTAGTGATTAGCATCGGGAGAAAATCTAAATGGTTTCCATTTTGATCGGGCGTGTGTATTTTTTTCGGTGCAGGGTAGATCCCGAAGTGCGTACCTGATGAACTTTTTTCTGTATAGATTCAATCTGTGCAGTCCAAAGGCCAGTGTAAGGGCTTCAAACAAGCTGCCATCTCCAGTGATAAACGTTCAAGTGCGTAACTCAAAGCCCTCAGGTAGCATGGATCATGAAACAGTTTTGCAATATGTATTATGAATTCCAGGTGCTGCTGTATCCTGGAATGTAGGTTCAGTATCCAATAGAACATCAAGATCCTTGACGACTGTTACGCGTTCAATATTCTGGCCATTTATGGAATAACTGTATTGGATTGCAATACGGGCTGTGTATTGCAATACAGGCTTGTTTCGGCTGTGACTGTTTACGGAGCACTTGGCAATGCTGATGCTGAGCCGGTTGCTTGCATACCAACCACAGAAAGAGTGGTTTTCAAGAAAGGATTTTAACCACCGGACAAAAGCAGAAGATGGTGTACTCAACACGATCGAACGCAGCTTTGATGTCAGTATACAACGTGCCGATTTTTTCTCCATCTTCCATATGTTGTAGATAAAATGAGCTGATCCATTCACCAGATTTGTGCTAATCTAGCGACCAGGAAAAAACCATGCTGATCAGTCGAGATGCGTTGTGCAAAACTTATTCTGTGCAACGAGCCACCGATATAGATCTCAAATAATTTCAAACCAGTGCCGCGGTAGTTGGCAATATCGTTTTGGCTTCTCTTTTTGAACACAGAAAAGATATAGGATCTTTTCCAGCATAAAGGAAACATTTCCTGAATAAGCGGTTGGTTAATAATAAATTTCGAAAGAGTAGATGCGCAATTTTTTAACCCGGGAGACGCCGGTGATTTCAACTGCTTCATGGCAATTTCAACTTCCTTTTGCGTGAACCAAGTTATGTATATATCGCACACGTTGTTTTTCGGTAACGAATTTCAGAGTTTCCTGTCTGATCCTAGTTTCTCGTGAATGCAGAATCTATATGACGCTCAACGCACTGAGGGGAAGTAGAAAAACGGCAAATATAGACAACGCTTAGATGGATAGTTCGGTTACCTCCTTTCACTTTTAACCCTAAGTTGTTCAATCTCCTGATCATCGAGGATGGCTGATTCAGAAGAACTGTATCGTTTGGGTCATGGTAATTGCGGTAAACATTATATCCCGTTCCAAACAACTGCTGTGCATGGAACAGGTCATTGAGCCAGATCTCGGTGAGAAGCATCACGTCAATTTCGGCGTCGCTAACTGAGATGAAGAAGTCGTCGACTTTGGTGTGGAGTTCTCTATCATTTTGGTAGTATAGTTTGATAAGATATGTCGCCGTCGCCATTTAGAACCCTCCTCCACACCCACACAAAGGCCAGGACGACTGTTGAGCGGTGTCGGGGCTTCCATGGTATCAACATTATTGCGTCCCAAAAACAGGAAGTCAGGTTCAGGGTGATAATGGGTCGTCAGTTAGCTAGAACTGGTGAACGGGTCACAAGCTTATCTGGTCGTTAAATTATTGTAGTTGCCATTGCCATTGGAAGACCATTGTTCCAACTCTATACACAGGGCCGGGACGACTGATGAATCCACCTACCATCCACCGAATTTCCCGTGGATTGCTAGAAATCGAAATTTGAAGCAGCACAAAGCATTGACTTCTTCGATTACTCTAAATCGATCCCATCCCACGTTGACACTTTGCAGGTTTAATAATTTTTCTAATGTCTGGGCATCAGTCTCTAGGATAGTCACCAGTGGATTGTAGGTCCAGTTCCCATCAATGCTGATAACCGAGGAAAGCGGAAGATTGTTTTGCTGATTCAGTTCGAGAACGATTTCTGCATGATATCTGCAGCAGCATTCACTAACTTTCTGAGCAAGACCTAGAAATCCAGGAATCTAGACTGAAAACTTCCAACTTGCGGATAATCAAGCTCGTTCCTCGTGGAATAGACACAAGATCGCTAACATTCGTGTCGTACAAAATCGGAATGCCGTCTGAACTGAAGTCTGTTGCACTTGCAACTGACACTTAGCCCCGGGGAATTGGTTTTCGTGAATTTGAAGACACTGGTAACAAGAAGCAGTTTTTTGGAAGTAGTAGTATTGATTACTAACGGTTTAACAAACACTCCCGTACTAGCTACCTACGTCTCCCCCCGCCTTACTACTACAAGCCTCTGGCCGAGTACTACCGAACCGCGGTCTACCTACGACTCGGCACCACGAAACCGAGTGAACGCGCCACTGACTATTTACTATCAGAACGCTGGCAAAATGCGCACGAAGACAAACGACTTTTACTTAGCAACTGCTTCTAGTGACTATGATGTTATCGTAGTCACCGAAACTTGGCTTCAGAATGACGTGAGAAATGCTGAGCTGTTATCTAACTATAATATCTTCCGCTGCGATCGCAGCCACGCTTCCAGTCACTTGCAAAGAGGCGGTGGAACGCTGATCGCTGTTAAGAAATCTGTCTCTAGTAGTCCCGTACGCCTAGGTGATTGTGACGCGCTCGAGCAAGTCATTGTTAAACTCTCTCTTCCGACCAAATCGGTCTATGTATGTCGAATCTACCTGAGGCCTAACAGCGAACCGTCTAGGTACATTGCGCATTCTAACTGTGTGTAACAAATCATGACCAAAGCAGCTCCCGAAGGTTCAATGTTAGTGTAGTCGGTGATTATAATTTACCTCACCTGATCTGGTCTTACGACCTCGATGTTGATTCATACATAGCGAGAAATGCCTCTTCCGAACAGGAAATGGTTTCCACAGAAAACATGATTGCCAGCGAACTGCAGCAAATTTGCAACGTGCGTAACACAAACGATAGGACTCTTGACTTGGCCTGCGTAAGCAATAGCGGCGAGGTTGAACTGATCGACACGCCCTCCACGATTTTACCCTCTGACCGTCACCACAAACCGCTCGTCTTACGTTTAAACGTGCAAAATGCACAGCGAAGCCTCAATTCAATACCTGGAGCTCGCGATATCGACTTCAACCGATGTAATTACGATGCTGTTATTACCGAACTAAGCTTTCTGAACTGCGAGGAACTTCTCTACGTTGCAGATACCAATACAGCAGTTACCATTTTTTACGATGAGGTATTCCGAGTTATCAGACACACTCCAGACTCTCAATCGGTCTGTTTGCGCAATCTGCAGTTATGCCCTTTGGCGGTTGGTGCCGAATTGTACGTTTGGGCAAAAATTGAGCCACGGGACCTGACCCTGCTGTGAGAGTCGGCAAATCAGGAGCCCCTAAGTCAAGGTCTAACTCCGTGCCGATAACTGAATGGCTGAAAAGGTGAAAACATGCCAGTCGCGAACGGAGTGCTTTGGGCATCTTGCCCCTATTGTGCCATGCGGGGCTCTGGTACGGTCGATTTTTGTTGTCCCGTGCGTCTCGTGGGAACAACATAGGAGCAGGGATGGTTCGATCACTTTGACTAAATTTTGATTCATTTGACAGTACCGTCTTAACGGAAGTAAATATGACAAAGTTATGTATGGGACATTTGTAGAACAGGTTATTATCTATAATTTTGCTGAAAAGAGTTTTGCTGTATCGTTTGTAGTTACGGCGCTACAGTGCTAGTATCTTATTAGTGACTAAATGAACGTTCATTTAGTCACTGATGAGTTACTAGCGTTATAGCACCATATCTACAAACGATACAGTAAAACTTTCTTCAGAAAAATTTTAGATTAGAACTAGTTCTACAAATGTCCCATATAGAACATTGTTATATTTGGCTCGGCTGAGACGGTACTGTCAAATGAATCAAAATTGAGTCAAACTGATCGAACCATCCCTGCATAGGAGTGCTGCCCAATTTTCCTTATGGGTTCTACGCCTGATGCTTATACTCCGCTAGTCAAATAGTTAGAGTCGCACAAATAAATCTTCAACACAGCAGCAGCAAATTTGTATTTATGCGAAAAACTTTTTAATGGCTCTGTCACCATCGCATTGGTTCAGGAGCCATATTTTCGCAAGGGGTACTTTCATTCGACGGATATTGGAAACCAGAACTTTGCTGTTTTCAGCCAAATCCTCGCTTGATGCCCAGGGCATGCATATTGTTGCATAGGTCAATTAGTGCATGCCTTATCTCTGAGTTGACTACTCGAGATATTTGTGCAGTCACAGTAGGACTCGTCGTGGATGATGTCCATAGGCGCTATGTCTACTGTTCTGCATACTTACCACACGATGAACCGTCTCCCAGCGACGATTTCAGAAATGTGGTGAGATACTGCCAATCCAATGGGTTTCCGCTCATTGTAGGCAGTGATGCCAATGCCCATCACATCATTTGGGGCAGCTCGGATATCAATCTGAGAGGCTAAGATTTGATGGAATATTTGAGTAGTACCAACCTTGGAATACTCAACATTGGCAATTTTCCAACTTTCATACGAGCTGGTAGAGAGGAAATGTTAGATATAACACTCTGTTCTAATAGGATCAGTCATGAGTTGGCACAATGGCATGTTTCAAATGAGACTCCAATATCTGATCATTGCTTTATATATTTTGATCATTTGGGTGTCTCCTTGAACGCTGCAACATTTCGCAATCCAAGATTTTCTGACTGGGAACTCTTTGAGGAGGAACTGGCGACGAAATTTCAAGGATTCGAACCGACGATTGAGTCATCGATCGACTTGGATGTGGCTGTAGATGTCACAACATCTTGTATTGCGGAAGCTTTTGAAGTAGCTTGCCCGCTAAAAACTATTAAAACGACTAGAGGAACACCGTGGTGGAACTCTCATCTCGCGGAACTAAAGAAACGATGCAGGAGAGCCTGGAATAGACGTCGGAGGGATGGCGTGGAGCCTTTCAAGCAGACCCGGAAAGCCTATGCAAAGGCTCTACGATCTTCAGCACGCAGAAGGTTCTGTAGCAACGTTTCCAGTTTCGGCGAGGCAAGTCGACTAAATAAAATACTGTCAAAATCGAAAGATTATCAGGTTAATAACATTCGAAGTTCGAACGGCGAATACTGTTCGAATGACAATGAAATCCTGGAATGTCTCTTTTATAGTCACTTTCCAGGCTGTGTGGAAGCTGAAGTTCGAAACGATCCAGAAATCGTTTTAGGTGGCTCAGACTCATGGGCTTTTGCTCGGAGACTTGTCACAACTGAAGCGATTGAGTGGGCCGTGAACAGCTTCTCTCCATACAAATCTCCTGGAACCGAAGGAAAGGAAAGGATTCAAGTACTTCAAACACATTCTGAGAAGGATGTTTGTGTGTAGTATTGCTATTGGGTACATCCCAACTCAATGGCGTGAAATAACCATTAAGTTTATTCCTAAAGGTGGACGCGCGACATACGGGCAAGCAAAAAGTTTTAGACCAATCAGTCTAAGGTCTTTCTTGCTTAAATCACTTGAGCAGATTGTTGATCACCACATCCGCGAAACAAGCTTAGTAGAAGTTCCTCTTCATTCAGCACCACATGCTTATCAAAGTGGCAAGTCTACAACCACTTTATTACATGATGTGGTGGATAAAATTGAAGTTGCTTTTTCACAAAAGGAATCTTGCTTAGGAACTATTTTGGATATTGAAGGCGCGTTTGATAACGTATCTTTCGCTTCCATTTTGAAGGCTGCTCGTTATCATAATGTGCCTTCAATAATCATAAAGTGGATAGAACAAATGCTTAGTAACCGATTGCTTTTTTCGTCCTTACGGCAAGCAAGCATTTGGAAGCAAAGTGTTTGTGGATGTTCACAAGGTGGCGTTCTCTCGCCTCTTTTATGGAACCTTGTGGCGGATGGCCTACTGAGGAAACTCAATGGTCTAGGCTATCCGTCATATGGTTTTGCGGATGAATATCTCATCCTAGTACAGCAAAGTTTCGTTAATTGGTGGTTCGTTAATTGGGCGGTTCGTTAATTGGGTGTTCGCTAATTGGGCTATGTGACAACTTGAATGTCAAAATTGTATGGAATTTTCGAGTTTAGAAATTTCTAACAACTGTCAGTCGGGCCCAATTAACGAATTCAGGCTGTAGTTGGAAAGTGCATAAGCACATTATTTGACTTAACGCAGCAGGCACTACGCGTCGTGAAAACGTGGTGCCGAGAAACTGCACTTTCGGTAAATCCGAGCAAAACATCTATCGTCTTATTTTCAAGACGTAGAAATACCGATGGAGCTCGCGCTCTGCGCTTTTACGATTCGGATGTTGATGTTGTGAACGAGGTGAAGTACATGGGGTTGATTCTCAACTCCAAGCTTGACTGGTCCACAAATATTGATTTCCGAATTAAAAAAGCGTGCATGGCCTTTGGGCAATGTAGACGAGCAATTGGCAACTCTTGGGGGCTTAAACCCAAATACATACACTGGTTATACACGGTCGTTGTCAGACCAATACTGGCGTATGGTTGTCTTGTATGGTGCCAGAGAGGGGAAGTTGTGACTGTCCAGACAAAGCTAAACCATCTTCAAAGGATGGCTCGCGCTCTGCGCTTTTACGATTCGGATGTTGATGTTGTGAACGAGGTGAAGTACATGGGGTTGATTCTCAACTCCAAGCTTGACTGGTCCACAAATATTGATTTCCGAATTAAAAAAGCGTGCATGGCCTTTGGGCAATGTAGACGAGCAATTGGCAACTCTTGGGGGCTTAAACCCAAATACATACACTGGTTATACACGGTCGTTGTCAGACCAATACTGGCGTATGGTTGTCTTGTATGGTGCCAGAGAGGGGAAGTTGTGACTGTCCAGACAAAGCTAAACCATCTTCAAAGGATGGCTCGCGCTCTGCGCTTTTACGATTCGGATGTTGATGTTGTGAACGAGGTGAAGTACATGGGGTTGATTCTCAACTCCAAGCTTGACTGGTCCACAAATATTGATTTCCGAATTAAAAAAGCGTGCATGGCCTTTGGGCAATGTAGACGAGCAATTGGCAACTCTTGGGGGCTTAAACCCAAATACATACACTGGTTATACACGGTCGTTGTCAGACCAATACTGGCGTATGGTTGTCTTGTATGGTGCCAGAGAGGGGAAGTTGTGACTGTCCAGACAAAGCTAAACCATCTTCAAAGGATGTGTTTAATGGCAATGTCTGGTGCATTTACTACAACTCCTACTGCCGCCCTAGAAGCTATTTTCAATATTAAACCTTTACACTTCCACCAAGAGGCACTAATATGTGCTTATCGACTACACGCGATTGGCCTTTGGCAGTCTGTGGACGGTTCCACTGGTCATACTCGATTGTGGTCGCAAATTGCTGCTGAGGACAAGTTTGGCCTTGCTCCTAGCGATGTAACGCTCATGGGTACTTTCCCGTATAGGACTTTCTCAAGTGACTTTCCTCCTAGAGAGGATTGGATGTCAGGCTACATGGAAAGGAAAATTTCCGACTATGTGGTCTGTTATACCGATGGTTCCTTGTACGAAGGTCGCGCGGGTGCTGGTGTTTACTGCCGTGAGCTGGAATTGGAGGAATCCTATTCGTTGGGTAGCTACTGCACCGTTTTTCAAGCTGAAATCTTTGCAATTATGTGCGGAGCACCCAATTAGAAGAACTAAGCATTCTAAATAACGATCATCTGGTTTGGGTTTCTGGCCATTCTGGTATAACCGGAAATGAATGGGCCGATGAACTAGCAAGATCTGGAGCAGAAAGGTCGGTTTTCGGACCGGAACCGCTTTACCAATTGCGGTATGTTGGATAAAACAAAAGATTCGATCTTGGTACAAAAGGATCGGAGGTACAAAAATCTCTCGGTATGTATGTGTTTGTGTTTGTCCAAATTCCTCATCCACCCCTCCCTATTTCTCCTGTTTTCCTTCCCTTCCTCATCAGGTAAATGATGACACAGGAAAGATGGGCAAGGCACGAATCTTCCACAATTGTGAGGAACGTGCTGCTCGAGCCAAAGATGCTGATACCTGATACAGTTGCATAAGTTTCGGCAGCGTTGTTAGTAGCTGCAGTATTGCCGCTATCAATATTGGCCGCTGATTTACCAGAGGCATCCCCCGCCCTAACGAAAACGAGCCCAGCTTTCCTAGAATGCCGACAAATTTCGCTGGGGCTGAGCTCAAAACCTGTTGTCAATTGGTTGGAGCCGTTGGCGAAAATGAAGCATGAAGAATTCAGGAAGCTAATACTGGCATCGTAAATTAAGGAGGGGTGATGTAGTGTGGTTGCTGATCACAGCAAGCAGGCCCTAGCAACCGACTTTGTATTGTACACTGCAGACGTATTTTCATTTTTATTTTATAAGTAAGTTCCATCGCTAAAATCACTAATGAGTACTACGTTCGCCATGCGATCGTGTCCAGAGCCCAACCCTCCTGCTTCTTTTATAGACCGACTATACGTGCTGCTAGCAGTAGGTAAGGTAGTAGTGGATTTATCGTATGTTACTTGCTCGAATGTTACGCTCGAAGCGCGTGCGAAATGGACAAACAACAGCCGACGAGCAGCTAGACAAACGTGAATGGGCTGCTGCCTTTTGGCACCGATAGCAAATAATCAACTAAGCTGAAAGTCGCGCAGGCTTACTACTAGGTTGCAGTGTGGTGTGTTATCATTAGACGACTCTAGGTGAGGACTAGTTTGTTTCGTTTGTTTATACACTTGGTTATAGCATCAGTTTCAAACCGTCGAGTAACGTAAAAGTGTGTGTTATTCTGTGTTATGTCTAGCATAGCAGGGTTTGCTGATTTATGAGGTGCTTGCTCGGCTTAGCACCTGACTATAGTTTTAGATTCATGCATGAGTGACTTGGTGTGTCCTTTAAATTAAGGAATTTTTACGAAGAAAAAATTCGTTAGTTTGTTGTCGCGCAGGGCTCAGATTTCATCAGTAAGTTCGACGGCTAAATCACTACCCCCGCACGGTTCACTACCATAGAATACATCCACACCGAACATTGTTGAAACAACTCTTCAAACATACTGAACTGGCTAATCAATCAGCCAGGCAGAAATGAAAATAAAACTCAAAGGTGACGCGCAGTTCAGTTGTATTTCACACGTCCTACTCAGTATTGCAAGTGCACAGATCGTTCGTTTCAAAAAAACAAGCAAAAGTGAATCTACCAGTGCCAGTCGGTAGCTCCGAAATTGCAACATCCAGGAAGTTAACCGCTAACCTAGCTAGCGTTTGTTTTCTTCACACGCCAAACAGGTGTTTACACTATAACGCTCCGACTCCGACGAGAGGGGTCAGCTTAAACCGGTATGTATCTGGATCAAACACAACCGTCTAGTCGGTCCGGTTTGTTGTCTACAGGGGTGCCAGACCAGCCAGCCGGCTGTCCTTCTCGAAAGACCACGGTCATGGCGATCAGCCTTTTTCCAGGGGACCAATCACTTATCTGCTGCTGCAGAAGTAATCGGGTAGTAAACCATAGACGAATTTCTTGCGTCATCCAGTCAGTTTATTTTAAAGAGGAATACAGCAACAGTGATGACTAATATTGTCGATTTTTTTCCACTTGTTGGCCGATAAGATTCCTCACTTCGGCACAGAAGTACAAATGTATGATTTCATTGTCGATTTATGTTGATGAAAGCTTATCGACAATGCGCGGAATAGCGGCCGTGGCGCGGAGTAGCGGAGGTGTATTTTTAATCGCAGTAAGCCTCTGTTCGTTTGTTTGATGTGCTCGATTGATTCGTAACTATAGTGATGTGACTGACGATGGGAACACATGATTGATTGCTGACGGACTGACCGGGCCGGGACGGAAAGCGAAATAATGTGTAGGTAGGCCCACGTATCAGCCCACTATCATCGGGCGCGTTCGAGGAAGTGGATCGGTCGAATGATAAGTGGAATTTTTACGATTAGCTCACGGTGAATTGTTTTTAGCAGTCTAACGCCGTGTGTTTGTAACGGACGAGCGAAACAGTGTTGGTGCTGGAATTTGCTTGGGCGAAGTAGGCCTACTTCTAAAGTTTTACCCACAGAATGCAAATTTTTGGCATAAATTTTCTCTAGTTTTGGTCAGTGCAAGAGTGCTAATTTAAACGTGGTAATTCATAGTGGTTTAATGAATGAATATGTTAACGCATGTACATAGTTAATTGCCGGTACCCTCAAAAAACAATATCGCGTGTTTTAGGCGGGAGCCTTTTAAGGTCTCGATCAAATTGATTGCCTTCAGAAGTATTAATAGTTTTATAAATTGTGTTTAGTATTGGCGCAGGAATTATTATTATCCTTACAAAGCACGTTGACGCTTTAAAGAATCTAATCTTGTGCACGTGACGCTTTTCAAATCCTTTTCCATCTAGTCTGGGTCTGGCCACTGATAGGAGAGCAACAATGAAAAAAATAATCGGAAAATGCACGGAACAGTAAGAACAAAGCCTACTTAGGTGGTGTACATTCGTGTAGGTACTTGACTTTCTCTTGTTCAGCAGACTTCAAAGCACACTGTGAAGTGAACAGACTAATTGCGGAACTATCGCTAATGGATCGAAGCAAGCTACGACAGCAAATGGGCGTTTTAAAATGTTTTGTGTTGTTGATAGTTTTCTTGTATTCTTTTGAAAGTGAGATTTTCATTACCAAAGGGAGAAGAAACGTACAATTTATTTCGAGGAAATTCAAGCGAAAAACAGCAACAAGCAGCATTGTTGGTGTGCCATTAGTACGAAATCTGGATATGTTTTGGACCGTGAACAACTAAAAGAGCTACTTGTGCCAAATCGACGCCAGGAAAGGAACTGGAACAGAACCTAACCTTGAAATCCCTACGAGTGATGATAGATGATAGATTAGGCGCGAAATCGGATTTCTAAAAACCGATAGAGCTACAGACAAGGCACCAGCAACAGCTTATCAATGGATTAAATGGATTACAGGTTATGGATAGATATTGATAATGGATTTCCAGAAGTGGGGAAATAATTTGCCGTCGGATTACAGTCCATCAAGGTCTACTATGGGACATATAATGCACAATCACGGATAACAAGACAATTTTCAGATGATAGTGTAGTTTCGCGAGCTATCGATTTACAAAGACCATTGCAGGAAACTCTAGTCAACTTGGGATTTCTGCAGATTGCGGGATTTCGAGTTTTCTGCAGAAAAAAACTTAATTATTAGTGTTTTCTAGGAAACGTAAAGCAGCTCAGTTACAATTTCAACTTATGGATGAAATGATTTTTCAGGTTTTAGTACAGAAATACCTTGGTCTTTGGTTTGACTCTACATGCATGTGGAAATCCCATTTAAAATATTTCATTCAGAAATGTCACCAGAGAATCAATTTTCTTCCTACAATAACCGGAACATGATGGGGAGCTTATCCAGGTTCCACTGCAAACGTCCACATCATAAACCTTGAGCGTATACAGTATCGTTGTTTACGTATCGCTTTGGGATGTATGCACTCAAACCACACTATGAGTTTAGAAATATTAGCAGGTGTTCTTCTATTGAAAGAGCACGTTTGGAATCTTGCTTCACGCTTCACGTATTATTATGAAATGTGAGGTTTTGAATCCATTAGTCATTGAAAACTTTGAAAGACTAATTGAACTTCAGCCACAAACTCGTTTTATGCCTATTTATTGCAATCGCATAGCTCAAAGTTTTAATTTTAAGATTAGATAAATTTCAAAAGATCAACTGCAACAATATGTTTTACACTGATGGATCACCACTGGGTGGATGTGGCTTTGGTAATTTATCCGTTTCTTATAAACTCGATAGCCCTGCCTCTGTTAACGAAGCAGAGCAAGCTGCAATTCAGTATACTCTAGGAATTATCGACCGATTGTCCCTAGACCATTATTACATTTTTACAGATAGTTTTAGTGCTATTGAAACCCTACGATCAATGAGAGTTTAAATCACAGGCCGTATTTCCTTGGGAAAATACGAGAGCGCTTGAGTGCCTTAACTGAAAAATGTTTTTATATTACATTTGTGTGGATACGTTTCCATTGTTCAATAACTGGCAATGAGAAGGCTGAATAAGCGGTGAAATTCTAGAAAGACCTATCGCCTTAAATGAATTTTATGCTTCTTTACGTCAGAAGACATTAATTAGTTGCAAAACTCTCGGGTTAGTAGACAACTAGGAAGTGGTTACATTCCATTATTCCCGAAGTATCAACTAAACCATGGTTAAAAACTTACGACGTGAATCGTGTTTTTGTCTGTGTGATGTCTCGTCTCGAATTATGTCAAACCACTGCTGGTTTAAGACACATCGTGTAGGTCTTTCAGAAGATAATCGTAGTTGTGGTGACATTGGCTATAGCCGACATACCTTGACACTAAATCCAATGATGCTGGGAAACCATTCACTGATATTTTATTGCGATCGGAGCTTACCTAACAACAACAAATGCAGTGGCGTTATGCTTATTGCGGTCTCAACGAGGCTTAGTGTTTCTGTGGGTTCCATTAATCTATTTTCCATTTGCAGCACGCTTGAACAAATATTGGTAAAAGTAAAGTGTCTTGACCACACGAATGTGGGAGCAATTTATCTACCCTCTGAACGTAATTAATTTTATTATTTAATTGGTTTTCTGTCTTACGATCTGATTAGATAAACATATTAGGCGGGTGACTAAATCTTCCCTGTTTTTTTTATGAAAAAGTAACTATTTGAAAAAATAGCTAGTTACAGCTTTCACGAGCCAACCAATAGCTAGCCACAACATTTGATCATCTTTCTGGAAGAACTCGAATAACGTTGCTGTAAAAATATTCCTTTTTTAGGTTATACACGAATCAAGCGACGTAGTGTCTGAGCAGATGGGGAAAGACTTTCCATTTGAGTGTCTCCAAGTAGGGTTTAGTGGGTTTAGCAACGTGAAACCGAGCGTTGTCATGCTGTGAAATCAGTTGCTGTCACTGCTCGACTCTAACAGTCTCTTAACTCTTGCGGCGAGTTTGCGTAATATCACAGCTGGACAACCAGTTTGGAATACTTTGGATACTATTGCACAACATTTATCGATGTGTGCATCGCAAAGCCTACTTCGAACAGTTACTTTCTTCCGGGAAACTGTGATTGTGCATTTTCTTCGTACAATAACCGGAACATGATGGGGCGCTCGTCCAGGAGATCTTATCAAACTTAACAAAACAATTTCAATTGCCGATCACTCCTCCGGATTTCGATCTGTACTTTCACTACGGTTCGCGAAATGTGAGTTTTGCGGACAAGTTACCGTGCACGGTCATCGTATCGCTACAAAAATTCTCGCGCAGCTTACCAAAAGATCCAATCCAATGAGAGATTCTCTTTAATGCTCTTCTGTTCTGATTATCATGGCGACATAAACGTATTTCAACGCAGGGTTTCCTAAGGATTAGTTAGCTAATGCTGCCAGCAACCAGCAAGATGTGGTTTATGGTCGAGCCCGGCCTCGGCCCATCATGCCAAAAAATCACTAGTGAAGATGGATCAGCTCAACCCTCCCATTCTCTCTCAGTACCGATAGAAATTTTTTGGCCAAACCTCAAACAGAGTATCTGTTCCAATGATTTCGTAGTCAAAGCGAGGAAGCAGCTGATCACCAAAGCCATGAAAGAGCCGAAGTACATGCCACCATTCATCCATCGTGTTGAATGGAAATGGAAAGCAGACGTTGGCCGGAAAACTGTCGGTAAGCCGACTGACCGATGAAGGATGTTCTGTTTTGTTCAACAAAATGGGCTGCGAAATCAAGAAGAACGGGCAAACTTGATGCTTCATGTTGTAAGAAGTGGAAACTCGTACCGATTGAACTCCTCTGTTCAGAAGGCGTTCACGACGACGGGGCAGGCCACAATTCGAATTACTTTCATGTGTGGTTGGTCATCTTGGTCTTCGAGACAAGCATACTGTAGGGAAGATCGTCCGAGAGGATCTTGGATTTGGTCCGAACCTGTAGGATTGCGGCATGAAAGCTGATTATTGCGTTGATTATGAAGGAAACATGTGTCACGAACCGTTTCTAACCTAGTCCACATTCACATCTAGGGCGACGGAATCTCGTATATACCGACTTGTGAGGACCTTTGAAGGTTGCACCCGCGAGGAGAAACTGTTTCTTGATGATGAGGATAGACGATTATAGCCGGTATTGCGTTCTGTTTATGTTAGCGAACAAATTTGGGACTGCTAAAAAGATCGTCGAGTATTCGAAGATGTTGCAGATCCAAATTGGACGGTTATCGGTTATCAGCAGCTGTACATAATTTGGATACTTCCATTTGATTTTGTTGTAAGTGTTCAAACTTTGTTCAGCTGCTGATGGGGTCCAAAATACGTTGGTTACCCTACGTGGTAGCCTCTCCATATTAGGCAAATCACGCTCCAACTTTGTGCAGAATCCTTCCTAGTCATCATCGAGACATCCAAGGTAAGGGCTGTGCACGTTGATGATGTTTACATATGTAAAAGAACGGCCCGCTGATTCTCAGCCCGTGCAGTTCCTGCAACGTTACGATGTCGAATTTGCGGCTCATCAATGCATCGGCGAGCCGTTTTGCACCCACGAACGCTCTGGTAATATATCGGTTTATTTCATTCCATACATGACACAAAGCGAGGTGGCAGCAGGCCGCGAGTGTTTTCAGCGATCCTCCTTTGAAAGCGGCTGAGACGGTACCGTCAAATGAATCACAATTGAGTCAAAGTGTTCGGACCATCTCTGATTGATAGAATTTGCTTGCTAATATTTTTGTTGTTCTGGAGTTATGACTGGAAAACGATTTTCCTTCGATCTACCAAATTCAAATATTCGTATCTCATGAACCAAACAACCTATTGGAAACTTATAATTAGCATATTCACACATGGATGACCGATGGATTTAGAGATTGTCCGTTTCCTGCTGCTCTCCAGAAAAAGAAACGAAAAAAAAGGAAAAATGAAACAGAAGTAGAAAAAACGGAAAAGAGCACGAAGGAAAATTTGACAAAAACTAGACAAACGAGATAGAAAAAGGGAAAAACACGAAAGAGAAAATAAATAAAAACTGGCATGAACAAAAGAATAAAGCAAAGCAAAGCAAAGCCTAGGTGCTACATTCCGTTATCGAAACGTGACCTTCTGTTTTTATACGACAGACTTCGCAGCCAGCTGTTAGAGTGCAGGGCAATTGCAGGGCTAGTTGCTACGATCCTATTGACTCTAACAGCCTCTCCCAGCTGACATTCGAACATACGACGACTGGCCTATTGGGCCAGCATCATACCTCGAGACCAACTGGGGAACAAAAGAATAACAAATTGAAAAACGTGACATGGGAGAGTTAAAAAACCAGGTAAAAAGGACGAGAGGACGGACAGAAAAAGATCAAAAACGGAAAAGAAAAAAAGGAAAAATCATAAAGAAAACGAAGAAAAAGGCTGACAGAAAAGGGAAAAATGGTAAAAAGGAGAAACCCGAGAAAAGAAAGAGAGAAAATACGATAGCAGGAAAATAAAACAAGCATAAAAAAGAAGAAAAACGGGGTTGAAAAGAAAAAAAAATTAAAACAGGGAACAGAATGACGGAAAAGGAGGAAAAACAAAACATAAAAAGAGAAAGAACGGAACAGAGGAAAACGAAAAACGAGGTAAAAAAGTGGAAGGTTGTATCAGAGACACTGCCGCCTAATGACGTAGGAACACGCAGAGGTGTTATTTATAATATACATTTACACTGAAGTCGCTTTTTACGCGGTTTTTTACGCACCTATTTTTACGCGAATTTCAGAATTTACGCGGTTTTTTTTACGCGAATTTCGGAATTTACGCGTTTTTTTACGTGAATTTCGGAATTTACGCGGTTTTCACGCGATTTTCGGAATTTACAAGGTTTTTTCTACGCGAATTTCGGAATTTACGCGGTTTTTTCACGCGAAATTCGGAATTTACACGGTTTTTACGCGAATTTCGGAATTTACGCGGTTTTTTTTACGCGAATTTCGGAGTATACGCGGTTTTTTACGCGAATTTCGGAACTTACGCGGTTTTCACGCGATTTTCGGAATTTACAAGGTTTTTTCTACGCGAATTTCGGAATTTACGCGGTTTTTTCACGCGAAATTCGGAATTTACACGGTTTTTACGCGAATTTCGGAATTTACGCGGTTTTTTTACGTGAATTTACGGGGTTTTTTACGCGAATTTCGGAATTTACGCGGTTTTTTACGCGAATTTCGGAATTTACACGGTTTTTTACGCGAATTTCGGAATTTACGCGGTTATTTTTACGAGATTTTCGGAATTTACGTAAATGTGCTCAAAGCGTCTGTTTTTTCGCGTAGTGTTGAAATCCACAAAGTTTTTTTTACGCGAAATTTTGGTTTTCACGCGATTTTCGGAATTTACAAGGTTTTTTCTACGCGAATTTCGGAATTTACGCGGTTTTTTTCACGCGAAATTCGGAATTTACACGGTTTTTACGCGAATTTCGGAATTTACGCGGTTTTTTTACGTGAATTTACGGGGTTTTTTACGCGATTTTCGGAATTTACGCGGTTTTTTACGAGAATTTCGGAATTTGCACGGTTTTTTTACGCGAATTTCGGAATTTACGCGGGTTTTTACGCGATTTTTGTAATTTACGCGGTTTTGATTTACGCGGGACGTATCGTCACTGTATTTTATTGATAAACTTGTCCAAAGACACCATCGTTGAAAACTTAAGATTTTTTACGCAATAGCAAATGAACGTGTTTTTGTAGATCTAGGAGAGAATTAGGCAAAACGGACCGATTGTGAATTCATCACGGTATTAAATCGATGACATTTAACTCTTCTGATGTCTTTCAAATGAATTGGTGCTATTCTAGTTTATTACCCTGTCTTTGAATTAATTTTAAACGCTTTATTTAGGTTTCTATGTATATGGGGATGAATTGGGCAAAATGGACCACTTTCCGAAGTCTTGGCAGGATGAAACCATCAACAAACGATTTCCTGCATATTTTTACATAAAAATAGGTATCTAGTAAGATTCCAAACCAGCGGCTTCTAGTTCATGAGATTACGAGGTTGTGGAGGACGTTGAGAGTCTTGGCGGAACAACTTACTTCAATGACGTTCGCTGGAGGAGATCGAGGGTCTAAGAGGCGACCCCTACTTCAACAACGTCTGGCCAAGAATGACGAGAGTCTCTTTGGTGCTCCCAACAGCATCGACCGACCGCACAAGAACTTTGAGAGTCCCGGCAGCGCTTCGTAGCAAATGAACGACCGCTGAATGGATGATAACGAGAGTCTCAGCGGCTCTCCTACTTCGACAACGACCACTGTAGGAGATCAAGAAAACCGGTGGCGCCCCTTCTTCGACAATGACTGCTGTTGAACATTGTGGGTCCCAGCGGCGCCCTCCACTTCACCAGCGATCGCTCGAGAACGTTGAGGATCACGGCGGCGCCCCAGCGGTAACAAAGATTGCTCACGAACGACGAGACCGGTACCGGTGGTGCAAGAACCGGCTGTTAACGGACTTAATAAGTCCAAGCTGCGCTTCGTAGCTGATAAGCGGCTGCTGGAGGACGCTGAGGGTCCCGGTGGTGCTTCAAATAATATGGCAAAAAAAATTGTGTTAATATTTACAAAAAAAAAATCCCACACTTTTGGAGAATGAAATGAACAAGGTGCTGGTATAAAATCTGCAATTGGCCATCCAAAGCTTTAATTAATTTATGAATTTCGACAAGGTCTCATTTTTTTGTCACAGAGTTTAACTTTATACGGTCAACTAGAATCATTTTCCGGTTGTCGACAAAATTGTTGGATATATTTTACTACAAAAATGTTGAATTTACCCATGTCACGTGTCATGTCATGTGGTTTTGGGTTTATAGGCGTACGGACCTGGAACCATTGTCAGATTATCGAGCTGAGTAAGAATGGTATATGAGATTCGGCCCTAGGACCCTCGGATCAAAAGGCGGATTTTCAGGATACTGTACATACTTTCTAATATCGCCCACTCAAACTTACAACTAGAAATCGTGTGCAGATGCTCACTTGTAGGATTAGGTGGGTGATATATGAAAAGCAAAAAAATTTTAAGTAAATTTCATATTGAATTGAAAAAATCTCGTCTAACTTTTGTAGAACCATCGTGAATGTGTATATATCCAGAAAGCTTGTCCTATAAGCTGTTCAAAAATGTATAAAAAGCTTACAATTGCCTCGAAAATGATTGAGTTATTCATGATAGTATGTGGACACCTTGCCAAAAAACATTTTTTTGCAATAACTTGAAATTTTTGGGGTGTTAGAATGTCAAATGTGAATTTGAATGTTTCGCAGAAACTAACTATGCGATCAAGTGGTGGTCTCTGTTTCATTAGAATGGGTATTCAAAGTCCGTCCTTTTTTCTAATTATATCGTTTCTTCGTCTACGTAACTAAAGGGCGTGGCTTGTCGTTGCACTACTAGTAGGCCGCGAAACTGTTACTGTTTTTACAACACGTAGCAACAAAACTGATAAGGTTGTCTGGAGGGAATCAGCATAAAACGAAAAGCTGAGGAATTGTGATCCCAAATATTCAATATTCAATAAAATGGCAATAATTAGACAAAAAGGTTAAAAAACGATTGATTTCGCTTTCACATCTACCTGATAAATGCAATGGAAGGGTCGATTTCATACCCGAAAATGCTCTAACGTGATTGGCTGGAAGCTTATGTAAATTCACTAAAGTTGTTCAACTTTATGTGAAACTTACAGCAGTAAAAATCCATCTTTCTGTAAAAAACACAGAATAGGCACTGGTTTTGTGAATCGATTGGTATGCAAACCAGCAAAATCTGAACAGAACTGTTTTGTTGTTTTGTTTTGGCAGCATGCCACCCTATTAAAGTAAGACGTAGTCCTACGTCAAAAAAAAAACGAAAAAAGCCGTAAATCGAATAAAATTGAAAAGAAAATCGATCGAAAATGAGACACCAAAAGTGCCTGGAAACCAGAAAAAATGGAAGAAGGATAGTAAACGGAAACGATAATCAGGACTCTGGTAAAGGACGAAAAACGGAGCAAGAAAAGAAGAAAAAATCAAACGGGAACGTCAAACGGGATAAAAAAGAGAAATTTGGGACAAAATAAACAGGCATAACGAACCAAAGAAAACTTAAACGGGACACCAAAAACAGGAAAGCAAAACAGACAAACACGAGTAACGGGAAGGACATAAGATAAAAAGTGTTAGAAAAAGAGAGAAGAAAGTAAATAAAAAAACAGACAGAAAAGAAAAATGAGAGAAAAAAGTAAAACCGGATGAAAAGTGACAGCAAAAACCAAAGAAAAAAACGGTACAGAAAAAGAGAATAAACGGAACAAAACATGGAAAAAAAACGGATTGGAAAAGAGACGAAACAATCGAACAGAGGAATAACGAGAGCAATGAGATGAAAAATGTTAATCCTAATTTCAAGTAAAACTTTGTTTCTAATGTTGTGCCCATTGAGGGCGGATGGAAAGGGGAAGAATGTAGAATGTGGAATAGAGTGAGAGGCACGAAGGAAGAGGTAAGGAGCGAAATAGACAAAGGTACGGAATGAGAGAGACGAAGATGGAAATATAGACAGAGTAAGAGAGAGATAGATTGAAATGGAAAGAAGTTAGATTTAGGGGTATAAAAATAGGAAGAAAAAAAAATTAGAAAGAAAGAAATAGACAGGAATGGAGAGCAAAATAGATAGATAGCTATATCACTTAGGGGTCAGTCCCGGTGCACAATGGGTCAGAAATCAAAATTTCGGGATAAAAATATTTGCGGTTAAACGGCATGTCTCAGCTCAATGTGGTCTTCGGCAACTTTTTGAATGAAAATATGATGCATATTTTGAAGGGGTTGGTCAATATTTAGGTGTTACCTTAACAACAATTTAAGTAATAACTTTTCAAGTACATTTTTGTTCATCTTTTTGGTTTCAAAATGTTAAAGATAAACCAATTTCAATTATTTTTTCTGAAGATATCAAACTTCTACCTTTTATCCTTTTTCAGCAATAGACCTTTGTTTACATTTCTACTTGTAACATGTTTTTTCAGCAGATAGCTCAATGTCATGTTGTAGAAAACATTTTGCACATAAAAGAGGATTATTTTTGCTGAAGACTGTTTTGCTTTATCTGTATTAATAGATAGGATATAATTGATTTTAGGTTAAAACCGTCAGATGAAAAATCCGAATATCTTAGCCATCTGGAAGTATCTGCAATTAGTTTGTATACAAAATTATATAGGGAATTGTTGAAGCTATCTGCTCAAATGTTCAATTCAGAGAACACCTGGGAATACCATGGCTGGGAATAGTGCGATTTTTTTTCACTAACTTTTATAACTTATAAGTAGAAATGTGATTTGAGGGATCGTTTATAAACAAAGGTTTATTGCTGAAAATGAGTAAAATGTAGAAGTTTGATATATTCAGAAAAAATACTTGAAATTGGTTTATCAATAATATTTTGAAACCAAAAAGATGAAAAAAATTTACCCAAAAAGTTATTACTTAAATTGTTGTTAAGGTAACACCTAAATATTAGCCCCTTCAAAAGATGCATCATATTTTCATTCAAAAAGTTGCCGAAAACAACATTGAGCTGAGACACGCCGTAAAACCGCTAATAGTTTTGTCCCGAAATTTTGATTTCTGGACCATACTGCGGTGTAGTGGTTAGCATTCAAGCCTCTCACGCCGAGGACCCGCTCTCAAATTCCAATCCCTCCGAAGTGACGAATGACCCAAGCTGTTAGAGTGACTACAATTTAACAAAAAAAATATATCTCTCAGATAACTATCGGCTAACTCCGCCAGTGAGGGACCTTTGCCGATGAACTAACACGCGTGGCTCCACAAAAAGAGTGAACAAGTGATGGGAAAATTGGATCGGGACCCGAACTGTCTGTCACAAGCCAGGATAAAGGAGGAGTGTTGAGATTTGTCTTTCGGTGTGCAATGCTGGACCATGGCAAACATGTGATGGGTCCATCTAGATCTGCACACCGAGTCTCTTCCGCGGCAAATCTTATAAAAAACTTTTGCTCTCAATGTGGCAAGCAACATTGCAGCATGCTGCACTTTGAGTGAAGTGCAGAAGAGGACCCCAATCCTCGGTGTAACGCGACCCGTGCCTAAGGATGAATGCTTGGGGGGGTCTAATTAAGTCTCCCAAGGTCAAACGGAGCCTGTATGGTACCAGGGCACCCCGTGCAGTAAATTGCTCCCTCTGTTCTAAGCTGGTAAAGAACAGTTGATTCTTTCATCCAGCAAATTAAAACTATTAAGATGGAAAAAATTAATAAAAATTCTAATTTAAATGTAATTAACAAATCAAGTGGGGGATCAGCGCTTAGGAGTGAGCCTGACATCGATAAGACCGAAGACGAAACTGGCGATGCTGATATAATCAGTCAAATCCCAGGATCCAGTGGTGTCAACGGTGCAGGACTAAACCCAAAACAGCCCGGTCGTACCACAAATCATATAAAACAACAAAGAAAAAATATTAAGTTTGTCCAGGTGAATCTTCATCATGCAAAGGGAGCAACTGCTGTACTTTGTAGAAGATTCACAGAAAGCAACCTGGATGTAGCACTGATCCAGGAGCCGTGGACCTATAAAGGTAGGATACAAGGAATTCCTACAAAGTCGTGTAAATTGATTTATGCCGAAGGTGAGCTCTCGCCAAGAGCTGCCATTTTGGTAAGTGAAAACATAAAAAGTTTTCCAATCACAGAATTGATTACAAAAGATCTCACAGCAATAATGATGGAGGTTCTAACGACCCACGGCAAGACTGAAATTTGCGTAGCATCGGCATATTTTCCAGGAGACGTGGGTGAAATACCTCCATCAGAAGTTGTAAATTTGGTTTCTTATTGCAAGAAACAAAACAAAACATTTTTAATTGGATGTGATGCAAACGCCCACCACACTGTTTGGGCTAGCACAGATACCAATAACAGAGGTGAACTCCTTTTAGACTTTATATCATCAAATGATATAGATATATGCAATAAAGGGGAAAAGCCAACTTTTGTAAACGCAATAAGGCAAGAAGTACTTGACTTAACACTATGCAGTCCAACGATGACTGATAATATAAAAAACTGGCACGTATCGAACGAAGAATCCTTGTCCGATCACAAGCAAATCATATTTGATTACGAAACTAATCAGCAACTTAAGGAAATTATAAGAGACCCCAGGAAAACAAACTGGGACCAGTATAATTTGAAATTGAAGGTTGGAGTCAAGAATTTGAAAGGTTGCTCAAGGACATGTGAAGAACTTGAGGACAACTCAAAACAACTTTCAAACCTGATCCAACAAGCTTATCACGAAAGCTGTCCTGCAAAGGAACGCTCTACGAATAGAGATGTACCTTGGTGGAACAAAACTTTGGAGAAATTTAGGAAGAAAACTCGGAAATTATTTAACCGGGCTAAACGAACACAACAGTGGGAGGAGTATAAACAAACTCTCACTGCCTATAATAGGGAAATACGAAGATCAAAGAGGATTCACTGGAGGCACACATGTGAAAACATTGAAAATACTCCAGCAACCGCTAGATTGCAGAAAATCCTCGCTAAAGATCATTCTAATGGGTTAGGTACATTGAAAAAAGAGGACGGCTCTTTTACTAACTCAACTAAGGAAACATTAGAATTAATGATGAGAACACATTTTCCCTGTTCAATCATTAATACATGCGGAGACCAAAGTGCACCGGCATTGAGAACTGTAAATCTTGAAACCAGGACAGACATTCACGAAATAGCGAATGAAATGACTGGGTTAGATAGAAACAGGAATGATGCTTGTACTTTGGCCAAGAAAATTTTTACGAGAAGCAAGGTTGAATGGGCGATTGACACTTTTGAACCCTTCAAATCGCCGGGTAGGGATGGAATTCTTCCTGTACTACTGCAGAAGGGCAAGGCGTTTTTAACACCTATTCTAACAAACCTTTTTCAATCAAGCCTGATACTAGGCCATATACCAGCAGTATGGCGACAAGTACGGGTCACGTTCATTCCGAAGGCTAATAAGAAGGATAAAACTTCACCTAAATCCTTCAGGCCGATAAGTTTATCCTCTGTTGTCTTAAAAACAATGGAAAAAATAATTGATGAGCATATAAAGTCATCATATATAGCTCAAGATCCGTTGAGCAAATATCAATTCGCATATCAAGAAGGCAAATCTTCGATAACAGCAGTACAAACTGTTGTAAAAAAAATAGAAAAGTCATTTGAAGCGAAGGAAATTTCACTAGCTGCCTTCCTAGACATAGAAGGCGCATTTGATAATTCATCTCATAATTCAATGATTACGGCTATGACGAAACGTGGTTTCGATATATCCATTATCCACTGGATTAGCGAAATGTTATCAAAAAGGGAGATATCAGCAAACCTTGGAAGCTCATCTGTAAGCGTTAGAGCAGTAAAAGGGTGCCCACAAGGAGGCGTAATATCACCTTTATTGTGGTCTTTAATAGTTGATAATCTTCTTCAAAAGTTGACAGCGCTAGGCTTTGAAATAATTGGCTTCGCAGATGATATAGTCATAATTGTTCGAGGAAAAATTTGATTCTATTATCGCTGACCGAATGCAAATGGCTTTAAATTTGATTTCATCATGGTGTGATAGGCAGGGCCTCAGCATAAATGCCAATAAAACTACTATCATACCATTTACGAGAAGAAAACAATTTACATTAAACAACATCAGATTGAAAGGAACACTTTTAAAACTTTCAGACACTGTCAAATATCTTGGAGTATTTCTTGACAGAAAACTCAATTGGAACACACATCTAGAGCAAGCAGTAAACAAAGCTACAAATGCTCTATGGATATGTAAAAGAACTTTTGGTAAGCAATGGGGACTGAAACCGAAGATGATTTATTGGATCTATTCGGCAATTGTCAGACCCAGGATTACCTATGCCTCGTTGGTCTGGTGGCCAAAAACGAAAGAGAAAGCTACCCAAAAAAAGCTGGAAAGACTTCAAAGGCTAGCCACTCTTTCAATAACAGGTGCAATGAGAAGTACACCATCGAAGGCATTGGATGCTTTACTCTATATACTTCCATTGCATCAGTTTATACAATTAGAAGCTGAAAAGAGTGCTCTAAAAATCAAAAGATCAATGAACCTCTTTGAAGGTGATCTAACAGGTCATCTCAGTATTCTAAAAACTATTAGTATTAATCCTATTGTAAATAATAATGAAGATTGGATGGAGAAAAAATACAACTTTAATCGAATATTTCGGGTATTTGAGCCTAGACGTGATTATTGGGAAGATGGTGGTCCCGATCTTCGTCCAGGCTCGACAGTTTTCTATACAGACGGTTCAAAAATGGACAATCAAGTTGGAGCAGGAGTGACTGGCCCAGGAATAGACATGTCAATTTCTATGGGCAGATGGCCAACTGTATTCCAAGCTGAAATACAAGCAATTATAGAATGTACGACTGTGTGCTTGCGCAGGAACTATAGACATTCAAATATATGCATCATGTCAGACAGCCAAGCAGCTCTAAACGCTCTAAAGTCGGCGACATGCACATCAAAACTTGTCTGGGAATGTATTCAATTACTCCAAAAATTGTCTTGTCGTAATCAAGTCAACCTGTATTGGGTCCCAGGTCACTGTGGAATCGATGGAAATGAAAGAGCTGATGCGCTTGCAAGACTCGGATCATCTCATCAATTTGTAGGACCTGAGCCCTTCTGTGGTTTATCTGCCTCTGCTTTAAAAATGGAGCTAAAAGCATGGGAATGTGCGAAAGTGGAATCAAATTGGAATAACACTTTCATTGCTAGGCAGTCGAAACGGTTTATCTCTCCAAACGTTTCAATGACTCGCAAAATCCTGGAGCTTTCGAAGAAAGATCTTAGCATTTATACTGGTCTTATAACAGGACATTGTCCGAGCCGATATCATCTGAAGCTAATGGGAAAACTTCAAGATGATATATGTCGCTTCTGTGGCATAGAAAAAGAAGACTCGGAACACCTGTTATGCCGATGTCCGGCAATTCTCAATAAAAGATTAAGGTTCTTTGAAAGAGGGCTGTTAGAACCCTCTGATATTTGGAGAACAACTCCCAGCGCAGTAGTGCACTTCATCCGAAGTGCATCACCGGGTTGGACAAATGCTATTAGTCAAACAATGACGATCACTTCTGATAGTGGTACGTCATCTTGACAACATAGCTATAATAAAACGGGGGATATATCACAATAGATCAAACAAATGGTCGCAGTGATAAAAATACCCAACATGGTAAAAAAAAAAAAAAAAACTATCGGCTGGACAGCTCAACCCAATTAACAAAAGTCCTTTATAAAGTGGACTTAAAGGTTAGTGCAATTAGCGAAGGTTGACTGTACTTTAAGTACCTACATGATATTTTTACATCCATTTTCTCTGCAGGGATCGTTATAAAATTGGTACCGTGAAAGCACCAGTCGCCGCGCAGTTCCAATGGCCGCGCACCCGGCCATATTTTCATTAATTACATAAAATTAAGATAAAAACATATAATTTTATGCATACAGTTCTGCTGTTACACTTTTTCTGTGTATGTTAAAGCAAAATAGACAACCAGGCGACGCTTGAAGAAGCAAAGAAAAAATAAATTCAAGCGAGTGATACTACAAGCACCTACAAGACGCCATCTTTGCAAATTGATTAGCTGACAAACTAAAAAACTGCATTCTTGAATTTAGGAGTTTCTTGGGACGCGTAGCAAAAATATTCCACAAAAACGGAAACGAGAAGTGAACTAAACATTTCTTCATATGAAATGCTGCATATTTTGATCGTTGTTGCATTTTTGCTGATATTTTCGAGTGTGCGGCCATTGGTACAGCTAAAATATTACATTATCCTATCGCCGCGCATGGGTCTTTGGAAGATAGCATCTACTTATAGAACCAGGAAAAGATTATGGAGAATGTTCTTTTGTACAACAGTTTTTCTAAAGAGAGGGATTGTTTTGCATTTGGATGTATATAGAAGTGTTTTTCATATATTTTATATGATTTTGCTTTAAAAGACAAATAATAGAAAAGAACTATTGAAAAACATGTTTAAGATAGTAAAATTTATAACAACATATTAGCAGTTGAATATAATATAAATATTTATTGAAATAAATGAGTACGAAAAGTCCGCGGCGATTGAACCATTGGTGCACTGCAATGGAAACGGAGCAAAATTATGTGCGCGGGGATTGGTACATGTACATGATGCACTCGAAGCCGTGTTTCGCTGGTTAGAGGCAACAAAACGACATTTTTAATATTTTTGTCTGAAAGCGTAATAAAAACACTAACCGAAAATGAATATTGCATAAAAATATGTAAAAGAAATATTTTTATACATGCATTTATGTATCAGCCAACGTACTAAGTGCGCGGCGACTGGTGCTTTCACGGTATCAAGATAAGCAGAAACCCCCTTGGAATCAAGACCTGAAATAAAAATATTGAGTTTGTCAAAAAAATTTGTCAATCAATTCCCCTTAAGAAGAATGGAAATATGATAAACAGAAATGGGCCCACAGGAGAGCCTTGAGGAGCCTCAGAAGTGACTTTTATTGGTTTGGAATGGCAATTTTGATGCTAACTATGTATTCATTCCATCTTTTTCCATTCATGAACCTGTTTTTCCCCTTTTTCCCGGTTTCTGTGTTGTTTGCGATTTGTTATTTTATTCAAACTTTTAAATTTTTTACATTTCCTGTCTGTTGCAATTTTTTTATGCAAACCGTTTGGTAATACTGTTATAATAGATCTCTATGAGTTTTAACTGAGTTATGATTTCAGCCGAAAGAGTAACTCATCGTCATCAACATCTACATATCTTACTATCAGAAACCAACCGCCTTGTGGAGCCATTAGGAAAGATAGCAGAAACATAATGTCATTAACTATTAATAAACCATGCTTTCATATTGAGCTTCCGCTTTTAAGCCTTTATTTTTTTTCTGCATTCAATGCATATTGGAACTGAATTTTACATCATCGTAGTGATGTTTTTTTTCTCCTTCAACATGCATCTACTTCCGCAATCATCCCGCGATAAATAATCGATATTTATGAATTTTCTTTGTCCTTTCTCCCTATTGCATTGCAGCTCTAGTGTGCCGTAGCTGCTGCTGACAGCGCGGATTTCCATCCAGGCGATAACCTACTAACCTGTGTGAATCAAAGGCAAAGGCGACAACCAGTGAGTGAGTGAGCGAGCGCCTCTGGAAGCGACAGTCAAAATCGTCGTCGAACGTATTGTGAAATTTCACAGTCATTCCCAGCCCGAGAGCAGGGAGAATGCTGTTAGGTTCCGTGGTCCATTCAGACGCGGTTATCAGTTGTAGAGGAACAGCGACAGCGGAAGAAGCAACCGCTGGTTTCGGCGAACGACGACACATTCGACGAGCAGCGACGCACAATAGTCATCCCACTGGACGGTGTAGTAATCCTGGGCGCCGACCTTCATTCATAAGGATGTGTTAGATAGAGGCAGGTGTGCTGGCCACTGATATCTTTTGTCTTGCCGCAGTCTGATTCTGCGAAAAAGTCCACGATAAGACAAGCCTAGGTGATAAGAAAGGTGGAAGCCTACCACAACAGTAACCACCAATCAGCAGCGTTCGAGGGGATCGCCCAACCAACCAGGTTATTGAACTTTGGCCGTTGATCGGCAGAGCTTAAATTATCGTCGCGCCATTTTTTCCGATTATACTAGTAGCAATGCCCACTAGCAGTACACTATCGTAAGCATCATTGGGAAATTAATAGGTCATCTCAGTAGATAAGAGCACTAAAGTTGTCAAATCATTTCCTGTTTCGTTTTCATGTTGGCTGGAATTGGAATTCCTGCAGGGATGTTATCAAATACCCGCGCGCACTGTTTCGGATAGTGTTCGTAATAGTGAACAACATATACTGCGTTCCGACATATCTGGTATGGATGTTTCTGCTGTTGCCGTTGAAAAAAATCCACGAAAACTTCTACTATCAGATCGAGGGTGTCCTGTTTCATTGGCTGTTGGCAAACGTTGCCATGTGGTCTTCGACGCTGGGATACGACTGTAAGTTTTTGTGAGGTTCGTCGGATCGGAAATGACAAGTTAACAAGTTTCTATTTTAGTGGTCGAACTGGGTGACGACATTTCTCCGGCACTGGACCAGCGTACGCTGGTGATAGCCAACCATCAGAGTACGTCGGACGTTCCGCTGCTGATGGCTGCCTTCAACGCAAAGCGAAACGTACTGCCTAACATCATGTGGATAATGGATCGGTTGTTCAAGTATACCAACTTCGGTGCGGTCAGTTTGATGCATAAGGACTTTTTCATTGCTTCGGTAAAGTTGTCTGTGAAACCCCTTTTAAGGCATGTTTTCTAAAGTGTTTTTTCCAATTTAAAGGGCAAATCGAATCGAGACAAATCAATCACGGAGCTTAAGAATCATCTCAGAGAATCATACATTCCTCGCGAACGAAAATGGATCGTGCTTTTCCCGGAGGGAGGTTTTCTGCGTAAACGAAAGGAAGTGAGCCAAAGGTGAGTCATTCTAGAAAGATTAGATCATCATTCCATGCAATTCTAACCGCTTCTCATAGATTTGCAGAGAAAAATAACCTACCAGTATTAAGTAACGTTACCGTACCACGGGTTGGCGCTATGAAAGCGATCATCGATGTGCTCGGTTCGCCGCAATCGCCCTGCCGGAGAGGTAACGCTAGCGTTAACGTCGTTGACCAACCGCAGACAACAACAACAGCAGCAGCAGACTGCACTGCAGCAGCAGACCCGAATAAGGAGGCCCACGGTATAACCGAGGCAACAAGTCTGCTAGTGTCAACGTCAATGTCAACGTCAGAGTCGGAACAGCAGCAGATACCAAAGCAGAACGTTAGCACTGCTAACAACAACAGTAGCAGTACCATAATCAATAGTGAAGCAATAATTACCGATGACTGTGGTGAGCGCCGTTGCTGTTCCGTCCGTCCAAACAGTTTCTCTAGATTGGTCTTTTTCTTTTTCTTCTTCTTGCAGATAATTTTAAGGATTCACCTTTCACTAAGCTAAACGGAAAGCTGAACGACTGTTTAGAGTACATCTTGGACATTACCATCGGGTATCCCAATGGGAAACCACTAGACTTACCAAACATTGTGCACGGGCTTCGGAACCCGTGCCAGACGTATTTATTCTATAGGTTATATCGTAGTTCGGAGGTGAGTGCTTTCATAATTAATTGATTGCTTATTTATGTGGTAGCTACGCAAAGTTGTGCCGCTCATAATCATTTTATTATTTCATATATTATGTTGTAAGGGGTTAGAAAACAGCAAGATTATGGTTCAATCGTCCGAATATGTTCTCTTTTGTCTGCTACTTTGTTCCTGAACCGCGATTGCAATTGCCAAGGCACGAAAATAGGTCCAAATTAGCCAATCCTTGAGGTGCATATGTCGCCTGTTTGTAGCAAGTAACATACTTTCGAAGGTAACTCTTGTTTGTACAATAAATTTCCCAACAACGATACCTAAGTCGGATTACCACTGGTGGGGTTCAAGCTTAGCTCGAAGAGGAAACTTGAATTGAACAACTCGAAAGTCGAGCAGTGAATTAATGACGGTGTTTGAGTATCCAAGCGCCCCCCGTTGCACTTGCCGATGCTGAGCAGAAAGAGAACAGAGAAAATCAGTTGACGCTATATATAGCGACTATATATTTGAAGTTACCAATACCTATGTACAAAAAAAAAACTGTTAGAAAGAAAATGCGAATAAAACCGTGTTTGGGTGTTTGGTTACATTTTGGACCTTCTCCCCGGATTTATTATGGAAAAGCTGATTTGCAGGCGAAATGCGTTGATGGCGCAGATGGAAGGAGAGTTTTCAGTCGCTAAGAGCCTCAGTGAATGCAATTCTCAAAGTGAGGTTAAGGATCGACTGGACCAGCTCAAGATGCTTGCTGACCAATTTCGAGCGACGCAAGGGGAAATTGAAGAAAACCAAGAAGATCCCGCAGCGATTGCAAGTGTTTTCAGCGTACGTGACCATTTTTTCGGCATGTACTATCGCACGAAGGACTTGTTTGTAGGTCATTTGGAGGACGATGCAGAGTCAAATACCAGCCAACGAACAATAGTAGACGAATCGCACGATATGAAGAATGCCATTAAGGGGAAACCGAAAGTGGCTCAAAGATGGCTGGATAAATGGCTACCGTTCGAAGCATGTATTGTTTTGTGCCTTAAAAATGCATCTGTATTGGCAGAGCACGCTTTCCCCACGGAATCAGTGCTTCCAGTGCTGTTATAATTTCCTAAAACTTGTCATTCCATTCATCGATCTGCTATATATCAACAAACGCTCAGCAAAACATAATTGCTAATGGAAAATAAATTTAACTGATCATATCGATCATTACGTGTTTATGAAAGCGACCAATGTATAATTTGGAATTAGTTAATAGATACTTTGTTGCGCACATATTTCATTGTACTAGCGATTTCCGAAAAAGCAGCAACACAGTATCAAACTTTCGTCACATCAATGAGCTTTTAAAGAGCTTTCAACTCTCGCCGCATCGAAAAGCTTAGATTGATATAAACAAACAAAACGCAAGCGCAGAAATCAAAAACTGGCCTCCGATGCAAACGGATTAATTAAACATCCTAGTGATCCTACGCATTATTCAGTTGCTGCTGTTAATCTTGATTGAATCGGAATGCCTTGATAAAGAAAACAAACCATATTTCGGGATGTTTGTAGTCGGTGCGGTTGGCTGCTGATCAGGTGTGTTTATGTTTGCAAGCTCCGCTATTTGACATATGTTACCAATACTAATGCAATATTCAAATAAACGTTTAGGTTTTTAACGAACACATGAGATGTACAGTACAGTGTTTGTCGCACTAACACAATAACGTGAGCCACTTTCGGTATCGCCTTAAGCTGTTTTTAGAAACCCAACAGCAAATATTGCTGCGACAACATTCCACACCAGTAGCACTGTCGGGACAGGTATCGAATGGTTCACCCGCTCTTCCTGAAAGTGAATATGTATCGAATGCTGCTTTTCATCTCAATGTACGGCTTCCAGCGATTACCGTTCCAGTGTTCAATGGGGATCGCAAGGGATGGTTGACATTCAAGGATATTTACCAGTCGACTATTCACAATCGGAATGACATTTCCGATTCGTTAAAGATGCAGTATCTTTTTTCCTACTTGGAAGGCGATGCTAAACGTTTAGTAAAAAAGTTTACTATCTCTAGTGCGAACTATGAAAGTGCGTGGGATACTTTGTGCACCCACTACGACAAGAAGCGATTTACCGTTTTTTCGTTGATTCGCGAGTTTATTGAACAACCTTCTGTGAGCAATGCCAATTCTCAAGGATTGATCAATTTAGTTACGACTTCGGATGAGGTTGTGCAGTAGTTAGATGCACTTGGCGGGGAATTTCGCGGTCGCGACCCATGGCTGATTCATTTAATACTCGAGAAGTTGGACAAAGAAACGCAAATAAATTGGTCACAAAAAGTCATTGAAAGTGTCTGTCCGACATTCGAGGAGTTTCTTTTGTTCCTGAGGAAGCGATGCGAGGCTTTAGAAACATGCACAGTATTTTCGAAGAAGGAGACGAATAAAAAGGATTTCTTAAAACCGACGGGCGAAAGGAAATTGAAGTCGCTGCATACAGTTTCGTCGTATCAAAATCAAAAGTGCGCGAAATGCTCTAGTGAGCATAATACGTTTTTGTGTGAAGAGTTTAAGCAAATGACTGTAGAAGACCGGCGAAGTTTGGCACAAAAAGCTAAATTATGTTTTAACTGTTTGAGACCGTTCCACTGTGCGAGATTTTGTGCATCCAAATCAGTGTGTCGTACACCTAACTGTAAGCAACGTCATCATTCGCTTTTGTGCATGTCTGCGTCTAATAAGAAGAAAGACAGTGTAGATGAAAAAGTGGAAAAGGTTAATGTTTCAGCGAATCCTCCATCTGAAAGCAGCACGAAATCGGAACCACTCGTGGGGTGGTGTCATTGCGTATTGCCTCGAGATTCAACGAAACTACTGTTGTTGCTACTGACGCGTACGTTCTTGGAAAGTTAACATCGACAATTCCTTCACCAGTGGCGACTCGTCTGCATGTTCAACCTGTTCATAGGACAGGCAAACAAAATTCAGCCCGACAAAATTTCGTTTGCACCGACGCATATGCAATGCAATACGAATTTATTTTAGTTACGAAGCTGATGAGCAAACCGTTCAACACGACATTTGAACGTTGCTTTAGAGATCCCAATGCACAAGTATACCAACACATTATTCCTGGTATTGATTCTTGATACTGAATTAGTACCAGGAACAATATGTTGGTACGAAGGAGATAAAGAGAATGTGACATAGCTTGTACTCGAAAGCGCGGGCGCTTTATTGTATCGTTCATCTTCAGCATTGAACAACTTACTACCACATATCCCTATGGCCTGCGCTTTGATTCCAATTTATTTAGTTAGGAAGCTAATGAGTAAAACGTTCAACAGGACGTTTGAACGTTGCTTTAGAGATTAGCACCAGGAACAATGTGTTGGTACGAAGGGGATTTGAAAATAGAGCGCGGTTGGCAATTTGGCATGCATTATTCGCAAAATTTTCTCATTAACTTGTTCATCTTTAGCATTGAACAACTTGCGCATATTGCTTGTTGCTTGTAGTGCGTGTGATGTGAGCTTGTGCGCGCATCACAGTAAAGTGGTAATTCTTGAATTTGGTTCAATAGGTAAATTGAACGGAAATTTTTCGGTTCGTAATTAAAATTCAGAGACGAGTTTACTGGTAAAGTAAACCGTCGTATTCCGTTGTTATTTAAATAAATAGGGATATTCACGTAGCGCTTGCTATGTTGCGTATATGGAGTATTGCGTATTTATAGTGCCGCTACTCGCATAACAGTTCCATCTCCATAGAAACTGGAACTGCAATGAAAATTGCGGCAGTATATACACGAAATATACCGTTTACGCAACATAGCAAGCGCTACGGTAAAAACCCCCAATGTTTGTTGATTAAAATAAAGAAATGCGATAAAAAAAGCTGCGTATTAATTTGTATTTTTCGCTGGTTGAACAGGTAAGCTAAACCCCCACGAGTCGCCACTGTCCTTCACAACGTTTTAAGCTGAGTAAAATGAAATTGCTGGAAAATCTCAATGAGGTGGCGGACCCTGCGTTCAACCGACCGGCTTCCATTGATGCTATTTTGGGATCGGACGTCTTCCTTGCGCTTCTTGATGGTGGCCAAGTCAAGGACGAATGCGGCCTAACGGTGGCCCAACGAACGATATTTGGATGGATCGTTGCCGGCAGATACGATGCGGCAGAGTCCATTAACAGTAATTGTGTGATAGTCAATCTGCATACTGATGTAGATTTGAATAATACATTGCGACTTTTCTGGGAACAAGAGGAGCTTCGCCGCAAACCGCCGATGACTCCTAAGGAAATAAAGGTACTTGAACACTTGAAGTCTACCTTGTCTCGTGACGAAAATGGGTGCTTTATTGTTCGATTGCCATTCGACGAATCAAAGCCGCCATTTGGGGAATCTTTGACAGCTGCTAGGAGGCGGCTCAGATCTATACAAAAGCGATTCGATTCCCAACCGGAGTTCAAGCAGGAATATGAGGTCTTCATGCGAGAATATTTCGAGCTGAATCATATGGAGGAAGTACCTACTGATCAGATTGAAAGGGATCCAGCGGATTGTTACTATCTTCCGCATCATGCCGTTATCAAAAAGGATAGCTCTACGACGAAATTGCGCGTCGTTTTCGATGCCTCCTGTCCAACATCCTCAGGAGTATCGCTAAACGACCGGTTGCTAGCGGGCCCAAACAACAATGAGGATTTGTTGTCAGTATCTCTTAGATACCGTTCACATCGTATAGGTTTCTGCGGCGATGTGGCAAAAATGTATCGTCAGGTATGGGTACACGAAGCTGATCGTGATTACCAACGGATTTTGTGGATCAATGCTTTTGGAGAGGTAAAGCATTATCGTTTATGCACTGTTACTTATGGAACAAAGACGGCACCATTTTTGGCAATACAAGCGATGAGAGACGCAGCGGAATCCTACAAGGAGGTTTATCCGAAAGCAGTTAAACGAGTTACAACGGATTTTTACGTTAACGATTTCGTTTCGGGAGCCGATAACGAAGCAGAAGCTAAACAGCTAAAGGAGCAAGTGACAGAAATATTATCTTCAGCGGGTTTTGAGTTGCGTAAGTGGTCGTCCAACAAGGAAGCGCTTGTGTCAGGGGAATCGACTCCAGTAGCGATCAAGATTTCAGAGCAGGTAGATTCTGTGAAAGCTCTCGGTATTCTATGGTATCCAGCAGATGACGAGTTAGGATTCATGGTCAGTTTTCCCGTGGATAATATTAATACTAAACGACAAATGTTATCTGACTCTTCCAAATTGTTTGACCCTTTTGATTGGGTAGCTCCGGTGATTGTTAAAATTAAAATACTTTATCAGCATTTGTGGCTTTTCGATGTTGGGAGGGACGATCAAGTGCCCCCAGCTATAGAATACGAGTGGACAGAGATCAAAAACGGTTTGCATCGTATAGAAGAAATACGAATTCCACGGTTTATACTGCACTATCAAGGAAAAATTCAACTTCATGGATTTTGTGACGCTTCTGAGTAAGCGTATGCTGCAGTGGTATATGCTCGATCTGTCGACGCTCACGGTAGCATCAGTGTGGTGTTGGTTGCAGCCAAATCAAGGGTGGCTCCAATCAAGCAAGTCTCTATTCCTCGTTTGGAGCTCAGCTAGCTGAACTAATGGCAATTATTACCGAGGTTTGGTCTCATTTGGAAGTTGAACAATGGGCGTGGACAGACTCCACTATCGTTTTGCAGTGGCTGTCTTCACATCCTAGGAAGTGGAAAACGTTCGTCGCAAACCGTACGGCAGCAATTTTGGAACATCTGCCACGTCAACAGTGGAATCACGTCGCCAGTGAGGACAACCCTGCTGATTGTGCAAGTCGCGGCATGCTACCTGTCGATTTTGTTGGATTCGAATTGTGGTTTCAAGGCCCACTATGGTTGAAATGTGAACAGTCTACATGGAGATTAACTCGAGTGCAATCTTGTGATGAACAAAATTTGGAAATGCGACACCAGAATATTATGCACGTTTCAGTGATTCCGACACGGCAGAACTATGAGACCGAACTTCAACCGCTGAATAGACGTTCTAGTTTCATGCTTGTCATTCGAAGTCTGGCTTTCGTGAACCGGTTTTTGTACAATATTGATAAAAGCAATTCTCGCAGAATAGGAGAACTTACTCCGAGTGAACTCAACCAAGCAACGTTACAGCTGGCACGAGCTGTCCAGCACGATACATTCCAACCTGAACTTGAACAATTGAGGAAGGGTGAAGCTTTGCGAGCTAAGCATACGCTTTCAGCTCTCCATCCGTTTTTGGACGACAGTGGTACGATGCGCGTGGGTGGAAGATTACAGAATTCGTCTCAACCTTACAGTGTTAAACATCCGGTGATTCTGCCGCAAAACCATCGAGCAACGGAACTTTTGGTGCGTGAGTTGCATTTGCGTAACTTCCATGCAGGACCATCACTTCTAACCGCGGTAGTCAATCAACAGTATTGGGTCGTTGGTTGTCAGACAGTGATTCGCAAAATTATACACAGTTGTTCCAGATGTGTTCGTATTAAGGGGAAAACTGCTACCCAATTGATGAGTAGTCTTCCGCCAGCACGAGTTTTGGCAACTAGGCCATTTTCGCACGTCGGCGTGAATTACGCAGGCCCACTGAAGATTAAGGCAACGTGCGTACGAGGATTGAAGGTTATGAAAGGTTACATTGCGGTGTACGTATGTTGTCAACGAAGGTAGTGCATTTAGTAGCAGCTGGTGATATGTCAACGGACACTTTTCTTGGAACGTTGAAGCGCTTTATATCTCGGCGAGGGTACCCGAATGAAATTTGGTCAGACAACGGTTCCAATTTCGTTGGGGCGGACCGCTCACTACAGGAGTTACTGCATCAAATACAAACTAAGGACAAACTGGCAAGCCGTTTTCTTGCAAACCTTGGAATCAAATGGACATTTATACTGCCATCTGCGCCGCACATGGGCGGCATTTGGGAGGCCGCTGTGAAGAGCGCCAAACGTCTTTTGGTCACCGAACTGGGCGATACAGCATTGACCTTCGAAGAATTGTGCACCGTTTTATGTCAAATCGAGGCCTGCCTGAATTCGCGGCCATTATGTGCGTTATCTACTAACCCAGACTGTTTCGATGCGTTAACACCCGGACATTTTTTAAGCGGGCAACCCATGAATCTTGTACCGGAACCGGAAGTGCGCAGTATCCCAGCTAATCGATTGGATCAATGGCAGCGTGTGCAGCAAGCGACGGAGGTGGTTTGGAATCGATGGAAGGTGGTTTGGAATCGAGTATTTAAATACCTTGTAGCCGCGCGGCAAGTGGCGCACCGTGCAGCCCAATGTTCTTATTGATCAGCTTGTTTTGGTGAAAAATGAGAACGCACCACTGACTCAATGGGAATTGGCTAGGGTCATCGAGGTCCACGCCGATGCTGAAGGAGTAGTTCACACAGTCACTTTGAAAAGGGGACAAACTTTGTATAAACGACCTATTCACAAGCTTTGTATTCTGCCTTCTACTTGAGGCCGTGGTCTCAGGGGGGGGGGATGATGTTTGAGTATCCAAACGCCTCCCGTTGCACTTGCCGATGCTGAGCAGAAAGAGAACAGAGAGAAAATCAGTTCACGCTATATATTTGAAGTTACCAATACCTATGTACAAAAAACCGTTAGCAAGAAAATACGAATAAAACATTATTCCTCTTTTGTCAGCAACCGTGTTTGGTTCATTTTGTGTGACGCTCGAAGATTTCTCAGTGCAAGTTAAATATTGGTTTCTGCATTTTGGATACAGTCCGCTTACCGTTACAGTTCCATTGAATTATCTTTTGTTGTTTTTTGCATCATTCTTAATCGTTCTTGAAGCCATTTAGCCAATTTAGCATCTGTGTTTGCATACTTTTAATTAATTTTGCTGTTCTGACTTATAACCAGCACATTCTTCTCCCGTTGGCAGGTTCCCCGAGATAACGAATCTCTCACGCGGTGGCTGTACGATCGGTTCTTCGAGAAGGAGAAACTGCTGGAGGAATTCTACCGGACCGGAATGTTTCCGTGCGGCTCGTCGGCAACGCTGCCGACCGTGGTGCAGCAGGACTTGCTACGATTCCTTCTGATCCATCTGTTCTTCATTACCTCCAGCTATGTCCACTATCAGCTGATCCTGATGCTGATCAACTACTCGAATGTCATGTATGTGTCGCTGCTTAGCAACAGCTAAGCCTAACGTTAGGGTGTGTCTTTTCCGAAAAAAAGGATAAAGAAGAGAAAAAAAACAACGTTTCAAAGACTAACACAGAAGGCAACTCAAACTGGTCACACACAAAATTGCAACAAAACAGTTGGCACGAGTGATTATTTAAAAAAAACGCATAAAAACAAGGGATGCAATCTTATGAAACTGCAACTAGCACACACAAAAATCACTCACATACACGCAGAAATAACGCAGCTGGAGAGAAAGAAGAAAAAAAACAAGTATTTGCATACAATTATAATAGGTACCTCGTTTCCCAGTGTTCCTTTGGTGTATAATTCAAACGGTGCAAAATGTTCATTCACAAAACAATTTTAGCCGATAGAAGTCGTTTTTGCCACCTCGTACAACCGTACAACAACAGATCTACTAGCAAACAGTGTATGTGTGTGAAATCCAACAATCGTTTTTTTTTAATCCAAATAATGGTAGGTATTATCTATCAGATCACAGTTGAAAACAGCAATGTGAAAGACAATTATTGAGTTAATGACTAACAGATCTTAATAAACGGACAACCCTTACTGACCTAAAGCATCGTTTCTAGTGTACAATAAATAGTAAGCTAATCGGTAACAACAAAATGTGTAAATTCGGCTCATTAACTGGTTAAAACAGCTGAGCTGACTGTTGCAAAATGGGCCCGGACTTTAGTGGATAAGTTAATTAACTGAAACTCGGTTGTTTCCAGTTTTTTTTAAACTATTAAAATATTTTGTAAATATATTCGCTTACCCGTCGGGACACAATCGGATCGATTTAAAACGAGCGCTAGAGGAAGGAGTTGCCAGTGAGCGTTCGAAGCCATCTGCAGACGTTTTAGGTTTGACGCGCACATTGCAGGGATAAATGTAGCACAAATAATAACACAAATAATAGAAAACTTGTTTGATTCCAAGTTCCGAACCGGATAAAAACTTTTTTTTTTTGTTCAGGTTAATTTCCTCTACACTATTATTATAATAGGACAGTTAGATATTCTAAGCGCAGCAGGTAATCGAGTAAGACATGTTCCTTTTAATTTGCTTTGAGAAAGTAAATGCAAAAAAAAAAACATGGAGAATAAAGCGTCATTCCCTCGTAGCAGAGTTTGTTTCACCGAATCTAGCCTGGAAAGTGTTGAGGTTGAGAAGTAGAAAGAGAGAAAGCCTAGTTCGGTAATTGGTCTATTTTTGATTTCAGGTGATCGAAGCCGTAATCGCTGATTTTCAGTCCTGCCAGACGGGAACCGTATTCGATGGCCTGCTGCAGGGCAGCACCCTTGTTAAGCTGAAAGATGCATCCAGCGCAGAAGGTATCGCCCGCTCCGAGACTGTCTCGGATCACCGTGGGAGGATACACTCCACAGCTCAGGTAATTATCGTCTTGATCCAGCGCGCAAACCCCGCTGCTTCCCCAAGGACAGATCAGAGTGTAACTGAAACAAAAAGAACAGTTCTTTCACCTTATCTTTGAAGTTCATACGAACAGAGAGACCTTCCTGGGTAGCGTTTTTTGAACTCACGCACTGCAGTCTGCGCTGAGGTAAACCCCAGAAAACGGGCAAAATCCTTTCCGAGAAAAATAAAATCGACGTCAGGAATCAGTAACAGATTGGAGTTCCGTGGTTTTTCCAGATCCACCGAAATGGTAATTCCTACAGTTGCACCCACGGAATCGTTCCACTTTTTAATTTCCTGAATCATTTTCGCAATCTCGTCTGTAGTTCGTCTACCCTCAAAATGAATCCAACCGTACCGCTGAAGATCGCACCGGTCGAAATCGACCAGCGTTAGCTCCGGCAAATTGGGATTCGAGTGTACGATGGTTCGGCTCCCGGTGCTGGCACTCAGCCAAACCGTGGATAGAGGAATTTCACAGTCCGCGTGAAAGGTGCACGAATCCGTCCGGATTCCACGGCGCTGCAGATCTTGCAGCGCGAAAGCGAAATGTTCCGAGCCGCTGAAGGTCGCCAGCAGTTCCACGTTTGCTCCGAGCAGAGCGAGCACCGTGCAGTTGTTTGATGCATTACCACCCCGCTGCCAGCGGCTCGCAGCGGACCTCTGGTCGGAATCCTCCTCCGGGAAGCTGTCGCACACCTGGACGATGTCCAGGTTGCAAAGTCCCACGCAGAGGATGCGTTTTTCGGTCATTAAGTTCCTGTGGAAAGGAAGGGAAGAGAGTAAAATTGTTCAGCTTTATTGTACCTGGTGTCAAAGTAAATTGATACTTTTCGGGAACGGGAAGTATCGGGAAAGTCTTTTTGGAGGATGTTATGAAAGCCGTGGGTAAATAACCACTTCATTCGCAAACCAAACGGACGTGTTAACAAGACTCGGCACTGTCACTGTAAAACAACGTTCCGAAGGTCATTTCAACCACACCAAAAAAGGCAAACGTCCTTGGACTTAAACGTCTTTCTGAGACTTGATCCTTTTTTATCGACAGATTTCACGGCCAGCTGTTAAAGTACAGGACAGTTACGGGGCTAGTGCAATCCTACTGACTCTATTTAAGCAGCATCGCCTAGCCGGGATTCGAACATATGACGATGCTGGTCATCGTACCTCGAAGCTAACTGGGCGGTTATCGACCACCATCAATGGCTCTCAAATTTACCAGACGCAAATCCAATTAGCATTTCTCGCATGCTTTTGCTCCCTCTGGCGTCCGATATTTTGCTTGACTGAATCGAACGCAGCATAGAAATCTACAAACAGAAGATGGGTTTGCAGTCTGCAGGCTCCAGGGACTTATCTAGAACCTATTATAGGGTAAACATTTGATCTGTCCCAATTGATTTGTATTCGCCAATAAAGTATTTTGCTAATGCCAATTAACACTGGCGGGCACAGACATAAATAGAAGATGAGGTACCGACCATGTGTTTGGTCTGGAAAAATTAAATAATCGTAAAATGGCAGATTTATTTTCACGCAATTTATTTACAATCGCAAAAATGCCGGCTTAATAGGTTTAAAACTTTCGACTTCTTTCGAGTCCGGTTACGAGGTTTGTTTTACATTGAATTTTATAGAGCAAGCAAAAACATGCGCTAGCTTGGGCCCGGACTTGACATTGGATTTGCAACTAAACTTAATATTGGACTTGACAATATTATAATGATAGATTTGAATTTAAACTCGAACTCAAATTGAACTTGGGCACGAAACTGAAACAGAAATTGGACTTCAAGTTTGACTCTAAATTAGATATGAAATAGTGCTTGAATTGGGAATTGAAATGAGACGTATAGTGGCCTATACTAGAAATTTTAGTTAAAAGTGAAATTAATTCCTCGAGGAATCATTTTGTTTTCAATTACACCTTGAAACCATGGATAGTTTAATCTACGGTGAATACAGCAATCAAGCCGATCGCCCGTTTCGTAGACGGAACAAGCCACTCCTCGTCCCAAAGTTTTGGAATTATTCAGTGAAGTGTCGTTACCATTGGTTCTTTGCCATTTTTGCAGAACTCTGGCCGGGAGTCGTTCCTTTCCGGTAAGTAAGTAAAAGTGCTAGTGTTACACTCAAATCTCAATTTCCGGAACGTCGTTATGGTTTGTAAGCACTCCTAGGTCAACTTTCATCCCGCTTGCTCATTTGTGAGCAGGGGGCCCTCGTGCTCAGGTTACGGGATGGTTTTCCCAAACGAGTAATTTGCCTGTTACGGCGGATATGGATGTGCCCAAAAACGCCTCGGGGTCAATGAACTAATGAGCTGATCCTTGCCTTGTTGGATTTTCAGCAAGTTTATTACCCTCGATTCCGCATTGTCCAGGCAAAGTTACCTTAAAGTGTAAAGCTGCATTTCCAAACTAATTTGGATGCACATTTGGTGGACCTGAGACTCAGTAGTGCAGCCTGGCTGTCCGTTAGAACTGTCATTACTAGGGGTGATAGTTTTGTTTAAGCTCCCTTAATACGCGAAGATGGCCAATTTGGTCCCATTCAAATAAGGTTTCACTTCTTTGCAACGCCGAGCTCTGCTTCTTTTTCACAAATAGATGTACAGGCAGCAAGCATAGCATGTCTCCATGGTTACAGTTGGCATTGTGGCACATGACGCTGGTCACTGACAGACATGCTAGGCGTTGAACTTTGTTTAGCTTGGCATACGCTGTCACCTCGTTCACCTTTGGCCTATGGCCTCTACGAGAGCGACATATGTACAAGATATGCCCTGCAATACTCTAGTGTATGACCATAGGGCTAATTGAGGTATCAGGCAAAACTTCTAGAACGTGCCGTACCGATGGGGGCATTCTAAAAAGGAGTGGCTGTCACATCACTGGCTGTCTTCACTGCGAAATACAAGACGAGTTTTACGCAAGAGTCGCTTTACAGTGTTGGCCCAAGTGTACTTCCTTGAACCACTCCATACTCAACGTTTCTTCCAAAGCTACTAACATCGTGAATCGTGATCCATTATCCACTGGATTAGCGAAATGTTATCAAAAAGGGAGATATCAGCAAACCTTGGAAGCTCATCTGTAAGCGTTAGAGCAGTAAAAGGGTGCCCACAAGGAGGCGTAATATCACCTTTATTGTGGTCTTTAATAGTTGATGATCTTCTTCAAAAGTTGACAGCGCTAGGCTTTGAAATAATTGGCTTCGCAGATGATATAGTCATAATTGTTCGAGGAAAATTTGATTCTATTATCGCTGACCGAATGCAAATGGCTTTAAATTTGATTTCATCATGGTGTGATAGGCAGGGCCTCAGCATAAATGCCAATAAAACTACTATCATACCATTTACGAGAAGAAAACAATTTACATTAAACAACATCAGATTGAAAGGAACACTTTTAAAACTTTCAGACACTGTCAAATATCTTGGAGTATTTCTTGACAGAAAACTCAATTGGAACACACATCTAGAGCAAGCAGTAAACAAAGCTACAAATGCTCTATGGATATGTAAAAGAACTTTTGGTAAGCAATGGGGACTGAAACCGAAGATGATTTATTGGATCTATTCGGCAATTGTCAGACCCAGGATTACCTATGCCTCGTTGGTCTGGTGGCCAAAAACGAAAGAGAAAGCTACCCAAAAAAAGCTGGAAAGACTTCAAAGGCTAGCCACTCTTTCAATAACAGGTGCAATGAGAAGTACACCATCGAAGGCATTGGATGCTTTACTCTATATACTTCCATTGCATCAGTTTATACAATTAGAAGCTGAAAAGAGTGCTCTAAAAATCAAAAGATCAATGAACCTCTTTGAAGGTGATCTAACAGGTCATCTCAGTATTCTAAAAACTATTAGTATTAATCCTATTGTAAATAATAATGAAGATTGGATGGAGAAAAAATACAACTTTAATCGAATATTTCGGGTATTTGAGCCTAGACGTGATTATTGGGAAGATGGTGGTCCCGATCTTCGTCCAGGCTCGACAGTTTTCTATACAGACGGTTCAAAAATGGACAATCAAGTTGGAGCAGGAGTGACTGGCCCAGGAATAGACATGTCAATTTCTATGGGCAGATGGCCAACTGTATTCCAAGCTGAAATACAAGCAATTATAGAATGTACGACTGTGTGCTTGCGCAGGAACTATAGACATTCAAATATATGCATCATGTCAGACAGCCAAGCAGCTCTAAACGCTCTAAAGTCGGCGACATGCACATCAAAACTTGTCTGGGAATGTATTCAATTACTCCAAAAATTGTCTTGTCGTAATCAAGTCAACCTGTATTGGGTCCCAGGTCACTGTGGAATCGATGGAAATGAAAGAGCTGATGCGCTTGCAAGACTCGGATCATCTCATCAATTTGTAGGACCTGAGCCCTTCTGTGGTTTATCTGCCTCTGCTTTAAAAATGGAGCTAAAAGCATGGGAATGTGCGAAAGTGGAATCAAATTGGAATAACACTTTCATTGCTAGGCAGTCGAAACGGTTTATCTCTCCAAACGTTTCAATGACTCGCAAAATCCTGGAGCTTTCGAAGAAAGATCTTAGCATTTATACTGGTCTTATAACAGGACATTGTCCGAGCCGATATCATCTGAAGCTAATGGGAAAACTTCAAGATGATATATGTCGCTTCTGTGGCATAGAAAAAGAAGACTCGGAACACCTGTTATGCCGATGTCCGGCAATTCTCAATAAAAGATTAAGGTTCTTTGAAAGAGGGCTGTTAGAACCCTCTGATATTTGGAGAACAACTCCCAGCGCAGTAGTGCACTTCATCCGAAGTGCATCACCGGGCTGGACAAATGCTATTAGTCAAACAATGACGATCACTTCTGATAGTGGTACGTCATCTTGACAACATAGCTATAATAAAACGGGGGATATATCACAATAGATCAAACAAATGGTCGCAGTGATAAAAATACCCAACATGGTAAAAAAAAAAAAAAAAACATCGTGAACAAGTGTCAATGGCCTTGCTCAAATCGAGAAAAACTGCAGCTACTATTTTCTTCATATCACGTTGCATTTAAATTTCGGACACAACATCAAACAGTACAGTTGGTGGCTCGATTTTGGTCGAACACCATACTGCTTGGGAGATATTAGGCTGTGACGTTCTAGATGATCGACCATGAACTCGCACAGCTCTATGGCGAACCCAGTTCTTATTCTTATTCTTATTAATACTATCACAGCCACTATAAAGGATTCCTGGAAATAGTTAAATTATTTCTTATCTTAGAAATATTTCAAACTATTTTCTTGTCAGTATTGACATTTGTAAAATATCCTAGATATATCACAAAAGTCAAATCGGCCAGGCCAACTGTGAAGTATTGTCGCAAAGACGATTCTGTGAAATGAATCTTGTGTGTGTGCAAAGCCTAAATTACTGCTACGAAGAATCGCCTATGTTTTGAATGCCCACCGAATGCGACTGGCTGCTCAGCAGTCAGGTCTTTGAACGCAGTCGGAATCTAGACGACACCGACGATTGCCGATACGATGATGCACCGAACTCTTCAGACAGTTCGTTGCATCGGTCGCACAGTGTGTTGCTGCCGAGATGGTATATTGCGCGAGGCATCTTCTGATGCTGGGATAAGCGATATTCTGTACCGGGGGCATTCAACCCCCACAGTGTGAATAATTTATTCATACATAAATACATTTCTGAATCAACAGGAGAGGAAGAAACGGGGACGTCTCGTACCGATCGTTTCTGTTCAATTGTTATTGATTAGTTTTCATGTTCGTTGGGAGTATTCAGCTAGTAAAGGTTAAATAATAATCCGGACCCTCGGGGATGAACTTATGGCACTTCGACCATAAGCCAGGCTGCAATAGGCCAAAGTTATAGCGCCTTATTTCGCTCTCTGAAAATAGATAAGACGCACCAGCTACCGAAGTGTTAGAAAAGAATAAGAAATAAAAATAGCAAAATAATTGTTCAACTAACCAGCGTAAACGAAGAAATGAAAAGAGAGCATTCATAGTCAAGCTTAATCAATAAGTTATGCATATAACTGATTATTAATCTGCCTACTTTATAATTTAATAATTATTCAAAATTGGTTCAAAACCAAATTAGCGAAAGAAAAAAAATAAAATAAATTAAACGCCATTGAAAATTGGTAAGTCAGATTAAAAAATTGTAAAATTCGCCCGACCTCATCGGCATGTATTTGCAAAATGTCCTCTTGCCCGTTCCATCAGCACAGTGAGGTATGTGAATTTGCTGCCATCCTGCTGTCAGGTTGGAAGGAACACGAGGTATATAGCAGGGAAAAATCTTCGACTTCGCGCTTGTCGGCGTTCGTCGTTGCCAGGAGCTCGGGTTCGGCAGAGTTTGATTTTCCTTCCAGCACTAACTGAACAGCAAGCACCGCATCAGCACGAGAGTTACAAAGATCTTCTCTTCATTCACTAAACTTAGAACCAAACACAACTTAGAACAGCACATAATTTTGTACGCGAAAAATGCACAAATTATCACTTGCATATTAATTTGAATAAAAAAAACGAAATTCTAAGACTTCAACTAATTTTCCAGCGAAAAAAATTTCTCGACCGATTGGATGGTTTTATAACACTAACCCGAATACCAAAAGCCCGATCACCACATGCAATAGGTTACATCCCGAATGTAACAGTAGCCCGAATGTAACACTAGCTCGAATGTAACACTAGCCCGAATGTAACACTAGAACACGTGCCCCCCCCCCCCCCCCGCAGAAATCAGATCTGTCTAGGGCTATTCGTTTTCCTAGATCTAGTTGACCTCTAGTTATTTTTCCCTAGTCCTCGCATCAAGTTACCTTTATAAAATAAAGCCGCCCAGTTAGCTTTGAGGTACGATGCTGGTCTAACAAGCCAGTTGTCGTATTTTAGAATCTCGGCTAGTCGGTGCTTGCTAGATAGAGTCAATAGGATCGTTGCACAGTTGCACTGGCCCCGTAATTTTCCTGTATTCTAACAGCCACCCAGGTAACCAATAAGCATTTCCAATGCAATTTAAAAGCAAGCCAATAAGCATTTAAGTTGCCTTAAATGCTACTTAAATGCTATTTTGGCAAAATATGCGGCTACTTTACTGCTAGCCCTCTTATAGTGCTGACAATGCTTATTTGCAGCTAGTTACCAACAAGAAGAATTTAAATAGAATTTTAGATGCCAATTTGCAACAGTTATGCAGTCAAAAAGCTGATAAACAACAACCTGCAGTATAAAACGCCAGGGATGCTAATAAACGACTGATTTACTCAAGGGGTCGGACACTCAGCACATAGTGCCCCGGCACTGCAGAGATAGCAAACGGCACACCTCTAAAGCCTTATAAAAATAACATTTATAGGGCTTTACACACCTCCGGTTCAATTTTACATATGAAATGGGAGCACTGCCAGTTGTCAAAATCATCTCGCACGGTTGCCAGATCTATCAGATTTTAACGAATTTAACAAATCTTCCAGTTCGGCACTTTCGGTACAGCACCGGCACAGTTCGGTTCGTTTCAAGTCGCCTAACATAAAAACGGCTGTGCCGAGTGACCGACCCCTTGGATTTACTGCTTATTTTAATGCTTGATGGTTACCTGGGCAGTTGCGAAGTCGGTCGATAAAGAAGAATAATGACTAAAGACGGTATAAATCCAAGGTTTTGTTTTTTTTATAAAATAAAAAGCGGCGAAAGCGCTCTTTTGGCTTTTACACTCAACAAGCGGTGTTTACAAATTACTTACTATAACTTTAATATTATTTGTCACCAATAATAAAATAAAAATTAAATTGATATCAATTCAATATCGTAACGAATTATTTCTGCTTTGTTGTTATTACACTATAAGATTTCAATCACTTGACTAGAGTTAGCTGATTTTCGAGCTCAACAATTTTTGAATTTTTAATTTTGGTTAAGCAAGATATGAGTTATGCTTATCATAAGATATGGGACCTTTTTACCAGGTTAGTAGCAAACGTTTCCTAGATGATTCAGGGCGAGCCGGCCGTAGGCAATGGCGAGTGTTCGCCGGTGACCCGCCGTCGGAAGCGCCGGCTACTGTGGGGGGGGGGGGCAGCCCCCCCTCAGAAATCACATCTGTTTAGGTCTATTCGTTTTCCTAGGTCTACTGACCACTAGTTAGTTTTCCCTAGTCCTCGCATCGATTTAACCTTTCTAAGATATAAAGCTGCGAAGCCGCTTTTTGCGGCTTTCAAGCTGAATAAGCGGCGGTCTTTTGTTTCAGTATTTATAGGTTAGGTTAGAGCGGGGCTAGTTTTCAAATAAAGGTTACATAACGATTAATAACAGCAATTAAATTATTATTGTTGTGTGTCTTATTCTTGAGCATTCTTGGGATTTAATAAAACCAAAAGCATTATTGCGAATCGAACGAGAAGTCAACGATGCCTACTCACACGCGAGAGAATATGAGAAGCATAGTATTCAACGGTTACATCGCTCACGCAGTCGTAAAAGAAACAGCCGCCGTTGCTGTGTGCAGACATTCTGCTACCCACACACTCGCGCAAGCACACCCTGACATTGTCTTCCTGCGTAGCTTATTCGCGACTCAAAAAACTCATGAGACTCATGAAAACTAATGGAGAAATGTGATATAAATTTTGCATTACTTTTTCTTTTCTTCGTCATCTTCGCCCTCGATTTAATTCATGGGCGGGAGTGCGAACCCTCGCGAGTAATTGGTATCAGCAGCTCGGGCTTCCACGACGAACGAGAGCGACGACCGTAGCTGTTAGCTAAACACACACTCGCAAAAACTCGTTGCAGTGCATAAATAAATAAGAGCGAGGGTCCGAAAGAAGGAATACGCTTCTGTGAGGAAATTAGGCCACACGAGTGTGGACTTCGCAGCACCGATCCGAGAGCAAAGCCTGAGTGCTATCCACCTTTTCGCGTGCTTAATGGCGGATAGTGGGCGCAACTTTTGGAAAATATTTCAATGCTTTTGGCAACTTTGCTAACGTACGCTTGACAGTTTTGCAAGGAGAAAATGTCAACATGACGTGAGGAGAGTTGCCAAAAGCAAGTTATTTTTTCCGTTAGTTGTAACCTACAAGCCATAAAGCCCTATAAATGTATATCTTTATAGGGCTTTAACTATTCGCCATTAGGCACGCGAAAAGGTCGATACTCCGTGTAAACTTAACCTTGTGTTTTTATACAACAGACTTTGCAGCCAGCCGATTCTGCAACCTTGCGGTTACGGAGCTCCTAATGTTACATTCGGGCTAGTGTTACACTCGTGCGGGTATTACATTCGGGTTAGTGCTGCATTCGGGCTTGTGTTACATTCGGGCATCTGTTATTCGGGTTGGTGGTATTCGGGCTTGTGACGTTCGGGTTAATGTTATAGAATCACGATGGGAAGGGCATGTTGCAAGAATGTCGGACAACTGCCCTGCAAAGATGGTGTTTGCCTCAAATCCGGTAGGAACCAGACGATCAGGGGCGCAGCGAGTAGGATGGTTAGATTACTGGTGGAGTGAGATCTAGCGGAGAGTACGGCATCCGAGGCATTGGAGAGTGGTAGCACACAACCGAGTAAATTGGAGAAACTTTGTTCAACAGGCTTTGTTTTAGGACGGGAAACCACCTATGTAAGTAAGGTAACAACCAGAGCTGCGTGGATGTAGGGATCCCAAGTAACAAATTTAATTTTAAGGTGCATTTGAAGAGGTTTCCAGTATTTTCTTCTTAAAACCGATCATAAAACTTTTTTTTTTTTGTTAGATTATAGTCACTTTAACCAGCTTGGGTCATTCGTGACTTCTGCGGGGTTGGGATTTGAACCCGGGTCCTCGGCGTGAGAGGCGTGGATGCTAACCATTACGCCGGGACTGACCCCACTATCATAAAACTTATAATTCTACAAAATTGCGATAAAACAGCCATAAAACCCTTATAAAACTAAGGAGGCCCACACTAAAGAAAGTTCTCAAGAATAATTCCATAGGTCCTTTTAAAACTTGTAATTTTTATCGTTATCTATTTATAGTGACTTTCAAGAGTCGCTTGAAACTAAAAGAAAACCACCACAAGTGTTGCTGATTTTATAATTTTATAATAATAGTCTCAAAGAACGCTTGCAAGACATCATACACTTTTCGCAGCCTTAAAGTTTTTAATTGACTGAAAGCTATAAGAGAAAAAAGCATTCACATATATTACCTTTCCAAAATGGATATAAATGAAAATTGAAAATAAAAATGGTAACAAAAGCAGCTGCTTTGTTGCCCATAGATGACAAATTTTTTATGCCACGCTCAGTTTGTTGATGTTTTGTGACATGAAAGTTAGAAAATTTTAACGCGCCGGTTATTTCTGCTAGATTATTGAAAAATTTAATTAACCAAAAAAATATTCAATAGTTTCATTAGAAAGTTGATAGCTACCAATTTTTTAACAAATTGCGGCAAAAAGCCTTTTATATGTTCAAACATTTATTTAAATAGATAAAATCACTTATGGTATTGTAAAACACCATGTTTATAAATGCCCATATGCAATTGACTACAATTTCAAAAGTAGTCAAAAAAGCCCTGTTCGCCATTTTTTCAATGGTTTTATCTAAATCAACCAGAAAGCGATTCCTAGACTAACATTTCTTGCACAAGGCAAACAAAATTTTTCCAAGAGGACAATAAGTTCACCTATACTTATTGCATTCTTGAAGAAGACAAACTGCGCTTGAATAAGAATTGTTAGAATTACTTAAGGGCACCAAGCTTTTTCGCAACCATTCTAGTATAAACAAAGAAAACGTCGACGAAGTGTCGATGTTTGTGCTGGAGATTCATATACTTCCCCTTAGCTCGATAATTTTAAAGTACAGCAGACAAGTTGATTGTCAGTATAAATTGATTTCCAAAATTAAAATAGGACTGCACGACAGTTCCATGCGGAAAATTAATTCTACAGAATTTTTTATACATGTTATCGTTACCATCGCTTTTACGAAATAGGCTTCAATTGCTTCGATCCCTTCAAACATTTTCCAAACAAAGACACCGTGACATCAAACAAAGACTAGTGATATAGAGGTCATTCAGTTTAAAAAATACAAACAACTCTAGAGGAAATCTGCACCATGTCCGGCAAAACACAATCGAACCAAATTTATCTAATTACAAACAAATCTACCACTGATAAATCATCACCGGCGCCGTCATTCCCCAGCTCTGTTGCTCTCGTCATTCATTTTGTGACTCCGCTGATTGTTTATATGAAAGAGTTTTCAAAATATTGGGCCGATTTTTGCATAATTTTGGTTTAACTGATCCATCTTTTCAATTTTCTCCAGGTTCAGACACCCGTTTTGACAGATCAGTTGTTTACGCTAGGATGTTCTTTGTTAAGAGTATGATTTCTCTTTCAATAATTCACGGTTTTAAGAGAGTTTTATGGCAGTATTTTTAAGATAAACCAATCTTGCAGAAGAATGTCATAAATTTTTGTCAAATCTTTTGCTAAGCTTTGAGGAGCGTCGTTTTTAAGCATAATTCAAGTATCCCTTAAAACCGCTTATAAGGCGAATTACACTTATTGATAATATAGTTTTATGAGTGTTTCTTCAAGTCTCCTTCAGTCATACTTCAGAAATATTAATCAAATAAGATAAAATTCTCTTGGAGAAAAACGTTATAAAATCTGACACACTTGGCAATGCTCTGATAAAACTACTATAAGAAATGAATAAGACCAATTTGCTATTGAATTGTTACTTGGGATGGGTGTTAGTGGACAGAGGCGGTAGATTTGCACTTTTTGCCAATTTGCCGTTCACAATCGATCAGTACTACGATCTTTGTGTCGGAATATTGGCTGAATTCCACTCTCTAGGAACGTGGCCCTAGGCATTGATACCATTATCGTTGTACCACTGTTTGGTCCAGGGATTCTGACGGATGAAGCAAGGCAGGCGACGGAATAAGGATTCCGTTTGGAGCACTCGATTGCTTTTGCAGACTCTCTGGGGTAGACATATTAGCACTGTTGTTTACTTACTTGGGACCACACTGCTAACAAAACACTAGTTATCGATTGAAAATGCGGTATATTTTCAAAACTGAACCAACACTAACGTACAAAGGATGGCTGTATAAATTGTACGAGCGATAACTAAAAAAAATCCCCACCTCTCGCGTTCGGTGGTTCATGAGAACTTAAATAATTGAGGCAAATTCATAATTGATCAGCAATGGTGGCGCAGATAAAGTTTTAATTGGACCGTTGTCGACTAAGTGGGTTCAATACAAATGTATTAAGGAGAAATGATTCGATACATGGATTCTGTAAATGTCAAAAGCAGTTTTTTTTATTAGAAACAAAAATTCTGCTCATGAAAATGGGTATGAAATGAGGAAGACAGTGAAGATGCGTTCAACATAGTTCTAGTCATCCCAAGTTCCTACCTAGCGCCTCCACGTGATCATACCCGGTAATTCTCTATCCTTAAGATTGAGTAGCTAAGATAGGAGTAGCGATGCTGAGTGGTTCCTGGCTGCCTACTATCAATTGTGGTATTGTGGACGGCGGATCCGCTCAGCATTGTTGATAAGTAAGCCAGAACATATGTTATTTTAATTATTTGTTTCGTTCTTTCGTTATTCTCGTTTTCGTTCTCTTCGGTACAGTAGAAATTTCGTCCGTAATTTTTTTTAAGGTACATGGATATTAGATGTACTGGAAAACTCATTAGACGCAACTATATTTGATTCAAGACTGCTGGTGAGCTCGTTTTATTTTTATCGTATTTATTTCATTTCATTATATAATATTAATAGCATGTGATAAATTCTTTATATACATTATATGATAAATTAAAGCGAGGGTACAGGGGCATCATATGAGTGGAAAATAGGATTGGATGGAGTGAGGATTCAACCGATCGGATCAGTACGAGGAAACTCCTAAAGGTCTGAAACAGTATTTATGTTGCACTATTCGAATAAACAACCCATCACATAGGGTTAGGCTGGTGCAGCGAAATTGATTATTACATGCAAGGCTGGAAGGAAACTCTTACATTGCCGCAATGCGCACAAGTGTTTCTGCTTGTGGGTCCGCCCAAACCCTTTTGATTCCGCAATTCGTAACTTATTAGTTCGCAGCTACAGATTGCTTGCCAAAGGGAGAACATTTTCCGGAACCTGCTTTTTATTTTGCAGTTGTTCGGGGCAGTCTACCGATTATTTAGTTATAAAATTGTTCTCCAGAAATATGTCCAAAACGGTCTTGCATTGCGTTTCATACATAGCTATACAATCGTATGTCGTCTGCAAATTCTCATAGAACCTTTCTTTGCGGATATAGGATTGTAATATGTATGGATCGCATTTTCGTCGCGTCTCTTCCTAACAACTGTTGATTCTGTTACAGTGTTGCGTTAATTCAATGAAATTCTGGAAAATTTTATTCATAATAAATAAATACCTAAATGGTTCCATTTTTCGAGTTCGTTTTTTGTGATCAACCTACTTAAAAGCTCATATCTTCCAGTATAATCCTTCCGTTTTACATCACCAAGGAGATTACTTCCTAAACCGCTTAAACCTGCCATCGACTCTTACCCTGTTACAATTAAATGCACCAGTTTCCTATCATGACTTAGCTCTCATGGGCTCATTTTCTACACAAAGATGGTTTAGAATTTGATGTGTCAAGGCACATGAAAACGGCGCTGAAAACCCAACTCTTTAACGTTAAACTTTTTGCATGTTTGTATGTATAGACACAGGCTAATTTCGATGTTTTCAAAAGGTTCACTAAAATAAGTAAAAATCGATATAGAATTCAAAAGCCAGCTGAGCACCTTAAGGTTTCCTCAATTAATGTCAAATACTTTTTCGGAAACATGATTAAAAACCTTTGGATCTTCTAAGTCCATTGTAATGTTAATACTAGTCTTTATTCGCGCTATCAAATGATCTCCGTGTAACAGCAATTACTATATAATACATTTCAACTGTGTTAGTAGTGAACACAAAATATCAATCTTCGGTATGGTAAATGTCGAGTTCTATGCAACAAAAAACAAATAGAATCAATATGGCATCGGTTTGTATAGTTCCCTCGTCCGTCCCTATCGGAACCATTTCTCAAAACTCAACTCCGGTATCGAACAGCTCTCGCAGTAGCAGAGTGGCCCGTCGGGGCAATAATCTCACCACGTGTCCCAGCAGCAGCATATACTTGGGAATGCTAATCTCCAGCTGGTTCCGCCGGACGCCAGCGATGATCCGCCGGGCGGCTTCCTCAGACGAAATCGTCCCGAATGCGGACGGTATGCGCATCCGGATGTCGTTGCGGCACTTGGGTGTTATCACGAACGGATACAGATGCACCAGCGAGGTATGGATGCTACCGTGAAACTTCTCGATACGAAGCTCGTCCAGTACCGACTCGAATAGGCCCTGCACGGCAAATTGGGCAACCGAAAGTGGCGTTTGGTGCTTCACACCACTCAGGCCCGCTACCGACGTGAGGAACACAATGTGACCGTGGTTGTGGCGTTTCATTTTCGGTAGAATCGCTTCCAGGAGCTAAAAATAATATGCTTTATTCAACAAATCCTCTTCGTTGGTTGTTAATATTAAAGGATCTCACCCAGAAATGTGAGACGACACTCAGCTCCAGGGTGGCCTGAATGGACGGCGCATCCGTAATCAGAGAACGTGGACTGGGCACACCGCAGCAGTGGAACAGCATCGTGATGGGGCCGAACGTCTTTTCGATTGCGTTCGTTGTCCGAATTACGTCATTCTTGTTGGTCACGTCGCACTCGAACGCATGGGCAATGTAGCCGGTGGAGTTAATACTCCGGACCAGCGCGTCGTTGTCCGTTGTGTTGATATCGACACAGGCCACCTTGGCGCCCTGTTCGGCTAATTGAAACGCCAAGTCACGTCCCACACCGCGACTGGTGCCAAAAATCTGCAAGCGAAAACGATTCAAAGCCTTCGTACGGCTGAACAGAACTGATTAGAATTATTTACCGCCACGATTTCTCCTGCCACTGATTTCCGTCTCGGTGGCCTCACCATCTGATACAGTGAACGTACAAGTTGCAGCGCAAAATAGACCAATATAATGCAGAAGTCCCAGAAGAGGATAAAACTAGAATACAGTCTGAGGATCATCGAAACCGGTTTTCTGTGGCACTCGAGCCAAGTCGGAATGTAAGACGCTTGTGATTCCTGAAAGAGAAAGCGAATCGTCAGCTCGTGGTCGAAATCACTTCCTCGTGACAATAACAAAAAATAAAAACGAGTTATCACATCGAACAAAAATATAAAATAAATCAAGGTCTTACTGTAGTTGTCCTTTTTTCCGGTTGACACGGATTTGTTTTCGGTTACTTACATGTTTTATAAGCACTTTTCCACTAGACATCTTGAGTACAGTGTATTAGTGACTGAGAGTGTCGATCGCGTTAAGCCAACAAGAGAGAGAATAGAAAATCAAACAATTATAAGCATTTACTGGCTGCTGCTGCTCACTCAGAAATTAACAATCTACTTCTTTTATTCTAAACACACCGCCGTGACAGAACGGTCGTCAATCTAAACCCAAATGAAACTCGAAACAGGCAAATCCAATGCGCAATCAACAATTTCGTGAATGAATGATCTTTGACCCTCACGTCTGCGAGTTGCGGCTGAGGTTGGATTGGTGCGGGCCAACAGACGAATTTCTCTCTAATGCACTCGAATACACTGATTAAATTCATGCGACACCCGGATGCCTTGCACCGATATTACTTATCATGGTATTTATAGCGATAGGCGCATTGCTGCTGACTGATAAGAGGGTGTTTTATGCATGCATTCACGGTGGGAAACATGATATACTAAACTACTACTATTTTTGTTTCAAAACACCACAGGAAAACAAAGCAATACTTACCTTGATATCGAACACCGACTTAGTCACTTAGTTTAAGGTCACGAATCCGCTATTTTAAAACACCAGTGCACCTGACTAATGAAATTTGATTAGAAAAAATCCAATAAAACAAAGGCGCAAAAAAAGGAATACACATCCAACCAGAACCACTGAAACCAAAACGAAATTGTGCAATCTGCAATGATTGCAAGCAGCAAGAATTGTGAAAAGAAACGAAAGGAGCAAAACAAACAGCTGTCAACGGGCGTCAGAGATGCCAGGAAATCCGAGAGTTTATCTGAATGGTTTCTCAAAAACATCTAAAACTGAATTATTGGCAAAAAGACTTTCCTGGGGAGACCAATCCACTAAAATGCGGGATTAGATTTGTAAATGTTAAGAAATCTAACCCACAAATTTAAAATTAAACTGTGAAAACCGTGAAAACCTGCCATTTAAAGTAAAGTTAACACTGACATATCCTGTGCACCATTTACCGTTCCTGCTGGCTGCCATCACTGTACTAGCAATAATCGTTTTGCTATAAACTTTGGCTTCAAATTTATAGCATGCTGCTGTTGGCATGTTCTTTTGAAATCTGGTTTTTTGGGGTGTATAATATTCTTGAACAGTGGCAGGAGGGTATTATAAAAACATTTCTAGAATTTGCCTCAGAAATGGGCTCAGGAACGGGTATATTAACTAGTAGTAGACAGCTTAGAGCTTGAGTTGTGTTCTTCTATGGATTATTTTGAATTGGTAATACAAAGAAAAACCTAATCGATGGCAGATGGCACTTGCAACATTCGATTAACCAAAAGCGGAAATAGAAATATATTCACTGCATTCTTCTTGCCAATCCGAACACAGTGAATATGTTTTCATGAACAAAATTTTTGCAAACAACGACCGATAATGACCGGATTCATATCCAGCTTTTTACAAGCGTTTCATGGACACGAAATTAGATACGAAGTTTTACTTGAAATTAGGATGAATATAAATTTATTTTACTTTCTCACACGTTTCATTTCCAGTCTCATTTTTCCATTTGTTCCGTTTTTTCTCGCTTTTTGGTCCACTTCTATTCTTTTTCCTTTAATGTTTCTATTTTCTCTCATATTTGTCGCAATATTTCCGTGTTTGTTTTTTCGTTTTTTTTGTTTCTATTTTCTTATTTTTAGTTTTATTTTGCCTCTTGTTTTCACCCATTCTAATGAAATTTTCTTTGCGTTTTCCATCTTTTTTTTGTTTGCAGTTTCCGTTTTCTCCATACTCTACTCTTCATTTTTCGTTTTCATCTGTTCCGTTTTTCTTCTTCGTCTGTTCCGTTATTCATCTTTCTGAGGTCCCGTTTTTTCTTTCTGTTCTTCATTTATTCTGTTCCTGGCACCATTTTTCCTTCTGCTCTCCGGGTTTCATTTTTCATTTTTCGTTTTCCGTCTTCTTTTCTACATTTTTATCTTTTTCTTTGGTCCGTTTTTCCTATTTTCTTTGCTTTTTTTCTATTCCATTTTCCCCTATCGTTCCTATTTTGTCACATCCTTTCCTTTTATATCCCGTTTGATCTCCGTCCGTTTTTCCTCTTCTCTAGTCTGTTAGCCTCTAACTGCTCAGTGGGGTGGGGGGGTTTGAGAGAAATTTATGTTGCTTACCGGTGCAGTCACAACAATGCTTATTATCACCACGTAACTCGCGCGAACACAGAAACGGATATCGAAACAATATGCAAAGTTTAACCAAGGGAAAAACTTACCAGTTCAATTGCTGCTGTTGAAAGGCTAAATAAAATAGAAAAAGCAAAATTCTCAAAAGAAACCAAAAGAAGAGGGCTGAATACTCCTTTCGAGTTCGGTAAGCGGAAATCAGGGAAGTTAGTGGCGGATAATATTGCTTAAACCCAAAGTTATAATCACTATTACAATTTTTATTGTTCCCTATCCCGAGAATTCTCACGGCCTTATTAAGTTTACTTGCGCGCATTCGTTTTGGTGTACTAGAGGGGCTAGCGGTTGCTCCTTCTTCTCTGCGGTCTTCCCTCACCGCCGGCAATGGTCAAGCCGGTAGGACTAGGCTGGACTAAGCAGCCGAAGCACACGAATCCACCAGGGTCTGTACTTCCTGGCCACCGATTTATTGACGTTCCGGTGATGAATGATTCTTTACCTTAAACGATGTTCGTAGCTTCGTGGTCGTAATTTTAGATGCGGATGCGGTGTTCTTGTGTTGCACTTTTGGTGACTGTCGAAGAAACGGTCCAAATTTCTGGAACCAAAACACAAAAGGCCCCTCAAGGACCTACGAGCGCATTAGATATCTCACCGTACTAGCCCTACACCTATTTCCCCGTACACCAGCATTTTTATTTAAAAATGTTTACCTTTTGTTTTTTGCTACTAACAATCACTTGTCTTCTCGGATATTGGATTACATTGTACTATCACAATAGCTATACTTAACAAACACACTTTTACAATAATATTCTTTTAAGATTGCACAATTAACTTTGACTTACTTTTGAATTTGAACAAAACAACATTATCTTCCGTCACCATTTAATTTTAAAAACTGTACAACTTTAAAAAAATCACCGTCGCGCACCTGTGTTTTCTTTTGGATTGCAAGAAAGAATAAAGCTTCATTTTACGGATTGGCCTTTTTAAAGCTTTTCAAGTTTAAAAGCGTGATATCCGAAGCTTCCCGATTTTAAACAACCTATTGAATTGGCAACAATCCTCTTGGTTAGCACCCTGTGGTATTGAACACCGTGTTCGTATTTATCGACGTATCTGTGGGCGTATTAGTGTCTGAGTGGTCCGTCCATCCATGGACTTGGAGGGTTACCACCCTTACAGTTGCAAATCGGGGTGGTGATAGTAAGCAAAGTTTTCCTACTGAGTGACTGTTCCGCCTAGAAGACTTGGAATATTATCACCCATATAGGTGACTGTATGCCGTCTCGGTAAAGTTATCCCGCCTGAGTGACCCTTCCATCTAGAAGATTTGGAGTGTTATCACCCACACAGTTGATAGCTTATCCGAGGCTGGTTGTTAGCAATGAGAGACATTCGCATCAGAGAAAACTTTCCCCTGTAAACCATCCCTCCGCCCAGAAGACTTGGAGGGCTATCGTTCACACAGCCGACAGCTTACTCAGATGTGGACTTAGGGCTTTAGGATTAAGGAAATTCGAGCAGGTTGAGATCTTAAATTGGCAAAGCTAATTATTTAAAATTTGTAACCGAAAGGTTACAAGTCCGATCTCTAGTTCTCTAGTCTAGCCGATCAAAACATTCCCGAATATCCGGTATCGGTTCTACCGAAACTCAAAAATGGTAATTTTGAATTCTCATCGGAAATATGGCAAATGGGTTATCAAATCACAGGATTTTTCAACACGAGCTGTTCAGTGGACACATTTGAATGTATTTTGAGCATATCTGGACATTTTTACATTACAAAATTGTTTGGTTAAAAAAAGCCATATTGCCATATTTCCGACGAGAATTCAAAATGACCATTTCTGAGTTCCGGTAAAACCGATACCGGATATTCCGGAATGTCAAGATGGGCTCAAAAGTACCATCACCTGAAAGCACTGTAATCAGCTTTTACTATCAAAACACACGAGGTTTGCGAACCAAAGTGGAAGATTTCTATGTTGCTGCTTGTGACGCAGAGTCCGATGTTATTGTTCTTACGGAAACTTGGTTAAATGACGAGATTCAATCACCTCAGCTCTTCGGCCATGGTTACACCGTTTATCGTAAAGATCGTGATCCCATTCGTTCTGGAAAATTAAGAGGTGGTGGGGTTTTGATTGCCGTCAGTAACCGATTAGCCTCCTCGCGTTGTACAATACAAGTTGACGAAGATATTGAGCAGTTATGGATATACGTAGATGGAGACGGAAGAAAAATTAATGTTGGTGTGGTATACGCTCCTCCTGATCTTGCAGTTGAGGCAAGCGTTATTGGAAGGCTAATTAACTCTGTCGACGAAGTTGTAGACTCCTCAGGAATGTCCGATATGCACTTGATGTTTGGCGATTTCAATCAAATGGTAGAACGTTGGACCTTCTCTTCGCCAATGAAGATGCAGCAACTTGTTGCAAATTGTCTGAAGCTGTGGAGCCTTTGATCCAAATTGATTCTCAGCATCCTCCTTTCACCGCCGCCCTCCTTTGTACCGGCCTCACTCACTTCGAAGACTTCGTCGACGACAGGAAATTCGACTTCAAAAGGGCTGATTTTGACTCGCTTAACGAAGCTATTTCGGCTGTTGACTGGTATCCGTTATACGAAGCGACGGATGTTAACGAATCTGTGGAATTTTTGATTACAACTTTGACCCGATTGTTTTATATACATGTCCCTGCTCCTCGACTGCGGCAGAAGCCTTCTTGGGCCAACAGAACTCTAAGAAAACTAAAACGTGAGAGAGCCACTGCACTTCGGAAATATTCAAGAAATCGAAACCCCTTCACACAGAGAGTATTTGCTATAGCGAGCACTAGATATAAAAACTACAACCGTGCCCTCTATGCTGGTTATGTTCGACGTACACAAGCTAATCTGAAGCGCAACCCAAAACGTTTCTGGGCGTTCGTTAATGAAAAACGCAATGAAAGTGGTTTTCCATCGAGTATGTTTCTTGGTGATGAATGTGCAGACTCTGTTGACGGCATATGCAATCTATTCGCGAAGCATTTTTCGAGTGTGTTTGATGGAGAAACTGTTAGCAATCACCAAGTGAGAAACGCGTTGCGAAATGTGCCTTCTGATGTGCTGAACTTCCGTGTGGGGCAGTTCACTACTACAGATGTTGATGTTGCTATCAAAAGAATTAAATCGTCAGCTGTTGCAGGGCCTGATGGAATTCCTACGCTTGTCTTGAAAAGGTGTGCGAGTGCTCTATGCGAACCATTGCGTTCCATATGCAAAAGTTCTTTGAGCCAATCTACATTCCCGGACCGCTGGAAGAACTCGATCATGTTTCCAGTGTTCAAAAAGGGGGAAAAGAGAAACGTCGCTAATTACCGTGGCATAACTTCGCTAAGTGCTGGATCAAAACTGCTAGAAATGCTAGTTAGTAGGCAACTGATGCAAGCAGTCAAGTCCTACATCTCAGCCGATCAGCACGGCTTCTTTCCTGGAAGATCTATCTCTACAAACCTACTGCAGTTTACGTCGCACTGCCTAGTAAGCATGAGCGAAGGTGCCCAAATTGATACCATCTACACGGATCTGAAAGCAGCATTTGATAGAGTCAATCATAAAATTTTAATCGCAAAAATCGAACGTCTAGGTGCGCCAACTAGCTTTGTGAAGTGGATAGCGTCATATCTTGCGAACCGCCGACTGTGTGTGAAACTTGGGTCCCACGAATCGAATGGCTTTGGAAACCTTTCTGGTGTACCACAAGGGAGCAATCTCGGACCGTTGCTTTTCTCCATATTCATCAACGATGTTTGCATCTTAATACCCGAAGGATGCAGACTGTTCTATGCAGATGACCTGAAAATTTTCTTGCGGGTGAGATCCGTCGAAGACTGCAAGCGGTTACAATGGATGGTAGACTTGTTTGCAAACTGGTGTAGTGCAAACCGCATGGTGATCAGCGTGAAAAAATGTGCCGTAATTTCCTTTACTCGTAAAAAACATCCACTGCACTGGCAGTACAAGATTGAAAATGAAGCAATTGAACGAGTTTCATCATTCAAGGACCTTGGCATTTTGCTTGATACACAACTGTCATTTAGGGAGCACTACTCTTACATCATAGCGAAGGCTAATCGCAATCTTGGGTTTATCTTCCGAATTTCCAAGGAGTTCAACGATCCGTACTGTCTGCGAGCACTGTACTTCTCACTTGTGCGGTCAACACTTGAAACGGCGGCCGTAGTGTGGAGTCCATACCATGATGTTTGGATTAAAAGAATTGAAGCTGTTCAGAAGAAATTCATTCGCTATGCTTTAAGATTTCTGCCTTGGAATACCCCAAGCGACTTGCCACCCTACGTGAATCGATGCGCGCTGCTTGGTATGAATACTCTATCGAAAAGACGTGACATTGCCAGTGCTGTCTTCGTTGGAAAACTATTGCTAGCTGAAATAGACGCTGCTCACATCTTGACTCAGATTAACGTTAGCATTGCCCCAAGGAATCTTCGACTTCGGCCGTTTCTTAGACTGCATTTTTATAGAACCGATTACGCGCAGAACGAACCTGTAAGAAGAATGTGGTCAGTATTTAATCGAGTGTTTGACGAATTCGACTTTAATGTCAGTATAAATGTATTTAGAAATCGACTGAATTTAATTGATTTGTGACAGTTTATGTAGTTTTAAGTCATTCATGTAGACCAAAGCGTTCGATGAATTATGTTAATAAATAATAATAAATAATAATAATAATAATAATAAAATACATCCAAATGTCTACTGAAGAGCTCTTGTTGGAAAATCTTGTGATTTGATACCCCATTTGCATATTTTCAATAAGAATTTAAAATGACCACTTTCGAGTTTCGGTAAAACCGATACCGGATGTTCCAGAGTGTGGGGCGTAAGCCAGCGCTCTACAGGATAGTGTAAGAGTCATTATTAGTGACTATAAATAAAATGGATAAGTTTTGCGCAATCAATTAAGCAGATTTCTAGTTCAATTTCATCCGCTTCTTATGACGTAAAAAAAACCCACTGCGATCTGGAATATCTCCGGGAGAATGAAACCATAATTTACCAACATATTTTTACATTAAAGGCCAACCTAATGTGGTTCTTTTAAGACTAGACGCATAAAAATCGATTGAAAATCAGTGGAGATAGAATCAAAAGTGTAACTGCAAGTACCGTCATGTTTGATGTCGTGGACGTAAAGGTTCTGTTAACCGGTCGTGTGAAAATTGAGAACTGTCTGCCATTCTGAGGCAACGGTTGCTTGGTTAACTTCCACGTGTTGAGTCGACAATTGTTAAGTTTTATGCCGACTTTCCTAGGCATGCCTTTTACGGTTGGATATTTGAATATATTTATTCGTAATTCAATACTACTCACCGTCCTTCCCCTTATTATGACCCGCTTTTCCTCCTGCAGAACGTTTGTGCTCATTTTCTTTCTCTTTTTCTATATCATTTCTCCTACTTTTATCTCAAATTTCTTCTTTTCTCTACCGTTTTCCTTCTTTTTCTGTTCAGTCTTCTCTTTTTTCTTATTTTTTCTTATTTTCTCTTGTCTTCTTCTTTTCCGATTTTTGCTCTTTATACGTCCCGTGGGTGAGTGTCATGATTTTTCTTTCGTTTTACTTTTTCTGAGCAGTTTGTCTCGTTTTATTGTCACGTTTGTCGAGTTTTTGTCACGTTTTTAGCTGTGCTCTATTCCTGAGCGTGTAGGGCGCTATATCTCTACATATTGGCGTTGGTAGGAGGAAATGCTTATCAACTTAGGGACTATTTGCTTTAAGAAACGCTTTATTGGTTTCACTGTTCCTGGCTTTTGCTGTCAGGTATTGTGAGCCAATTAGCAACGTGATGATTATCTACATCTTCATAAAAATCGCCAAAAATTTAAAACTGTTGCGCAATAGACAATGTTCCTAATTTAATTTTGTTCTAATCATTCATGAAGCACATTATTATTCTCAGTTTTCGTTAATGGTCCTGAGGCTAGGTTCTGAGTATTTTTTGTAAGGGATCAGCATCGCTTGCTTTCGTGCCTCGTTCGTTGCAGAAACTTTGACAACCAAATTTATACGAAACTGTGACAATTACGCAGATTTAAATTCGAAACCAGCAGTTTTGAAACTAGTTTGTATTGTAATTTACAATAATAATACCACAGACTAACAGACGTAACACTGAAGCCTCATTCTATCGCCAATAAAAACGATCATTTCATATGTTCACTTAAGCCAAGACTCAAACAACAGTCGATGCGAGACGCCGCTCACTTGCGCTGGTGCTGTTGTCAGATAATAAACAAGTAAATTTATAGCATAGCTAAATTTATAGCAAGCTGTTTTGCGTAGCGCGAAGACTGCACCAGGTGATGCTAGTGTTTTTTCCAAATTCTAGGGATGTCATTGAAACGATGTTTTGTTAGAAAATTTGTTCGAAGTGTTATTTGTATGTTGTTACGAAACGATAAATTTCTGGAGCAATAAAGTTTTTAATGTATTGGTTCGTAAACGAATTAGAACGCGTGATTGATGACCACCACGATATCTTTATCATAAATTTGCGAGAAAATATTAAATCAAATCAAAACATTCGTGATAACCCGTCAACCTTATCTACAAGACGGATGCAATATTTTTCGTCCATTCAGTGGATTTGCGCGGGACTAGTTTATATTTTACTTACGGAAATAAATGTCCAAAGCATAAAATTCGTATCCTCGAATCGAATTCTCCAGCTAGCACCAACTCGTATATCAATGTACGAAAACTATCGTAAATACCTCCTAACAAACTCGAAATCGTAACTAAAGCTGGATAAAGTGGGATAAAGTTGATTTTTTGTCGTATATAATGATAATGACTGACATACATACGATTTTCAGCACAAAATCATAGAGTAGTACGGAGCGACTCGCGCTTAATCGGATATTATCGTATATAAATACTTATATAGTCGTAACGCTCAAAATTATTCGTAATCACATATATCGCCTCCAAAATAGTACGGATATGCCAATTTTGCGCATGAAATACGGTTTATTTAGCATGTATATCTGTACGTAATGCTGATTTTTACCTTTTACCTTTTTTATACATATGAAAATGCTAGCTGGGTCAGGCTCAAATACGTCGCACGCGCTTTTCAAACGACAATCCGTAATAGTGATCGCGGAAAGCTTTTGTAATGGATGATATATAATCGCTGACGCGCGCGTTGTTTCATTGGATCATATCATCTACCAAGATGAACCCTGATCTCTACCTTGTCCTGCTAACACAAATCCTATCCCGTGATACTTGTGGAGATGCAGTGGTACCCGCGGTCTCTAGCAGCAACAAGTATCGGACTAATATTCCTTCCTTTTCCCATGTCGCGGGTGACAATTAAAATTTTGTATTTTTTGCTTAAGCTGTCAAAAAAGACAAAGATATATGAAGAAGATCTAATTTACCGAAATTGAAGATACATTATCGATTGTTGAAAAAAATTAGTGTACATTTGAAAACGGTCCATAATCGGCTGTTCGGCGAAGCTTTCGTTTGATGACGAAACAGGAGCGTTGTACGGCCGTCATGTCAACTTTGCGAATGCATCTCTTGATTCTACCAATCAACTGTGTGCAATTCGTGGTTTTTCATTTATTTTTGTACACCATGGAACTCAAAATCCCGAAAAAATCTTCGATTGGGCGCACCGAGACAGATTTTTTGGGTCGCAGTTTTTGGGTAAAAATGGGATCGAATGGGTATTCTGCAATGGTTGTGTTTTTTTTTGGCGTAATGCGATGATGGTCTATCCGGCCAAAGCACGTATATCTGTATGATGTTTTTGTAGAAACGGGATCAAAATTTTCTTCAAACATTCGTCTGGTGCATTTTAACTGAGAGCCAAACCAGAGGGCTTGTTGTTGAAGAAACGAGAAAGAGAACGATGTCCTTCTGCGTCCATAATTTTGGCTGGTCTTACACTACCTTGCTTGCGAATAGTTGTTGGGCATCTTAGGATATGGCAAACAGTCGAAGCCGCAACATATTCGCTTTTTAAATGTTGTACCGTGTACTTTTTGCCGAGATTTCTGTGGCAGTTCGTAGAAGTGTACAACGCGTTCTTGAAATGCTTCTTGTTTCGACGTCATTTTAAGCAAAACAAGGCATACATAAACACAACAAAAAATATTGACAAAAAAAGGAGAGAGAGAGAAAACTAACACATACATACTCTCATTTCTGTCTGGGCTCGTTTGTTGTGGAGTATAGGGGCCTCAAAAAAATTCCAAAATTTTAGTTGTCACCCGATATAAATTTATTTTACTTTCTCACACGCCTCATTTTTTCTTTTTTTTCATTTTTTCTCGCCTTTTGCTCTACTTTTATTCTTTTTCCTTTAGTTTTTCTATTTTCTCTCATTTTTCGTTATCTTATAAGGTTGCGAGAATGAGACTCCCACTTTGAATCCCAAGGATTCGGTGCGCAGAGGAATTTAATCGAAGTTGCAGAAACACTTATAAGAATGGGGAATTCTTCAACTATTTAAACAAAGAAAGAATAAACCTTTTCCTTAAATTCGTCAGTCTAGTTCCGTTCTATTCTTTAGCTACTTTTACACCACTCTTCTTTATAAATCCACCTTTATTACACGAAACTTTTATCGGGTCAAGCTTGACTCACCGAACACCGGTCACAAACCAGGCCAAACAGCAACAGGAAACTTCCGATGTGAACAGATTAACAACGCAGCAGCAGCGTCCAGGTCCAATCGGCTTAATTGAACCCAGGAAACAGCAGGCCTAACAGCAATCGTAGATCCAACATCAACCAAGCGGGAAACGGGACGATCAGCCATGACAAAACTCCAGGCGGGTCGATCTTCGAACAGTACTAGTAACTCCACCTTTGTTTCACTTCACTCTCCTTCCAAATTGAATTTCAAACATTAGTACTCGGCTTTACGAGTTGTTTAACCTACTGTACAATATTCAGGCTTTGAATAGAATTATTTTAAACGACGCTTGTGGAATCGCTTACATAATGTCGAATTTGTTTATTCGATCCGGATTGGAACTGGATGAACTTTTTGTGTTCATTTGCTCCTATCTGACAGATAAAATTCATCCAGTTCCAACCCGGATTGAATAAACAAATTCGACATAAGCTTTCGTTTCTATTTTTCCTCTTGTTTTCACCCATTTTAATGAAATTTTCTTTTGCGCTTTCCATCTTTTCTCTTCATTGTTCTTTTTTTTTGTTTACAGTTTTCGTTTTCTTCTTATTCTACGTTTTTCGTCTTCATCTGTTTCGTTTTTCCTTTTCGTCTGTTCTGCTCTCTTCATCATTCTGACGTCCCGTTTTTTCCGTTACTTTTATTCTGTAACCACCACCTGTTCCTGGCACCATTTTTCCATCTACACTCCGGGATTCCTTTTTCATTTCCTGTTTTTCTTCCTTTTATTTACAGTTTTACCATTTTCCTTGGTCCGTTTTTCCTGTTTTCTATGCTTCCTTTTCTGTCCCATTTCCCCATCTTATTCCTATTGTGTTCAATCCTTTCCTTCTATATTCCATTTGATCTCTTTTCTCCTCGTGTCCTCTACATGTCCTCTATTTTTTCTCACAATTTTTCTTTTCCCTTCTCTGGTTTCTCTGGTTTTCTGTTCAATTTATGTCTCATTCTTCTTTTGATTTTATCATTTTCCTTATTTTCTGTCACATTTTTTTGTCCCGTCTTCCCTCTTTTTATCTCGTTTTCCCTCCATGTCTCTCTTTTTTTCTTTTCTACCCGCTGTTTCTTCTTTCACTTTTTTCTGTCCCATTTTTCACCCTTCAGTCCTGTTGTTCCACTTGTTTTTCTGTTTTCTGCACTGTTTTTTCTTCTTTTGTCTTCCATTTTCCGGTCCGTCTTTCCTCTTCTCCAGTCTATATTTGTTTTCTGGCCTGTTGGCAACGTCAACCAGGAACAAAAACAGATTCCGAATTTATAATCAGGTTTTATTTATCAGGATTAAAAATTTTCTGCTATGTAAGTGTCATAATTGTTTAGGTAAGATGGGTAGTTCGCTTTTAAATTATATTTGGCTTACGTTGTACTTTTATTCCTTTTAGCTTCCTTTCTTTTCGCCTGCTAACGGATCTTCTGCCTCTGCCTATTAACTCTTTTTCCATTTAATTCCTTCAATTCTTCTTGATGTGCAACATGAGCCACCTATCTAGTTTTAAGGTTAGCGTAAGTATTAGTTTTAATGCAATTAAATAGAAGATTTCCTGCCTGGTAGATAGATGTAATTTAGATTTTAGCTCCTGTTTTACAAAAAAAAAATATATTGTTTAATTTTAATTTAGCAATTAGGCAACTCGTATGCACTTTTTAGCTAATTTTGATGTATTTATAAAATAATTTTTACCACCTCACTTCATGTACGTTTTTAATCTTGTTTTGCTGTTTATCGAATGCCGCAGTAGAATCAATATATATATATATAGAATGCCAGTGTCGCTGCAGTGCTCGCACATCACACATTTGAAAATTATGTATTTACATTGTAAGCGCATATGTGTGAGTGCTCCATTCGAAACGGGAATCTGATTGTCAAACTGAAAAGGCAACTCAATAAAAAATCCTTCTTGCATTTCCGTAAATCACGTAGGATAAATCACACGATTTGGTCGTTTCGTGGTATTTCGTTGGCAGGAAAATTTTCTATTGGGCAATTTGACAATGTTGTTCCGTATCCAAGACACGAACCAGCAACATGCCACTAAAATATCCATGAAACACCAGCGACACTGGCATTCTATATATATTGATTATACTAATGCCGCCAACCGAAAGCAGGTTCGATGATAGTGACAGTGAATGTTATACAATCACGGCGAATATTGCTATCCGCTTTATTATTTGCTTTCTGGCTAAGCAATGGGGGGAGTTGTTTTCTACGTTACTGTGAGGAAAAATTGCAAATTTGTATATTAAACTTCTCATAATTACGTAACTGTCAAAATGAATCATCTAAGGTTGAACTCCTCAGAAACTTGCAAAACTCGAGATTATGACAAAGATCATCCGAGATTCATGATTTATGTACAACACAGTTTGACTTGTGGCAATACGAAGTTTGTCGGGTGAATCAGCTAGTGAAAAATAAAAATGAAGAACGGAATCTTGGCCAAAAATATTGTCTATGCGAAGCTGAGAGCAATCTTTCGCTGAGTCAATACTTTTAGTCTAAGTCCAAGTTTTTTCTTTTTTTGTAGAGTTTTTGAAATTCCTCAGCTTTCCAAGAGCGATGATGGCGGCTGTTGGGCACAAGTGGGCACAATCTTTTAACATTCATTGGCCTTGCCAGCGTTGCTAATATTGTGCAGGGTTTTGCATGAGAAAAAAAGAAAGGTAAGTATTTTTGCTTTTGTCAACACTCACGCGTTGACAGTTCGGCACGAGATTTTCTGTAAGTGCGAGCAGCCTACGAAATTTCTTTTAACGCTGGCAAGGCCAATTGTAGGTGCGTCAGGTTCGCCCTGACGGAGTTACTATGGGAACATCGATGATTGTTTACTGTTCGAATGTAAAAACATAAACATTGTTTAGTTTTGCAGATCAACTGAAGAGGGTTCAATGCCTACGGGTGCACAAGGCTCCGACGGTACGCTTTATTCAGCCGTTTACCAGCCGCCACAAGACTAATATTACTAGTAAAATATTCAGGCAGACCTGGTGTACACAAGTAATTTGAGAATTAGTGATATATCGCTCATTATTGCTGATTGCAAGAAAATTTTTACCATTAAATGTTCGCAGTCGCTCATAAAAAAGTTATTTGAAATCGTATCGGTTTGGTATCTTTGGCGCCAAAGACACCGGAAAGATGCACTCTAAAATAGCACTTTAATGAGTGATTACGCACTCTGGATGGTTAAATCTTTCCGGTAATCAGCAATAAAATGTTACTCTCGTAAAAAGTTTTTTAAAAATCTTCTACCATACCCACCGTATATCACCCAGGTCTATCAGGCGTTGCGGCCAATTCATGGATTGTCTATTTCCGCCCAAAAGCAGGCCCTAATCCAAAACCCCTAGACATTGTTCGGAATTCACATTTTAAGTCGTTGACTGTAATTGTAAAGGACCGAAGAAACTCCGAGTTGTGATTAACGTGCGCTTTTTTTTAGAGAATATCTCGTGTATATTCCACCGCGCGAAGTGGAAATTTATGGTGTTTCAACTGAAGCCTAGCTTATCTGTCGAGCTGGTGAAGGAACACGGCGTTGGTTGTTTTAAAAACACTTCCTTTTCTGCGATAAAAATACTGCACTACCGGCAATTGCAATTGCGGTGTCGGTTATCAATGATAAAAAGATTTAGGAAGGCACCATAATTTGTTTTCGAATAACATTTGCTGGTTATGCGTTACCCAGCTATGTTTTTGCATTCATAAGGCACAGACCCGGAGCGAGTCATGAACTGGCTTAATTGCAAGCAGTTAGGCCACACAGCAGCTTACTGCTGCAATAAAGCTAGGCGCGGAAAATGAGGGGCTAGTCACACTAATGATTTTGCGATAAAAACATTGGAAAGTGTTTTTATTGTGGGGAGATTCAACATGACCTAAGGTCATGTTTGTTTGGCAAACAACCAAAGGTACTAATGGGGATATTCTGGAAAAAGTAGTAATCACTAGTATTATTTTGTCATAATTGATGATTCCGGCTGTGACGATTCGCAAATGAGTGTTGCCAATACTGGAGAATTCAGAAAAAGAAAAAAAATTTCCTCTTCCAAACATCGCACTAAAGATCCGAAGAAACTGGCAAGTTGACTGATAAACAATATCATATTGTTGAAAATTCCAAACAATCTCCTCCCAGTCTCAAAAGTTTAAGGTCTCAAATTTCCAAGGTTTTGAGAAACACACAAAATACAGTAGAAAGAAATAAAGCTAAAACTGATATTATTGATTGGATTTTTGATACTTTTTATATACCAATCCGTTTGAACAATTTCATTTTAGGTTCAGCCTTGCTTACACCAGTTAGTTTATTTTTGAAACAGCCGATATCCTAATGCCCCGCATCCCAAGCAAGTTCCAGAACATGAAAATGGCTAGTTTTATTACTCTGATATCGCTATTTTAATAGCAAAATTTATTACAACTTTGCGTGCCCAAGCTGAGGCATGAAAACAAATTTTAAATCCAATTCCCAGTCCAGCTTCAAGCTTAATTTCAATTCTAATTTCAGGTTCAATTTGTAGTCCCAATTTAAGTCAAATTTCATTCCCGATTTTAAGTAAAAACTCAAATTCAATTTAAGATATAATTATTGACGTAGGACTACGTCTTTCAGGAAGGTCTTTCTCGAAAAGTGGTCAGGTTTCGAACGCTAGTAGCTTAGTGGTTTCCTGATCGATTTTCAATATTCTTACACCAATCGATTGGAAAATCTTCTAAGAATTGGCCCAAATGAACAAAACTATGGATTCTTGATATTGAACTATTGAAAAATTGGAAATAATGAACCTATGTCTTACCAGAATTCTCGTTTCGTGATTGGTTGTTGGAAATGACGTCATCAAAGTGGAAATGCGTTTTCACGCTTCGGCTTATAATTCAGTCAATTTTCAACAGATTTCCAAGATATTTACACCAATTGATTGGAAAATCGATTTGGAAAATATTGAAAATATAGAAAACTATTGATTTTCAATGCGCGTCATTGAAAAATTGAATTATTTTCATATTTTTGCCATCCCTCGTCAGTGCTTCCCTAGCACGGATGACAGAAAATTATACGATATGAGCTATGGGTTAAGCTTCCTTATGACTGTATTTAATTTACGCCCTATAGGATCCGATCGAAAATTGTTGAGCTTCAGCTGTTGCTGCTTTCCCGGATAAGGCAACGAAGACATCCAAATTCACCAAGCGAGACGTCAACAAACCGAACACCGAAGAATCCATCGACTCATCCGCCAGTGAACGGTATGGTTTTGGCTGCTATGCCTTTTACTGCGCATCGTCAGTCGGTCAGCGGCTTTCGTTGGCGACACATCGGCAAGCAGCTTTCGCGTCACATCCGTGGCATACTTTTAAAGGTTGTATTTGAAACATTGTTTGCCTTACGGTGCACATCGTCGTCAGTTGGTCGTGTTCATCGGCTGCTGAGGAAGGTATACTGAGCGTGTGTTGGAGCTGGAGCACTCGTTTCGCTGCCGTGATGGAATATCTGTCTGCTGAAGTTCTGGAATTGGCAGGAAATATGCTGCTCGCGACAACAAAACGACCAGAATTATGCCATATCACTTGCAGTTGACCACCTGGCCTGGACTGGTATTTCATCATGACTCATGACCATACACGAACGGCTTCGTCGATCGCTGAGGTTTTCCGGCTGGTCCGTTGCAACAAGCCTGGTTAGCAGTTAACGGTTCTTCAATTTACCGAAAAGAGAATTACGTTAGGTGCGTTAATGCAAGTTTATTGCAAGCTAGAGTTATAATAATCAAACAATCGGTCCTTTTAAGGATCACACAACGATTGAAGAGTTTATCCACCTTTTCGCGCGCTTAATGGCGGCTAGTGGGTACAGTTTTCGACAATGTTTATTTGCTTTTTTAACTCCGCTCACGTATGCTTGAAAGTTCTACAATAACAATTAAGGCTGGAAATATCAACTTGACGTGAATAAAGTTGCCAAAGGCATGCTAACATTCTCCGAAAGTTGTACCCACTAGCCGCCATTATGCACGCGAAAAGGTCGATTATATTTTCTTACCCAGTTTATACCATAATAACACGGGCAACGAGGGAAAAGTTGAACTTTTCGCCGTTGCGGACGACCAACAAATGGCAGGAATAAGTTTTCTGGTCACGGGCGACATTTTATGCCACTTCCAAAACGTCTGCAGCTTGTAAATGCTTTATTATCAGTGTTCTTCTTTTGTAAACTGCAGAAAAGTTTTGCGCAAATTTTTCAGCTTTTTGAAAACTCGTGCGTACCGTCTATCGATTACCAGAGGAAAAGCACTATTCAACGTAGAAACAGATCATGAAAATATATCTACTGTTTGGTTTAGTGTGACTTCGATTCGTTTTAATAAAAATAGATTCAATCAATACATGGATATAATTCCAAAATCGGTTGAGGATTGAACGTATACAATGTTACTACTTTGATAAACGCAACGTATGTAGCTTGTATATATGAAGAATCGTATTATTACATACATGGATACATCCTACTAAAGCTACAAAGAGACTTACGTAGTCCTACGTCACCAAACTTCTGATTCAATTAGATGATACCAATAGTTGCGCTTATGTTCCTTTAGTTGATTTTGGCGTTCTTTTAATTGCGATGCTTATTGTTAGCTTGCTTCTGTTACACCAATCAGCGAAGGTGTCCAGCTGTGTTTACAATCGGTGGCAATTGTGGACAGATTTCACAACTAGAAAGATCTTTAGATCGTCAGCATATACAAGTACGCATCCGGAACCCAGCAGAATAGCAAAGTCGTTAAAGTACAAGATGAAAATCTAAGGCCCCAAGCTACTGCCTTGTGGGGCACCAGAAGTGTTACTGAATGCACGTGAAAGTATGGAATCCAGTTTGACATGTAAAGTGCGGTCTGCAAAATAGGAGCTCAACTATTTGCTAAAGACTCGGTAAATAGGTCTCGTAACTTGTCCAGGGCTGCTCAGCAGTGGAGTGGTGAGGGGAGGACGGACAGCGAAGGTTCGGGTGGCAACCGCGGCTAAATTGCAACTCACCACAGACTCTTTTTTTATTGGGGTAAATATTCGATTACATAAAATTTTTAAGAGTAACTATCCTATCGTGTGTTCAAGCACAAGTGGTGACTTTTCAACACTATTAGAACTATTGCATTATTTACTATAATATGATTTCTTACAATTTGTTACGACAATTAGGACTATTTAATAGAAGGGATTAAAACCTACATGTAAGAAAAAAAAGGAAAAATATAAGATCTTAACCTAATATCTAACCTAGCTAACTTATCTATACCTAGAAAAATGAATTTCTGTCTGTCTGTCTGTATGTTCCTTATAGAATCAAAAACTATGTCGAAAATCAAACTGTTCATCTGCAAAAATTGAATGTTCAGTAATGTGTGACGTCATTCTGTTAAGAATTGTTCTCTCAAATAATTTACTTATGGCCTATAGCTTGATGCCTCCGCTGGATTCTGGCTTCAAAATAGGTCTTATCTTAGCAGTTTTCCATAAGTTAGGAAAATGTGCTAATTTGAAATAGCTATTAAATATTTTCACCAACGATTGAACGCACTCATCCACGTCAGTTTCAAATACTTCATTAGATGAGACGTTATAAGTAGAAACTTGATCATATTTTTGGGAGACATCGTTTTTAACTGAGCTCACCACTTGCAAATTAAAAGTGTGAACATTTTCACACTGCTGAGCAAGTCTTTGAGCCTTTTGTTCATTTGTTAAAAGAATATGATCTCCATCTTTTATTGCTGGAATAGGCTTTGAAGGTTTCTTCAGAATTTTTGACAATTTCCAGAAAGGTTTTGAATAAGGTTTCAACTGCTCAATCTTATTCGCAAACTTTTCATTCCTCAAAGCAGTAAATTTCTGTTATATCTCTTGTTGCAAATCTTTATCGAGTTCGTTGATATTGATGCCTACCCAAGTAACAATTTCTGTGCTATAAAGCCGTAGGCATATTTTATAAGAGTTTTATGGTGGTAGTACTGAAGCTAATTTGTTTTTATAAAGCAACATACTGCATTAAATAAATGTATCTTCAAGATATCCTGAAATGGTTTGGGACGACCTTTCAAAACTCTTTCAATAGGCTATAATGGCGAATAAAATACAATTAAGTTTGATAGGGATATATGAGTGTCAAATAAAACTCATTCATTAAAACCAAAAGAAACCCCCCAACAAAGGATTCAACTATGTCCTAAATACGTATTAAAAGACTCTTAGCCTTTTGGTTATCAGTTTGAGTCAATGTTAAAGCAATTATTGGTTTATCCCAAGCAGCAATATTAGCTTTTTGATAATCTCAATGCTGTTTTTACGACCATACTCTTAAATCTTCTTTTAAAGCTCGTAAACATGAAAAGTAATAACAAATCAATGAATAGCCTTACTTAGAACCAGAGAGGGCAACGATAGAGGAGAGAGTTGGAACCAAGCTTTAAAATCATCTACAGATATCTAAGTTTTACTGCACAATATCCTATCGTAGTTTTATAGCGGTTGTTTCGACTTGAATGAGAACTATATATTTCAAAGCAGCAATTTGATTTTTATTGTATTCTTTGAACGGTTTTTATGGCCAAATAAAAAGCATCTGCCTAATAACAACTATAAAACCATTTTAATGCCTAGTGCTCTTCAGAAAAATTTTAAAACAATTTTCAGGCAAACTATAATGCTGCTTTAAACCGATTTGGATGTAGCCTCTATATTCTACAGGATTTTTTTCAAACTCTATAAGAGTAATGTTAAGTGCAAGTAGCTTTATTACACTGACTGAAAGCAGCAATAAAGTCAACTGGATTTTTCTATACTTGACAGCAGCCACCATAAACTGATATAGCTTTTCGTTCTGCTCTCCAAAACTATAAGGCATGAAACTATGCTAAATATGTTTAACTAGCCTGTTGTTGTTTAAACAACGCAAATAAATTCGATTAGGTAATCGTAATATCCTGTAACCAAACTGCATCGGCTGCATTCTGCAACATGAAAATACATCGATATCAACTTCATTTTTGCTGCTCTCTCTGCATTGATGCAATAGCTAGCATTTTTGATTCAAATCTAACAAAAATGACAGAATGTCAATATAGCCTAGCCTAAAAAATAGGTTTTCGGTGATAATCTCTATACACTCTTCTTAACAACTGCAAAAAATATGCTTGGTAAGGGTATTACCTTTTCAAGAGCACTTTAAAACTGATAGATTTGTTGCGGCTTGACAAGCAACCACAATGAGATTAAGCTTGTATTGAGACGTTTATTGCTATGCCTTCTCATGGGAGTACTAAGGGAAGTTTGACGAGAGACGTTGCATAGTTAACTGGTTTAACAGTAGTTTTTAAGCAACAGCAATAAATGTTTTATTTGGCTTCGTCAAACCATTTTTGCAGAAAATCCATCTTATATTTATTATAAAACTGTTTATAAAACCGAACTATGCAAATACTTTTATGATGCGAAAAATTGCTTTGAGGGATTGCATAAAGCTATTTTGAACCGTGTGAACCAACTGCAGTCTGGAAGATTCAGAAAAAAGAACAAAAGTTTTATTGCGGTTGTTTCTACAACCACTATAAAAGCTGCTGGCTATATACAACATCTTTCATTAAACCGCTCTAATCTTATTGTGGTTGCTGTCAAACCGCAACAAATCTGTTAGTTTTGTAATGTTTTTGAAGTGGTAATTCTCTGACCAAATAGATTTTTTCCTGCTGTTATGAAGAGTAAATAGAGTTTATCAAGGAAACCCTATATTTTTGCTGGGCCATGTTGACATTTTGGAATTTTTCTTGACTCTAAAACAACAATTCAAGCTATTTCATGAGGATAAAGCAAAAATTGCCGAGATAAAAACATTAGCAATGCGTTTCTATGTTACACAATGGAACTAGAATGGTTTTGCTAGTAATTGGAAAAGACTAATCGGATTTATCTAATTTGTTTTTAAAAACTGGCTTCCTTAAAGTGTACTATTTTGAAGGCGCGTTCATTTTATCATCCTATCATCCCAATATTTACGATAAAATTTAATGCGTTTATGATGCGTAATTACGGAAGATGTTGAAAATTTTCAGTTTACTCAAACAGATCTTTTTTATTTGACAGTAAGTCTAGAACTTTCCTTTGTACGGCCACATACTTTCAAGTTAACAAAGCAGGCTGGCTGATTTAGGCTGGTTGGTACATAAAGTACCAACTTGTTAAATAAATCGAAGAGCTGCATCAGTTTCTGACAGCTGCTGTTAAGCAACAACAAATCCAATTCACATTATAACTGCTTCCAGCGGAGCGTAATAAAACTACTCACGCTTAATACTACTCTTAAAAAGTTTGTAAAAACCTCCTGTAAAATACAGAGGCTACATATAACTTGGTCTACAGAAGCATTATTGTTATCCCAAAAATTGCTTTAAAAACCATCTGAAGAGAGGGCACTAGGCATTAACATGGTTTTATAGCAGTTATCATGAAGAAGTTTTCATCAATTTTATAAATTTGGTCATTAAAACCGCTAATAGAACACAGTAAAACTCAAATTCTTGCTTTTGAATACGGCTCTCATTAAAATTGCAATGACCGCCTTAAAACTACGATAGGATATTGTGCTGTAAAACTTATAAGTATGTAGATGATTTTAAAGTTTGGTTCTAACTCTATCCTGTAGCATGGTCCTCTTTGGTTTTAAGTAAGGCTTTTCATTGATTTGTTATAGCCTTTCATGTTTATGAGACTTAAAAGAAGATTTAAGAATATGGTCGTAACAATAGTATAAAGATTAGCAAAAAACTAATATTGTTACTTGGGTAATGAACGTAGGTTTCAGTCTAATAAGCAATTGAAGATTGTCACCAACAATTGATGTCTTCAATTTTACCAATTCGTCAATTAATTTCTTTTAAGTCTACCAAAAATATGCAAAAAGGCTTTGGATTCATCAACTGGCGAAATATGGCTCCTGGCGTAATATGAATCCTCTACCCTATAATGCTCATAAACGAAACACCTCAATCAAGTCAGAATGTTGTGAATTTAAAACACAATTTGACCATGCACATATAAAATTTTAAAAATAACTATTAGTAACTGATAACTATTAGTAGTTTTCCCATCCCTATTGTGCACCTTTTCAGCGATCCTTGATATATCCATATTTCAAACATTGATAGCAAACAACACTACTTACTTTGTTGGAGTCCATTCAATCCGGTATCCTCCGATCAGTTCTGTAGTTCCCCCAGGGGGGGAGGGAGCGGCTTGACCCTCGGGCCGAATTTCGTATTAATAAAAACCGTCACCAGAAAGACACTTGAAAGGTGGGCGTATGTGAAAAAGAATACGATAATTCAGGCAACGCGTTGGCAACGCCCAGAGATAGTGAGAAATATTCTCTTTTAGGAGAGCTTGGGAAACACGTCTTAATACGTTGACAGCTCGTTTTGAAAAATCAAATAATGAAAATGATGACTAAAATTATCGAAATCACAGAAAACAGATGGTGTATTTAACTGTCGTCCCTGCCTGTGGAGCAAGGCGATCACAAAAAGAATGTATGGGGATATTTGACCTTGTAATTTTTCGTTTATTTTCACTAAATAATGATTTCAATCACTGGAGGAATATTATAATAGAAGCACACAATTGCTACATCTTTTATGAATCGATCGGTGTCCAAACCATGAAAATCCATTCATAACTGACAGAGCTATTAGCGTTCAAAATCTTTCATATTTTCGTGACGCTCGCATTTTTCGATTTTTTGGAATGACACCCTATCCCAAACATTGCCGTAAGACGTAGTCCTACGTCAAAACACAATAAGTAACACAACTATTTACTGTAGAATATAGATGATTGAAAGTCTTTTCTTCCCCTAAGCGCAAATGATTTGCGTTCATTATAAGATACGAGACCTGTTCGCTGTGTCAGTAGTAAATGTATCCTAGATAATTCAGGGCGAGACGGCAGCAGGCCGTCGGTCAGTGCTGGGGGGCTGCCCCCCGTAGAAACCACTTCTATTTAGGTGCATGCATTTTCATAGGTTTACTGACTGGTAGGGATTATCCCTTAGTTAAGTCCGAACGAGCGACAGCTAGTAAGGACAGCACGTACCCTACGTTTGTGCTGGCTGAAGGTCGTGAATATTTGTGGCCGAATATAACGTTCGGCCATTCGTGTTGCGGCCTTTTGTGATTCGGCCATTCGTGATACGGCCATTAGATATATTACACCATTTGTTATTTCTGCCATTTGTGTTTTGACCATTCGTAGGTAATCCAAAAATGTGGTCAAAAATCTGGTCCAGGTCCAGGATTCTGGGTCCAAAATCTGATAAAAATGTAGTGCAGAATTTAGTGTAAGTTCAGAATTTGGTTAGTGGTTTAAAATCTCATCAAAAATAATATACTTAGAAGGAACGCGGATTTAAGAAACGAGGGAGTAATAGAACAATTTCACCAGTAATTATTTACTTTATTAAGCTTCAACCAAAAAGTGCTGCAAATATGGTTGACGTAGTGTTTTAAAAAGTTGAAAGTACCTCACTTCAAATTTCTTCAACGATTTCTAATCAATTAACGTCACTTATAACGAAAATTCCTGTTGCCATAATTATGGGGCGTTACGTATATGAATTTTCGTAGTCTGTTAGGCCTATTTCAATAAAAACTGATTTCATCTAATGAAGGTTTTGTGAAAATTTGAGCCTGTATTTAATGGGCCAATAAAGGCTTCGTCAATTATACTGTTTTCCAATATTGGTCCTATTAGCAAATCAAAGAAAAAAAAACAGCAATTAACTTCCAGTCTCTTTTTTTCACAAGTACTTAAAACCGGCATCTGAATTCTCCTTTAGTCGTCTGATGTTTTATTATTATTATTATGCGACTCAAAATTATTTTATTTTGATGATAATTTATCTGCAAACACGCAAACACGGCCGACAGATGCTAATCTCAAATCATAATAATCGATATGGATCGATCCGATTGGGCTCAATAAAAATATGTGCGAAAACAGAAGTTTATGGAAAACGAAAATATTCGCCAGTAAAAAAACTACAACATAAAAAAGCGCACTAACTAACGTAGAAGAAATTAAGAATCCGTTAAAAATGCGCTTTTTATAACCTATTGATGGACCGTATGATTAATATTGGAACCAAGTACGTATACAGGACTAATATATGCGGGGACCTCGGACGACCTTGCAAATAAGATAAAAACTGAAGCTATATTTTAGCAAAAAGTAGCAACGATAAAGTTCGTTACGTAAACAGCCAACCATTCAAATAAACCCCCCAATGGATCAAATAATGGCACCCTCACCTTATTTCAACTTACTACGGCCAGTGTTTTCACTGTATGCAGTAAGAGGTGTTTGATGAGCTGAAACGGAACAAATAACTAAAATAATATATATCAGGACTTATTTGTTAACCACAGTTGTGCGAAGATTAGGCAGCCGGAAACCACGGACGGAACATTGCACTTCCTAGCTCGGCTAATCAACGTCCTTTCTATTACCAAACCATAAACAAACAAACAAACAAACAAACAACTTTATTGGTTATAGGAAACTGTGAAAGGCGGTCGAGTTTGCTTGCAAAATATGTGCGTAGTGAAGGGTAATACTGTTTCATGACTAAGAAGTACTATTTGAGATGTTTAATGAGTGAATTTTGTTGATTGTTTAACAAGATGCTCCATGCGTAGCAAGTGTGCGGAAATGATATTGAATCGAATCCTTTCCTCTTCGTGAAGAAAGTCGAAACTTGTTTATTGATGACAAAGCGCGTGAATGTTTATATGCCTAACACTAGCTGACCCGACAAACTTCGTATTGCCATTAAATAAACTGTGTTGCCAAACTTGGCTCCAGTTGCTTGATTAGTTCTCGAGTAATGCAGAAATTTGTGTTTCATTTCATTTCTAACCATCATAAGAACCTTTCCCGGCCCCAAAATCCCCTGCATGCAAATTTTCACTCCGATCGGTTCACGCAGTGATACCAGGTTTTGTTGAAGAAAAATCCGTAGTTTTACCATCTGTGTTTTAATCACAGAGGAAAGGGTTATAAATTACGAAACTAAATCAAGTTTTAAAACAAACTTTTGATTTAAATGGAAGTTTGACCGACATTTGTTCTTCATATAAAGTGTTTCTCAGTTTTCTAAAAAGTGACATTTTTATCGCATAGGTATTCTTGATTGCATTTGAAACAAATAAATACTTTTTTCGAATCAGTTTATGATACATTTCAATTTTCCTCTATATTATTCAAGAACGCATAATCTTGACTTTCGTCATTCGCCTTTATTTTTCCGAATTCATTCATTTTTCGTCGTTTAGATATTTTGTATTTTGTCTTAAATTTTCCGTTTTTTATTCTGCTAAGTGTACTCCGTCAACTTTTCCGCCGTTATTGTCATCTTCTGCTCGTGTTTTGTTTGTTTTAATGTAATTATAGTCACTTTAACAGCTTGGGTCATTAGTGGTTTCTGTGGGAAGTGGAATTTCAACCCGAGTCCTCGACGTGAGAGATGTGAATGCTAACCACTAGCACTACACCGTGTTGACCTCTCGTTTTTTTGTTGTCTTTTAACGTTTGTTGGTCGTTTTTCGTTATTTTTAACATCTGGTATTCTATCATCGCCTTTTTGTCTCTTTTCAAATCACTGAAAAGATGTCATTTTTTATTGCTTTTTGTGGCGTTTTTGGTTTGATGGGATCGTCTTTAGTGACTTTTTTTGGCATAGTCTGTCACTGTTTTGCTGACTTTTAACTGTTTCTCTAATACCTTAAGCCAAAGGTTACATCTATTTACAGTCTTTTCGTCGTTTTATATGGCTTTTTAGGCAATCTTGTCGCTGTTTGTGATGTTTTTGGCGCCTTTCAACTGTATTTTTGACATTTTCAACTTTTTGCCTACTAGTCTTCACTTCTTCGTCACATCTTTTCGCAGGCATTTCACCGCCTGTTCGTCGATTATTTGCTGTCATTTAAACGTTATTTCATCGTCTTTTCGCTACCATGCATTGCCTGTTCGTCATACTATCGTTGCTTTTTCGGAACCATTTATCCGTCTTTTTGTAATCTCCTTATTGCCTTTTCTCCGTACTCGTCATCTCATTATCATTTCTCTGTTATATTTTTATCGTCTTTTCATAATTTTTTTTTGCCATCTTTCCGTCGTATTTTCGTTTTATGACATTTTGTTGCCTTTTCTTAGTTTTCATTGTCATCTTTTTATCATCTCTCGTCCTGTTTGTTGCCAAGACAACAAAATTGTAGTTTTTCTTGTTTTTTCGGCGCCTTTTTGATGACGTATAATAGCCATCTTTTTGTAGTCTTTTTTGAATGTTTTATCGACTGTTTTCAAATGTCTCTTTCCCATTTTGCGTCTTGTTTTTTGTTGCAGTCTTTTTATCGTATTTTTGCCATCTTTTCATCACAGTTCCATTGACTTCTAATCACATTTTCGTCAACATTTCGCTATCTTTTGTTGGCTCTTCGTTTTCTTTTCTATTTATTTTAGTCATCTTTTCATCGCTTTCTGAAGGTCCAAGAGTTTTTATTTATCACGTAAAAATATCATGTTGAATTGAACAAAGATTCCATCTACTTGATTTAACAGAACAACCTTATTCGCTTGATTTTGAAGTTCTATACAGAAATCAAATTACGGAGCTACCAAAATGTGGGAAAAAATAGAAATGAAAATATTTAGCCATTTTGCCGCACTTCAACTAGGAAAATAACAGTATTACTATAAATATCTGCCATCAAAGCGAAAAATGCTAGTTCTTATTAACAGCAATAAAGTAAATCTTCCATTTTTAATTCACTTCTCATTAAAGAAAAGTATTCTATTCGCTTCTATTCCTCAGAAAGAATAAAGTTATGCTTTTCGGGATATTATTCATTGCATGTAGCGTACACGTACTGTTAGCACTAAATGAAACTTTCAATCTTTTCCGCAAAGTTTATGAAAATCCGTAGATTTGAGTACTTGATCCGTAGGTCCGTAGAAAATTCCTAAGTCCGTAGAACTACGGATAAATCCGTAGATCTGGCATCACTGCGGTTCAGTAGTTTCTGAGTGTATAAGGAACATACATACTTAAAAAAAGTACCGAACTCTGAGCAGCAGAACCTTCGATAAAATTTTTTTATGATGCCAAATATTAGTAATGATCCGTAAACGTCGATTGGCACCACCGACATTTTTACCTAAGCATATATGCTTACGACGTTTACGGATCATTAGTAATATTTGGCATCATAAAAATTTTTTATCAAACGTTCTGCTGCTCAGAGTTCGGTACTTTTTTTAAGTATGTATGTTCCTTATACACTCAGAAACTACTGAACCGATCGGCGTGAAAATTTGCATGCAGGGGTACATATATGTAATTTCAGGTTAGGGACCGTGCAATAATTACGTAAGACCTTTTTCTTCATTTTTGAACCCCCCCTCCCCCTATATAAGATTTTGGCCAATCCCCCCTCCCCCCCGTACAAATTCTTAGTAAGATTTTTTGAAACATCAAAATTCAAGTTTTATTTAAAAAGATAGACATTGAAAGAATATTGAAACAGTCAACAAAGTTCAAACAAGTTCATAAAAACCAAAGTTCAAACAAATTCATAAAAAAACAAATAATATCAATTATCTATTGTAAATCCCTTAATCCCCTCACGAACAGAACGTATTTCAGCATTGAGGTTGTCAATAAATGTTGGTGTATGCTCAGAAACTCACTAGCGTTCACTTAATTCGCATTGATCCAATCTGAATCGTCTGAAAACGTGACCTCGTCAAGTAGTATACAAAGAACTCCTTTGCCTCTTCTAGATGACACGCGACATGGTCTTATGTTGGAATTGGCACTGCGTTGCGTATAATGTACAGATCTGTAATGACCGCGGTTTCCTTTGAAGCAAAATACTGACCCCACTCTGGCCACATACGGCAGGCAAGATATTTGGGAACAGAAGAACAATATATCCCAAGAAACACTTTTGTTGTATAGTAGCTTATCAAGCACTTGTTCCATTGGTACAGCTATACATTAATTGTGTAAGCTACTTTTAAACAAAAATATTTCTCGTGATATCATAAGGGATTGCGGCTGCCTTGCGTGATATCATAAGGGATTGCGGCTGCCTTTATACTGATTTGAAGGCCGCTTTTGATACCGTTAATCATAGCAAGTTGCAGAAACTTGGGTGTACCACAAGATTGTGCAGATGGTTGGAAACTTATCTTACGGATAGGAAACTCTTCGTACAACTTGGCAACTGCCGGCCTGCCGCATTTACAAATGCTTCTGGTGTGCCACAGGGTAGCAATTTGGGACCATTGCTATTCTGTATCTACATAAATGATGCAGCGTTACTACTCAATGAAGATGGAAGGCTTTTCTTCGCTAATGATCTGAAAATCTATCTTGAAGTCAGAAGAATCGAGGACTGCAGAATGTTGCAGAAGCTTCTGGACTTGTTAAGTGACTGGTGCGTAAGGAATCAATTGTTACTGAGTGTGGAGAAATGTTGCGTCATCAGTTTCCATCGCATTAGAAGCGCAATAGAGTTCGATTACGAAATTTCCGGATCAAAATTGAATAGGGTAGAACAGGTGAAGGACCTTGGAGTATTACTTGACGAGAAACTCACCATGAAGTCCCACATTTCTGCCATCGTTGACAAGTCCAATCGTAGTCTTGGGTTCATATTTAAGATTGCTGGTGAATTCAATGACCCGATCTGCTTCAAAGCTCTCTATTGCTCTATTGTACGGTCAACGCTGGAATTTGCGAGCATCGTTTGGAACCCGCACGAGTTTATCTGGTCCGCCAGACTGGAAAATGTACAGCGAAAATTTGTTCGACATGCACTTCGTCACCTTCCGTGGAGGGATCAGCAAAACTTAACACCGTACGAAGACCGCTGTCGTCTGTTGGGTTTAAGCACGCTAAGTCGACGTAGAGAGGTTTCGCAATCGTCGTTTGGCTGCAAGCTTTTAACTGGCGAATATGATGCACCGGACATCCTATCGCAAATCGGACTCTACGCACCTTCAAGAGTCTTACGACTCAGAATGATTCTACAGGAAGACTCCTATTCAACGCAATATGCTGCTTTACTGACCTTTTTATTTTTGACGAACCATCACGCATTTACCGCTAACGAATTCGTGCACTTGACAATGTAAATACTAACAATTAAGTAACTTTTAAGTATTCATTTAGACCCAAATTTTCCTATGAATTATACGAATAAATTATAAATTGTAAATAATAGCATAAACCAATGACATCAGAGACTCTGGAACAAGTAGGCCAACTGCTGTTTCCTTGAGTGGGCAAGGCTAAAATACTCAGCAGGTTGCTATGCATTTCCTTGCAGCATGAAAGATTTCGACACTTCACAACTTACCTCATCAATTTAAAAAATTTTGTAACAAATAACATAAGTTGCTATTAAAAATGTGACTTTTTCATAATTTTTTCGTGTGTGAAAATCTTACGTAAGAAATGATTAAGCCCCCCTCCCCCCCAAATAAGATTTTGTAAGATTTCGCGGAACCCCCCCTCCCCCTATAATGCCTTACGTAATTAGTGCACGGCCCCTTATGCACTAGTTGTAACGCGACGGTCAGTATGTGATTTGTTCTACCTACCTTACCTGCCCAGAATATTTATTTCCAACCTCAGTTGTACTCTGCGAACTAATTGCAGCTCATACGGTTTTAAACTATTAAAACATCACAGAGGCATTTTATATTTCAGCAATTACCTTCAATTATAACTCAATCTGCTAACTAGCGGTATGAATGTTCCGTTTGTTTACGTGCAGCTGTCATTTCGTTCGCTCGGCTTGTTTTCGCTTGCTTTTCGCCGCGACCAGGGGGGTCGTCTACAGCCTCCTAGGCGACGGTGAGTTTCTCCCAGAAGAGGGTTTCAAAGATCTAGTTCGGTCCAGCCTTCGTGTAGAATATACCGAATACTAGTTTAACGAGAGTGGTCAAATCACGGAACAGCTTTTTCGTGATTTCGCCGCAATTCTGTCCGAAGTTGTTTGTTCCTCATTCATTGCCTAATAGTTTTTCATGGTGGCGGCTTGCAAGGCCTGCGGCACCAACCCCCCGTCTCGCCAGAGGACTAACGAAGATCGAAAAAATCCCCCTTCCGGTCAGGTTGGCTTCCACCGGAGATGACCATATGGAAAATAATGGCTCGATTCAACTGTCTGTGAGCATGGAATTCCACATTCTGGAGTTGGACATCTCCTTCAGCCCAAGGTAGCAGAGGATGGTGCTCATCGTGGCACCCAATAACATTGCAAGGCACTTTAACATTGCATCGACTTCTGCCGTGATTATTCACATCGATTCGAAATGCAAAGCTTCTTAAAATCATCACAAAAGCGCAACTTGTGATCTGTCCTTTAACGGGCCCGGTATGGCTCTAGAACCTTCGAACTTTCTTCTTTATTTGGTACGAAACTATAAACATGAACGAAGAGGCGGTAGTTTGTCAACCAACTCGTTCACCAATATTGGATTGTTAGGATGATCTGACAGAAGGGCAGCCTCCAAATGATCACACAGTTGCTTCACCATGATCTCAAACTAAATAAAAGATTCAAGGTGATCGGCTCTCGGGGCTGGAGCGTTGCGTACCTTCAGCCAGAGCATCTTCAGGAGCTTTTCGGGCTTTCTGAAGAGACGACGGAGGTCATCAATGACGTCAGGAACGGAAATTGGAAGAACTAACCGGCTTCTGACCGCCTCGAGTGCGCTACTCTGCAGATTGTCTTGGAGTCGCTCCAAGTTGTCTAAATTTGATTAACTACACGCCTGCGTAGAATACTCATAGCTGCTGATGAAGAGAGGCCACAGCTCCGGTTCACCCTTGAAAATGGGTAGATTCTTGGAGAGGGCTTATCTAGCCACTATTTGTTTCTTGGACGACGTGTTTCGTTCCCTCTCCGGCGGTTGTTGATTTTACGATAGCTGCTGCTTTTTCGATGACTGCTTCTGTTGACCAGCCAACAGACGAGACAGCACAGCTCGTTCTTTAGGAGACAGCCCAACAAACAATTTTGTTGAAGAACAGCTTGTCGAACGCTTGTTACTTAGTAATTAGCTGTATAATGGTTGAACAAGTTACTATTCAAAAAAAATGTTTGTTGGGAGCTTAAACTTTCCGCGCGCTTGTTCCTCACTTTCTAAATAATACTCGACATCTTCGCTGGCTTCTTCGGACGAACTGCCGTCTTCATCCTTCTCTTCGCTTATCTGCAAACTCGGGACATTTTTCACCGTAATGCCTGCTAGCTGCTCTTCGCTAATGGGTACGTATGCCTTCCCACAAGTCTGCTTCTTCAGCTAAAATTTGACTTTCTGCTCGAAGGAAGGTTCAGTTTCTTCCGCTTCTCTTCTGCCACCTACAACCACGCGACCAACAGCAGCTTCTTTAACAGCCTTTTTCGCCTCTGCGAGTTCATCGAGTATCTCCCTGCGTCTATCTTGGTATGCTTTTTTTCAGCCAATTCTGCTGCAATAAGCGCTCTTTCATCTCCCGTTCTTGCTGCAATTGTTTTTCTAGAAATGCCTTCTCGTGAAGTCACCGTTTTTCATTCAGAGCTCTCTTCATTTCCAGCCGCCTTTCTCGAAGTATCACTTCCTCTTCTGTGGCCTTTTCTCTGGCACGCTGCACCGTTTCCAGCTTTTTCAGGGCATCTTCTAGCGTTCCGTAGATACGCTTTCTTGATTCCAACATTCATAGCTCTTGAACCATGCAACGTACAGCAATCAGCAAACCGTTTTTATAGTAAATAGTTTATAAGTAAATTTTCTTTACATATTTGCACAGCACCGTTAGGTCTAGAGCCAGTCCACCTACTGCTGCTTTCTAGAAAAAGAAGCAAAAAAGGAAAAATGAAACAGGAAGAGAATACCGGACGAAGAAAAAGAGGGAAAACGAGCCAAATAAGACAGACAAGATGAAGAACGCAAGAAAAAACAAAAAACTGTAAAAAATGATGATAAACTGGACAGAAAGGGAGGAAAAACAAGACAAAATGGAAAAAATGAGCTAGAAAAGGAGAAAATATGGGAGCGGAAGAATGGACATAATAAAAGTGGGGACAAAACAAGGAAAACGGAAGACAAAAGGGATAAAATGGAGAAGAAAACCAGAACACGACCGAAAAGAAGAAAAAACAAGATATTATAAGAGGACGAACGGAACAGACGAAAACGAAAAACGAGAGAGAAAAGTAGTGAAAAAGCGAAAAAAAAAACACAAAAACCGGAATTAAAACAAAGAAAAAGATCGAAACGTGACAAAAAGGACAAAAAACAAGACGGAAAAGAAGGGAAAATGGCCCTGAAGGCAATGAAAATGGAGGGAAAAAGGCGAAAAATGGAACAGACGAAAATTAGGACTCAAGGAAAGGGCGTAAAACCGGACAGGAAAAGAGTAGAAAACAGGAACAGTCTAAGAAGATACAGCAGACGGAAAAAAACAAAAGAGAAAAATAGGAAAACCAAGACATGAGAGGGATGTGGAATAGAAAACCCCAAAAAGCAAAAAGAGAGAGAAAAAGTAAACTATTGTTGGAGTTCGTCACCGTGAATTTTATATATCAATTTTGTTGATTTTTTCGGTGAAAATAAAAACTATGATGCTTTCAGCGGACGTTTCGACTTACTATCCTTCAGTCATTAACTACGCATTAAACAACTAGTTATAGTTATAGAGGACGACGCAGTGAGAATAGATGTTTAATGCGTAGTCAATGACTGAAGGATAGTAAGTCGAAACGTCCGCTGAAAGCATCATAGTTTTTATTTTCATCGAAAAAATCAACAAAATTGATATATATATATATATATGAAAAAGTAAACTGTTAGTGGAAACGAGGAGAACGGCGAAAAAACAAAATCGGTTAGAGGGAATACGAAAAATGGAGGATAAAAAAGAAAAACCGGAGGTGAAAGGGAAAAAAGGGAGCCAAAAACTGAAAACCCGCGATAGGAAACATGGTAAGACGCGGTAACAACAAAACAAAAACTAAACAGGCGTAGGCGAAAAACGAGTAAAAGGAGATAGAGTTAGACAAAGATGGAAACTGGATGCGAGTAGAAGAGAAAAGATAGAAAACAGGAACAAAAAAAGCAGTGAAAAATATGAGCAAAACCGGGTTTGAAAATGAAATGAATGGGCCATGAAACGAAGCGTAATGGAAAAATGAAACAGAAATAAAACACAGAGTAGAAAGAAAGGAAAACGAGAGAAAAAGAGGAAAAACGAATAGAAGATAAAACAAAAAAGGGGGTGTAAAACGTATGGTAGAATAAAACGCAAAATGTCCATTCTAATTTCAAGTGAAACTCCGTGTTTAATTTCATGTCTAAGTCCATGTTTCAAGTAAAACTTCAAGTTAAAATTAATCCAAATTCAAATCTAATTTAATGTCCAATACCAAGTTCAAATTCAAGTTTAATTACATGTCCGCCAAATGTATGTATTGCATGTAAATCTAATTTAATTCCAATTTTAGGTTCAATTTTAACACTAATATTAGGTTTGATTTCGAGCTCAACTTCAAATCTAATTTCAAGTCAAATTCAATTCCAACCGCAAATAAAACTTCAATGTTTGTTTCCCAAAAGAATCATTTATGTCCGATTCCATGTAAAACTCTCATTCCTAATTACTTTAAATTTAAGTCTAATCTCAAATCCAATTCAAAGTCCATTTTCGAGTTCAATATAGCGTAAAGTTTCAATGCTAAATTTGTCCAAATTCTCGTCCAATTTATTATCCTGGTTAATTCTGATTTAAAGTCCAATTTCAACTCTACTTTCTTGTCCGCAGTTCCATAAGTCTAATTTCAATTTTGATTTTAAATCTAATTGCCCGGGAAAGTCCGTAGTTTTCGGCCTAATCGGTCGATATTTTTGTGATAAGCAATTATAGATTCGCCATTCTACGATTAATCTGTTTTTTTTTAAGCCAAAAGATTGTTCTGAAAGGTCGGGGCCCACCCTTTTGTTTATGTCCGGGCACTTTAGTGAACAAAAGGTTCGAAGTTTACGCAAAGATTACTTCGAACTAGACTCAATACAGGGGAGCGCTAACCGAATACGGCAAAGAACTCAAACGAAAGGAAAAGGAAAATCTCGACTACTAGTATGTAACTAGTGAAAGCGAGGAGGGGGTGTTCTCTTACCCCTGCTTTGGTCATTGGTAGTTGAAGATCTTCTGAGAAGCTTAGTGGCAAATGGTAATTGTAATTGACCTGAAACGATAACTGTTTGATGAACTGTTTATTTTACGTAGGCGGAGGATGTAGTATCCTGATATTTATACAATTTCGTAAGATTTTGTCTGAAGTATGTAACGGGATGTTTACACGCTATTTAGGGAGTCAGCATAAGTGTGTAACTTGTCGGTTGACAGAGAATGGTTGGGTGTCGGGTGGATGCACGCGGAAAGGCAGTTAAGTGAGTAGCCAGTGGGTGCTCGTTCTTTCCCATCAATGTCAATGCCCAATTTCGTTATCTGTTGTGCTTTAGGACAAATTTTAAAACCTTCAAATTGCCTTAACAATCAACAGATTTCACAATAAATATTTTTGAAAGGCAGAAAGCATTTTAACAACATTAACTGACAATCAATTGCAGTACTTGAACCGCAATCGAGTTGCACATCGATGCAAACGGTAAAACTCGTCCATTCCCGGCGAGTCTTAACAAATCCAACTGATCCAACCTCAAATGCGCCTAACCTCTCATCTCAGTCTAAGTAATAACTTACTTACCCAGCATAATGGGTATAATGGGTATGTGATGTAAAAGCGCAACATGATTTTGCTCTTATTATGGATGCCAGCTGCCAATTGAACATCCACACGCAAAACTCAGAAGCATTGTAGAGAAAAAAAAACCGAACAACAATTGACGGTGCAGTTTTTAAGTTGCTCACAACTTGCCCGAACTATCAATTCTCACTTTCGCCTTTTCGCCGCCGCCTGCTTCGATCTTTGGTGGCACCCAGAGAGCCCGATTTGTGCTGTCTGCTGTGTGATCAGTCGGATCAGCTTAAAGTCATGGCCTGCTGATCGAAGTTCATGAAAAAAAAACTAAATCCGACTCCTTCTATCTATCCATCTTCAGTCGATACCAGCGCAGCAGCCAGCGCGCAGCACTGTGATTAGCGATCCAATCAAACGGCAATTCAAACAATCATAAAATGTAATAAAACAGCGTAGCAGGTTGTTGAACTTGCGGCGCCTTGTAGAGGCTACTTATCGACCGATTGATCGGAACCGATTGGATCATCATCATCATCATCAATGAAGGCATTGTGGGGGTGATCTGTAACTCTCCCAAAACTCGAAAGAAGAAAAAAAAAACCTCACACTTCATCAATGCGATACCGAACGAACGGATTATTTATCCTGGGGGCCGCAAGTTTAGCATGGAATGTGCCAAAACGTAAATTACATTGCGCTTTCGTAAAATTGCCGCAAATTGCCGTTTTTGGGGGAAAGAAAAGTAGGCCTAGTAGGCGGACTAAACTGATGGTCGAGTGAACGATGCCGAACAATGCGGCTGCGGCTGCGGCGGACAGTTTGAGTTGAAGAATGAATTGCGAACAATTGCGGCGCGCTCTGCGCCGGATTCTTCGGAAAACTCAACCGAGTTAGGATGGGAATAACTATACTTACTTTACTTGCCGTTGTCGATGACCGGCGGAAAGCCGAACACGAACGAATTAGGTTGTTGAAATAATCGTGGCCCAAATGGTTTAGCCGACAATTTCTCCCCGCTTTTTTTTGTTTCGTGTTAATCTAAATCTTACAGGCTGAAGTGCAGCTACGAGTGGAGTAGCGTTTTTTTCTTTCTTCTACTAGCTCGTGATAAAGAAGTCTTTTTCTCTACCGTAATGTGGGGCTCCTTTTGACAGTTTTTCGATTTTATGACTTTAAAAATTAAAACTTTCGTAATGGTGGTTTTTTTTACCCTTTTAATATATATTCTTTGTGGATGTACATTTTGTATGAAACACGCAGGCAAAATATGATTCAAATTTCTTGAAAAATGAAAATTCATGTCTCATAATAATCAAAAAAGGTATTTTCCAATAATTGACTTTATTGAATATAGAAGAAAACAAAATTTGAGTTATATTACAGATATTCTTTGCAGCGCTGCCATTTTGGGCATCTTTGTTCGTTAGTTGGCCATTTAAATGTAATTTTCGAGTTACTTTTAGGAATTTCATCTGGCGAAACTCTTTTCCCAGGGAGCACCTGAGCGCCTGTTCCCCAGAAAAGGGCGACTCAAACAGCGTCTGTCTCGGAGTCTGGGCGGCCGAATCTCGCTGAAACGCTGTATCCCGCAAGCTACACCTAAGATGGTAGACCCATATTATGATATTATGCACAAAAAATCACAAAAATTAAACGATGTTAATTCTGCTTGCATTTTTCTAAGATACTAAAATTTGAAAACGGCCTATTTTCATCACAAAATTTAATATAAGTGTAGAAGTAAAGTAGATAGCTTTTTTCCTTTTTACCAAAAGTTGCATTTTATTGAGGCTCAAAAGTCATCTGAAAAAGTGTTTTTTCGAAAAATGCAAAATAAAAAAGTTATGGAGAAAAATCGCAAAATTGCAGGATCACCATAACTTGACTTAGGAAAATCGCACTAATATGGAAACGGTTTGAAATAGAGGGATTCCGTCTTCTGCAATATTACTCAAAATACTTCAACCTACAAAATTGCTGAAGTGAATTTCGCTCTATCTTGTTTCGTTTTAAAGATAATTTCTGGATCTTTGTTAATTTAAGGGTCACCCTAAAATAGCTCTTATAAAAAATGACGGCATCTTAAACCAAGATTTTGTTGCTTACACGTAAATAGTCTAAAATCAACGACTACTGAGTCAACAATTTTTTCCACCTAATTTGGCTTTCTGGACCATAGTGCATTGGAAGACATAGCCTTCATCTGTCGACTACCAATAATCTAATAATCTGAGACTCATAAATTCCGCCAGGGCCAGAAGAATGGTCATCTGTAGCGCCCACTTTCCACGTTTGAATATTCGGAAACTCCATCGGGAGGCATCCCAATTAGGGCTCTTACTATCAGATCGATTATGTCTTGATTGACGATCGATACTTTTGGTATGCCATCGATGTACAGTCTTTCCGGGGACGAAATATCGACTCTGACCAACCACTATCTTGTGTGTAAGATTTGCGCAAGTTTGTCGAACGCGGCGAATGCTCGCAATGAGAGGACGCTACATTTCGACATCCAGCGATTGACGGCAGAACGGCAGGTAGAAAGGGAAGATATAAGTGGGCTATGGAGGAACCTCCATGGTGCCATTCAAACAAACTGCGAGAGAGGTGGTAGGCACGACGCGTGGAAGACAGCGTAACAGCTGGTTTGATGCCGATTGCCAGAGAGATACATGAGAAGAATCAGGCCAGGAGTCGAGTGCTCACTACGGCTACAATTCGGAACAGAGAAAGGTATAGCGAGGCTAGAGCTGCGGAAAAAGAATCCGCGGTCTAAAAACCGCGAGTACCAAGACCACATGCTCGCCGACATAGAGGAGATAGTCTCTACAAAACGGCGAGGAGCAGGAATTCTGCCATGCCTGTGATGTGCAATGATAGTGTTGGTAACTTGCTCACTGACAATACGGCAGTAGGGGCCAGGTGGAACGAGTACTTCCAGATGTTGTTGAATGAAGAGGTAAAAATGGAGATCAACAGAAACAGGATAAGAATTGAAAGCGATGGTCAAGCTGTGGAGTTACCAACACAGAAAGAACAGAAGAGTTAAGAAAACAATCAGAGAACTGACAAACGGTAAGGCTGCTGGGAAGGACGGTATCCCGGCTGAACTTCTTAAAGCGGGGAGCGAGCGGCTGTACGAAGTAATCCACTAGATCATTATCAGGATCTGAGAGGAAGAATAAATGCCGGAGGAGTGGTTGGATGGCCTCATTTGCTTTATTTTCAGAAAAGGACAAGACTTGAGTGTAAAAACCATGTCAGTTACCAGACATGCTACGGTAAAAAAAATTGCAGACTCATCATCTGTTTGTGGACTTTAACGCGGCGTACGATTCAGTCAAACAATGACCTGTGAAAGATAATGCTCGAACATGGTTTTCCAATGAAATTAAATATGCTGATCATGCGACACTGGATAGGTCAAAATCATGCGTCAGAATAGAGCGTGAGATTTCTTCCGCTTTCGTGACGTTGGATGGACTGAAATAAGGGGATACACTTTCGAATTTATTCACCATTGCCTTGGAAGCTGCAATACGAAGAGCAAAGAGGAAAGAAACGGGACTATCATCGAATTCTCACATGCTTCTTAGTTTTGCGGATGACGTCGTCGAGATCATCGGAATCAACCGTCGAACAGTGGAAGAGGCCTTTGAGCGAGATTGGGACTTACCGCCACCGCCACCTCCAAACGAAGTACATGGTTGTTGACAGGGCACGTGAGAGTCCAAATGGTTCCGAGGTGAAGCTGGATGGGGAACGATATGAAGTAGTTGTGAATTTCATATACCTTGGTAGGCTCGTGGCATGTAACAACGATGTAAGCCGCGTAGTGAAACGACGTTTTGCCACCGTGAATCGGGTTTTCTACGGATTACGTAGCCAGCTAAAGTCCCGTAGTTTGCAAATCAGCACGAAACTGGCGCTCTGCAGAACACTGATCTTCCCGCTGGCCTTCGATGACACGAATCATGGACGCTAACGGAAGCTGACCGACGACTGCTTGGGGTTTTTGAGCGTAAAATTCTGCTATTAATATTTGATGGCAAAATGGAAAACAGAATGTGCTGCAGACGCATGAATCACGAGCTGTATCAAGTATACAAATATAGTGATATAGTGAAGGTAACCCAATTATTTTCAGTAGGTAACCAGGAACAGACCGCCGACTTCGAGGCAGACCCCGCAGACCCGATGCATGTGCGCTGTCGAGGACGATGCACGATCAGCTGGTATTCGAGGGGATTGGAGAACGGCAGCCCAGGACCGACTGCACTGGAGGACCATAATTCGTTCGGCGCAGGATCGATAATAGACCGTTGCCATTAAAGTAAAGTAAAATAGGACTGCGTGGTATAACGTACAATGTTAAAGTTAAAGGGTGCTTTGGGTATCAGCAGTTTAACAGTCTTTCCATCTTTCCAAACATATTGCGACGGCCAATACGCAACGCTTACGTTGAAAAGCCATCGTTATGATTCTAAAGGAATCGCAAAATTCTCTCGTCCGTGGTGCCGACACTGTTCTGAAAGCACCCTATGAAGGTAGGAGCCTTCGGCAGGTCCTTCGTGTCGTAAGCCCGTAGACGTGAATAGATACCGTTCAGCCATTTGACCGTGTTCTGGTCAAAGGAAGCCAGGATCGAGTATGCGTTCTTGAATTGGCAGCTCCTGAACATAGCTCTAATGTTTAGCCTCCTGGTCAGCTACGTGGTCCAGAATAACGGCGCGGATAGTCTGCAGCTGATTGGTAGTGAGCAGGGAATCGGGATAATCAGCCTTAGTTATGGTTACGCTGGAAGCGTTCACTATTTCCCTGTATGTGCACCTTGTAACCGTCGGCCTAGTCTCTGCCCAAGATTTAGGAGACTGTCGCGCGGGTATAATATTTAATGAATGTCACGTCAAGAAAGTATTTGAAATACTCTATTGCGAACAGCTTTCCCCGGCGACGTACGCAGCCACGCGTCAACGGTTTCTACCCACCCACCACCAGGGGGCGGAAAATGGAGTCGAGCTAGCGTGGATCGAGTATGTCAGAAAAACGTTCAGCCAGAGAGAGAGAGAGAGAGAGAGAGAGAGAGAGTAGGGTTCTTGGCGCGAAGAAAGGTCATAGGTCGTTGGACAAAAGCCAATCGAAGCCATTACCTTGTCTGAAGTCAAACCGTCAACGTGCACAAATTCAAACAGACAGACGAAAGTAGACCAGAAGTTTCAGGTTGTTGAAATACACAAATTAGAAGGAAGATAGGAGTGAAAGACAGAAATTACACAAAGTTTGAAGGAGGAAAGGAAAGACGTGTATAACAAAGCAAACAACAGGTATGGCTATTCAGAAATTCTACCATAGTCCCGACCTTGACCGCCGTGAACCGGATGCTAAAAAAACCCTCTCGCACTTAGGACCCCTGGGCTTACCCTGTGTTTACCCTGAGTTTTCTGAGAGCTGTAACTTTACCTGCCGTTACCAACGTGACTCGGAACGAGACCTGGGTTGTACCGAAGTTGGTCCTCACGTCCGCCGCTGCCACCACGATCGTCAACCCCGAATCTGAGAGAGCGTCCCTGTCAACGACGCCATCGCAGTAACGTCGCGTCGTCGCCATCACGCTTGACAGAAGCCCTGAGTGAGCCCGCAGTCGGAACCTCGGTGGTTAGCCGTCCAACCCCGGTCCAACGTCGCCGACCTGACCGCAAGTAGATTCCCCGAAGCTAAAAGGTAGGAGTTACCGGTGGGAAAAATCGCGAATAAACGAGAATAGTTTGAGCAGAAGGTTTCAAGTGTTTGCTTGACAGTAAGTCGCAAACGTTTGCCGTCCCTGAGGCTTGATTTAGGGGGGTCTCGTAAATGCTGGGTAGTTACGACCCCACCTCGAGGGTGATTTTGATGCCGAAAGACCCACGCAGCTCAGTTGCGTGGTTTCTTTTTAGCGGGACCTTTGTTGCTGATATCCTACGACGCCGTATCAGGCGATCATTGCCTCTAGGTAACGACCGGGTCCCGCTGACCAGACTGGTTAACCGACAGAAGTGTGAGTTTCTGCGCCTCATGCGTTGAGTAGCCCTACGAGTATGCTACGATATCACTTCTGGCGTCGTCGTTGCGAGTTGGAGAGTAGCTTGACCGCATCGCCGAAGGTATCTGGTCACTCCTCGACCTCAAGTAGAGTTACCGAATCGAGACGTTTATCCATACAACTCTCTTCATTCCCTGTTGGTGAGTTCAGGGTGAAGCCGACAGTCCCCTATCCAGCGACATGCTGTCAAGGCTTAGGTCCTCTGCCATTTCTACATCTACCATTTCGCCACTAGCATCCGAACCGGACTACTCATTTCGGATCTAGCTCCGTGCGCCACCTCCACGCCGTCTCCGGTGTTTTGCTCCAACTTTTAGGGATTGTTAGTTGCCCTATCAATTTTTTTAGTGATATTTTCCATCGCGAAGGTAATAATCTACTGGGAAGAAAAGTCCTACCAGCTTGGAACAGAGCGAGAAACTTACTGTATAGAGTGCTCCGAAACCATGCAGGCGCCATTCGACCTTGGGAAGGTTAATTAGATCCCCTCCGAAGCATTCATCCCGAGACACGGGTCGCGTTACACCGTGGGTTGGGGTCCTCTTCCGCATTTCGCTCAGAATACAGCATGCTCCTAGACTGCTCGACAGCTTGGATCCCGATCCAATTTCCCCATTACTTGTTCACTCTTTTTAGCAAGCCACGCGTAGCGGTTACCATCTTGAGACTTTCCACTGAATTTACTGCAGGAAGTGCAGTATATTTCCGACAATTGTTAGCTTTTCGATAATATTGCACCATTTTCAGCATGGAAGAAGAAAATAATAATTTGCAGCTGGAAACGAAATATTAACCGCCATGGGATTTTTCAAAAAATAATAATTGATAATTGAAAAAATAAAAGAATAGTGTTTTAATGTTTGCAGTGAAGAAGTTCCAGCAGTTGATAATTACCTCTCTGCAACTTTCACAGTTCTTTCTGTTTTGACAAACAGTGGGGGCAGAGTTTTATTTCAAAAGCAGCCCCGCACGACGGTACTGCTGCGTTTCCAACGAAGTAGGCCAAGCAGTTGGGCAAACTGAACGATCCTATGATTCTCCGGTTTGGTGAATCTAGTTTGCCTTGCATTTGGATCGTCGTTGCATTAGGGTAAATAAACCGGAAATGGTTGGGGGTGAAAAGTTAATCAATCCTTTTTGTTGGCTCAGTTGAGTGTTGAATGAATGAGTAAATGGTTGGATGGCAAGCAAAGGGTCATTAGCCCTATCGTGGTAGAACGGTTCTCTTGCCAATGGGACTGAATGACAGAAAATTGCTGCCCGGATATTTAAATATGTACAGCTAAATGCTTCATGATGCAATGCAAGCAGACGAGAGCGGACGACGATAATGACGAGAACTTTCCCACCCGACGATTATCGCCGTTTCAATCTGTTCACACCCAACCGCGGTCCCAACCGAAGATGTGCGGAGAAAAGAAATCACAAATTAAACCTGTTGCATTTTCTTTCGGTGCGATCGTCTCCACTCGACGGTACCTACTCGCATCAAACCACACGGCGGAACAGAATGACTGCATCAAATCAAAATCTGGAACCAGTTACCATCGGACGGAGTAGGCTATAAACCGGTTACTCACTCGACTGGCTGCGTGCGGTGCATATTGCGGCAGTATCATGATGGTTTGAGCGCAGCATGCTATGCTGCAGTGATTACATGCTAGATTAAGCACTCGCAGCGCGGGATCCCCATTCTAGATTGTCGCCGACGCCCATCATCTCGATGCTCGTGCGTATACGCACGTTTGTAGTTGAAGACTGGATCATGTGTGGGGATCTCGTAGAAAGGGGTGACATGAGAACGAACGAAAGGCCTGGAAATCTCTCCGCTGAGAGTGATTTTTCTGGAAAAGACCTCGATGCGCAGTGACAGGAAACCCGATCCGTTGACTGTCACACTCAGCGAGAGTGTAGTGCGAAGGCGAAGAGAAATTGAGTTGTGTTGTCAGTTCAGTATAGTCACCTAGCAGGGTGCACAATGATTTTGAACGGTTTAAGCTATTGTCACAAAATCACAAAAAGTGGAATGGGACACCAACGCATTCCAGGCTTGCTTCCACCCAAAGTTGGGCAGGGTTTGAGAGAGGAGATCTTTAATAACATTAACATCAGAAGCGGCACAACGCCGCGGACGCGGCAGAGGAAGCAAAAATATAACAGCAAGTGGTTCAGTGCTGCGCAGCTTAAGAGGAAATTATGTGTGAGTATATGTACAATGCGCGGAGCTATTTCTTGATCTTTTCCGCTGGCTGTGGAGCTTTTTACCGTCAGTCTGAAAGTGATATTCAAAGCGAGCGGACGCAATTCCGGCTTTCCGGAACTGTGCAGAACCGAAACACAAATCCACCACAGTCACGTTATCTGCGTACCGAGAAGATAATCGCGGAGCGATCTATTCTAGCGAGAACTAATCCTTTACATCAATCAACATCAATCGGTTGGTTGAGTTTTGCTTTTCGGCCGGGTTCCTCCCATAGATTGCCGTTATTGGCAACGAAGAACGGGGAGAGCGAACGGAGTTAGACATAGTGATTTAACCGTATTCATCGCGTAAAGTTTCGTGCCCTGTTATTATTCGGTTGAGGAGTTGACCCTCTCCTTTGGAGAAGCAAGTGTTCAGTAATCGAAAAAAATACAGTTGAAAAGTGAAAATTACATTCTTTCGATCAGAGAAAAAAGAGCAATTTTCACCAGCCGAAAAGCGTCATCGGGTTAATGACTTTTTGCTAAATGTCAAACCATCACTGGTGATTGTATCGTAGTAGGCCGGTTGTTATCCTACCTTGCATGAAGCAAGTTCCAGTTGTTCGATAGGGAAAATCTTGTCCTACTGGCAAACGGTTCCCATTTGCTCTTGTTTCAAGTTGAAGAAAAAGTCAGTGTACCTACTCCGGACGATCGATAGCGGAGGAGCGAGAGTGCTTACGCCAGCAGATTCCAGGCGCAAAACCGGGTGCAAACAGCATCGCAGCCCAGCACAGCAGCGAACGTCGGTCGGCAAGTTGGCACAGCCCGTACTGGACTGAGGAGAGTGCGGCGGCGGCGGCGGCGCATTCCAAGGCGCACAACGAGAGAGGCCAAGTGGAGGCAAAACTAACGGTAAGAACTGAACTAGAATCAAGCGGGGGGCACATACATTCAAATCAACCTGATTCCGGGTCTTCGGCATCGGCTACGCGCGCGCGTGACGTGAGGGAATGTGTGAAAGTTTGGCTGCTCCGCCGCGTCTGAGTCCAAGTCCGAGGCGCGAGTGCGGAGTTGCTCGTCGGCCGGCTCCCTGGACGGGTGCTAATTGTTGCGTTTTTGGGGTGATGTGATAATTTTTCTGCTGCTTTGTTTTGTTCGTATGCTTTATGGGGTACTGTTATCTCAGGCTCAGGCTGTGCCGAGTCATCATCCCATGCGGCCGAAAATAGGCCAAAGAACAAACAACAGTAACGGCTGCTGTTCTAGCGGGTTTTTTCAGAGAAAAACAAACAGCGTGAAAACGTGGCCTACTGTTTCATGATTGCCTCACAAATGCACCATACTTTGTGGTCGCCTACTGAAATCTGCAACTCGTCAGTCTTCTTCAATTGACAGATAAATTTGTAATTTCGCAAAATGATTTGATTCACCTATGAAACGAAATATTTTATTTCAGTTCTTTCATCCACTTTACGATTTAAAATGTTACAGAGATGCACAGATCTAAAAAGAACGTATAAAATTAATAGTATGGAAATTTGTAATAGCAAGGAATTAAAATAGTATGGAATTTGTAATCAGCAGAGCAGAAGTAACCTGTCGGCGATGTATGTTTGAAGGGGAACACCGAAAGAACGCCGCCTTTCGGTTGGTAAAAGAAAAAAGCGTTTCCGAACATTAGGCTTGGCTTTCACAAACGTCGAAATGCAAAACTAATGGAAAAAGTGTTGGGGTTTTTGCTGCCCAAATTTGAAGGCAGAAAGTGAGAAATGTGAGCCAAACTGCGCCGTGGCCATCCGTAGAGCTGAGCTGATCGGGAGGTCGTTAACTCTGGATAGGTGAACCACTTTTTCGGCGAATATGGCGATTAAGGAATGTTCATTTTACAAAGTGGACACTTGTCTTTCAATGTTTTAAGGTAAATTCGTAACGAAAAATTATGAAAACTATTTCAGTGTGTATATAAAATGCTCATTTTTGCAACGCAACTGGTTAATGTCAAAATAGGTGCAAATTGGAAGGTTCTAATTGGTTCTATCGTTGCGCGAATTACTGAAAATAGCGAAGTGTTCAAGGTCTGTGGTGTTCAAAATCGGTAATAAGTATGGAGAAACTTATATCGTAGAGGATTTACCGAAAACTGGGGCCCATTGAAAGATTAAGAAGAAGGATGGTAGAGAAGTTAACTTCGTTGAAAGTTTCCATAAAAACGCCAGCAAAAACGTCTGAAGGGCACGAATGCGGGGTTGATGTAGAACTGATGTAAATGCAGGTACAATTCGACAACGCTTGACATTCGGCAAATGTAGAACTAGATTAACCTTGTGTTTTTGTCTGGACGTTTAATGAGGTCATTGATTTTGACCTAGGACTACGTCTCTCAGAAAGGTAACTGACACAGGGGCGAATCGACGAAAGTGACGAAAAAATGAAAGATTTTAATGGTTTGGGACGACAATTAAACACATCACCTGTTTAGTGTGGTTTCTTTCTACAAAAAAAGGAACAAAAACCCCCGTCACAACTCACAACAGGTCGAAGACGATTTACAACGTTTAAACCTATTATAGTTTGATCTTTGTGCTTGGGAACTGCGTCAGAGTGCAAAACCATCCCTCTTTTTGAACCGATTTTATCGTTGAAACATTAACCTCATCCAATTTGATGTCTTGAAAGTAAGCAATTTTGTTAAAGTGTAAGACTACCTTCCTTCAACCGATTTTATCGTTGAAACATTGAATCTAGTCCAATTTGATGTCCTAAAAGTGAAACGTCATAGAAAAGTGAGCGATCATCCTTTCCTTTCGCCAGATTGCATCCATTCGCCGCAAGAATTTGTTCGGAACTGAATATATATTTGTGCATATGACGTGACGCAGCAAGTCTCAAAGCGAGGAAAATCAGCGTCTGTCTTATCCGAGAAGAGCTTTTTGAGCCTTTAATTTGCTGCTTTGCGTCAGTTAGTTGCTTGAAATTCTTTACATAGTTTCAATTGTATTTCTGTCAAGTATGCAAATATCTGTAAAGCATCAGTGTCGAAAGAAACTAGTAAGATGCAGAGGACGTAAGCTAATTGATATTTTAACTGGCTGTCCACATGTCAATTGTCCACAGGTAATTATACTTCAAATCAATCTACTACGATGAATGGTTCTGTCAACAATTTTGTGGAAATTGATCAATGCAAATCAGCGTTGTGAATGATAACCTAGAATAGTTAGTTTTTCGGTTTAAGTTCTTAAGTAAGCTAACTTCATCAACTGCATACCAGTTTCAAGTCAGTTATTTGCTAGCAAAAATTTACAAATTGCGAAACCATCGCCGATGTTTAATTGAGTCCAAGTCCAAGTCCAAGTCCAAGTCCAAGTCCAAGTCCAAGTCCAAGTCCAAGTCCAAGTCCAAGTCCAAGTCCAAGTCCAAGTCCAAGTCCAAGTCCAAGTCCAAGTCCAAGTCCAAGTCCAAGTCCAAGTCCAAGTCCAAGTCCAAGTCCAAGTCCAAGTCCAAGTCCAAGTCCAAGTCCAAGTCCAAGTCCAAGTCCAAGTCCAAGTCCAAGTCCAAGTCCAAGTCCAAGTCCAAGTCCAAGTCCAAGTCCAAGTCCAAGTCCAAGTCCAAGTCCAAGTCCAAGTCCAAGTCCAAGTCCAAGTCCAAGTCCAAGTCCAAGTCCAAGTCCAAGTCCAAGTCCAAGTCCAAGTCCAAGTCCAAGTCCAAGTCCAAGTCCAAGTCCAAGTCCAAGTCCAAGTCCAAGTCCAAGTCCAAGTCCAAGTCCAAGTCCAAGTCCAAATCCAAATCCAAGTCCAAGCGGACGAGGTGAGGGCACGCGGTGCTACCATGTCGAGAAAACTGGAGGCGAGAAACCACCGAGGCGAAATAACAACTCACAAATACTGCAGAACGCTATACTTTCCGTCCCTTGGAATGTTTTCTATGCGATCCACGATACAAACGAGGTGGTAGTGCTGTATTCAAAACGATGATAACAGGGAGCGAAAAAGACCGATGCCAGATCTGCCCTACAGCTCTTCCTTCCGTCCAGTGCGGTCCTGGGAAGTCATGAACGCAATATGCAATATTACGTCGAATGCAACCGGTCTGGATGGTTTGCCAATCGAATTATTAAAAATAATTCTGCCGTTGGTAGTCCATCATATTACCTTCAACTGCATCATCGAAATATCCTCCTTTGCTATATGCTGGAAACACGCCAAGATATTGCCACTACGAAAAAACCGCTTTTAAATGCTCTGTCTAACCTTAGACCTATCAGTATTCTATGTGCCCTGCCGAAGGTGTTTGAAAAACTTCTGGAGCAACAAATGTCTACGTTTATCAGGGAGAACAACTCGCTATCTGTGTATCAGGCTGGTTTTCGTAAAGGACAAAGCATTCAAACAGCAGCGGTTCGCGTTTTCGATGATCTAGCAAAAACGATCGACAGGAAAGGTTCGGCCATATTGCTACTACTGGATTTTTCTAAAGCTTTCGACACCATCAATCGTCGTAAACTTTGTTCGAAGCTGGAAACTAAGTTTAACTTTGCCGTTTCTGCTGTTAACTTAGTCGAGTCGTATCTGAAGGAACGAGCTCAAACCGTGTTCTGTGGAGATCAACAATCCGAAATGGGGTTTTCAACATCTGGAGTTCCCCAAGGCTCAGTGCTTGGACCTCTGCTGTTTTGTTGTTATCAATTTGTTGTTTGTTTGTTGTTGGGGTCTTAAACCATGCTAACAACATTTCCCACATCATACGCAATGTGTATGCCAAGTTTCATCAAAATCCGTCGAGTGGTTTGCGAGTCTATACCGGACACACGAGCAACATTTCATTTTTATATATATGGGTCAGTCCATGCCAAGTGACCGGGAAAAAGTTCAAACGTGTAATCGACGTTCACGTATTTGAACTAAATTTTGCCAGATTGTTCGTTTTCGGTCAGAAAGTAAAAATCCAAAATTTGGTACGGATCGAACATTCCCTCGATTAAAAAGGGCGCGTGTCCCTTTTTATGGAAAATGCCCGATTTTGTCAAACCCTCTTTTTTTCTTTTGCTTATATCTCCGGAAATATTAAGTTTAGAAAAACAATATTTTCACATTTTCAAAGAAAATCATCCAAGGAATTCGAAAAAGATGTTATTTTTGAGCACCAGTGCTGTCAAACATTTTTAAACTCAATTTGAAAACTAAATTTACATTTTTCTCTCAATGAAGACAATTTTATCTCAAAAATTTCAACTTCATCGTGTTCCGCAGATTTTTTTTACACAAGAATCACTCATCGCCCCGAGGTAGTCTTTGCCGATCTCGAAATATAGCATTTTAAAGCATGCAATTCCTCATTTTTAATGTAAAACTAAGAGCAAAATAACTTTTTTTGAAGCAGTAATTCTCTACGCAATGTAAAAATACTTTGGCATATCGGAAAAGCATTAGTACAGTGCCAGTGTATACAAAGATATTTCTTAACATTGTTACCAACCTTTCAGTTTCCCGTATGATTAGTTACATTATTTAAGGGAATATTAGTCTCCTAGCAACAATAAACGCAATAAACACGGAAGGTAAGAGCTCATGTCTATTAGCGAGAAGAAAAATAGTTTACAATGCTATGATCAAACAACTAACGTATATTTTACGCCTTTTTGAAGTAACATTTCCTCATCTAGTGCTATAAATCAAAAGAAAAACTGAAAAACTGGCAACACTGTTACGAAAAACTTTGCTATATATTGTATAAATGCTTTCCCGATACGGCAAAGTAGTTTTACATTGCGTAGAGAATCACTGCTTCAAAAAAAGTAATTTTGCTTAAAGTTTTACATAAAAAATAGGGTTGTTGGGAAGTTGGAATTTTTGAGATCAAATTGTCTTCATTGAGAGAAAAATGAAAATTTAGTCTTCAAATTGAGTTTAAAAATATTTGGCAGCATTGGGTGCTTAAAAATAATATTTTTTTCGAATTTCTTGGGTAATCTCCTTTAAAAATGTGAAAATAGTGTCTTTCTAAACCCAATGCTTCCAGAGATATAAGCAAAAGAAAATAAGAGGTTTTGACAAAAAAGGGGATCTATATATACTAAAGTGAGCGTGAGTATGTTTGCATGTTCCACCATAACTCCAGAACGCCATGACCGATCTCCACCACACTTGGCACACATGTTCCTTGACATAAGAGAATCACCACTGGGGGGTTAACAAAAACGAGGGAGGGAAGTTCCCTGATAGGGGTGGGGCATGACTCCGAAACGCCTTGACCGTTCTTTATCAAACTTGGCACTCATGTTCCTTGACATCAGGGAATTAGCACGGGGGTTGACAAAGGGGGAAGGGGAACTAATACAGGGGGGAACGATAACTTTGAAACGCCTTGACCGTTCTTTATGAACCTTTCATACACGTTCCTTGATATAAGGGAATCAGAACTGAAGGGGTTGATAAAAGAGAGGGTAACAGGGGGAAGACTCCGAAGTGTTTGGACGGTTCTTCCTAAAGGAAGGGGGGAATAACGCCCACATGACTGTAACAATTTATCCATACAACAGAAAAAATCAAAATACGAAACACTAAACGGCAATGCTCGCAGCTGTAGATTTGTAGATCAAACGTAATTATACGCCGAATCAAAGTAACCCGTATAAAAAGTATTCGATCATTAGTGCTAAGTGTTGCTGGCCGACTCTATTTGAGTCACAGGGGCAATCATTCAAACAGTGTGTTTTTCCCATGGTCAACTTTATGTGGAATGTTCCAGAGTGGGCTCGGCCAATAATTTGTGCATACTTGCTTCTGGTGGTGAAACTAAAAACATTGTTTACAAACATGTTTTGTCTTGAAGTGAGATGAAAGGAATGACAGGTTTTTTGTATCCATGGAAGAAACACTGTTGCATCTTCTACTTTTTTTGAAAAGTATAATAACAAATTTATTACTAATGGGATGGCCATTGTTAGCGGAAGGTGCAAATAGGATAAATGTCTTTGTTTCTCTTTTTTTTAGGGTTTTATAGGGATTTCCGTTAAGAAAACAGATGTGTAAGTGACGGGTAGACAAAAGAGTGGGGAGCTGACAAATGGGGAGGAACGTCCAAAAGCGGAACAAGCGCTATATTTTTGCATTATAAGCATTTCGGTTACAATAACTGATGTACAAGTGGCTGTGAGTCAAAGGCGCCCGAGTAAGATCGGGTACTCAGCTAGTTTTCCTTAAAAATGGAGGTGCTCCCATTAATCGAGGGAATGTCTGATCGGCACCACATTTTCGATTTTTGCTTTCTGACCGAAAACGAACAATCTGGCGAAATTTGGTTCAATTTCGCGAAGGTCGATTACACGGAGCTCGGAAACTTCGCGTGGAATTATCGTTTTCTGGCGTTTCCCGCCATACTTTCTTGATCGCTGAATATTGGTGTTGAGTTTCCCAAACTTCAAACTGGCTGAAATTTTCAGATTAACCTATAATCAAACTATTCTAGAAAATAATAATAAAAATCTGAGGGGTTGTGCACAAAACACGACCGCATAGGTGACGTAGGACTACGTAAGTCTTTGTAGCGATAGTAGGATGTATTCATGTATGTAATAATACGATTCTTCATACTTATGCATGCTATATACGTAACGTTTATCAAAGTAGTAACATTGTATACGTTCAATTTTCAACCGATTTTGGAGTTATATCCATGAATTGATTGAATCTATTTTAAAACTATTTTTTTTATTGGTATCGCCGGGTACAGTGTTGTGCGCAATGATAGATCATACAGACGTGGTGGAGGAATTGTAGTTTACTACAAGAACCAACTAAAGTTGTCCAAGGTTTTTGGGACGGTGCTAACAACGGATTCAATCGATCTGACGGAGTGCCTGGCATTAGTGTTTCGGGTGTCCGGCGAAAAGATTCTGCTGATGGTAATTTACAATCCATCAGATAATGATTGTTCGTCTTTTCTGACTGAAAAGCTAACTGAATATGCTGTTAGTTATGAAAATATTTTCATCGTAGGGGATTTGAACACAGACATGCTTCGTCGAAGTACTAAGCGGGCAATGTCATCTTACCGTTGGTTATCCAACATATAACTCACTTGTATAACCATCTCGTTGCGTCCTGTACATTTCCGAGTTGTTGGAAACAAGCAAAGGTTTTGCCACTAAAAAAGAAACCTCATCTAAACGTCATCACAAATTTACGTCCTATAAGCATATTATGCGGATTGTCAAAAATATACGAGAAACTTCTCAAAGACTTCATATATTGACAGAAACAACCTACTAAGTGAATACCAAGCTGGTTTTCGTGTAGGTCAAAGCATCAAAACCGCCGTGCTGAGGGTTCACGATGGCTTAGCGGGAACAGTCGATAAAAAAGGAATAGGTTTTGTTGGATTTTTCGAAAGCTTTTGACACCATTCCTCACCGGGAACTATTGGATAAATTGGGAGCACAATTCAACTTCTCTTCTGCAGCTGTGAACTTGCCCCAGTCGTATCTCCAAGGAGGAAAACAAACGGTGTTCTGCAATGGCCGCTTCTCGAATATGGTAGAAGTAATGTCTGGTGTACCCCAAGGCTCAGTACTTGACCCTTTGTTGTTCTGTTGCCACATAAATGGCCACATACTCGGCCCGAGTATGCGCGATATAATCAGCAGTGTGAATGAAGACCTAGAAATGATCTCTGAATGGACCCAGCGAAATGGTTTGGTGATTAACGCTAACAAAAGCAAGGCATTGTTAGTTACAAGCAGACGTCGAAGAACTGACAGGTCAATGTCATCGATACCCGATATCATGATGGACGGCAAGAATATTCAGTGGTCAGAAAAGGTTAGTAATCTGGGATTTATATTCCAAAGCGATCTTCAATGGGGCAGCCTAATATCACAGCAGTGCGAAAAGATCTACGCTGGTTTGCGGACGTTATATGTGTGCATGTCTGCCGCACCGGTTGAAACCAAACTAAAAATGTTCACATCGCTGATCCTACCGCATTTTCTTTTCGGAGATGTCTTTCACGTTCGTCTCAGTGCAGCCTGCATCGATCGCCTTCGAGTAGCTCTAAATTGCTGTGTGCGCTTTGTCTTTGGGCTAAGCCAAAAAAACTTGTTGGGATGCCCGCTGCAAATCTTCTACTCGAATCCTTCCTGCTTTCTCCTGAGGAAGCTGACAGCAACACAAGCTCCAGCCACACTGTACCGAAAATTGATACATGCCCGCGGTCGACGTTTGCAAAATTTAGTTATACCGGCAAATAACACCATGAATTACGCCAACTCATTGTTCGTCCGGGGTGTAATAAATTGGAACTGTTTACCATCTATAGTAAAGCGTGCAAATTCCGAAGTGGTTTTTAAGAGAGACTGCATCGACTTTTGGTATCGTAATTAGAGTAACAGTTTTAGTTTAAATAATTGTGTAGAAATATAAGACTTTATTATACTTATCGACAAATCGGAAGTAGCATTTTTAAAAGGGTAAACCTTACGCTACTAGACAATAAAAGACAAACAACAAAACCAATCGAAGTCACAGTAAACCAAACAGTAATGTTTTGGAAGTGACCGAAAATGTCGCCCGTGACAAGTACACTTATTCCCGCCATTTGTTGGTCGTCCGCTACGGCGAAAAGATCAACTTTTCCCTCGTTGCCTGTGTTATTGGTTGGTTTGTATTGATTTTTATTAGAGAGTGGTTTTAAACCTAGAAGTTCATTCGCTACTCTTATTATGGTATTAACTGTGCAAGAAAATATAATAAACTCTTCAATCGTTGTGTAATCCTTAAAACGACCGATTGTTTGATTATCATAACTCTAGCTTGCAATCAACTTGCACGAACGCACCTAACGTAATTCTCTTTTCGGTAAATTGAAGTACCGATAACCGCTAACCAGGCACGGCTTGTTGCAACGGGCCAACCAGAAAGCCTCAGCAGCTATGCGTTAGACGAAGCCGTTCGTGTATGGTCATGAGTCACGATGAAATACCAGTCCAGGCCAGGTGGCCAACTGCAGTGACATGGCATAATTCTGATCGTTTTGTTGTCGCTAGCAGCATATTTCCTGCCAATTTCAGAACTTCAGCAGCCAGATATTCCATCACGGCAGCGAGACGAGTGTTTCAGCTCCAACACACGCTCAGTATACTTTCCTCACCTCAGCAGCCGATGAACACGACCAACTGACGACGATGTGCACCGTAAGGCAAACAATGTTTCAAATACAACCTTTAAAATTATGCCATGGATGTGACTCGAAAACTGCTTGCCGATGTATCGCCAACAAAAGCCGCTGACCGAATGACGATGCGCAGTAAAAGGCGTAGCAGCCAAAACCATATCGTTCACTGGCGGATGAGTCGAGGACGGATTCTTCGGTTTGTTGGCGTCTCGCTTGGTGAATTTGGAAGTCTTCGTTGTCTTATCCGGGGAATCAGCAACAGCTGAAGCTCAACAATTTTCGATTGGATTCTATAGGGCGTAAATTAAATTAAATTAAATAAATAGGGCGTAAATTAAATACAATCATAAGGAAGCTTAACTCATATCTCATATCGTATATATTTCTGTCATCCGTGCTAGGGAAGCACTGACGAGGGAAGGCAAAAATTGAAAATAATTCAATTTTTCTATGACGCGCATTGAAAATCAATAGTTTTCTATGTTTTCAATATTTTCCAAATTGATTGGCGATCAATTGGTGTAAATATCTTGGAAATCTATTGAAAATTACCTGAATTATAAGCCGAAGCGTGAAAACGCATTTCCACTTTGATGACGTCTTTTCCAACAACCAATCACGAAGCGAGAATTCTGGTAAAAGGTAGGTTCATTATTTTCAACTTTTCAATAGTTCAACATCAAGAATCCTAACTTTTCTTCATTCGGGCTAATTCTCAGAAGATTTTCCAATCGATTGGTGTAAGAATATTGAAAATCGATCGGGAAACCACTAAGCTATTAGCGTTCAAAACCTAACCACTTTTCGAGAAAGATTTTTTGGAATTACCCCCTATACCAACTACCATCCTGAAAGACGTAGTGACGTCCGAAATTTTCAATTATTCGATTACCGATTAATCGGTTAGCGTTGTATGCACTGATCGATTAGTTCAGTATTCGTGCTAGTAGTATTCGACTATAAATATTCGAATATTTCGTTTAATTATTCGATTAATCGTACGATTATGAACGATTAATAGGGATTATTCGCATTTTTTTTATTCCCTTTGAACTATTCGATTAATGAATTACTCGTGCCGGCAGTATTCGATTACAAATTATTCGATTATTTCATGTTGTAATCGATTACTCGATTAATCGAGCGATTACCGGACATCACTAGACGTAGTCCTACGTCAATATGATAATGGCAAAAACTTGAATAATAGGATTTTTGACTTTTGTGCAGCGTTGCGCCATAGTTCGGCGTTAGTAAGTACGGTAAGCATATATACGCCGGGACGTTGGGTCAAAGCAAGCGCGTCTTTTTCTCAAGATTTTTTGCTGTTTTTCGCGTTTATTCAAGTTACTGATAAAGTACGGTCTTTAACCGGCCGACTTGCGCCAAATACATCGCTTATTGTATACCTGCAACATCAAACCATCTAGCGTTTGTGGGAGCAAATGTGTATCAAAATATACTCTCACCGAAAAAGTCTCTTTATTTTCCTCTCATGATACATTCTGGTTGCTACGTATGTTTGTTTCACAGGCCGACTATGACTGTCATCTAACCTCGTGTGTGTGTCGCTTGTTTTTGTTTGTGAAAAATTGTGAACCTAATCGAGAAAAAACGTAAATTTAGACTCCAAAACGTGGACATTGTATCTCTCCGGCAAAAATCGGATCAGCTATCGCCACCTCCCGGCGTTGTTGGCCAAATTTCAAGGGGCAAACGACGATACAAACACTGGCTCCGGTATACAATCGAATGGTACGGTTTCCATCGGGAGCATTCGCGGCAGACGTAGGAATGACTGTACAGATTGCCGTGACCAGCTCGAGCTCAGACAACTGGCGACGGTTTACAGCGATGGATCCACAAGCGACGCGCACCAGGTGCGTGAGTACTAGAGGTTGGCTTATCAGCCGGTCTCTTACAACAACGCAGCGAGCCTACGGTTTAAACCTACAACTATATCTCGGGTACTTTTCCATTTATACCTAGGTGAAAATGAGAGATTCTATTTGGTGTCCCTGTTTTCCGATTCCGACGGCGACAGAAATGCAATTTAAAGAAAATTTTCCCAACGTTTAGATAGTAGATAACTAGTAACGCCAGAAACCGATTTATGCACAACTGATGGGTTAAAGATAGAGCACTGAATTGACAGACTGACCAAACTGACTGACTCAGTCAGCCAGCGAGTACTTGTCATCATTACCTGCGGCACACATTTTCCGTAATCAGTGAGTGTCGTTGATTTAATGAAGTGAGTTATTGAGTGATATGCCTATAAAATATTTCGGATAGAATATTTCACGCTCGAAAAAACACGAGTTGCCTCTATCGAGAAATTTATGAAAATTACTAATGAAAGAAAACATTTTCACGATTAAATTCCACTATTAATTCTAGTCACGACCATAAAAAGCAGTTTAAATAAACCACCAAAAGTTAAGTGATGTCATCGTGTAACGATATTAACGCTTAAAAATGTTTTTTCCCAACAAATAAAAAATCTTTATTTAAACCGTATTGTGGCAAACTTTGAGGAGTTGTTAATTGTAAGATGTGTATTGCCTTGAAGGTCCAATCTGGATATGTTGACTATATTCTGCAAGCGAAAAAGCGAGATTTAAAATCCGACTTTAAAACTTCCGCTAACTTCCACCGTATGACAAAGAAATAATATTTTGAGAAAATAATTTTTGACTAGTAAATAGTTACTACCTGTCCAGTAGAATTGACCTCGTCCGCTTCAACTAGGTCCTCGTATATTTTGAGCAATAGGAACACCATGCTTATTACTAGACATAAACCGGCGGCAATCTCAAACAACAGCAACCTTCTTCAGTGGGCAGTAGAAACTTTATGAGTGGCACTTGCGGCTTGCGGGCTCGCAAAACCGGTAGAAATTGTTATCAGTTACCAATGACACACCTGACATATGAGTAGATCGCAGAACTGTTCGGGAAACTGCAGGGAATATTCTTGCTTCGTTATTGACAGAAAAATACTTCATCAAAGTTTTAACGTGTTTTTTTTTTCAAAAAAAACCCAATTTAATCCACCTAATGGTGAATGGAACCTTTGTTATACCATCTTATTTGTCAGTTATTATGGATATTTCCAGCCTCAAATAGCAAATCAGCTTGTTTCGATTATTTTTTATTGGAATAAAGTTTTGCTGATATATTGGATACAACACAAGGATTCATTTTCCATTAAACAAAAGTTATGTTTCGTCAAGAGTAACTTTTCGGAAACCACGTATTTAGAAATGAGATTTTTTTTAAATTATGTCCTAAAGCTACTTATTTGATCAAAATGGCGTCTAAGGAAAGGTTATGGGAAATTATTGTGTTGTGCAAAAAATTGCACTGAAAGAAAAAACTTTGCAAAATCATAAAATGTTAATTTTCTCAAAATACCCGATCAGACAAACATAACAAAATTATAACAAATCATGATATTCTGTTACGACGGTTTTTCTAACATGATTTGTTATAATGTTGGTCTCGTATATAGTTAAAATATCAAAAATTCTATCAGAACTTCTAAGCAGCTGTAGTAAAAATAAATCAAAAACTATTTTCGAGAGCATTCACAAATAGCACAGAAAACACAGACTGAATTCATGGCATATCGCACAGAATGCAAACGTCTTAACCTCTACACCAGCACTACTCTTGAATGAAGGAAGATTAACTGCTTATATGATTTTAGCCGATAGCTTATTCGGGGTTATCAGTTTTTGATTCGAACTGGCTATAAATAGATAAAAAGCGTTCGGTACAAAGCCGTGATCAAGAAGAAGAAATCGAATCCGTGTTTTATTAGTGTTGCGCCACTTTAAGGATGTTGCACGAAGTTCCATTAAATGTATAAGAAAATAAGGCCGTCAAGATTGCAAGATTTTGCAACGAGTCTCTCGAGTATATTTCAGCTTTTATGTTCTATGTTGTTTTGCTCTGTTACGTTCAGTTTCAAGCATCTAGCAACCAAATAAAAGTTTGAGTAAACGAGAGATTCTTCATAGAAATCTACTACATGCCATAGTTGTAGCATTAACTAAAAAACTGGTTCTCTCATATATGAAATTCTTCAATAACGTTCAAAAATAACTCCTTTAAACAAAGACTTCTGTCAAAGACGTTCTGTAATTTCTGATAATAAAGTGCACGAGGTTCCCACAAACGTGACTTGACAGGATAGCGGCGCGTTACTGCATCGAGCCTGTTTCTTAAGGTGCGTTTAGATTGTACAATTTTTTTAGCAACATGCGAAATACAACATGTAGAATGCTAGTTGCTAGTTGTTGCTCGCATTAGTCGTGGGAAGGACCAACCGGGACCAAATTTAGGTTTTTTACATTTTGATCTAAAACCTAAAAATGTGACAAAATTGGGTCCAAATCCGTGAAGGTCGATTACATGTCGGATACCTCGCGCAGAGTTACCCTAATGCGTATTATTTAGATTTTACATTCGCAAGAACTTGAGAACGACCTATTTGCGTAAAATTATGCGTAGAATTTTATTTTAGTTTTACAAAAAAGCAGCGTAGGGTTGCGGAGCCCCCTCGTCATACGTAATCATGATTCACACTTTATTTCGAGTCTTTACAAGAATTATATCCACAAACATTCAAGTTTTTGGCGAGAGATAAATCTTTCACTTCTTGTCTATACATGCACACCCAATTAGAAAGATAAAATATTTCGAAATTTACATTTTTTACAAACACAAATTTTCTTGCTCAGCAGCAGTTCGTCATACGAAAACTGCACGGCGTCATGACGAAGTTTTGCTTTCGTCCTAGTATTGGGCATCGAAACCAAAATAATCGATGTTTCTGAATCGATATCAATAGCTTCGAAAACATCGGCGCATCTTTCTTTAAATCGATGTTCGATATTGGCCAATGAAGGAAACTAAAACAACCCTCGTAACTATGCCGGCAACTAATATAACTTTGGGCGCCTTGGGCACCGTTACTAGCAAATTCGCTAATCGACAAATCACTAAACGTAAATTGATTCTCAGATCAGCGAAAATTTCGAAATGTCACAAATCGCTAGCTGCAAAATAACTAATTTTGAAGTAGCTGTTATAAATAACTGTTTAATTTTGAAGTAGCTCTTAGGTTTTAACTATTATACATAGCAAGCTTCAAGAGTGATAACCGTGAGTAGGTTTAACTTATTGATGAATTGCGCAGTGACAGCTTACAAATTGTAATTTGTATTGTACTTTAAGTTGAAGCGGTACGATCAAAAATTGAAAGCGACTGTTAATTTACGACATTTGGCTACTGGCGATTAACAAAATCTTTATTATCGAGTTAATTTTGCAATTTGCGTCCTCAAATACAGGGTGTTAGGTAGCTTAGTGCAAATATTTCAGGGGATGATAGAGGAATGGTCCTCTATTTGATGAAAAAAATCAGAGGGGTTGTGTATAAGACACGACCGCATATTCAACGTAGGACTACGCAAAGTTAATGTAAGGGTGCGTTTAGAATGGGCAATTTTGGCTACGTTGGGAATGCGATATGTTGCTTCTGTCGCCACCTGCACATTTATGGTACGTCGCCATAGTTACTTGGAAACATTGGCAACTGTTAGGAACAATTGCATGCCACTAGTTGCCAATCTAGACACACCTTACTAAAAACACTTATGAGAAAATTGATTGCTAGTGGAAATCATAATTCTCTTCATTGACAGTTATGATGGTTCTGAAAAGAACCATTTTGAAAGTTTAAAATTGACTGAAACGATTGGATTGGCTACTTTGTGCTGTAGAGAAAAAGCATAGTGTTAGCATTACAAAAGCATTACATTACATTACATATTGCAGAACTTCGCATCGTGTAAATTATAAGCAATCTGGCACATGCTAAACCGCTATTTAGAGCAGCGTGGGGTCGAAATCAGACATCATGATAATGCTGATAATTTAAGTTTTCTGTTTGACACTGAGAATTAAAGTAATGTATGGTATAATCTTGAATGACATTCTTTTTCTTACATCTGATTTCTAGTGGCAACATTATCGAGTTGATGTTGCTTGTCCGAATATTTCAACTGGATTGTTTAGAGGGTTCAAGGGAAGAAATCACATTGTCTCTGGTAAAGATAGTGGTGAATTAACACTACAGAGTAACAATTATTTAAAAAATTGATTTGGGTAATAGGAATCTTACTAGCCGTTAAAATCAGGTACATGGTGTCATCTCCTTACTGGTTCGTAAGGAAAACCTCCTGGCACTAATGTCGATATGGAAATAACTTCATTACTGTCCATCCAGGTTTCGCTGAGCGCAAGGATATCTGCCTGTCTGAGAACCGCATCGGCTGCAATATCTGCTGAATGTGCGTGCGTTTAGACTCTGTACATTCAGGCTAAGCAGTACATACAGCAAAATGGCTTACGTTAGATATAAATTCTAGAAGTTCAGTACCTAAAGTAACCAATTTGTGGTTTTCCAGGCGCCTAAGTTCCGTCCGTAATTCCTGGATTCTCGGTAATGCAGTTCCCTTGGCATGGTAAAACTTAAATATGCCTGTTACGTTAGGCGATACGCTGGCCTCTACGTGCGCAGGAGCGGTCACCTCACGCAACATTTCAACGTTGGAGGGAGCTATTTCGTGCGATGCACCATCTAACGATGTATTGCCCACTTCAGAATACATTGAATCACTGCGATTTCCAAAGCAATTGAGACATTGTAGAATCAGATGCACAAAATCACTCACTTCTCACTTAAATTGATCGTATGTTATTAATAACAATTTCATATGGTAACTATGGCGACGATAGAACGAATACTGTAGGGAATTTGGAAAAATTGTTCAACATTGCGTGGAAATTCCAGAAGTAACATACAAAATACAATCTTCTAATAAAAACTGTACAAAAGGCTGATATGTTATGATTCGAATGGTATGCAAACCATAAAAATATATTCAGAATTGGCTGAGCTATAAGCGTTCAAAATCTATCACTTTGTCGTGTCGCGGTCATTTTTGCTTCTCCAAAGTGCCACCCTATTAAAGTAAGACGTAGTCCTACGTCAAAATAATTACTGTTTTCAGTAAAGTTGATCCGCAGACCAAGATCTTTCAAACGGTGGAAAAAGTTTAATAAGTTTTTCACCAAGCGACATCAGTATTCGAGTGAATTCTGTTAGGTTTTAGCATGCCTGTAAAACGCAGTTGACGCGAGTAACGAAAGGTTAAACAATTCGTAGTACTTTTATTCTACAATATTAAAGGAAGTAAACAGTTGAAATATATCCATTTATTCTTAAGGGGGCGCATTACTACATTACCTTACGTATGTTTGTTTCATAGGCAGACTATGACTGGCTTATCTCACTTCGTGTGTATCGCTTATTTCTGGTTATGAAAAATAATATAACTAAGCACAATCGGATCAGCTATCATCGCCTCCCGGCGTTGTTTAATTAATTATAAGGGGCAAACGACGAAACAGACACTGGCTCCGGTATACAATCGAATGATTGTGCGGATTGCCGTGACCAGCTCGAGCTCAGACAACTGGCGACGGTTTACAGCGATTGATTAACATGCGACGCGCACCAGGTGAGTGAGCATTTGGTAACGGATTGGCCTTATCAGCCGGTCTCTCTTGTTTCGGCGGAAGCCTGGTTTAAGTCAACAACTAATAGTTCTCAATACGAGAGACGTTAAAAAACGAGAAGTGAAATGCGGAATCAAGAAAAGGGGGGAGACTGCGGTTCTGCTGAATATCGGAAACACGAGAATAACTGATGAAAGATAACGTTTTCACGATTAAATTCCACTATTAATTGAGGGGGTTAGAAGCAAAGGGGTGTAAGTGACAAAATTGAAAAAATCGAGATAATCGTAGGAAACGATACTTTCAGCATGGTTTTATGCATGCTAGAAAATTCACGTCAAAATTTTACCGTTTAATGACGTTTTTCGAAACGTGAAAAAAATCAATTCAAAAATATCCAAATTTTACTTTTTTTGTAAAACTTAAACATGATCAAATTCTACGCATAATGTTGAACAAATTATGTCATATAAACTTTTTTCTTAGGCTCAGCCGTTCTGAAGTTAGGCCATTACAAATATTTTATAAAGTTTTTGTCCTTCCGCCGCACAGTGGGACGGTTTCGAAAATAGTGAGACATAAGTAATAGCATCGAAACCTGAAGACACAGCATAATAGTTACTTCAGAAAAGTTTCGTCATTCAAAAAGCACTTTCTAGTGCTTTCAAGGTCGAAAGACTAAAACACGAGTTTGGTCAATGAAGATGATTGTAATATGATTCCACGATATGCACTTGCACCTTTTTCACTCTAAGTAGTAATTCCTTATAATCGCTTGGAATGAAAGGGGTATAAGTGCATAACTTAGAAGGAATGGGGTGTAAGTGCAAATAACATTTTCAAAAATGTCTTATAAATCCCGAAAAACAAAATGCTTTTCCAAGGTTTCAATAGAACTTAATAAAGTGAAGTTAAGACGACCATAGTGCGTTATTCGTTTTGTAGTATATAACCTGACGAATTTTCTAGATGATGTTAACTTTGGATCCGATTTTCTCGAAATTTACTTTTTGTCACTTACACCCCTTTCCTTCTGAGCCACTCAATTCTAGTCACGACAGATGAAGCAAACTAGGTATAAAACACATCGATAATTTTTCCCTTGGTACAGATAGGAATGCAGCACAGACCAGACGAAATAAAATCAATTCCATAATAAGCTTCTTAAATGTAAACAAACCATCAAAAGAGAAGTGACGTCATCATGTAATGATATTAACGCATAAAAATGTTTTTTCCTAACAACAAATCTTTAATTTAACCGTTTTTTTGGCCAACTTTGAGGAGTTGTTAATTGTAAGATATGTATTGGCTTGAAGGTCCGCTCTGGATTTCAATTCTGCAAACGAAACAGCGAGATTTAAAATCCGTAAAAGCACTAACTTCCAGTGTATCACAAAGAAATAATATTTCAGAGAATAATTTTAGACAGTTAAATAGTTACTACCTGTGCAGTAGAATAAATCACATCGCAGTACTTTTTATTCATCTCGTTCTGCCTCAACTGGGTCCTCGCATACTTTGAGCAATATGAACACCATACTTACTCCTAAACAAAAACCGGCGGCAATTTCAATCCACATCTTAATCGCTTCCTTCTTCAATGGGCACCTGAGCCTATATGAGCCGCACTTGCGGGCTTGCAGAATTCCGAAAGCATATCGAGTGTGTTATCAGCATTATCGGTTGTCGGCTGTTTTGTCATTTTTCGCTTCCAGATCGCGTGACTCGCTTACCTTACGGAAACAAAAGTAGGTACATCAAGGATAAGTCGCTGAGAATATTCCGTTCACCTCATTCATAGAAATTTTGTTTAGTCTGTACCTTACTGTGCCGCTGAGGCGCTCATCGTGTGAAACCTGTCAAATTCGCCTGTGCCCGGCCAGACTGTTTTGATCGTTTTGACAATAACAAACATTGGCAGGGCATTTCTAACATTTCAAAATTTAAATGTCAAAAAGGTGGGCCACAGTATGCCATGAACTGTCAAATGAATGTACCGCAATTGTAATCAATGAAGCAAGCGGTTCCCTAAATTGAGCCTGCAACAATGTTCTCACCGACTTACCCTTGAGGTACATACGTTATTCGAATGCGAGAAATTGCCGGCAGTGCACAGTAGTCCAAAACGAGAAAACGTGATCGACTGAGCTTTGAGTGGGAAACTCTGCTTTTAGCTTTGGTGGTGCATTCGGAACAAAACTTGTGACGTAGGGCTGCACCTTTCTGGATGGTAGCTGCGAGCGTCCCGCGAAACTGATAACTTTCGAGTGCTATGCTGATGACTCAGCGCGCTATGGGCCAGAAATTAAAATTTCGGGACAAAAATATTTGCGGTTAAACGGCATGTCTCAGCTCAATATGGTCTTCGGCAACTTTTTGAATAAAAAATTGATGCATATTTTGAAGGGGTCGTCCAATATTTAAGCGTTACTTAAACAACAATTTAAGTAATAACTTTTTGAGTAAACTTTTTTTCACCTTTTTGGTTTCAAAATATTAAAGATAAACCAATTTTAAGTAATTTTTCTGAAGACATGAAACTTCTACATTTTACCCATTTTCAGCAATAGTCCTTTGTTAATAAACGACCCCTCAAATCACATTTCTTTTTGTAACATGTTTGTTTCAACAGACAGCTTTTTTTTTAATTAATTTAAGAAAACAAAAGTTTGTATCACCCTAATAATGCAGGAAGATGCGCTATATTTTATTATTTTACTTCTCCGAAGACACCACCCTTGAAAAAATACACATTTTTCATCAGACGGTTTTTAGCCTAAAAACAGTTACATCTTATTAATTAAAAAAAAAAAAAGAAAAAGCAAAACAGTCTTCAGCAAAAATATTCCTCTTTTAGGTGCAAAATGTTGTCTAGAACATCACATTGAGCTGTCTGTTGAAATAAACATGTTACAAGAAGAAATGTGATTTGAGGGGTTGTTTATAAACAAAGGTCTATTGCTGAAAATCGGTAATAGGTAGACGTTTGATACCTTCAGAAAAAATACTTAAAATTGGTTTATCTTTAATATTTCAAGAACTAAAAGGTGAAAAAAATTTTTCTCAAAAAGTTATTACTTAAATTGTGGTTAAAGTAACACCTAAATATTGGACGACCCCTTCAAAAGATGCATCATTTTTTCATTCAAAAAGTTGCCGAAGACCACATTGAGCTGAGACATGCCGTTTAATCGCAAATAAATTTGTCCCGAAATTTTAATTTGTGGCCCATAGTGCGGTGCACAGACCAGCGCGGACGGGATCAGTCCGATTGGAGCATCAGTCCGTTGACGGTTCAGCGTCGGTACACCCTTCCGAACCCATCTGTTGATGTTCAGTGTACAGGTAGCCAGCAGCACTCAAATCAGGGTGCATACAAGAAAACGTATGCAAATGATACTAGTGGCGCAAGTAAGAGTAATGTGCATGAAAGTGGTTTGTCCAATAAAATGTACGGTGGTAATGTCCCTTATCAGCCCTCTATGATTTCCTACGATACGATTCCCATTCATAATATCAGCCAACAGTCCGTCTCTCGCGATTTTGAGCAAATTCCTCTCGATACTCATCGCCAGCAATGCATTCCCTCAACCTAGAGTGTACCCCATTAGGCATACGGACGCTAGGCATACGTACGATAGGCATAATGAACAATGTTTTTGTTTATACGATACTAGCTGACCCGACAAACTTCGTATTGCCACAAATTAAACTGTGTTGTACATAAATCGTGAATCTCGGATGACCTTTCTCACAATGTTGAGTTTTGCAAGTTTCTGGGGAGTTCATGGGTGTTTTAATACACAAATTTTCCTCAGTAAAGTAGAAAACAACTCCCCTCATTGCTTAGCCTGATAAAATAAAGCGGATAGCATTTAAATATTCGCCATCATTACCCAACTGGGTTGACCCAACTGAAGGAAAGTAATAGAGGTCAGTAGATCTAGGAATATAAATAAACCTAGCTAGAGGTGATCTCTACGGGGGGCTGTCTCCCCGCTGTGGCCAGCGAATCCGACGGCAGGTCGCAGGCAACACTCGCGGCCTGTGGTCGTCTCGCGCTGAATTAACTAATGTTACTATTGATAGTTTTTGGTGGTCTTGTTATTGATTAATGTTTTATAAAAAAGTCTAAAATTTCTCGAGTTTGATTAGTTTTTGAGTTACGCAAAAATTTCTGCTTTATTTGTATGATGGTCCTTACCCCCAACCACAGGGATGAGGGGTCTCAAACCATCATTAAAAAAATCCTGCCTTCAAAACTCCCCACATGTCAAATTTGGTTCCATTTGCTTGATTACTTTTCGAGTTATGAGGAGATTTGTATTTCATTTGTATGGGTGCCCCCTCTCCTAAAAAGGGAGACGGGTCCTAATTCATCATAGAAAAAATTCATGCCTCCAAAAACACCCACATGTAAAATTTTGTTCCATTTGCTTGATTAATTCTCGAGTTATGCAGAAATTTGTGTTTCACTAGGATGGGAGCCCCCCCCCCTCTTAGTGGGAGGAGCGGTCTCTGACCATCATAAGAACCTTCCGTGGCCCCAAAAACCCTCATATGCAAATTTTCACGCCGATCGGTTCAGTAGTTTTCGATTCTGAAAGGAACAGACAGACAGACAGACAGACAGACAGACAGACAGACAGACAGACAGACAGACAGACAGACAGACAGACAGACAGACAGACAGACAGACAGACAGACAGACAGACAGACAGACAGACAGACAGACAGACAGACAGACAGACAGACAGACAGACAGACAGACAGACAGACAGACAGACAGACAGACAGACAGACAGACAGACAGACAGACAGACAGACAGACAGACAGACAGACAGACAGACAGACAGACAGACAGACAGACAGACAGACAGACAGACAGACAGACAGACAGACAGACAGACAGACAGACAGACAGACAGACAGACAGACAGACAGACAGACAGACAGACAGACAGACAGACAGACAGACAGACAGACAGACAGACAGACAGACAGACAGACAGACAGACAGACAGACAGACAGACAGACAGACAGACAGACAGACAGACAGACAGACAGACAGACAGACAGACAGACAGACAGACAGACAGACAGACAGACAGACAGACAGACAGACAGACAGACAGACAGACAGACAGACAGACAGACAGACAGACAGACAGACAGACAGACAGACAGACAGACAGACAGACAGACAGACAGACAGACAGACAGACAGACAGACAGACAGACAGACAGACAGACAGACAGACAGACAGACAGACAGACAGACAGACAGACAGACAGACAGACAGACAGACAGACAGACAGACAGACAGACAGACAGACAGACAGACAGACAGACAGACAGACAGACAGACAGACAGACAGACAGACAGACAGACAGACAGACAGACAGACAGACAGACAGACAGACAGACAGACAGACAGACAGACAGACAGACAGACAGACAGACAGACAGACAGACAGACAGACAGACAGACAGACAGACAGACAGACAGACAGACAGACAGACAGACAGACAGACAGACAGACAGACAGACAGACAGACAGACAGACAGACAGACAGACAGACAGACAGACAGACAGACAGACAGACAGACAGACAGACAGACAGACAGACAGACAGACAGACAGACAGACAGACAGACAGACAGACAGACAGACAGACAGACAGACAGACAGACAGACAGACAGACAGACAGACAGACAGACAGACAGACAGACAGACAGACAGACAGACAGACAGACAGACAGACAGACAGACAGACAGACAGACAGACAGACAGACAGACAGACAGACAGACAGACAGACAGACAGACAGACAGACAGACAGACAGACAGACAGACAGACAGACAGACAGACAGACAGACAGACAGACAGACAGACAGACAGACAGACAGACAGACAGACAGACAGACAGACAGACAGACAGACAGACAGACAGACAGACAGACAGACAGACAGACAGACAGACAGACAGACAGACAGACAGACAGACAGACAGACAGACAGACAGACAGACAGACAGACAGACAGACAGACAGACAGACAGACAGACAGACAGACAGACAGACAGACAGACAGACAGACAGACAGACAGACAGACAGACAGACAGACAGACAGACAGACAGACAGACAGACAGACAGACAGACAGACAGACAGACAGACAGACAGACAGACAGACAGACAGACAGACAGACAGACAGACAGACAGACAGACAGACAGACAGACAGACAGACAGACAGACAGACAGACAGACAGACAGACAGACAGACAGACAGACAGACAGACAGACAGACAGACAGACAGACAGACAGACAGACAGACAGACAGACAGACAGACAGACAGACAGACAGACAGACAGACAGACAGACAGACAGACAGACAGACAGACAGACAGACAGACAGACAGACAGACAGACAGACAGACAGACAGACAGACAGACAGACAGACAGACAGACAGACAGACAGACAGACAGACAGACAGACAGACAGACAGACAGACAGACAGACAGACAGACAGACAGACAGACAGACAGACAGACAGACAGACAGACAGACAGACAGACAGACAGACAGACAGACAGACAGACAGACAGACAGACAGACAGACAGACAGACAGACAGACAGACAGACAGACAGACAGACAGACAGACAGACAGACAGACAGACAGACAGACAGACAGACAGACAGACAGACAGACAGACAGACAGACAGACAGACAGACAGACAGACAGACAGACAGACAGACAGACAGACAGACAGACAGACAGACAGACAGACAGACAGACAGACAGAAATCCTTTTTTATAGGTATAGTTTGGCAATTTGCCGTTAGCTTATAAGAGGTCTAATCAACTCAGTTTAAAAGTGCGTTGCATATGTGAAGGGGCCTTAAGGGCCCCCTCGATCCTAAAAACCCGCGCGGAAGGAACAACTCAAAAAGAAGAAATAAAACAATCGGATTAAGTGCCACTAAAGACCGGACGGATCGGCGTGTCAAAACCGAATCTACTAATTTATTCAAAACTTATTTTACAATCGTACTTCTTACTTGCTAAAACGATCTTCGCCCTAAGGAAACTCCTCCTTCCCGAGGTAGTTCCGTCACGCTGTCCGTCGAGCTTCCCTCTCGCGCATACATTTTGGCCCCTCGCGTGGGGACTTTGTTTCGTCAACTCGAACAGTTCTGCGCTTCGTTGTTTACCTTAGTTGGCAAAATGCAACGGCGCATTTGTTTTGGGAACTGTTCGTTGCCGCAGGTTAAATAACTTGCGCGGTCGTACCCCTAGAATGTGGTGCAACGCGACAATTGTTTTCATTTAAGTATTTTGCCCTACCGGCACCGTCGCTCGATCAAGTCACCGACCGGCGTGGGTAATCGAATTAAATGTTAAATTTTAAATTAAATGTTAAATGTTACAGAAGGAAATGAGGGTCGCTTCACTTCGCCACCCTCAGAAGCTTGCTGTGCGTCTCTGCAGGAGAGGCGCAGCAATTCGGTAAGTAAGACGGGCATATCAGATAAGATTAAATTCTGCGCGGTGGAGGAGCTCTACGTCAGGTGGAAACAGTATGCTATGGTTTTCGATTATGTGTATATATTTGACTTGACCTTGATTGTTTTCTCTTTGATAAGTGCTAAGGCCTCTTATGGCCAATTTAACACCATACCTCAATTTAATCTAATAATGGTATCGGGTTGTTGTAGAAAAAAAATAGAATGTACTAATGTCATAGAAAAACTGAATATCGGAGATTAACTCTCGTTTAACGTTTGCGTACTATAATATTTGGCCTCAAGTGGCGAGTTGTAATTTCTAAGTATACGAGTGTTGGTGAGTGTTATAATGGAATTCAAATGTAGTGTTTATGTGTGTTTTGAACAATGTAGTGTTTTTGTTATAATTGTGTAGTATTGCATTCGAAACCATATTGGATGGCTTCTGGTGTCTTACTCGTCGCGTCTTTCGCTTCGTTAAATTGTTCCTGGTTAAGTTTCTCTTCCGTGATTAAGTGCTCGTACCGTAGTATAGTGGTGTCGGGCATCGGTAAGAAAATGTAGTGGAATGTGATTGAATGTGGCCTGATTTGATCCAGGATTTCGTCCTTCGGATCCAGGCAGGATTAGGTATGAGTCAGATTACATACGAGTGACTGAAACACAAAAGAATTGTACATACAAGTTAAGTCTGCTAATGGTAAGAATCTAATCTTCAAGAAAGGTACATTTCTACATCTGACAGTAGAAACTTAATGCCACATGCAGAAACCTATTTATGAAACTGAAGGAAACCTGTAGGGTGCATCCCAGTTTTATATTCTCATTCGAATGCTCCTTATTCAAGTGACTTGCACTTCTTCCTGCAATAGGCAGCAATTATCTAAATATATTATGCGTTTTAAAATAACGCTGGGAAACAGCGGCGTGTTCCACATGCCAAAAGCACATTGTTTTATTTTTCTGACACATAAACCGGCTAACTACTTAATAAATAGGTTTACTCACTGTTCGTGCAAAATAAATGATAAAATAGCAATGAAAACCGTAGTTAAACAATATTTTCTGTAATAATTGCTATTGAATCACAGCTGTATTGACGTAATGTGTGCCCCCCTGAAGACGCGAATGTGTTAGCAAAGCCCTATATACTGCACTCAAAAAAATCCGCACGTCAAGTTTACGTGAAAACATAGGTAATTCTCATCCATCAAACTTTTCATGTAACATTCACGTGAATTGTTGGTGACTCGCACTCATACTAACCAGTCTACGTGCGATCCTGGTAAATTTTATCAATTTTCCCATTAACTAGTACATGAAGTTCACGTAAGTTGCTGTACAGAAGTTTCCATGAATTTTCACGTGGATGCGACGTGTCGATTTTTTTGAATACAGTTGCGGGACATAGGGACAAAATTAAAATTATATCTCTGCGGGTTTTTTTTAGTTGATCCAAAACAAACTTTCCTGAAAGTTTCAGCTTTTTATCTCTGCTAGAAAATGTGTGGGGCTTAATGGATTAAAATGAGCGTAACTCATTTGCGCCTAAAAGAAAGAAACAGTTTGTACTACAAATAATTACCAAAATAAAACATAAGGTACAGAATGTGTTTGTTTTGTTGTTTTTTGACTAAGGTGCCAGTGTTTTACGAAATGCTATTTTTCCTTCATTTGATATTTTTCTAAATAAAAGTTTGCGACGAGATTTAGTCAAGTCGAGGCTTGACCTTTCGTGTTTCGACCTTCTATGATTCGGTCAAATAAGGGTTTGGCCCTTCGTAATACGGCCAACCACAATTTCGGTCTTTGGTGGCAGTTGTTAAAATTCGGCCATTTGAATTTCGGTTATACGAGTTCTCGAATATACGAGAAAATAAATTTCATATCTCACTTTTAAGGGAATTATTCACCCAAAGATTTCTCTCACCAGAAGGGGCTTGTTATACCAAGAAATGTTCCTAAAGACACTAACATGCGAATAACTTCACGTTTCGGTGCAATATCACACGATCACGTATTTCGCTGTTTGGACCACTGTGCTTTGGGACCTGTGCTGTGAAAAGGTAACAAATGAGTAACCACAGAGAGGTAGAAGGAAATGCGAAATGTCCTAAAAGTGATCAGAATGAAATACAGTGGGATTTCGAATTTGGCATGGTTCGATTTTGGCAACAAAAGCATCCGTTTTTGGCAACACAACATATTTCACTTCTAAAACAATGCTTAAATATCAGTTAGTTTCCGCATACATGCTTTAAATGACGCAAAAATGATGCCCTCAGTGTTTTCATGAAAAAAATTGCGGTTATAGAACAATAATATTTTTATTGCCGTAGGACTACGTCTTACCATAGGTTGCAAAAATCTTACTTGCACCGGACAAATAGTTCTTGGCGTATTTTTAAAACATATAATGGTTGCAATTATTGATTAATAATATTTAGTCAATTTCTAACGCATTCACATTCAATTTTGCATATCAAAAAAGGGTCTCGATATTGGCAACATAGGCGAAATGCATTTGTTGTCAAATTCGAAATCCGACTGTAAATGTAGTTCGTTCTAAGTTATCTGCAAAAAAATAAAAATTGAAAAAATACCCAATTTTGTCAGTGTCCCGTTTTTGTCACCCCTAAATTCATCATGGGGGTGACAAAATCGGGTCATTACTGTATGTGACTCGGCCCTCCGGGACTCGGATCAATTTCGTGTTTTTCGATCAATTCCTGCACTTTTGTTATAGTATAACAAAGGTAAAACTTAAATGTATGTTTGCCTATACCTCGGATTCTATTAAAATTTTTAACCTCAAACGGTTCGCAAGCGAAGCAGCAGATAAAAACTAGATCATCTGCAAACGACTTTCCCTCCGGCTCCGGCCGGCGGCAGCAATGTATGCTCACTTGTCAAGCTATTGTCTTCGGCGTTTGCAACGATAACTGATTTCTGAATAATTAGTAGGCTGGGTGAAATGGTCCTGAGATGTGGTTGGTATTGTTTGACTGGCGTCCCTCTCGCTCTACAGCCACTCGTGGAATGCAAAGTCACAAACTCGACGATGACGACGCGACGACGACGCGACGCCACCACCAGCAGCAGAAGTGGAAAAGAAAATCAAAACACTACCAAAGCAAGCACTGAGCCTACCGAGCTTCCTTTTGCTGTGCAGCGACGACACGTTATGATTGGACTATTTCACGCTCTGCGAGTCGTTTTAAGTGCACGCTTCAAGTGCAGCCACTAATCTCGGCCTCTCGGTGAATCTCTTTGCTTCCGCGCCGAGGCGCACACGCACGGTTGCAGAAGTGTGTTTGACTGCCGTCAACCGGTCGGTACGGTGGGTGGGTGCGGAGCGGAGTGCCTCCGTTACCCAAAACCAAAACCGTGGGTAAACAGGTCTGGTCGGGCTGCCTGGCTGCATACCGGTCCTAAATGGGCTATGAAGTGACGAAATTTCGCTCTCTACCACTTATAACTATAATGCGCCTCTTTCCCGGCGCGGCCCCCGGTTGACTGCCATGTGCTTAACCCACTTTTACCCGTAAGGTTTGGTTTCTTTTTGCCTCCTTCCCGGCGGAGCCGGACGGACCTGAACGTTACGTTTAACAGCCATATCTTCCGCCGCAGCAGCAGCGTCGCCGTCGATGGCAGTGACCTTACCTGCGCCTGCGTGCGCTGCCGTTCCCTCCATTTAGCACGGACCAGTTTAGTGTTGGGATCGTAAAAAATGTGCCATTCTCGGCGCGCAAGTGAAGATTTTTGCTGGGAAAGCGCAAATTTCGCACTATTTACAGTCGTCAATTATTATTAGGGGAGAGCGTACATTAGAGAGCACAATATTGGAGTGAGTAACGAACGTGCGTCATCGTTATGGAGCAGGGCATTAGCTCAGCTAAAAAAAGGGGGAATTGTACACTAAATCAAGTTAATTAGGTTTCATTAAGTCGGACATACAGCTTCAAAACGCTGAATAAGTTCGATTATTCGTTCTCTTAATCAGCTGTTAATGGGCAGACGGCTTCCTGACAAAGCAGGGAATTATTCATCCCATGCAAATTTCACATTTACTACTGTGCTCTGTGTCCATTAAATCACACATCAAATAACAGTTATACCGATGGGAATGAAAAACCTCACTGTATAGAAGCGTTGTTGTCTGGAGGAAAAGAAGAAAAAAAGCAATGATTGGAAAATTACAGGCGATATTAATCAGGTGCCGAGTTATAGTACCCCATTAAATACAATTCAATAGAAATAACTCCGTCTCAGCCTTAGTACTGGGCTTGATTCTTCTGGTGGCTTTCACGGGAAAGGTGACACTTAACAGCAAGCCTCCGGCGACCGTTACTATCTTTTAACAACGAACAGTTTTTGTTATATTGGAAATTTAGTGTTCACAACAGTTACCCTGATTGGTAAATAAAATGGAACGATTGTGCTAGCGGGACATAAAAATACGTACTGAACTGCTAACAAGGACAATTTATCACTCGCATTTAAATGAAAAGTTCCTACTGCTGGTAACTACCTGGCAATTGGCGGTCAGAACAGAGAAAACTTTCTTTTCTTGTTATTTTGCTCAATTTAATAAAAAATAGATGTAAGGCACATTTACAAACAAATGACTGTTTGACGGTGGATGTTGTCAATGTAAGGCTTATTTCTGCCTGGAAATATTTGCCCTGGATGTGCTGGAAATTTTAACCTGCCAGTCGTAATTATATCAGCAGTAAAACAATGCTGTGCAGTACAACGTTTCGACACCGATCAGTGACATCTTCAGGTACTGACGTTTGATGTCGCACATAAGAATTTGTGGGTGATACGTGATGTTTTACTAAAAGTTCAACATAGTTTCATGACATACCCCTTCTCTGTTCATAGATTGAGTTTTAAAAATGAAGTTTTTCACGGCCTGGACACTGATGTAATTCGGGATTTAAGAATGTTTTGGTCTGGAAAAATATAGTAGTCGCAAAACGGTGAATTTATTACTACTTATCACAAAACTCCGGACTTCGGGTGAAAACTAGATTTAAAATCAAAGTTAGAATTTAACTAGAAATTAGATATAGAAGCGGATTAAAAGCTAGAGTTGAAATTCGACTTGAAATCGAACATGACATACGATTACATTAAATAAGACGTTTATTTAGACTAATTTGGGCTTGAAAATTGGATTTAAAATTGTATTTGAAATTAAGCTCGAAATTGAACTTTAAAATTGGAATTGAAATTGGACATAAATCTGATTAAGGGACACGGTCGTCAGAGTCCATTTATGGCAGTTAGTATGGCACCGAATATCACCCTTCCCTTCCCTTCTTCAGTGTATCAACATGCTCCCATAGACTAGGGAAACCATCACAAAAAAATAAAATCAGTTCAACTAACCTGCTAGCCGTAATCAGATTTTGCAACTCGAAGCACTAAATATTGCATTCTATAGGTTCTATTGCTTTTTGGGGCATAACTCAGACTAAATACTAAGATTTCTGCCCAATTAAAATTCAGCACTATATTTTTCACTTTTTCGCCGTCGATTTTTCTTTAATTTTTTTCAGCCGTTCCATTCCTCATATCACCCGCGAAACTTAACTTGAAACACAGAAAACTTTAATTTACGACCCGAACAGTTATCTGGTAAGATATTATAATGATTTTGCCCAAACTGTTCACTTGAATTGAAATGAAAAACTTTACTTCGTTTCGAATTCCAATTCCGAATCCGCGACCGTCGTTGTTGATACGTTACCAAGGAAACGGGAGTGATGCCATATTTACGTTGAGCGTGAAATTGGCCAATCATTTTCACTAGTATAAATTAACGGTCGTAAAGTGTCGCAAATATACTTATAAAAATCTCTGATAATAAAATTCACCGTAAACAGCATTTTATGTGATAGATTTACTGTCAGATCTAGTTCAACAGCAAAAATAGATACGCGATTCTACGTTTCATAATTGTTCATAACAGATTATTACCTACTACTAGCAACTTAGCTTAAACTTAGCATAAACAAAACGAGAGTGGAAACAAGTACTGAAATCAGTAAAAAAGCAGCTGGTCTCTGACGACCTTCACCTTAAATTGGACTTTAGATTAGACGTGGAATTACATTTGAAAATAGAATTGAAATTGGAATTCAAATTGTGCTTGAAATTGGACGTGTTTAAATTTGACTTAAAATTGAACCAAAAATTGGAATTAAACTAGACTTAAGTCATCGACTTAAAATCGGGCATGCAACTGAACTTGAAATTTTACTTCAATCCGGACATGGTCAAGAAATTAGACATGAAGCTTTACTTGGAATTAGAATTGGTCGGTGTTAAATCAGACCGGACCAAGTCGCGAAATTTAAAAAAATGATCGAAGATTAATCAAACTACATAAAATGTTGCAATTAGCCACGCGTTTTTCTCGAAATCAGAGTTTTGTCACTTGGTTCGGTCTGACTTAACACCGACCAATTGACATTTTCATTTTATTCTCTACCACGTTTTACTCTTTCTCTTTTCAATTCTCGTTGTTTGCTCTCTTTTTCTTTCCGTTTCTCCTTTTGTGCTCTCATTTTCCTTTTTTCTGTTTCTTATTTTCAGTCTGGATTTTTTCGTCCCTATTTTAGTTTCCAAGTTTTGTCTATTTCTAAGTTTTTTTATCGCCTTTCCTTTTCGTTTTTCAAGTTCGTTTGTTCCGTTTTTACGTTTTCTACGTTTTTTTTCGTCTTTTCCCGAACATTTTTTCAGTTTTTGGGTTCATTTTTTCCCTACTCTCTCCGGTTTTCCCCTTTTTAAATCCGAAAACCGGTCTTTTTCTCTTGTTTTTTGCCATTTTACTTTTTTTCTGTCCCATTTTCCCATTTTTTGTCCCATATTTTTCCTTTTATAGCCCATTTGATAACTTTTTTCCCTTTTTATGGTTTCGTTTACCGGCTTTCTAATTTCGCTCTCGCCTTTTCCTTTCATTTTTGTCACATATTCTCTTTCATTTTCCATGCCAGTTTTTATTTTATTTTCCTCCTGTCGCGTTCTGTTTTACTTTTCCGTTTACTCCCGTTTTCATTTTTTTCTTTTTATTCTTGTTTCTCCATTTTCCTTATCATGTATTTTCTTTTTTTGCTTTTCCTCTTTTTCTATTCCGTTTTTTCTTTTTTTTTGTCCCGTTGTTTCCCCTTTTCTGATAACCCTAATTCTCTTTGTTGTCTTTATGGGTTTTCCTTCTTTTCTTTTTCTTTACAGTATCTTCGTTTTTTACCTCGTTTTCCCTCTCTATCTCTCTCGTTTTCTTCTCTTCCACTATCCCATTTTTGCTTACACTCTGTCACGTTTTTCTTTTTTTTTCATACCAGTTCTTACTTGCGTTTTCCCTCGTTTTCTATCCCATTTGTTCTTTCGTGTTATTTTTCGTGTTTTCTCCTTCTTTCTCATTTTTCCTTTTTGCCTTTTTTCTCTAGAGAGCAGTAGGAAACAGACTAAAAAATTTACTAGCATTTTCATAAGAAACTAGTTGATCTACACTGTTGGGTTCATATGAGATATGAATTTTTGAATTGGATAAATGTTCAGAAAAACCGAGTTTTTCAACCATAACTGGTAAAGAAGTTCTGAAGATGGCTTTTGCTGATGAAACTGGGACAGATTTTCTGTAATTTGTTTTAAATCGAGACTATGAAGGACGCAACTTTCATTTCTACTTAACATATTACTCTTTTTCTGTGCCTCTCTTCTCATTATCACAGTCTCCGTTGACAATAAGTAATGGACCGTACATATTTGCATCCTGGCATACTGAATGAGGTGAAATGGAAAAAATAAGTCCATGCTGTTCATTATAAATGGCACTTACATACATTGGCCTAAACCTAAACCTAATACCATTGCCTAAACCAGTAAAACAACTTCATAATGAAGTATCATTATATTGAATAAAGCCACCTTTTCGACAATAATCATACAAGACCACTTTATTCACCAATATCAAGCGTATCAAGTCATTTCATTCATATATTATCTTACCGATCCATATTCTTTCACTTAGCTATGGTCGTACCGAACCATATCCCTCAACAATGGTCGTACCGAATCATTTGAATTATCAATCGTATCAACCGTACCATTTCATCCATCTATGGTCGTACCGAACCATCATAAACTTTATTCAACAATGATTTGGCGTTTTGTTCATTTATTGCTAAAAGTCTTCGGCCACAGGCAGTACAGGCTTTGGTCACCACGCTTTTATTTGATTGTGTTCAAATTGATTTCGACCGGTGAAATATTAAACTTTATTGGTTTTATTCGGCCTTCATAAGATTCATCTACTTTATTCAACAGTCAACGTACCGAAACATTTCATTTGTCTAAGGTCGAACCAGACCATTCAATGCTAAGTCATACAGAATCATTTTGGTCGCCAATGGTTGTACCGAACCATTTCACCCATCTATGGTCGTACCGAACCAGAGAGCGAAGTCCCCCAACGCTGGACAGCTCCCAATACCGGACATTTCTGACTTAGTTCAAATTGTGCACCTTATTAGCTAATATGATCAACAAAAAAGACAAAGCATTAGCATGTGTGATTTTATATGTCAAAATGGGGGCTCCGTAGCCGCAAGGTTACCGAGTCTGCTTTGACAAGCGAGTGGTCGTGGGTTCGAATCTTAGTAGAATCAAGCCTTTCTCGATGTCAAGTGACTTTAGCATGGGTTTATTCTCAGGCCCCTCCATTTACCCTTCCTTCGTGCTGAATTCTATATTTACCCTCTGAAGCCTCTTAACAGTGCAAATGTCCCTCCTATAGTTAAGTGTACTGGTCAGAGGTACGAATGAGTCCTCACCAGGGACGGCTATAATATGGGATAGTGCTGGCAGCGAGGAATAAGTGGGTAAAGTAGATTAAGCTTTGAAGGAAGGGTAAACCCCAATACACGCAAGCACGCATAAAATTTAATAAGCATATCGCTCACTCAATAGCGATTATAGCAAAAAGAAATGCAGTGCAGGTCATACAGCAAACACCCGGGCGATATTACAATAGATCAACTATACTGGTCGCAGTAATGAGTCCACACATGGAAAAAAAAAAAATGTCAAAATCATTTATGAAAACAAGCCATGAGATGATCGCCAATCGCTATTTTGTCGAATGCTGATGTTTTTCGATATGCGACATGACATACTTTACTGATGCTGAAATGTTCCTTTATGGGAACCGGATTCATAGTGTCCCCCCGGATCCGGATGGTGCGCGCCATGGCTCGTAACTGCGGCAAAGTAACTGATATGTCCACAGTCGATGATATATTTACAAAAATCAACAGATTTCGAACAAATTTTAAATATTTGGCAACATTATCCAAAAAAGCCATGTCGCGGTCCCCCAAGGAACTTCGAAATAACTCCGGGGCCATAAAGCATATGGCCATTATCTATAGATATTATGAAAATAGAAAAGATTTTCGGGAAATCCCCCGAATTTGGTGAAAAAATATTGAAAGATAATACTATGGTCGTACCGAACTATATACTTCACCAACAATGATTGTGCCGGATCATTTCTGTTTATTACCATATAGGATTAGTTTGGTTACCAGAATTTTTATCATATTTTTCAATTTAAGCGTATTATAAAAAAATCTAAGCATTGGGTTATAAACATCTAAAACTTAACCCTTCTTTATCGACAGACTTCGCAGCCAGTTATTAGAGTATTGGACAATTACGGGGCGAGTACATCGATCCTACTGACTCTAGCAGCAGCACCCATCCGTGATTCGAGGACTGGGTTGTTAGACCAGCATCGTACCTCGAAGCTAACTGGGTTGTTAAGCGTAGTATTTTTAAATTAATATTAGACTGGTCCTGAAAGTGCAAGTTGGAGATGACTGTAGCTGCTTTGAAGTGCGTCTGCTTGAAGGAGTTCCGTTCCTTGAATCAGCGCTGCGACGGGTCAGATAACAGCTCGCAGCTTTCGGTACCATCACCTTCAAGGCCTTGGCCGATTACCTTCGTTAGAGGGTTTGGTGCTGTTCTGCTAGTGAACGGATGGCGTTGAGGTGAGAAGAGATGCTTTGCTAATGGGGGAATCGAAACTACAAACCCGTTCAGACCCTTCCACTTTTTTCGTTTAATAATAGGTAAAACTCGAACCGAAATCTTGCGTTGATCTGCATTTTTGCCGCCGTGATAAATAGAAGCGAGGAACATAAAGGATCTTTCATTACTAGTTTGGACCTTTAGAAAAGTTGTACGAGATATGACGAATTCTCTGCTTGCTTCGAAACGTTCAAATGCAAGCATTAATAGAAATTTGACTATGTGCATGTGGTCTGGACTACTCGAAACTGTCCCGGTTTATGCCACTTATCTCGAAAGATAATTGTGTGATTGATTTGTGTGTGGATTTCTTCGGAATTTTGCCAATTAAATAATTACCGTCTGACGTAAGCGACCAATCCGACGTGCAATTTCTCTGATTCCAACTTTCACTTGTTGAAAATGGTGCGTGCGCATTTCACCTTCGCATTCTCGATGAACACCTTACTTTGTTGGGTATTTTACACATTCAATTTCAGGATAGTTCAAAAACAACTAAGCTGAAATTGAACAGAAACTGTAACAATTTTCAATCACAATAAATGATTTTTCATCAAAACAAAACTACGTGACAGTTTGAGTATCTTGTAGACGCAACGCCTCCTACGAGTGATTTTCACTTTTACGATGCATCCAGGAATGCATCCAGCAGTTTTAAGTTCGAAAAAGGTTAGTGATTTATGACTCTCTTCCGATCCTTGCTCCGGTGCGTCGATGCAACTTAGAAAGCAACCTTTACCGGGGGAAGGTATTAGTTTTCATTTTCACACATATTGAGTATTGGCACCTTTCCGTTAGTTAATTAAAAATCGAACCGGCGCGTTGGTTGTATTCTCACTTCGGCCTCGTTAATGAACCCACCGCGCGCCGTAAATATTGCAGTGCAAAATTAAATCATCATCGCTTTCGATAATTTTCATTTCCGTGGGGAAGAAAAAGAGCGCCGAGCGCCGATTAATTTGCGCTAATTTTATAGCCTGTCCGTTTTGTTCGCTAACGATCGATGCACCGGCAATTGTATACCTACGGCGCAATTCCATCCGCCCCATCTCAATGGCCGAGTTTCTCGGTCAATCAAACCATCGCATCCTGTTGTTGGCCAGGCTGAGCATGATTGAATAGGTAGCTCCAATCTTGAATATCGTCAAAAGCCCTGTCGCTTGCTGGCAGTGTCTGCGTCTGGCATTGTGCTGAGCACTCGTGTTAGGCTAACAACATTCCACCCACCTACAACACTTCAACGGGATCACCGTTTTTGCTGTGCTACTTTCATTGCTGTCAACCTGTTTGCAGTCGGAGCAAAACCACAGTGTATAACAACATCATTTCTCCCGCTCCGAGCGCCTGTTGCCATACGTCCGTCAGCTGGGTGTCGAACTATTAACAGCAGCAGTAGAAAAAAAATCCGGGGGTTGTGTAAATGACACGACCGCATGGTTGACATAGGATAGGAACTCGTAGGTCTCGGTGGCAAAATCATAATGGCAGCACCTAATGATGGAGCAATCTGCGCATGTCCAACTCTCCAATGAAACTATTTTGAATAAACAATGGTTAATATTTTACAATTGCTCAAAAGCTTGCAACAAAAATTTGTGACATATTTCCGAATGATTTTTGTTACGCTGACCCAACTTTTCAGAAATCACGTTCCCGCACCCCGTCTTCGACCGAAGCCTCTGTGGTCAAGTAGACGGCTACGAACTAGAGCTGAAACGATTGAGCCCGCGCCCTTCGTTGTTACACGTATCGGCGTGACCCCCTAGCAAAGCTTGAGTTTAATTCTGGCTTTAGTTTTCAGAAGGTAGCATAATGCATACAAACAGATTAACTATGCGACCTTTTGAAAACTAAAGCCAGAATTATGCCAGTAATTCCTATAGGACGTATAATCGGTTTCTTTACTCAAGATTTATGCAGTATGCCCAGTCCAAGCTTAAACAAAGTCCTAAAGGTTTCTGGGTGTTCGTTAAAATCAGCCAAAAGAGAATGGACACCCAGCTAATATGTTTCTTGATAATGAACATTCAAGTACAAGAAGCGATATCTGTGACTAGTATGGTCCTGACGGAAGTCCCGCAGTAGTATTAAAAAAATTAAGCCTCCCGTTAAGAATAATTTCCAAGAAATCGTTATCGCAAGCTGTGTTCCCGGTATGTTGGAAAAATCTGTGATGTTTCCAGTCTTCAAAAAGGGCGATAAGCAGAACATTGCAAATTGTTGAGGTATAACTTCTCTGTGCGCTACCTTCAAGCTGTTCAAAATATTAATAAGAAAAATTATGTTACATGAGGCTAAATCCCATATATCCATAGATCAACATGGTTTCTTCCCTGGAAGATCGACAACTACTAATTTGGCTCAGTTTACCTCACACTGCATTAAACATATGGAAGACGGCACTCAAGATACCAACAATTCAGTTATTAAGGCTGCATTTTCACAAGCCGGTCATTCCATTCTGGTGGCGAAGTGAATCGGTTAAATCATACCTGACTAACCGTTCCCTCACTGTGAGGAAATAATGAATCGTATAGCTTCGTCAGCTCATCAGCTGTATCTCAAGGACGCAATTTTGGTCCACTGCTGTTTTCTATATTTTTCAATGATGTCTGTTTTGTCATCCCGCCAGGATGCGGGCAACTATATGCGGATGACCTCAAGCTGTTTCTTACGATACGATCCATCCCAAGTAACAAATCTACAGCTGCTTGGTTTTATTAAATTTTATGAAGATTTTATTGCGGAATAACGATTACCTAAAGCTTTACAGTGGTCATATACACTGACACTGACTGATAAAATTGACTATTTAATTTCAAGTGAAGCTTTGTAGAACATAGCGAATGCTTCGTAGGTCGCAGTCATATATAAGTTTAGCATGAATCTCAAATAAAATCTGAGCTCTGCAGATGGTTAACATATCGGGTTTTAATGATTGCATTAAAACTGGGCCAAATTATCATAACGTGGTCGTATGTGGGTCCCCAGATGGTTGTTATAACAGTAAGGTCGCCATAGTGGGTTGTAAAATTTGGTTCTGGAATCTACTTTACAATCAAAATAAAACCAAAATTGCTACTTGGGATAGAAGACTGTATTGAACTGCAAAGATATGCGACGAATCGTTTGAGTGGTGCTTCCAAAATCAGCTGATCCTCAATATAAGTAACTGCTATGTAATGTTTTAATATCCTTCACACGTAGAAAAACATCCATTGTATGGGATTACACTATTTCTGGTCACTTGCTTTTGCTTATGTTTATCTTCCCGTCCTCATCAGGTAAATGTTGGCACGGGCAAGATGGGCAAGGCATAATTCTTCTGCATGATTGTGAGGAACGTGCTGCTCGACCCAAAGATGCTGATACCTGATGGGGTACTGTTGGACTCTTGAATGCCCTTCAGAGATCATTACTCCACCCAAGTAACAAATTTAATTTTAAGGTGCATTTGAAGAGGTTTCCAGTATTTTCTTATTAAAACCGATCATAAAACTTATGATTCTACAAAATTGCGATAAAACAGCCATAAAACCCTTATAAAACTAAGGAGGCTCACACTAAAGAAAGTTCTCAAGAATAATTCCATAGGTCCTTTTAAAACTTGTAATTTTTATCGTTATCTATTTATAGTGACTTTCAAGAGTCGCTTGAAACTAAAAGAAACAAGTGTTGCTGATTTTATAATAGTCTTCTCAAAGAACGCTTGCAAGACATCATACACTTTTCGCAGCCTTAAAGTTTTTAATTGACTGAGAGCTATAAGAGAAAAAAGCATTCACATATATTACCTTTCCAAAATGGATATAAATGAAAATTGAAAATAAAAATGGTAACAAAAGCAGCTGCTTTGTTGCCCATAGATGACAAATTTTTTATGCCACGCTCAGTTTGTTGATGTTTTGTGACATGAAAGTTAGAAAATTTTAACGCGCCGGTTATTTCTGGTAGATTATTGAAAAATTTAATTAACAAAAAAATATTCAATAGTTTCATTAGAAAGTTGATAGCTACCAATTTTTTAACAAATTGCGGCAAAAAGCCTTTTATATGTTCAAACATTTATTTAATTAGATAAAATCACTTATGGTATTGTAAAACACCATGTTTATAAATGCCCATATGCAATTGGCTACAATTTCAAAAGTAGTTCGCCATTTTTTCAATGGTTTTATCTAAATCAACCAGAAAGCGATTCCTAGACTAACATTTCTTGCACAAGGCAAACAAAATTTTTCCAAGAGGACAATAAGTTCACCTATACTTATTGCATTCTTGAAGAAGACAAACTGCGCTTGAATAAGAATTGTTAGAATTACTTAAGGGCACCAAACTTTTTCGCAACCATTCTAGTATAAACAAAGAAAACGTCGACGAAGTGTCGATGTTTGTGCTGGAGATTCATATACTTCCCCTTAGCTCGATAATTTTAAAGTACAGCAGACAAGTTGATTGTCAGTATAAATTGATTTCCAAAATTAAAATAGGACTGCACGACAGTTCCATGCGGAAAATTAATTCTACAGAATTTTTTATACATGTTATCGTTACCATCGCTTTTACGAAATAGGCTTCAATTGCTTCGATCCCTTCAAACATTTTCCAAACAAAGACACCGTGACATCAAACAAAGACTAGTGATATAGAGGTCATTCAGTTTAAAAAATACAAACAACTCTAGAGGAAATCTGCACCATGTCCGGCAAAACACAATCGAACCAAATTTATCTAATTACAAACAAATCTACCACTGATAAATCATCACCGGCGCCGTCATTCCCCAGCTCTGTTGCTCTCGTCATTCATTTTGTGACTCCGCTGATTGTTTATATGAAAGAGTTTTCAAAATATTGGGCCGATTTTTGCATAATTTTGGTTTAACTGATCCATCTTTTCAATTTTCTCCAGGTTCAGACACCCGTTTTGACAGATCAGTTGTTTACGCTAGAATGTTCTTTGTTAAGAGTATGATTTCTCTTTCAATAATTCACGGTTTTAAGAGAGTTTTATGGCAGTATTTTTAAGATAAACCAATCTTGCAGAAGAATGTCATAAATTTTTGTCAAATCTTTTGCTAAGCTTTGAGGAGCGTCGTTTTTAAGCATAAATCAAGTATCCCTTAAAACCGCTTATAAGGCGAATTACACTTATTGATAATATAGTTTTATGAGTGTTTCTTCAAGTCTCCTTCAGTCATACTTCAGAAATATTAATCAAATAAGATAAAATTCTCTTGGAGAAAAACGTTATAAAATCTGACACACTTGGCAATGCTCTGATAAAACTACTATAAGAAATGAATAAGACCAATTTGCTATTGAATTGTTACTTGGGCAATGTTCTATAGACAAAGTATAGTAGGGTAAATTAACCATCAGTGACCTGATGGCACTTACAATACGAGTAACTTTCGATTAAACCTAAAAAAATACCAATTTATTCTGCAAATCTCTATATTTACACATTTTTTAAAACAGATTGGAATGTCCATTTTCCTTCAATGGACCACAATGATGGTTTACAATATGATAGTAACCGGGTCCATTATAGGAATTCTAGTGCATTTTGCATGAAGATGGTCCACTAATGGCCACATTTCGCATTGTTAACCATATAATGGACCCTAACTTGTTGAAAATGTCGATTTTAAGGCATTAATCATTAAATTCAGCTAAAATTTTATCAACTGAACTGTGTAGTATGTTTAGTACTTTCTGTTTCATGTCAGATATCCTCGGAAATAAGAAGCACAAGCTTATAAACGCCGAAACTGTACTCGAGGTCCATTATAAGTAAAGGATTAACTATAGGTTAACTTACCCTATTTTCCTCTTAAAGTTGTTTGGTTTGCCCGAAGTAACACGAAATAAAAAAAAAGTTGGATAACTCAATTAATATGCGTCCTAGCGACAAACAGTCTTCAGAAAAAAAGTGTATTTTAATAGTCTAAATAACTTTGTAAAACATTTCAAAGTAATAAAACGCAATAAATATAATTGAAATCTCAAACCTTATTTTTCGCTTTGCATTTTGTTTGCCAACCAGTGAGAGGTAGATAGTTACTATATTCAGCAAGTTGCTAGTATGTTCTATAACATTCCTGAAGAAAAAAAAAAATTTTTTTTGGCGCAAAACACAAAACAATTTATGTGCAGCGACTACTTAACTTGGAAATACTTGCGACATATCCAAAGCTGTTTTTAACTCGCAACATTGATACTCCTCATCTTATTGCAATATAAATGCTCCGCTAAAAGTTTGTTTCGAAAATATTGCAAATCGATTAGTTATTAACGCTCAAAACCAATCATTTTTTCGTGACGTTCGCATTTTTTTATTTTTTGGAATTATCCCCCATACTATCTACCTACCTGTGAGATGTAGTTCTACATCAAAAACGTAACAGAAATGAAAAAAAATGGTAATGAAGAAAATGAGTTAGAAAAGAGGGAAAACGAGGCAAAAAACGAGGACACTTTACAGTAAAAGATGAATAACAGTAGAGATAAAAAGAAAAACGAGAGAATAAAAAGAAAAAGTATAAATAAAATGAGAAGCGAGGGTAAATACAAATACGGGAGCAAGAAAATGGAGAAACAAGAACAGAACAAGAGGATAAACGAGTTAGAAAAAGGAAAAAAGGAGAAAAAATAAATGAAAATAAAAGACAAAAGGGCTGAAACAGGCAAGAAAAACAGAACTTGACAAAGAAGAAGGAAACGCAGAACACATAAGATAGAAAAGGAGTTGAAAAGTGAAAAGAGACGAAAAGCGGGTCCGAAAGGAAACAAAAAAATCGGACAGGAAAAGAGGAAAAACGTAAAAAATAGACAAAAAAAACCGGAACAGAGGTAAATTAAGACACAGGAAAAGGGGCAACATGAAGAATAAAAAGAACAGGATAGGAAATGGAAAAATTAGAAACAGCAGAAAATGGCAAAACGAGAAGAAAGCGAGGGAAACAATGGTTAGAAAATAAGAGGAATTAACAGAAAAAAGAAGAAAAAAGTCAAACGCGATGTAAAGGTTTATAAGTCGGGGCAAATAATGGAAAAATGAGAATGGAGTAAAAAAGAAGAAAAACACGAAAAAATGATAAACAAAGTAAACCAAGAAAATTGGAACAAACTGGACAGAAATAGAGAAAAACGGGATAGAAAACGTAGAAAAGTAAAGGAGAATACGGGTGTAGTAAAATAAAACGGTGAAACAAGAACAGAAAAAGAGGAAAAATGAGACAGAAAATGAAGAGAAAAAATGAAAACGGAGAGCAAAGCAGAACGTGACATAAAAGGATAAAAAGCAGGATATAAAAAAGGGAGACGAAAGCTAAAAACGGCTAAAACGCGAAAAAAGGCAAAACACTGGATTGAAAGGAAGGAAAAAGTCGCAACGGAACTTAATTTTGACAATATTTGACAAAAATTGAAACAAAAATGGAACGAGGGTAGACAAAAAACAAAAGAGAGGAAAATCAGGACGCAGAAAAAGGGCTATCTATAGGAATAAAAAAGAGAAAACAGCGGAGAAAAAGGAAAAACGACAAATAAAAAGAGGAAAGTCGCGACAAGAAAGGGAACAACAGAAAACAAGAGAAATCGCAAAAGAAAAGAAGAATAGCGATATAGAAACGAGAAACAGAAGAAGACAAGTAAGAGCAAAAACCAAGAAAGGAGAAAAAAAGAAAAAAAAAGTAGAAAAACGTGTGATAGAATAATACCAATTTAAAACCAATTTATGTCCAAATCCAATCCAATTTTACGTTCCATTTCGAGCTGAATTCCAATATTATTGCTTTTATAAATCCGATTTCATGTCTAATTACAAGTTAAACTTCCAGTCCAAGTTACTCCAAATTTAAATCCAATTTTCAGTTCAATTTGTAATTATTTCACCGAGCATTACTTGTTGGAAAGATTTAGCCTGCGTTAGTACACAGGAATGTTGATTGTCCAGCCTGGATGTTGAAGTAATACTTTGTAGCCTTTGATAAATGACAAAAGTTACGAAAGTGTACCCAAAACCTTCGATGCCATTCTAGGAAGCGTCAAAAAATTAAACTCACGAATATTCATCAGTCATGTGACTTATTTATAATTTCGCGTTGGCACCGAATGTGGATTGCATTTTGCACAAAATAGAAGAAAATTTTACGAACTACGTCGGTAAGGTCTTGTGTTGTGTTGAAGACAACGGCTAAGCTAAGGCACTCAGGACGGAGGTGTTGAAAATTGGTATTGGTGGTGGCCCCTATGTAATTTGAATGTCAAGTCAGATTTCAAGTCTAATTTCGACTTTAATTTGTAGTCCAGTTCCAATTCTAATTTCTAGTTCAATTTCAACTCTGATTAAATCCAATTGCACCCGACAGCCCGGAAGTCTTCGATCTAATCGGCCGGTATTTCTGTGATAAGTAATAACAGACCATCCTAGGATTGCCGTCCGTTTTGCCAGGGAAAAACATTGTTCTGAAAGGTCGAGTGCTTCACCTTTCGTTTATGTCTGGGCACGTTAGAGTCAATGCTCTGAAATCTCTGAAATCTGAAATCTCTGAAATCTGTTGAGAATTGACTGAATTATAAGCGTGAAAACAAGATCCCACTTTAATGACGTCTTTTCCAACCAATCACAAGGTGAGCATTCCTAGTGTATGGACAATGCTTTATTATTTTTAATTTTTCTATAGTGTGCACTGAAAAATAAATACTTTTCAAGAAGACGTAATCCTACGTCGACAAGGTGTGAACAAAGTTGGCCAGGTTCGTCGCTGCTGCTGGAATAGAAATTCTTTCTGTCATCATCGCTAGTAGTGTTCGATCTTTTTTACAGTAGCATAATTCACGGCGTGACTCGCGGGCAAGGAGTGCTGCGGGCTGTGACCATGGTTCGTTGACCGTCAAAACGTATCCAATGGCAACGTGGAAAAAGAAATGGCTGTCTGTCATTACGGGGTAATTCATATCAATTAAACCACGTATCAGGGTGGGGATAATTTATTTCGCGGTTTGTTTTGCAACGTGTACGTCCCGTCAATGGGAGTGAACCGAATGGGTCGATGCATCGACATGTGCGTGATTGATTCGTACTATGATACACAAATAGAGAGGATCGAAAACAGAAAAAAACCGTTCGATTCGATAACGCTCTGGCTGGCTGGCTGGCGGGCTGGCCGGTCGAACTGAAGTGATCCACCCGAGCGAGGCTAACTTGCCTCCCAGCGAACGGTATCGTCCGACGGATAGTCATCATATCTGCTCGCGGCCAGCTTTGGTTCGAACCGAACTGGAACTGGAATCGTTGCGGCGAACCTTATCGGAATTACTAGTTGATACGAGAGCCGTTTTTGGTCGGAGCCTTTTGTTTTCAACTATGTTCACTAGGTACTTAGATGGTTTTGTAACCTACTTTAGCTGGTACTCATTCTCGTTGGTCTCGTTTATGGTTTAGCAAATTGTTTTACGGAAAATAAGAGCTAGGAATCGTCTCGAGCGGGCACGGAAATAGGAACTCACGACATATCGCACAGTTTAATGCCTCAATGTTGTTTTATTATTGTTTTCAACGGTAGTCTGTCTGTACACGTCTGTACGGCGTGACTCATTTATCGGATTTTTATCGGGTGCCCAATCCAATCATCGTCGATAAAACAGCTGTGCTCAGCTCAGAGGCCCTTTCGATCTAAGTAGGTCACGACCGGCAGGCAACAGATCTAGCAGGCCGAACATAAAGCGTGGAAAATCGCGTCTCTTACTTAGCACTTCGTTCTGTAAAAGGCTGTTACTTAAATACATGAAGAGATAGCTCGTTCATTCGGTGCGCTACAGATAAATCAACCGTGGTTCTACGGTCGCAGGGGCTAGGAAGCACAAGCAGAAAGAAAGCAGGCAGTATTGTTGAAATGGGACTTTCCCGACCATGAAATGCTGGGAAACAACACAATGGCGCAGTCGCACAAGACACTTTTGGCCCCTTGGTCGGGTGATTCTGAGCCATCGTCTATCATCGTTTGGGCAGCTGGGAAGCAATTTGCAAGCACCTTCCGGTGTAAAAGAAAAAAGCTTCCCCTTCACTTGTTTGAAGTGGGTCGCGAACGGAGTTGCTTTGCGAATTCAGCAAAACAAGACCGCATGGCGATACAGTTAATCGGCATTAACACCGTCAAGACAGTGGGAAAGAATCAGATGGTTTTACATGAAGATTCTTGTTCACCATCAACATAATGTACACAGGAATAAACGATAAATTATCGGCAAACAAATCTTGATGAGAATTCTGTTTCGTGCCAAACAAACTACCCTCTGAAATCTCAGCAATCCGTGAATCGTTTCACGTCTCGTTGCTGCTGTTTTAGGTTGTTGTTTCTTTTCGTGTGTGCTTCTTTCCTTGTCATGTTTTGGAATTGACGTCTCCTCTGCTGTGCTGCTGTGTTGCATAATTGGAATGGCAAGACGGGGCGGTGAAAGCAACATAACAAACGTGTTATCTCCGTTTGTCTGGCTGGCAGCCAACGGCTGCTGGAGGATGCCATGTTTGGACTGGGAATGGAACGACGCCACCCAACTTTACGTCTAATCGGTTTCGCGGCAACAACCGTGCGGTTTGATTATAGGATTTTTTACGGTCCACTTATGCACGCCTACTTTCGGGCGTCTGGGCTATGGGAACCTAAGGCAGCAGCCTACTATGCTGTACTAGAGGAGCCATCGGGCTGTTAGGGCAGCATGATTTGCGAGATTAGTAGTAATCTGTGTTTATCACTCAGAAGCCAGATGGGATTCCGATCCAGGGCATGACCCCACCCAGGTTAGATTTGTGTCGAGCGATGAACGTTTAATTCTTCGTAACCCACTTTCGATTGCCGGTGGCTTTTCAGGAGAAAAATGAAGACGATGAAGCAATCTTATCGTGCTATTCAGGCATTGATTGGTTCGATTACTTTCTTTTATCATGAGAAAATTCGAAAACGTTTGTGTGGAAAGTAAATAGAGAAATTTTAAATTTAATAGCTCTGATTGATTGGTAGAAAGTCTTGTTCTATATTTCAGTTGTGTTGATAAAAAGTTTTTATTGCAAAAAAAGCATTAAACGCAAATATAAATATGAATAATACATAAAATATGAAAGATTCGGTTTACTTTCAGTACATCAACCTATACAAGCCTTCCTTTGCTAACTACGCCACGTTTGTTTGTTTAACGTAAGTCAATTACGAAAAAGAACAGCGATATGTCACTAAAAGATTGCGTAAAAATTAGAAATTTTATCAACCGCAATCGTGAATTCATTAAAGAATATTTTCAATCTTTCAGTCTTCAATCGTTTAGTTCTACTTAATTATTGATATTTCCAGGTAAATCCGCCGAGAACTATTAGTTGAGTTTTCTCATTTTTCTACTCCAAAACGCCTAACTTTCACGAGATATAAAGCACTCTTTGAATAAATCGGAGTCGTTCAGTGATAAAATACACCTAAAACTAAAATGCAAAGTAAGTTTTATCCCAATTGTAACTGCAATCAGTGGCAGTGGAATTTTTTACCATTATACCTAACGACGGGTGCTGGATGCTGGTGTCATTTTGTTGAAGCTACAAATGCAATAACGTTTAGACGGAATTCAATTCCATTTACTTTATCATCTTTTGGCTTTACGCCAAGGTTTGCGATAAAAAATACTGTGTAACATTAATTTCATTTTACTCACTACCTGTCACTTCTGTTCCTGTACCAAAACTGCTGGTTTCGCAAACTGTTTCGCGAGACTAGCTAGCTTTCGTACTGGTTCTGTTGTGTCCATTCTTTAAAGCCATCGTAGGATGAACGAACTGACTGCGAGTCTGCAAGCCGCGACGACTCTTTTATAGCCTCTTTTGTAGCTTTCTGCAAGCCAAATCCTGAGGTGGAGAGAGCAAGTTTTGCTGCTACCGATGCTGCTGTTGGTGCTTAGTTCAGAGCCGCCAGGTCTTGTATATCTTTTTGTCGTCCGTGCTTGGGGAGCTGAGCAACAGTGAAAGCAAGAATAGAAAGAAACTAGTTTTGCTTTTTATATACACGGTCTTAGGTAATTCGGTGCAAATTTTTTAGGGGATGATAGATGACATGTTTGACGAAAAAAATCTCTCAATTCGGTTACTTCCATTCATTTATTCGTCACTTATTCAAAAATTCACTGGACACAGTGATGAATACCAATCATAGTAATCTTTATCTATCTACTAACTGACCCGACAAACTTCGTATTGCCACAAATTAACCTGTGTTGTACGTAAATCATGAATCTCGGAAGTTTCTGAGGAGTTCAACCTTAGATGATTCATTTTGGCAGTTACGTAACTATGAAAGCATCCCAGGTAACCAATAAGCATCACTAATGCTATTCAAATGCAGGCCAATAAGCATTTAAGTCGCCTAAAATGCTACTTAAATGCTATTTTGGCAAAATATACAGCTACTTTGAGAATATGAATACAATTTTGGATGCCAATTTACAACACCTATGCAGTCAAAAAGCTAATATACAACAACGTGCAGTATAAAATGGCAGATATGCTGATTTGCTGCTTTGTTAATGCTTATTAGTTACCAGGAATGGGTAGTTTAATATACAAATTTGCAATTTTTCCTCACAGTAAAGTAGAAGTAGAAATAGAAGTTTTTTGTGGAGAGTACCATTTCGCGATCCTCTCCTTACTCGCTGTCGCTTGTTCCAGGAAAACCAGCACCAGGTAGACCTAGGAAAATAAATAAACCTAGACAGTACCGATTTCTGCAGGGAGTGGCCTCCCCCCGTATGAGAGTCCATATCCCCCTACCACAGGGGTGAGAGGTCTCTCACTATCATAAAATAAATTCAAGACTCCAAAATCTCCCACATGCCAAATTTGGTTCCATTTGCTTAAATAGATCTCAAGTTATAAGGAAATTTGAATTTCATTTCTATGGGAGCCCCCCTCCTAAACAGGGGAGGGGTCCTAATTCATCATAGAAAAAAATTTTGCTTCCAAAAACACCCACATGCCAAATTTGGTTCCATTTGCTCGATTAGTTCTCGAGTTATTTGTATTTCATTTGTATGGGAGCCCCCCCCTCTTAGTGGGGGGAGGGGTCTTTTACCATTATTAAAACCTTCCCTGGCCCCAAAAACCTCTACATGCAAATTTTCACGCCGATTGGTTCAGTAGTTTTTGATTTTATAAGAAACATCCGGACAGACAGACAGGCAGGCAGACAGAAATCCTTTTTTATATATAAGACTAGCTGACCCGACAAACTTCGTATTGCCACAAATTAACCTGTGTTGTACATAAATCATGAATCTCGGATGAATCTAGTCACTTCTCGAGTTTTGCAAGCCCCCCAGTGGGCGGCGCTTCCGACGGCGGGTCACCGGCAACACTCGCGACCGGCTCGTCCTGAATGCTCTAGTGTTACTATAGATAGTTTTTGTGGTCTTGTTATTGATTAATGTTTTATGGAAGAGTCTCGAATTTCTCGAGTTTGATTAGTTTTTGAGTTTCGCAAAAATTTCTGTTTTATTTGTATGAGAGTCCATATCCCCCTACCACAGGGGTGAGAGGTCTCTAACTATCATAAAATAAATTCAAGACTCAAAAATCTCCTACGTGCTAAATTTGGTTCCATTTGCTTGATTAGTACTCAAATTATAAGGAAATTTGTATTTCATTTGTATGGGAGCCCACCCTCTTAAAAGGGAAAGGGGTCGTAATACACCACAGAAAAAAAATTCTGCCATCTAAAACTCTCACATGTCAAATATGGTTCCATTTGCTTGATTAGTTCTCGAATTATGAAGAAATTTGTATTTCATTTGTGTAGAAGCCCCCCCTCTTGAAGTGTGGAAGGATCCTAATTCACCGTAGAAAATATTTTTGCCCCAAAAACCTCCACATGCCGAATTTGGTTCTATTTGCTTGATTAGTTCTCGAGTTATGGGGAAATTTGTATTGCATTTGTATTGGAGCCCTCCCTCCTAATGTGGGAAGAGGTCCTAATTCATCACAGAAAAAATTCTCCAAAAACACCTACACGCCAAATTTGGTTCCATTTGCTGGATTAGTTCTCGAGTTATGAGGAAATTTGTATTTCGTTTGTATAGGACCCCCCCTCCTAAAGTGGGGAGGGGTCCCAATTCATCATTGAAAAAAAAAAATTGTCTCCAAAAACACACACATGCCAAATTTGGTTCAATTCGCTTGATTAGTTCTCGAGTTATGAGGAAATTTGTATTTCATTTGTACAGGAGCCCCTCCTCTTAAAGTGAGGAGGGGTCCTAATTCACCATAGAAAATTTTCTTGCTCTCGAAAACCTTCACATGCCAAATTTGGTTGCATTTGCTTGATTAGTTCTCGAGTTATGAGGAAATTTGTATGGAAGTCCCCCCTCTTAAAGGGGAGAGGAGTTATAATTCCTCTTATAAAGAGGGGAGGGGTCTCAATTCACCATAGAATAAATTCTTGTCACCAAAAAAAACACCCACATGCCAAATGTTGTTCTATTTGCTTGATTAGTTCTCGAGTTAGGAGGAAATTTGTATTTCATTTGTACAGGAGCCCCCCCTCTTAGAGTGGGGAGGGGTCCTAATTCACCGTAGAAAATTTTCTTGCCCTCGAAAACCTTCACATGCCAAAGTTGGTTCCATTTGCTTGATTAGTTCTCGAGTTATGAGGAAATTTGTATGGAAGCCCCCCCTCTTAAAGGGGAGAGGAGTTACAATTCCCCTTATAAAGAGGGAGGGGTCTCAATTTACCATAGAATAAATTCTTGTCACCGAAAACACCCACATGCCAAATTTGGTTCTATTTGCTTGATTAGTTCTCGAGTTATGAGGAAATTTGTATTTCATTTGTATAGGAGCCCCCCCCCCTCCTAAAGTGGGGAGAGGTTCTTATTCATCATAGAAAAATTTCTGGCCTCCAAAAACACCTACATGCCAAATTTGGTTCCATTTGCTGGATTAGCTCTCGAGTTATAAGGAAATTTGTATTTCGTTTGTATAGGAGCCCCCCCCCACTTAAAGTGGGGAGGGGTCCCAATTCATCATAGAAAAAAATTTTGTCTCCAAAAACACACACATGCCAAATTTGGTTGCATTTGCTTGATTAGTTCTCGAGTTATGAGGAAATGTGTATTTCATTTGTACAGGAGCCCCCCCTCTTAAAGTGAGGAGGGGTCCTAATTCAACATAGAAAATTTTCTTGCCCTCGAAAACTTTCACATGCCAAATTTGGTTCCATTTGCTTGATTAGTTCTCGAGTTATGAGGAAATTTGTATTTCGTTTGTATAGGAGCCCCCCTGTTAAAGTGGAGAGGAGTCATAATTCCCCTTCTAAAGATGGGAGGGGTCTCAATTTACCATGGAATAAATTCTTGTCACCAAAAACACCCACATGCCAAATTTTGTTCTATTTGCTTGATTAGTTCTCGAGTTATGTAGAAATTTGTGTTTCATTTGTATGGGAGTCCCCCTCTTAGTGGGGGTAGGGGTCTCTAACCATCATTAAAACTTTCCCTGGCCCCAAAAACCTCTACATGCAAATTTTCACGCCGATTGGTTCAGTAGTTTTTGATTCTATAAGAAACATCCCGACAGACAGACAGACAGAAATCCATTTTTATATATAAGATATACACATATAATAGGCTTGTCTGTAGCCAAAGCTGGGTCTCTGACAGAACATCAAAGAAGCTTATAGGTAACTAAAACAGTTCCGTTATGCGTCATGCTTTCGTAGCAATGCGTTCTATTCTCAGTCACCTGCTAAACTGCTCGATTGCTGAACTGCTCGACTAGATTGCTCCACTGGACTAGTCGACTCAACTGATCGACTCATTTGCTCGACTTGCTACTCGACTCGATTGTTCGATTTGACTTGACAGCTCGACTGAACTGGTCGATTGAACTGTTTGACTGGACTATTACACTTTACTGCTTGATTAAACTGCTCGACTGGACTATGATGCCAAACGTTAGTAAAGATCCATAAACGTCGATTTGCAAAACTGAAATTTTCACCGAACGCTCGGCTGTCCAAATCTCAGCAAATTTTGCTGAGTTTTTAAGTGTGTGGCAAATAGAATAAACATTTATATTTCCCGGATCATAAGATTCGGGCTCAACTAGTAATAATAATAATTAGAACAAAAAAACACAATTACTTTAAACACATAGAAACACATAACTGTTGTTTGTGGGAGAGTCGTCTTTTAAAAGTATGGGATGGAGATGCTGAAATCGAATAATTCGTAGACTGTGTTGAACTGGGCTGCCATGTCCCTTGGTAGGTTAAACAGACCGTAGTTGACTCTTCTTGCCTCGAGATGGAAGAAGTTTCTCGTTCGTAGAGCTCGTTCTGGGGCGTAGAGCTATTAAGCTGTTAGGCTTAAAGTAGGGCAATCAATTTGTCCATTCAAGAGCTTAGCAACGAGGAAAACTTCGAAACATTTCGAGCGATTCGAGTAACAATAGTTGACACCGTGCATCATGCGAAGAGCGTAACGTATTAACATTTTTTGCACCGACTTAATCCTTGCAATCCAGCTCGTTAGGCATCAGACTACTTAGCAGAAAATATTGAGGAAGTATTGAAGTATTGAACGTACTAAGGTCCAGTAGAGTGAACGGAGACAGTGAAGATCGTTGAACTCATCAGCAGTTTTAAACATAAAATCAAGTTGCCTCTTAGCTCTCGAGACAGTCTCCTCAAGATGCAAGCGAAAGGTAAGCGCACAATCGAGATTTACGCCTAAGTCACGAACGTGGTACACTCGTTACAGTGCATGTCCCAAAATGCAGTAATTGAAAATAATCTAGCTCTGATTGCGGTGGAACGCGATTACGTTTCATTTGAGGACACTAATTGTCAGAAAATTTTTCGTACACCAGCTTTCCGATGACTCGATCATTTGTTGTAGTCTCAAATAATCTATTTTAACGCCGTCAGCATAAAACAAGCGACACATAGTCGGTAGGACTATCGAGAGCTCGTTAATGAATGATGTAGAAGGCGCTGGTCCCAAATTGCTTCCTTGAGAAACTCCCGATAGATTGTAAAACAATTCTGATTCTTCCAGACCGATTGTGACGCTTAAACTACAGCCGGTAATGTAAGACCTCATCCATCTTGTGAATGCAGAAGCAATACCAAGCTTCTCCATCCATTCATCAACAGGTCGAATGCGGCTTTTAAATCGGTAGGGGCAATAGGGGCACAGTGGGCGCCTTAATTTGATAACTGATTTAAGCATCCAAAATGACTGAATTTTTAAAGTATGGTCAATGCAAAACATGAATTTAGTAGCGATTAACTGTTTGTAAGTTACAAAATAACTATGAACTCATGAAAATTGTAAGTTAAAGTCATGTTTCAAAAACTACCAAAAAGGAGGTGTGTGGGGCATAATGAGCACTCTTATAAACACTTATCTAGGAGGTGTATACAAGTACAACAAGCACATAAACACATATCACACATTATTGACCGCTGAACCCGGCTGAAGCCTTGCAATCGAGTCGCAGAGGTTGCGCAAGGAAAGCTCCGGATGACGGTTTCGGAAACCGCGCAGCCAATCCCAACCAGCTAGCTGTATTTGGATGTTGAAGACATGGCTTTTTCTATTGTTCTCCCCCAGCTAATATGCAAGGCTTCTGATTTCACGGGTAGTAATACCGTAGCATCGAACCTTCATTTCCAAAATATGGTTCACTAGCACTTGTTCTTCAGCAGGAGTGTAAACGGTCTTAAAAGAATCGATTTGGAACACCTCCGGCCTCGATATTGCAGCTTCGTATCCCTTCACATACGGGGATAGCATCTACCGTGGAATTCCGTGGTGCTTCGCGGATTGTTTCATGGGTGTTCCGGCTCACCTTACAGTGGTCAAGACGGCTTCCAGGGCCCTTTTTGGCCAAGTCTGTCTTCCGGATTTTCTTTTATGTGTACACACCATCACTTTAAACAAGCACTGACGAGATGAACAAGAAAATTGACAGGCCTACTGTGATAAATTTGAGTTTAGTTTATTGGACATAATGTGCTCATTTCGCCCCACATAGAAGTGCTCATCTCGCCCCTAGTCAATTAGTTAAACTAAAAACGGATTCTTACACTAATTATAGTAAAAAATCGAAACTTCAACGAACTTGTATACATCATGTTGCAGTGTGCACATAATTGATTAAAATGTTTAAACGATTGTAAAATCTTATTTGGTAGTGCTCCAAAATTATATGTTTTTCGTCGTTTGAGAACCACATTAAGTTTTTTAATATATCTCCGTGTTCCGTGGAGAGATCACTTTTGTTTTGAAAAATGGATACTGTAGTACCTACAGTAGTGTATCGCGTATCACATTTTATTACAAATTGCGTACTTTCATAGAAAAGAGGGGTGCCCATTTCGCCCCATGTGCTCATTATGCCCCTAATCCCCCTATATATTGCGTCTACTTGCGCGCCTTCTTCTAGGCTATTTAAATAGAATGAAACAAATTGCATAAGTTTCGTGAAAGATCTTTTGAATTGACCCGAATGACTCTAAAAGGTCCTTAATAAAACTATCATCATCATCATCAGATGATGAAAATGGCCTATTTTGTGTTCCGATGGAACCAATAACGGATGTTCCGGAGTGTGGGACATAAACCAGTGCTCTACAGGATATTGCAAGATTCATTCTTATTGACCACAAATGAAATGCATAACTTTTGCGCACTCTGTTAAGCAGATTTCTAGTTTTATTTCATCTGCTACCTACTTATTACGTCCCACAAAAAAAAAATCACTGCGATCTGGAATATATCCGAGGAAATGGAACCATATTTTATCAACTTGTTTTTTCATTGAAGGCGAATGGCGAAAGGCAAATGTGGTTCTTTTAGGACTGACTGGGAAATCGAATGAATCGAATCTGTGGAGATAGAGTCAAAAGTACAACTGAAAGTACCTTCACTTTTGATGTCGGGGACGTAAAGGTTAAAATCTGGTACATTACCTGTCTCTTGAACATTCACTTGGGTGGTCAACTCCAAATCCAACATTAATCAATATCAGTTTAGACAATATTTAAACAAAATTATACCCAACAAAAAGTATCAGAGCTTCGATAGCTGGTACGACCGAAAGCAGAACAAATAAATTCAAAACGGCTGGCACCTGCATTCGATATCTGGGAACACAGTGACGTACAAAATGATGATCAAAGTAGGTTTTTGAATTTCGCCTATTTGACCAGCCACGATACCGAAGATGTCATTTCTGGAAACTGCTTACCGGTCAGTTCAAACGCCAAGTTCATCTTCGGAACTATTCTCACTACCGTAAAATTTCAGATAGTCTAGTACAGACTCTTGACGTAGGACTACGTCTTTTAGGAAGGTAGCTGGTATAGGGTGTCATTCCAAAAGATCTTTCTCGAAAAGCGGTCAGGCAGGTTGTGAACGCTAATAGCTTAGTGGTTTCCCGATCGATTTTCAATATTCTTACACCAATCGATTGGAAAATCTTCTAAGAATTGGCCCAAATGAAGAAAAGTATGGATTCTTGATGTTAAACTATTGAAAAATTGAAAATAATGAACCTATGTTTTACCAGAATTCTCGCTTCGTGATTAGTTGTTGGAAATAACATCAGCAAATGAAAATTCAGTCAATTTTCAATAGATTTCCAAGATATTCACACCAATTGATCGGAAAATCGATTCGGAAAATATTGAAAACATAGAAAACTATTGATTTTCAATGCGCCTCATTGAAAAATTGAATTATTTTCATAGTTTTGCCTTCCTTCGTCAGTGCTTCCCTAGCACGGATGACAGAAATCTATACGATATGAGCCAAGGGTTAAGCTTCCTTATGATTGTATTTAATTTACGCCCTATAGAATCCTATCGAAAATTGTTGAGCTTCAGCTGTTGCTGCTTCCCCGGATAAGGCAACGAAGACATCCAAATTCATCAAGCGAGACGGCAATAAACCGAAGAATTTATTGCCAATCAATTGATGGATATAACTCCAAAATCGGTTGAGGATTGAACGTATACAATGTTACTACTAGGATAAACGTTGCGTATGTAGGTTGTATACATGAAGAATCGTATTATTACATACATGGATACATCCTACTTTCGCTACAAAGAGACTTACGTAGTTCTACGTCACCTATGCGGTCGTGTGTTGTGCAAAACCCCTCTGATTTTTAACGACAAGGTCGTCAGAGTACATTTATGGCAGTCAGCATGGCACCGAATATCACCCTTCCCCTCCCTCCTTCAGTGTACCAACATGCATCACAAAAATGTAAAATTAGTTCAACTAACCTACTAACCGTAATAAGATCTTGCAACTCGAAACACTAAACATTGCATTCTGTAAGTTCTATTACTTTTTCGGTCATTAATTACACTAGATACTGAGATTTCTGCCCAATTATACGTCGTCACAATATTTTTACTTTTTCGCCGTCGATTTTTCATTAATTTTTTTCAGCCGTTCCATTTGTCACATCACTCGCGGAACTCAACTTGAGGTAAAACTTTAATTTACCACCTGGACAGTTATTTAGTAAGATATTACAATGATTTTGCCCAAACTGTTCACTTGAATTGATAGGACAAACTATATATGGAGGGATGCCAACGTAAACATTTGAGCATGAAATTGGCCAATAATTTTCGCTATTGAATTAAGGGTCCTAGAGTGTCGATAATATACTTATAAAATTTTTAATAATAAAATTCACCTTAAACAACATTTTATGTGATAGAATTGCTGTCGGAGAACAGTAAAAATAAATACGCGATTCTACGTTTCGTAATTGTTCATAACAGATTATTACCTACTACTACTATTAGCAACTCTGGTTTCCTCTGGAAAAGTGCCATAGCATTAACAAAACGATGGCGGCAACAAGTACTGAAATCAGTAAAAAAGTAGCTGGACTCTGACGACCTTCACCTTAAACAGTTGAATTAAACGAGAACGTGGTCTTAAAAACACTGACGAGTCATTGGAGCCGTAAGTGGATCAAGGCATGACTCTCATAATTAGAGAAAAGTTTTTCGCAGCTGCACGTTTTTGCAATGTGACTGACTTCTATTTACGGGAAGTTTAGAGGTGATAAATTAATAACTATGGCAAATTACCGGACATTTACTGTAGCAAACACTTCGAAGGGCACTCGTATAAAACACTTATTGTTTTACATAAAATACAAACAAACAATCAAAACACTGTAAAAATGTAGCCTTTCCGCATGAAATGAAATTTCGACTTTGAGTTGATTGAAACCTCCCAAATTCACTTTCTTGTTGACTTGTTACTATAGGCAACCGCCGGCGCCGCTCCGTTTTGTTGATGTTTGCTTGCGAGCTGCTGCCGTCACTTAATAGCTTTGCATTGTTGGCTTTGATCTTTTTCATTCGCAAATTATAATTTATATTTATAAAGCTTTCCAAATCTCCTCCAAAATTACTCCAAAATGTTGATCAATTTTGCAGCAAAAAGTGCATGAGAAAATTGACAAAAACATAACTGGAAGCATGGAAAATGAGGCACTAGATTTCTTTTGTTCCACCTGACATATGAAAATTATTTTTACACGAACTGAATAACTTTGCAACGGCGATTTTAATTTCTATTTGCTGAAAATGACGTAAATTAACTGCTTTAAATTCACTCATTAAAACTGCAAAGTTATAGGCACACGAACGCTACTAATAGAGTCACCGACAATAAGATCAAAACGAACAATAGAAAGGCCAATTAGGGCACTGATGGCAACCCATTACGGCTTCATTGCCTTATTTGGCGCCAGAGTTCATTGTCCACGCTCGTTTCAATTTCAGCAGCGCTACATCCGCTGTCCATACTGTTTCACTGATCGATTGTTTTTTTCTTTCTCTCTCTCCCATTAACTATTCCAGTGATGAAGTACAAAACGCTGCTGCTGCTTTGCAGCCTGTGGCTAATCGGGCCGGCATGGGCCGTTCCGAATCGAGAACCAATCTACAATCGGGCCCAACACAATCCACTGGAGGTAACGGAGGAGTTGATCCAAACCACGAACGCCCTACCGCTGACAGAAGAAGATCATCACACGACAGTCGGTCCGAGCAGTCCTGCGTCATCTACGGCAGCTCCATCGGCATCCTCTCCGATGACAACAACAACAACCCCGCCGAGCCCGGCAGCTCCGTCGACGTTGACGTCATCGCAGGAAGAAAATGGCAGGTACTCTAGACAATTTCACGACGTTCTGTCCAGTGAAAGTTTAATTCAAAATTTCCTAATCAAAAACTTGGCTAATTTTCAACACGAATCCGTTGGCGCCTTTCACCAGGTGCTTCCTTCCCTTGCCGAAGAACCGAACACTCTACGGTCGGTTTCGCTGCCGCCTGCCGTGCACGTAAGCTCCAACTGGGATCCACCGGAAAAGGTTAGCCGTCCACCGTCGTACCATTTCACGCGCAAGAAACCGGTGATCCACAAAATCATCACCAAGTGGACGGACAAACCGCAGGAAGTTTTCAATGTAGACTTTGCCGGGCAGCATGGGCTCGTTACGCCCAGCCATTCGTTGCCAAACTTTGGTTCTACGAGTAAAATCTATTTTTATCCGTCGTCCACCGCCAGACCGGTGATTATTGTTGCTGAACCAACTCCTTCGGCCGTGTATCATCATCCGGTGATCAATAATCAGCTAGAATTGCAGTCGGTGGAGAATGTTTACACTCCCGAACCGGTACGGGATGTCTATCCAGAACCACCGAGGTTGGTTGTGAAGAAAAAGCGTAAAAAGAATAAGAACAAACACAAGAAGCCCCCTGTTGTGAAACAACCGGAGGAAGTGAGTGATCCGGATCGTCCCGATCCGGTGTACTGGGATCAGGTGGAGCAAATCCAGCCGACTGGCTGGCAGCAGCCAGCATCACAGTCACCACAGTCAGATCAACAGTACGGAGATCCTTACGACGATCAGGGTACCCTGAAAGACCAAGCAATTACTGATGGAAGTGTTGAGTGTACCGGAGTACGTGTTACGGTCAACGGGAAAGAAGCTTGTCCAGATATTGAAATTACGATAAGCCAAAAACTAAGCGATGAAGGGATCAAGAATAGTGCGCTACTTGTGCCTCCGCCGATAATTCCGCCAGTGGTGCCGCCAGCTGCTGATCCGGTAGCAGCAGCGGCTGCTGCTCCCGTTGCCAACGATGCAACGTTATTCGCAGCACCTGCGGAATCCCTTTCGGCCATTCCAGCGGTTCCTCCAGTATTCCCGGCGGCACCGATATCCTCCTTTATTTCCAACCCTTTGGGAAGTCTTATGAACAACGTCCCCCAGCCAGTGCGAACAAGCCCGAATGCGGGCGGAAATAAAAAGCACAAAAACAAACATCAAACCGAAAGCTCTAACTCCTTGATACCGGACACCTTCAGCACGATGGTCGGTATGTTAACCGCCCTATCGGCCTGGACACCGATGAAGATCATTCTGATGGGCGTATCGGCACTGCCCATGCTAGCGGTGCTGATGGGTGGCGTCGGTTATGGCATGTACATGTACTCCAAGCTCACACCACCGACAACGATCAAGAACTACAGTACGGTGGTTGTGAAGAAACCGGCTCCGGCAATGCCGTTGCTTCACCGTTGGCACAGACCACCGCCGTCGACGAGTAGCTCGTCCGGATCCGGGTGGTTCGATTTCAGTAGCCTCTGGTCCGGCTTTGGACTGGGCGAAGATCGACGCAGCGTTAGACGGCTTTCCCGACCAACGACGGTCAAACCTCCAACCAGCTCGAAAGCGGGAAAGTGGTCCAGCAGGTTGAGTCCCTATCGGGGGCACACTGCAGCAGCAGCAGCAGCAGTTAAGAACCGATGAATGTGGATTGTGGACTGTGGAAGAAAGATTGCTTGATCGTTTTGAGTGACATTTTGGACAAATTTATCGCTTAGGTAAATTGTGGAATGGTGTCTGTCGGTCGATTGTATACCATTCTCCCGAAAACCATTTCCCAGAAAGCACCATTCTCTAGAAAATTATTCCCCAGATAATAACAATTCTCCGAGAGTATCATTCCTCAGAAAGTCACTATCTAGAATGAACCATTCCCTAGAAAATAATGCCCTAGAAAGAACTAGCGGTTTTAAGATTCTATATCAGCGATTGAAACTATTGAGATTATGACTAGGAAAACGAGTAAACCTAAGACGAGGAGTTTAGGATTAGTAGTAATTTGTGATTTATGAAATGAAGTATTTTGGCCTAGTCGATTGTGTCAATCCATAAATGAGCTCGGACGACTAAGCACGTTCAGAGCAGCTTTACGTACATATTTATTACTTGCTTGTTAGGCGATGACGCTTATAATCTGCCTGGCAACTGGCTAGGCCAGGCTAGACATCAACAAGTCTGAAAAATCCAGACAAATCTGGAAGGTTGGTCTCGTTTTTGTCTTAATTTTTCAGACAGCCTAGCCTTAGAACATTTAATTTCTGCCAGATCTCTCTCGATTGCAGCACCAGCAGTCTTCGAGATCGGGTTTTTCTCTTTGGTTTTCCCTTTAGAACCGACTGCGTTATTGTCGTATCGTAATCAAAGCTCTTAATGGCAATCCCATACAGATTTATGCAGTAAAGATGTTAGTTTGTCACTTGGAACAGCATGTATCGCAGAGAGAATTGCAAGGAATCAAGTGATACCAAGAAAGATATCATTCTTCCATTCAACTCCTTGAAATCAAGGGCACGGAAGTAAGCGTGAACCTTCCGTGCTAAACGCTTCCTTTATTACAATATCTATAACCGTTGGAAGTACCTTGCTAATAAATATTAAGTGCTACTCCCTAACCTCAGGGATGAACTAATGGCATTTAAGCCAAGAGTCATGTTACAAAAGGCCAGGGATATAGCAGCTCATTTCACTTTCTGAAAAGAATTAAAAACACCAACAACCATAAATATTCATCCTTTCTGCTGCGTGGAAATTCACTGGCAAAACTAATTGCGGTGAATTAGTCTCTCCGTATAACAGTTTTACACAAACAAAGCTGGTTGAACTTTGCGTCGATATTCTAGACTGTATGGGCCCTATTATGAAGTTAAGTCGAGCGACTCAACTCGACTCAGTCACTGTCGAGTGCGGACGTTAGGCATGAATACATTGGGAATAATAGCGATAGGTATAATTACAGAGACTATAGATTACAAAGGCGCCGAGACACTCAAAATCCGCTATATTTTGAAACAAAACGGGGAGTACCATCATAAATAAAGGTAACTCTCGTTTTCGTTCAAAATTTAGCGGATTTTGAGTGTCTCGGCACCTCTGTAATCTACAGTCTCTGTAGGCATAATGTGCAGAAGGCAATCTGCCGTTGAACTGCAAGAGGCCCAATCGATTGAGTTTAAAAAAGCATTGCGTATAGAATGAGTCAGATTACTTACGAATGGCCGAATCACGAGTGGCCGAAACTCAAATGGACAAACTAAAAAATGGCATAGTGGGTGTAGCGGCCGAGTCACACATGGCCTAAGCAGACAATATTCACATTTTTTGCTTATTTTTCTAGAAATTGCCCTTGTAATGTCCTATACGCTACTGTTTGTACTACAAATAACTACCATAAAAAATAAGATGCAGCATGTGTCTTGTATTTCTGAAATTATGGTACCAGTGTTATACGAAATACTTTTTTCCATCATTACTTGTTGCCAAATGTTTATGCCAATGTTTTCATGACACATGACGTTATGCAAAAAAGCATTATGCCAAATGACCTTATGTTAAATCAGAGGTCCCTCCCAAGTAACATTGAAAGTTTTATTACGATCTTATGATGGTTTTTGTGAACAAAATTGGTCATAAATATTTTTATGAGTGCAGTAAAACTCTGTTGTCATTGTATTGTGACGGAATTATGCCACAAGGTCGTTATACCAAATGGTCCCTTATGATTATGCCAATGTTTTTATAGCAAACGAGGCTATGACAAACAGCCTTATATTATATGATTTTGTGCTAAATGGGCGGCCCCGGTTTTTCATTGTATTGTGACGGAGCGATGATTGGCTCAAAGGCTAACACCCAGTTAGCTTCGAGGAAGGATGCTGGTCTAACAAGCCAGTTATCGTATGTTCGATTCTCGGTTGGGCGATGCTGCACAATAGATTCAAAAGGATCGTTGCACACTAGCCACCTTATTTGTCCTGTATTCTAACAGCCGGCAGCAAAGTCTGTCGATAAAGAAGGGTCAAGTTTTAGACATTCTGCCCAAGGCTTTGCTTTTCCTAACATCCATTATGCCTATCGTACATTATGCCTAAAGTTTGTATGCCTAACGTCCGTATGCCTAACATTATGCACCTGTCGACTACGGGAGAACGGACAGCATAGCGACTCAATACATTACCAAAATAAAACAAGTCCATTTGCCTGACAGTTGAGTCTATAGCTTTTTACCGGTCGACACATATGTAAAGTGACATCAGAGTAAAGTGACACTCGACGTGACTTACATAATAGGGCCATATCTAGACCAAGCAAGTGACAGCGATAGGAATACGGGCGTAAATTTTCTGTCAATTTAAACGGGAGGAAATCTTGGTTAAGTTATGCACTTTTTCCATTAAAACTGAATGCAAATCGACCTGAGGTAAATTTATGAATTCGCTATAAGCCACAATACAGCGCTTTTAGGCTGTGAAGGTCTGTAATATCTCGTCTAATTTTTGCAATAAATCCTAGCTGGCGAAAGCTAGTTTCGGATCGAGAATTATACCAAAATATTTCAAATTCACCTTCACCCTTTTCAATATCTGATCGACAGTTTTGAAGCCGAAAACTATATGCGTTTTTATTGGAAAGAACGTCATAACCTCGCATCTCGCTGTCCCTCAGGATTTGACCTGCAATATAATATAAAATTTCGCCAACTAACTCGGTCCATGGCTGTGCTTCTCCAATTTCTCGATAATGCATTCATCGGCTTTGAATTTTATCACGATCTTAATCTCGTTATGATCATCGGAATTCCTTCAAAAGTTTAATATTGAGCATTGAATGTGGCCGATTTAGTAGGTATATGATGCCCGAGGACGCTGGAAAGTACTCAAAATAATGTCACAACGAAAAGAGAACAATTTACAGTAGTGTTAGCTGCTTTACAAGCAGCAGAAGGCGTTATTTCGTACTTTTGCGTTGCACGCAATATTCGTATATTCAGCGATGGTATGGTTATAGGCGATCGCACCATTCGCTTCTCTGTTTTCTCATGACAAAATCGTTTGTCGATGCTCGCCGTATATATTAATTTTGCGATTTTTCCAACCACTGCACTGGTAGTATCTTTTGTGCAATGCATCTTGAATGTCAAAATTCTATCGTTTCAAAATTTCTTCGTTCCAATTGTTGGAGTGCAGTTTTGACTCAATTAACGAATTCAGGCTGTTTATGTATATGTTTCAAGTTGGGTTTGTGGTCACCAGGTTGATTGCGTGTACATATACAAGCATAATGAAGGCCTTCAATTTTGTAGGAATTCAGAAAGTGTTGAGCGCGGTAGTGCATGCTGGCATTGGTGATTCGTTGATGAGGTGAATCCATGGATACCCGGAAGAAAGCAATATGTTAGTGTAGAAGGTGCATGTTTCAAACCATATACTGTAACGTCAGATGTACCGCAAGGTAGTCATTTGGGACCACTTCTGTTCATCAATGATGAAATTTTGTCAATTTGTACAAGTTTGTTCATTTGGCGGTTTGGTCCTTAACAATTTAAAGCAAGGTGACTTGATTTTCCTTTCCTTCACCAAATGGACTGCGATGTCGGCAGTCCTTGCTGGAAAAAGAAAAACCAGTTAAAAGCTAGCTGCAGGTTTTCCGAACAATCTGCCCCTCGAAGCAAACGACCTACAAAAGGTCGATGAAAATATTAATGAAATTGATTCTGAGACAGAGAAAACCCGTTTGCCAAAGACATTCTTTGCTTTTTCCTCTGACTTGGACTTTACCATTTCCAGTTCGTCGCCGTCAACGATTACCGTTCGTGAGATACACGCGTTTGTTTCCTTGTTTTCAGTCTGGCGTAGATTGCCTCTGCCGTCGCAAAGTTCCTGGCTATATAATATGAAGGTCATCTGTAAAGCCTGGAAGTTGGCTGCTCCTGGTGAAAATTGTGCCTCTTATTTCGATGCCCGCTCGTCGGACCGCCACCTTAATAGCGAAGTTGAAGAGCATACAGGATAAACCGTCACCTTGTCTCAACTCTCGCCGCATCTTGAAGGGACTCGAGAGTGTCCCCGAGATGCACACGAAATACATCACTCGATCCAATGTAGCTCTGATCAGTCGCGTCAGTTTGTCCGGAAAACCGTATTCGTGCATTATCTGCCATAGCTTGTCTCGATCGACTGTATCGTATGCTGCTTTGAAATCAATAAAGATGTGATGCGTGGGCACGTTGTACTCCCGACATTTTTGCAAGATCTGTCGGATAGTAAAAATTTGGTCCGTAGTTGCGCGAGCCCCCATGAAACTCGGCTGATAATTCCCTACAAAACCTTGTGCTATCGGTGACAGCCGGCGTAACAGGATCTGGGAGAGTACCTTGTAGGCGGCGTTTACCTATCTTCCATGGGCGCTCCTAGGTTAATTTCCGGGTTAATTAGGGTTCTGCGACTTCGGCATTGAGTTGTTCATCGAAGAACTGCTTCCATCTGTCGACCACCTCGCGCTCGTTTGTAATTAGATTCCCTCCCTCGTCCCTACACATGTCAGGTTTCGGTGTGAAGCCCTTCCGAGTTTGGTTCACCTTCTCATAAAACTTGCGCGTGTCATTAGCTCGGAATAGTTGCTCTAATTCTTCACGATCTCTGTCCTCCTTTTGGCGCTTTTTGCTACTCAGGATCGTGGTCAACTGGTTCCTAGCTCGTCGGTATTTGGCCAGGTTCTCTCTAGTGGCAATAGTTAGATAATTTTTTCAAGCATTTTTTTCTTCTCCACCGCTTGTTGGCATTCCCCATCAAACCAATCATTTTGTGTACTCCGAGGCTCAATATGTAGTGCGGTAGCGGCCTCTCCGATGGCCGAGCGTATTTTGCCCCAACCGTCTTCGAAGTTTGAAGCACCTAACTCCTTGCTTGGTGGTTGATTAACGAATGACAATCTTTATTGAACCCTGCTGCAACGTTAAAGAACAAAATTAACTTACAGAGTCCCAAGTTACTGCCTTGCGGTACACTAGATTATTTTGTGAACGAAGACGATACTTTCGAGCCAATTTTTACTTGCAAGACCCTGTCGTGAGCAGTACGCGTGTGATTCTACTTCTTCTTCTTCGGGGTGACTCTTGCCGAATCAAGAATTCGTCTCCACTGTACTAGGTCTTGGACTACTGATCGCTATTTCGTTAAGCACTTTGACACACGCAAGTCGGCTTCAACCTGTTCCAGCCATCTAGCACGTTGTGCCCCTGTATTCTTTTTATTATTCCCCTCTATTCTTGAAGAGAACGAATTTCAGTTCGCAGCCTTTGACTTTGCTTTGTTCATTGCAAAGTTTTTTAATTTAATTAATCGTCGACATAAAGAACATCGTACAGACATAAAACTTTTTCAACTAATTAAATATTACAGATTCTTAGCCTAAATACATTTTTTGTGCAATTTCACTGCACAGTCGTCCGGCATTCTTGCGACGTGGCCGGCCCACCGTAATCTCTCAACTTTCGCCAGGTGTACGATGGGAATCTCTCCAGGTAGTGCCTGCAACTCGTGGTTTATAAGCCTACGCCGCTCCTCACTATCCGTTTGTACTCCGCTAAAAATAGTCCGTAAAACCTCCTGTTCAAATACGTATGCCGTCCGTAAGCAACGTTACTGTCTCAAGTCCGTAGAAGACTACTAGCTTGATTAGCGTTTTATACATCGCCGTCAGCTTTGTGCGGTGGCTTATGCTCAGGGGTCGTACCGTCTTGCGAATGCTCGACTGCTAGCTTGAATGCGTCGTTGAATCACCTTCCAGTTCATCGCCGCCAATAATCACTCTCCGAGGGGAGGCAAAAGTTACTTTCCCTGGATATATTTGGTTTTCGACGTATTGGCTTCTAACTTCCGTTTTTAGTCTGGCGTAGATTGCTTCTGCCATCCCACGGTTGCTAGTAATGCTTATTGTAGCTTTCGACTGAGTATCTTTCCAGAGTTTTTTTTCGGCTTTGCCGTCCGAAACGTCGGAACGTCGGAAGTAGAAGAAAAATGTTCGTTTCCATCAGCAATTGGACTGCAAAGCCGAAAAATGAAATTCTGTTGCTAGTAATGATGTCGGGCTGGTTATTCTTGCTGAAAATCGTTCCTCTCGTTTCGTTGCCCGCTCTCCGGATCACTCCTTCAATAGCGATGTTGAATAACATACAGGACAGCCTATTCCCTTGCTGCAACCTTCTGCGCGGCTCGAAAGAACTCGAGAGTTCCCCCGAAACGCGCACGTAGCACATCACTCGGTCCAGGGTAGCTTTGATCGGTCGCGTCCGTTTGTCCGGAAAACCGTACTCGTGCATTCACTGCCTTAGCTGTTCGCACTCGACTGTATCGTATGCTGCCTTGAAATCCACGACTATATGATACATGGGGACGTTGTACTCCTGACATTTCTGGAGGATTTATTCGGAGATTAAAAATTTCATCCGTAGTAGCACGGGCTCCCATAAAGACCGTCCTTCATAAATTCTTTTGCTATTAGGAATACACGAAACCTTGAAATTATCTAATGAAGTGCCGTTGCAGGCGGTTCTTGGCCACTTTTGTAAGGTTCTGCCAGGAGACGGTCCTTTCCGGTGGCTCTATTATTCTTCACCTGACCGATTTCTCATCGGATCTCTTCGAGCTAGTGCTAGTGTTATAAGAAATACTAATATTCGGCCTAGTGACGCTCGGCTAAATAATCTTTAATAACTTTCTAAGACGTAGTTCATTCTGGGACAAATTGTTCTAGGTAATGGTAAATTTTGGGGAGCGATTTTCTGGCGAATGGGAATAATGACTTTCTGGGGAATGGCTTTTTGGAGGAATGGTATACAATCGTGATAACAGACACACAGTTTTTGTTGTCGGTTGATCGTAGTTGGCTGGCATTGGTGATAGCAGAGAGCAGTCAAAGAAACGTCCAACTAAGGTGACCTATTGTGTGCCTTAAAATTTCAAATACGCTGGAGCAGGTACCAAAAATTTGAAAGAGTTTGTGTGGAATAATAGTTTTTCAATATTTTGTTCCAAAAATATAACACCGTGAAATAAAATACTGAATGGTGGATTGAGATTTTGCGGTTATTTGGATGATCCATGACAGGAAAGCTTACCCAGAACACAGCAGGCGGTGCAGTAAACAGGGAAATCGCACCGTGACGTGACGGTTCGTGACAAAGGAAGGTAAGCTTTCGCCGAATTTAAAACAAAAAAAAAACAAACAAACGAGAAAACATTCGTGTTTGAAGTGCCAAGTTTGCAGGGAATACTTAGAGACTAGCGAAGTGACTTTTACTGTGTAAAAAGCAGTTCTTCGTTTGACAGATGAAATCATGTGCAAAAGTTAAGCACCGTGACGAGTATAATGTGAACTAAACGACCTCAAAATATAAAACCGAAACCATAGTAGTGTAGCAAACGCAAAGAAAAGAATGAACAATTAACCCGGAAAAGTAGTAGCATATTTAATAACTCATTAGTCGTGCAGATTTTCTGCGCTTTCCCAGCCCCTCTTTCTGTTTCTCCACCACCACTACCCCCCTCTAACTGTCTGTGTAGGCGCTAGTGCTCTAATAAAAACCCAGAAATACCTTCACAAATCATTTTTTCCGTACAATCACATGCATGCTGTTGTATTTTTTTAATTGTTGTAGCTATTAACTACTTCATGTTTCTTCTCTTCATTCAGTATTGTCTAGCTTAATCAAAGTGAACTTATCGGAAACAAATTTCACACAAAACATACCAACGCACGCGCACATTTACAGATTGTCAGTTCCTTTGAATAGGATGAATAGCAAGCAGTAGGCTCTGGTTCTGTTTTTGTTGTAGGAAATAACAACCGGGAAAATAGTAAAAAAAGCAATAAAACCATTCGCTGAACGAACGGACGAAGAGAGTAAGCAAATGAACAATGGACAGAAGCTTAAGCAAGTTGATTTTCCCACACACACAGAAAAAAATCTCAGCAAATAGTACTTAATCTAGTTCCGTGTTAATGCTGGCAGAAAATTATGACTAAGATAGCAAACCAAGAGTGTACTAATGCATTGCATTGCAGATTTTTTTGTGTTTAATTTTCTGCCTCTGACTGCGATTGACTGACTGACTGACTCCGGCGTCGCCGGAGCTTTTGCCGGTGGGCTCTATTATCGTCCCCATAATTAACACTGAATGAATGAAAACGCTGCCAGGCAGCTTAATCAGGGAATTTCTCCTCCGAAATCGACGCCCCGTATCGCGGGGCGGTGGAAGCAAGAGTCAGTTTCGAAGGAAAGTAGGCCTTGTGCATTTTCCGAACCATTGCCATTGTCACTGTGCGCGCGCGCACTCTCACTCTCTCTCTGTCTATCTGTCTGTCTCTAAATACATTATACAAACTTAGCAGATAATAGTAGATCACAGTAGGCTCATCAATCGAAGTAACCAACCCATTAGATTTCACTACCATTAGCGATGTAAAAACTAAAGTAAGAAAATCGAACAAACATGTGGTTGCTATAACTTTTTAGTGATGTTTCGAGTTTCTTTTAACCAGCCGTACGTAGATTAGCGATTAGAGTGTAACAAATTGTCAACATTCAGTAGTATTACTAGCATAAATAACATGTAGGGTACAAGCTAGCTTCTAAGTTTTAATTTTTTTTAACGGAAACGGAATGTCATCTGTTCGCATCTTTGGACAACTAACATTTTACCAATAAACCATGCTTCCAACCATGTGATTGGACATTGACAACCGAGCGTTTTAATCCCGCTTCTTCTAGACCCCGCCTTCCGATGCCTCTCGAACGGTAGTCCTAACCTCTATATCTTGTGAAAGCTTAATTGCATGTTTGCTTCTCTGTCTATCTCAACTCTGTGGCGAGTGCTTCCGGCTACAGCCTTCTCTCTCGGTTGGTACGGTTCGTTCCACGTTAGTTTATCGTATCTCAAGCACCTATATCTACTTGTTTCATTGCAGCCCGCTGTTCAAACGTCCGGAGCCGCCGTTGAAAACCAAGCAAGCAACCACGGGCTACGTAGTGTCGACGAGTACCAAAATTCTGACTAGTGCCGGCATCCAACAGTACCCGAAACCACCACCAGTCAGCGAAGGCAAAGCGAACGTTAAGTATGAGAAGTTTGGCAGCCACGTGGGTGTTGCAGAGCCGGTTTCCGTTGAGGAATACCACAAGGAGCTCAGTAAGCCGACGGAACGAGCTCACGTGAGACAGCAGACGACTACACCTCGCGAGGGTTTGTCCACGTGGGTGCTGCTCAGTGGAAGCAATTCCGTAACTTCGACCGAATCGAAGAAGGAAATCGTCAATACCACCAAGAAACCCTTCGCAACGACAACCACCACAACCCGGCGTCCAGCGACGACCAGCGGTCGCAAACCGGTAACGACGCCCCGTCGACGAACGACCGCCAACACACGAACCACGCCCATTCTCTCCGATGAGAAGAAGGAAAAGATCAACAAATTCATGACCCGCATCAAGCTGAGTTCGCTGCAGGATGCAGCCAAACCCAAGGTCGAAGACCCCAACCAAATCACCAAGAAACCGAAAAAACCCACAACCACCGCAGGTACGACCACGACTACGGCGGCCCCGACCACGACCACTTCCACAACCTCGGAACTGTCGATCACCGAAACGGCCAGCACCGCACCGGACGAAAACCCGGAAGAAAACGACATCGAAACCTCTACTTTCCTCATTCTGGAACCGAAGGACGCCCTGTTCGACATCCCGGAAGATCGCTCCCCGGAGAAGGTGGGCAAGAAAAAGCCAACCCGAAAGACGACCACCTCGAGCAAGAAGAAAAACACCAAAAAGAAGGGCGACGATGTCAGCAAACCGGGCGTAAAGAAGCCCCCCGTCAAGAGTAAACCCGTTACGACCCAAATCATGAACTTCCTGTCGCGGGAGGTCATGCCAACGGTTGGTGTCGGTCTCGTAGGGTTGGTCATCACGGCCGGGTTGGCCTCCTACTTCCTCGGCAGTCCGCTAACCGCCGCCCTGCGTCGATCGGACGAAACGAACCGCAAGGACGATGTCTACTTCTCAAACTACGAAGATTACGCCACCAACGACGGACAAAATGAGGAGGAAGTTTTCGGCAAACTGATCGCCGGTATGCCCGAACGGTCCTACTACCGTAACAACATCCGCCGTCGAATCAGTCAACCGACCCGAACCGGTCACCAGTACGGAAACTACCACGTTCAAAGCTATTCGCCCAACAAATACCCGCAGATCAACTACCGGCAGCGACCACCGGCCTACGCCGGTACGCCGGAAATGTACGCCATGTACAATCGCAACGTTCAAGCCAAATCGCACAACGAATTCTTCTACAACACTCCGCCGAGCTTTCAGACGAAGATGAGCTCCCCCCTGCTGACACCCTCCGAGAGCCCCGTCTACACGACAACGACAACCACGACGCAAACTCCGCTAACGACGGCGGAACCCCCAGCGTCCTCGCTGGAGGGCATGGACGACGCGGCGGACGAATCCGAGCACGAAATGCTGCCTAATCCGGCGGCCTACACAGCCGCCGAACACCGACCGGAACATCACGCCCAGTACGTGGTGGGAAGCGTCTACCACCAGCCGGACAACAGCATGCTGGACATCATCACTTCCGCTCCGGTTCCGGAACATGGACCACGTCGAAAGCGTGACCTTAGCGTGCAGGGTGCCGCCGACGAAAACGACATGGACAACGAAGTTTACGACAGCGGTGAGAAGCTTCCAGCTTCCAGCACCGCTGCTTCAACCGCGGAAGCAACCACCGAAGAGCATAAGATTGACGCGACTTCCTTCGCACCGTCGACCGCCGAAGGCGGCCCAATCACGTGGTCCGACCTGATTCGCAACACCGTCGAAATGAAGATGGTGATGGGTATCAAGCTGCTCCAGCAGGTGACCTCCCAGTTTCAGCGCTATCTGAACGGAGTTCAGAGCCGTGTCGGTGGCGTCTTCAATCAGACCACCGTCCGCCAGTGACACGCCGGTCCTTTCTAATCCATTGTTTTTTCACTCTCTGTCTCCTTCGCACACGTCACTGATTGGTACTAATCGCGAATGACCGCACTCGGCCACACTCGAAAACCAAAAGGGCCCAGGTCGGAGGGTCAAACTCCAAGCGATTACGAGCTCGAGGATTGAACTCTCGATCCCTCAACGTGTGTCAGAATGAGAGTACTCTCCTCAGCTCGTATCGTAGAACTCGTTCAGAACAGAAGAGTTGACCCAAACGAACCTGCTGCTTCGGCTGCGTTCATCATCAAGCGATTTGGTGCGCCATTTTTTTTTGCACAATTGCACTCACTCCCGTGTTTGTCCAGTGTTGTTTTCTAACGCACTTCTTCTACTTCACTCTGTATGGGAAAACAATTTGAATTTGAACAGTTTTAGATTGCGACACAATTTCGAAAAGGAAAGTTTCAAAACGGACGGAACAGTGAGCACAATTCGAACATTTTTAAGAGTTGTGAAAGGTCTCGTTTTCGGCATTGTTGTACATACCCGACGTATGTGGTGTTTTATTTTATTTTATTTTATTTTATTTTATTATTTTACGTAAGCTAAAACTTAACGATTCTGTGTTTTATTGTCGCGAAATAAATTATTTATTTAAATACATATACTTTCTTAAGTGGTAAATTTTATTGCAATAAATAAACGAAATAAATTAGATAAAATATGGGTTTGCGTTGAAGTTTTACTTTAATCAGTCCAAAATGAAGTCTTATAAGTAGGGGTTGAAAGAAATGATCAAAAAAAAAACTTGTCAAGTGACAGAGAGTGTTCGGTGAATATTTAGTTGAAGGGTTTGTACTGTTGGGTTGTTTCAAGTTTTCTGATGACATTCCTAATTAAATAATTCCCGTGTTGTAGACGTTGAATTAGAGTGACGGTCAGTAATTGGCAGGCACCGTAAAGGTGAGGTGAAGTTTTGCAGTTGCGGGTGATTCTATAACGAAACAAAATAAAATCAGGAGCGTTAGGTGTCATAATTATAGAGATAAATTTAATAAATATACAATTTAAGCCAAACTAAAATTTTAATTACACATACGTCTCTAATGTAGGATCTTATGGTTCAGGTTAACTTGTGTCTTTCTGTGTAATACCAAAAACAAACGAATAAGCAATTACTATAGAAATAGAGATCAAAACCACTACATTGTCATAGAAATGTCATAAATTTAAAAAATACCCCGGATAACCTTCGAGTTAGGGACCTAGGAAACGGTACTAGTTCTTCAGACTAGTTCTTCTGTTTTGGGCCTATCCTCTGTTCTCCATATCCTACACTCCTAAATGAGTTTACCTGTAAACAGATTGGATTTAGCTAAAACTTGGTTAAAACTACTCAAAATGCCTCTAAAGTGTACAAACTCAGATTAGAAAGTAGAAAATTTAATTAATTTTGGCTACTTGCTACCAATGATTGAGTTATTCGCTATGACAAATAACGCAGTTTTGTGTTTCTACTACCATTTTTGTAGTTAAAAAACTACTCAGAATCTAAGTTTGTGCACTTTAAGGGCATTTTGAGTCGTTTTTACCAAGTTTTAGCTCAATCCAACCTATTTACACGTAATTTCATTTAAGAGTGTAGGAAGAAAACTGTCACTATTTATACTACTATCGTTGCACGTTCGTTGCGAGTTGACAAATTGTTTTTTAGGCGCAAATAACACGAAAACAGAGTAGGCCTAATAATTAGAGGCAGGATGAAAATTCCATTCCATGCTCTACTTGTCGGAGAATTTTGCGTATATGTCCCTGCTCACGTCTGTCGTAGGGATCGACGGAGTAGTCAGTGAACCTGGATTGACTGTTGCAGACTTCGTTCCGGTTGACTTTCATCGAGTCTGGTTTGCCTAGACACATCGAAGAGAATAGAGTTCATCTTCTCGTTCGCCTTCTTGTACGACGGGTTAATTTACAAGTAATTCCGTAGGAGTGACCGGTATGAGGTAGAGAGTCACTTGTATTGCAAAAATACCAGTAAGATAGGTACAAAATCTTAAAATTGATACCGTGGAGTTTCCTCAAATAAAAAGATGGATCGGGTTGGCCATTCCGGAGTCATCACTGTAAAACCAGAGAGGACTAATTAAGGTTCTAAGATATAATATACCAATATCGGTATTAAAGATCCTGTAATTGATCCGGCGGGTCATTTTTTGACATTTCAAATTGTTCATATTTTCATAAAAAAAAGTTTATTCTATTATGCTTGGTTTAAGGCGGTTCAAGTTTGAAGAATTATTAAAAAAAAGTTCACCGCATCCGTCTGGAAAAATTGGTGACCTCATTTTTTTTTTAAATAGTTGCACGTTCCCAAGGCTACAAGCTAAGCACGTCTAAAATATTCTATGTAGATCTGTGATCCTTTGGCCCAAACTATGCTATTATTTAACAAAAAAACGCTTATCGCACTAAAATTTTACAAAGGAGTCTTACCCAGTTCGTTGTGAGCGGTTTTACCCACAAATGATCTATTTGCATATTTCAATGTTTATGTCAACAATATTTGTCTAATTTTGGTACTGTCCGGTAAAGACAGAATCAGAGATGCGATATAATTAGGGCTGTCTAACCGGTGGTACTGAAACCGGTAATACCGGCTAAATTTTTGGATACCGAAATACCGGTTTTGAAAAGGCAGAAAACCGGTATTTCCGATATTTTCTAATATCCTAGTTTTTTTAATACTCTGCTTCGTCGATATACCTGCTCCGGTATCGAAGAAGAACTAAGTTTAGTAAAAGATTGTAAAACATACAGAAACACTTACTGAAGAGTTTCTTCGACTACTAGCATTGAAGAGGGTGAAACTGTGGATCAAATGATTAAAGCTGAATTGAAGTCCTAATGATACCTATAATCTAACCGGTACGGAAAATGTCTGAAAAGTTCCCACGAATAGTCCTAAGTGTAAAGTGAAAATCAAACCCAATCGATACTTGACAACTTAACTGAAGATTCGTTTTGCTGCGTAATTTATCTTTCAAAACAGCGCTTTGAGGAACAAAGAGGTCGTGGTTGAACTCGTAGACTAATACGGTTGAGAAGCCATGCACAATCGGTCCTCGCTAACAGGATAACCGCTACAAGGATTGCTCGGCCCAGATTTTTCCTGGTTGCTAGAGTGTCCACTTCGATTAGCATCAGGCGCGCTTCGTATCTTGGTAGTTGGAGCGGTTGGTTCCATGGCAGGCGTCGGAGAGCGAGTCGAAAAAAATTGCGTAATATTTTCACTAATCGATCAATATCGTTGAGATAATTGGGATTCCAGACCGCCGAGCGATATTCCAGCGCCGATCGGACAAGTGCGCAGTATAAATTCTTTAAATTATGCACATCAATGAAGCTTTTCGCCTCTCTCGTAATCAGGCCTAGACTGTGGGATGGTTTACCATCCCATACGATGTAGTTGAAATGCTGCTTGTAGGTGACCCGTGAGTCAAGGACTCCTGGGACAGCCCTTAATGCAGGGCTCTACTTTAATAAGAACACCACCGAGTTAGGATCGGCCCTTTGGAGAATGATATAACTGAAGACTTGCGAATAATGTTGAGCACCATTCTATTTTCGTTACACCATCTTGAAAAACTCTCCAGTTGTTATCGCAGGAACATGGTGTCTTCTACTTTTTTGATCTCGAGATAGATCTTAAGTTGACATTGTTGAAGTTCAGCACGTAGATGAGCGGGCCGAGATGGCTTGTGGAATACCAGGCGTAGTAACGAATTCGCTGGATATTGATTCTCCGATTTTAACAACCAGATGCCGATCAGCCAAAGTAATAGGTTACCGTCAAGTCCCGTCCTGTTGAGTTTGGCAATCGCAATTTCGTGATTCAACTCATCAAAAGTAGCATAGAGGTCGGTGTAGATTGCATGGTATCTGTAGCATAACTAGTAAATGAAAGGAGATTTGTCGTGGTTGATCGAGGTGACATGAATCCATGTTGAGAATCGTCAAAAATAATGAATATAGAAAACAAGATCAGAATACGGTGTTATTTGCGCTTTTTGAGCATTCTTGCCATTCTTGTGAGATTGATAAGAGAGAAGAAAAGGTATCTGAGAGCGATAATAAAGAGGATAACGCTATGCGAGGATGTTCCGTTTTGGGAATCCCGTAAAAACTCGTGAAGAGACTATAGAAGACCGAGGCATTCATATTATGCTGGAAGCTACAATGGCAAGTTTCCCTACTATGAATTTGAAGAAATGAAAGGAAAATTCCTGGTGTGCTTGGAGCTGTTCTGTCCTAAATCGCTACTCGTATTATATCTTCCTAAATTCTCCTTTGCTAAGGAATAATACTAAAACTAAAGTTTGAAAAATAAAGACATTTACTGAAAACTATCCACATTTCTATTAATTCCGAATAATCTGCTAATACCGGTATTTTACCGGTGTTACCGGTATTTTTACACCAATACCGAAATACCGATTTTTACCAAAAGCGCCCAATACCGACAGCCCTATAAAGCCTATATAGGGTGTCCCACATCAAATTGCACCACGGAAGAAACGGTGTAGAAAATTACCCATTGGGTTTCTATTCCGTCGGTACCAATAGCCACTGTAGCGATATCCCTCCCTGCCGAGCCTCTGTTCCTACCGCACTCTTATGCTGCTATCTACCGGTTACCTTAACTTTGGAGTAGAACAATGGAGCTGTTAGCAATGTGGAAAATAACTACCCCATGCGTTTTTACTACCAAAATGTGCGAGGACTACGATAAAAGATTTATTTATTCTTTCGGACTGCAAGCGAGTGTGACTATTGTATTGACCGCGATGAATATTTATACAGTGCGCAACTGTTCGGTAATGGCTTTGCCGTCCATCGCACCTTTCGATCGGAGCCGCAGTATAAAACCCGTGGCGGTGGTGTTCTGATTCCTGTTTCAACTCACTGGAACAGCTATATCAAATCAACGGCTGTTTCCGATGCTGTAGAGCAGCCATGGGTTAGAATCACTACGCTTCGCCGTGTTGTAAGTGTGGGTGTCATCTATTTACCCCCGGATCGCCGTAACGATATCATCAACATTCATGAGCACGTGGAATCTATCGGTGCTGTTGTCCCCTACTTGGAACTCAGTGATTATGCCCGGCAGTTCGGGGACTATAATCAGCCTCAACTTCGGTGGTGTAAGTCAAATGACGGGACATTTTAGGTCGACTCCCTAACGGCACTATGTGCCTCCAGTTCTTCATTTATCACCGGTTTTGCCCTACATGGGTTGATGCAAGTCAATGTACTGTACCGTCTGCACCATTTCTGAAGCTATTGAGCCTTTGATTACTCTAGACGCAGACCATCCTGCTTTGGACGTTCTCCCAACGCCGATTACACAGGTCTGCAAAAATAAATTTTTTTCAGATGCATGAGATATTTTAGGTGAATCATATGTTTTTTGGGGTGCTGAATCCAAAACTTATTTCCGTTTTTCTCCATCACGTACAGATTTTTTGCAAATTATGCTTCTTATATGGAAAAGCCACAAATTAGATGGAAAAATTATTATCACAGATTCATATTAAAAAACCTAAATAAGATCTTTTTCTGTTATTTCAGTAAATTTTTACTTAATAAATACAGAAAAAATATTACTGGACTGAAATTTTTATCTTTACTCTTTTTTTGCCCTTCAACACTGGGTTAATGTACTCAGGTACGCTCACTTACGCAAATTCAACGCCTGTGCCTCACAGAAGCAAAATCTGTAGATGATATGTAAGAAGCATTTGTAGAGCTGAATATAATCTACAATTTTGTTGGATAGAGTAGTGCATTTTTTCCCTTTATAATTAAGACGGGCTCAAAGGCCTTGTTATATAAGTAGAACGTTTGTTTGAGCTAAGGATAAAGATGCAATACTATTACAACGTAAATACAAAAGTAATGGAGTACTCAATTCAGAAAGATTCTCGATTGCATAAAGTTCTACAAATGTTTCATACATGACTTTTATCAAATTTGCTTCTATAAAGCAGTACAGTCGACTGAGCGCAAGTGGGTATATTTGAGCGCATCAAATTTGCCTTAAAATAATATTCTCCATAGTTTCTCCATCGTATATGGTTTTCTTCCAAAACATGCAAGGGTTTACATTAATAAATACAGTTCTGATGTGAAAACCGATTTTTTAATGTAATTTACATCCGGGATATTTCTGCTGCTTTATGTATAAAACCAACTTTCAAGATTATTCAACAAGTATTACATGAAAACGTGACGTGATGGACAATTTTTATTATTTTTTCTGAATTCAGTGGACAAAAATCTATAAGAATCAGTTGAAGAATCCTATGCAGTTTTTTTGATGCAGACCTGTGTTATTTTTAAGAATGGTACACCGGACTTTCGACGAGTTGATTATGATGGGATCAGATCCGCCATTTTTTGCGTTGACTGGCAGACAAAGTGTCCATACTAAGCGTGTTAACTTGCTGACAGAGTACAATTAAGCAGCTCTACATTTACGCTCCTGAGAGAGAGTTATACATCAACGCAACTTTTTACACCTCGCAGCCAATCTGCGCCAATCCGCAAATATTGTAAAAATCTTTTCATAAGAATATCGTCTTGAATCACTTAACCATAGATAAAATTCACACGAACACAATTTACTGGGTTTTCGATAAAAAATATAAAGAATTAAACATTGTTGTCAAAAAACAACTAGGATAGTTACTATATTCAGCAAAGTAGCTTATTTTAGTATGTTATACAACTTATTGAAAGAACAATTTTTGACGTAGGACTACGTCTTTGCTTAATATACTGGGACTGGGTCGTTGGATAGATAAAATGACCAGCAATTTTATGGAGGGCGTAAGGGGGGGGGGTTCTTCTAAACAAATGAAACAAAAATTTCCTCATTACTCGAGAACTAATCATGCAAATGGTACCAAATTTGGCATGTGGGGGATTTTTGGAGGCATGAATTTATTTTATGATGGTTTGAGACCCCTACCCCTGTGGTAGGAAGATAAGGACTCTCAAACAAATGAAACAGAAATTTTTACGTATGTGCCAGGTAAGCGGTAAGCTGTAAAAGTAAACTAGTAAAATTTTCTCGGAGCAAAAGACAGTAAATCGACGCTGCTAACTTACGTGTCTGTTGCCATTCATGTCAAAAGAGAAGGACATTCGAATGGCACATCATGTTTGCGATGAACGTGCTTTGGCTTTAAAGTTATTTGTAATCAATGGTCCTTTTAAAGGCCACAAGCGAATTAAAATAAGATTATTTAAACATGTCAAGCTACGCATAATCTTATTTAATACAATAATCTGTGGGCTGGTCATTCATTACTACTATTTCAACCTTTATGATGCAACAAGAGTTTTTTTAAAGAAATCTCTCTGTCTCGATGGTTGCAGGCGTTGTACATATGGGCCACCATTGTATTCAATGAAGAATTGAATCTGAATATCTCGCACTTCTCTTTTAAACAATCACTTAAACAATGGCATTCACAGATTCTTATAAACATACATATGCCAGAAATGCAGTTTACATTAGTTTTGCAGTTTTTTTAAAAAACAAAAGATTGATAAAACCCTAATAGGTAAATTGACGGTCACGGTATTATATTAATAAACTACTCCAAAGACTCTACCCTTGAAAAATTATGTATTTTTACCCAATTGCTAATATCCGCTTTTTTGGCGATTCTGGACCACTGTGCAATGGTGAAAACGTAGGTGTAGTGAAATAATTTAATTTTATTGATAAGAACCAAAGAAAAGACCTATTTTAAAAACAATTTAACCAATTAAAAATAATTTTCGATGATTCTCTCGTTGATTCAATGAAGCAACGGTGTGTTTCAATGTGATTTCCTTTGATAACATTGTTTCGTGTACATACACTGAGTGGTACCGGACAAACATGCCTTTGCCGTATTTGAACAAAAGGAGTTGCAGACTAATTGGAAGAATACGGTGGGCCGGCCACGTCGCAAGGATGCCGGACGACTATACAGCGAAATCCGATCTCTTCGGGGTAGGTGGCTCGACCAAATTGACATCGGCTTGCGTGTGTCGAGATTCTTAACGAATTGGCAACTAGTAGCCAACTGGATAGAAATTCTCGATACGGTAGGAGCCCCTGGCTCTCTGCTGGTAGAAGTAAATAAGTACCCAGGAAGCTTTTTTCTTCCGCCGTATGAATCTCGTTGAATACTCATTTTGCTACTGTTGAAAAGGATCCCCACCTCACTACTTCGAGCACTGATTACTGTTAGAATAAACCGTTTCAATTTGACGCCAGCTGTCAGAACGATCGTCAACACAGTGAGTAGATATGTGCGCGCTTGCGTCATTTGAGGTCAAGGTCACCAGCTTATAACAGTGCATCACTACAGTGATGAGTTGGGATAAAAAAAACTTGGTGATTAAAATGCGTCTGGGCTGATTAGAATTAGGGTAAAGAACTAGTTTTAAGCAGTCTAAGCGGGTCACTGATTGTTTTACCTTATTACAAGCGATGGGTTTACTAATAGCGAATTCATAAATTAATCTGGCTCAGGTCGATTAGCACTCAGTTTTAATCGAAGTGCTGTCAAAGCGTTCATAAATTAACCGAGATTGCATCTCGGTTAAACTGACAGCATTCAGTTTGAAGCGCAGGTTAAAACTGTCTAGCATTACGGTTTACGGGTCGATCTGTCAAACTGCCCGTATCGTTCATAAATTTCGGGTTCGAGTTAGCACGAACCCAGGTTAATTTATGAATTCGCTATAAGTGGGGGATATCAGCATACCAATCTTCTTGCTATCTTTAGTTCTTCAAGCTGTTACCATTGGAAGACACTATTGTTGAGCTAAACTTTTGATTTTTCGCTTTAAAAGTTGGAGCGGCGGAACTAATTTTGAACACACCGAACCCATTTTCACCCGCAAGGTGCTATTTTAAGCAATCCTGAAATCTGAATCTTTTTACGTCCCGTTAAAAAATCCCTCGAACTTTTCCCCCTATTCAGTAAGTTCGCGTTCCTATTGGTGACCTACTAATCGGCATCTGATGCGTAATCGGCATAGCGTATCGGCATAGATGCGTAAAATGCCATCTGTCTAAATTGTTTATCGGGGCATACTCACCGCACCGTTCGGCAAACGGTATTCGTCGTCTCTTTTATTCTCTGGTTTTCTTATGGGAAACTGCGAGTTTGACGTCTCACTCGCTGTTCATAAGGATGGTGGGAGAACAAAAGAGGTAAACATATGGCAGTACAAACAATCCGCTTAGAACAGTGTTGTCAAAGCAAATAACATTGAAACACATCGTTGCTTTATTAAATCACTGAGAAAATCTTCGAAAATTATTGAAAAAGCTGTCTTTTGTGTTGTTTTTAATAAAGAAAAATTAATTATGAACATACATTTCTCTTGAAAGTATTGAACCTCGTTTTCACCATAGGAGGTTTCAGTTAATTTCAAACTTAAAATTCTTATTTCCAGAACCGAAACAGTGTCTTGGCAACACGATAGTTCATCAGTTGTGCTGCAGCTGCTGCTAGTGGTGAACAGGTTCCGTCAATTCAGAATTTGTTTTCAGTTTTGTTAGAAAATAATAAAACTTTTGGCTAGTGACAAAGCCTTAGATAATAGAAAAAAAGAGACTGAATAATATGGTATGTGACAATTGAGTGCTTGACTTTCAGAGTGGTTGTAATCAGTGCTGAAAATTTGATGAATTCGTTAGTAGCGAGGTGGCGATTGCTGAAGAGCAGCTGAAAAATGTACGTTTTTGGACAACAATTTTTAATTCATCATATTTCTTGTCGGAAACCCAGTAAATTGTGTTTGTGTGAATCAAATGTATGGTTAAGTGATTTGTGAAGATGATCCTATCAAAAGATTTTGAAAATATGAATAAAAAAGTGCATTTTCGGATCATTTATGTTCAACTGAATAAAATAGGTAACACTGCTTAACTCGTTCCTTACCCTAGTTCCAGCGTGACAATTTTTAACAGTTTGAAGAACTTAAATAAGAAGAATTTAGACGAAGAAGAATCAGATGATGAAGAAGAAGGTTGGTATGCTGGAGTTCTCCACTTAGTCAACCTATCGCTTATAATAAGATAAAACTATCAGTGATACGATTAGACTACATAAAATTGGTTTTTTACCCTATCCCCTGCTGGTTAATAACATAAAGATTGATTTAATTAAAAATATTTTATAACTGAAAGAAAATTCGGAACTACTATGCTGCGGTTTCACGGAAGGCACATGCTGTTTCGGCTGGATATGCCATCCTGCCACTGTGCGCGGCAGGTGTTAGACTAGTACAGAGATGATAATGTGGCTTTTGTATCAAAAAGCGTCAATCCACCGAACTTCCCGGAATTTTGTCTGATTGCGAAGTTTTGGGCCATCATGAGAGGCCTTCGTAAAACATTTAAGGTGTTGGACAATGAGCCGGCTTTGATAAAACCGTGGATGAAAGTATCAAAGAAAGTCAGCCCCGTCATTGCCCAAAACCTTAGGAATGCTGGCAACGCGGGTATTCGGTTATGTAGAGGAGATGCTGGCCTAACAAGCCAGTCGTCGTATATTCGAATTTTGGCTGGAAGGTGCTGCTATAGTATCAGTAGGATCGTTGCACTAGCCCCTTGATTATCCTGTACTCTAATAACCGGCTGCGAAGTTTGTCGATAAAGAAGGGCCAAGTTCTCAACAGGACATTTATACCCATGGCGTTGCTTTTTTATGATATACTGAATTATTAGGAATTTTTCCAAACAATGGGACAGTACAAGTACAAATTTAAATTTTATTCTCAATTGTCAATAATTTACTTAGAGAATCAATAAAGAAATATAAATATCAGAAATATGAAATGTTAGATGATATATGAAAAGTGAACGTAAATTAATACGTATCGAAGTAGGCTATTGAAGCAGGACCGAACTATAGAAAAGTCGAAAAAATCGGGACGTTTCTTGCAAATAAATCCTATTTGGAAACATGAAATACGGTTCTGATTCAAACTTAGAACAGTCTCAAACTTCGAACACTTCAGAATAAAATGCTGGTTAGTAACGCTAATATGATAAAATATTATGCTTATTGTACACCACCGTGTTTGTTAGAATGTCCTCTATCCGGTGAGGTATGACATTGAACTGTAGGACTCCTTGTAAGAAATCAGCAGGCGCTGGAAAAAAGTAAGAACTTAGATTTTAACTTCGTTCGCATACTCTTAGCGTTTGGTGCAATATTAGCTGTTTTTTCGTTTGCGTTATTTTACCAATTTTAGAACATTTACCTTCCCACTTCGCGATTATTAAGTAAGTGCAAGATATATACGTACTAAAGCATAGTTAAAATACAATACTTCATGCATTATTTCAAAGATATTAGATAAATAAAAAGTGTTCGAAGTTTGAATCACGTTTTGAGGTGTGATTCAAATTTCGAACACCCACGGATAATATCTGGTTTTCCCGGATTTTCCTTCGGGAACATGAATTATCTGCATTGTAAAGCTGTACAAAGTTAACTTGCTTCAGATGTGGTACATAGAGTTTGAAAATATTAGCAGATGACTGCAGAAGTACGGATTGAAACTAATTATTGTGTGAAAATTTTAAATCATACTGTTAGGTGGATTTAAAAAGACAGTGTTTAGAAAAAGGATTAAATTTCACTTACTTAAGTTGAATGACACTAAAAACATTAATACTTTTCAAAGTAAAACAAGTGTTCGATGTCTGAGACTGAAATATTCGAGCTTTGAATGTCGACCATGAAAGTGTTCGAAATTTGAATCAAAACCGAACAGCAGTTTTTTAGTGTTTTCAATATAAATTAACATTTTATTCCCATTTTTAAAATTTAAACACGAAAATAATTAAATTGTCATGCTATTAAACCATTTATGGGAGTAGAATAAAGATGTTTTCGAACATTTTTCTTTGAAATAAGTTTCAGCATAGCTTAAGTGTTCGAAGTTTGAATCAGAACGGTATTACGGTTTTCATACATTTGTGACTTGGCTTTTATGCTGTTTCCCAAAGAGAAATTTGTTCTGAAAGTTGAAAATAGCCATGCGTCTACTTTATAAAAGGATTTCATGGAGGTGCGTCGTTCATTACTATGTTGAATTCAACATTAACACCATATCGATCACAGTTGCAACAACACAGTGAACTTGTGTAACACAAATCATCATTTTTCAGTTGTAAAAACCTTATTGATAAATGTTAGGACTATTAAAAAAAACTGAAAACAATTAGGTAATCTAAACTTGCCTTAAAATTTGTCACTAAACGAAAAGGTACTTGCGAATCATCACCGTTTACAGTCCAGCAATCGTCAGGTTCGGTTCGGACGCGTCGGACGACCGACGCCTCCTCCGGCGTCGACCAAGAACCATCGGAGCGAGAACGGCCAGCGTTGCGGGAACCATTCCGGCACTGACCGCCGCCAGTACGGCCGAAGTATCCTGGGCGGCACTGTCACGGTGGATGAGCGAAATTTGCGGCGTTAGACGCCGCTTTCTTTTTACCGGAGCGACGGTAGTCGTTTGAAGGGCGGTGCTCTGTTGGCTGTTTTTGTTCTGTTGTTCTTTGAAAGACTGTTCCACGGTCTGTGTCGAGGAGGCCACCTCAATCAGTCCGTTGTGCGAGGTTGTCATGTCCAGCGAGTTTTTCATCGGGAGGACGGTCAGTTTGACGGATTTGTGGGATAGAGCTGCAGGTTGGAAGGAGATTGCACGTTGGCCATGCCGACGTGGGTATTGGTAGCCTTTGGTTGTGGATATTAGGACCCACTCGCCGTTGCCACTGTCCGGGTAGGATTGTGGGTGGTAGCGATCTTTGTTAGATTGTTGTTGCTGCTGGTAAAGCTGTGGGGAACTGAGCGGAGGAAACTGTGGCTTGCGACCGTCCGTGATGATGTCGCCGCTCTGCGAATGAAGGATTTTGTTACTGTCTGTTGGTTTTTTGAAACCATGGTCGTACCACGAATCTCCACTGTAATCCGGGTTATATTGGGAAGTTTTCCGGACGTAATCCTCGGATGGTTTATATCTTCGGTTGTAGAATGAGTCAAATACTGGTTTGGATGGTTTTTCTTCCGCCGGACGGTTCGAAGCGTATAAACTATCGACGTAATCGTCGTCTGCACTACTATAGAAATTGTTGGAAGGCGGGGATGTTATTGAAGAATATGAAGGCTTTGGTCTATACAACATTTCCTCACTATCGTCCCCCGCCCACTGACCATTGCTTTGATAGGAATTGTGTTGTCTAATACCGTTATTTTTATTCGAACTACTATGCCACTTGGAAACTTTACTCTCCGACCAGGGAACTGCTTCCATCGTAACCCACCCGTCCTTCGAGTTCCATGGATGAGCCTTGCGATTGTCACCATACCATTTGTTATTACCTAACGCATTTCTTTCGTCGGTATCCTCGAGATTAAACTGATCTTCCTTACTCTGCTCACCATCCAGCTGCAGTGCTTGCTGATTAGTCATCATACCAATCTCCATCAGCTTTTGCTTGGTGCTGGGATCGGCATTTTTCAGACGCTCCGTGTAGTCGCGAAGAAACTTATTCAATAAATCCGGTGAATATAGTGTCTTCTTCGTCGGCATCGTTTTCAGTCCTTCTGCTTGATCATCCCGTACAACTTTGGCATGTTCTTCAACTCCTGCTCCGACCGCATTGCGAAACTGTCCCATAGCCGGCTTTCGAGCGTTCAAATCTTCCGGATTAGCTTCGATTATCGTAATCGGTCCCGAACCGGGCACATCCACCTCATAAGTCGTAAAATTTTTCGTCGTTTTTAAATGTTTCACCGAATTTGTAAAATGAATTGTTTCACCAAAAGCTAGTTCAAACACCGACAAAAACACCACCAACAGCCTCGCCATTGTCCACATTATCACTAACTACTATGGCCTGAGAATATTCTTCAGCACGAAACACTTTTCCGCGGCAATGGCAATCGAAAACTTAGTCCGGATTTATTCGCGTGCCCACAACACTTCAGCGACTGAACCGGTCCGACCAATCTAGCCCACTAATATAGTTTTCCGCGCCACCAATTGCCGATGTTGTCGCCTCTGCATGCTGGCTGGTGTGCCAAGCCAGCCAAGCGCCGAACCAAGCGCCATACGCCAATCTCTTGCCATTCATCGTTTTATCCACACACAGCCCTGGCTGCACAACAACGGAGTAGGCTTAGCGCGCACTCGCGCGCCTGCACAGGTAGGACGAAAAATTATGAATAGAAGCATTCAAACACGACCGACGGTGGTGGCGGCGGCGTCGTTCGTCCGTAATCTAAGTAAGATCTAAGGGTTTCTAGTGTTGTTGGGTGGTTGGGCGCTCCCTGCCCACAGGTGGAAGAAATTGCAGTGTACACCAAACACCGGCGCTACCGTGCAGAGGTGACCGTGCATGACTCGCTCATTATTAGTTCCGTCGGATCTGACTGTTGCTAGCACGACGTGACGGCGACGCCGCAGCGGCCAAGGTGTGAGCAATTGACAATGATTGCTTTGATGGAGGTGGTGATTTACGGTGATTTGGTTTTGGTAGAAAGTGTTGAAGGTGAAAAAAAACGGGGAATTGTTGTGGCTGTCAATGAAGGGTTTGCTGATTTGAATGGTTCCGTACCTTTTGCTGATGCTGCAGCTGCTGCCGCCGCCTGGGGGAAGAGTTCAACAAACGTTTGTTTACAATGAACGGGAAGGTTGTTTGGAAAATATTTGTCGTTTTTGTTTGTGATGTGCGTGTTCAGCGAAGTTTACTTTCGTTTGTGGCTAGACTCCTATTCAGCCGGCTTTTTGTTGTTGTTTCTTTTTGCTACGATTAGATCAGTGCGGAATAATCGTAAATCCGGTTGTATTGATTGAGAATTTAATTACCGTTTCACTTTGCTTATGCTACGGTTGTGAAATGGTGCGTTATCTGTGAAACTGAATCGTTTAATTGAAAAACATACGCATAATTTCGTGATGGCAAGTTAGATAGAAAGCACTCAACCAGGTTTCAGCAGACGAAGACGTTAGTTATTTGGAATTAACCAATCCGAATATTGGGTTAGATAACATATGTAACCACTTTGATTTTTGGACGTAGGACTACGTCTTTTGGCCAGGTTTAGGTAGATAAGGTATCATTCCGAAAAATCTGTCTCGGTCAGTGGTCAGGTTTCTAAAGCGATTTCCTGATCGATTTCCAATATTTTTACCCCGATCTTACTCGGGACCCATTTGTCTGTCAGCCACTGTAACAAAAATTCTCATAATGCTAGAAACAAAACCCTTATTCTCCATTTCAATGCGTCTAGTCCCTTTGTCAGCTCCCCCTGTTGTCCCCCAGCCACTTGTAAATTTGTCTTCTTTTCAGTAAGAAGACAAAGTCCTTTTTTTACGTTTTTGTGTCTTCTTCCTTGTTTATGGCCATCCTATTCCCCCTTTCAGAAATCCTCTGCTATCGCCATCTGTACAACTGCTATCGTTCCGAATGCAATAGCACCCCTTCACTCATTTGAACCTTCCTTCCCTTGTGTCAAGTCTAATGAAGAACCGCCCAGGTGTTCTGGAGTTATGGCGGGACATACATTCATATTGCAGTTCCTCCCGCCCTCTGCTGGACCCTTCCTAGTCTGCTTCCCTTTCTGTTACGTAACTAACTATGTATCTTTTTGCAATTTAAAAATATTTATAACAAAGCTTTTTTTATATACCCCTCCTGGGTTACCCCCCCCCTCCCTCTTTTGTTTCAACCCCTCTTCCTTCAACGTCGTTTCGGTACAAGGTATGTGGCTGTATCCCAACCCCAAGTTAGGGACGGCATACAATAGCGACTGATTCGGAGCGGGTGGTTGACTAATGAAACGCTGTGTCTTGCCAGTTATACCCAAGACGGAAGCCCTGTCCGCTAGACTAGGCATCGCAGCCCTAGTCAGGCGCCATGCTTAAAAAACTGGTGGTGAGTAACGGAGTAACCGGCATGGATACATGTAAAAGAAAAGCACAACGATTATTGGAAACTTGGTAGTTAGTACTCCTGGCAAGTGACCTGCAGAAGATGAAGGTCGAGGTTGCAGCCACCTAGGAAGTGCGATGGCCGAGGACGGGAGAACGCGGATTCCGCGCAGTGAATCCTATTACGGGCACGACATTCAAGTGTCACATCCACTACAGTGGCGGCAATAAAGCAGAGCATGGAGTCGGATTCGTATTACATGGAAAACAAATGAAGCGTGGCATTAGGTGGAGGCCCATTAATGACCGTCTATGCGTGTTGAGGATTAAGGGCAACTCTTCAACTACAACCTGATAAAGATAGTCATCGGAAAAACAAATGCACAGGTCGGACGCGAAGAGTTTTTCCGTCTCGTTACTTGTAGAGAAAGCCTCCATCCCACTATGGGCCAGAAATTGAAATTTCGGGACAAATATATTTGCGGTTAAACGGCGTGTCTCAGCTCAATGTAGTCTTCGGCAACTTTTTGAATGAAAAAATGATGCATCTTTCAAAGGAGTCGTCCAATCTTTACGTGTAACTTTAACAACAATTTAAGTAATAACTTTTTGAGTAAACTTTTTTTCACCTTTTTGGTTTCAAAATATTAAAGATAAACTAATTTCAAGTATTTTTTTCTGAAGATATCAAACCCCTGCCTTTTACCCATTTTCAGCAATAAATCTTTGTTTATAAACGAATCCTCAAATCACATTTCTTCTTGTAACATGTTTATTTCAACAGACAGCTCAATGTGATGTTCTAGACAACATTTTGCACATAAAAGAGGAATATTTTTGCTGAACACTGTTTTGCTTTTTCTGCATTAATTAATAAGATATAACTGTTTTTAGGCTAAACGCTATCAGCGTCTCTGACTCTTTGGATAATCGGATAGTTCGTATCTGTTGGAGACTGTAAAAGTTCATTGTGAGCTGTGTCAACGGGTGGGCCCCAAGGCAGTAATCTGGGACCAATTTTGTTTATTTATTTATTTATTTATTTATTTATTTGAGAAGGGAAAAGCTCGCTGGAGTGGAACAGCTTTGACATTCCTTCTCCAGTAGGCACAAAACCTCCTATCTTTTTGTATCAACAGTTTCCACCAAATGATACATAGCTTTTTTCACACTTAAAATTAGGAATACATTGCATTAAATACTAATTGTACAAAAGTTTGAGCTTAGGATTAATAATTTACTTATAACATGATTAACAATAGTTACATTTATTTCAAGGCACGACGATTTTTTTCTTTTAAAACGGTACGAGATAAATTAAAATCGAACACATTGTAACATTGATTAAAAACACGACACATGCTACTGAGAGGCTCGTTTCTACCGTAGTTGGTACGTGAGACAGGCAGGTAGAGAAAAGCATGGGATCGAAGAGTTCTACGGCGGATGTTTATGTTCAGCAGTTGTAGAATGTCGGGGCAGTCAATATATGATGTTAGGATATCGGAGATAAAGGTAGCCTTGGCAACCTCACGCCGTAGTACCAAGGTATCAAGAGTAATAAGGTTACACCGATCTTCATAACTTGGAAGATTTAGAGGATCATTCCAAGGTAGAAGTCGTAGGGCGAAACGCACAAATTTACGTTGAATGGCCTCAATCCGTTGAATGCTATTTTGATTGTACGGTGCCCATACATTTGAAGCGTATTCTAGTACAGATCGCACTAAAGACCAGTACAAAATTTTTAAACATGGAATGCTCGTAAACTGTTTAGTGACTCTGAATAAGAAACCAAGATTTTTAGAAGCTTTAGAACAGATAAAAGCTATGTGATCCTTAAATGTCAATTTGGAATCTAATAAAACTCCTAAGTCTTTTACAACGTTTTCCCGCGTAAGAACAATGTCCGAGATTTTATAATCAAATGATACGACTGATCGTTTGCGTGTAAAGGAGATACAAGAGCACTTTGAAGCATTTAACACCATTCTGTTGATATTGCACCAATCAGCAAAGATCTCCAACTGCGATTGTAAAAATTGGGTGTCCGAGATATTCTTAATTATGGAGAATAGTTTGAAATCATCGGCATACGATAATTTCATGCATTTAAGGGTAAGATGAATGTCATTAAGGTACAGCAGAAAAATGTAAGGACCTAGATGACTTCCTTGTGGCACACCAGATGTGACAGAAAAAGGTAGAGAAATAGTATTTCCAATTTTAACGGACATAGTCCTACCGGTAAGATATAATTCAAACCAGTTAAGGATATTGCCACTTAATCCAAGCCTCTGAAGTTTCGAGACGGTGATCTGATGATTTATTTTGTCGAAAGCTGCTGATAAATCCGTATAGATTGCGTCGACCTGAAGATGATTTTGCATTGAGCGATCAATGAAGGATGTGTAGGAAATCAGGTTAGTACAGGTTGACCGTTTGGATACGAAACCGTGCTGACTTTTATCAATGTAGCTAGAGAAATTGTAAGTAAGGAATTTCAGAACAACAAGCTCGAAAAGCTTTGCAATGGCACAGAGTGATGCTATTCCACGATAGTTTGAAACGATTTGTTTTGGACCTTTTTTGTAGACTGGAAAGACATATGAAGTTTTCCATGCGGTAGGGAAACTACCCGAAAGCAGAGATATGTTGAAAGTGCGGACCAGTGGAGTACAAAGAGCCAAACCACAATTCTTCAGTATGATTGAGGGAATCCCGTCTGGACCAGGATTTGTTGAGCTTTTCAGTTTCAAGCATGCATTGAGTACATCTTGAGTTGTTAAAGTTGGAAGTGATTCAACAGTTGCCATACACGGAACGTTGCGCACAGCATTCCAGACTTGTTGGTCGTCGAGAGTTTCACTAGCGAAAACAGCACTAAACTGTTTGCGGAAAAGCTCACATATGTCGTGAGTAGTTGTTGCTTCAGCACTTCCAAGATTCATCGTAGTGGGTAAGCCGTTTTCATTTCGCTGCTGGTTGATGTAGTGCCAGAATTTTTTTGGATTATTACGAAGGTTCAGTTGAATTTGAGTTTGATATAAATTAAACAGTAACTTGTTTAAACGCTTATAACGGTTATTTAAAGATATGTAATGATACTTAAGCTGAGTTGTACGAAACTTTGAAAGTTTTTTGAGAGCTGATCTCTTGGCAGTTTTTAAAGTTTTAAGAGTGTGATTTGACCAAGGAGGAAAAGTAGACTGTCGTTTGATTTTCTTTGGAGTAAATTGATCGATAGCGTACAACAGAATGTTGGATACATTTAGAGCTGCTGACTCAGCATCACAGCCGTCGAGTATTGAGCCCCAGTTAAGGTTGGAAAGAAACTCGTTCATTCTCAAGAAATCAGTTTTGCCATAGTTATAAGCTGGATCGTCAGCAGTGTCTTCGTAAGTGAGTGGTGTTAATTTATGGAAAAAGACATGGAGTGCTGGATGATGACGGGTATGTTTAACAAGTGGACTGGGTACACGATTTACAGAAATTTGCTCATTTACTAGTTCAGAACTGACAAAACAAAGGTCCAACAAGCGACCGTTTTCATTTCGAACGTGATTGATTTGAACGAGCCCAGCTGTACTATATCCATCCAGTAGTTCAGTAACAGTTCAGTTCAGTTGTTCCTAATATTTATCAACGACTTGGCTAAACTAGACCTGCATGGGAAATTGCATCTCTTTGCGGATGATACATCCGTTTTTTACCAAGGAACTGACTGCGCAACAATTCAACGCCATATCAAAGAGCATCTTTTGCTTCTGAACGAGTTCTTTGGAACTAACTGGCTGTCGATGAACTTAGCTAAAACAAAATATAGAGTAAGGAGGGGTAAAAGTGCGATGCGGGTAAAAGTGCGATTCAATAATTTATCGGTGCAGATTCCGAGTAAATTTTCTACATTGGCATGGATGGGTGACTACTTTGACAGCTTGAATCTAACGTAAACTTTGGTTGCTTACGAAGCATAGTTGCTGAGTTATGTGCAAATGTTATTTTAGGGCGGTTTTGATGTAATTTTTCGTTAAACGGCAAATACGATATTAACAGGAGGATATTACTTGTTGAAAATTTGTAGCACTCAGGTATCTGTTTTACCTGTTTAATACGGCGGAAATAATTTACAAAATATATTTCGCTTTTCCGTAATTCTATCTAACCCCGTCAAGCGCCTAGCGGGGTAAAAGTTCGATTCACGGACGGGGCAAAAGTACGATTCATGGACGAGGCAAAAATGTATAGCTAATTATATACAGCTTTAGGCACTATATTACAGATACTAGAAATGAAAGATCTGCAGAAAACTGTGTACTCTACAGATGTTGACCGAAGAAAAACAATGTGTTTCCGCTGATGAAACAAAAAACAAAGGTTTGGAAAAGTTTCGATCTAACGGAGGCTGCCATACACCAGCGCAAAATAGAAAAGGTGCAAGTTGAGAATATTCCTTACCAAAACATAACACAGATTGAAGATAATATGGTTTTGTTGGCTACTGCTGGGCTAATTTCATGGATTCTAGCTTCGAACTTTTGCCACGCGGTATTCGAACTTTTGCCCCGCTGGTGGGGTAAAAGTGCGAATCTGCACTTGATCAGAAGAAAGAAGAATTTATTTTGCAAAACACTATTACCGCAGATGATTTATAGTTGAATGTGAAGACATTGAGTTACTGCATCATTATAAAATATATTATGTTGTTGTCCTTCTTTATATCTCACGAAAATTGCTGACAACTTCAAACATCGCACTTATGCCCCGCCCTACTCTATGCTGATTCATTCTCCCCGTAGACGTCTACCAGATCGAATACCCATTGAAGTCAACAGCAAAGTTAATGAAGAAGTAAATGGCTTTCCGTTTTTTGGTCTAACAGTAGGTAACAAGATGAGCTGGAACGCTCACGTCGAATTTCTAAAACGAAAGTTGTCGTCTCTATGTGGGATATTGAGGAAGTTTGCTTCATTCTTGCCCATAGCCACCAGGAAAACACTGTACTTTTCATTAATTCACGCTCGACTCCAATATCTGCAATATGTGCAACGATAAGGAGGGGAACCTGATCCACCAACTGCGGATGAGGTTAGAAAAGCGGCGAGTGAGCTAAAAAACGGCGTTGGCAACTGGAAAGGACGGCATTCCCGCCGAACTTTTGAAAGTCGACAATGAGCAGCTGTATTGTGCAATCCATCAGGATATACTAAAGTTGTGGATTGAGGAGGAACTACCTACGGACTGGTTGGAAGGTCTCATATGCCCTATTTTCAAAAAGGGCCATCGACTCGAATGCGGCAATTACAGAGGCATTACTCTCCTCAATTCTGCATACAAAATTCTTTTTACATCCTGTTTCTCAACCTGAGACCGTTGCAGGAAACCTTTTTTGGCAAATACCAGTGCGGTTTTCGAGAGGGACCAAATGTTCACACTCGGAAAAAATTCCTTCTTATGAAATGTAATTCATCCGAAGTCGATCATGAATATTGTACAGTAGTGGCCCCAAGCTCCTAGGGTTCGCGGACGACATCGATATCATCGTTGTTAACCGTAGAGCCTTGGAAGGAGCGTACACGCATCTTAAAAAGGAAGCTGCGAGGATAGGGCTTATCATAAATTCTACCAAAACAAAGTATATGGTGGCTGGTAGAGAGCGTGGTCGACGAATTTGTTTACCTTGGTACGATAGTGACATGTGAGCCAGATGAGGTCCCGTAGCTTACAACTCCATACAAAACTCGCGCTCTATAAGACGCTAATTCTCCCAGTGGTACTCTACGAACACGAAGCGTTGTCGTTGAAGGAGTGCGACCAACGAGCTCATGGCATTTTCGAGCGTAAGATCCTACGATCAATTCTTGGCGGCATATTAGATGAAGGAGTGTGGCGCAGGCGCATGAATCATGAAATATACCAAGTATACAAAGATGCGGATATTGTGAAGCGATTAAAATACGGCAGGCTACAATGGGCTGGCCACGAAGCAAGGATGCCGGATGAGAGACCAGCGAAAACAATATTTAGCAGAGAACCCGACAAAGGCCAACGACTTCGAAGCAGACTCCGTACCCGTTGTCTGAGCGCTGTTCACGAAGATGCTAGAACAGCGAGTGTTAGGGGCGACTAGAGAGCGGCAGCCCAAGACCTAGTTTTGTGGAGACGGCTCCTGAATTCGGCATGGATTCGATAAGCGGATTGTCGCCGAAAAAGTAAAGTAAGGGGCCCCAAGCTCTATAGAATGCTCGTTTAAGATAATAGGAAATGCAGCGAGCCCAAATCTGGGAGGAAAAGTAGGAATATGTGGAGCAGCTGCATCATACTCAGAAACGTAAGAGTTCTATCAGAAACTTAACGCATCACGCAATAGCAAATGCAAAGATAGGTACAGTTGTGGGGGGTCATCAAACAGCTGAAGAACAATAAATCAATTGGAAAGGATGGCATTGGAGTTGAGCTGGTCAAGAGGCCCGAGAGCTAGTCACTTGTCTACACCGGCAGATCGTAAGACTTTTGGATACCGGAGGCGTGGAAAAATGGTATTATCTACCTAATTTATAAGAAAGGCAACAAACTTGACTGTGAGAATAATCGTGCGATCACCGTTGTCAATACCAACTACAAACTGTCCTTTTTATACCATTTATTTGTTGCATTTTGCGTTCCATACAGAGGCGTTGTTTTGTTGATCGTTCGGTGCGATCATTTTTCGACGACTCTCACCCATAGTGAGCAGATTTATAGGAAGTTATTAAGCCGGTTTCGTTGAAGGATTATCAGCTGTTTAGACTAAATATTCACGCCGTGGTTGTCCTTCAAAAAGCCCCTGAATACAGTAACACGCATAATTTCCCATTGATTTTAAAGCTGCGTATGATACCATTGACAGTGAAAAGCTATGGAAAATCACGAAAACGGCTTTTCCATAAAGCTGATCATACTAATAAGGGCTACGATGAATGATAGGCAGTGCGGTAAACGGATCTCAGGCGGATCGCTGTGGTTATTCGAATTCCGAAGGGAGCTTTGTCAATCAATCTCTTATGCATGAGATTCAGTAAAGTGCTACCGAGCGTTATAAACTAAGCGGATATCAAAACGCCGACACAATCTTCAACCGATTAAATCTATTCGTCTGCCGACGACACGGATGGCGAAAAAACGTCTGTAGCGCTGGCTGAACGGGCTAGAGCGGAAACAGAGGAGTTGGGTTAAATACGTCCAAAACAAAATACCTACATGCTGCTGGTACATGGCGTCAGTAACGTTAAAAAGTTTGAAGAAAAGGCAACGTAGCAAAGAAGCCGGTTGAGAGGCTCCTGAATTTGGCACGGATTCGATAACCGTATTGTCACCGAAAAAGAAGAAAGAAAGATCCCATGATCGACACGATCGAATGCAGCTTTCAGGTAGACATCTATTTGAATAATCCGGTCCGTACCACGTAGGCAAAATGAGGTGAATTCCAATAAATTGGTAGTTATAAACCTGCCTGGGAAGAATCCATGTTGTGCAGAAGAGATATAGTTTTTACAGTGAACATCAAATGATTGTAAATACTTTCGAGTAAACTTTCGAGTAGGCGCACAAATAGGAAATCCAACAATATTATTCAACATCCCGTTTGTCGCCCTTTTTGAGAGCCGGAAATATAAAAGACTCTTTCCAGCTGCAAGGGAACTGTTGGCATTGCAAAGAATGGTTGTCGATTTAAGTTGACTATACATGCCAAACTGCCATCTACCGATTTACTTCTCGTTATATGTATACCAGAGCAACAATCGATGAAAAGGTTTGGCTACGCAAGTAAAGAAATGGCACAACTCGGAAAATGCGATGAACTAAAATTGTACCTGAAATGTGTTGGGATAAAACAAGAGCTTTCTCTCCGCAGTAGGGTGGTCAATAGGTTTTTTCGGAAATCTGGCAGACAGGCAAAAATTGTCTGGCCAAAAAAAAGTCTGGGCTGGCAAGTGTTACTTACCAGATATATGGAAGATTTTCTGCTTTATCTGCCTGGGTCAAAGTTTTCAAAGCAGCAAAGAAGTAGAAGATAGCACACCGAAAGGAAAATACGCGGTGTTGAAGCAAATCCTCCCGGATACTGGATACCGGGAGGATTTGCTCATGAGCATCACTGTCAGCTTTGCCGACAAAATTTGGATCGCATAGCAGCTGCTTGCGTTCTGCAGTTTTCGAAAGGTCATATTTACCGTTTGCGGCGAAAGCATTGGTGCTAGTGCTCTTGTATTTTTTGTGACAAACTTAGATGCTGAAGTTTTGGAACCGACAGGCTGTCACTTGTGACAATAACAAAGTCATCATGTCATTTCCAGCTGACCATTCGTAGAACGAAAACGAACAAGAAAGCTTATGTTCCGAACACTTTCATCAATTGCCAAAAACCGTCCTTTTAAGGCCGAAAACATTCTAATACGAAGATTAAAAAAATTTGCTTTGCCGAGCGCAGTTTATGGTTTAGCGTATAATAAAATTGGTGGACAAGACACAAACACGTATCACTCTTACAACATTTAAAGATAAAAACAATATTAACAAAAATTATTTTTACCTACGAGTCGACCGGTTTCAGGCATTCTATGCCTATCATCAGGACGATGCCGATGTCCAACTGATTACGCATTGTTTATCTGGTTGTATCCACGTCGAAGAGCGGGAGAAATTGTTAACTTGATCTCACTTTTTTGCCAATCCAAAGAGAGGGGAAATTATTGGTGGATCATCTCCATTCATAAGAGGTTTCTCTGCATTGGCGATATACATTGATTCCCATGCATTTAGCAGTGAAACCTTCTTAATGGTTTTGATTAATTTCGCACTCTCCCAATTTATTTTATGCCGTAATTCTTCACTGTGCGCTGCTACACTAGAGTCACATGATCGGCTGTGCTCCACGGCCTTCCTATGTTCCCTTAGTCTAATTTTAAATTTGCAACGTGTTTGTCCAATGTAGATAGCGGGGCAATCTTGGCATGGAATTTGATATATTCCAGATTGTTCCTCAAGCGGGATTTTGTCTTTGAGGTTGCACAACATTTCCCGTAGGTTGCAAAACATTTCGACGTGGATACAACCAGATAAACAATGCGTAATCAGTTGGACATCGGCATCGTCCTGATGATAGGCATAGAATGCCTGAAACCGGTCGACTCGTAGGTAAAAATAATTTTTGTTAATATTGTTTTTATCTTTAAATGTTGTAAGAGTGATACGTGTTTGTGTCTTGTCCACCAATTTTATTATTGTGGTGCTCTTACGGTGGCGCGAAAGCAAGAAAAAGTGGTTTAGCGTAATTTGTCGATGGTATTTCAATGTAACAAATTTCGAAAGCAACATGTTATTGTGACTTCCGTTTATTATTTCGTACAAAAACATATTCATGCAACTACTCGAAATCTGGATGAATCAATTACTCTCACCACTCGGAAGAGGCGCCGTTGCAATATAAAGAATAAATGTTGAAGTTATACACAAGTTGTTTACTAATATTAATATTATCATTAAAATCAGACTGCATGTGAGTTAATGAAACCATTCAATCAGTTTGCAAACAATCAATTTCAGTTGCTTTGAAATTTCACTTCAATTGATTTCAAATATATCTATGAATTTAGTCAGTCTATGTCTATGAGTCTATTGTAAATCGCTGATGCAAGGTTTCGAGCAATTGGAAAATGTTTGGGTTTGTTGAATCAATGTTTTTAATATGTTCACCATCAATCTAAAATTGTTTGTTAATGGCAAAGCCTGCCATGATGTTTGCTATCAACATTATCAAATTATAACTGTGTTGAGTTTCAACAATCGTTTGACTGATTCAAATAAGCGTTTGAATATGAAATCTAAATATTTCCATTGGTATAAAACTGATTTAAAACGAGCATTTCTCGGTTGTTGGTTAGTTGAAGAATAAACAAACAAAAATCATCCTATAACTAACTTGTTTTTTGTTCGATTATAGTCACTTTAACCAGCGTGGGTCATTCGTGATTTCTGCAGGGTTGGGACTTTGTCCCGGGTCCTCGGCGTGAGAGGCATGAATGCTAACCACTACGCCGGAACTGACCTCCCTAAAACTAACTGCTAAAACTACATGAAACAAAAAATACAACGATCACATCTCTTATCAAGGTGAATCCTGATCGATTGAAACCTTCCGTACTAACAAAACTTCTTCCTGTGGTCTTTGCGGGGATGCAGAAGCTAACACGGTCCCCAAAACAACAAAGATTCCTTTCCCATTCCCACCTGATTGCAAGGACGTGGCCGGCGCAGTTATTGATCCATTATAATTGAGTCAATGAATTTTGCACACTGAGAATAATCGGTCACTTCAAACCCCATTCAGTTGATTCATTATGCAATTTCACTGATTCGGAACAATCACTGAGTGCAACCTTTGATATCAGTCTAAGGCAATCAGTCTAATCTAAGCTAAGGCACTTACTTACTTACTTACTTATGTGGCTTGCCGTCCTAAGACAAAGCCTGTTGAATAAAGTTTCTCCATGTAACTCGGTTAAGGGGTACCACTCTCCACTTCCTCGGACACTGAGTACTCTCCGCCAGATCTCGCTCCACCTGGTCTAACTATCTTGCTCGCTGCGCTCCTGGTCGTCTTGTTCCTACCGGATTTGAGGCGAACACCATCTTTGCAGGGTAGTTGTCTGGCATTCTTGCAACATGCCCTGCCCATCGTATCCGTCCAGCTTTAGCCATCTTTTGGATACTGGGTTCGCCATAGAGCTGTGCAAGTTCATGGTTCATCCTCCGCCTCCATACTCCGTTCGCCGCCAAGCTAAGCTAAGGCAAAGCCTACCATGATGTTTGTAATACGACTGACTGTATGTCTTTTGATCACAATTCCAGGCTTCTTAAATGTTTATTCCTACTTTCATTTCGAAATTGTGTTACAAATAATGATGGATGAGAGACTATCGTCAAAAACAAAACGTAGACAGCAAAGATAGCAAAATGTTGTGATTGTTACTTTTTATTTTAGTTTTTCAATAAGTTTACAAAAATGTAAATCAAGTTAATCGCAACACTTAATCCTCCTGCTAGAGCAACAGTAACAATACGTACGAAGTCAATCGTCACTCTTCGAGCACAATCCGGGACCTCTGCAGGCAATGACAAAACCAATAAAAGAAAGCACAGAACCGACCCGGATAATGACCACCCCTGCCGACGAAATGTGCCGGGAGAAGCATCTGTTCGGTTTCCTTCTCCCACCTTGGTCAAATTGATCTGGACCCAGTGATCTAGTTCATGATTATAGGCTCCGGCTACTACTACACGCTAGCTAGCACGGACAATGACTGTACAAAATGTTGTCGACTTTCGCCGGACAAAAGGCTTCGGCGAATAATCTGTTCGCTCGGTTTAACGGATGGCCCCCGGATGGATTCTAGACGGTCTGGAAGTTTCGTCATGTGCGCGACCCGCTAGCTAGCTAGCTAACCCGAGGTGGTGTTTCGCAAATTGGGGGTCTTTCGGAAACAGATGTGTAGTTTTGAAGCACACGCAGTGATGGCGTAATCGATGCGAGTCGTACGTAATTGAGGGTTATTTCACCCGGGGGAAGATTTTAAACAGCAGCCCTGGATTGCGTTCAACGGTTCGACGGTTTGACCTCACGACCTGCTCACCAAAGTCATCAAATGAGATGACGAATGAAGAAATATCACTAGAAAGTTAGGTTTAAAAAAACACCTGAAACGATTCACGGCCACCAAAAAATTGTATCATTTAATAGCCATCCTATGGGAGGGACGACGGTAAGTTAGTGATTACTATTGGTGAGGTGAACAATCCGACCATCAAGCGAGAAGCACACATTTTCTAATGAATGCCGGCAAATTATCGGCTGTTGTTTGCTGGATTGTCTTCTGCTGCTGCAGTTTAGCAATCGAACGAAAAAATCCACTTTTCACGCTAACCGAAGCGGTGCGATGAACATTGTTTGTGTTGCAGTCATGATGGTGACATTACTGCGACGAACAAAGTAAGCATTTACTGGAGAAAATTCACTTATCAGAGTGTGTTGTTGTCACATAAATAGTGTGCACAATGGCCGTCGTCATGGTTGCTTCAGGGTGCGCGAGAGGTGGTAGCTGGGTAGGTGGATGGATAATGGTCCTCATGCGAAAGTTGGGTGACGGATTGACGGGGGAGGTCTGATGAATGCACGAGATAATAATGGTCCTCTTTTTGCGACCACGGAACCCGGTGCCACTTTATGCCGGTCTGGCAGGGTGTAAAAACTTGCAAAGAGCAAATTGAATTGATCGTAATTATTGTCAAGAAGCCAGTTTTTTTTAGGATTTTTTTTATTATCGCAATTATCTGCAAGTCTCTTCCATTGCAGGTAATTCACTTTCTTCGACGGAGCCGGGTAATTTAGTGTTTTATTATGTGGCTAAAACATGGTTGATTGATTTAAATAAATATAACATTCCAGAGAGATATAATTACGGGCACCTTTAGGTGTTGGTTGTGTGGTTACTTGAGCAATCGGAATTACCTGCTTCATTATATGTCAATGAAAAGTTAGTTTAATTTGAATTTAGACGACGAATAAACAGAACTGAGGTTGGTTTTTTTCCAGCATCAGCGTCCTTAAGGTTCATAACTCTGAAACAGCGTCACAAAATTATTAGTATGATATATAAGTATGAGTATTTATTAGCATGATAACCCAAAATAGCCTCATCAACCTCATGCTGTTATGTGGACTTACTTTAATGAAGTCAGACATTTGAACAAGTTTTTATAACGGTAGTCTCTCAAATAAACGAAGGAAGTTATAGATAAATACAGTAGGATTTCGAATTTGGCAACAAATCGCCTGTGTTGTCAAAATCGAAACCGTGCTAAAATCGAGACCCTTTTTTCATATGAAAAAATTGAATGTAAATGTGTTAGAAATTAACTAAATATTATTAATCAACAATTGCATCCATTTTATGTTTAAAAAGCCCGCCAAGAGCTATCTGTCCGGTGCAAATAAGTTTTTGACAACCTGCGGTAAGACGTAGTCCTACGACAATAAAAAACCTTATTGTTCGAAACATTCTATAAGCGCAAACTTTTTTTCATGAACATACTGAGGGTTTGATTTTTTGTCAATTGAAGCATATTTGGGGAAACTGAATGATATTTAAGCATATTTTTTAGAAGTGAAGTATTTTGTGTTGCCGAAAACGGATGCATTTGGTGCCAAAATCAAAATCCCACTGTAGTTAGTTTGGAACTAGGGCTGTCGGTATTGAGTGCTTTTGGTGAAAACCGGTATTTCGGTATTGGCGTAGAAAATACCGGTAGTACCGGTAAAAAACCGGTATTGGCAGATTATTCGGAATCAATAGAAATGTCGATGTTTTTCAGTAAATGTCTCTATTTTCAATCTTTAGTTTCAGTATTGTTCCTTTGCAAAGTAGAATTTAAGCAGATATAATACGCTTAGTGATTTATTTCCCTTGCTAGATTTTATTGCCAGCGCTTCCAACGAAAATTTCTGCTTTCATCGAAGTCTGACAAACGGCTCTAAGCGCATCAGGAATTTTTCTTTCATTTATTCAAATTTATAGTAGGGAAACCTGCTTTTAACTATTTTTAAAAGTCCCGGTAATGTAGCTTCCAGCATGTTAAATGCCCCGGACTTTTATTGTCTCTTCGCGAATTTTCCTGCATCTCCAGAGCAGAACCCTTGCATAGCGTCATCCTGTTCATCATCGTTCACAGATATCTTCTCTTCTCTATTATCAATCTAACTATTCGCAGAGCTTGTAAATTTTATCTGCTTTTTTGATCAATGTATCATTCGAAATACTTGAAAAATATTCCAAAGTCTATCCTGGCAGATCCTTTAATGGCAAGAATACCCGAAAAGCGGAAATATTCCCGTATTCTGACTAGGGCTCGGCATCCTCGAAACAATTAAATGAAGCTGACTTTCTCTTACCTTCGCTTTACAGGTACATGAAGCGATTTGTTTCATGTGATGAACAGAACGTTTCAAGTAAGCTTCAGCTGAAGTTAGTGACTATTTCAAATGACTACGATTGACAGTCAGGCACGATTTGTCGATGTTGAGTAGGTTAATTATAATATTCGCTAAATCGTCGGAAATGTTACTTAAATTCAATTCAATTGCATTCAAAGTTGCTGGCCTTCTACTGAATATTTGATAGACATTTGATTTGACAAACGAAACTTTAAAATCGGTCGACATTATAAAGTGAAAACCGTTTTATTGAGGCTGATTGAAGCCAGTTCTAAAACGGAGAGGCGTTGTTTCAGTCGAAACTAAAGCTTCATTACTTCATTGTTGAGTAGTGATTTGAAAAATCACTTATAAGTGACGTTGCTGGGTTATAAGTGACTTATAAGTGACGTTGCTTTGGTGGTTTTTAAATATCAAGTTGTTCAAAAATAAATTGAAACGCGACGTCTGACTACTATGAAACTTTTTTACGGCTAAGATGCTCTACTGTGGCCTAAACTGGTTCAAGAGCTATAATTATTTGACTTACAATTTCACCTTCTTCATTGTTGGTAGTCGCAGAATGTCGGCAGCATTAACACCAAGTTGTTTTTCTATGACTTTTACAATCTTCCATCAAACTTAATTCTTCTTCGAATAAGGAGTTTGAAAAAACTAAGATATTAGAAAATACCGGAAATACCGGTTTTTTGCTTTGCCAAAACCGGTATTTCGGTATCCAAAAATTGGTCGGTATTACCGGTTTCGGTACTACCGGTACTACCGGTTAGACAGCCCTATTTGGAACTCATTTGATTATATTAGCATGACCTCTGATGGGCAATGCAGTTTTGAAATTTACGGTATTAACACCAACAATTGTGAATTTAAAAAAAAAATTGATATTATATAAGTAACTAGCTGACCCGACAAACTTCGTATTGCCACAAATTAACCTGTGTTGTACATAAATCATGAATCTCGGATGATCTTTGTCACTTCTCGAGTTTTGCAAGCCCCCCAGTGGGCGGCGCTTCCGACGGCGGGCCACCGGCAACACTCACGACCGGCTCGTCCTGAATGATCTAGTGTTACTATAGATAGTTTTTGTTTAATGTTTTATGGAAGAGTCTCGAATTTCTCGAGTTGGATTAGTTTTTGAGTTTCGCAAAAATTTCTGTTTTATTTGTATGAGAGTCCATATCCCCCTACCACAGGGGTGAGAGGTCTCTAACTATCATACAATAAATTCAAGACTCAAAAATCTCCTACATGCTAAATTTGGTTCCATTTGCTTGATTAGTACTCAAATTATAAGGAAATTTGTATTTCATTTGTATGGGAGCCCACCCTCTTAAAAGGGAAAGGGGTCGTAATACACCACAGAAAAAAAATTCTGCCATCTAAAACTCTCACATGCCAAATTTGGTTCCATTTGCTTGATTAGTTCTAAAGTTATGAGCAAATTTGTATTTCATTTGAATGGGAGCCCCCCCCCTCCTAAAAAGGTAAGAAGTCCTAATTCATCATGGGAAAAATGGTTGCCTCCAAAAACACCCACATGCCAAATATGGTTCCATTTGCTTGATTAGTTCTCGAATTATGAGGAAATTTGTATTTCATTTGTGTAGAAGCCCCCCCTCTTGAAGTGTGGAAGGATCCTAATTCACCGTAGAAAATATTTTTGCCTCCAAAAACCTCCACATGCCGAATTTGGTTCTATTTACTTGATTAGTTCTCGAGTTATGGGGAAATTTGTATTTCATTTGTATTGGAGCCCCCCCTCCTAATGTGGGAAGAGGTCCTAATTCATCACAGAAAAAATTCTTGCCTCCAAAAACACCTACACGCCAAATTTGGTTCCATTTGCTGGATTAGTTCTCGAGTTATGAGGAAATTTGTATTTCGTTTGTATAGGACCCCCCCTCCTAAAGTGGGGAGGGGTCCCAATTCATCATTGAAAAAAAAATTGTCTCCAAAAACACACACATGCCAAATTTGGTTCAATTCGCTTGATTAGTTCTCGAGTTATGAGGAAATTTGTATTTCATTTGTACAGGAGCCCCTCCTCTTAAAGTGGGGAGGGGTCCTAATTCACCATAGAAAATTTTCTTGCTCTCGAAAACCTTCACATGCCAAATTTGGTTGCATTTGCTTGATTAATTCTCGAGTTATGAGGAAATTTGTATTTCATTTGTACAGGAGCCCCTCCTCTTAAAGTGGGGAGGGGTCCTAATTCACCATAGAAAATTTTCTTGCTCTCGAAAACCTTCACATGCCAAATTTGGTTGCATTTGCTTGATTAGTTCTCGAGTTATGAGGAAATTTGTATGGAAGTCCCCCCTCTTAAAGGGGAGAGGAGTTATAATTCCCCTTATAAAGAAGGGAGGGGTCTCAAATTACCCTAGAATAAATTCTTGTCACCGAAAACACCCACATGCCAAATTTGGTTCTATTTGCTTGATTAGTTCTCGAGTTATGCAGATTTGTGTTTCATTTGTATGGGAGCCCCCCCCTCTTAGTGGGGGGAGGGGTCTCTAACCATCACTAAAACCTTTCCTGGCCCCAAAAACCTCTACATGCAAATTTTCACGCCGATTGGTTCAGTAGTTTTTGATTCTATAAGGAACACAGGACAGACAGACAGACAGACAGACAGACAGACAGACAGAAATCCTTCTTTATAGGTATAGATTTGGATCTAAATCGGAAAATGTGATTTGTTTATATTTGTTATTTGTTAAAAAAAGAGTTAACAATTTTTTCGATCCTACTGACTATGTACTTAAAAACTACTAATGTTTTGAAGCAGGATTTCAGCACAATGCGGACAAAAGACGACTGCTGGCAACTAGGTGAGCGATATCCCTCCAACTCTTTTACATCTGGGATGGACGGGTCGCTCACGTGGGAAAGCTTTCTCAATTTTCTGCAAGAGAAACGGTGATGCGATCGACTGGGTGAGTTATATCCCTCCACGTACGTCTGGCGGCTGGCGTTTTACGTCTGGGTCGGTTGTCCGGGAGGGTTGCTAACAGATACCATGAGCAATACAACCAAGGTATTTAATGTCATTGGGTATTATCTACTTAAAATGGTTCCTAAAATTAAAAAAGAAAAAAAAAACTTATCCAATTTAATTCTACTATGTATATTTTATTCACGACAGATACGTATTTCGCCTACGACTTGCAGGCTTCCTCAGTGTCTGGTTTCGAACTCTCCGTTTTCTGTCTGTACTCCGCCAAAAATAGTCCGCAACACCTTTCGTTCAAAAACGGCAAGTGCACGTATGTCTTCCGTAAGCAAAGTTACCGTTTCAAGTCCATAGAAGACTACCGGTCTGATTAGCGTTTTGTACATTGTCAGCTTTGTGCGGCGGCGTATGCTCCTGGATCGAAGCGTCTTGCGGAGGGAAAAGTAGGCTCGATTTCCAGCTTGAATGCGTCGTTGGATCTCCTTACTCGTATTATTGTCGGCGGTGACCAGAGATCCCAAATATACGAACTCATCAACCACTTCCAGTTCATCGCCGTCAATAGTCACTGTCCATGGGAGGCAAACGTTACTATCTCGGGAGCCTCTTCCTACCATATATTTGGTTTTCAACGCATTAATTTGTAACCCTATCCTCCTAGTCTTCGTTTTTAGTCTGGCGTAGATTACCTCCGCCGTCCCGCGGTTTCCAGTAATGATGTCGAGGTCGTCTGCAAAGGCTAGGAGTTGGCTACTCTTATCAGGTATCAGCATCTTTGGCTCGAGCAGCACGTTCCTCACAATCATGTGGAAGATTTGTGCCTTGCCCATCTTGCCCGTGTCATCATTTACCTGATGAGGACGGGAAGGAAAACAGGAGGAATAGGAAGGGGTGGATGAGGAATTTGGACAAACACAAACATATATATACCGAGAGATTTTTGTACCCCCGAGGGGATACTGCAATCCTTGGTAGTTAACTTATCAAAAGTACACCCCTTGGGGGGTATACTCATGATAAATAAGAGCTTATAGCTCAATACCGCTTTCGGTAAGGAACATCAAAATGTCTCGTAATTTTAGTTTCCTAAAATCCGATTCATTTAAGACGTAGGATCCAAAGATCCTATGACGCAATTGTGCTACTGCAGGACAGTTGCAAATTACGTGATATGGTGTACCGTAGTCGGATTCACATAAATTACAATGAAACGATTCAGCTCGCTGAATCGTAGCCATATGATAATTTAGTCTGCAGTGACCAGTCAGTGATCTGACAAGAATACTGCAATTTACCTTTGAGTGTTGCAAAAGAAATTTCGCAATCTTCTCACAAGGCTTAACAATGAAACTTTTCGTTTGACGACAAGTTTCAAGATTTTCCCAATAACGTACATGTTCAGATGAAAACCAAGATCGAATCTTTTGTTTTATCCAACATGCCGCTATTGGTAAAGCAGGTTCCGGTCCGAAAACCGACTTTTCTGCTCCAGATCTTGCTAGTTCATCAGCCCATTCATTTCCGGTTATACCAGAATGGCCAGGAACCCAAACCAGATGAACGGCATTCAGAATGCTTAGTTCTTCTAATTGGGTGTGGCAGGCGATGACTGTTTTAGATTTAGAATTAGCCGCACAAAGGGCTTTTATAGCGGCTTGACTGTCAGAACAGAAATAGATAATCTTGCCTATCAGTTCTTTCTGAAGTGCAAACTGAGCTCCGCACATAATTGCAAAGATTTCAGCTTGAAAAACGGTGCAGTAACTACCCAACGAATAGGATTCCTCCAATTCCAGCTCACGGCAGTAAACACCAGCACCAGCGCGACCTTCGTACAAGGAACCATCGGTATAACAGACCACATAGTCGGAAATTTTCCTTTCCATGTAGCCTGACATCCAATCCTCTCTAGGAGGAAAGTCACTTGAGAAAGTCCTATACGGGAAAGTACGCATGAGCGTTACATCGCTAGGAGCAAGGGCAAACTTGTCCTCAGCAACAATTTGCGACCACAGTCGAGTATGACCAGTGGAACCGTCCACAGACTGCCAAAGGCCAATCGCGTGTAGTCGATAAGCACATATTAGTGCCTCTTGCTTCAGGTGGAAGTGTAGAGGTTTAATATTGAAAATAGCTTCTAGGGCGGCAGTAGGAGTTGTAGTAAATGCACCAGACATTGCCATTAAACACATCCTTTGAAGATGGTTTAGCTTTGTCTGGCTACTCTTACTGATCGTTCCTCTCGTTTCGATACCCGCTCGCCGGGTTGAATAACATACAGGACAGTCCATCCTCTTGCCGTAACCCTCTGCGCGATTCGAAAGGATTTGAGAGTGTCCCCGAAACGCGCACGTAACACATCATTCGTTCCAGAGTAGCTTTGATCAGCTGCGTCAGTTTGTCCGGAAAACCGTACTCGTGCATTATCTGCCATAGCTGTTCGCGTTCAACGGTATCGTATGCTGCTCTGAAGTTCACGAAAATATGATGCGTGGGCATGTTGTACTCTCGACACTTCTGAAGGATTTGTCGGAGAGTAAAAATTTGATCCGTTGTAGCACGGGCCCCTATAGAGCCCGCCTGATACTGCCCTACAAATTCTCTTGCTATTGGGGATAGACGACGCAACAAAATCTGGGAGAGCACCTTGTAGGCGGCGTTGACCAGCGTAATGCCGCGGTAGTTACAGCAATCTAGCCGGTCGCCCTTTTTGTAGATTGGACAGACTACGCCTTCCACCCACTCCGCCGGTAGTTTCTCTTCTTCCCAAATCCTTGAAATCAGCCAGTGAAGTGCCGTTACTAGCGGTTCTTGGTCATTTTTATAGAGTTCTGCCGGGAGTCGGTCCTTTCCGGCGGTTCTATTATTCTTCAGCAGACCGATTTCTCGTCGGATCTCTTCGAGATCGGGAGCCGGTACGCTGTTGTCGTTTGTAGGTACTCCGAGGTTAACTTCCATTGCGTCTCCTGCTGCTATATCCTCGGAAGAAGGCAGTGCCTCATTCAGTACTCGCGCGTAGTTCTCGGCAGCTTGCGGGTTATCTAGCTGCCTGATGTTCAGCCGAGGAGGGCGGCTATGACGTGTCCGGTATACGGTGGACAGCTTTGAGCGCACATGTATTGCTACTAGGTAATGATCAGAATCAATATCCGCACCCCGACGGGAGCGTACGTTCGTGATGTTAGAGAAGAACCGGCCCTCTATGAGTCAATTTGGTTCATTGTACGTTGGTCAGGTGGCTTTGTGGATATCCTTGTGCTTCGGATCGCCAGGCCTCGGCAAGCTGCGAAGTTTATACATCGTTGGCCGTTATCGTTTGTGTCGGTGTGCAGGCTATGGGGTCCTACCACCGATCTATACATTTCTTCCCTACCTACCTGGGCGTTCATATCCCCAATGACGATCTTAATGTCCCGTGACGAGCAGCTGTCATACGTTGCCTCCAGCCTCGCGTAGAACGCTTCTTTCTCATTGTCGGGTATACCTTCGTGCGGGCAGTGCACGTTAAGGGGGATAGTACTTTTTCAACTTAAAAAAATCGAAATTTTTTTTATTGATTATTTCGAAAGATTAACATTTTGACCATATGTGTTTCAAGTCATTTCAATGAATTCCAAAAATTGACAAAGTTACAGCTATTTGTACCGCGTATGTCTGGAGCGATTACACGGCGAATAAAAAGTTCAACGTCGTTTTTCTCGAAACCAGGTTTTGAAAGTTGGTGCCATAAATATCTCAAGAACGGCTCAAGCAATTCTCATGATTCTTTTTTTGTTTTAAAGCCAACAAAATTATCTAGTGTTTGACCCATCCTTTTTTTGATATTACTATTTTTGTATTTTTTAGAAATTTTTAAAGTCAATTTTTTCGACTAAAAACCTTACTTTTATGTTTGAATGTCCGCTATTTTGTTACGCGTTCAAATTTTAAAAAAAGGATGGGTCAAACACGAGATAATTTAATATACTTTCATGTCGTTTTGGAATTTTTCAATTCGAATAAGACCCCCAGCGCCAATCCATGGTACCGCAAATCATGTTTTTTTCGAACGATCATGCTCAAGGAGCCGTAGGGGAGAGGGAAAGAGGTTCACATATGCAAACAAAATTGTAAATATTAGTATAAAGTGCAATGTTTGGAATGCAAAAAACCCGAATCGATTCGCTTTTCGCGTTATCGAGAATAAAATATTTGAAATTAGGCAAAAAATATGGTGTTAAAAGTACTATGCCCCCTTAATGATGCTATAATTGAAGAAACGGCCCTTTATCCTCAATACACACATTCTCTCGTTGATCGCCTTCCAATCTATCACGCGATCCTGCAGTCCGCCCAGCACTACAAAGCCCGTTCCGCCACGGATCTTCCATACCTTCGCTCCTTTGCGACAGATTTCCTGCAGAGCTACGACGCCGAGTTTGCGGGGTTCAAGCTGTTCAATCAGCACCCGCTCGCAACCTGCGAAATTTAGCGATCTGCAGTTCCCAGTACCGAGTCTCCATTCGTCGTCCTTGTTCCGTCGCCTAGGTCGATGCCGAATTTTGCTTGAATTTTGTAAGTTTTTTTTTTATAAATTTAGGTGTGTAGCCATACTGGGGCAACACTACCGAGTCTCGCGATGGGGCTGCCATCTTATAGTGCCGAGACTTACTATACCTCCTTCCTGGTTAGTATACGACAGCCACGTAGCCAGAAGGAGGGGCCCGGGGGCCCAATTTTGATTTTAACTGTTTTATATGCATATTTTTGCGTTTAGAACTATAATACGTTAAATGTATTGCGATGTATTATATTTATAAGCAGAAAGATATGCATATAATGCATTAGGAGCCAAGATAGGGCTCCTGGCCCCCACCTCTGGCTACGTGGCTGGTATACGACCTTAGTTTCCACCGGGGTTGGTTACCCGATCTCCGCTAAGGTTGCTCGTATTCCGGCTTGGATCTTGGGTTACTCGTCGCTTATTTTTCAGGCATCTCTGGAGTCGCAGTTTTTTACTTAAAAAATAAAAAGTGTCGCTTTAGGCCTGGACGAGCCATCTCGCACGTTGAGTCGCTCTGTGCCGGTGTCGGTGGGGTTGTTGTATAGAACCGTTTTCCTTACGACGTGATTGGTTCACTGTAGTTTACCGACTTTCGACAAATGTACCTTGGTAATCTCCCCAAGCAGCGCCTGTACGATTGATTCATACACCTCCGCTAGTCTTCGCTTTCAGCTTGTACTTCGTCAAATGACGTCCGCAAAGGCGCGTAAGTCTTCCGTGAACATGGTCTATCGGTCTAATAGGGGGTTTGTACATTGTCAGACATTTGTGTTGTTGTCCGCGGCTATCAGCGATCCCACTTACACGAGCTCATCTACCACTTCTTGTTCGTCGCCGTCAACGATTACCGTCCACGAAAAAAGCACATTCATCTCATTTGGTCCGCGTTTAAAAAAAAAAAAAAAAAAAAAAAAAAAATTAAAAGAATGAGTTAATGACAGCAAACGATCAAGAATTTTCTTAGCTACATTTTACTCTAATAAGACTACATAAATGTTGCAAACAGCCAGTGTTATGAGATGATTCCGAAAAATTAATGGCTGCTAACCGTCCAGAGCAGCAAACTTTGAACGCGTTTATTTTTCGAAATAAGATTTTTGTCACTTGGCTCGGTCTGACTTAACAGCGACCATTTGAGCTATTATCATTCATGTATTTGGTCTTCGACGCATTGATTTAAAGCCCAATCCTGCTAGGCTCCGCCTTCAGTCTAGCACTGATGGTCGTGGCAAAGTTTCTGTCACCTGCTTAGCCAAGAAGTTTGCTACATTTACTGAGAATCAAAGCTCTCTTTTAGAAATCTGATCGTCGGATCACCTTAAGAGCGATGTTGAGAATCATACAGGATAAATTGTTCTTCAGCACCCTCGCTGCGTCTCAAAGTGACTCAGTCCTAAGGTCTTTAACTGCCTCTTCCAGCCGAGATTCGAACATACAATGTACCTCAATACCTGGGCTCAATGCCTCAATACCTCAATGGCTGGGAAGCCATAACTTTAACTCTGTTATTTCAATTTGATTTTTTGTCTGATGGGCAAAGCAAAGCCGTGGGATTAAACGTCCTTTCTAAGACTTGACCCTTCTCCATCGACAGACTTCGCAGTCGGCTACTAGAGTACAGGACAGTTACGGGGCTAGTGCAAAAATCCTCTAACTAGCCGCATCGTCTAGGCGAGATTCGAACATGCGACGACTGGCTTATTAGACCAGCATCGTACCTCGATACCAACTAAGCGGCATTTGTCTGATGAAGAACACTCAATTTCTACCAAAATAGTTTTTAACTGAAAATAATTCTCCATTTCCTGAATAAGCTACTTACGGTTAGGCTATGCCAGATTTGTTCTTGTTAACCCCCCCCCCCCCCTCCCCGCAAGGAACTTTTCTGGCTACGCCCGTGATGACACTTGATTGAAAATTCGCTGCAAGCCACCGATAGCGCCAGTCATAGAGTAATTAGTGCCTAATTACCCCTAATATGCCTAATATGCCTAGTAGTCTCAGCATTGCACTTACTTACTTACTAGTCCTCCTAAGATAATGCCTGATAAACAAAATTTCTCCAATTTACTCGGTTGTGGGTAACTGCTCTCCAATTCCTTGGGGACCGCATACTTCCCACCAAATCTCGCTTCACCTGGTCTAACCATCTTGCTCGCTGCGCTCCTTCCTACCGGATATGAAGCGAACACCATCTTTGCAGGGTAGCTGTCCGGCATTCTTGCAACATGCCCTGTCCATCGTATCCATCCAGCTTTAGTCACCTTTCGAATGCTGGGATCACAATAGAGCTGTGCTAGTTCATGGTCCTCCTGAAGCATTAGCCACGTTTCACGCTCGTAGAGAACAACCGGTCTAATAAGCGTCATGTATCAGGATGCACTTTGTACGGGGGCTTAGCCTGTTCGTCCGTTATTTATTGTGAATCCAATAGTAAGCACGACTTCCGCTGATAATCCGCCGTCAAATCTAACGGCTGGTGCCATTGTCTGCCGTTACCAGTAAGCCAAGCTAGACAAATTCATCGCCTGCTTCTATCTAACTTATCTTCGTCGATTGTTACTTTACTGCAAATGCAAAATTAGTTATTACCCAATATTTTAGTTTGTTGACTATCATACGTGATCAATCAAAGTGAGCTGAAATCTATTTAAATACTTTTTTTCATTAAAGCATTCCAAGCAGCCAAATTTCCTACGTTTTTTCGTGTGACGAAGAAGAAAATGTCGAGTAATCGTTTCAATTATGTCGTTATTTTACAGCCATTTTGATTTTTTTGATTTGATTCATTTTGATGGACGGATTTTAAAACGGTACGACGAATTTAAGATATAATCGCTTTCTAGTGAATTCAAAGGGCATGGATCGGAAGATATAATAAATAAAGATATAATAAATAAATACAAGATAAGCATGTTTGAGTCACATCAGAAGCAGAGCTTTTGGAGTATGCATTAAATCCACCTAAGAAATGATGAAAATTAGAGTGGCTTTCCTTACTACGACGGATATTTTTAATAAACCCTATATAAACGCGGATTATAAAAAAAAATAATTTGAAAACCAAATTACTTTTAAACGTTTGAATTTTCCGTCATCGAAAGCAAATAACACATGTGTCAAAAGCATCGACAGTTAAGTCGGGAGTCAAGTTCGCGTCGCGAGTCCGACTGGTGGTGAGACAATATATAATATGTAAGTATTTGTAATGTTAAATCGTTGTTGAGCAAAATGAATTCTAAATCTTTGTGTCTGTCTTTCTCTACCTTTGGGTGTCCGTCTTTCACGACTTGAATACCATTTTGTCTTTTCGACCCAAACCTCTACGATACTTTTGAGAAATCCTATGAAACTATTGTACCATAAGCGTGAAAATCGGTTACCTACGGCATTACCGAGAAGATGAAGTGCCATAATTAGATAACTTTTAAAATAAGTTCTTTGAAATTAAATTTTGAGAGATCAGAAGGCACGAGTCGATGCTGAGAAGCATTCGATTTCAAGACCCACAGATATTTGCTGATTTTTCAAAACAGAAAGTGGATTATTGCTAGCCAAATTATTGCCTTTCCTCAATACTGAAAAGTATACAAAAAAGAAATTAGTTTTAAACAGATAAAGCAAGTCCTAGTCAGATCTCTCAATTTCTGTGGACCGGAATCCTGCATCGAGTTCGATATGAACAAATTATTAAACCAAAAAATTAGTGGAGGACTTGGGCTACACTGCCCAATACGTAAAAGCAAATCACTATTAATAAACCGCTTTCAGAAAACCAGAGGAATACTCCCTTACCAAAATGATTACGCTCTTCAAACTAGGAGTCGAAGAGATATACAAAATATAGGGTAAAGAACTAGTTTTAAGCAGTCTAAGCGGGTCACTGATTGTTTTACCTTATTACAAGCGATGGGTTGACTAAGTGGGGAATATCAGCATACCAATCTTCTTGCTATCTTTAGTTCTTCAAGCTGTTACCATTGGAAGACACTATTGTTGAGCTAAACTTTTGATTTTTCGCTTTAAAAGTTGGAGCGGTGGAACTAATTTTGAACACACCGAACCCATTTTCACCCGCAGGGTGCTGTTTTCAGCAATCTTGAAATCTGAATTTTTTTACGTCCCGTTAAAAAATCCCTCGAACTTTTCCCCCTATTCAGTAAGTTCGCGTTCCTATCCGCGACCTACTAATCGGCATCTGATGCGTAATCGGCATAGCGTATCGGCATATGCGTAAAATGCCATCTGTCTAAATTGTTTATCGGGGCATACACTCACCGCACCGTTCGGCAAACGGTATTCGTCGTCTCTTTTATTCTCTGGTGTTCTTATGGGAAACTGCGAGTTTGACGTCTCACTCGCTGTTCATAAGGATGGTGGGAGAACAAAAGAGGCAAACATAGAAGTGCACACGATCTAACTTTAGAACAGTGTTGTCAAAGCAAATAACATTGAAACACATCGTTGCTTCATTAAATCACTGAGAAAATCTTCGAAAATTATTGAAAAAGCTGTCTTTTGTGTTGTTTTTAATAAAGAAAAATTAATTATGAACATACATTTCTCTTAAAAGTATTGAACCACGTTTTCACCATAGGAGGTTTCAGTTAATTTCAAACTTAAAATTCTTATTTCCAGAACCGAAACAGTATCTTGGCAACACGATAGTTCATCAGTTGTGCTGCAGCTGCTGCTACTGGTGAACAGGTTCCATCAATTCAGAATTTGTTTTCAGTTTTGTTAGAAAATAATAAAACTTTCGGCTAGTGACAAAGCCTTAGATAATAGAAAAAAAGAGACTGAATAATATGGTATGTGACAATTGAGTGCTTGACTTTCAGAGTGGTTGTAATCAGTGCTGAAAATTTGATGAATTCGTCAGTAGCAAGGTGGCGATTGCTGAAGAGCAGCTGAAAAATGTACGTTTTTGGACAACAATTTTTAATTCATCATATTTCTTGTCGGAAACCCAATAAATTGTGTTTGTGTGAACCAAATGTATGGTTAAGTGATTTGTGAAGATGATCCTATCAAAAGATTTTGAAAATATGAATAAAAAAGTGCAGTTTCGGATCATTTATGTTCAACTGATTAAAATAGGTAACACTGCTTAACTCGTTCCTTACCCTACCTGACGAAATGCCGCACTTCAAAGACATATTGAAAGAAAATTTCAGCATTCCGTTAGAAGTCCTTTCGGAATCGACAGCACAAAAGGTATATAAGCATTTCCTTCATAGGCTTCCAGAAAACCGCGTAGAACGTGACGTCGTTAGGAATTGGCGTAAAGTGTGGAAAAATATAAACAGGAAAGGATTATCATCTGATGAGAAATCTATATTTTACCTACTGTGCAATGAGAAATTAGACCACCATCACCTGAGCTACAGAGAAAATCGCAGAGACACACCAAACTGTGAAAATTGTGGCGCTTTGGAAACCCTGGAGCATAAATATTCGGCCTGTTCTCAAATTCTACCACTGTGGCGCTACATACGCGCGGAATTGTCTATACTAACCAGAACTCCATCATTTAAATCTCTGCAATATCCAGAAATTCAATTTGTAAATCAATCAAATAATATCAAAAAAATTTTGAAAATGTTCATAAGGTACATTATATTTATAAAAGAGACACCTCAAACGAACCAAAATGTTTCTAGCTTAAGATTTTATTTGACGTTGTATACATAATGTTTTAATAAAGTAAAGAGGTTTAAAAAAAAAAAGTCATGGTTTCGACTGCGGTCAATTTTACGATCAAAAGTGCTCCGGACTTTCAACGGAATATCCGGTCCGGTTCCGGAAAGCTTCGTTCCGGTTCCGGTCCGATAAAATATCGGACTGAAAAATTTCGTTCCGATCGGACTTCGGACCGGACTTTCCGGACTTTACCCTGTCCGATGTCGATCACTAATTTCAAGTGCCGCGGATCGTATTTACGAATATCGTATTATATAACAAGTGTCACTTATTTCAATATGTTAAATAATTTCCATCTAATCGAAAGAGTCGGTAGCTCCACTGGTGCTGGAGGGAGAAACTCCTCCTTCTATTTCCTACCGTTTTTTTAAGCCATTGCATTGAACTGAATTTTATTTCGTTTTGTATTTGTAGAGTTGTGAATTATGTTTTGTATCGTTGCATTGTGAGTGTTTTTTAATTAGTCCCTGGATTTTATTTACTCGGAGGTAATTTAATTTTTTAACTATTTTTCGCTAAACTATTTCTATATTGTTGGGGTTCGTCACCGTGAAATTCTATATGTTATTCTTGTTGACTTTTTCGGTGAGAAATAAGAACTAAAATGTTTTTAATGGACGTTTCGACTTACTATACTTCAGTCATTTACTACGCCTAAAATATAATTGCCATTATTTAAATATTTACACACTTTACTATTGTCAGGACAAACTTACGTTGAACATCTATTCTCACTGTCCCGTCCTTTATAACTAGTACTAACAAAGCTATCGTTTCTTTTTTTCTTCTAGTTGTCGTAGTTTGGTCATTAGTCCGTTGAATGTGTCGTTGAAATTCCCGCATTCTCGTTGTAAATTAACCATCCGTTCTTGTCCTCTCATTTTAACATGGAACATCTTTTCTATAAGTCTAGAGTCTTTATTTTCAATTTTCTCTAAAATGCGCGTTGTTTACAAAAATCGATTATTTTTCGACCTTTCAGAGTTGGGTCCCTCCTTAACCCTATGTCCGGGTTTTGGAATGAAATGCATTTATTTTTGCACATTTTTAAAAAAAGGTTATCAATTAAGATAGGGTTTTTTCTAATTCCCGTCGTAATAGGAAAAACCATTCTAATTTTCATCTTTTGTTGGATGGATTTAATGAATACTCCAAAAGTTTTTGTGCTGATTTGACTAAAACATACTTACCTTCCGATCTGTGCACTTTGAAATCACCGAAAAGTAATAGTCGCTTATCATATTATCGAAATTACGTAACTGACTTTATTGCTAAAATTCGTCGTACCGTTTTAAAATCCGTCCATCAAAATTTTTCATCGTCCGAATTAAAAATCACAACAATGTTTACGAAGCTAACGCGCATGGATTTGTGTAGGACGGTATGACAAATGTTATTCTACAACATTTCTGCAGGTCAGGCAAGTTTTCCTGGCTGTAGAATAACGACAATGCCTTGCGTCAGTTATTTTCATTTATGACTGACGGAAATTAAAACGATTAGTCGACATTGTCTTCTTCGTCGCACGAAAAAACGTAGAAAATTTGGCTGGTAAGACTTCTTTAATGATAAAGAGCATTTAAATAGATCTCAGCTCACTTTGATTGATCGCGTATGATAGACAACAAAGTAAATTATTAGGGAATAACTAGTTTTGCATTGTGTGTCATAAAAATGCTGATATTTTGAATAATTTGTGTTGGATAGGACGGGAATAGGCAACTACGACGATGTAGCAACATACCCTATGTTTCGAATTTTTGATTTCTACCGTTCTAAATGAATATATTTAAAATGAAAAGCCGGATCTTTTTGTACTAAAAATCGTGACCTGTTCGGTTGTTGTAAATTTTGCGGCAACTCCTTGACTGGTATTTTCAATTCTAAACATGTAAACTAAAATCAGAATAAAAGTTTAATGATAGATTCAAGTCGAGAAATTACCATTCCTTTACTGTGGTCAACGCTCAGAGAAGAGAGGAAATAATTTGTTGCTTTGCTTGAAGACAAACTAACCCGTGATCGTGTTGCTAGCAACTCAATACGCCTGAAGGTAGACAACCGGTGCTGCACATGGTCGAATTGAATACAACGTGCAAACTGTGCACGTACGCAGCCATTACGCTTGCAAGTCCGTCGGAATTCAGAGTGTTAAACTCCGAATAGGGAGAAAAAAAAAACCCATCTGACTCGGTTATTATAACGTTAAAATCAATCGTAGTTTGATTCCTTTTAAATCTGTTAATTCTTTTATGTTTACAAACTCAACAGATTTTTCAAATATTTGAAACTCGTTTTGAAGCGTTCGCTTAAAATTGGTACATTCGTTCAAACGACGAGAATTATTCAGCCAAGCTAGAGAGCATTTAATCTGAATAAAGTGCTAATTTGTATATATGTTACGGTAACTTTTGATTGCTATTTAACATATTTTTTTTTTGTTAAAATAGTTTTGGAAATAGCTGCTATAGTTCATTTTCTAGAACACTTCTAAAATAAGGTTTATTGCGGTAAGTGCGATATCTAAGGACTGAATCATCAGAAAGAGATGGGTTCAGCCAATTTTCTGTATGCATACTTAACCCTTAAATGCGCAATGTTGCTTCAAAACAACATAGTGAAAGACATTCCCAAAGTAAATTATGTTTACCGCCTTTAGATAAGTAAATTTTCTTTTTAAATGATTTTTTTCAGCGTACGCATTACAGGGTTAATATACTTATCAGTAAACTACGATCATGAAATGAAAAATCTTGAGGAAGAAAATCCAACTTGGTTCCTGTTTTATCACCTTTTCGAGAAATATCTGGAAAAATAGCGCCGACTGAATTTTCTAGTTGCATGCCAGTGATTAGGTGAAATAGGAACTGATTCGCATAGTCGGCCTTCTAATTCATAGCCATTCTCTAATTCAAACAAAAATTGTTTACTCTAAGATGACCGAAAATAACTCATTTTGATTATTCAGTATTCTTTAAAGTAGTTAAAGAACAATAAATTTTACTCGTAACCAAAATAAATAAACTAAATAATGTTTAAGCTAAATTATCTAAGAAAAATCCTCACATTACAAACAACAACAGCTACCAATTGCGCGAAGTTACGAAACAACTGAACCCTAAATAGAGCCCAACAATCAACAATCAACCCCTCCCGGTAGCCTGCATAACCTTTCCCACTGCACTTCGAAACTAGTCCAATGTCTCGAACGGTAAAGCCGTTTACCTAGTATAACGCGGGAATAAACGCTTTTCATTCATACCGTCTTCATAGGAGGTTACCAACCGACCGCAACGATGAGCCTTCCTCCCATCCCGCCCCGCGCCCGTGTGCCGGCACCCAAACGAGAGTGAATTTATGCAGCCAAAAGAGCGGAAAACTTTCACTTTCCAGACGGGCGTCCTCCGATTCGGAAAGAACCGGAAAAGTGACCAAGCGGAGCGCAGTTGGCTGTGAATGAACACAGCTCTCTGCTTCTAACGCGGCGCAAGCCTAACCTAGCCTGGAGAGTGGAGCAGACTCGGGGCATCATCGCGCTGCGTAGACCCGGTGACTCAATCGCAGTAGGCAACCGTTGATGCTGTTGTCGTCGTCGTCGTCGTCATCGGCGCGACGGCAATAATATTTATTACGACGGTTGGCAACCGGCGCGGCGGTGGCGTGGCGAAAAACGCCAAAGGAAAAGTCTATTAAATTGTCGTAATCGCGCGTAATATTAGATCATCGCTGCCGCCGCGCCGGTAGGTGTCGAAAGGGGGTCGCCTGGGTGGTTTTTCGCATCGGTCGGATATTGATGCTAAACCTTTGCTCTCTTTTCGCCCCCTGAATTCCGTGTGGAATTATTAGCTAATTCGTCGTTCACACGGGCTTGTTCACGGGTTTCATTCGGGCTGGGGGTTTTGTGCGAGAGTGTCTTAAACCGGCGGTGCTCGCAATGAAGTAACCGGCAACCGAATAGGAAAGTCAAACTACACAGGAATGTCCGTGCGGACGGGGAAAAGCAACTTGCCTACCTACCGCCAATTGGTAGCAAATTGGTAATTAGTGTAAATTCTCATGAAACAGCACCGCGTTGTAGCTGTGATTCGAATTGTGTCCGTCGCGTGATATTGTATGAAACGAAGGTGGCTATTATGGCTCATTAGGGACCGTCTTTGGTTCGCACTCTCCCGTTCGTTGGTTCGTTCGGTTCGATTGGCCAGGGGGCAAGAGCCTTTTTACAAAGCTGAACAACCATTCCAGTTGAGCGTTACGACGATGTAAACTTCGAACGAACGGAAACGGTTCGTGATAACAGTTTTAAACTTTGCAGGTTTTTTTTATTCCAATAAAAAGTACAACCTTGTTCGGACAAAACTAAGCGATGTGTCACACTTTTAAGTTTAATTTTAATGAATGCTTTTATAACCATCGTTTGTCATAAAAATCCATTGTCATACAAGATGTTTAAGTTGATCAAAGAACTGCGGCGACTCGTGCAACGCAACGCGTTGTCTAATGAATGTACGGATGAGTCTATTGTTCTTGTGCAACGATTTACGCGATTGTGCACCATACCTGGAAAAATGATATAAAACCATTGAATTCGTTTAAAATGTCCCTTAATCGAACGACGGTGGTTGTAACGAACAGAACAATTCGTTTTTTCTTAGTTTTCTAGTAAACAGAAGTGAGGTTATGTTTCGACCATGCAGTTCAAAGTGCTAATATTGGTGGCTTCCGTTCTTCCGTTTGTGTCAACAATCGAAGTACACGAAAATCCTGTTGAGAATACAACCAAGGGTTCCTTGGCCGAGGTGGAAACGCTACTAAAAACCACCCTTCCGAACAGCAGCAGCGCTGCCGTTCTCAGTGGACCAGCGGCAGTCGCCAAACCACCACCACCGCCGCCGCCGCCCGCGGAACCGACGGTGACGACGACGGTTAGTGAACCCGACGATGTTGTTAGAAAACCCGCAGTGACAAATGGCGTAACGCCCACTTCCAAGCCCGATCGCGATTACGGCATCCTTGGCGGCAGCAGCAGCAATTATCACCAACAACGGCCGAAACAAACAGCAAACAATCACAAACACAGCTCGAGTTATCGCGATACCCCATTAGTGGTTACGCCAACTGTTTCGTCTTCATCATCGCCATCACCATCTGCGCCATCTTCGCCATCTCCGGCACCAGTTCCGACGTCCGGCTCTTCCGGTTCATCTTTTAAAGAGTATGTAACAAGTGTAAGCACCAGCAAACAAGTGCATTTTTTAGATGTTTATTTATGATATACATTTTGAGCCGATCTGCTTTTAAGGCAATCTCCTGTTTGCGAAGCGAAGAGGGTAATTGTGGGGAAGTTCGAGTTTAATCGAAGTGGACTTAGCTGCTGTTGTTTGTGTGTGAGGCGAAAGTAGTAGAGGGACTGTTTTCTTCCAATCAGTTAATTGCCCTGCCTATCGGTGTAATCTATCGGAATAAAATAAAGGGAAATGTGTTTATGATTTTTAGTATCCACAGCAGCAGCGGCCCAAGTAACACACAAAACAAGTTAGAAAATAGTTTTCATGGAAAGTAGTCGTTTAAGAGTACTGTAAGCGTACTTTGAAAACATCTATCGTCATTATTAAGGTTTTTGAGATGTTTATTTGACAGCTCATATCAATTGACTAACAATATCTTGTTTTTGAAAAGTCTTTAAGATGTTTCTTTACTAAATGTCACTGAACTGCAAGTAAGACCGATGCTAGCCAATTTGTCGCTTCAAGCGAATCCTTAAAACGGCACCACTAGAGTTCAGTCGTAAAAAGCCAGTTTATTATTATTTGTGCACACCTAATTTGATGATTGTTTCTTTTAACATTTTCTCTCGACTTTCCCACGATAGTCTTATGGTGAAAACGGTAATTTTTTGATAAAATCCAGGATGGCCACCAAAAAAGTTTTTACTCCAATTGAAAGCCCTGTTCGTCTTCCTTACAGAACCAGGCTATTTGCTGGTTATTTCATTGCATAAAATTGTCAAAGTCTGCTAAAAATTCACCTTATTTTGAATCTTACGGGCCCCTTGGCGAACGAACGGTGTGCTGTTTCGAGAAATTAAAAGTGTAATTTTCATTTTTTAACTAGTTTCATCCAATCAAGTACAAAAGTTCCGATATTGGAAGACCTGGTGTCAGTAGTGGCCCCGTTTCAACGAGAATTACACGTATATACAGAGCTTTTCAAACAACTTTTTGACCGAAACTAAGATGAACATAATTACTTTAACGTCAAAGCAACTTTGCGAACTTTTGAGTTTGCGAAATCGTTATTTAAATCATTGCTTTTTGCGTTAATTATAGCTAACACGTCGATCAAACTTGATTTGCTAGATAGTGTGCCGATATGATAGATAGTTTCTCAATTAATGAAACAAAATTCTAAAGTTGTTCAAGTTAAATACAGTTATCACTGAATAGTTTCGATATAAATTCAACTAAGTAAGGCCTGCAAGTAGTAGACATAGAATTTAACCTGAAATAGTTTCAAGTTGCAGCTCATGCTATAATCACGTTTTAAATCCAGCTTTCCAAGAGCAATCATGGCGGCTGGTGGGTAAAACTTTCTGAAGGGCACAGTTCGGTTTTGACATTCAATTCAGGAGCGGTTACTGCGGTTACTATGGAAGCCACTACGGTTGTTTGCTGGTTGAGTGGGAAAATGTAAACATTGTTCAATTTTCGCAGACCACCGGAAAAGGAGTTATACGGAAGCGTCGTTTTGTGGCTATTTTTTGCTGGAATATTGTCACATTGACGCAATGCAAAGATTATTTTTCAAAATGATAGCTAAGAAAGCACAAAAATTCGCTTCTCTTCAACTAAATTCCTTTTCGGCTGGTCTGCGAAAACTAAACAATGTTTACATTTTTCCACGCAACCAGCAAACAACCGTAGTGGCTTCCATAGTAACCGCAGTAACTGCTCCTGCCTTGAATGTCAAAACCGAACTGTGCCCTTCAGAAAGTTGTACCTATCAGCCGCCATTATCGCTCGTTTAAAGTTGGATAGGCATGAAGTAACATTCCAAGTAACATGTTTTATCAAGGTTTTTGTGACCAAATTTAGTCATAAATACTATTGGGGAGAAATGGTGTTATCGGAAAAAGTACCAGTTTCTCTACTGTATCATTATTCTCTGCTTTTTCTGTATCTTCTTACACCATTACTAACGCATAAAAGATGGTGCAAATCGTCAGTGTTAATATAACGATGACCTAAAATGGAAGCCGATGTTATTTTATGGTTTATAGCTAATGGTTTTAAGGCTTTTCCAGTGATTTAACAAACGTTTCATATTATTGTGCAGTGCAGTTCTGTCCAGCTACATAAGAGAGGCAATTTGATAAAAAAAATGTATCTAGGTTTGATAAAAATAAATCCAATTTGCATGCCGTTTAGTGTGAAATGGTCAGCCTGATTTTAAATCATTTTAAAATACAAAAAAGTACACAGAAAGAAATTTTATGGTAGAACATATTATATTAGAGGGTAAAAATAAGTACCTACCACTAAATTTCTGTTTGGCAAGCATTGTTTTGGCCAAAATTACTATGCGTTACCGCGATTTATAGTAAAAATAACAGAACCGTGGTGAAAATTACTATAATTTATCATGAGAGGGTCTAGAATTGACTGAGATCATGCTTCTTGTACAAGAATTTTGCTATAATTAAATAGCTTTTTGATGGTACTTTTGAAAGCAAGCATTTCCAAGGATCGATTCCGTTCCTATTTCCAATATTAATTCAAATTGATTGAGATGCGCAAACGGGCTGAAGGATCAGGCGTTCTTGTATTTTAAGGTTCCGTCTTCAATTTTATAGGGGCCGTGGCCATAGCCAACCAGCAAACAGTTTTGCAAGGATTCTAATTTAGTGTTTCTACAGATCTAGAATTTTAGGTATGAAAAAAGTCTGGATGATCCTGAAAAATCAGGAACACTGGCATCTCTGTTCATATGTTTGTTTTGTTCTCCAAGCCAGAAGGCGTGCGGAAGAAACGATTTAGGTAAGCTTTTGTTTACTTTAAACTTTATTGCACGCACCCTTGGAGGAACTGGGCCGCGCCTTCTTAGAAATTGAAAGTATTAGAATGCTCACACTGCCCTGCTGGTTCGCTTTACGTTCTCTGGGTCGTAGCGTAGCGTGTTCGGGGGACTCAGCACATTCGACTACTTATCGTCACGATCAGCTCAAGCCGACAACGAAGGAGAGTTCAGGAGAAAAAGGGATCGCCTCTTTAAAACTTAAACTTAAACTTAAAAATATTCATTTATTTATCCGCGACAGTCTTATTTAACAGAATGGCAGTCCTAGGTTTGGACTGTGTATTACAATAGATCAACTTACCGTTAGTGCCGGAAAAACCGAGGATCGTGATATCGTTGATCCATGGCTCCTGGATCAGAGCAGCACTCAGCTGTTCTTTCATGAACCTCCGGCATAGGACACTAGTCGTGCCCTTGGCATGGTGGAGGTTCATCTGAATGCAGCGAAAGCTGCAAATATTGTGGCAGGATTGCCGTTTTCAGCTTGATCCAATAATGGATCAAGCCTTGGCGCTCACACCGTAAGACTTCGGTTGCTGCAGGCGACAGGCCACAGATATCCGACTCGCACTTAACGGCGGATTGAGCCTCTGAGGTCTGCTATTGACTGGTGGTTGCTGCATACGCCTCTTACGAGGTTTTCGCGGCGCCCGTCTAGTCTTCCCAGGGTTGCATTGTTTAGGTGGCGGCGGAGCACTCCATGAGGGAAGACCCGCATTTTCCAACCTCAACGTTCATACCGAAAGCTGAAAAGCGTGATAAAACACTCCCGAAAGCGTTTATGCCAATCAGTCTGACTTCCATATTCTTAAAAACTATGGAAAAAATTGTCGACAATTACATTAAAGCAATATATTTAGAGAAAGTTCCATTGAGTAAATTTCAATTCGCTTTTCAGAGCAATAAATCTACAGTAGATGCATTAAACATGTTAGTTGGCAAGCTCGAGAATTCTATAGACACAAAAGAAATCTCACTGGTAGCCTTCCTTGATATAGAGGGAGCATTTGACAACGCTTCTCATAGATCAATGCAAGAGGCTATGAGTAAACATGGGATTGACATCTACACAACAAAATGGATAAAGGCAATGCTATTAAATCGTGAGATTACTTCCTCGCTTGAGTTGCATTCCAATCGATGAAAACAACAAAAGGCTGTCCTCAAGGTGGAGTTCTTTCTCCTCTATTGTGGTCACTAGTTGTGGACGATTTACTGAAAACATTAACCGAAAAAGGCTTTGAGGTAGTGGTATTCGCTGATGGCATTGCGATTCTCGTGAGAGGTAAATACGACGATGTCATTTCAAATCGAATGCAATCAGCATTAAATCACACACTGACATGGTGTAAAAAAGAGGGGCTAAACGTAAATCCCTCAACGACAATTATAGTTCCGTTCACCCGTAAGAGGAAATATACTTTTCAGAAACTCTTGCTGGATGGAATCGAAATACAATTATCCAATGAAGTGAAATATTTAGGTGTCATACTAGATAAAAAGCTAAGGTGGAACGCCCACGTAGAACAAGTTATAAATAAAGCAACATGTGCTATCTGGTTGTGCAATAAAGCAATCGGCAAAACTTGGGGGCTTAGACCTAGTATGGTCCACTGGGTTTACTTAACAATAGTGAAGCCAAGGATAACTTATGCCTCGCTTATTTGGTGGTCTAAAACGAGAGAGACATCAACCCAAAAAAAGCTAAACAAATTGCAAAGACTTGCATGTGGATCAATAACAGGAGCCATGCGAAGCACCCCATTAAAAGCTTTGGAGGCAATGTTACACCTCCTCCCTCTCCATCAAGTGATACAGTTAGAAGCAAAGAAAACAGCATTGCGATTAAACCGCAACAAATCCTTGCTGGAGGGAAACTTAACAGGACATCTTTCGATCTTGAAGGAAGTCCGTATAAATGAAATAACTACCGGAATAGAAGACTGGATGAGCACGACGCCAAACTTCGAAATTCCTTATAAAATCATCTTGCCCGAACGCTCAACCTGGGAACACGGTGGCCCTCCTGTGCGTCCAGGCTCAGTAATTTTTAATACCGACGGCTCAAAAATGGACCGGTGTACTGGAGCCGGTATTACTGGACCAGGAATAAACAGATCAATAGCTATGGGTCGCGGGGTAGAAGGAAACGAGAAAGCTGACATATTAGCAAGACAAGGTTCATCCACTAACTTTATTGGCCCAGAACCATTTTGCGGGGTCTCGCCAAGTGCCCTGAAAATGGAATTCAAACAGTGGGAAAACATTACTATAAAAGAGAACTGGCTTGCCGCAACTGGACTGCGGCAGTCGAAGATGTTTATTATACCTAGTGGTAAGAAAAGCCTGGAGCTGCTTAGCTTAAATAAAAAAGAACTAAGCATAATGACAGGTTTGCTTACAGGACACTGCCCGAGTAAATACCATCTCACGAAGATGGGCATTCTCAGTGAAGATTCATGCCGCTTTTGGGGATACGACACTGAAACATCAGCACATCTACTGTACAATAGATCTAAATGCTGGTCGCAGTGGTCTAGTCTCCTATAAACAAAAAAAAAACCTCAACGTTGCGGGAAAGTACCCTATGAAGGTGTGAGCTTTCGGCAAGTCCTTCATATCGTAGACCCATAGTTGTGCCCCTTTCCACGGGACGCAAGTAGATGCCGTTTGCTCCAGCTACTTGACCGTGTTCTCGTCAGAGGAAGCCACTATCAAGTAGCCGTTCTTGAACTGGCAGCTCCTGAACTTGGGCCTAATGTCAGGAGTCTCGTGGTCATCTATATGATCCACAAGAACGGCGCGGATAGTTTGGAGGTGATCCATAGTAAGCAGAGAAACGGAATAATCATCCATAGTTATGACTACACTGGAAGCATCCACTATTTCCCTATATGTGCACCCCGAGGGCGGCTTTGGTGCCGAAGGACCAAAAAGTCTGTTTTTAGTTGGACCTTTGTTGCTGATGTTCGGGGACACCGTATCAGCGGATTGTTGCCTTTTGGTAACGACCAGGTTCCACTGGCCAGGCTGGCCAGCCGGTAGAATGGCGAGTTCCTCCGCTTCCTCCTTTGCTACGATACCACTTTTGCCGTCGTATCTGCATTCCGCATCTCCGGAAGCCTCAGGTTGCCCCTTGACTTCAGGTAGCGTCGCTGGATCGGAAAGGTTATCCGCGTAACTCACCGCATTCCCTGTTGGTGAGCTTAGGATCAGGGATGAAGCCGAGAGTCCACCTTCCAGCGACATGCTGTCGAGGTCCTCTTCCATCCCTGTGTCCATCACTGAACCAGTATCGACCGTGCCGATCGGACTGCGCACTTCCGGTCTACCTTCGTGCGCCACCTCTACACCTACTCCGATGTTTGTCACCAACCGATGTTTGTCACCAACCCAAATATAAGATTTAAGATATAAAAAAAAATAGACGCAGAGAAAAACTAGAGCTAGGCAGAAAAAGTACAGATAAATGACGGAAAGAAAAGAAAAAGATAGGAAATAAAATTTAAAAATAAAAAACTGCAAAAACTTCGGAAAAGTATGTAAAAAGACAAGAAGACAAACTAGGGACTTGAAAAATACCAAAAAAACTAAAACAACATGCATATGACATTAATAAAAAAGTCGTTGAAAGGACATGAAAAAGACCTAAAAAAGTTCTGTAAAAGACATGTCAAAGACATGAAACAGGCATGAAACAGATATAAAACAGACCTGAAAACAAAAACAAAAAGACAAAAAAGTAAAGAAAAAAGTTCTGAAAGAGACATGTCAAAGACCTGAAAAAAACATGGAAGAGACTTGAAAAAGATATGAAAAACACATGACAGACAGACAAGAAAAAGACTGAAAACAGGCATGAAAAAGGTATAAAAAGACCTGAAAAAACTTTAAAAAGACCTAAAAAAGTCCTGAAAAAGACATGAAAAACACATGAAACAGGCATGAAAAAAAATAAAAATGACCTGAAAAAAACCTAAAAAAGTTCTGGAAAAGGCAAAACAGACTGAAAAATCAAAAAGACAAAAAAGAAAAGAATAACCGACTAAAATAAACAAAACTAGGCAGACCAAAAGCGGAAAAAACATAAATCAAGACATCAAAAAATAAGCATTAAATGAAAAAGTAATGAAAAAGACGAAAAAGGCATGAAAAAGACATTAAAAAGACATGAAAAAACATGGAAAAGACATAAAACAAACATGAAAAAAATATTAAAAAGAGCTGAAAAAGACACAAACATGTTCTGAAAAAGACATGAGAAAGATATGAAAAAGACAAGACAGACAGACAGGAAAAAGACAGAAAACAATACTTTAAAAAGGCCTGCAAAAGTCCCGCAATAGACTGAAAACACGACTAAAAACCTGAAAAAGACATAAAAGAAAGTTCTGAAAAAGACTTGAAACCGGCATGAAAAAGATATAAAAAAGACCAGAAAAAGACTTGAAAAAGACCCAAAAATGTTCTGAAAGGGCCTGAAAAAGACATGAAAACGATATGAAAAAGACATGACAGACAGACAGGCAAAAGACAGAAAAAATGCTTCGAAAAGGTCTGAAAAAGTCCGCAAAAGACTGAAAAAAACGACTAAAAATCCTAAAAAAGACATAAAGTCCTGGAAAAGACTTGAAAGAGACATGAAAAAGATATGAAACAAATACAAAAAAACCTGAAAAAATGTAAAAAGATCTTAAAAAAGTCCTGAAAATGACCTAAAAAAGTTCTGAAAAAGGCATGAAACAAGTATAAAACAGCAAAAACAAAATGACAAAAAGCAAAGGAAAAACGACTAAAACACCTGAAAAATACCTGCAAGAGATATAAAGATATAAACAAAGATACGAAAAAAATGCTTGAAAAGGACCTGAAAAAGTTATGAAAAAGACATGAAACCGGCAAGAAAAAGACATGAAACAGGCATGAAACAAACGCGAAAAAAAAAACAAAATGACAAAAAAGCAAAGAAAAAACGATTAAAAAACCAAGAGCGGAAGAAACATAGACATTAAAAGATAAACATTAAATGAAGCAGTTGTAAAAAAGACATGAAAAAGAAATGACAAAGACATGAAAAAAACGAGAAAGACATGAAAGAGGCATGGAAGAGACATAAAACAGATATGGAAACGACATGAAAAAGACAGGAAACAGATATAAAACAGACACGAAAATAAAACAAAAAGCAAAGAAAAAACGACAAAAAAAAAACGAAAAATCAAAACCAGACAGACCAAAAGCGGAAAAAACATAAAAAACATTAAAATAAAAACACTAAATTAAAAAGTCATGAAAAAAAATGGAAAAAACAGACAAGAAAATGATATGACAGGCATGACAGACAAACAAAAACCAGATGGCAACATACATGAAAAAGACAAAAGAAAAGAACAGAAAAAGTGCATAAAGACAGGAAGACAGAGAACGCCTTTCGTTTAAAGAATCCTAATAAGAAATCCAGAGAAAAGACAAAATGGAAAGAGTGCGAAAAGGAGAAAAGATGGTAAGAGAACAAGAGTGAGTTAGAGAGACAAAAGGAAAACAAAGAGAAAGAGTTGAGAGGAAGAATGGAGAGGAGAGAGAGAAAAACGATTTAAAAAAGAACTAAAACAAAGAAAAAACAAAAAAGAAACAAAGAACAAAGCAAGAAAATAGAAAAAAGACAAGAAAAGGACATAAAAACACACAGGAAGAGATATCTGGAAATCTAGGAAAGAGAACAAAAAACATGAAGAAATACAAAGAAAGGATGTGAAAAAGACAAAGATTCCAAACTATTATTATAGCAAAAAAGAAAAACAATAGAAAAATAAAGCTGACAGAAAGAAGCCCAACAAAATCAAATGAGAAAATCAAAACGGCAGAAAAAGTGACAGAAAAAAATAAAGATAATTATAGTTAGTTATTATAGTTAATAGCTGAAATAATACTAGAATTCAATCGTGAAAAAGTTTTTCCTTAATTTCAATCTTCATATTCCGCAAAGAGGCTCAAAATGCTTCAGTAAAACAAGACAGAAAAAATATGCTAAGGTAGACAGAATCAGAAAATATAGTAAGAGATATAAAAACAGAAAAAAACCAAAACACCAAAAAACAGACAGGAAGGGGCATGAAAATCAGGAAAAGACTTCAAAAAAAGGCGAAAAACAAGAAATACGGGATAAAGACCGAAAAATGACGAAATAAAAATAGAATAAAAGACAGGAAAAAGATAACAAAAATACCAAAAGGTGGAAAGAAGCAAGAAAAAGACAAAAAGGAGACTGAAAGGAAACCAGAAAGGACAGGCAAAGTGAAAATAAAGCTGAATAAGATAGCAAAATGCCAGAAAAAAAACACAAAACAGTAGAAAAAGACAAAAATGGAAAAACAGAAATGCCGTTAAAAGAACAGAAAAAGAGAAAAACTTCTTAATAGACAAAAAGATAGGAAGTAAAACAGTAACAGTTAAAGAAAAAACAAGCAAGGTAAAATAGAAAAACAAAAGAGCGTTCTTTAGAGTCAGAAGACAAACAAACAAACAGAAAAAATACGTGAAAGGGGACAGAAATGCCAGAAACAGAGAGAAAAAGGTGTTTAAAGAAAGGAAACGACATAAAAAACAACAAAATAAGACATTGAAAAATCCATCCAAAACGGAATAAAGACCGAAAAATTTCGAAACAAAAAAAGAATCCAAACAAAAAGACAGCAAAAATATAAAAAGAACAGCAAGGAGGCTAGAGTAGCACAGAAAGGAGACAGAAAAAGTCTGAAAGGAATCAGAAAAGGACAGAAAGATGTCAGAAAAGAGCCGAAAGGAGATAGAAAACGGTCAGAAAGTCGACAGAAAGGGGCCAAAAAAGAAACAGAAAAGGACCAAAAGGAAACCGAAAATAATAAAAGGAAGCAGAAAAACCCATAGAAAATTACAGCAAGCCGACAAAAAAGGTAAAAACAAGATAGAAAAGGACAGACAGACAACAATCTTTTACCAGCTTGGAACAGAGGGAGAAATTTACTGCACAGGGTGCTCTGGTACCATGCAGGCTCCGTTCGACCTTGGGAAACTTTATTAGACCCCCCCAAGCATTCATCCCTAGGCACGGGTCGCGTTACACCGAGGATTGGGGTTCTCTTCCGCATTTTGCTCAAAATTAGCATGCTCCTGGACTAGTTGCTACATTGAGAGCAAAAGATTTTTACAAGATTTGCCGCGGAAGAGACTCGCTGTGCGGTTCCGGAAGGATCCACCACAATTTTGCCATGGAGCCATCCGGAGTCGAACGCCGAGCGACAAATCTTAACACTCCTCCTTTATCCTGGCTTGTGACAGACAACTCGGGTGTCGATCCAAATTGCTCATCACTCATTTTAAGGGAACCACACGTGGCGGTGATGTCGCCCGCAGAGCGATCGCCAGAGATGCTGGAGCGGATCATCGAGGGCCTCTCTCCGCGTCACGAGCCAAGGCCTCGACCTCAGGCCGCTGAGTCGTCGCACGGCCGCCGTTTCAGTATCTCAGACCATAGCGTAGGATGGTCGGACTCCATGCCGAACATACAAGGTAACGTGGGCGACGACGGTTTAGAGGTTGGGGAGGAAGCGACGAATGAGGAGCTCATTGAGATCGCCAAATCCCTAAAGGTGAGCAAGGCACCGGGGCCAGACGGAATCTGTTCCTATTGCCGAAGCCGGGAAAACCTCCGGGTATCCCCTCGTCATATAGGCCGATCTGTCTGCTCGATACTGCCGGCAAGGTGCTGGAGAGGGTTATCCTTAACAGACTTGTACAGTACACTGAGGGCGCAAACGGTCTGTCAAGGAACCAATTCGGCTTTCGAAGAGGCAAATCTACGATGGATGCCATCTTATCTGTCACTAAGACAGCCGAGGTGGCAATCCAGAGCAAGAGGATCCACTATTGCGCAGTTGTCACGCTCGACGCTAGCTGGGACTCCATAGCCAAGTGCCGGTGTCGCTGTACAGAATTCTGGAAAATTATTTTCAGAATCGTGTGCTATGCTACAACACGGAGGAGGGTCAGAAGTGCGTTCCAATCACAGCAGGGGTTCCGCAAGGTTCCATACTGGGTCCGGTGTTGTGGAATGTCATGTATGACGAGGTGTTGAAGCTAAAGTTTCCGGTAGGGGTGGCGATTGTCGGCTTTGCGGACGATATCACCTTGGAAGTCTACGGTGAATTTATCAGAGAGGTTGAGTTGACGGCTGCCAGCTCTATAAGCATTGTTGAAGATTGGATGCGATTCAGGAAACTGGAGCTAACGCATCATAAAACGGAGGTTATCGTGGTGAACAACCGCAAGTCGGTGCAGCAAGCAAATATCAGCGTCGGGGACTGCATTATGTCGTCAATGCGGTCCTCAAAACTCCTGGGAGTCATGGTCGACGATAAGCTCAAGTTCGGGAGCCACGTCGACTATGCCTGGAAGAAGGCTTCGAAAGCTATTTCGACATTATCTCGTATGATGTCTAATAGCTCTGCGGTATATGGCAGCAAACGAAGGCTATTAGCTAACGTGGTGGGTGGGTCAACAGGCGCCACGGCAAAGTCAACTTCCACCTGACACAGATTCTGTCAGGGCATGGTTATTTTAGACAGTATCTGCACAAGTTTGGGCATGCGGAGTCCCCCGCGTGTCCCGAATGCGTGGATGTTGAGGAAACTGCAGAACATGCTTTCTTCATATGCCCTCGTTTCGCGGGCGCGAGAAGCGGACAGGACATTACTCCGGATAACTTAGTCCAAAGGATGTAGTTTAGTAGCTCGGACGTCTGGGGAGCGGTCAATGCGGCTGCTATACAGATTGTACTTGAGCTACAAAACCGCTGGAGAGCCGATCAACGACGAATAAACAGTCTAACTACCATAGTCTAGTAGTTATCTAAGAGAGTGCGTTAAGCACAATAGCCCCTCCCTGAAGTAATACCGATAAGGTGGTGCCAGAGGGGATTGGGGCTGGAGACTCCAGTAGGGTTTTAGTAGGTCCTCACGCCCCATTAGGGGGGTCGGGATACCTAACCCCACTCCATGAGTTGTCTTCTCAGGTGTCTGATAGCAGATTTCCCTACTCGCCAAAAATAAAAAAAAGGACTTAAAGTTAAAAAAAAATTGGGATTGAAACTGAACTTCAAAGCGACGTAAAAATTGAACTTTAAAGTCAAAAGCTAAAAATCAAAAAATGAAAGCGAAAAATCCAAAATCTATTAGGTATGAAATCATAAAGTCAAAATGCGAAAAAAATGATTGAAGAGTTTTGAGCCAAAGGCCCGAAATTCAACAATCAGAGTCCAAATTTGAAAGTCACAAAAGGACAAAATAGAAAGTAAAATGCCAAGAATAATCAAAAATAAAATCAAAAGTCAAAACTAAACCCGAAAGTCAAATGTTGAATTATACAAGCAGGCATCATTTTGCTCATCTTCAGCATGCAGTTTTCAGCATGTTTTCTGTTCAACCGTTTGCTCTCCCTCCGAACGATGCCTGAATACCGTTTTCTCTTATAACCACTCATCTTGTGCAAAGGAAGCACAACTACGAGCAGACCTAATCTTTTCTTCGCACACTAGAGACAAACTATTATTTGCTCCGTCTCCCAAAGAGAATATGGGACAGGCAATTATATGGACTGAAACGATTTATTCCGTGACCTTGAGAGCAGGCATTCGGTAGTGCTGCGGCAGAATAAGAAAGATGAAACAAAACTGACGCTCACTCGAGGACAGAGCAAAGCAGAAAAACACTGCAAAAGCAAAATCTATCGTCGCTTGTCGGAGAAGGTAATATCCGATAGCGAGAGAGCAATTCGATTCGCCTTCTACGTTTTGCCAGTCGAGAATTGGGAAAAATTCAGAGCACAGCAGAAGCCTGGATGAAAGTCGAAATTCAAAAGTAGTAGTTAAGAACTAAAAGTCAAAATTATGCTCAATAGATAAATATGTAAATAAACCTATCAATGAAGGTCAACGAAGATGGAAAATTTAAAGATCAAAAGCCAAAAGCCAAATTCAATAGGCCAATGTCAAAAGTTTCATAAATGAAAAGTCAAAGTCAAAAGTAAAATGTCAAGAGTCGAAAGTTGAAAGTTAAATGTCAAAGTTCGAAGCCAAAGCTTGATCTTCAAAGTACAAAAACACAAAACTCACAATTTTACTCTAAAGTCGACTGGAAATTGGACTGGACACGGAACCTGAAATTGGTCTTCAAACTGTACTTCAAATTGGACATGAAATTAGACATAGAATCCCGTACTTTCTTTCAATCTGAACTGGAAATTGGATTTAAAACCGGATTTGAGTTTGGAATTGAACTTTGGCTTAATTTAGTCTTGAAATTAAACTTAGTTTCTGGAATGGACTTAAATTGGTCTTGAATTGGGTATGAAAGCATACTTAAAATTTTACAGCCCTGGAAATTAAACTACACTTGGAATTTAACGGAGAGGAAATTGAACCTGAAATTGGACTGAAGTTGGGTTGGATATTGTACTTGAATTTAGAAGAATTTGGGCCTAAAATTTTACTTCAATATGAACTATAAAGAAGACTTGAAGCCCGGTTGGAATTCGACCTTGGAAATAAACTTAAGTTGGACTTGAAGTTGGGCATGAAATTAAACACAATAGTTTGTTTTAACTAGACATGAAAGCGAACTTAAAATGAAATCTCAAATTTTACTTTAAACGGAATTGGACTTAAAATCCCAAGCAACAATTTAAGTTTTATTGTTCTCTTAAAGCGGTCTTCATGACTAATTTCGGTCTTAAATGCCATAATAAAAGTGTAATAAAACTCAAAATGTTACTTGGGACTAGACTAGAAATTGGCCTAGAATTCAAACATGAAAGTTAACCAAAAACATCTTGACATTTTCCTGCAGAAACTAAGTAAAATTTATTTCTACTACGAAAATGCATGATTTTTACTATATCATTCGTTTAAGATCTGAAATTAAATAAAAAAAACTTTTCTCAATTAAATTCTACTATTTATATTTATTTGCGACAGATACGTATTTCGCCTACGACTTACAGGTTTCAGACACTGCTGTTTTCGAACAGTTCGAAGCCTACTAAGAAGCTTCAAAAAACTTCAGTCATTCGTTCAGAAGCAATTGTTTTAAATTTGTCTCTAACAAGACTTGAAATAGAAAACACGCCCGCACAGTTCACAAAACTTCCGGATGGGGCTCACAGACAAAATATTCAAAACACTTCAACCAGACAACCGGAACGCACCGGTTGTTAAATTCCACGACGGCACAGTTTCAGCCGCGGAGCGGCGCAACGGAAGCTCACTCGTTGTTTATTTACGTTCAATTAATTGTTGATAAAAATACATGCACCTACAATCTTTCACTGATACAGCGTAGCAAGTGCCACCGAAGTGCTCGTGAAACGGATGGAATTGCCAGTCTGCCGTGGCGGCCCGGACCCGAGCCCGGGCTCGGACGGGGGCTTCCAGGAAGAAGATTTTATGTGCAGATTATGCGGAAGAGTTTCGGTGCCGTGGTGGGCGGGCGGCCAGCGGCCGGCGGTGCGGCACCGATTGCTCGATCAATCTGCGCCAAATGCGTACGGGAGAGCGAAAAAGCACTGCGATGCACTGCACCGGATGGTGCGGACGGCGCGACGCGACGGTGTGGAGTCGTCGCGGTCGCTTGGTTTGCTTGCTCGGTGCCGAGCCGCACCGGGTATGCAGCGAACATTCCAACCCGTCGTCGACGCAGTAGTAAAACGTGTTACGATACACTTTCACTCTTATCTCAGATGGCAATTAAAACTCAAATTGAATTACATGATGAGCGCGGATCGTCCACCGGCAAAGCAATGAGCATAAAACTGTATATGTGTATGGGACACTTGCAACGTTGCTGGCTTTATTGCCGGTTTTTTTTTATTATCTGAACAAGTTAACGGCCATTCTCTTATCCAAATTTATACTCTCGTTTACAGAGATACGACGCTGCTGAAGGATATCATTGGCAGCGATTTAGCGCGACACCCATCAATTTCCGCCTACAAAAAACGCCAACTCTATTCCAGCGGATTTCAACGCCAGACAGTGAAAAATCGAACCAACGAGCGAAGGTTTCTCCAGCGTGGGTGGAAACTATTACGAAACATATTGATGGTATTTTTCCTTGCATTCACAGTTATGACAGACAAAATCTAGTGAAAGAATTTATCCCGTCACCGGAAGCCGTACAGTTGCATAACACAGGGGAGTATCGTTCGCATTATCAGGGTCGCAATATTCAACAGGTCGACGCACCGTACCCCTCGAACGCAGTAGACCATGATAGTAGATGGTACGGGGGAAATCACCTGAACTTTCCAGTTGCGCCTGATGTTGATCATAGTTGGCCATCCAAGTGGGACCATGACAAGCATGGAAAGCCTCTTTGGTTGCCCAACGGTCAACCTGATTCGGATTCTCCGTTCAGCAAAACGAAGCCCCCTGCGAATGGCAAATGGAAGTGGGTTCCGGAAGAAAATGGCCATGTTCCGACGGCGGCGCACGGAGAATCACAACTGGTGGAAAATGGAAATTTTCCAATTGGTTTGGAAGGAAATACTGGTGGAGCGCAGCATCAGTTGAAATTCCCAGGTCACGATCGCCCGTACCCGTTCGACAGTGCCGCTGGTACTGAGGAACCGGGAGGTAGCGTTGCTGGTCACTCGGCAGTGGATCACTTCTCCGGTGGTGCAAAGTTGCCAACCAGTGGCAAAGGCGAGGAAGGAGCACTGAAGCAGTAATTTTGCATTTAGGTTTTGTTTGCAAAACGGATTAACTTTCCAATTGTTTGTTTTTCTTTTTTCGTGTAGCGTTTCACCTTGGAAGAAAATTTTCCACGTCCTGACGGCGGCCATTCCGATTGGGCTGATCATCTCCGCCCTGACACCGCAGGTTGTCTACATCAATCCGAATATGACACAGTAAGTATTGTTGTTTTGTAATTAATTATTGAATGTAAATTTTCCAACCATAAACCATCGATCGAAGCAATCTGTCAAATTAAAAATAACAGTCTCAATTGTCAATCAGCAAACGAACCGATCGAGCGCGCAGCTGTCAAATTAACCGTATCGAGCGGCGTGTGTCGTCAGGTTGTAAATTGGCCAGCCGACCACGCACGCCGGCCCACCCGTCTAATGCCACCGGGCGGCGCAGCCGGTCCGCCTAGACCACAGGAATGCAAAGTGCGTCACGCAGGGTCTAAAAACCACTCAAAAGCTACAAAAATTTCTCGAAAAAAAAAAAAACGGTATGATAACTCACTGCGGTTGAAAGTGAAAACCTGATCCGTCATGTGTAGCTAAAGCTACACAAATACCAATCTGATGTTGCCGAGGAAGCTTGGCGGCGACGAAAGGTGGTGTGCTCCGTACTGTTTCCAAGTGTTAAAATTTATTGTAAAAATTTCCACCAGCCCTAGCAACCGGTAAGTATTAGAAGAGGTAAAAATAAGACCATCACTCCACCCGCTGTATCGCATCGTAGTAAACCAACTAAAACGAAAGATGAATGAACCGTAGACATGGTGACGAGTACACACTCACATTTGTAATCCTTCCTGAACCCCCCTTCCGCTGCTGTTGCCGTTCCGACGGTGGCCCCGCGGGCCACCACGGTTGGCCGAACTGACAGGCCCACCGCGTTAGTTAGCGTAGGCCTAGGAACGCGTGGCCGCAGGGCTTTCCCGCATCCACTTGCGCGCGCACCGCCTTCTTCTTCGGTATGTGGAATATAACGTAATAATAATAACGATAATCGCATCAATGCCTCGAGCTACTCCCATGTCTAGAGAGCTTCAATGTTGCTTCAGCTGTTGTTTGCTACGAGGCGTTCACTGTTTTGATGCAAATCACAGACAATAAACGGCCTGAACCCGCGTGCGCGGCACGACGAGACGGCGAACGGCTGAAACGGCCTGGCTGTTGATGGAAAGTCTTTGCTTTAAAACCAAACGTTTTTCCCATCGACTTTGAGCAGTGCGCGTGGCGCAGAAAGGGTTTTGCGATTATTTACTTCTACTACCTACTGCATAGCTTATTCGGATGTGGTTTTGGATAAACCGAACTTGTTGCACCGAACCGGGTTAGCTAATAATGGGCGCGATCAAAATACGAAAAAAAAAAAATAATTAAACAGTTTCGCGGAAAACCGATCCAAATCTGCCGGGTTTCGCCTCCATGAACTTGACTTTCGCATGACTCCGCATGCTTTCGGAACTACGGGTGGTAGCGGCAGACAGATTGGTTGGGTGAAAAACTTTTACAGTATGTTTTGACAGATACCTCTCGAGGTTCCTGCCATATGGGCGCAGGGGTTTCCTGTCAGTTTAAAAGCTTAATCCAATTTTACATTAGCATAAATGACATTACAGGCATATTCTAATCCCTAGGCATTTTTTATTTTTTCACATATTGAAAATAACAATGTGTACTATTGCTGTTGAAAGTCTTATGTTGAACAAATAAAAAGCAAACAAGTTATGTTTTGAAAATTTTAAGGTTTTTTTGTATTAAAAAAAAGAAATTTTTTACAGTGCATAACATTTTAAAAAATGCGCAATACTGTACAACATTGCTGTAGATATAATATAAATTTCATAAGCTGTTTTTGTAATACAGCAAAGTCCCGAAAGGGCGGAGGGTGGTGATTTCTCATTTGTTCATTAACACCGTCCGTTTTTTGTAAGAAAATTGGTAGAATATCATCCGGACCTGGAAATTTCATTGGTTCAAAAAAGCTAAGTACCAATTTGATCGAAGCCTCAGTAAACAATCGGCGTGTAACCGAGTCGTTTGGCACGTTGTGTAATGACCCATTCCGCTGCTGCCCGCCTATGTTTTGTCCAATGATCATTGTCGAGCTAGGGAAGTGCGTGGTAACATGGTAACAGTGAGACTAGACTCCCATCCCATCCTCTTTTTTTAAATCAGGCTTCATTTTCAGTTTTTTGCTCAGTAGATGCTCATTTGACTGTAGCGCTTCAACGAAATAGAATTCGAAAAAGTAGTGTAAAAGGCAATTGTGGAGTTAATTATTATCTACGTTATTGTTGAAGAAAGTATAGTTCTATCTCTTGTATTTACGACGCTATGGGGCTGCTACACCGTTGGTTGCAAAAAGAGCGCTCATTTGGCTACCAACGGGGTAGCAATCGCATAGCGCCGTAAATACAAAAGATAAAACAATACTTTCTTCAACAAAAGTGTAGATAATAATTAGCTCTACAATTGCCCTTTACACTATATTTTCGAATTCTGTTCAGTTGAGGCTCTGTAGTCAAATGAGCATTTACTGAGCAAAAAACCGAGAATGAAGCCTGTTTTTAAATACCCTAGATCATTGCTGTGGTCCTTTTTGTACTCGAGTCTCCAGCCTCAATCACCCCCTTTTTTACGGGTAGGGAAATCTGCTGAGTACCTTAGAAGATACGGTACTATCAGACACCTGAGAAGACAACTCAGGGAGTGGGGTTAGGTATCCCGACCCCCCTAATGGAGCGTGAGGATCCAGACCCACTAAAACCCAAGTCGAGTCTCCAGCCTTCATCTCCCTGGCACCACCCTGGTATTTGTATTTGTTCTACCTTTTGTAGGCTTTTTTGCTCTTAAGCACAAATTGGACTACGCTAAAGAGCTCGTGTTGAAAACTCCTGTCATTTGATATCCCTTTCGCCATACTTTCCAAGAGAGTTCCAAATGACCACTTTTGAGTTCCGATAGAACCGACAACGAATGTTCTCAAGTGTGGGGCATAAGCCAGCGCTCTACAGGATAGTGTAAAAGTCATTATTAGTTACTACAAATAAATTGGATAACTTTTGCGCAATCAATTAAGTAGATTTCTAGTTTTATTCCATCTGCTACTTATGACGTCAAAAAAAATCCCACCGCGATCTGGAATTTCTCCGGGAAATGGAACCATAATTTACCAGCATATCTTTTTTTTTTTTTTTGAGTGGTTTTAACCCAAAGGGTCATTCACCACGCATATCTTTTTATTAAAGGCCAATGTGGTTCTTTTAAGACAAGTTGCATAAAAATCGATTGAAAATCGGATGAGATAGAGCCAAAAGTGTAACTGAAAGTACCTTCATCTTTGATGTCGGGGACGTAAAGGTTAAAGGTGCATGCGGATCGTTAAGTTCGCGGCTAAATCGACGCACTAGTGCAAACATTTGCAAACATTCCTTAACTAAATTATTGATATGGCAGTTGAACGAGAGTTTTCATTCAAACACAACTCCTAAGTCCCGTATCACTGTCACTCGGGCAATATCTGTTTCTTCGTAGCTATACTTGAATATAATTGGTGCTGATCTCCTAGTAAACGTCAAGACAGAACATTTCCCAGGATTTACTGACAGCCTACAGTGAGCACAGAACATCCAGAAGTTCACTAAATCTTGTTTCAGGGCAAAACATTCTTTGACGGTCTTTACTGGTAAGAGCAGTTTGACATCATCGACGTATACCAGAATATTTGCTCTGTCGATGAAGACGGGAAGACTGTTCATCACTAGTACGAAAAGTAAGGGGCCTAGATGACTTCCTTGTGGCACACCTGAGTTCACGGTGAATGGCTGTAAACTGGGACCTTATCGGTATTACTTCAGGGAGGGGCTATTTTGCTTAACGCACTCTCTTAGATGACTACTGGACTATGGTAGTTAGGCTGTTTATTCGCCGTTGATCGGCTCTCCAGCGGTTTCGTAGCTCAAGTACAATCTGGGTAGCAGCCGCATTGACCGCTCCCCAGACGTCTGAGCTGAAACACATCCTTTGGACTAAGTTATCCGGAGTAGTGTCCTATCCGCTCACTGCCTGGATGTTGCTTCTCGCACCCGCGAAACGAGGGTATATGAAGAAAGCATGTTCTGCAGTTTCCTCAACATTCGCGCATTCGGGACATGCGGGGGACTCCGCATGCCCAAACTTGTGCAAATACTGTCTAATACAACCATGCCCTGACAGAATCTGTGTCAGGTGGAAGTTGAGTTCTCCACCCGGGTAGTTCCGGGATAAGTCGATGTGTCCACCGGCCTTTTGTGAAATTAGATCATGCCCGCTGCCATGTGATCATCGAGGCCGATCTTGTGGTACTCCGTATGCTTCTCTACGTCCTCGCTGATGATGATGCCAATAGGCCTCCGGCCACACCGGCCCGCCATACCTGAGTATGGACTGGACCACGTTGGCTAATAGCCTTCGCTGCCATATACCGCAGAGCTATTAGACATCATACGAGATAATGCCGAAATAGCTGTGGAAGCCTTCTTGCAGGCATAGTCGACGTGGCACCGTATCGTAGACTTTCAAGGTGATTTCGTCCGCAAAGTCTACAATCACCACCCCTACCAGGAACTTTAGCTTCAACACTTCGTCATACATATGACGTTCCACAATACCGGGCCCAGTATGGAACCTTGCGGAACCCCTGCGGTGATTGGAACGCACTTCTGACCCTCCTCCGTGTTGTAGCATAGCACCCGATTTTGGAAATAATTTTGCAGAATCCTGTACAGCGACACCGGCACTTGGACGTTCCGAAGCGAGTTAGCTATGGAGTCCCAACTAGCGCTATTAAACGCATTTCTCACGTCGAGCGTGACAACTGCGCAATAGCGGATACCCTTCCTTTTACGCCGGATTGCCATCTCGGCTGTCTTAGTGACAGACAAGATGGCATCCACCGTAGATTTGCCTTTTCGGAAGCTGAATTTATTTATTGATTAACTGATTGATAGGCTTCGCCCGTTATCATCATTAAAACTAATTATTTATCACATAAAATTTACATAAAACAATCTAAAACTACACTTAATTTGCTGCTTTGTTATTTGAACATTGACAATATCGCGATAATTATTAAATATGGACATCATGCTATATACTGGTTCGTTTCTAACATAGTTTTGTACTCTATTTGTCAATTGGAAAGGCCTAACCCGCCTCAACGAAGAACGTCCATCGTACACGTACACATCAACACACGGAGAATAAAAATGTAGTTTCAACCATATTTATGGTTGTTTTACGCACAAACAAAAATTTCGTTTTGTTTCAAACTGAAATGTATGATTGAAATGAAAATATTTATTGTTACATCAATGTCAACTTCAAATTTGAAAATACTTTACTTTTAATTCAAAACTGTTATTTACTTGATTCAAACAGAATCTCGTTTGGAAACAACAATATTTTCAGGTTGTTATAAAAATATTTTATTGAGGCTTAAAACAACAATCATTTTGTTTGAAACAAACCGGAGCTTTTTCGCTCCGTGCAGATATGGCGAGTTATACCTGCCGCTGAGTAGATCCTTTGGGAAAAGAGCATCTGTGGTACGTCGTCTGCTCTCTAAGCTTTCCGTTCCAATCAACATGCATAACGACTTGTAATCGGGCATCTCTCCAGACCATCCTAAATTCCGAAGGGCATAGCGAATAATTTTTTTCTGAATTCGTTCGACTCGTTTCTTATGCACTTCATAGCATGGTTGCCAAATTATGCTCGCGTATTCAATACCACTGCGTACTAAGGAATTGTATAGAGTAATGATAGTATACGGGTCATTCAGATCTCCACTAAGGCGTTTGAAACCGAACAGTGAATTTGCCTTTGCTACTATCTCTTCCACATGACGAACAAAGTTGAGCTCATTATCTATTTCTACTCCAAGATCACATACAAAATCCTTTCTAGGAATTACGTCACCTTCTATTAGGTACTCAGCCAACAATTTGTTTGGTTTTCGAGTGAACGAAACAACGCTGCACTTCGTTGTATTCACTCTGAGACCAAACATTTCGCAAAAGCCGACGAACCGATCGACGCTATCTTGAAGTATGCGACAATCATTCATGCATTTTACTGGGAGAAAAATCTTAACATCGTCGGCATAAATTAGGACGTAAACTTCGGGAAGTAGTCCCGGAATCTCGTTCATGATAGATACGAAAAGTAAAGGTCCAAAATGGCTCCCTTGGGGTACACCAGACCAAACGGGATACGACATTGATTTGCTTTTATCAATCTTGACATATTGCGATCGATTTCTTAAATAATCGTCTATCCACTGCAGATTCATTCCGCCTATTCCATATTTTGGTAACATAGCTGTAAACGCATCTATATTAATTACATCAAACGCCTTCGACATATCCGTGTAGATTGTATCCACCTGATAACCATTCATCATCCATTGCGCAGTTCTCGAGACAAATTCTGCCAAATTCGTTACCGTTGAGCGTTTTTTAAGGAAACCATGTTGAAAACTTGAAATTTTTGGTTCAATTATAAGATACAATTGCTCATATACCAGAGATTCAAACAATTTAAGTATGGCCGAGAGAATGGCAATTCCTCTATAGTTATCAACCGGCAGCTTAGAACCTTTTTTGTGAATTGGTATAATGTGCGAGATCTTCCATAACTTTGGGAATGAACCTGTTGCTAATGAGGCACTGAATAGGCTGTGTAGTGGAGCTAATAAACCATCTACACAACTTTTCAACAAAGCATTCGGAACTCCGTCAGGCCCACTGGATTTAGAAGTATCTAAAGACAAAATTGCATTACGAATGTCTGTCGACGATAGTTCGAACGTAGCTGGTGTTGGATCTGATAACGGAGATTCAGTGTATCCTGACCTTGGATTGGGGTTAAACACATTTTTAAAGAACTCAGAGAACAGCTCAGCTGCTTCGGATGCATTTCCGGCTTTTTTGTCTTTATACGCAACATTTATCGGCAGTCCTTTGTCCTGACGCTTCGAATTAACATAAGTCCAAAAGGTCTTCGGGTTGAGCTGAATGTCCCTCTGCAACCTGTCCATGTATAGTTTATGTTGTGCTCTATTCCTGGATTTAAAAGCATCGCGAACTTTCCTATATGCCAATTCGTCGGAAGATAACCTGCTTTTTCTGAATTTATTATACAACTTTTTCTTCTTAATAGCGATATTGTTTCACCGTCAAACCATGCGGGATAATTGCTAGCTGCGTTGCTAGCTCACGTTTACCAATTATTGCGCAATGTCGGGATAGAACTTTATATACTGCATGGTAAAATGCTGTAACGTTGAAATCTAGTGCCGTTTCTACCAGAAAATAATTATTGTCCACACGGTCAAACGCTTCAAAACGATTAACAAAATTAATCATTTCATCAGTTACCGGTTTCATTAGAGCAGCATCAAATACGCCAGGGGAAATGAAAATATTTTGCCAGTCGATATGCGAAAGCTCGTCAGAAATTGCGGCAAAATTAGCGTGTCGTAAATTTAAACTAATTGTTGTGTCACCCTGTTCTCGAGTGGTATTCCTTCGATATGTTGCAATGTTGATAGCAATTGACATTGCGTTATGGTGCAATTCGTGCTGAATCAAGGGATCACTCATTCGTGCTGAATCAAGGAATTGGTTCCTTGATAGACCGTTTGTACCCTCAGTGTACTGTACGAGTCTGTTAAGGGTAACCCTTTCCAGTACCTTGCCGGCAGTATCGAGCAGACAGATCGGCCTATTTAACGAGGGGACACCCGAAGGTTTTCCTGGCTGTTGCTTCCATCTGTCCGGGAAGTGGCCAGCTTCTAGGCATCTACTCATTACTGCCCCGAATAATTCGGGAGCCTCCAAAATAGTCGCTTTAATGGCCAAATTCGGATTCCGTCTGGCCCCGGTGTTTTGCTCACCTTTAGGGATTTAGCGATGTCAATTAGTTCCTTGTTCGTAATCGTCACTTCCTCCCCGACCGGCCCGGAAACTGTACACTCAGATGCTGACGAAGCCTTATTGTCTCAACGGCAGCTCATCGGCCGCTTCCGGGGCTACTGTTATTCACCGACCAACACAAGTTTGATGTTCCGGAGGAAGTAAGGATGCAAAAACTTTCATAGTTTGCCAAGAAATACATGATTTGGCCAGTGATCTGCTCATGTTGCAAACGAAGTGCGCCGTTCATGACTACCGGGACTGTAAATGGGCAAATCTACCTCAAGCAGTGTCTACAGAAGCGTCTGCTTCCTCTGTTGAAGTGAGACGAGGGCCCTACGATATTCTGGCCGGATCTAGCATCGTGCCACTATTCAAAGGATGTCCTGGAGTGGCACAATGCCAACGAGGTTACCTTCGTATCCAAGGACATGAACCCCCAACGCACCGGAACTAAGGTCCATCTGAAGAAGACATGGAGAAAAACCGGATTTCCGTACAGAAGGAGTTACAGCCGAATGTTGTACAGATCCTTATGAATGGAGTTAAACGTAAGATGTGAGCATACGGATATGGTATTGAAGTTGAATATAATAAATTTACCAAAAACTTACTAATGAGTTATATTTTATTATCAGAAGGTTTTAAAAGGATCGGTCAATTGGGTAATTTTGTACAACGTTTCTTCCGTGGTGCAATTTGAAGTGGGACGCCTTTTAAGCCGTTTGTTGATGGCATTCAACGCCCAGCGAAGCTGTCGGTTGATGGTCCTCTTCGGTTTGGAAACATTTATTCAAGAACTATGATGAATGGGAGGCAGCAGGGATCAAGATATTGACGACGATTCGCGCTTAGCCCGCAATCTATCAGGAATCCGTCTGAACTCCACTCGGTCCTGGGTCCCTTCTTTCCTCTAGCAACTTAAAACCGGGTTTCCTCGTACTGTATAAAGAACTTATCTCCATTGCACTTGCTCTTGGGTGAAGATTTCGACACTCGCGACTCAGTTTCAACCTAGTCGAGCCATCTAGCACGTTGTGCCCCTCAATCCCCGGTCCCGCGCTTTTGAACGACCTCGACATCATTACTAGAAACCGTGGGACAGCGAAGGCAATCAAACACCAGACTAAAAACGAATGCTAGGAGGTCAGGGTTACAAATCAATGCGACGAAAACCAAATATGTGGTAGGAAGAGGCTCCAGAGAAAACAACGTTTGCCCCCCACGGACAGTGACTATTAACGACGATGAACTGGTAGTGGTTGATGAGTTCTCATATTTGGGATCTCTGGCCACCGCCGACGATCATACGAGTAAGGAGATTCATGTTGGAAGTCGAACCTACTTTTCCCTCCCCCAGGACGCTTGGACACGACGAACAGACGGATTGAAGACTGTAACTTTGCTTACGGAAGACATCATTTGTCGTATTTGAACGAAACGTGTTGCAGACTACTTTTGCGGAGCATAAACGGATAGCGGAGAGTGGCGTAGGCGTATGAACCACGAGTTGCAGCCACTATACTTGGAGAGATTCCTATCGTACATCTGGCGAAAGTTGGGTGGGCCGAGCATGTCGCAAGGATGCCAAACGACTGTGCAATGAAATCCGTTCTCTTCGAGAACCCCACCGGCATCAGGAATAGAGGGGCCCAACCTGTTAGATGGCTCAACCAGGTTGAAATGGCGACGAGTAGCTCAGGACTCTTATTAAGTCAGTAAGTAAGAAAGTAAGAAGTTCTATCTTTTCTTACCATTTGTCAATTCGATAGCAGCTTGGCAGTTACATGTGAGGTTATTGTTACAATAGTGCACAGTTGGTCTAAAAGGTTCCAATATCTTTTTATGTCCATCATTAAGCAACTTCTGGAGAAGGCCAAGAAATTACCCGGTCTGTACGACTTTCAACAAGATGCATTTACGATCCCTGCGATCAACAAAAATTGTTACTATGGCAATGATAATGACAGTGAGCTACTTTTGAAGAATTTTAGTTAGTTATAAATGTAAAGAATGGCATGTTGAAATAACGAAATAACGGCCCCGAAAATATAGAACACAGATAAAAGTGGCAGGAGATGAGGATCAAGCCGGTGAGAAGAAAGGTAGGTGACTTGAAATTGGAATTAAGGTAGACTAGAAATTGAACTTGAAATCGGATATGAAATCCGGCTTAAATTGGAATCAAATTCGGCTTGAAATTGTACATGAAAATATATCTGAAATCGGAGCTGAATTGGAATTGGAATTAGGCTTGCAGTTGAACTTAAAATCGGACTCAAATCGAACTTGTAATCGGAGATGAAATTCAAATTAAATTAGAATTCAAATTAAACTTGAAATAAAACATGAAATCGGACTCAAATTTGATTAAAATTAGACTTGAAATTAGAATTAAACTAAACTAGAGATTGAACTTAAAATCGGTGATGAAATCGGGTTTTAATTCGAAGCAAATTCGACTTGAAATTGGACATAAAAAAGAACATGAAAATGCACCTGAAATCCGAGTGGAATAGGAATTAAATAAGACTTAAGGCAGTTGAACTTAAAGACGGACATAAATTGGACTTGAAATCGGAGGTGAGATTTGAATTAAATTGGAATTAAATTTGACTTGAAATTGGATATAAAATGGGACATGAAATTTGCATCAAAAATCGTTCATGAATTGGATTAAATTAGATTTGCAGAACTAAAAACCAGATTTAAATTGGACTTGAAATAAGAAATGAAATTGGACTTAAACTATGTAATTGCGCAGCTATTTTCGTACAAAACTTATTGATATAAATCATCGAAACTATTTCTTATCACGAGGTTGAAACGAATCACCAAATTAACTTCCAATTGCCCTCATGTGTTCGGAAGATGACGCCAACGGGGAACCTACTTTTGGGTGTTCAACCCAAAAGGATATTACATTAAAGCCGTTTGCATAACAATGGACATAATCACATCCAATTAACCCACATTGGCGGCCACCAACATCTTGCCGGTAATTTTCCGCCTGCCAGCTGCTGGCTGGTCGCGTCACTGAGGAAGGTTTAGTAACACACTGGTCCTAATTCGATTTTCAAATTGACTTCAAACCGTTCGTTGAATAACCCGCAAATCTGCCAGTGTTGTTCACCGATCCTACGACCGGTGAACAGTTCCGCCTCGCGCCCGGCGATATTGCACCGATATGTATTGTATAGGTAATCTCACTCACTCACTGGATCGAACGAAATTTAAATGACCGAGGTGAGGCAATCGAATCGGTTACGCGATAGTTGGCCCATTTGTTCGGAAGAATACTTGCCATTGTCGACGGAAAGAAAGGAAACGCAAGTTGAGAAAAAAAAAAATCGGAGCGCATCAGCATCCAAGCAACCGTAGCGTAGCCGGCGGGCCGAGTAACCGGGCGGTCAGTCAGTCGAACACTCGATCCACCACACAGGCACAGGTGCCGGTGGATGAAAGTGAAATTGCAAGTGCCTACTATGGCGCAGCATCACCCGTGGAGAGTATGTCGAATTTTTACGTAACCTTCCGCGTCGTTTCCTCGTTTCTCCATGCTACCAGCCTGGTTCGCGGTTCGTGGTCCGTTGCATCGGAAACCAGTTGTTACTGGTTGCGATTTTTTTTAGCAAGTGTTTTTTTTCTGTGATGTTTATTACTCATGCTGTGATGTGTCTTCTTCCTTACTTCGCAGAACTCCGGTGCAGATGCAAACTCCGACACCTATCAGTGCTGCCGGCGGCAGCGGGCCTCGTCAACGAGCGGTCGAGAATGGACAGCATCGCCCTCGGCCGTCGTCGTTCAGCTTCCTAACCGGCGATAGTGGCTGTGAGGAGAAATCGTTCTGCGAACTGACCCGACTCGGAATGCAGCACGATGCCGACGTCCTCGCGAAGACGCTGTGGAAAATCGCCAACGAGTAAGTACACTCAATCACGATGTGGGATGTTTTGATCGGGGAAATTTTCGAATTCACTTAAACCCCCATTAAGTTTTGCCCTTTATTTTATCGCTTTTGCGAGTTCCTTACGCTCTGTTGCTGCTTTCAACAACAATACTTACGTGATCATCTTTTTTGCCTCTCGATAGGACACCCGCCGATCGTGCCCGCCAGAGTGGTCTGGAGGAAATTTTCCGTGCCGCAAAAGACAATGACTGCTCAAGATTTCGCTGCGAAAACACTTGATCCTGGCGGCCCGCGTCTGCTTTGCATTGCGAATTGATGCACTGGAAAAGGTGCTTGTAAAACCGTTGATGGCCGTTGATGATAGCTGTTTATAGTAAAAGCCTTTCCATCTTCCTCAACTCGCCAACTTGTGATGAAGGAATTGTGTTTTCTCGATTATTATAATTATTACGTATCTATAAAGTACCTCAGCGGCGGACAAGCGACGACGCGCAAAAGTGGATGCCTAATTGCACGAGAAGAGGACCAACCGAAAAGCGACTCCGCACGTCACTCTCATCTATACCGCACTACTACTCGAGTGCGCAAGCTAAGAAGTGAAAGTTACATAACAAGATAATGTCTCAAGTCTCAAGTTTGCATTATGTAAATTTAAAGTTTCTCTTCAAATAAAATTACCAACTTCGCACTCACACACTCACACAAACAAACGTGATTTAAGAAGAAAAAAAAAGCACATTAAAAAAGGCATCATTCTATACCAAAGCATGGCCTACGCTGGTTGTGTTGTTATTTATTAGCGAAACAGCCAAAGGTACTCAATCAATTATGACAGCGATTCACATGTGCGGTGCGAGTGTTTGTCTGCGGTTGCATTCCTGAGCCGTGTTAATCTGATTTCGCTTCCTTCTCGACTCGAAGCACGGCAGCCTCCTCCAGTCACATCTTATCTCACGTCACGCAAACGATACATCATCGGCACGGCCCTGGCACGGCGCGCGGTAACAGGTAGCAGCGCAACGAACGGAACGAACGACTGAACTCGCCCCGCCCGGCCCGGCCCGGGCTGGGAACTGCAGCCTTGCGTCAACGTTATTTGCCCAACATAACCTTTCGCGTGTATTACACGAGTTTTACGGAGTAGCGAAAATTGGCAGCTTTGTACGGTGCGGGATTTTCACACAGGACGTACCGAAGATATGTACTTATGTACGTACTTACACCGCGCGGCAGTTACAACCTGACGACGACGATGGCCCGATCTGGTCAAACGGGTCACATACCGCTTTGAGAGTCTTTATTTATTTTACTAGAGTCTGTTTTTTTCGGTTGTCCGAGTGAGTTTATCGCACGGCACTAGTACTGTGCCGGCCAAGTCCTCTACCAGAGCGTCGTCGTCGCTATCGTTATTACTGTATTTATTGCCTTTTTACTTTCACTGGGGATTGCTTATTGATTGAGCCGCTTTGAAATTTATTGTCCGTGGGAAGGCTTAAGTAATAGATATCTTACTTAAGGGTATTTTTTCCCCGGCCAGCCTGGGCCTAGACAGACGGCACACAGATTTGACAGCAATATGGTTAGTGTTTACTTCGCCGGGTATAATAAATGAGCGGATATCAATGTGCATTGCTATTGTTATAGTTCCGAAGCACTGGGAGGGTAAGGATTGACGGACAATGGCTATGGATTGAAATTTCCTAATGTCATATTTATTCATAAATTACCCATGATGGTTGATAGTAATGAAAAGCCTTCACGGGAAGTACAATTCTTTCCATTTTAAGTGGAATGCCAACTGGATTTAACGAACAATCCATAATATTTTTCTTGGGTATCTGAGAAAATTTACTTCTAACATTTCCATTCAAAAATGTTGGCTTCACGATACTTCCCTACTAGCACAATTGTTACAAACTAGTTGCGGTAACCGATTAATGACTGATTTCAGTCATAAATAGGTTTCAGCAACCAGAAGTGACCAGACAAGTGCTAAACAAATATTCATGAAGGTCGATACTTTTAATAGAAATTGATTAGAAATTGGTCATAATGGTCACATATATCAATCGATAAGGTTCGACGATCTGAGCATTGTCTGTCTGTGTGACGCTTGACTTTAGTCGTGTGTTTCTCGGGGATGACTGAACCGATTCGCTCGCTGTAAGGCTTGGTTTAAAGTTATTATTACCTTGTAGATCATCACTAGCGTGCCCAGACTTAAACAAAACGTGGAGCATTTGAGCTTTCAGAAGGATGTTTTGGCCTGGAAAATCGAATAATAGTAAGATGGAGAATCTATCATTACTTATCACAAAAACCGGCCGAACAAATTTCTACTATGGTACGAGCAAATCTCGAGATGTCTCAAGAACCTGAAGTTGTAAGGATGGTGGGAAAAGCGGCGGACATTAGTAGTATGACGTTCATTTCCTTCAAAGTCGGTCTGGATCCCGCTCTAAAGTCGAATGCACTTGACCCTTCGACTTGGCCTGAAGGTATTGTATTCCGCAAGTTTGAGGCTGATTCTGCCAAAAAATTTCGGAGATCTCCAGCTGTGAACCTGACGCCAACGCTCGATGCTCCACCGAAAATAATGCAGCAATAAATAGTGACTTCGCGCGTGTTAATTTAGACGACAAGAACCTTAAGCTGGCGTATTTTGATTGTAGCTACGACGTAATTATGCTAACAGAGACTGGGTTAAATGACGGCTTCAATTCATTGCAGATTTTCGGAACTTCATTCAATGTTTTCCGTTGCGACCGATCCTGTGGGAACAGTGACAAGCATAGTTTTGGCGGTGTGTTAATTGCTGTTGCTGAGCGGCATGGTTGCTCCCGCATTAACACATGTAACGGCAATAGGCTGGAGCAAGTGTGTGTGCCTTTGCTACGATACGGGGTCATCGTTTCCTGATGTGCAATATTTACATTCCTCCCGACAAAAGCCGATCAGTTGATTTAATAGAAGAGCACATTAGCACCGTCCGTGAACTCTGCAACAAGGTCTCTCAAGGTGACACTGTCCTTGTGTGCGGCGATTACAATCAACCCTGCCTTGCGTGACGCAAAGAGGAGAGCGGTACTCTTCCTAATAACTTGTCGTATTTAACTTCAGCGAATATAGCATTGGTCGATGGCATGGACTTCTTGACCATGAATCAAGGAAATCTATAACTGAATAACAACGGCTGCTCTCTAGATTTAGTTTTTGTGTCTGAGGTCAGCCGCACAGTGGTCACCACTTCCGAGGATCTCCTACTATCTGTAGATCTTCATGATCCTATACCTATCAGCTGTAGATTGGAACTGTATCCACAATAGCGTGGATGTTCATGGCATGGCCTCTTTGTTCGACGATGTTATCCGTCAATGGCTAAACTCAAACGTTCCAGTGAAAAGCAAACCAATTTCACCTCCATGGAGTACTCCTTTTCTTCCTAAAGCGAAAAGAGACCGCAATCGTTGGCTGCGTCGTTTGAGGACTAATAGATCAGTAGTGTTAAAGAACAATTTCAAGGCTGTGAGTGACAACTACAGAAAGCTAGATGCTGCACTTTATAAGTCGTACGTTCTATGGGTGCAGTTTTGTTTGCGTCGGAATCTAAAATCCATCTAACATGGATTACAATGCCAAAGAATCTAAGAGTGAAGCTGAAACATGTTTGCCTCAAAAAAGTTAAAAAAGCTCGTACATTTCTGGACCGGATTAAATCCTGGCTGTTGTTTTTTTGTCGCTGTGCTAGTTCTTTTGCTGAAGCTGTTAGCCGCCATTTTCAACCGATCATTCGAAGGGGGAGAATTTCCTGCGAGCTGGAAGCTGACATACATGTTTCCCGTGTCTAAAAGATAGGATTACTAGCCTTACCGCCGCTTCGAAACTGTTCGAGACTGTTTCATTCCCGGCAGATCCGTAACTACAAACTTGTTAGACTTGGTTACCACTTGTTTAACGGCTATGTCATGTCTATGTAGATGGCATCTATACGGCTTTCGGCTGAAAGCGGCTTTCGCCAAAATTGACCACAAAGTGTTAATGCGTAAATTGTTGCGAATGGGAGCCTCGAGCAGATTGGTGTCGTGGCTTTCATGCAATCTGACTGAAAGAACGCTTCATGTCAAACACGGTCTAAGCATCTCTTCACCGTTTGATAATAAATCTGGAGTTCCGCAAGGGAGCAATTTGAGACCACTTTTGTTCGTCGTTTTCTTCAACGGTGTTGCCTTCTCGCTTGGATATAGATGCAAATTTATTTACACCGATGATTTGAAAATCTACGTAGTATTATCCGTAGTATCCGACACGAACTGAAGTTGTCCGTGAGTTCCCGCACAGTTCAGCGGCAGGCTGGTGGAACAGGGGCTAGGTGGAAAAAGTCCCCGGAAGATCCCTATACTGATGCCAAAGCATCTGAAGGCGCGGCTGAAGTCCGCGAAAGATCACTTCAAATGGACCGGTCTGAAGAAGGAAAAGCAGTGGTGAAATATACTGTGGTCGGATGAGACGAAGGTAAACTTCATCGGCTCGGACGGAAAAATTTGGGTCCATTACCCAATAGGCTGCGATAATGATCCTAAGCAGACCGTCAAACAGTGGTTCCAGGATAACAAAGTTACCTTCTTTTTTGCTTGAGCAGTGGTCTTAATGTTTCGTCCGACACTGTATATAAATTGGACTTGAAATCAGAGTTTAAATTTGACTTAAAATTGAATTCAAAATTGGAATTAAATTGGATTTGGACATGGACACGAGATCAGATACGAAATTTTACTTAAAATTAGTTTTCTGTAGTTCTGTTTTTTTCTATTTCAGTCCCGTTTTCCACCTTTCGGTTTTGTCTTCATATCTGTATCGTTCTTTTTTTGGCTTTTACTCTCACATTTCTTCCTTTTACCATCGTTTCTCCCCATTGTCTAACGTTAATTCTAGTTGCTGTCCCGTACTTCCTGTTTCATTGTACCGTTTTTATAGTATAATCAATATATATATAGAATGCCAGTATCGCTGCAGTGTGCGTGGTAAACATCATACATATTCAGACAATGTATTTACATTATATATGCATATGTGTGTGTGCCTGAGATTCATCAAAAGGGGAATCTCATTGTCAAACTTTGACAACCAGTTTGAAATTTCGAATATGGCTGCCAAGTAATGTGATTGTAAACTTCGTTTGCTTCAAATTTCTGAAAAAATCGGTGCGAAAAGGCGCAGTTTTGGGATTCAATTCATCCGCACGAAAAGAAAATTAGCGTTTAAAAACATTTCACTGGCATGAAAACACAGCGATGAGTGCACTGATGACAGCACCAGCCAGCGCACAGATAAAGAACAGATAAATAACAATGAGCAACTTTGACAATGAAGTTCCCGATTCACAGACTTGATACAGATTGCTAGCATCATGATTACCACAATGAGTCCTGTAGAAAAACAGTGACACTGGCATTCTATATATATTGATTATACTGTTTTTATTCGTTTTGTGTTTAATAATTTCTTATTTTCCATCCTGTTTATGTTCTAGCTATTCGCTCGTTTTTTGTTTTTATATTTTCACTTCCCTTTTTTCGCCTTCAGCTTTAGTCTTTCTCAGAGTCTTTTTATCTCCTTTCTTTCTCGTTTTTCGTCTTCGTGTTTTTCGTTTTTCCTTTCTTTAAGACACCCAGTGTTTTGCTTCTTTTTTGTCTGTCTCGTTTATTCTGTTGCCATTATAATCACCTGTTTTTTCACTTTTTCTCTTCCGTTTTCTATTATTCTGTAGGAAATTGATGTTTTTTCTCTTTTTCTGCTTTTGTTCCATCTTTCTCTTTTTATATCCCCATTGACCTTTTTACCCGTTTCTCACATTTTCTCTATAGGGTTGCTCTCTCGGGTTGCACTCTCGCTATTCTTTTCATTTTTTTGTGATTTACAGTCTTAAAGTCTGTACAGTTTTTCCTTTCATTATGCCCTCCTTTTATGTCACGCTCTATTTTTCTATTATGTGTCCATTTCGTTTTCGCTTTTTATTTCGATTTTCTTCTTTTCCTATTCTCGTTTCTCCTCCTCCCGTAATTTCTCTTTTCTTTTCATCCTTTTCGGTCGCGTTTTTGACGTAGGACTACGTCTTACGGCAAGGCTTGGGATAGGGTGTCATTCCAAAAAATCTTTCTCGAAAAGTGGTCAGGTTTTGAACGCTAATAGCTCAGTGGTTTCCCGATCGATTTACAATATTCTTACACCAATCGATCGGAAAATCTTCTAAGAATTGACCCAAATGAAGATAAGTATGGATTCTTGATGTTGAACTATTGAAAAATTCAAAATAATGAACCTATGTTTAACCAGAATTCTCGCTCCGTGATTGGTTATTGGAAATGACGTCATCAAAGTGGTGACAAGTTTTCACGTTTCGGCTTATAATTCAATCAATTTTCAATAGATTTCCAAGTTATTTACAACAATTGATCGTAAAATCGAATTGGAAAATATAAGAAATATAGCAAACTATTGATTTTCAATGCGCGTCATTGAAAAATTGAAAATAACTCGGTCGTACTAGAAATTATCGCTTTGTGATTGGTTGGAATAATTTCCAATTATTATCGAACAAGTCTTGGTACAATTCAGGAATCAACGAGAAAGTCGATGGAAAATTCCGTTTAATTCTACTATAACAAAGTCACAAGAGAATTAAATGGAATCCTAACCTTTCTCGTTGATTGCTAATTGGTCGGTGTTAAATCAGGCCGGACCAAGTCGCAAAATTTGAAAAAAAAGTTAATGACAGCAAATGTCCTAGGTTACATTTTACTCTAATGATATTACATGAATGTTGATTGGTAGCTTTAAACTACACAGCAGCAGCAAAATTTGAACGCGTTTTTCTCAAAATCGAAGTTTTGTCACTTGGTTCGGTCTGACTTAACACCGACCAATTGGCTTGATAATTTCTTATTCTGATGTACCACCAACGGCAACACAAGCGGTGCCGCAGCAATTTTAATTTCAATAATCGTCACATTGAAAAATTGTCTGCCGGGAGCTAGTGATAGCAATTAAAACCAAGTTAACAACAATTTAAACACTATTGACCGCAACAAATGCGCAGGAAAACGCATTAAAACTAAACTCAATGTTTTGTTTTAATAATTATTGCTAGCCCAATGAACTTTTTTGTGATCAGCGGAGAACAACAATCTTTTATATCTTCGCATAAGCAGTATTAGTATTAGCAGTTTTAGTGACATCTTTTGCATCTTCACATAAGAATTTGTTCGTTCTTAAAAGAACGGTTTTCGGTAATTGACGAAACTTAGAAAACTTGGAACTTAGGGCTTTTCACTCGGTTTTCTTTAGCAACACGAATCTATCTATCAGCAATGCTACAGTAATACGTAGCGTAAGTTTTCTTTGGCAGCAAAAGGTGAATGGCTCACTGGTAACTTTGCTCTTTTGTTCAGACTGAAATTGAAATGCTCCAGTTTGTTCAACGTAAATGATGAATGCAGCGAAACCAAATCTTTCGGGAGAAAAAGCGCAACCTGGAAGAGCAGGAATATGCAGAGTTGGAGCGGCTGCATCGTTCTCAGGAAACGCGGAAGTTCTACCAGAAACTGAACGGATCCCGCAAAGGCTTTGTGCCGCGAGCCGAAATGTGTCGGAATAAGACTGGCAGTATTCTGACGGACGATCGTGAGGTGACGGATAGGTAGAAGCAGCACTTCGACGAACACCTGAATGGCGCCCAGGCGGAAAACCATGGCGGCGGAGAAAGCGATTTCGACGGTGTAACAAACGGGGAAGAGGTGCCAACCCCAACGATAGGCGAAGTTAAGGAGGCCATCATGCAGCTAAGGAACAACAAGTCAGCTGGAAAAGATGGCATCGGAGCGGAGCTTATTAAAATGGGACCAGAAAAGCTGGCCGTTTGTCTGCACCGACTAATTGTTAGAATTTGGGATACGGAACAGCTACCGGAGGAGTAGAAAGATGGGATTATCTGCCCGATCTACAAAAAGGGCGACAAGTTGGACTGTGAGAACTATCGAGCGATCACCGTTCTCAATGCCGCTTATAAAGTGCTGTCCCAAATCATTTTCCGCCGTCTATCACCAATTGCAAATAGATTTGTGGGAACTTATCAAGCCGGCTTCGTCGAAGGTCGGTCTACAACGGATCAAATATTTACACTGCGGCAAATCCTCCAAAAGGGCCGTGAATACAGAGTTCCCACGCATCATTTATTCGTTGACTTCAAAGCCGCATATGATACCATCGACCGGAAAGAGCTATGGAAAATCATGGACGAGAACAGCTTCCCCAGGAAGCTCATCAAACTGATTAAATCTACGATGGATGGTACGCAGTGCTGTGTTCGGATTTCGGGTGGATTGTCAAGTTCATTCGAATCACACAGAGGGCTTCGTCAAGGTGATGGTCTTTCATGCCTGCTGTTCAACATAGCGCTACAAGGTGTTATGAACCGAGCGGATATCAACACGCAGGGCACGATATTCAACAAATCTAGTCAATTCGTCTGCTTTGCCGATGACATGGATATTATCGGCAGAACATCTGTGGCGGTGGCTGAACAGTAAACCAGACTAAAGCGCGAAGCAGAAAAGATTGGGTTAAAGGCTAATACGTCTGAAACAAAGTACATGCTGGCCAGCGGAACTGAGGCCGAACGACATCGCTTGGGCAGTAGTATATTGATCGACGGCGATGAGTTTGAGGTAGTCGATGAATTTGTCTACCTTGGCTCACTGGTAACGGCGGACAATGATACCAGCCGTGAGATTCGGAGGCGTATTATCAGCGGAAGTCGTGCTTACTATGGGCTCCACAAGCAATTGCGGTCGAGCAGACTAAGTCCCCGTACAAAGTGCACCCTGTACAAGACGCTTATTAGACCGGTTGTTCTCTACGGGCATGAAACATGGACAATGCTCGAGGAGGACCTGCGAGTGCTCGGAGTTTTCGAACGACGAGTGCTAAGAACGATCTTCGGCGGCGTACAGGAGAACGGAGTATGGAGGCGGAGGATGAACCATGAACTCGCACAGCTCTATGGCGAACCCAGTATCCAGAAGGTGGCTAAAGCTGGACGGAAGCGATGGGCAGGGCATGTTGCAAGAATGCCGGACAACTGCCCTGCAAAGATGGTGTTCGCCTCAAATCCGGTAGGAACAAGACGACCAGGAGCGCAGCGAGCAAGATGGTTAGACCAGGTGGAGCGAGATCTGGCGGAGAGTACTCGGTGTCCGAGGAATTGGAGAGCGGTAGCCCTCAACCGAGTTACATGGAGAAATTTTGTTCAACAGGCTTTGTCTTAGGACGGCAAGCCACCTAAGCAAGTAAGCAAGCAAATGATGGAATGATGGACCACGAAAAATAGGCGGGACCGATTCTTGTCGCTCGCTCTGGTATATAACACGAGGTGAGCCGTCGAACAGCATTATTCATTATTCTGTTATATTATTCTGTTTTTTATGCTAGGCTATATTCTGTTATTTTTGTTAAATTTAAAACAAAAATGCCAGCTATTGCATCAATGCAGAGCTAGAGCAGCAAAAATGAAGTTGATATCGATGTGTTTTCATGTTGTAGAATGCAGACAAAATAATGTTACTGGACATTAAGATTACCTAATCGAATTTATTTGCGTTGTTTAAACAACAGCTGGCTAGTTAAACATATTTAGCATAGTTTCATGCCTTATAGTTTTCGAGAGCGGAACGAAAAGATATATCAATTTATGCTGGCTGCTGTCAAGCATCGAAAAATCCAGTTGACTTTATTGCTGCTTTCAGTCGGTGTAATAAAGCTACTTGAACTTAACATTATTCTTATAGAGTTTGAAAAAAATACTCCTGTAGAATACAAAGGCTACATCCAAGTCGGTTTAAAGCAGCATTTTAGATTGCCTGAAATTTGTTTTAAAAATTTTCTGAAGAGCACTAGGCATTAAAATGGTTTTATAAATATTATTAGGCAGATGTTTTTTATTTGGTCATAAAAACCGTTTAAAGAGTACAATAAAAATCAAATTGCTGCTTTGAAATATACAGTTTTCATTCAAGTCGAAACGACCGCTATAAAACTACGATAGGATATAGTGCAGTAAAACTTAGATATCTGCAGATGATCTTAAAGCTTGGTTCATACTCTCGTCTATCGTTGCCCTCTCTGGTTCTAGGTAAGGCTATTCATTGATTTGTTATTGCTTTTCATGTTTACGAGACTTAAAAGAAGATTTAAGAATATGGTCGTAAAGACAGTATTGAGATTATCAAAAAGCTAATATTGCTGCTTGGGATAAACCAATAGCTGCTTTAACATTGATTTAAACTGATAATCAGAAGGCTAAGAGTCTTTTAATACGTATTTAGGACATAGTTGAATCCTTTGTTGGGGGTTTTCATTTGGTTTTAATGAATGTGTTTTATTTGACACTTTTATACCCCTACCGAGCTTAATTGTATTTTATTCGCTATTCTAGCCTATTGAAAGTGTTTTAAAAGGTCGTTCCAAACCATTTCAGGATATCTTGAAGATAAATTTATTTAATGCAGTATGTTGCTTTATGAAAACAAATTAGCTTCAGTACTACCACCATAAAACTCTTATAAAATATGCCTTTATAGCATAAAAATTGTTACTTGGGCAGTCTCATATCTAATTTTGTCTCTTCAGTCTAACCATTCCACACACGCACATATACGCACCTCTATAAAAAAAGTTATTTTTGTATTTTGTATGTTCATCGACATTTGGGCAATTCTATGAGTATTAATAAAATCATGAAGCTTTGTAGTCGGGAATCAGCTCTTCTGATACCCCTCTTTATACGACTCAAAATAACTTTGACTACCTTCGTTGCTTATACCTGTATATCAACTTTTTGAAAACCTTTTGAAATGTAATCTGTAACTGCAGAGCTGAATTCACAAAGGTTTGTAACAACTGATTTTGCTTTAGGAATTCGTGTTGTGCAGGAGAGATTCTCGATAAATTCAACACCTGTAATTAGTAAACTGACAATGCCGTTTCTGGTTTTCACTAAATGCTGTGATTACATTTTACACAGTATTTGACAGCCACCAATGCCACCAGTCCGGATTGTCGAAGAATTTCCAAATAACCATGCCTTTTGTTTGTTTTTCAAGTCACGTCTTTCCTTTCCTCCTTCAAACTCTCTGTAATTCTGTCTTTCACTACTGTCTTCCTACTAATTTGTGTATTTAACTAAACTCAAATTTGGTCTTATTTCGTCTTTCTGTTTTAATTTGTGCACAGCTATGAATTTAGCTTTTGGCTGATTGACTTCAGACAAGGTAATGGCCTCGATAATCTTTTATCCAGCGACCCATTCTCCGCGCTTAAAACCCTACTCTTTCTTGCCACCCTCAATCCATGCTACCTTTACTCCATTTTCCGCCTTCTAATGGTAGATGGGACGAAATCGTTGACGCATGGCTGCATTAGTCGTCGGGGAAAGCTGTTCGCAATAGAGTGTGTCAAATATTCTCCTGACAATTTGTTACAAATATATTTCACACGCGCGACAGTTTTTTACATCTTGGGCAGTGACTAAGCCGGTGGGAGAGAAAGGAATCTCTAAGGAACATCTAGGAAAAATCAATCCAACACATTCAAGCTGGAAATCGAGCCTACATTTCCCTCCGCAAGGCGCTTCGATCTTGGAGCATATGCCGCATACGATGAGCCAGTTCTTGTACAGCCAGTAAACAGAAACACCCGGAAGCTTTTGGCGATTGCGACAGTCTTCAATGGACCGTATAGGTAGAAATAATTTCATCGTCCGCGTACATCAACTTACTTCCATCACCCAGAAGTAATGCCACGTCGCTAAAGTGCAGCGAGAAAAGCAAAGAGCACATATTGCTGCCTTGTGTTACCCCCGATTTGTTTGAGAATGGGGCGGAAACTCAGCCGTTCTATGAAATGTTGTGATGCACAAAGTCGAGAAAGCTTTCGTAAAAGTGTTCGATGGTCTATTCGATCAAACGCTGCTTTTAAATCCGTGTAAATTACATCAATTTGAACTATCTGCTATAGTTGCGAGATGCAATTCGACGTGAAATCCAGCAGATTAGTGTTAACCTTCCAGTATAAAATGTAGCATTTCGAATGCGAAAGAATAAATTTTCTCGACTCCAGAGGTTGCTTTGAACAATTGACCCTAAGTTACATAATTTTCCTTTGAAGGGCAGCTTTTCACCGCCTGAAAAGCTTCAGCAACCGTTACCACAATCGCTCCAGATGTAATCTAAAAAATGCAACTGCAATTGAACCGTTCAGTGCCCGACTACATAACCTATAGGAGAGGCTCAATTACGTCGTTTGCTGATTGTTCGGTGATAGTAACATCCGCTATTGCACTCGAATGCAGAAAACATTCATACTTAGAAATCAATCGATAAAGCATGAATGAACAATCATTAGCAAAGATATTTGTTAACTTGTATATGGCTTCGGAGGTACAAAAAAAAGTGAACACAAATGTCAAATCCATCTGCATTAAACTTAGATACGAGCGGTGCAACAAAGACAACAAAAAAACGGAGAAAGTTACGGTCGACATTTGTACTTAATGACACCGGTTGAACAACGACGCTAGTCGGCATTTTATGAAACGCATTTTTATTTTATAACAAGTGCCTACCGTGCTTGCGTCATTTTTTTTTCTTGTTTTGCAGTTTTAATATCGTTCCATGCGTGCAGCAGCTCATATTAGTGGCGTAAAAACCTCCTAAAGCTCATCATTCATCCGACTTCGATTGGTTTAATTGTTTGTGCGTTTTTTTATCGGGCTGGTTTATTAGCTGGTGAACATTTTCTGGCTGATTTTATAACGAACTTGATATCCAACTATGCCAACCTTGGCAGTCCAGCGCCATGCAAGCAATTCAATGCCGCCTCGGTCAAGTGACCAGTAGAAAGTGACATTCACTTGCTATCATCAACCGGCAGCCGAAGGGATTAAAGCGAAGGGAACACAGCATCACTTGGTTGTTATCTCGAGCCCCGAGCTGTAAAGATTACGATCCATCGCGCCCGGTTGCTGGTTTCCGAATAGAAAAATTAAAATTTAGCTACGATCAGCCCGGTAGGGCGGGCGGGCGTTCGGCCATGGCTTCCGATCGCTGATATGTGGTGCATACGGAATGAAATGTGACATTTCTCACATTTTGCAACGGAATCGGCCCGGCCCAGACCGAACCTATTTCGTGCCGTGGAATTCCAGCTCGTTTAGAGCAGGTTTCAGCCCCCGTCTGACAGAAGCGGGGAGCGTCCCCTCCAGGCAAGCGCATTACAAACAAACTAAGAGATCGCACCTTTCCTATTCCCATACTAAATGCAGCGAAGTTGCACAATTTTAAACCTTTCAACGTAAGCGAAAACGGTTCGTCGCTTACCGCCGCGCCGCGTAAAACATTGCAATTTCCATGAGGATGGGAGAATTCCAGATTAATTTGGCTTACTCACTGCCGGGAAAAGTATTGTAATTCCTGCTTAGGGGAGCCTTTAAAACCTATGACCACTGTTACTGCGGAGTGGATCGATGCCGGGGGCTCATCTCACCGTTGCTGTTTGGCCTTCCTTTTCGCGTGTGTATCTAATTTTATATTCCGATTCAACACTCCATAGGGTAACTGAAGGTAAAATGCCCAGTGGGCGCGAAATTCACCACTGTTATATTTGCTGAAATACACATTATTTAATATAATAGTTGTTCAGGCTTATTTCTTACAATTTTCACAGCTCTTTTCGTAGATTGTAAACTGCTTTTCTGTTGAACAAGCATCTTGTGATTCAGCATCCCAAGTAATATTACTCAATTAAATTGTTTTTTGTTTGATTTAAACAATTTTTATCAAACAACTTGAGGCTGGTCAAAATACGCCGTGCGGAGCATGAATTTGCTAAGCCAAATGCTTGCAGTCAATCAAACGTTCGTCGATCTAAGCAACCCATGCGCGTGTAAACAAACGAAAAAGCGTCGGTGAAAAATACGGTATTGTTTAAATTCGATTCGCTCTTAAAGAACCGGTCAAGATGCCGCGGAATTACGTTAGAAAAATCGACCGACGGTCTTGGAGTCTTGGAAGGGGCAAGCTGCAAGTATATACAAAATACCAAGAAAACCCCTTTCGCGACAGCTCAGCATCTACCGCTCTAGCAAAAATGGATCTTTGCCTTGGTTAGCACAGCTGGGAAGTATTTCTCCCGTCTTTAATGCTATCCAGGAAGATGAATTAGTGAGGTATGCCCTGGAAATGAGCCAGTATGATGACCTGGGAGTGACAAGAGGAGAACTACGGAGAACTTTTCAACTAGCAGAGAAAAACCAGGTGAGTCATCCTCTTTTGCCGAAAGAAACAACGCGCGGGACGTGATTGGTTGGCTGGTTTCCTGATTTAACCGATCCAGCGTTAACCGCTTTTTCGAACTGCTCCAAGATATTTACAATAGTGGTCAGCTTCCCCCGAGCCGAATATGGAACGCTGATGAGACTGGCTTCAGTACTGTAAGTATACAGTAGAATATTATTCGTGTTGGAGACCGTGTCTGAGATTATTTCAGCAGCTAGCAGCTATAAACACCACCATGTTATGATGTTTACAAGGGTGGCTCAATATAAACCACACAAAAATAATCGTTATACCATTCCTTAGGCGAAAAAAACATATTGTTACTCCCCCTATACTGATGTCTAACTGTCAGGCTGAGCTTCAGTAATGTAGTCAAACTCCTCGGAATAATCTACACCTATAAAAATGGATTTCTGTCTGTCTATCTGTCCGTATGTTCCTTATAGAATCGAAAACTACTGAACCGATCGGCGTGAAAATTTGCATTATGGTTAGAGACCTCTCTCCGCACTAAGAGCGAGGGCTCCCATACAAATGAAATACAAATTTCTGCATAACTCGAGAACTAATCAAGCAATGGAACTAAATTTGGCATGTGAAAGTTTTTGGAGGCAAGATTTTTTTTTTATGATGAATTAGAACCCCTCCCCTTTTCAGGAGGTCTACTGAGCTCTATTACTTTCCTTCAGTTGGGTCCGAACGAGCGACAGCGGGTAAGGAGAGGATAACCCCTGCGAAATGGTACTTTCCACGAAAACATTTTCCGTGAAATGGTACATCCCGCGTAAGGTTTTTCGCGAAACGGTATTCTGCGTTATGGTCGACCGAGAAGTGTTGTTCGGCAAAATGTTATATAATCATGGCGAATATTTTAATGCTATCCGCTTTATTTTATCAGGCTAAGCAATGGGAGGAGTTGTTTTCTACTTTACTGTGAGGAAAATTTGTATATTAAACCACCCATGAACTCCTCAGAAAATGGTAAAACTAGAGATTGTGACAAAGGTCATCCGAGATTCACGATTTATGCGCAACACAGTTTAATTTGTGGCAGTACGAAGTTTGTCGGGTCAGCTAGTTTATTATATCCAGCTTTCCACGAGCGATAATGGCGGATATTGAGCACAAGTGGGCACAATCTTTTGACATTCATTGGAAGAGCGTCGAGTTCGTCCTGACGGAGTTACTATGGATACATTCATGATTGTTTGTTGTTCGAATGTAAAAATGTAAACATTGTTCAATTTTGCAGATCAGCTAAAGAGAACGAACAACAAGTTTTATGGATTGTGGCTTCCCAGTTTTCGCAAATTTCAGGGAGAATGTCCAAATACGCAACGGAAAGTTTCTTATTAAGTCGAGACGCTGTTCGAGAGCAAACTTGACAAAGGCTCGACCAACATGAAGTTAATGTTTGCGTTAATGTGTAATGTTTCGAATGTTTAATTCGCACGATTGTGAAAAAGTATTCTGAGCCAGTGCCTTCAGCAAATTATGGCCGCAAACCACTATACTATTGAATCTGTTTAGTTATGTTTCACTTCAGCTGATCTGCAATACTAAACAATGTTTACATTTTTACACTCGAACAACAAACAATCATGAATGTATCCATAGTAACGCCGTCAGGGCGAACTCGACGCTTCTCCAATGAATGTCAAAAGATTGTGCCCACTTGTGCTCAATATCCGCCATTATCGCTCGTGGAAAGCTGGATAGATGCCCAAGTTGCGCATTAAAGGATTGTGTTCTTACATGTGAGAAATTCATAATTTCAACTCTTCAGCTATTTCAAATGGTGGACCTGAAAAGGCCCGTTTGTTAATCTCGAATTCTCAAATTTCTGGCTCGAGGTGTCCATTGTCAGGTTATTGGTGTGTGTATTAATGGTGGGAATACTGTTTACCGGACAATCGCTACTGGTAGGATCTGTAATCAAGATTGACTTTTATGTTTATGATGTTATGTTACGATGATGTTTTGTGTCGCAAGCTAGCTGCTTGCCGATGTGTCGCTAACCAAAGCCGCTGACCGAATGGCGATGCGCACCGTAAGGCAAGCAATGTTTCAAATAAAACCTTTAAAATGATGGCACGGATGTGACTCGAAAGCTGCCTGCCCGATGTGTCGCTAACCAAAGCCGCTGACCGCAGAGCCGACGTTACACGGCGCAGAGTAGCGAGGCTTTTTCTTGTTTGCCACAATCGCATGGATTAAAAGGTCACTGTGAGGCTCCGATTGCTCTATCAAAGTTATTGTTGTAGTTGAGCTAGATAGCTGTATTCTTGAGCCCCGATTCGGTAGTACATGGTTAATAAAATCAATGACCCTTTGAGAATTTGGCACTAGGAATGAAACTTCCGAAGAAGTTATGCCTAGATAAAACAAGAGCCCCGTTATTTTAAAGCAGATGCACTGAATATTCAAGTTCAGAGCTACAAAAGCGGCAGGTATCGGAATCATCCGATATTATTTCAATCATAAAGAGCGGAACAGTGTCCAGTTAGAAGTCCTATGATTTAAAAAAAAAATAAGAAAACTTATCCAATTTAATTCTACTATGTGTATTTTATTCACGACAGATACTTATTTCGCCTACGACTTGCAGGCTTCCTCAGTGTCTGTTTTAGGTTTTGTATTCTACTAAGACGCTCCAAAAACTTCAGTCAGTCCTATGATTGCCTAGAAGTCCTAAGCAATAGTCTCATAACCAAGATGCGATATCTTGTAAAGGAGTGCATCGACCATTAGTGTACAGAACGAGAAGGAGAGTACTCCTCGTGGGCATCCTTTGATCACCAAAAACCTTGACCGACGTATTTCCCAATGCTGCTGTGATTTCTCTGCTCAAAAGCATTGCTTGAATCTACTTCATTGTAAAGTGGTGAATTCCATTCCAGTCAGCCATAATAATTGAAACGAAGGGCGTGTAATCGAAAGCTCCTTCGATATCACGGAAAGCACAAAGTGCCGTCTCCTGATATTTGAGTGATTTCTCAATTGACGTCACTACACAGTGCAGTGGGTTTTCCGTAGATTTGCCGTGTTGGTGTGTATGTTGATTTCCATGCAACGGAGAACTCTTTAAAATCACCTTGCGGATATTCAACTCCCTTTGGTATGAACACCACCTCTACTTTCTGCAAACTCTCTGTGATATGTCCCAAAGCGTAATTGGTTCGAAAAAGGTTATTGAGCTTGGACATTACAACATCGTCTATTTTCTAGCCGAGCCGTTTGACACATGATGTAACGACCCATTTCAAACCAGCGAGGCCGGATTTCATCGATTTTTTTTAAACACTTTACACTCTGCATTTAAATGAAGGAGAAAGGGAATCAATGGAAATCATGCAAATATTTCTGAACAGCCCGAGATTATCTACTAGACTTTTTTAACATTTTTTTTCTAGTCATCATCAAGCGCAAGGTTCTGTGCGATCGCACGGGTTTGCCGGCCTAAACGCCGGCTCTGGCTGACCGAATGACGATGCGCACCGTAAGGCAAGCAATGTTGCAACTCGAAAGCTGCCTGCCCGATGTGTCGCCAACCAAAGCCGCTGACCGAATGACGATGCGCAGCAAAAGGCAGGCAAGCAGAAGCAATGCAATGCAATCAAATACAACCTTTCCTGCCGATAAAAAAGCAAAAGGCATAGCAGCCAAAACCATATCGTTCGCTGGGGAGTTGATGGATTCTTCAAAAATCTGTTTAATCTGTGTAATTGGTGAAAATCATTATTCTATGCACACAGATTCTGCATAGGCGATTTCTTTCAAATATCTGTTAAACACAGAATAATCTGCGCATGTGCGCCTGTTTGCTGGCGTCTCGCTTGGTGAATTTGGATGTCTTCGTTGCCTTATCCGGGGAAGCAGGAACAACTAGGGCGTAAATCTTCTATATATATAAAAATGAAATGCTGTTCGTGTGTCCGGTATAGACTCGCAAACTGCTCGACGGATTTTGATGAAACTTGGCATACACATTGCGTTTGATGTGAGGAATGTTGTTAGCATGGTTTGAGACCCCTCCCCCCTCTAGAAGGGGGGGCTCCCATACAAATGGAACACAAATTTCTTCATAACTCGGGAACTAATCTAGCAAATCGAACCAAATTTGGCATGTGAAGGTTTTCGGAGGCAGATATTTTTTCTATGGTAAATTAAAACATCTCCTTCCTTTAAGGGGGGGGGGGGGTTCATACAAATAAAACAAATTTCCTCATAACTTGACTATTAATCAAGCAAATGGAACCAAATTTGGCATGTGGGGGTTTCTAGAGACAGGATTTTTTTCTATAGTTGTTTGAGACCCCTCCCCCTCTAGAAGGGGGGCTCCCATACAAATAAAACACAAACTGACTGGCATCACTGGTATCACGCCGGATGATTCGATATTTCTATCGTCCGCGTATTTATTATGAATTTATTGTGTTTAATTGCAAGATAATTTCATAACTAACTTGTTTGCTAGTGATAACGTATTTTTACAGGCTAAGTGATGTTTATTGGTGGAATTGTGCTAGAATAAACGTAGATAAAGTGATTTTATTTAACTGGTACTACGTTTCCAGAAGTGGCTATTGTTTGAGCTGTTATTAGGCCGAAATTCGGCGCTTGTGGTTGCTGTTTGTTGCTGTGTTATGCTGCTGCGGGTTGCTGTATTGGAGTAAAAAAAAAGTCTGCTGGTAAAACTTATACTGAATTGAGTAGAAGTCAACTGTGAGTACACCTATAGATACATTTGTGACATCACAGATTCTCTCGAGAGCTCTTCGTGCTGCCCCTTGCCGCCTGAACGGCCACTTGACAAGCGTTTAGCAATTGTTTGAACCCTGTTCGATTCGCATTTGGTCTCGCTCCTGCAATAACAGCCTAATATTTTGTGATATTCTTTGCCGCCCAAACGGTTACTTGACGAGCAAATATTTCGTTAGTGGTTGAGCGGTTTAGTCTGGTAGGTTGGAAAACATACTTCAACGTTCGGTTTATAAGTAACTGTGGACTCACGATCTCATTTGCAGTATCATCTTGCTAGCTTAACTCTGGCTCGTTATATATACATATACAGACTCATCAAAACTGCTTTTGCATACGCACATACCATTCACATACGTTCTAGTACTGCGTCCCTTTTAGCTCACTTTGGTCACAATTGATTTTGTTTTCATTCTTGCGTGATATTTCGGTGGGTCAGTTGTGACAGCTTTATTATGGATGACGATATTGTTTGTGCCGTGTGCAAAAAACAAGAAGTTGATCCTAATAAAATTATAACATGCATGTATTGCTTTTCTGCATCACACTTCAAGTGTAAAAACATTATCGGCGCTGCCATTAATAGAATTAAGTCTAACATGTTTTTCTGTACAGAAAATTGTTCTGAAATTTATAAACGTATCATCGAAATGCAGAATGGCAAATCTTCAATGATTAGTTCGCTCGCTGCTGAGTTGAAAGCGTCTGTATTCAGTGCAGTGGCAGATCAAATGGTTAATGTGAAAGCTGAGGTTCGTTCAGTAACCGCAGCTATTGAAAAATCGCAGGACTTTCTATCGGCCAAGTTCGATGATATTGTGTTGGAATTTAGAACCTTGAAACTTGAAAACGAGGACCTAAAACACCAGTTGGGTGAATTAACTACGTCTCACTCTGAGTTAACCAAGTTAGTTCATCTATTAGAAGCTAACGTTGACAAATCCGATCGCAAAGCGATTTCGAATAATGCTGTCTTACTAGGAGTCCCATGCGAACCTAACGAGAATGTTAAGAATTTAGTCGAAAAAACCCTTGCACACATTGGAGTCAATTTAGAAACGGATTCGATACTCTCTGCTACAAGATTGTATTTAAGTAATAAACCGAATATGTTAATACCAATACAAGTTGCTTTCAAAAACAAGAATATTAAAGTAGAGATCTTCTCCAAAAAACGAAGCTTTGGGACTATTCTTTCAACAGGAATCAAAAAATCTCTCTTAATTAATAATAAACCAACCCACGTAACAATACGAGATGAATTAACTCCTCTATCAATAGAACTTCTCAAAAAAATGCGCGAATATCAAGAATTGTTAAAAATTAAATATATATGGCCAGGAAGAGGTGGTGATATTCTTGTTAAAAGGGATGAAACATCTAAACCTGTTATAATAAAAAACAGAGAAGACTTGATCCGTCTAGTAGCTCAGTACTCTGCCCCTCTTAGTCACTCTCCGTCCCCTAAGCGTAAAAAGAATTAATAAAAAGTTATAAAAAAAAACTCCTACTTAAAATGCATCAAATCCTAAATTATTACCACGATCATATCGATGATTTCAACACAGCTTACGAGAAAGTCCCAGCCAAACACCTACGTGTGCTACAGTGGAACGTGAGAGGAATAAATGATTTAAATAAGTTAGATGATATATTATTGTCAATTGATCAGCTAACAATCCCTATTGATGTGATAATTCTTGGGGAAACGTGGATTAAAAAAGGGAACACTTTATTGTATAACATTGATGGCTATAACAGTATTTTCTCCTGTAGAGATAATTCGTCAGGGGGATTAACAATGTACATAAGGAATACAATTGAGTATAAAATAATTGAAAATATTTGCAGTGAAGGTTTTCATCACATTTATGTTGAGTTGATGCTAAATGGAGGAACGTATGATGTTCACGGTTTGTATCGTCCTCCTTCGTATGATTTCAATCTGCTCCATGATCTGTTAGAGGGTTGCTTACTCAGAAGCAAGGTTAATCGTCCTTGTTTATTATTTGGTGACTTTAATATACCAGTAAACCTAGGAAACAATAACGTAGTCCTTAAATACAAGCACCTCTTGCAGTCCTATAGTTTTATCTGTTCTAACACATTTGTTACGAGAACTTCTAGCCAAAATATACTTGATCATGTATTATGCAAAATGATAGATGCCAACCGACTTTGCAATCATACAATATTAAATGATTTAAGTGATCATTCTCTAATTGTATCAGAGTTTAAATTGTGTGGTGGATCTAGCAGGGTAATCTTATCAAAAAATATTGTCAACCATGATAAACTTGAAGCTGAATTCAAACGTTATTTGGAAGGCATTGGACCAGTTCATAACGCGAATGATTCCTTGAAGAATATCATTTCTAAATATAACGATATCCTCAAAGGTTGCAGTAAAACCGTATCTAAGGTAGCTAATATAAAAAGCACCCAATGCCCTTGGATGAACGTTAGTTTGTGGACAATGATTGAAATTAAAAATAATTATTTGAAAAAATGTCGCAGAGATCCAAACAACACGCGATCAGCTGAACTATTGAAACATATTTCAAAAAAACTAGATACAGCTAAGAAACAAGCCAAAAAAAGCTATTACGAAAATCTACTAAATAATACACCGCATCCTAAACTTTGGAAAAATATTAACGCAATACTAGGTAAACCTACTAATAATCCTAAACTCTCTCTATCCATACAAGGAAATTCTGTCACTGATAATAAAACAATCTGTGAAGAATTTAATAAACATTTTACATCTGTTGGTCCAAAGCTAGCCGCTAAAATAAATGCTACTCGTGGAAATCCGTCACGGCATATCAACCCTGTTTCTGAGTCAATCTTTCTGCAGCCATCGTCTGAAAATGAGATTGTGCTTTTGATTAACGAGCTAAAATCTAACAAAAGTCCGGGTCCTGACAATATCCCCGCAAAAATAATCAAAAGTAATGTTGCTCATTTCTCACGAATCCTGTCTGAAACATTCAACCTGATTATCGAAACAGGTTCATATCCAGATTGTCTTAAAACTGCCAAAGTGGTCCCAATATTCAAATCAGGAGACTCAAGCCAACTCGACAACTATCGGCCCATATCAACCTTGTCAGTTTTCAATAAAATATTTGAAAAGCTTCTAATTAATCGTCTGATAAATTTTCTGAACCAGCATAACATATTGTACAGTTTGCAGTATGGTTTCCGTAGTGGAAGTAATACAACTGTGGCAGTAACTGAGCTCGTTGATCAAATACTAGAAGAAACCGATGCAAAGAAAATGGTGGGTGCCTTGTTCCTTGATTTAAAAAAAGCATTTGATACTCTCAATCATGATATACTATTGCGGAAATTAGAAAAATATGGCATCAGAGGCATTGCAAATAACATTGTTCGTAGCTATCTGAGTAACAGAAGCCAATATGTCGTATATGACGGGGAAATAAGTTCTCAGAGAATAATAAGTACAGGAGTTCCACAAGGGAGTAACATTGGCCCTTTACTTTTCCTCCTTTACATCAATGATCTTAGTAACATAAATCTTGCTGGGACAGCTAGGTTATTTGCTGATGTTTTACCCTCACATGAAGTTGAATATCATCATTTCAGACATGAAACAGGATCTACAACTGCTTCAGGAGTACTTTTCTACTAATCTTCTGTCATTGAATTTAAAAAAAACTAAGTTCATGATCTTTCGATCACCCAGGAAAATTCTTCCACAGGTACCTGTATTAGCTATTGGAACTGATATTGTTGATAAAGTCGAATCATTTAAATATTTGGGTGCATATCTAGATTCCACCTTATCTTGGAATATTCACATCGAAAAAGTTGCAAGTAAGATATCTTCTATGTGCGGAGTATTGAGACGTGTTAGCTATTTTCTTCCTCGAAAAGCTATGCTTCATTTCTATTTTGCACACATCCACTCTCATCTGAGTTACTTGATCATTTCATGGGGTAGAGCTTGTAAGTCAAAATTGAAAAAACTTCAAATATTACAAAACCGATGCCTTAAAATAATCTTTAAGTTACCGTTCTTATATCCGTCAATTCAATTATACACTAATCTTCCTCACACAATACTACCAATTCTTGGGCTGTGTGAAGAACAAACGTTGCTAATGGTTCGCAGCATTTTACATGACCCAAAGCGGTTACACAATCTAGCAATAGATATAGCACCTCGGATTCACAACACAAGGCAAATTAATTACCTTTCGAGATCTCATACGCATTCCAGCTTCAGTCAAAAACGGATTTCTTTCATAGGTCCTACCAAATATAATAGGCTACCTATGCATCTTCGAAGAATGACTAATGCTTCATTTTTCAAAACTAATGTCAAACAATACTTGAAAGATCAAATGGCGCAACTAATAATTTAAAAATAAATATATATATGTAATAAGTTGAAATGCTTTTTCTTTCTTTTCTTTCTCTTTCTATTTGTTATTTCCTTTAGTATTATTGTTCAATATGTTTTTGCTTTGAGTAATTTTGTTATAATCGTCATTTAAATATAATTCGTAAATAGTTCAATATGCTGTGCTTCTTTAAAAGGATACTAAATCCATATATTATTTCTATGTTAATTTTTTTTTTTTGTTTTTTAGTTAATATTAAATTTAATCTTAATATTTTGATCTGCTCTCAACCAATTAAATTTTGTTTTTTTGTTTAGTGTATGGTTGAGTGTTAAGTGTCCATTACCAGGGGGCTCAAGAGAGCTTTTTGGTGTGGGGGAGAGCGGAGAGTTAATTAGAGTAAAAAAAAAAAAAATTTCCCCATAACTCGACTATTAATCAAGCAAATGAATTAGGGGGTTACTGGAGGCAATTTTTTTCTATGGCGTATTGAGACTCCTTTCCCTTCTGGAAGGGGTGAGGGCTCTCATACAAATTAAACAGAATTCAAAAAGTAATCGAACACCCGAGTGTTGCCGTCCATACACAAATATAAGATAAATTTGGAACAAAATTGTTAAGAATAAATCGGTGAAGCCTAGATAATGGGTTAAATTGAATAAAAGTAAGGTAATATAATACTTATTTTAAAAACAAAAGAAAAGGCAGAGAAAATACATTGTTGAAATGAAAACATGAAGAAAATAATGTTGAGATTACACTAAGTTTATGGTTTCTGACCAGTTTTCAACTGATTTCAATCGAACTTCACTGATATTTTATTACGATTTTGCCAACATTACCATTTTAAGGGTTGGTAATAAAACCCAAGTCATTACGATGGACTTGCTGCTCGAGTTACAAATGCTAATGCGTTGGATTAGAAATTTGCGGCATGATTTAGGAATATCTTGGGTTGTCAAAAAGAAAGCTCTAGGTTGCAAGATTACAATTAATCAAATCTTCAGGATTATGCGTGTACCCCCTTTTTAGAATGGCGTAGCAACGCGCGCCGGGTCCTCTAGTTAAATATAATCATAAGCGAGCTTAAGTTAAGCTGCTTAACCCATAGCTCATTTCCTACATATTTCTGTCATCCGTGCTAGGGAAACATTGACGTGGTAAGACGAAAAATGAAAATAATGAAATGATGAATAATCGTCTGATATTTTCTCAATTATTTAACGTCTGTTATGGAAACATGTAATCTACTGTGTTCCAATCGATTGATACCAATATCTCTAGAATCTATTGACGGATGACTGAGTTATAAGCGTGCAAAGTATAACCACTTTTCGTTACATGTTCCCTTTTCGTTTTTCTAAGGTGCTGCCCCATATAGATAGAATAAAAATCAAAGACGTAGTCTTACGTCAAAATTATAGAAGAAAAAGATTTTTCCTTACTGTATTCTTTTGAAAAATGTAAAACCGCTACCTTTTTTGTACAATCAGTCTCTTCCTAATCAATTAAGCTAGCAAATTGAATGATTCAAATCGAGAATATTAGAGAATTGACATCCATTTTGAAGTGATCAGATTGTTTAATTCAAACTATCATACACAGTGATATATTCGAGGGCCAACCACATTTCACATGGACAGAGGAGGTAAGTTGTCAAATATCCACAGTTCATACAAGAGAACTCATATGGACGGTGGAGAGGGTTGTAAGATCCGTATGAATAAAACAGTTTGCTTTGCTTTTCCCGGCTAAATCTTAAGGAGGAAGCAAAGTAAACTGTTTTTTTTTCATACGACCCAATGGCTGCTGCTGAGTACTCAGTACCGATTCATCTCAATCCTGACGAAACCTGAATGCACCCGCTGGCAATCTACAGAATTTTCGTGTATCGTGTACAAATAATCGACTGATTCAACTGGTTGATTTAATGTTGACCACCGAAGCCGGGATCCGGAATATTCCAAACTATTCTGAGTGATGCCGGTTTTGCATTGAATTAAAACAATCGGCACATTTTGCCTCTTTGTTGTGGCGCATTTTGACCCTTTGTTGTGGTTCGTTTTGTACACACATATACGCATTTTACCCCTAACGAATCTGAAAACAAATGTTTATAGGCCTCATAATATTTCACGATTTAAACGTATTTTATTGAATTTTTTCACTTCAAGACGAGTGTGTTATGCAAAAAATTGTTCAACTGTTGGATTTATTGTATAGTTTCATAAAATGCATTCTGCATTTTACAAGTAATACGAGATTCTTTTTAACATGGGCGTTATACCCCCAGTCCCCCTACATATCGAGCTCCCCAGCTTCGAACGGCGATGGAGCTCTCCAGGCCAGCTGCACTGCAATTCTCTTTCATTCAATCTCTTATTCTCTCTCTCTCACTTTTAAAGTTTAACCACTCTCACCCTCCTCTACTTACCTTGTGTTTTTTTTCTTGTTTATTTATATCCATCATTATTACGTTATTAATTTTCGCTCACGATGCAATCGCTGCCACCCGTCCGTCCGTCCGTCCGTCCGCCGGCCATTCGGTTGGAGCAGCATGTTTGGAGTGTCGCACCCTCCGCGTCCGTCGTTCGGCGGCAGCGTGGTTGGAGTTTTAATTTTTACTCCAGCCAGCAGCTGGCAATCAGTTTTGCTGCTTCGACCAGTAACCATCAGTCAGTGCATATCGGTGGACCGCTCAGGACAGACATACCCGCAATATTCGGTGCTCGCGGCGTGGACTAAAAACTAAAAGCAAAAAAAACAAAACTAAAACTGAAACATCGCCTACTTGGTGCGTTCGATTTCGCTATCTGTACAATTAGTCTGCAACTATTGGGAAAAAAAGATTGTGCGAATTGTGTTTAGTGAAAGTCGACTTTGTGCTAGCCAAAAATTGTACGGATTAGTTCTTGCTATCGGTTTGCCTGTTTAAATTAAAAATTCAGAATGGTTTGATTAGTGTGCAGTGGTTGTTTGGCGTGTCCCAAATTAAACAAAAAAAAAACACAGACACAGTATCAATAGTGGTATTTTTCGCAAAACTGAAAAATAATCCAGCTTTATTGAACGATTGTCTGAACTGTTGCTAACATATCAGCTAAGTGCGTGCGAGAGTGGTTTTTTTGAAGTAATTTGACGAAATAGAAATGAGTTTGGTTTTGTTTTGTGTGATTGGAGAAGAAAATTACTAGCAAAGTGCGTACCTTCGATTGGTTAAGGCCAGCAGAAGATTCCTCCTACCCACCTTTACACATGTCACCCACCCGTTTCCTTGCTATCCTTCCCTGCTTCCTCCTGCAACGCGCGATAAGAGCACCAGCACAACTGCAAACTGGTGGAAATTCGAAAACGCTTAATCAATGTATACGAGTTTTCCACAAAAAATTTCTCCAGCTACTAGTTTTATGCTCTAATAAGTGCAGAGTTTTCCTTTTTTTCTCCTCCACACTATCACTGCCTACTGAGTGCCACTAAAATATTTCCCCTGAAATGCGTCTGTCTGTGCGGCAAATGAGCTGAAATTGGTACGAAAGGGAAAATCTACGGTTGTGTTCGGTTCGTGTGTTTTGTTTCCAAATCAAACAAGAGCAATAGGAGATAGTCAGTCGGTAATTGAATGCATCCATTGCGCGTTAAACGGGGACTATTGATGGACTCGGGGCAGCAGGGTCCAACAAAGTGAGTGTAAAGTGGAAAAATGGCAAATCCATGGAAGACTCGGCGGTGGAGTACCCGGACTAGAAGATCGAATGAACCAGTGTCCGATGTCCGATGGTGCACTTTCCCACATGCATACGCGCTCTCCCTTATAGACAAATATCCGCCCGGACCCGCCCGGGGGCGGAGCAGATCTTCGGGGTCGGATGTACGGTTCGGTGCATTTGACAGCAGTCTGTGATTACCATTGTGGACTACTCCGGCCGTGGTGGATTGAACTGAGGTGAACTGTTTGGATCGGGTTGTCAGTGACAATGGCGATTGCAAAAACTGTGAACTGTGAACTGAGGTCAAGCAAGTTGTGTGGAAAAACTAAGCGAAGAATTTATTTTCAATATTAATTATAAACATGTTTCGGATGCGGTTGAAGTTTCTGTGTTGGTGGAATCGTAAATTTAGTCACAAATTGATGGAATGGATAACAGGTTTAATTAGTTAGGACAAAAGGTTCTGCAAACTACATGTTTGCCCCGATTATAAACTGTCGTCATAGTAGACGGGTGGGTTTGTATAAACTTTTTACCAACAATCAAAGGCTGGTATGTTGCCTGCCATCGTTATTTGTCATTTTTTTCGTCCATAACCACAGAACAAAACCTGATTTAATCCACCTGGTGGTGAAAGGAACCTTTGTTATACGGGCTTACTAGCTATTTGGGATAGAAATCGACACGTCTCCGAAACATAGTTCTTCTCTTGGTTAACGTTGAGTTGTGCGTTGGTCACTTAAAATTTGCAGAAATTGAATAAGTTTACAAAATTCGAACAAAATAGCAACACTTATAAATTTTGATAGATCATTTTTTCAAGGCCCCCACCTTGGAGAGAACTAGCCCCTCTAGAAAAATCGAATCTATTTCTTTTAAACTTAAAAAACTTTAGTTAGTAAACTAAAAGTTATAAAAACTTGAGAGTAATTTTCATTTGCGTCCCTTTTATAAGATTCCGTACATTAATGTGCATTTCATTTTGATATATGGACAAATGTAAAATGTTCTAAATGTATCCATCTTTCGGTAGTCGAGTGATTCGGGGTCAAAATCAGGGTATTTTTTATGTTAAAAGTTCTACAGTTCCTAAAACAGATACTATATTTAGCAAAGTTGTTTGTTTGTTTGTTTATTAGAGACATTTTATACCTTTCGGTGCATTCGTGTCTGTTAAGAGGTTTTATCATCTATCTACAACTGCTTTTATAGTCCTGTTTCCTTGAGGTAGGGTTTATTTCTAATTCCCGTCTAAGTAAGGAAAACCACTCTAATTGTCATCATTTCTAAGGTGGATTTAATGAATACTCCAAAAGTTCTGCTACTGATTTGACTCAAACACACTTACCTTCCGATCCGTGCCCTTTGGATTCACTAAAAAGCGATTATTAAAGCATTTTATTCAAATTACGCAACTGACTTTATATCTTAAATTCGTCGTACCATTTTAAAATCCGTCCATCAAAATTCTTCATCGTCCGAACTAAAAAACACAATACTGTTTACGAAGCTAGCGCGCATGTATTTGTGTAGGACAGCATAACAAATGTTATTCTGCAATATTTCTGTAGGTTATGCAAGTTTTCACGGCTGCAGAATGACAACACTGCGTTGCGTGAGTTATTTTCATTTTATGAATGACGGAAATTGAAACGATTAGTCGACATTTTCTTTTTCGTCGCACGAAAAAAAGTAGGAAATTTGGCTGCTAGGAATTCTTGGAAATGAAGGAATGAAAAATGGCATTTAATTAAATCTCAGCTAACTTCGATTGATCGCGTATGATTGACAACAAACTAAAATATTAAGGAATAACTAATTTTTCATTATTTCTCATAAAAATCGCTGATAGTTTTAATAATTTGTGTTGGATAGGACGGGAATAGACACTTACGACGAAGCAGCAACATACCCTAATTCACTATTTTTCTTTCAGTTTTGCTTTGGTTGTCAAGTGCTTGCTGGAGGCTAGTAGAATTCACTTCATGTTTTTGTCTCGCGTTCTCGTATTTTCTACAGTACAGTCCCAAGTAACAATTTGGGTTTTATTACACGCTTATGATGGCATTTAAGACCAAAATTGGTCTTGAAACCCACCGTAAGACTACAATAAAACTCACATGGTTACTTGGGTATGCGTTAGTCGCGTGTGGCCAATTCGCAGTGTTGTCGAATGTTCTGCTTTGTAGTTCGCAGTGCATCGGTTGCTGGAGTTGCTGCTGGCAACTGGCAGAGTCTGTCACGATTACCATGTTGTTCGGATTAGGGGTGCTCGCAGCTGTTTTGATAGCATACGCTTCTGCTGAGAATACACTGCATTGCTGTGGAAGGCTGACTGATTTGGCAAGGCCTCCATTAAAAATGCCAGCACCACCCGTGTTGTCTTTCTTTGAACCATCAGTATACATAATTGCCGAGTTGTTGCATCGGCGGGACAATAACTCCTTAACGATCGGACGGACTATCTCAGAAGGGTCACCCGCTTTAGCGTGCTTTTTGACGTCCCAGACAATGCGTGGTTGAGTTGAGTACCATGGTCGGTTATTTAGCCTCAATAATTGTGCAATTTTTGGAATAGGTGTTCCAGTAAGTTGCTGGATCTGAGTAGAAGCACGGTGAATAAGTGACAGGTCGGCATTGTTGCTGTTTTTTTTTTCAAGCTGGCGAATGGCAATCCGCGTGATGGATTGTGCAGTGAGTAATTCGAATGGTAACGTTCCTGCCTCAGCCATTACTGCTACAATTGGGCTTCGTCACAAATGCACCGGAAGTGAAGCGTACCATTTGGTTGTACGCTGGAGCGAGGGTCTGAAGGGTTGCTGGATTTCCTTTACTCACAAGGCCCACACCGTATAATAGTTTAGAGGTTACGATAGCTGAGCCTACCTGTAGCCATGTGGAAGTTTGACACCAATCATTTTAAGAATCCGAAGTCTTGACGCGCATGCTTTTCCAACCGTCTTGCAGTGAGATTTGAAGCTTAAGGTTCGGTCAATTGAGATTCCAAGAACTTCAAGCAAATTGGTTTTGGGAACGGCGGCTCTGTCGATGGTAATACTTCTTGTGGGGTCTCGACGTGCATTGGGGCTGCAGTAGAAAGCCCATGATTTTGTAGCAGAGATGGTGAAGCCGACTTTCTTGACCCATTTGTAACAGCAGTTACAGCTTGCTGCAGTTTGTGATGTAGTGATCGGTTTTTGTTTTGTCGTACCGCAAGAAGGATGTCGTCGGCATAAACAAGAATACCCACTTCTTCTTCTTCTTCAGCAGCATAGAGAAAAACAATGGAATGAGTCAAATATTGATCTTTTCTTTACATCTCAATTTTACTTGTGAGAATTCTCGCTGAAACGGGGCCACTACTGACACGAGGTCAAATATTAGAACTTTTGCATTTAACTTGCACTTAATTGGTTGAAAATGGTTAAAAAATGAGAACTACACTTTTAATACCTCGAAATAGTAAACCCCTCTTTCGCCAAGGGCCCTTCTTCTTCTTCTTCAGCAAAGAGCCGGAGTGGCTCGTGCTATTTCAAGCACTCGTCTCCATTCAACTCGTCGCCAACTGCCTAGTCGTCTCAGAAGTCCCAAATCGCTTTCAACCTGGTCGAGCCATCGTGCACGTTGGGCTCCCCTGTTCCTGGTGCCGGTGAGGTTGTTGAAGAGGTCTATTTTCGCCGCACTGTCGTCCGGCATCCTTACGACGTGTCTGGTCCACCATAGCCTGCTAACTTTCGCTATATGTACGATGGGAGTCTCTCCAAGCAGTTCCTGTAGCTCGTGATTCATACGCCTCCACCACTCTCCGCTTTCAGTTTGTACTCCGCCAAATATCGTCCGCAGCACTTTCCGCATTCAAACTCCGCTTTTTGAACGATCATTTGACTGTTTTTTGAATCCAGTCAATCGGTCGCTTGCGCTGCTGCCGTCTTACAATTCTCGGGTAATTTTTCAAATAGACCTAAGTGACAATGAGAGATTCTCTTCGCGTCTCCTCTCTTCCGCTTTTTGCGGTGATCCTAATGCATTTTAACACATCAGCTTTGCTTAAAACGGTTGCCGGAGTCACTAGTTAGCTAAATGGTTTGAAAATTTCCTTTTCTATGCATTTATGTAGCCGTGAAAGACGGAAGAGAGGAGACGCGAAGAGAATCTCTCATTGTCACTTAGGTCTATTTGAAAATTTACCCGAGAATTCGTGCGGCATCTCAGCAAAAGCAAACAGTCGATCTCCCGTTTTGCTTTGCGCTTTGAGAATATAAACTGCAAACTGACTGGAAGCATACGGTGACGTATTTTTTCGTTTCTCTTTTTGTCTCGGCTGCTCACAGTAATAGGTTGTCACCCGGACGTCGGTCCGACACAAGCAAAATATTCGCTTGTATTGGACGGAGTCTGACCGACTTCTTCCATGCACATGTAATGGTTGTTTTTTTGTAGTATTGAATCATACGATTGTGTGGTGTGTGACCTTTAGCGTGGTGACTGCCGGTCATTTGACTGTTTTGCAGTCATTCGCTGCTCCAAACGGTAAAGGCAACTTGATCGAAAAGAAAATGTTATTTAAAAAGCTTTAGAACGCGTTCGTTCTACTGCGTGCAATCGGCGTTTGACTGAGCAAACTGCCAGTTGTGTTATGCATAGCGTTCGTATTCCACCACTACACGGACGGTGTGAACTTGAATGCGCGTTGATGTGACTGCGGTAGAAAAAAAGGATCGGTCGAAGCCCTGAATCCATTTCTGAAAGAGGGGAGGTTACTTCACGTTTTCCCTCCCCGCGTCGATCCTGTGCGCTTGTGGGATTCAAGTCGTGAGGTGATTGTTATTTGTGGTTTTTAATTTCATTTTCGACCGAGGGATGATTGTTGCCACCCTTACGCGTATCACAGTTGCAAGTTTGGTCTTCTACCATAGCCGTATGAAACCCGTAGGGTAAACCTCTACGAGCGGAGCCCCCTGGGTCCCCTAACTGGATGCACGGTGCTTGGTTCAGACGATTTGTTGCTTTTTCTACTGAGGGACAGGTGTTTCCGCCCTTGTGCGTCTCGGTTAAGCTCCTAGCAGAGGGCTGCAGGTTATCCGCCAGTACCGGTTCATTGTACTTTCATTGTAACAGTGAACATTTACTCTTATAGTGCCCAATTTCATTGCATCCGATTGTATCTGCTAGTCAACTTTTTGGACTTTAGTGCAATGTTGCGGATATTCTCTTCGTCAGGTACATCAACTTCTGCGTCCTGGAAGATCTGCTTCAGTTCGGGGATTGTTTTCTTACAGAGCTCTTCATGAGGTTGAATCATTAGCGACCCCTTGATCTAGCTCCCTTATCACTAAATCGGACTCGTCAAAGATTCCTTTCAATGTTTGTTGATTTTTATACTTTATGCCAAAAAGTCGGTCTCGCATACTTATTACTGCGGCTGTACCGGCTTTCTGGTACGTCTTTACAAGTACGTCCATGATTTCCTTTGCATATTGCAGTCCGATGATCTTGTTCAAAACTTCGTTGTTGATCAGCATAACGATTTCGTCCATGGCTTCAATATCTTCGTTCAATCGTTTCTGCAGCTTTTCCTATCTTGCTGACTCCGGAGTAGCTCCTTCTCATAGTCTGTAGAATGCCTCTTCCATCGGCGTCCTCAGCAGGGTGTGAATGAGCTGCATCTTGGCCAGGCGATGCTCCACACGCCACTTATAGGCTGCGAATACGGCACGGTTGCCGTCGAAGATGTTTTCCCGATCGAAGCTAGGGTATGTTGCTACATCGTCGTAATTGCCTATTCCCGTCCTATCCAACACAAATTATTAAAAATATCAGCATTTTTATGACCCACAATGCAAAACTAGTTATTCCCTAATATTTTAGTTTGTTGTCTATCATACGCGATCAATCAAAGTAAGCTGAGATCTATTTAAATGCTTTTTATCATTAAAGAAGTCGTACCAGCCAAATTTCTTACGTTTTTTCGTGCGACGAAGAGGAAAATGTCGACTAATCGATTTAATTTCCGTCATTCATAAATGAAAATAACTCACGCAAGGCATTGTCTTTATTCTACAGCCAGGAAAACTTGCCTGACCTGCAGAAATTTTGCACAATAACATTTGTCATGCCGTCCTACACAAATATATGCGCGTTAGATTCGTAAACATTGTTATGATTTTTAGTTCGGACGATGAAAAAATTTGATAGACGGATTTTAAAACGGTTCGACCAATTTAAGAAATAAAGTCAGTTGCGTAATCTCAATAATATTCTTTAATAATCGCTTTTCAGTGATTTCACAGTTCGCGAATCGGAAGGTAAGCGTGTTTTAGTCAAATCAGCACAACAACTTTTGGAGTATTCATTAAATCCATCTAACAAATGAAGAACATTATGGTTTTACTTACTATGACGGGAATTAGAGATAAACTTTAGTGTAATGTATAACAAAGGTAAAAAGAAAAGTAAAATCTAATGTTCAATTTTCAGTCCTATTTAAAAGTTGAGCTTTCCGATTTCCAGCTCATTCCAAGTCTTTGAAGCTTAAACTTGAACAATTTTTAGGTCCAACTTCAAGTAAAATTTCAAATTTACTCTTAGTCTGACTTCAGCTCTGGCTTTAAGATCAATTTCGAGTGCGAATTAAAATCCAATTTTATGTTCCGCTTCCAGTCCTAAATATATTGCATGTGTGATTTCAATTCGAGTTTAAAGTTCAAATACGAGTCCAATTTTGAGTTCAATTCAAGTTCAACTTCCAATTTAATTTGAGGCCAGTCTTCAAACCTAAATTGGACCAAATTTAAGCCCAATTTCAAGTCCGAATCCAAGTTTGAATTTAAATGTAAATTGTAATCTAATGGCCCAGTCGATTTTTAAGTTTCAATTGCAAGTTCAGTGAGGTATCCAGACTAGCGCACGTGTCCCGTACTCTCTATGAAATATTATGTGAAAAATTCTCATGATGTAACCCGAAAGTTCACAGCTTTCAATCCAATCAGCCGATGTTCTTGAAAGCATCCTGGAAAATTACGATCACTGGAATCAATCCTTTTTCTTGGCAACAATGACCAGGCCAACTATATGCAGCATGTACGTACCACAGAGAGAATTCCAAGAAATAAAATAAAACCAGAAATAATACCTAATTCCGTTCCTAACTCCTTGAAATTCTATCGTTAAGACCCTCGGCCCTTGGGAATGAACTAATGGCACTTAGACCAGACAGGATATAGACCAGACTGCATTTGGTCAAAGATACAGCGCTTTATTTTGCTCTCTGAGCATGGATTAAAGGAACCAGCTAACAAAAATATTAGTTTAAATAATATAACACTTGAAAAATAAAGCCGTATGGTTCAAGCGTTGCCCAAAACTACAGTTGTAAGGTTAAGAACTGAAAACTACACGATCCCGCAGTTCCGGACTTGGCAACTCAATTATACAAATTGAAGTATTTCCACGTATGGCCACGTGGAGGCGCTAGGTACTGGCCTAGCATAGTTAGAGCTATGTTGGTCACCATACCCCATTCATCAGCGGATATTTTTGCGATAAGTAGACGTAGGACTACGTGTTACCTTAATAGGGTGGGATGCTACGAAAGCAAAGATAATCATGACACGAACAAGTGATAGATTTTGACCGCTTATAGCTCAACCAATTCTGGATATATATTTATGGTTCGCATACCATTCGAACCACAAAAGATATGCCTTTCGTATAGTTTTTATCAAAAGATTGAATTTTTCAAGTAAGGCCTGGAATTTCCACGTAAAGTTGCACAATTTTTATAAATTCACTACAGTTTTCAGCACATCATTTCATTATTAGTTCTCGTTGCTAAGTCGCTACAGGCAACACCCTCTTGCCAAGGCTACTTGATCAAATCAGCTGTTTCTATGCAGCAACTATTACACCATCGAATCGTAAGAATGACGCCATCAGTTAGTGACAAATTGACCAAGAAGGGCAAGGCAAATGAATAAGTCACGCCATAAGGAGACCTAAAGCGGTGTTTTTCAATAGACTGTTTAATCAATGGTATCTTTAAATGCATTGTCGTTAGGTTTTCCGGTATGGCTCACTACCAGAAGTGCTTCACGATTAACTCTCGCGGTCTTTAGATCACTATTAGTTTGCTGTCATCTAATGAATTGGATAAGCTGGTTGTCTCTGAAGCTACCAAGGGTTGTTACCAAGTACACTTACTCTAAATTCGTGCTTAAGAATAAGCTCTATGATCATCAGTCAGTCTTTTCAAGGGCCTTTCCCGCAAATAAAGCAAAAGGTGATGCTCTTTACCGGCTACGATTTCTTAGGAGTCCAAACACCCGATGAGACCAATTTTTTGTAAGGCGCTAGTACTTATTATAAGCTAGGCAATTAACAAAAATCTGCTGATTGACCTGAAGATTTTTGAGGAATCACAACGGGTGAACAGCACCGCAGGCTTTTTGTGATTTGCACCAGCATTTTATTGCATCAACTTTACGTAGTCCTACGTTAAACAGGCGGTTGAGTCTTGAAAACAACCTTCCATTTTTTGTTACGTGATTTTAATTTACCCGGAACGTATTTTTTTCCATGTGTGGACTCATTACTGCGACCAGTATAGTTGATCTATTGTAATATCGCCCGGGTGTTTGCGGTATGACCTGCACTGCATTTCTTTTTGCTATAATCGCTATTGAGTGAGTGATATGCTTATTTTAAATTGTATGCGTGCTTGCGTGTATTGGGGTTTACCCTTCCTTCAAAGCTTGATCTACTTTACCCACTTATTCCTCGCTGCCAGCACTATCCCATATTATAGCCGTCCCTGGCGAGGACTCATTCGTACCTCTGACCAGTACACTTAACTATAGGAGGGACATTTGCACTGCCAAGAGGCTTCAGAGGGTAAATATAGAATTCAGCACGAAGGAAGGGTAAATGGAGGGGGCTGAGAATAAACCCATGCTAAAGTCACTTGACATCGAATGGCTTGATTCTACTAAGATTCGAACCCACGACCACTCGCTTGTCAAAGCAGACTCGGTAACCTTGCGGCTACGGAGACTCCCTACCCGGAACGTATACTTCGCGCGTAAAAAACGACTTGAGTGTAAACTGATTTGTGAACTTTTTCAATCAAATAACCTGTCAATTTAGTAGAGATTTATTAGTCAAAACTAATAATAATGGAGTTTTGTGATTCATTCCTCGTTTATTGTGATTAAAAAATGCATACGCCAGTTTATGCGAATAAACAGACTGTCTGTTGAACGTTTATTCCCAAAGCTTGGTGTAAAGCTATTGAAAAACTGGCTACTATTTTACTATTTTACAAGAAAAACTTCAGTAAACTACAGTGAATTGGCCACGTCGTAAGGAAAACGGTTCTTCACAACAAACCTGGATTGCTGGACAAATCTTGTTGCATTGTTATAAAAAGGTATTATCCGATGTTGGGGTTCAAGAGTTTTGAATTTTTTAAAAAACCTGCGTCCGCGAAAATCGCAAAGGAGACTTCTGAGGAAATTCAAAACTACGAGTAATTGACATTTTGGCAAGAATATTGAACTTTTAGGAATCCATCGAACGTTATCGTCTCGTTTCTTCAACCTGTTCCTTCTCGATCTAAGTCGGATCCCTCCAGTGGTAATCTGGCTTTAGATATCGTTGCTGAGAACACATCCTACAAACTACACATTTGATTCTACTACATCATGCGCCCGGAAGGATGGACGTCCACTAACAGCCGTGGTCATATCCATGACTGTCTTATTCCAAAGCTAAATCCACGTTTATTTCATAATCAGAATTTTATAAATGACCGCAATTTACTATATCATCTAGTTAGTATTCAATTATCATTTAACCACGAAAATGTTTGCATGACATGTGATATGTAATATTTTATTTGTAGTTTGTAATTTGTGCATAGTTAAGAGAAGACGGTGAGGTGTTTATGCCTACAAGAGGATGACCTCTTTTTGGCTTCTCCCCGTCCAATTCCATCTTCCATGGCAGTAATAACACAAAAACCATAAAATACTTAAATGAAGCAAACGTGAAACAGCGAGGTTGCGAAAAAGAATTTTAAAGAAAATAATAACGTTATAACAACCATGACACAGCTGATTCACAACGAGAAATATGTTTTTCGTCCTCATTTCAAAGATTGCACAGCTGTGCTAATATGCAGTGAATCCTAAGCATTCGAATGTGATGACTTTCTGGCTGGTTTTATACAGTTAGCACTGTTCCAGTTTATTTCAAGTTGAAGACTGGAAGCATGCATCGCCACGCTGCTGCACCGTATTCGTTCGCTCGTTACATTCTTATGCTTTTTCACGTGTAATTTCATTTAACGGTGAGTTTGCATTAAAAAGCAACGCGATATCAATGTGTCCTAAAGCATTTCTTTAAGCAATTCGGGTTGGTGGTTTTAGGGTAAGTAGGGTAAGGAACGAGCTAAGCAGTGTCACCTATTTTAATCAGTTGAACATGAATGAGCCGAAAATGCACTTTTTTATTCATATTTTCAAAATCTTTTGATAGGATCATCTTCACAGATCACTTAACCGTAAAAATTGTTGTTCAAAAACGTACATTTTTCAGCTGCTGAAGGCAATCGCCACCTCGCTACTAACGAATCCATCACATTTTTCAGCACTGATTACAACCACTCTGAAAGTCAAGCACTCAATTGTCACATACCATATTATTCAGTCTCTTTTTTTCTATTATCTAAGGCTTTGTCACTAGCCGAAAGTTTTATTATTTTCTAACAAAACTGAAAACAAATTCTGAATTGACGGAACCTGTTCACCACTAGCAGCAGCTGCAGCACAACTGATGAATATCGTGTTGCCAAGACACTGTTTCGGTTCTGGAAATAAGAATTTTAAGTTTGAAATTAACTGAAACCTCCTATGGTGAAAACGTGGTTCAATACTTTCAAGAGAAATGTATGTTCATAATTAATTTTTCTTTATTAAAAACAACACAAAAGACAGCTTTTTCAATAATTTTCGAAAATTTTCTCAGTGAATTAATAAAGCAACGATGTGTTTCAATGTTATTTGCTTTGACAACACTGTTCTGAGTCGGATCGTTTGTACTGCTATATGTTTACCTCTTTTGTTCTCCCACCATCCTTATGAACAGCGAGTGAGACGTCAAACTCGCAGTTTCCCATAAGAACACCAGAGAATAAAAGAGACGACGAATACCGTTTGCCGAACGGTGCGGTGAGTGTATGCCCCGATGAACAATTTAGACAGATGGCATTTTACGCATCTATGCCGATTACGCATCAGATGCCGATTAGTAGGTCGCGGATAGGAACGCGAACTTACTGAATAGGGGGAAAAGTTCGAGAGATTTTTTAAGGGGACGTAAAAAAATTCAGATTTCAGGGGATTGCTTAAAAAAGCACCTTGCGGGTGAAAATGGGTTCGGTCTGTTCAAAATTAGTTCCGCCGCTTCAACTTTTAAAGCGAAAAATCAAAAGTTCAGCTCAACAATAGTGTCTTCCAATGGTAACAGCTTGAAGAACTAAAGATAGCAAGAAGATTGGTATGCTGATATCCCCCACTTAGTCAACTTAGACTTAGACAACTTAGACTGCTTAAAACTAGTTCTTTACCCTATAAAGGCATTGTGATCTTGTCAATGTCCACTTTCTGGGGCTGTACTTTGGTAGCATTTTTTATGTTTTTCGAGTGCGGATACGAATTATTTTGTCTTCAAATATTTTGTCGTATATTGATAGGGATTTTTTCCCTCTCCGCCATAGAGAATGCTTCGCTTTCCATGCTCAAAAAAGGTAAAAAAGCCCACCTTTGATGTTTAGAAATACCGTGATTTTATAGAATTGTTTGTTAACTATTACTCTTTCAAGTGATTAACAAGTTTTGCCATTTTTGTAAGATTTTGTTTACTTCCTTACATGGCTTCTATAATGTGTGCAAATATGCGTTGACAAAAATAAAAGCCCACCCCCAAAAAATAATATTCAAATCACTTAAAACCTTTGTGGGACCTAAAAATTACATAGTTAGGGTTTACTCGGTTTTGTAATTTACACCTGTAATCTAATTATTTATCTATTTATATAAGAGGCTTATGTCTGTACCGAAAACTAGGTCTCTGACAGGACGTCATAAGAGGCTTATCGGTAACTAAAAACAGGTCCCTGACAGGACGTCATGCTTTCGAAGCAATGGGTTGTATTCTCAGTCACCTCACTGGTCGACTGCTGGACTGCTGGATTGCTCAACTGGTTCACTAGACTGCTAGACTGGACTGGTCGATTAGACTGCTCGATTTGATTGCTCGACTCAACTGCTTGATTGGACAGATCGACTTGACTGCTTGACTGAACAGCTCGATTTAACTGCTCGAGTGGACTGCTCGACTTAACTACTCGATTCGACTGCTTGACACATTTGCTTGACTTACTACTCGACCCGACTGCTCGACGTAACTGCGCGATTGAGCTGCTCGACTGGACTGTTCAATTCGACTGCTCGACTGGACTGCTAGACTGGACAGCATGATTCATCTGCTCGACGAGACTGCTCGACTCAACTATTCGACTCGACTGCACTGATGAACTGCTTGACTCAACTGCTCGATTGGACTATTCGAATCGGCTGCTCGACTCAACTGCTCAACACGATTGCTCGATTCAACTGCTCGACTAGACTACTCGATTTGATTGCTCGGCTCAACTTACAGCTTGATTCAACAGCTCGACTAGACTGCTCGACTTAGCCACTCAACCCGAATGCACGACTTAACTGTTTGATTCGACAGCTCGACTTAACTACTCGATACAACTGCTCGACTGAACTGCTTGACCCGACTGCTCAACTAGACTGCTCAACTAGACTACTCGATTCAACTGCTCGAGTGGACTACTCGACTCAATTGCTCGACTGAACTACTCGACTCGACTGCTCGACTCAGTTGCTCAACTGGACTACTCGATTGTTTGTCGCGATATCATATGGTCGGTGTTAAATCAGACCGGACCAAGTCGCAGCAAAAATGTTTAAAAAATGAGTTAATGATACCAAACGATCAAGAATTTTCTAAGCAACATTTTACTCTAATCAGACTACATAAATGTTGCAAACAGCCAGAAGTTTTTATTCAGTTGAATATAATCCAATGCGACTCTGAAAACTATTTGTTTCAGTTTCCGGTTGACTCTTTTATGCACAACTTCTTAAAGCTATATTATGCAATATAAGAACTCAAAGAACTAATACAAAGCAGTTTTCTGAATTCTGAACAATTCAAAATTCAAAGCAAAATGCAATGTTTAGAATGCAAAACAACTGAATCAATTGGTGTTTGATCAAAATATTTGAAATGAGACAAAAAATATGGTGTAAAAGGTACTATGCCCCCTTAAGTTAGAATGTTTTGTGCTGAAAGACTTTATTTTCAATAGGTCCCACTAGCCGTGGATGCTCTGAAGTGGCGCCTTCATTTCGAACCATATATTTGATGCCGTTTGATAAATTATACAACTAGTTTTCGTGTGGTTACAAGTTCAATACACTAATAATATTTATCTACAGTCAGAAAAACATGTTCTTTCACAAAAGCCTGTGACCAAAATGTCATTCATAGAAAAGTGCGTCCAACTTACAACACAAATTGTAAAAGATACTCCAATTTGAAGTTCAATTTTGGTGTATGGAAAGCAATTGTAAGCAATCTATTAAGCTAGTGTATGCGTTGGCGTTGTATCTTTCATTTCTAGAAAGATTCAGTTGGAGAAAATAAGGTTAAAGCGAGCTATTCAAATTGCTCCTGGGTAACTTACTTGAATGAGTAATAGTTAATATACAATTCTATGTAATTACGGTAGTAGTTTTTGATGTAATCAGAGCCGGCATTTAAGCCGGCAAACCCGTGCAGTGGAATGGAGCCTCGCGCTTCAGGAGGGCCGCGCGCTTGGTGATGACTAGAGGAAATTGTCAAAAATTTTAGTGGACAATCCCTGGCTGTATACAATACAATTAGTTATGCAAAAATATTTGCATGATTTTCATTGTTACCTCTCCTCTTTTGTATAAATATACTTTGTGTACTACTTTGTGTTTTTCTTGATATTGAAGGTGCTTTCGATAGCGCATCCTTCACTTCAAATTTTACAGCTCTCTTTCCAAATGGAACCACCTATAATGAGCTAAACTCAAGCTGAGAAATCACAGAATCATTGAGCGGTACATCGGTCAAGATTTGGATGGATTCACACATTCCTTCACAAGCTATCGCAGCTTGGTTAGGTGACTTACGCCGAGGATGTTGTACTTATCGTCAGAGGAGAGTTTAACACTACCATGTTATAATTTTAAGAGGGGCCTAATAGAAACCCCACAAAAGCAGTCCATTCACCAGGCGACGTAAACATACCGCTACTCTCCCTATGCTGATTGAACTCCTCGGAATAATTCTGGATAAAGCACTAAACTTGATTATGCTGTTAAGAAAGTTGTTAACTGGACACAGTCCCGCTTTTTATCATTAAAAGAATATCGGATGATACCGTCCCTTGCCGATTTTGTAACTCTGAACTTGAAAGTTCAGTGCAACTGCGTGGCTCTTGCTTTATCTAGACATAACTTCTTCGGAAGTTTCCTTCTTACACCATAACGATTATAGACAGCAAATTTCAACAAGTCATTGATTTTATCAGCCATGTAGTACCGAATTGAGGCACAAGATTACTACTATCTAGCTCAGCTTCATCGTAAATTCCAAAAACCGCGTAAAAAAACCGCGTAAAAAACAAAATTTCGCGTAAAAAAAAACTTTGTGGATTTTAACACTACGCGAAAAAATAGACGTTTTGAGCACATCCGCGTAAATTCCGAAAGCCGCGTAAAAAAACCGCCTAAATTCCGAAAACCGCGTAAAAATAGTCGCGTAAAAAAACCGCGTAAAAAGCGACTTCAGTGTACTAGGACTCTAATGTATTTTATTCAGGCGTAGCCGTTCGCGCTCCCATCCGCGAAGATTCTCATTCGCTAAACAAAACGCTTGCAGTGCAATCTAGCGTTTGTCGATCTAGCAGTCCACGTGCGTGTGAACAAACGTCAAAACGTTGGTAAAAAAAAGCACAGTGTTGGTTTAATTCTGATTTGGCACTGAAAGCACCGGACAAGAAGCCGAGAAACTTCGTAAGAAAAACCAACCGTCGGCTATGGACGGAAGTTTCAAGAGGAATAATTAGAAAAGTATGGTTTGGAAATGAACTAGGATGGCCTTGGAGTGCTATGAGAAGAGCTGCGGATCTCAGCATTTCAGCTAGAGTAGCAGAAAGCAACTGAGCCAGACTTACTATTGATTGATTGGCGAGGTTTCTGAAGAGACATCTGGAAATTTCATTGAGGTCCCCAAACCCGCCCTGTCCTACTCAATTAAAGGCGTTTGACCGATCCAGTGTTGACCGCAAAAGGAAAGTCTTGGTGCTACATTCCGTTTGTGAGAATAAACATTCGGTTTTTGTTCAATAAACTTCACAGCCAGCTGTTTGAGTACATGACATTTGCGGGGCTAGTACCTAGACGTACAATCTTATTGACTCTAGCAGCCTCTCTCCGTCGAGATTCAACCTGGCCTGTTAGACCAGCATCGTAAAAACTGTCACAATCTTTAACATTGCCGCTTTGGTAAATAATGCATACTCTATAACTGCGTCCATCTCAGCTGCTTAATAAAACGGCTTTAAAGCGACCGGAATATGCCCGATCAATCGACACATTTTTACAGACAAAGATATTGCAACTTCCATCATTCTGTACAGAGATCCTTACCGTAGTCATATCTCAGGAACAAAAAATAAAACTGTCGTGAAATTTTCACCTTAAAAAGACTAAAAACCGGTGAACGACACTCGGCAAGGGAACGCTGTTAAAGTTGATTGGATTTATAAAAAAACTATGGATTTCTTGTGTCTCTGATCTCATCAGAGTGCGGTTCAAAGCAATGGTGAAACGATCTATTGATGTAAATCATTTTGAACAGTTCGATACTTGTTAAACGAACAGAATACTAAAAAAAGTAGCCTTAATATAAGTTAATATAACTAAAAGTATCGTAAGTGTGCTACCGGGACAGACAATGACCTGCTATCCGGAGTATCATGCTGGTTCTCGAAGAGGGCAAAGCATTTAAACAGCAGTGGTTTGCGATTACGATGATTTAGTAAAAACGATCGATACGAAAGATTCGGCCATACTGCTACTTCTGGGTTTATTCATAGCCCCCCACTCGTAGAAAACTATGTCCGAAGCTGGCAACCCAGTTCAAATTTACCGGTTCTGCTATTAACCCAGAAAAATCATATTTGAATGAACGAGCCTAAACTGTGTTCTGTGGAGATCAACAGTCCGCAGTGGGCATTCCTCAAGGCTTGGTACTCGGACCTCTGCTTTTTTTTATTATCACATCGACGATTTGCCCTCCATGCTCGGATATTGCTCGCTACAGATTGTTCCCACGAACTGATTAGGACGATTGGTAAAGATTCAGCAAGAATCATAAGGTGTGCAGTCTCAGGGCCTTAGGGGCCCCCGCAGATTGTAGAAATAAAACGCTTTTTTCTATTTCCCTCAGGTAAACCAGCCAGGAGTGTAACCAGGAAGTCTCAGAAAAACCAGCTATTCGTCAACCAATCGAAGAGCAAAGCAATGTTTTTTGACGAGTAGTCATAGACACACTGATCAAACCAACCTTCAACTCCCTGTCACTGCGGACGTGTGAGATTATTGAGTGAATAGCGGGTGCCAAAACCCTTGGTATCATTTTCCAGACAGACATGAAACTTCGATCGCTATCTAATAGATCAATAAATGAATAATTTGATTCCAACTTTAAGCACTGTTAACGCTTGGTAAAACGATCCATTGTTGAAAACGCTATCCACAACCAATGATCGAATTGACCAGTTTAATGTTTCAACAAAGGGCAGAGTACTAAAGGAAGAGTCCCAGGATAATTTTTTTCACGACAATGATTTATCACAAACACTCAAATCGGTTCGCGACACGCTAGAAGCACTTGGTTAGCAAGATCTACAGCATGAAGCTTGTTTAGCAGCTAACTCTTTTAATAAATATCTTTTTATAATTCTAACCTAACCTTTGTGGGGGAGTTTTTGCAACATTAGTCAAAACTAACAAAATAACAACCGTGCGTAAAACTGTTTTTTCAGATAATATTTTTTTTTTGAACTGCTGAGAAAATATTGTGTTACTTTCGTTAAAAAAAATTGTTCTACGATGCTTGTTTCGAGAGTTATGAATTTTTAACCCCCCTCCCCCCCTGGGTGTTTTTTGGGACACATTTTGTGTCGAATCACGGCGGCTTACGTTTTCTTGGCCCTTTGTTCAGTTTGGGTTATTATATATTTACAGTTGTGTAAATGACAACACTATTTTTATTGGAAAGTCCACCAAGCTATGACGAAAGACAGAGTAATTAAGATCGATGGTGATTATTTTCCTTAACTTCCTTCTTCGTCAATTTCCAATGGCAATGTTTTATAGCGCAGCCATTCAGGATGTATTGTTCAATAAAATCTGATGACCCTCAAGTGATGATGATGGCCACCGACTTGTATTGTAAGTCAAAAGATTGTTTTCCTTATTGATGTTTTTTACACCCTATTCCCTATATACCTATAAGTAAATGTTATAGAATATTTTTAACTCGTGACTCTCGTTTTTTTTTTTTTGTTTTTGCAATTTGTTTAATTTTGCTGCGTTTGTTGTGGATGATTGGTAAGCACAATCACAAAAAAAAGTGCTTACAATTTTGCTCGTGACAAATGTTGTGACAATTCCGGAGAAATTTTGCTTTCGCTCGATGATTATCTGTCAGATATCTGATCGTAATGAAAACCAAGCTGATTGACTCCTTTTTTTTGTTTATGATTAGTTTTTATTTGTTCAATCAAAAATCATACCGAAACTGTTATGCTATCAGTTTTCCATGGATTTTCTGTCAAATTTCCGCAACGTCTTAAAATCCGTTTGCATTGTGTCCGGACCTTTACTGTCGCCGATAGGCGACAGCCAATAATACCTCCGAGCTGAATAGCTCGCTGATTTGAAGTTTCACTGACTAACTAATCTGCAAACGTCAGTTACCGTTTCGAACACTCTCCGTATTAGCCAGTTGAGCATGTTTTATTCAACCTATCCGACTAAGCTTTCGATTATTCCCCATAACATCTGCGTTGTGGGCATGTAAAAAAGGTAAAAAACGACGCGTCTGCATTCAAGGCACATTCATTCAATGAAAATCACTCCATCGATCGTAGGTAAGTGATCGGCGGGCGGTTTGGCCACCTGTGGCAACGCTCGGATATTATCCGATAAATCGGCTGCTCACTCCTCGACGATGGTGGGGGGTAAGCGGTTGGGTCTGTTAGCCCCTTTCTGTAAACACCTCGCTCGATCGAGCACTATAATAGGGTTTGCAAAATGATAGTAAAAGTGAATCTTTCGACCAGTTTAATTCAACTTTTTTTTGCGTCCCTTACGGGGACGGGGAATGCAAGTTAATGTTTTTTTTTTCGTTGAGCCTTAAACCGGTTAGTTAGTTGGCCACATGAGATGCGACTAGGCGACTATAGACAACACCGTCATAGACTGGTAGACGGTCCAGACTGCAGGCAAAAACCCAATCAACTGTTCAACTCTGGCCACATGGAAACCGAAACGCATGGCAGCAGCAAGCCATGGCCCGGCTGTCATTTGTGTTTTGAAGTCGTTAATTTAATTTCGCGACATTTCTGAGTTTTAACTACGGGAACTGGCAACAGAAAACTTCCGATCCGATGACATAACAGACGCATTTAATTCTGTTCCGACTACCAAAAGGCAACAACGCGCAACGCGGTTTCCTCCTCGCCACCACCGAGTTGGACGGCTGTCGTCCGTCGGCACGAGACTTCACTTTCCTTTTCCGAGCCTCACTCTCTGAGGGGGGTTGTGTTTTGATTCCATGCGGTGGAGGTGGGAGCAGCACGGCGTATGTTTTTGTTTGAATTGGATCACAAGTGCTTGCGACGGAGTGGCCGGGCTGATGGTGGGTGTAATTTGACAGCGCGCAGTGCGGGGAGATTCACGCGCCCACAGATTATGTATTGAGTATTTCGTGTGGGTTTTATGTTTTATATCTACCACCTCCGACATTTGCTGTTGCTTATTACCTTTCTTCACACTTCTTTCTTAATTTCGAATTAATCACACCTAATGAAGAAATCAGCCGTGAATTGAGTTGTTTGCGTTTTTTGTTTTTCATAGGTACTATTTGAATTCTTTTTTGTTTCTACTATTTTAATTGACTGTAACTAAAGATTGGACTAAACCCAAAACTTTTAAATTGGTTTAAATTGGCATTCAACGGAATTAATTCGACACAACCGATCATTTTAATTACTATCCGAATTATATTTCCTGCAGACAATTTACTTCCGTGTACTCGTAGAGTGACATCGGGTAAAGTTCAAAACAAAATTACTTTCCGTCGTGACATTAACTTGTTTACGATGGGAAAAGGTAACCATGGTAACCAACCCACGCGGACGCGGAATTGAGCCGTAAAATTGACTCTAAATGTTCGTGGGTACCAGACATTAACGTCGCAATCGCTGAGCGTTAAAATGTAAACTAATATTATCGATATTTACCGTAAAAATCGTTCCGCTGCTGCAGGTCAAAAGGACCGTTCGAAGTGAGATGAATAGTGCAATTTTATGTTTCACAATTGGTAATAAAACGGGCAAAAAACTAGGTACTACCTCTTAAGTGGTGGAGGGAGGGGAGGGGGAGGGGTACAACTAGTAAGCTCAGTAAAAAGGTACCTCTAAAACATAAACATAATCGACGGTAGTTGAAAGCTGTAAAAGTGCTTCAACGTTCAGTGGAACATGGTCTTGCATTCTAATCAAACGACGAACCGCAATTGAACGCATCAAAATGAAATAATTACAATTATAACAATGATTATAGCATAATAGTAGTTATGACAATCAGACAGTAATAACTATAATTGAATTTACAAAAGCTTTCAGCCTGGGCGAGCTGAGTTTCACTGGCAGAAATGATATTTACCATTTGTGAAAAACATCTGCTATTACTTTGTACTCAATGAAACCTCCCTTGAATGCACTTTTCATTCCTTTTATTGACCATGGAAAAAGTCAAGTTAATTTGCCTCGTTTATAGAATAAGTAAATATTACAAACCATATAAATAAAATTAACTTTTCCCTAGCAAAGTTATTATTTGAAATGCCAAAGCTATGAAACAAAGGTTTGCAGTTTTTTTTTTCAATCTTTATCACTTTACACTGACTGCGAAGTCTGGTGAATAAAAAACAGAAGGTCAAGTTTCGAAAACGGAATGTAGCTCCTAGGCTTTGCTTTGTTTTTACGTATACCGTTGTCAACACGCAAAACTAGCAATATCTGCTCGGCAGGAGTGGTAAACAGACGACTTTTTTTAGGTCGTCGACTAAAGAAAGTTAACAGAATTTAAAAATGAGAGGACCAAGCGCGCTGCCTTGTAGTACACCGAACGATATGTAAAATATTCTGCGTGGAAATGGAATGCGTGGAGTTGACTTTAACAAACGCTCTGCGGATGAACAAGTAGGAAGAAAAGACAATCAGTCAATCATGACGGAAATCCGATGTGAGTAAAGGCCAGAAGAAGGCAATTGAGATTGCTAGTTTGATCAAGTCTACAGATTTTCTCCGTCCCCGAACGGTCGAGGAGTCGGTGTAGATTACCGACAATGGCACGAATTTCCAGGGAGTAGAGAACAGAAATCGATGGCATGCATAGTAAATCCTGCCGAATCATTCGCCAATCTGAAATCTAAGTTGGTTTTCAACCGGAGGGAGTTGACGTTACGAAGAGGACGCCTAACAATCTGTCTAGCAGACAGAATCCATACGACGAGACGTTGTTGATGATTCTCGTAGAAGCCTAACTGCTTCATACTTTTGAGCTCTAATGGGGTGGCCTCGAAGACGATAACAAAAGACCATTAAACTGGGGCAACCGATAACTAATTGGGATTTATCCATGCAACTGATCGACCAGTTTTGGACCGTTCTCAGTGGTGTGAGGAGTTAAAGTAGGTGAAGCTAGAGAAGATCTACAGGTTATTGTGGACGAAGGAACTCGCAACTGCTGAATTTGAAGCCGAATTACGACCATTATTCCGGAAAGCAACGAAAGGGTGCGGACGGAAGCTTGGGTGCAAACATCTGCTGGCGGTGCTGGCTGTGGAAGCTGCTAGTAATGTGAAATCGGAAGTTCAGCGTTACGGGTCGAGCAGGATGTTGAGGGCGAAGTCAACGACGTGGCAATGCCTCGGTTGATTTAGCATCTCTGTGAATGGCAAGGGTAACAGACACTAACGTGCCCAGATATAAACAAAGGGTGGGCCTTGTTTTCCATCTTTTCTGTCACATTTATTCTGTGTTTGGCTTCTATTTTCCCTTTGCCCTTCGGGTTGCGTTTTTTATTTTCCGGGTTTCACTTTTCTCTCTCTCTCTCTCTTCAGTTTAAACCTTGTTCTTTGTTCTGTTTTTCCTGTTTTTATTTTGTTTTTTCTCTGTCACATTTTCCCATCCAATTTGATTGCATTATAGATCAAATTTTGCATCTAATTTGATCTGTTTTTCCCATTTTCCTCGTTTCTGCTACCCGTATTTTTTTCCTTTCCTTTCCTTCTCGTTTTCCATCGTTATTGTTTCTCGTTGTCCGACCTTCTCAAACAATTTTTTTTTAATCTTTTCCTACCCCACCTTTCCTCTATTTGTTTCATTTTCTCATTCGTTCATTCTTTTTCCTGTCTCTTTTTTCACCCTTTTCAGTCCTAATTATACTCTAGTTTAGTTCCTCTAGTTGGTTTTCATTTGTTCCGTTCTTGCTCCAATTATGTTCCGCTTTTCCTCCTATTCTATCACGTTCTGTTTCCATTTTAACCCGTGTGTCTTCCGTTTCCTCAAATTGCGTGCTCCCGTATTTACTCCTTGCCATTTCCTTCTTTTCTGTTTCGTTTTTTCTCCTCTTTTGTTCTGTTTTTTCCTACTCTGTCTAGCTGATCCTCATTTTATTTCTCGCTTTCCTCATTTTCTTGATTGCTTTTCTTCCGAATAATTTTTCTTTTCCGGTCTCCCCCGTTTTCTGCACAGTCTCCTCATGGTTTGCAACGTTTTTACTCTCTTTTTTCTCCCGTGTTCTTTCTGTCCACTTTTTCCTATTTTTTCGTTCCTTTTCTCCTTTAATATCCCGCGTTTTCTCCGTTTTCAGGCCTGTTTCTCCTCTTTTCCTGTCTCGTTTTATGTCAGTTTCTGTCCCGTTTCGGTTCCGATTTTCGTCTTTTTTCTTTTCATTTAATTTCGTCGCCTTTTGATTTCTTTTCATTTCTGTTCTGCGTTCGTTCTACGTCTGTATTTTTCTTTCGTTCGGCTATTCCATTCTTCCTCTTATTATGACCCGCCTTTCCTTCTTCTTTGTCACGTTCTGTTTTTCTTTTCCATTTTATCCCTTTTATCTTTTGTGTTAATTTTTTTTCTCCCCATTTTATTTCCTTTCCTTTTCATACTCCCTCTTGTTTGTAACCGTCGGCCTAGTCTCCGCCCAAGGTTTAGGAGACTGTCGCGCGCGGTAAAATGTATGATAAATGTCACGAAATAAAATGCCAAGAAAATAGTGGAAATACTCTGTTGCAAACAGCTTTCCCCGGCGACGTACGCAGCCACGCGTCAACGGTTTCCACCCACCCACCACCAGGGGGCGGAAAATGGAGTCGAGCTAGCGTGGATTGAGTATGTCAGGAAAACGATCAGCCAGAGAGAGAGAGAGAGAGAGTAGGGTTCTTGGCGCGAAGAAAGGTCATAGGTCGTTGGACAAAAGCTAATCAAAGCCATTACCTTGTCTGAAGCCAAACCGTCAACGTGCACAAGTTCAAACAGACAGACGAAATTAGACCAGACGTTTCAGTTTGTTAAAATACACAAATTAGAAGGAAGATAGGAGTGAAAGACAGAAATTACCGCAAGTTTGAAGGAGGAAAGGAAAGACGTGTATCACAAAGCAAACAACAGGTATGGCTATTCAGAAATCTTCTACCATAGTCCCGACCTTGACCGTCTTGAGCCGGATGCTAAAAACCCCCCTCGCACTTAGGACCCTGTGCTTACCCTGTTTTTACCCCGATTACCTGACGTTACCAACGTGACTCGGAACGAGACCTGGGTTGTACCGAATTTGGTCCTCACGTCCGCCGCTGCCATCACGATCATCAACCCCGAAGCTGAAAGAGCGTCCCTGCCATCGACGCCATCGCAGTAACGTCGCGTCGTCGCCATCGCACTTGACAGAAGCCCTGAGTGAGCCCGCAGTCCCGGAACGCCGGAGGTTAGCCGTCGAACCCCGTTCCAACGTCGCCGACCTGACCGCATGTGGATCCCGGTCAGCATCGCCACCGGAAGTGAAACCCCAAAGCCAAAAGGTAGGAGTTACCGAAGAAAAAGTCGTGAATAAACGGGAATAGGTAGAACAGAAGGTTTTCTAGTGTTTTCTTGACAGTAAGTCGCGAACGTTTGCCATCCCTGAGGCTTGATTTAGGGGGTCTCGTAAATGCTGAGTAGTTAAGACCCCGTCAGTTACATGTTTTTCCACTCTGCTTTCTCATTTTCTATCCCGTTTCCTTCTTTTCTTTTTTGTGTCATTTTTTTCTTCTTTATGTGTCGTTTCTCCTCCCATTCTGTCACATATTTATACGAAAACTTTTTCCAAATTCAATTCTACTCGATATAAAGCAACATCGGTTCAAAGGAACTTCGATATAGCGTAACACGATATAAGATAACTTTTACCTTGATATAACGTAATTTTGTTAAATTAAAAAAACAACTGTATTAACTGTCATTAAGGTGTGACCTCGTATCCAGATTTCCACGAGCGGTAATGGCGGCTGGTGAGTCTGAAGGGTAAAGCTCTGACAGCTACTTTCTGAAGGGTACAGTTCGGTTTAGACATTCAATGCAGGGGCGGCTACTGCGGGTACTATGGAAGCCACTACAGTTGTTTGCTGGTTAAGTAGAAAAATGTAAACATTCAGGCTTGGCATACACTTTTCGCTTCGATTTTGCTCTTTTTATTAGGCCATTACAAATATTTTATAAAGTTTTTGTCCTTCCGATGTTCGGCCACTGAAGGGGGGGGGGGCGAAAAAAAAACAAAGTGAATTTTTTAATCGAGCAAAAAAAACATGCATTTTAAGAATTTTTATTTAAGCTTTAAACGTGAAAACCGAATCTATTCTTGCTTATAATATATACGTTATTATTTTCTATGCAAAAATATACGAAAAACCTGATTTAATCCACCTAGTGGTGAAAGGAACCTTTGTTATACGATCTTACTTGCTATTTGAGATAGAAATCGACACGTGTGGTTGACATGAAATTTTTGGAAATTGAATAAGTTTACAAAATTTGAACCAAATAGAAACACTTATAAATTTTGATAGTTCCTTTTCTCATGAAATTGCTGAGTAAGTTGCTACTAATGAGGGTAAGTCCAAGTAAAAGTAAGTTGTAAGATGAAATATTATTCTTTATCATATGCATTGCGTAGTAAAGGTCTAGTTTATAAGTTTTTGAACTATGCATAATTTCCTGTAATGCCATTCTATTTGGTTCACAACAATAAAGTTTTCTTGAATAAATTTCATCAATTTTTATTAACTTTCGGTTACTCACGCTGTTGTATTTTGTACAACATGTGTAGATTTTTGAATGCCATATTGTTATAAAGTTACAAATCGTATATTACGTATATACTAACGTATATTCTTCAGTAAACTTGTTATGAGCAAAATGTCAGAATTATTCAATGCATTAATACTTTAAATTGTTAGGAAACAAGATTAGCATAAATCGACATCACAGAAACGAAGCAAGTAGCATGTGAAGTGTACCGCAATTGACCCCAACTGGAATTTTCTCTCGTTTCTTCATATGGAAAAATGGTGTTTGTATGCAGCAAAACTACCAGCAAACGTAAAATGTTTAAGATGTATCCGTCTGTTGGCAATCGAGTAATTCGGGCTCAAAATCAGGTTATTTTTTACAATTAAAGTTCTACAGTTCCTAAACAAGCAAACATAGAGGTATACTAAATTCAACAAAGTTGCGTATTTTTATTATTTGTACAACTTTGTAATACATGGAAAAGTCATACAACAATTACAAGAAGAGTTAGAATAGAAAAACTGATTTTACAAATTCATATACAATAAATAAGATTTTTCTACCTTCACTGAAGAGATAGAAGGTTACTGTTTTCAGCAAAATTTCTTGTAATAATATGCTCTAAAAGTTTGCAGAACACATCAATGTGTTGTATTGAAACTGAAGGAAAATAATTTTTTTATTTCACTTTTAGGGGGATTAATCAAAATTCAAATTCCACCAGACGATAGAGCTTTCAATTTTAAGAAACTCTTCCAAAGGTTCGATAAACTTAAAACCAAGTTTTCCTACTCAAAACTCCAGTGCGCACGTTTTCTTTGGTTTTGGGCTATTGTGCGCGCAAGTAACCGTGTTATAAAAGTTGGCGCGAGTGTTCGAGGGTTAATATCTTTTGACCAGTTAAACCAATTCTTATGTAATTTTGCATATGTATTCGTAGTGTGAAAACCTCTCGTTTAATATTAAAATAATTGAAATTAGATAAATTATCTTGGTTAAAATCATTATAAATTATTGTCAATTTTGGTGTGGTGCATTCGATTGCTCATAACTTTCAAATTAAACGTCCAATCAGAAAACCATTCAATAGTGATCTATCCGGCTATATTACCTGCCAAACGAAACTAACAGCGTGTAAATCGGTTTGGCCATCTCTGAGAAACAGGCGTTCATTTGTACCTAGTCAAAACAAGTTTTTCAAGGCTAACTTTTAAATTGCTTGTCCGTTTTCAATAAAACTTAGCAAAATGTTTAGTAATAGTAAGAGCTTTCGTTTGGTACTAATATCGTTAAAATTGGTTGCGTGGTTCCGGAGAAAACCGTGTCACGTAGTTTTTACATTTTTGCTTATAACTTTCAAACGAAAAGTCAGACTACGAAACCATTTAATAGTGATATACTAGGCAATAATACCTTTCAAACAAAAGTAATAGCGGTCGAATCGGTTCAGCCATCGCCGAGTAACAGGCAATAGAAAATTCGGAGCGAACACACATACACACATACACACATACATACACACACACACACAGACATTGCTCAGTTCGTCGAACCCTATCGATTGGTACATGTGACTCGGCCCTCCGGGCCTTGGATCAATTTCGTGTTTTTCGACCAATTTCTAAACCTTTGTTATATAGTATAACAAAGGTAAAAAGACAAAAACGAAGGAAAATTTTTTTGGACGATTTTCGGAAATTCCATTGTTCGAATTTCCATTTCTGTTTCGTGCTAGAAGCGTTAATTCAACTCGGAGACTCATTTTTCGAGTTTTTCAGACTGTAGAGCCCACAGACAATTGATTTTATAAAAAGAAATTTGACTCATATCCTACAAATTATTTTTTTGCCCCCCGATTTTTCAAGCCAATTTCCAAAGGGGGGGGGGGGGGGGGGGGGTGACAAAAACTTTAAATATGATTTGCAATGGCCTAATAAGAAAAGAAAAACTACATATGATATGATTTTAAAATGAAAACATATTCATTATGTTTTACCTGCACTTTTTCATATAGTTTATCGAGGAGTTGGGGACACACAACATTTCGCTTCAAAATTGTATAACAAAATGGCTGTTTTGCATTTAATGCACTATACCACAAATAGTAACTATAAAAAGCATTGTCAGCATTTCGTTCTTACTATTTATTTAGTACTAACTATATACAATATCGTACCTGAATGGTTTAACATCCACTACTTCGAATGGTAGCAAATAATATGAAACTATATCACGAACAATCACTATTGGTCATATAGTACATTTATAATACTTACCGTGTTACCAATAGTTTTTGATTATGCGGGATGGTACGTTTCTGCTCAGCTGACTCCAGAATCGAACTTGAATCGACAACTCCATCAGCTTCCATGGTGAAATAACCACGAAGTTGTTCGTTTAGTTATTGATTTCGATCGGAAACCGTTCCTAGTTGAAACCCAAGAATTGCGGATTGAGATGATATCCGTGAATGCTCCATCCTAGCCGATATTTCGCACTAACCGGATGGGTTTGTCCTCTTTTGCGCAACTTTAGCTCAAACTCCAGTTATCTAGACCGATGAGTAATTTTGGTTCAATCAAATCATTGCTGTCGATGTCTAGTGAAAGGTCGCGCAGATCGGGAAAATAATTCGCTTGGTTATGGTACTTCAGGCTTTGAATTTAATTAAATCATGTCCGTATGCTAAAGCTAGTGATATTCCAAGTAAAGCACCTGGGAAGTTCGCCGTTGGAGAATGACGATGTCTACTTGGCCTTAAAAGCTGCTTTTGATCGAATTGATCATGCAATATTATGACGTAAGCTTTCACGACCTGGTGTTTCTCAAAAATTAATACAGTCCGCGGACGCAGCAACAAAATTTCAAAATTTCGGATTTCCATTAATAGCACTTTTGCACATTAAATTTAATAGAGAAGACGGGATGTGTGATCCAGTCTGGGTCCACCCGTAAAATTTATATTGGGGTTGAAATCAAACTTAGAATTAAATTTTAAAACAGATTATCATTTGGATTTGAATTCGGACTTGACGTTTTGTTTAAAATTGGATCAAAATTGAACTAAAAATTGGACCACAAGTTGCAATTTGACTTTGAATCGAACATAAATTGGAATTAAATTAGATTAGTTGTTGAGTTCATATTGAGTTTGAAATTGGACTGGACATCGGATATAAAATTGGATGTGAAATTAGACTTTAAATCGGAGCCGAAATTACAATTAAATTCGACTTGGGATTAGCTTTAAAATGGGGTATTATATTGGACCATAATTGAACTTCAAATTATACTTAAAATTGGGCTTGGAATGGATCATTTTAGGTAGCTTCTGCTCATGCTTACCGCTAGATGGACACTAAAGCCACACGTGGCATATTTAGAGTAAACTTTAAGGCTGGTACAGATTACACGTCATAATTTCTTGCCGTTCCGTTTTTTGAGTGAACCAATCAGATTGAAATGTAGTTTGACAGTCGATTACAGACGTTCGTCGAGTGTGTTTGACAGAACATGACTATGCTGAAACCATCTGTAGGATTTTTCAGCTTTTTCAATGATCCATTGCTGCTTCAAATCTGGTCTTGGAACTGGATTTCAACTCGGAGTTGCAATTGGATTTAAATTGGACATGAATTTCGAGTTGAAATCGGACATTATATTGGACTCAAAAATTGTTTCAAGTTCAATTCAAGTGAATTGAACTTGAAACAGGAGGTGAAATCGGAATTAAATTAGGTTCGGAACTAGACGTAAAATGGATTATTGGACTAGAAATCGAACTCAATTTGGACTTTAAAACTTAACTTAAATTTCAATTTAAAATTAGGCTTGCAATTGAATATGCAATTGGATCACAATAGGACTTAAAAATGCACTTGAAATTCGGCTTGAAATCGATGGTGAAATAAAAATTTGAATAAACTAGAAATTTGCTTCAAAATGGGACATTAAAATTAGACCTCAATTGAATTTCAAATTGCAGTTGAAATTAGAATTGGACCCGAAATTGAAGATGAAATTGAAACTAAATTAGACTAAATTGCACTAAAGCCATCGCACGAAACAGCTATCTTCTATAATTATTCAATTTCATGTAGTCCATGTTTTGTCAGATGAACCAATAAAATAAAATAAAAAAAATAAAATCTAAGATCCTTTTAAGGACAAATTTTGATACCGTCATCCGGGGATGGCGGTAATTGATTGGCCATTAGGTAACAATATCACAATTTTCAAAGGATACTGCATTCCTCTAGAAACAAAAAAAGAAATATTTACAGAAACTTTCATCAAGTCTATTTATTAAAGGTTCCGTACACAAGTTATTAAAATTGGATTTTTTGCTTTAAAAATATTCTGGCAAATGAACCGCATGCGGCAGAATGTTTCAGTCAAGGGTTTACAGCTGTTCGAAAACCGATTTGGATTTGAATGTGTAGAAGCATTGTCATGAAGAGAAACTATTCCGGTTTGCTTTTTTTTAGTATTCAGTTCGTTTTTCAAGCATCCAACGACACGAGTCGATCATTTGTTGCTAGTAGCCTTAGTCATTTGCGTCCATTACGGCTACATTTTGCAACGATTTTGTATTAAGTCTAAAGTTCAAACTAATAAGCTTATAGCTTTCAGACTCTTAAAACTATTTCATACGTTATTTAAAATCGATTTCGCAACCAACCACACTTCTGTCTAATAGATTTACAAACAATCATTCATCAATCTAAACATAAACTAAAGTTTCGAAAAATATAACAACATAAGTGATCTGTTCTTTTGATTTTGACACAACATTTTGGAAATCCAAAAAAATTGCCATTTCTTCTGCACAGTCACCTTAAAACCCACGTGGTAACTTTCAGCGATTTTTCCTTTCCTCATTGTTACAACTGTCAGCTGTCATATGCATAGCAGCAGTTTACTAATGTGATCATAGTAAACGTTGGCTGTGCTTTTCACTTTTTTGTGTAAGATTTACTGTCCAAGCTGAGGGTTCAAGGGACTGACAATCAGAGTGCAATAACTGATGTTTGTTTTATGAAATTTAACCTTTCAACAATTAAAGAAGAAAAATCACGTAATTTCAAAATACTAATTCAGCAAAATTTTTGTGATTCCGTGGCTTAGCTGGTTGCTTATGTAATATTCACCAGTTAAAATGTCATTTCGCTGAAATAAAACATATAAATAAATAAGCTTAACCAGCCCGATAAAACAGTATTGCCTTTTGGCACCTGACGTTGCTTGCTTGCCTGTACGCTTCAGATGATATCGCGACCGCTTTCACACAAATTGTTTACCCAGCCGGGCGCTGCTGCTGGTAATGACAAAACAGCTTCCATCGAAAGCAATTACATCGACTGTCTCTCAAACGTAACATCTCGCGCGCGCGGAGAAGTGGAGTAACATATTGTTTACCCCACTCGCGTCAGGACCATGTCTGGCTGGCTGACTCAACCGACCATCTCGTCCCGCGGTGTCAATCGGAAGAAAGAAAGCCGCGTAAACAGCGCCAATTACGACACGATCGCAATCGGTAACCAAGTGCTTGCACGTCGCAACGACATCATTATCATCAGCGCCTTGAAATGAACGATCGACTAAACGATTACCCGCGTCGCATGTAAAAGTGAAACTGCACGATCGTTCGATCGTTCGTCTCGCAGCGATGCGAACTAATTTTTCTCCCCCGCTTCGGGGGCGCGACATGATTTGCAACGAGAAAAGCTAACACTCCATGAAAAAAACCCACAAAGGCAAACAGGCAGCCTATTGTTGAGGACCAATTTATGATCAATTTCGAAACAGTAATATTCAAGCATTTTTTTTGGTAGCAATCATATTTCACGGTTTATTTGAAGTTAAAAATAGTCAATTTACAGTGCTTCATTAAAATTCATTCCGGCTTGCAAACCGAAGTCACGCCATCCGATCCGTGGCAAAACCAACCGACTGTTCCTTTTTTTCCAAATCGTACCAAATTCCGCTCATTTGTAATTCATTCATGCACCTGTGCTTCTATCGCCACTCATTCGGGCTTTCCACGCCACCAGTCCCACGTTCGAGCGGCATTTTTCGCGTAAAATGCCTTCCCTCGTATCACGCTATTCACCACGCTGCTGCTAGTAGAAATCTTTTTTTATATCTTTGGGTGCATGGCTTCGCTTTGAAATTGAAAACTAAAAATTGCATTCCGTATCCAACAACCTAATCAGTGGAAAAGATATGTTTTCCCCTTTCCGCTTTGCTTCTTTCCGGGATTCATTCACAGACTGAGAGCGCACAAGATGAGTATTGATCCGCGGCCAAACTATCGCCGCATGTCCCACTGAGGGAGGGTGAGTGACGACAACACGTACGTTAACCACACCAACCACCAGGACGGAACGGAACCAGTGGTCGACAGACAACCAAAAACAGCACACGCAAGAAACCTCCGACGTCCAGTGTTAAGCACCAGAACCAACCGGAAAACAGGTTGCAGCCAGGAATCGGTTCATCCCAGAGCGCACGCTGAGCGGTCGTTCAACATCCGATGCAACGATGGCAACATGCGTGAAATTTACGGTAAGTTTTCAAATTCATTAAACCCAATTTGATGAAATTATCAATCAGTGAAAAAAGAAATTGAGAATATTAGGTTACTTACGACATTGCACAAATTCACCGAAAAACGAAACTAGAGAAATGTGCTATGATATAACTCAAATCGCCGAAAGTGAGTTAACCTACTTTCGGCGGAAACTTCAAGTTCATAATTCAGCGAGTGCCCACGGTCTAACATTACCTAACCGTTAGCTTATCGAATGTCGAACAGATCAAACAATTCGACGACAAAATCAAAATCGCTACACCGCGCCGGACCCATCCGACGACCGTCCGAGTGTTCGACCGAATATTTGTTGAAGACCTTTCACTGGCCACCGACGACCGATTACGACACGGAACGAAATTGTAAATTACTATTATACCACCACGATCGCCACCAGTGCAGCGGGCGAACCGAAATCGTCGCCATCCGCTCGATCTCACTCTCGCCTCGTTGCGTTGGTACGGCACCCGGCAACGAAATATGTCGGTACCTATAGTGCTGCCCGCCCGGCTAACACACTGAACCAGTGCCGGCCGGGCCGGGCCGGGCCGGTCAGTGCCTCCTTCAACGCGTAAGGCCACAAGTGGTCAATGTGTTCAGCTTTTCTACATGCTTTCAATTTACTCGGTAAATTCGATCATGCTTTTATACATCATTAAAGATCGGCTCAAATTAAATAATAATTTTCAAAATTATTTTAATAATTCCATTTTACTTGTGAAGCTTTCAATTGCTATCGTGACCAATTCGTTAACATCATCGTTAACAATTCTGAGAGTATCGTTTACGCCTAAGAATTTATGCTGTGGTCAGAATCAATAATCGTAGTTACCAAGTTTACGGTAGCTTCGGTGTGTTGCTTAGCAACATATATCTAACATAACCTACATTATCTAATAGTATTCTATGCCCCAATTACATTCCAAACGCATCGGGAGCTTCAAAAGGAACGCCAAAAACATTTAACGGGAAATTAGCAGTCATTAACTTTTCGTCGGAGAGCCCAATTTCGGAAGCAGTTTTTGGCCCAAAAGCGAGGTTCTGTTTATAAAAATCTAAATACTGCATTCTTCTTGCCAATCTGAACACAGTGAATATATTCTCATGAACAAAATTTTTGTTTCAAACAAAAAAACTACTTTTGAAATTGGCCGAATCGATGACGACTAATTTCACCTTAAAGACCTTAAAGTGTCAAACGCCAAAAACGCCATCAAGCCATTTCTAAGTGATTGCGTGCATTTGAAATGATTCAAAGCGAAGGAATTTGCCTTGCGATTTGAAGCTAGAGTACTGAATTGAGAGACTGACCATCCCAAGTAACAATTAGGGTTTTATTATACTTTTATGATGACATTTAAGATCAAAATTGACCATGAAAACCGCCATAAGAGTACAATAAAACTCACATTGTTGCTTGGGATGGCAACTCAGTAGCTCGCGAGAACTTATCATCATTAAACCAGCGACACAAGTTTCACGTAATCAGTGAGTGTCGTTGGTTTAATGATGCGAGTTTTTGAGTGACATGGCCAGTCTCTCAATTCAGAACTCTATTTGAATCCAAGCAACGTTGTTTTGTTCTCTGAAAAAAGTGCTCCAGCACCAAAAAGGAAATGCGTTCTTCATCGCCTTGTGACGGATGACGGTCACAATACGCCCTGGAACATGAAAAGTGGATTCCACAGTATGAAAACGCTCGGCGCCACCTTGTGGAACCCGTTGAAACCTACTTGGAAACACTCACTCAAATTTTCCAGATATTTTGCTACGCGGTTATTATTTGTTCCGCTCGATGGCACATAACCTGGCTGACCAGTGGTTCAGCTCGTATGAAGAGAAATCGTAGTACGGCGAATCTATTTCACTCTATTATTTTACTTATCGGAAAAATATCAGCCGAGCAGACTAAAAACTCCAGGTTTCCGGAATACTTCATTAGTATCTTTCTAAATTAAGTTTCATAGAGGAAACGATACACGTTCTAATCTTGAGCACCATATTAGTAAATTAGATTTGAAATTAGACATCCAGTATTATCAAAATATTAGAATTTACATACAAATTTGAACTTGAACCCAAAATTTGAATTTAGATTGGACTCGAAATTGAACTTGAATTTACGCCTTAAATTGACATTAAATTGGACATGAAATAGTACCTACATAAAATCAGACTTCAAACTAAAGTTGAAAATAAACTTTAAATTGGACTTGAAAATAAGTCTTAAAACTGAGCTCGACATTGGAATTACCCTAACTTGACATTGGACTGACTATGACTTGAAATTGGGCTTTAAATTAAACCTGTCAAATGCAAAGTCCAGGTGCGGCATTCCGATTTCGATAGTAAGCCTTCCATTTTTATCGAGATTCGAACATGCGATGCCTGGTTTGTTAGATCAGTGTCGTTCCTCGAGGCCAACTGAGAGGCTAATTTAAACCTCATTGCTTTAAATTGCTCTCAAAATAATCCACACGTCCTTTCCACGTGAAAAATCACGTACATTTCTCTACAGGGAGTTAGGTGACTTTCAGCTGATTGTTATTGGAAAAAATAATAACATCTATCTGATTTTCACGTTAACGCATTAGTATGCGTGCGAACTTCCTGAAAATCACGTAAATAGTACAGGAAAAGCTGGATGGAAAATATTCACATAACTTTTCCTATGATCTCGACGTGAAATTTATTTTGAGTGTGTATTTATATTTAAAACTAGCTGATTGCCGATCTCACTCGGGGTCCCTTTGTCATTCTGTCACTTGAACATCTGTTTTTGTAACGAAAACTCTCAAAATGCAAGAAACAAAACCTTTTTACCTTTGTTATACTATAACAAAGGTTTAAAAATTGGTCGAAAAACACGAAATTGATCCGAGGACCGGAGGGCCAAGTCACATATACCAATCGATAGGGTTCGATGATTTGAGCAATGTCTGTGTGTGTGTGTGTGTGTGTGTGTGTGTGTATGTATGTAATGATTTTTTCTATCGCCTGTTTCTCAGAGATGGCTGAACCGAATCGTTCGCTATTACTCTTGTTTGAAAGGTATTATTGCCTAGTAGATCACTATTGAGTTGTTTCGTGATACGACGTTTCGTTTAAAAGTTATAAGCAAAAATGTGAAAACTACGTGACACGGGTTTCTCCGGAACTACATGACCGATTTCAACGAACTTAGTATCAAATGAAAGCTCTTGTTAAAACTAAATTGCTCGGAAATTTTTTATTGAAAATAAACAATTAATTTAAAAGTTATGCTTAAAAAACTTGTTTTGACAAGGTAATAATTATCGCCTGTTTCTCATAGATGGCCAAACCGATTTACGCGCTATTAGTTTCATTTGGCAGGTAATATAGCCGGATAGATCACTATTGAATGGTTTTCTGATTGGACGTTTAATTTGAAAGTTATGAGCAATCGAATACACCACACCAAAATTAACAATAATTTATAATGATTTTAACCAAGATAATTTACCTAATTTCAATTTTTTTAATATCAAACGAGAGGTTTTCACACTACGAATATATATGCAAAATTACATAAGAATTGGTTTTACCGGTCAAAAGATATTAACCCTCGAATACACGCGCCAAATTTTATAACACGGTTACTTGCGCGCACTAGAGTTTTGACTAGGAAAACTTGGTTTTAAGTTTATCGAACCTTTGGAAGAGTTTCTTAAAATTGAAAGCTCTATCGTCTGGTAGAATTTGAATTTTGATTAATCCCCCCAAAAGAGAAATAAAACAATTATTTTCCTTCAGTTTCAATACAACACATTGATGTGTTCTGCAAAGTTATAGAGCATATTATTACAAGAAATTTTGCCGAATACAATAACCTTCTATCTCTGCAGCGTAGACAGAAAAATCTTATTTATTGTATATGAATTTGTAAAATCAATTTTGTAATTGTTGTATGACTTTTTCATGTAGTACAAAATTGTACAAATAGTAAAATTATAAGATAAGAATAAGATTATAAAAAATACCCTGACTCCGAATTACTCGACTACAAGCAGACGATTACATTGTAAACATTTTACATTTGCTGATAGTTTCGCTGCATACAGACACCATTTTTCCATATGAACAAACAAGAGAAAATTCCAGTTAGGGCCAAATTCTGGTACACCTCACATACTGATTGCTTCGTTTCTGTGATGGCGGTTTATGCTGATCTATTTTCCCAACAATTTAAATTATTAATGCATTGAATAATTATGACATTTTGCTCATAATAAGTTTATTGAAAAATATACGTTAGGTAAACAACGATTTGTAACCTTATAACAATATGAGATTGGAAAACCTACACGTCTTGTACAAAATACAACAGCGTGAGTAACCGCAGGTTAATAAAAATTGATGAAAATTATTCAAGAAATCTCTATTGATTTCTATGGCATTACATTCTCTCTATAGAATGGCATTACAGGAAATTATGTATAGTTCAAAAACCAATAAACTAGACCTTTACTAGGCAATGTATATGTTAAACAATAGGATTTCCTCTTACAACTTTCTTTTATTTGCACTTACTCAGATTAATAACAACTTACTTATCCTTACTTAGCAATTTCATGAAAAAACGATCTATCAAAATTTAAAAGTGTTCCTATTTTGTTCAAATTTTGTAAACTTATTCAATTTTCAAAAATTTTATGTAAACCAACGCACTAGGCAACGTTAAACAATAAATGAATTATAACAAAGGTTCCTTTCAGCACTAGGTGGATTAAATCGGGTTTTTTTATTTGAATGTGATACATACTCTCTTTATCAGTTTCTCTTACGTTGTCCCCCAACCACTTATAAATCTGTCTTTTTCTCGCCAAAGCCTTTTTTACGTTTTTGAACCTCTCCCTTTTTACTGGCCGCCCTATTGCCCCTTTCAGAAATCCAGCAACTTAAACAACTGCTATCGTTCCAAATGCAAGAGAAGTGCACTCCTTTACCCATTTGAACCTTTCTCTCCCCTTATAAGAAACTGTCTCCCTCTTTTGTCAACCCCCGGTGCAGATTCTTTTATGCCAAAAACATGTGTTTGACAAACGACGTTTGATGAAGAACAGTCCAGAAGTTCCGGAGCTATGGCGGAACATACATTCATACTCACGTTCCTCGTCCCCCTGCATGTTGGGTCCTTCCCAGTCAGCTCCCTCTTTTGACACGTAGCTAATTATGCATCGGATTGTTCAATGAAAATCGCTATAATGGAAACGAAACAAAGGATTATTTACCATATATTCCTCCTCGGTGGAATCCCCCTCTTTTCTCAAAGTCAATTGCACAACTGCAATCGGTTTAAATGCACAAGAAACGCAGCCCCTTTTACTTACTTAGATCTCTCCCCTCCTTGTTAGGGATTCCCCCTTTTATCAATCTCCCAGTGCTAATTCCCTAATGTCTAGGAACTTGTGTGCCAAGTTTGATGAAGAACCGTCCCGGTGTCTCGTAGTGTATGGCCTACCCCCCCCCCCCCCCTTTTATGAACCCCCACCCCCTGCTCTTCTTGTCAACCGTTCCGTGCTGATTCCCTTCTGTCAAGGAAAATGTATACCAAGTTTGATGAAGAACCGTCCAGGCATTTCGGAGTTAGGAAATTCTTCCCCCCCCCCCTTCCTGTTACGACCCCCCCCCCTTTTATCAACCTTGCAGTGCTGATTCTCTTATATCAAGGAGTATGTGTGCCAAGTTTGGTAGAGATCGGTCAAGGCGTTCTGGAGTTATTATCGCGGAACAGACAAACATTCTCACGCCTACTTTTATATATATAGATTGGTATACATGTTTCGGAAGAACCGGGGCACAGATTTGAAATTGAATTTAAAATTTAACTGGAAATTGAAATAGAACTTACTTACTTACGTGGTTTGCATAACGTAATTCCTCCTAAGTAAGGCTCCTTACTTAGTTGGCTTGCCATCCTAGCTAAGACAAAGCCTATTGAACAAAGTTTCTCCAATGAACTTGGTTGTGGGCTACCGCACTTCAATTTCTTGGATACCGCGTACTCTCCACCAGATCTCGTTCCTCCTGGTCTTGGTCTTCTTGTTCCTACCGGATTTGGGGCAAACACCATCTTTGCAGGGTAGTTGTCCGGTATACTTGCAACATGCCCTGCCCATCGTATCCGTCCAGCTTTAGCCACCTTTTGGATACTGGGTTCGCCTTACTTTCACTTTTAAATTCTCGCTTCTTACTTCTTACTTCTTACTTCTTACTTCTTACTTCTTACTTCTTACTTCTTACTTCTTACTTCTTACTTCTTACTTCTTACTTCTTACTTCTTACTTCTTACTTCTTACTTCTTACTTCTTACTTCTTACTTCTTACTTCTTACTCCTTACTTCTTACTTCTTACTTCTTACTTCTTACTTCTTACTTTTACTTCTTACTTCTTACTTCTTACTTCTTACTTCTTGCTCCTTACTTCTTACTTCCTAATTCTTATTTATTTCTTATTTTTTATTTTATTTTCTTCTTACATTTTCCTTCTCACGTATCCCTCCCTTTACTTTACTTACCTTTACTTTATTTTAGCAGCCGAGAGCCGGGGTGGCTCTTGCCGTATCAATAATTTCTCTCCATTGTACTCGGTGGGCTACCCGTCGCCAATTCGTTGCGCATCTCGACACACGCAAGTCGGTTTCAACCTGGTCGAGCCATCTACCACGTTGGGCGCCTCTATTCCTGGTGCCGGTGAGTTTCTTGAAGAGAACAGATTTCACTGCACAGTCTTCTGGCATTTTTGCGACGTGGTCGGCCCACCGTAATCTCCCAACTTCCAACCCAGGTGTACGATGGGAATCTCTCCAAGCAGTACCTGTAGCTCGTGATTCACATTCACACGCCTCCGCCACTCTCCGCTTTCCGTTTGTACTCCACCAAAAATAATCCTCAACTCCTTTCGTTCAAATATGCCTACAGCGCCATCCTCCGTAAGCAAAGTTACTGCCTCAAGTCCGTAGAGGACTACCGGTCTGATTAGCGTTTTGTACATCGTTAGCTTTGTGCGGCGGCGTATCCCTCCCTCCCTTCTCATGAAAAGATATCACTAAGACGCTCAAAAAACCAATAATTTATTTGATCAATGAAGGTCTTTTAAAAAATGGTTGTGTTAGGAGCGTATAAAACGTGTCCAGTTTTCGTTAAGTAATCATTTATTTTTCGTATCATAAAGTGCACCCCAAGAACGTTGTAAAATTATACTTATAAATAACACCTTTGCGTAGACCTACGGCAACAGGCGGTGGGGTCTCTGATGCAACGTTCCACTTTTTTCAACTTTCCAATGGTGGTCCTAAAACGAAAATTGATTTGGGGGTTCATGGCAAAAACGGGAATATTTCGATAAAATCCAATATGGCGACTAAATCCAAGATTACCGCTAGTTGTTTTTTACTTCATTTAAAAGCCCTATCCTTTCTCTTTAGAAAATCGTGTCGTTGTTTATTTCATCGTAGCAAACTTCGGATATGTCACAATAATTATATGAAAACTGTGAACCTTGCTACGGATAAATGGTTGGTTTTAAAATAAAAATCGGTTGAGGGCTCATGGCGAAAACGGCGATTTTTTGATAAAATCCAACATGGCAGCTAAATTCAAAATGGACGCCAAAAATTTGTTTTTACTTCATTTGAATGCCCTATTCTTCTTCTTCACAGAATCATGCCATTTGTTAGTTGTTTTATTGCAAATTTAGGCAATATCACATCATATAGATCTCAAGGTTTGCTAAAAATTTAGTTTATTTTGAAACTTTCGGGCCCCTTGGCGAAAGGGGAATTTACTGCTTCGAGGTATTAAAAGTGCAATTCCATTTTTCTAACCATTTTCAAATAATCAAGTGCAAAAGTTCCGAATATTTGAAGACCTCGTATCAGTAAGCGTCCCGTTTCAGCGAGAATTACTCATACACTCATACTCAAGTCTTTTTTTACACGGGGGATACGTGCCGTGTAAAATAAAACCGTTCAAAAAAACCGCGCTATTTCGAAAAATGTCGTAAAAAAAACACGTTAATTCAAAAATCGTCATAAAATAAACCGTGTTAATTCAAAAGTTGACGTAAAAAAACCCCGTTAATTCAAAATCATCGAAAAACCGCTCGAATTTAAAAATCGCTGATCAAAACCGCGTTAATTCGAAAAATGATGTAAAAAAACCGCATTAATTCGAAGATCGTCATAAAAAACCGTGTTAATTCAAAAATCGTCATAAAAAAACCCACGTTAATTCAAAAATCGTGAAAATAAACCGTGTAAAACAAAGACTTGGAATGGAATTAAAAAGGGAATTTAGACCGGGAGTTGACAAAAGAAAAGTGGTCCCTATCAAGAGTAGGAGGTCCAAATAAGTAAAAGGTGCAGTGTTTGGTTTGCATTTAGACCGATTGCAGTTGCTTAAATGGCTGGGAGACAAGACGACAGGGGGGGTTATGGGGATGGGGGTAGCCGAGAAGAGATATATGAAAAAAGGTTTTATTTCTCTTTTGTCATAGGGATTTTTAGAAAGCAAACACATGTAATAATAATCTACCTACACGACAGAGGAAGATACTGTATATGCACCGTCATAGCTCCGGAATGCATAGACGGTTCGAACTTGACACGCTTTTTGACATAAAAAAATCAGTACAACGAGGTTGACAAAAGAGGTAGACGATCTCTTACAAAGCAGGAGGAAGCTTCATATGGGTAAAGGGGTGCGTTTCTCCTGTATTTGAAACGATGATAGTTGTACAAGAGGCTGGACGAAAAGAGAGGACTTCTGAAAAGGGGAATAGGGTGGCCTTTAACAAGGGGGAGGTTCATAAAAGTGAAAAAGGCTTTGTCTCGCCGTAGAACGATTAACCCCAAGAAGACAGATTTACAAGTGGCTTGGGGACAACAGAAAGGGAAGGGAGTAGATACAGTCAAATGAAGAAAGAGGGTTTTGTTACTTGCGTTATGAGAATTTTTGTTGCAATAACAGATGTACAAGTGACTGAGAGACAAAGGGGCAAGGGCAAGATCGGGCTAATAGCTAGTAGTTCATAGTTATCGCACAAAAATAGTAAATCTAATTTATGCAAATAGAACAGGGATTCCCGGATCCAGCCAAGTAGTAGTTAAAAAGAACAACCCTATCTGCTTAATATTTTTCCAGCACTTCATCCAGAAAAATATCTGTATTACTATTAATGTGATTATACAGAGAGCAAATGTGTACAACACCAATAGAGACAGACAGTGTTAATTTCCTTTTTAAGAATTATTTCGTTGTACATATAAGAAACATACAGACAGGCAGACAGAAATCCATTTTTATAGGTATAGATTTTTGTCATCATTTTATAGTTTTGTTTGCATTTCCTGGCATCTGTTTGTCCTAATTTGTAGGCTACATATCTTGTCTTTATTTTGCCTTCTTTTTATCATCTTTTTATCGCATTTTCTGCGTTGTTTTTGATTTTTTTTTTTTACATTTTTTGTTGGTTCTTTGACGTTTTTCGGCGTCTTTTCATCAAATTTTTGTCGTCTTTCGTCATTTTGCATCATATTTTTGCTCACTTATCTTTGATTTTCGTTATTTTATTTGCCTTTTGTACACTATTTCAACTTCTGCGTTTTCAACGCCAACGGCGTCTTCCGTGGTTAAACTTTTATCGCACCCATTCTTCGTCTAGCTTTGGCATTTAACCGAAATGACTATAATTTTAAATTTTTATGTTAGTTAATTGCTGTGTTTTGTTCATTTAAATTATGTGACTTCTTATAACGAAATTTCAAGGCAGCTTGCGCCGGCAGCCATAACGGTTATTCATTGAGAATACTTATGTCTTATGTTGACTTATGTCAACTTATGTCGGATGAAATAATTAATAATTAACTAATCTCTTTGTACATTTATATATTTTACATTTGGCATTCTTACATCGTATTTTAATTGTCTGTTCGTTGTTTTGGCATTTTTGTCGCATTTTTCGACGCCTTTTAGCCGTTTTTTGTAATCTGTTCTTCGTCGCCGTTATTTAATATCGTTTTGTCACCTTTTTGCCATTTTACTGTCATCCCGTTAGTTGTCTGGACAATAAAATGCGGTATTTTTGACGTTCGATTGTCCCCTTTCTGTCGTACATTTATCATCTGTTCGTCATTTTTTGGCATGTTTTGTCACCATTTTGTTAATCTTTTCGACGTTTTGGTTTTTTTCCGTTAATTTGGCTTCACACATATTTGCACTGTCTTTTTTTTTGTATTTTAGTCCTCATTTTAATTGCTTTTTGTTGTATTTTCTGAAGGCTTGAATATTCAACAGTTTACGGCTGGTAAACGGCTGAATAATGCGTACCGTCGGTGCCTTGTGCACGTGTTGGCATAAAATAGACCCTACAGTGGTTCATAGCCTTTGCACTTCTGCGCCCAAGACTCTCCGTTGTGCACAACATTCGGTACCGACGCCAGCCTCGGTTAGATCTCGCGCGGCTGAAGCAGCCAGACGTCGCCGCAAACTACGCGCATTCACTCGAAGCTGCGCTGCCGGAAGAGGACGAGCTGGACGAAACCCCTCTCGAGGACTGTTGGAACACTATCAAAACAGCCATCAGCAGTGTAGCGGAGAGCTCCATCGGGCATGTGGCCCGGAATAAGCGAAACGATTGGTTCGACGATGAATGTAGGAGGGTGATTGATGAGATCTCTGCGCGGGCGGCCAACATGCGCAGTGCCAAACGTCAGAACGTGGAAAGACACAAACAGAAGAAGAAGAAATCCTCCAAAAGGGCCTTTGAATACAGAGTTCCCACGCATCATTTGTCCGTTGACTTCAAAGCCGCGTATGATACCATCGACCGGAAAGAGCTATGGAAAATCATGGACGAGAACAGCTTCCCCAGGAAGCTCATCAAACTGATTGAATCTACGATGAATGATACACAGTGCTGTGTTCGGATTTCGGTTGGATGGTCAAGTTCATTCGAATCACACAGAGGGCTTCGTCAAGGTGATGGTCTTTCATGCCTGCTGTTCAACATAGCGCTACAAGGTGTTCTGAACCGAGCGGATATCAACACACGGGGCACGATATTCTACAACTCTAGTCAATTCGTCTGCTTTGCCGATGACATGGATATTATCGGAGAACATCTGTGGCGGTGGATGAACAGTACATCAGACTAAAGCGCGAAGCAGAAAAGATAGGGTTAAAGGCAAATACGTCTGAAACAAAATACATGCTGCTTGGGCAGTACTATATTGATCGACGGCGATGAGTTTGAGGTAGTCGATGAATTTGTCTACCTTGGCTGACTGGTAACGGCGGACAATGATACCGTGATAGCCGTGAGATTCGAGGCGTATTATCAGCGGAAGTCGTGCTTACTATGGGCTTCTCAAGCATTTGCGGTCGAGCAGACTAAGTCCCCGTACAAAGTGCACCCTGTACAAGACGCTTATTAGACCGGTTGTTCTCTACGGGCACGAAACATGGACAATGCTCGAGGAGGACCTGCGAATGCTCGGAGTTTTCGAACGACGAGTGCTCAGAACGATCTTCGGCGGCGTACAGGAGAATGGAGTATGGGGGGTGAAGATGAACCATGAACTCGCACAGCTCTATGGCGAACCCAGTATCCAGAAGGTGGCTAAAGCTGGACGGATACGATGGGCAGGGCATGTTGCAAGAATGCCGGACAACTACCCTGCAAAGATGGTGTTTGCCTTAAATCCGGTAGGAACAAGACGACCAGGAGCGCAGCGAGCAAGATGGGTTAGACCAGGTGAGACGAGATCTGGCGGAGAGTACTCGATGTCCGAGGAATTGGAGAGCGGTAGCCCTCAGCCGAGTTACATAGAGAAACTTTGTTTAATAGGCATCCCGTTGGATCACGGAATCCTTGTTGTTGAAGGCACGAGAAAGAAAACGAAGTCCTTTTGCGTCCATAATTTTGGCTGGTTTTCCTCTACCTTACTTTCGAGTAGTTGTTGAGGATTATAGGATATGGTGAATATGAATAGCCGAGGTAGCAACATTTTCGCTTCTTTGTGCAATTCATATAAGCGTACAACGCATTCGCGAAATGCTTCTTGCTTGGACTCCATTTTGAGCAAAACTTGGCAAGCAAAAGCAAAAATACTGTCAGAAAGAGGAGACAGAGAGCAAACACAAACACACTCTCATTTTACTCTGAGCTTGTTTGTTGTTGTGCATAGACGCCTTGAAAAAAATCCAAAATTTTAGTTACCACCCGTTACATATACCTTTTTGATTTTTAGTGAGGGATAATTGTTGGAAAGCATACTTCCAAAAGACCGAATGAACAACCAAGTGCCGAATGACCAAATAAAACTTCTTACTGTCCACTTCTCACTTTTCACTTCTCATTTCTCACCTTTCCTTCCCTCACTTCCCCCTTTCTCAGTTCACCTTTTTTCACTTTTTCACTTTCTCCTTTCTCCCTTCCCCTTTTCTCACTTTCTTGTTTTCCATTTCCCCGTTTCTCACTTCCTCCTTTTTTTGTTTAGATTATAGTCACTTTAACTAGTTTTGGGTCTTTCGTGAATTCTGCGGGGTTGGGAACCTACCGACGCGGATATAGCTTAGATAGTTCGTGAGACCGAATCGAAATCAGAATCATACGGATTTCGGATGAACGGATTTCGGATGAACGGGTTTCTTTTTAGTTTTAAGCAGGAATGTTGGACTTTGGGTACATTGTGCGTCAATTTGGCTCCCTGGAATAGTCGGATCATCTATCTGTTGCAATTTTAATGGTTTAGTCTACTGGAATTAACTGAATTACGGTCAAGTTTCAAAAGAATTGTAAGAAATTGTGCAAAAGATAGGGAAAAAATAAGTTTATCATGCTTTAATTCATATACAATAGTGTAATAGAACCGTTTTAACTTGTTAAAGTTATGACAAAAGACGGCTGCCGTTAACCAAGATTTAGTACAGTTAGCTGCTGATAAAAGCATATTCTTACACATTAAATAAAGGAATAACATAAATAACAGTTATTTATATAATATGGACATTAATAATATTAATTCAACAATTGTTCAGTTCGCGAAGCTTCCTGAAAAATCATGCAATTCATATTGCGCAGAAAAGCACATGTTCTGAACATTCTAGAACGGACGCGCGGTATTTTTCCATAATGAACGTGATCATGCCACCGTCCATTCATCACGCTTGCGATATGCGAGCCACACACGTACACTGTTACAGCGCCAATCAGCACGCAGCATGAGGAGCCTGCCGCATGGGAGACTACAAGCACCTATAAGAAGCGGACCCTCTGCGTCACCATTCATTCAGTTTAAGGATTCAGTTTTTTTCCGATCATCGATTCAGTTTGCGGATTTAGTTTTTCAATCAGCCATTCAGTGTTATAGTAGTAGTAGACGAAGTAGCTTTTATTTAAACTGATAAAGTGTGCCCATAAAATGTCTGCATAATATATTAATTAAGTGCTTCGTATCCATCGTTCGCTTCCTTCCGACAAGTTTGAAGAATAGTGTCCTGGCGCGTAGTGAAGTGTGAGGGAGAAATCAATCGTCCATCCACCTGGGCAGCATTCATCATACAGTCCACTCAGTTACTTTTCCTATCCCAACCAAAACAACAATCTATTAATGATTTATTTGTTTATCGAATGACGCACTATTTTACCATAAAATAAGGCCATTGCAAATAATTTCAAAAGTTTTTGTCATCCCCCCCGTGGAAACTGGCTTGAAAAATCGAGGGGAATTGCAGGATATGAGTTAATTTTTTATCATAAAATCAATTTTCTGTGGGTTCTACAGCCTGAAAAACTCGAAAAATGAGTGTACGACTTGAGTTAATGCCTCTAGTACGAAACAGAAATGAAAATTCGAACAACGGAATTTCCGAAAATCGGCCGAAAAATTTTCTTTCGTTTTTGTCTTTTTTTTGTAGATTTTTGCATGGAAAATAATAACGTATATATTAAAAGCAAGAATAGATTTGGTTTTACTTTAAATAAAAATGCCTCAAATCAATATTTTTTTGCTCGATTATTAAAATCTCTTTGTTTTTTTTTTCGCCCCCCTGCCCCCTTTAGTGGCCCAACACCGGAAGGACAAAAACTTTATAAAATATTTGTAATGGCCTAACTTGGTCACTATTGACTGGTTTCTGCGAACTCACTTTGGTTGCAATCAGATCATCCCGCATAAACGAAAACAATTGTGAAAAGGGTCATAACCATACCACTATTATAATCTTTATAATCACCGTAAGATCAAAGGTTACAGTACATTCCAAAAGCAGAATTTTTCAAAGACGCTACGACGCATTTATATTATGGTTCAACCATTATCATTATGTTCTTCATATCCTACACACTTAAAAAAAAGTGCCGAAGTCAGCAAAATTTTGCCGAGATTTGGACAGCCGAGCGTTCGGTAAAATTTTTTATGATGCCGAACGTTAGTAAAGATCCATAAACGTCGATTTGCAAAACTGAAATTTTTACCGAACGCTTGGCTGTCCAAATCTCGGCAAATTTTGCTGAGTTTTTTAAGTGTGTACGCTTCAAAACTATGCATGGAAAACCACTCGTTTTCGTATGGTGAACATTCTTAACGACCTATTGTTTTTATGGTTACTTGTCGAACAACTATAACTATATAGTTGATATTATACCAGGCAACCCAAGTAACAATTTCAATTTTAAGGTGCACTTGAAGAGGTTTTCAGCATTTGCTGCATAAAACCGATCTCAAAACTTGTAATTCTACAAAACTGCGATAAAACAGCCATAAAACCCTTATAAGGCGAGGGAGACCCACACTAAAGAAAGTTCTCAAGAAAATTTCCAAAGATCCTTTTAAAACTTGTAAATCTTATCGATATCTATTTATAATGACTTCCAAGAGTCGCCTGAAACAAAAAGAAAACCGCCACAAGTGTTGATGATTTTATGGTTGTCTCTTCAAAGAACACTTGCAAGACACCATACACTTTTCACAACCTTATATGTTTTAAATTGATCAAGAGCTATAAGCTATAAGCATTCACAGATATTGCTATTTCTAAATGGGTATAAATGAAAATTGAAACTAAAAATGGTAATAAAAGCAGCTGCTTTGTTGCTCATAAATGAGAAATTTTTCATGTCACGCTCGGTTTGTCGATGTTTTGTGACATGAAAGTTAGAACATTTTAACGCGCCAGTTATTTTTGCTAGATTATTGAAAAATTAAATTAATTAAAAAAATTAATGATTTCATGCAGAAGTTGATAGCTACCAAATTTTTACCTAATTGTGGCAAAAAGGCTTTTATGTCTTAACATTTATTTAAAAAGATAATCACCATTAGTGATTATGCATTAGTGATTAGATTAGTGATTGCATAATACCATATTTATATGCGCCCATATGCAATTGACTACAATTTCAAAAGTAATCAAAATAGCCCTGCCCGCCATTTTTTCAATGGTTTTATCCAAATCAACCCGAAAGCGCTTATTAGACTAACATTTCTTGCACAAGACAAAGAAAATTTTTCCAAGAGCGCGATAAGTTCATCAATACTTATTGTATTCTTGACGAAAACATGTTGCGCTTGAATAAGAATTGTTTGAATTACTTAAGGGCACCAAGTTTTTGCAAGATAACCATTCTAGTATAAACAAAGAAAACACCAACGGAGTATCGACGTAACGTGTTGTTTGTGCTGTTTGGACTGCACGACAGTTCCAAGCGTTTAATTTACAACCGGTACAACTATTTCTAAAAATTATGCTTCAACTGCTTCACTGCCTTCAAACATTTTCTATACAAAGATATCTGACTTATGAACTCTATATTTAGTTTAAAAAATACGAAAAGCTCTAGAGGAAACCCGCACCGCCTCTGGCAAATGCATCATTACCTGCACTGTCCTTCCCCAGTTCAGATAGTCCTGAGATCTTTATTGTTTTGTGACTTCGTTGATTATTCATATGAAACAGTTTTCAAAATATTACACAGATTTTCGCTTAATTTTCGTTTAAAAGATTTGTATTCTTCAATTTTCTCCAGGTTCAGACGCCCATTTTGACAGATTAGTTGTTTACGTTAGAATGTTCTTATTCAAGAGTTTAATTTCTCTTTCAAGAATATACGATTTTAAGAGAGTTTTATGGCAGTGTTGTTAAGATAAACGAATCTTGCAGAAGAATGTCATAAGTTTTTATCAAAACTATTGTTAAGTTTTAAGGAGCGTCGATTTTAAGCAAAAATGAAGTATCCTTTAAAACCCCTTATAAGGTGAATTACACTTATTGATAATTTAGTTTTATGGGTGATTCTTCAAGTCTTCTTCAGTCATACTTCAGAAATGTTAGTCAAATAGGATAAAATTCACTTGAGGAAAAACATTATAAAACCTAACAGACTTTGAAATGCTCTGATAAAACTATTATAAGAAATGAATAAGACCAATTGATGATGTGTGATGATGATGAGTGATTCTGTTCAGATCTTTCTGATCAACACCCCATGAAGAAAAGTTCCACAATGCAGCAGCATATTTATTTACTTTTTGTAATCGAATTTTTAAGCTAATCCTTAAACCCTTTCCCATTGCAGATTTCCCGACCCCTGCTGACGCTGACCCTATGGCTGCTGGTGGACTACACCGCGCAGGCCCTACAGACCGCCGTCGGTAACGGCACGGTCACAATCACGTCGCCACATTCCTCCTCGACGTCGTCGTTTTCCCTGTCGGCGGAACTGCCGCCGGAGACGAAGCTACGCTTTCTTCGGCCAACCTTTACCCGCACGGAGCTGAAAGTGTCCCGCAGCCTCGATCCGGACAACGTTCAGAAGCTGAACGTTCGCTCGAACAACGGTCGAATGGTGGAAATCATCGTCAAAAAACGAGACGAAAAGAGTAACCCCCATTCGAGGGGCATTCCGCAGAACGATGGGTATCGGGTGACTAGTGACAATTCACCCGAATCGGTTGACCTGATCAGTGCTTTTCTCGATCACGTGAATCGCATCGAACGGCCAAGTCGACTGTACGAGGATGAAAGTTCAATCAAAAACGATCGGCGACCGGTGAGGATCGCTGTCAACAGTCGACCGGTTGATGAAACCGCATCGGCCAGCGTACCAGCCCCAGTAATGATCAGTTCGGACACAATCTACATGAAGGATAATGTTTTTGGTAGCAAAACGAAAAAGAAAACGGCACGAGCTATACAGGAGATTGGCGAGGATGGTATCCCGGTGGTGCACGGTATTCGAGTTCCGGATGACGAAGCCGACAAGCGTCAAGTATGGCGGAATGCTCGCGTAATCAATGGGGAATTGGTACCGTACGAGAAGGGTCATGTTCCGAAGAGGATGGAAGGAACCGGCGATGCCTACGGCCAGTTAATTTTCGCTCGTCCATCCAGCGGTGAAATGGGTCGCCACCGAAGCATCGGCCCCTTCACGACGGCCGATAACTTTCCGCGGAACGATAAACCCAAAAGTTTCGGTCCGTTCAGCGTCGAAGACAATTTGCGCTCGAGCGTGCGAATTAACGATGCGGAACCACCGCAGCCAATCATAGTGAGAGCACCGGTAAGCATTGGACCCTTCTCGCGTGCCGACAATGCCCGTGTATCGAACGCCAAACTGATCGAATACATCAAAAAGATCAACGATCAGGAAAGTCGAAAACAATACTACATGGCACGAACCCCAAACAAGGAGATCTATGCAGAGCCACAACCGAAAATCCAACGGCGAATGCTGCAGAATCCTGGCAATCCCGTGTACCCGGTGTCGAAACTATACGCCATTCCCGGTTCCAGCCAACTGCAGGGCGAATTGGAAGACTCTAGGAAACCGGTCCTACAGTACGCTCATCCAGAGTTGGGTGTGCAACCGGCTAAATCCGTCCCTCCGGAGCACAAACCAACACCGAAAGCCACGAAGAAAATTATTAACGTTGAATTCGCCAAACACAACGATCATTCCCCATTCGCAATCGAACCGGCCATGCTGGGAAAGGAATACTACGACAATCCACCGCCGGTCAAGTTCCCCACCAAACACCCGTACGATGAAATCTACCAACCGTCGAAAATGCCCGCAACCTATCCGTACACCTACGGATTCATCCGGCGCGTCAAACCCGAACGACCGCTGTGGATCAAGCTGACCGAGAAGGTGAAGGATAGTTTTCAAAACGGAATCCACACCGTGCATGAATTCACCAAACCAGTGCTGGACCCGCTCGTGGAAGCCGGCCACAAGATCTCCAAGAACCTGGGCTTTGCCCCCAAACCTAGCGAGGCTAAGGACAAAGCTGATCTGGTGGTGGCACCAGCTTCAAGTTCAATTGTTCTGCCGGCTCTAGGCGTGCTGGCCGGTGGTGCGGCGCTCAGTCTCGGTGCCGTTGCCATGGGACGTTTTTTCGATCTGGACATGCTGCGGCGGTCGGGCGAACAGCTCGTTATGGAACTGGACGAACTGCAGCACAAACGAGCCCTGGAAGGGACCGAAGCCAATCCGGACAAGTACTATCTGTTCGTACCGACGACGGCCATCACCCAGATGGAAGCGATAGAGGGTGACGGTCAATCGCGACGATCGAAACGATCGATTGACCGAAGCGATTTGGATGCAAACATATTTGAAAACGAAATCTACCGGAACGATAAATTCGACGATCAAGGGGACGTGATAGAAATCATTGACCTAAAAGCAACGAACCAGCGGAGTGATGATGATGATGATGACGAACTGCCGGTTGACAGCATGCAGCTGCTGGACAGTTCGGATCATCGCCGGTATAAGCGTGCCATCGGAGCAGCAGCAGCAGAGTTTGGTGGTGAAGGGGAAGGCCTGAGCCAGGCACTGCAAGATGTGGAACGCGATTTGCCCCGACCGTCGCGGGTGGCCTTCGAGCAGCAGCTCAAACAAACCGACTGGAAGAATCCTTCCTGTGCCAAACGGACGTTCTGCCTCGTCATGGTCCAGCAGGGCGCCGACGATGTGGTGCTGATGGAGAAAAAGATGTACACCATGCTGGAAATGTGAGTAAGAATAACTATAACCGTTATATAGCGAATTAACACTAGCGTGGGTAGGGATAAACAAAGGGGTGGGGCACCGGACCTTTGAGAAGAAAAATCAGCCGATTAGTTTAAAGATTGCGCACATTCGTGTGCAAGTGGATTTAAAATCAAAGTTGAAGTTGAACAAGAAATTCAAGTAGGAACTCGAAAATGAACTCTAATTTAGACTAACTTGGACTAGAAGTTTTACTTGAAACTGGCCATGAAATTAGACTTAAACTCGATTTTGCATTTGAAGTTTTTATTTGCAGTTTGCCTTGAATTAGACTTGGAATTGAATTTAAAGTTAAAGTTGAAATTTGTCTAAAAATTTTAATTGAAATTAAGATTAAAATTGGAATTGAATTAGACTTGATATTGGGCTCAAAATTGCACATTTAATTGCACTTGGGATTGGACTTGACATTGGACAGTAAATTAAACTTGAACTTAAATTAATTTGAATTTGAAATTTTACTTCCAACTGGACATGGACTTGAAATTAGATACGAAGTTTAACTTAGAATTAAAATTGACAGTTTTTGTCTTATTCTCTCACAAGTTTTACCTATTGTCTGTTCCACCTCTTCTTTTTCTTGTTCCGTTTTACTCTGTACCATTTTCTTGGTTTTGTTCTCATCTTCCATCCGTTTTCCCGTTTTTTTCTCATTTTCCTTTTTGTCTGTCACGTATTTGCTGTTTGACTAATTCATTTTCCTTGTTCCATTTTTTCCTTTTTTCAGTCCTGTTCTTCCACACGTTTTCACTTGTTTTTGTTATATTCTTTCCCATATTTTCTCTTTGCCTCTTTTTTGTTTCCATTTCTCTCTGTCTTCCGTTTTCGTCTTTTTCTCTTCCGTTTTAACTATTTCTTTTCTTATCAATTTTTCCTATTTTTAATTTTTTCTTTTTCTGTCCAATTTTCCCGTGTTTTGTATCTTATTTCGACTTTTATAACCCACTTAGACCACTTTTCCCATTTTTCTCGTTTCCTCTATTGATTATCTTTTGTCTGTCGCGTTATTCTTCTTTTGCCGTTTGGTTTCTCTTGTTTGCTGTTCCATATTCCCTATTTTGCGTGGTTTTCCCTCTTTTTCTCTGTCGGTTTTCCTTTTTTCTGCCCGTTGTTTTATTTTCCTTCGTTCTTAATCACTTCTTTTTCCTTCTCCTTCTCTTTTTTCGTCCTTTTTCCTACTTTTTTCTTCTTTCGTTTCTCTCCGCTCTCAGCCCCGTTACTTCTCTTTTCCTGTCTCGTTTTATGCTCGTATGATCCCGTCAGGTCCCGTTGCGGTCACGGGTTTCGTCTTCTTTTCGTCGCTTTATAGTTAATTTCTTCTCTATCCCGTTTTACGTTAGATCTACGTTTGTTTTTTTGTTCGTCATTTCCGTTCTTCCTCTTACTATGTCCTGATTTTGTTGCCTCTCTGTCATGTTCTGTTTTTCTGTTCCGTTTGATCCCTTTTATCTCCCGTTTTCATTTATTCTTCCCTTTTTATTTCCATTTATTTCCTCTTTTTCTGTCCAATAATTTCTCTTTATTTTCTCGTTTTCTTTAGTATTCTGCCTTTTTTTCTCTTCCGTTTTTCATCTTTTTCTGTCCAGTCTCCCCGTCGTTTGCCTGGTTTTCTCTCTGTTTCTCACGTTTTCCTTATTTCATTGTTTCGTTTACTGTTCCATTTATTCTTATTTTCAGTCCTATTTTTCACTTGTCTTTAGTTATTTTCTTTCCCGTTCAGTCTTCTCTCTTCGCTTTGTCCTTTTTTTTTATTTCCAGTTTTCATATTTTTCTAACTCTTTTTATCTCCTTTCCGTCTTCGTCATTTTTCGTCTTCGTCTGTTTTAGTGTCTTCTTTCTGACGCCCGGTGCCTCCGTCTTTTCTGTCGATTCTGTCGTTAGCTCCTTTTTCACCTTTCCTCTCCGGTTTTCGTTTGTTGTTTCTCGTCCGGTTTACCTTTTTCTTTTTCTCCATTTTACTTCCTTTTAGTTTTAGTCCCCTTTTTGCTTTTTTCTGTCTTGTTTATCCTCATTTTCTTCATTTATTTTAGGATTCTTCCTATTTTCTCTCATTTTTCTTTTCTTCGCTTCCGTTCCTTATGTTTTTCTGTCCAATTTTCAACGTTTCCCCTTTCTCTCGTCTCCTGTCCCAAGTTTGTTGTCTTATTGTTTCGTATTTCACTTGTTTTTTCTGTTATTTTCTTTCTCGTTTTAATTCCCTCTCTTCGCTTTGTCACTTTTTACGTTTCCAGTTTTCATATTTTTCTAATGCGTTTTAGCTCCTTTCCAACTCGTTTTCGTTTTCTTCTTTCTGATGCCCCGTTTCTCTGTCTTTTTATTTGTTTACCGTTATTTTCTCTTCCGTTTTACCTATTTCTTTAGTCCGTTTTGCCTATTTTTGTTTTCTTTTTTTGTGTCGTATTTTCCATCTTTGTGCCCGTGTTAAGCGGGTTATATTTGACCACTTTTTTTCGTTTATTTCCAGTCTTTTTTTCCTTATGCTTTTTATTTGTTTTTATTTTTAATTTTCTTTCTCGTTTACAGTTTTTTCTCTTCGTTGTTTTTTTCATTTGCAGTTTTCGTATTTTTCATTGTTAGCTGTATCACTTTTTATCTTCTATCCTTTTCATTTCACGGTTTTTAATATCCCGTTTTTCCGTCTGGCTTTTTATTCTGTGTTTGGTTCCTTTTTCCCCCTCTCCTCTCCGGTTTTCCTTTTCAAATTTCCGTTTTTCGTCTTTTTCTCTTCCGTTTTATTTTCTAATGTTGGTTTTCCTTTTTGTTCTGCCCCATTTTACCGTTTTATTGTCCCATGTTTCTCCTTTTGAAACTCGTTTGACCATTTTTTCCCGTTTTTCTTGTTTCCTTTATCTGTTTTCCTTCTTCGCGGAAAACCTTCTTTTTTCCTTCTCTTTTCTCGACCGTTTTTCAGGATCGTTTCTCTTCTTTTCTTGTCTCGATCTCGGTATCTGTCCCGTTTCGGGCCCGGTTTTCGTACTCTCTTCGGTTAATTTCGTCGATTTTTAATTTCGTTTCTATTCCGTTTTACGCTCGTTCTACGTTCGTTTTTTCGTTCGTCTGTTTCGTTGCTCCTCTTATTTTGCTTTCCTTCTTGTTGCGTTCTGTTTTTCTTTTCAGTTTTAACCCTTTTATCTTCCCTTTTCGTTTTGTTCACCGCAATTTATTTTCTTTCCAGTTCTCCCTCTTTTTCTGTCCTTCGTCCATTCTGCTGCTCCCGTACATTTTTCCTTTTTCTTTTCCTTCTTTTCTTTATTTTGTCTCATTTTTTTCTGTCCAATTTATCCTCATTTTCTTTTTCACTTCCTTTGTCTTCCTTTGTTTCCAAGGCTTCTCCCTTTTTCCTCCCGTTCTTCTTCTTTTGTCTTCCATTATTCACTTTTATTCTGTCCCCTCCTTTTGGTCTTTCTATTTTGGTCTGCCCAATGTTTGCTGCTCCAAAGTTTCTTTTCATGTTTACGTGTTTGTATTTTCGTGTTTGTCTTTTCGTTTTTTAGCTCCTTTAGTGGTTCGGCTGTTCCCTTTTTCTCATATTGATGCCAAGTTTATCCGTCTTTTCTGTCTCTTTATTCTGTTTCTGGCTCCTTTCCTCTCCTTTCCTCTCCTTTCCTCTCCTATATTCGTTTTCTGTCTGCCGCTCTTCCATTTTATCGTTTTCTTTGGTCCATTTTCCCTTTCCTCCTGTTTGACCACTTTTTCTCATTTCTCGTTAATTTTGCTATCTGTTCCGTCCAGTTTTCCTTATTTTCGCTTTCTTCTTCTATGTTTTCTGATATTTTCTCAACTTATTCTTCCTCTTTCTGTTCTTTTCTCTTCTTCATCTTTTCTTTCACCCTTTTTTTAATTTCTTCTGCTTCGTTGCTCGTTTTTCTTCTTTCGTTTGTTCTCTCGTTATTTGTTTTTCTTTGTACTTTGTTTCGTCAATTCTTCTTATTTTGAGTCATTTTTTTTCCTCACGCTTTTCCTTGGTTTTCGTTTTCTTTTCTTCCGTTTTACCCTTTTCATTAATCCGTTTTTACTATTTTTGTATTCTTTCTTTTCTGTCCCATATTTCTCATTATTAATCCCGTTTGGCCACTTTTTCTCGTTTTTCCAGTTTGCATAATCGTTCTCGTTTTCGGTTCGATTCCTCTCTATTCCTATTTGTCTCTTTCCATTTGTTTTCTCCTGTTTTCTTTATTCCGTATTCCTTTTCTTGTGTCGTTGTCGCTTTATTTCTTAGTCGCTTTTCCATTTTTTTCTGCTCTCTTCTTCTTTACCCGTCTCCATTTCGTGTTTCGTCCTTTTCCGCAATTTCCTCTGTTTCGTTTTAGTTTACGTTTTGTTTGCCATTTGCTTATCGTTATGCCTGTTTTCCGGACCTTTTCTCTTCTTTTCCTGTCTCATTTTTTGGAAAGTTCTGCCCCAGTTTTTGTCTCCATTTCGTTTCGCTTTGTCGCTTTTCAATTCCCGTTCGATTTTTTCGCACGCTTTTCACTTGCACTTGTTTTTTTTTTGTATTTTTTTCCCGTTCTCAGATGGTTTCTCTTATTTTCCGTTCAGTATTCCCTTTCTTATTTCGATTTACCTCTTGTTCTCTCTTCTTTTTCCTTATTCTACTCATTATTTCCTATTTCTCTGATCTTTTTCTCCTGATTTCCATTTTTTGCACAATTTCTTCGGTTTCTTTTTCGTCTTTCTTCTTTCGTTTTACCCCCGTTTACCCCGTAATCTCTTCCAAATTAATTCTTTGTCAGTCCCATTTCAATCCCGATTTTCACTTTCTTTTAAACTTTTCGCTTTTAAACTGTTTTACGATCATTTTTTTTATTAGTCTGTTCTTCCTCTTTTCTTTTCAACCTTTCAGTCATTTCTTTTCGCTTTTTTCATTTTACGTTTTCGGATTTTTTCTAACTCTTATTTCCTTTCCTTCTCGTCTGTTCTTTTTCCCCATTTTTCTTTCTTTTCTGTTTTTTTGCTCCTGTGCTTTTATCTTCGGTTTTCCTTTTTACCCTCTTCCGTTTTACCCTCCCATTTTCCGGTTTTTGTCCGATATTTCTCCTTTTATTTCCCGTTTGACTACTTTTTCCCGTTTTTCTCGTTTCTTCCGTTGCGTTAGCTTCTTTTTGCGTTTGATTTTCTCGTTTTATCTATATTTCTTTGTCGTTTTTTCTTCTTGTCCGCTCTTTTTCCATTCTCCATTTCATCCTTTTCCTCTGTTTGGCTTTCGTCTTTCTCCTTCCGCTTTTAGGTCCGTTTCTATTCTTTTCCTTTCTCGTTTTTCGTCATTTTTTCTCCCGTTCTGGTAACGATTTTCGTTTTTCGACTCGTTTCGTCGCTTTTTAATTCCTTTTCTGTGCCGTTTTATGTTCGATTTCTCATTCCGTTCTTTCTCTTACGTCCTGCTTTTCCTTCGTCTCTGTCGCGTTCTGTTTTTTATTTCAAGTCTTTCATTGCTGTCTATCTGTTTTATTTCCTTTTCTTTCCTGTTTTCCCTCTTTTACTGTTTTTGCTTCTCCATTTTGCTGCTTTCATTCATTTTTTTCCTTTTCTTTTGCTTCTTGTGTTTATTTTGTCTCATTTTCTCTATCTTTTATTTTTCGCTTTCTCCGCTTTTCTTGCTTTCTTGCTTTCGCTTCTTGTAATTTTTCGTTTTTCGTCTGCCGTTCTTTATCTTTTTCTGGTCTGTTCCCTCGTTTTTCCTCCTTTTCTCTATTTCTCCTTTCTGTCTGTCTGTTCAATGTTTGCTGCTCCATTGTTTCTTTTCCTGTTCAATTTGTTCTTATTTTCAGTGCGGTCTTCCCTCACGCTATTCACTTGTTTTTTGTTATTTGCTTTCCCGTTTTCAGATTTTTTTCGATTCGCTTTGTCCCTTTTTTCGTTTCTTCTCGTTCGTATTTATTTCGTTTTTAGCTCCTATCTTTCCCGTTTTTCGTCGTCGGCTGTACCGTTTTCCTCATATTGATGCCCCGTTTTCCGTCGCTGTCTTTTTATTTTTTGGCTCTCTTTTCTCCTTTCCTTTTCGTTTTTGTCTTTTGCTCTTCCGTTTTCTTTACTACCTCCTTATATATCCTGTTTGACCCCTGTTTCCCGTTGATCTCGCTTTTCTCGTTTCTTCTTTTTTTCTCACGTTCCGGCGTTTTCGCTTTTTTGTACCGTTTTTCGTTTACGTCTGTTCCATCCTTCCTCGTATTATATCCTGCTTTTCCTTCTTCTCTGTCGTGTTCTGTTTTTATTTTCTATTTAGGCCATTGCAAATCATATTTAAAGTTTTTGTCACACACCCCCCCCCCCCCCCCTTGGAAATTGGCTTGAAAAATCGGGGGGCAAAAAAATAATTTGTAGGATATGAGTCAAATTTCTTTTTATAAAATCAATTGTCTGTGGGCTCTACAGTCTAAAAAACTCAAAAAATGAGTCTCCGAGCTAAATTAACACTTCTAGCACGTAACAGAAATGAAAATTCGAACAATGGAATTTCCGAAAATCGTCCAAAAAAATTTTCCTTCGTTTTTGTCTTTTTTCGTATATTTTTGCATAGAAAATAATAACGCATTATAAGCAAGAATAGATTCGGTTTTCACGTTTAAACCTTAAATAAAAGTTCTTAAAATCCATGTTCTTTTTGCTCGATTAAAAAATTCACTTTGTTTTTTTTCGCCCTCCCCTTCAGTGGCCGAACACCGGAAGGACAAAAACTTTAAAAAATATTTGTAATGGCCTTATTCACTTTTATCTTCCGTTTTCATTTTTTCCTCCATTTTCCCATTTAGCCCCACTCTGATCCATTCTGCTATCTCTTTTACAATCGTTTCCTTCTTTTATTTTTTGTCCCATTTTTTCCCTTCCCTTTTCAGTTTATGTTATTTTCCTTTCTCGTTTTCATTGCTTGCTTTAGTAGTTTTTCGCTTTTTTCTCTCATTGTTCTTCTATTTTTTATTCATTTCTTTCTTTCGTCTATTCCGTTTTCCTCTTTTACCTCGTTTTGCCGTCTGTTGTCTTTATTCTGTTTCAGCTCCATTTTTCCACTTCCCTTTTCAGCTTCCGTTTTTTGTCTATTTTCCTTCCTCTTACCTTTTTCTTTTTTTTTTCTATCCCATTTTTCGTCCCATGTTTCTCCTTTTATATGCCGTCCATTTTCCCCTCTATTCTGTTCTACTTTCTCTTGCATTATTCCGTTCTATTCTTTTGGTTTCACTTGTTTTCGTTTTTAATTTTGTCGTCTTTAGTCCGTTTACTTTTTTCCGGTGTCCTTCTCCCTCTTCCATAATTTTCGCTGCTTCGTTTTTCGTTTCTTCTTTCTTCTCTTTTCGTGTCTCGTTTTCGATCTTGGTCGTTGGATTTGTCTTTTTCGGTTCGTTTCAACGCTTTTTAATACCTTTCGTTACGTTTTATTTTCGTTCTTACTCTTATTATGCTTTCCTTCTTCTCTGTCACATGCTGTCTTTTCGTTTCCCTTTTATTTATTTATTTTTATCCCGTATTTTCATTTCCTCCTTTTCTTTCCCGTTTCCTCCTTTTATGTTCTATTTTTGCTGCTGTTTATCTCTATTTCTTTCTTTATTTTCTTTCTTCTTTTCTCTCATTTTTCTTCTTTCTCTTCCATTCTTCAACTTTTTCTGTCCAGTCGGTTTTTCGCTTTTCTTATTTTCATGCCTGTTTTTCCTCAGGCTTTCTTGTTTTTTCTTCCCATATCATTCCCATCTTTTCATTCTCGTTTTCAATCTTTTCTCATTGCTTTGCCCTTTTTTCATTTGCAGTTTTCGTTTTCCAGTCCTCGTTTTTCATCTTCGTTTGTTTGGTTTTCCTCCCTTTTGCTGCCCCGTTTTTGCGTTTCTTCTGCCTTTTTATTTTGTATCTCTCTTTCGTTTTACCTTTTTTCTTATTTTTTTTCTTTTCTTTTGCTGTCCTGTTACCCGTTTTTAATCATCCCGTTAGACTTTTTTTCCGTTTTTGTCATTTTCTCTAACTGCTTTCAATTTTATCGCATTATTCTTCTCTTCCCATTTTGTTTCTCTTGTTTTCTGTTCCGTATTCCCTTTCTTGTCTCGTTTTCCTTCTTTTCGTCTATCGGTCTATTCTCTGCTCGCTGCCTTTTCTGTTATTTTTTTCTTCCGCACTTCTTCTTTCTCCCTTTTTCCCAATTCCTCAATTCTGCCCCGTTTTCAGGCCCGTTTCACCCCTCTTCCTGTCCGGTTTTTACCTTCTTTCGTTTCGTTTCCTCGCTTTTCAATTCCTTTGCGATTCCGTTGTACGCTCGTTTTTCTGTACCGTTCTTTTTCTTATGTCCTGTTTTTCTCTTCTATTCCTTCCGTTTTTCATTTTTTTCCTCCATTTCAAATGTAATAAATTGTTTTTCTATTTTATTTCTTTTTTCTTTTCCGATTTCCCTCTTTTTTGTTCTTATTTCTTCTTCTGCTCCCATATTTTGTCCTTTTCTTTTCTCTGTAGGGTTCCTCGACCTTTTCGCTTATTTTTTGTGGAGTCTCCTCGTTTCTTGCCACTTTTTGTCCTGTTCTATTTTTTGTCAGTCCCACGTTCTGTTTCTGGCTCCTTTTTTCTCCTTACCTTTCCAGTTTTCCGGTGCCGTTGTTCTTCTTTTCCTCTTGCGTTTTACCTTAGTCTGTTTTTCCTATGTCGTATTCGGTCCCATTTTTCCGTTACCGTTTTCTCTCGCGTTATCCATCTTTTCCAGTTTGGTTTCTCTTGTTTTCTGTGGTGGTTTGGTTCATGAGATGTGTATTTTTAGTCACGTAAATACTAAAAAACTCGAGTTTTTCAGCTATCACTCAGGAATGACAAAGTAACTTACACTTGGACTTAAAAATAGAAATGAATTGGTTTTAAATTGGACTTGAAAGTGAACCTAAAATTGGTTTTAATTTCAAATCGGACTTGAAACTAGACTTAATCATGAAATTAGAATCAAGTTTGAATTTGAAATTGAACTTTGATTTGGCTTGGAACTAAACCTGAAATTTAAAATTTAATTTATAACTGGAATTGAAACAGACGGACTTCTGGGTTACCGTTACTATTTTGTTTTACATTAAGTTTTACAGAGCGGGTTGGGCACCCCCCTCGATGTGCCTTTACCTGGGGACGCTAGTGACTAATGAATCAAAACAACACGCAATCGTTCGTACACTCATCTGTGTTGTGCGGCAAAGGACTTTTTGTTTTTGTTTGTTTCGTTCGGTTGCCATCGTAACTCACGCAAGGCGGCTGCGCCGGTCACCGCCAGCCACCATTACGCACCGGCGGACTCGGCTCGTTTAGTTATAAAACATTACAACTTTCTCATGAATGGTATTATTACTTCTTCGGTGTGCTGGCCACCGCAAAGTCCGTACCGGGAAAAAAGCACATGTTTTTGTACATACCTACCGGCCATGCCCATTTACAGCCCAAATCACTTTCGAAAATTCGCGAACTCATTCCACATTCCTGCACTTATTATCGGTCCCGAAAACGGCTTCGTGCTGTTGTTTTTTTTCGTGTCGCTTAACTTGTCGCAGTGCGACGTCATTTGCTTGCAGCTTCTTTTTTGTGGGTATGCAAGCGTTTCCTGCCGATTTTCGGCAAAATCTGTACAACTTTTGCTGCATTCAGCAACGAGCAGGATAGTTTTTAAATACCTGGCGGCGTGTTGAAGGATGATATATATTTGCGAGAAAAAAAATACCCAAAAATTACATCCAGTCCAGTCCGTTCGTAACAGGTGAAAGCCTCCCGCAGCAGCAGGTTGCCCTTTACGTTTGGCTTTTGTTTTCCCATTTTAACTGGGTTAGTCACTACTGGCCATTGAGTCAGTCGGACTTTTCGATGCTGCCGGTTTGACTTTTTCAGGATTTTATCTTCACGAAATTACACAAATAAAGTTAATGATTTGCGCTTCTCTTTATTTATGCGTGACGGTTCGGTTTGTCGTTGCCCTAGCGACTCATAAACAAGTTTGGTTCGTTTACAAAACAAATTATTCTGAAGGGAGGGGTCACCAGCGTTCCCAGACTTAAACAAAGGGATAGGGCAGCCAGCTTTTTATACAATTATACAATTTTATACAATTTCGTCGGGTAAAAACCCCTTAATCAATTGCCTTAATACAATTACAATTACAACTGATTCCTTTTCCGAATTTTTTTTTTAAATTATACTTTGAGCTTAACAACATCCACTCAAACCACAACTGTTAAATGTCGATTCATTAGCATAACATGACATTATAATAAAACTTTTAGGACCATGAATCAAATACAGCGAACAAACGTACCGCATTTTTTACAAGCGACATTTTATTCTACGTTTTAAGCGCGGTTCCGGTGAGTAAATGTGAGCACAGTTCTTGCGTCATTGACCACAGCACCAGCTTTAGAACTTTCTTGGCCCTCACCCACCCTTTCTTAAGTATAGGTAGGCATTTTGTTCGATTTTGACCTATAACGGTTTCTAACGGTTTTTGTCGGACAACCTCTTGATAACAATCGATCGAACAATCCAATCGGTGGTCTCTTTGAAGCTATAGAATTGCCCCGTTTTTATGATGAACAATTCACAAACAATAATTAGGCTTTTATGACACACTTATAACGGTTCTAGTAGCCAAGATTGTGCCATTAAAACTCGCCTTGTTGCTTTGAGCTATTAACGTACGTTCAACAATGAATGTTTTACGATCTATTTGCACGTATTTGCAAGTAAATCGGGTCCTTCAATGAAAAATACCTTGCAATAAAATGGTTTATTAAGTTAAGTCAAACAAATCAAGTAATTGAACGTATTGATACGATCTCGGGGTGCCTTTTGATCAGAACGACGTCGACTGTCAACAGCTGCAGCTTTGTGCATTGAACATTTGGCTTCATGTTTTAGTGATAAAAATAACCTTACGACAATATTTTTCCTCCACTTTTCAGTAGAAGTGAATGGAGTAATTGTGCTTTTGACCTAGTTGCACTGTTTGTTGTTTTGTAAGATTGTTTTGGTAGAGCTCATTCATGCAATGGCACTCCGCGATTTTGTCTCCAGAAAAGTATTCGTTTTCGGTAATATCAAATACGCATGAATTGCTCATTCTTTGCTGTTTTTAGTACAGAAGAAATGAACTTAGTAAGTATTGCCAAACCAACGATTCGAGCGAATCAATTGCATTCATGTTCGTGTTGTTCTCTACATCCATTCATTCTCGACAATAGTGAATGAAATCAAATGTGAATCATTCATTCATTCATTTTGAACTGGCGACAACGGCAAACGAAATTACAATAAACGTAAACAATGCCCCTTTAGCCAGGATTTGGTTGATTTTAAAAAGCAGACAATTTAAAAAACAAATCTTTGAGATCTCCAATATCAGTCAAGAGCAAGAAAATTGACTTGACTGACAGGTTAGTCGAGCAATCGTTCAGCACTGCAATTCATGAATTGTTTTGAAGGGTAGAATAGTGAGGAAGACAAACACTGTCAGCAATTCAGTAGTCATACCCATGGACTGACAGATAAGAGAATACTACCAGGGATAAAACTGTATGCGCTGAATGCATTTTATATACGCCCGCCTTTATGCAGGGCGTGACCGAAGCAAAAATTGAAATTGAAAAAAAAGGTTTTCACTTCAGTTTGCTTCCCGAGCAGCACAATGTTGGCACTTTTAGTTACATAAACTTATTTATGACTAGAATTAGTCATATTTTGGCTGCCGCAAATAATTTGTAACAATTGTGCTCTAACAATTGTTGTTGTGCTGAACCAGGAGCTGTGAGTTCGACTCTCACCTTCGCTAAGTCTATATTTTTGGCCTAATATCAAGAATTTTCAGTTTGCCTGAATCTACTTTTCTCACATTAAGCATTTATTCTTCCCTACCAGAAAATAAGATAAGCAGAAGCTACAACTCCAGGTTGCCGGTAGAATGCGTTTCCAATTACACCACCGCACAGTTTCTTTTAAGCTTCCTTCCAGTTTTTTTTTTGTTTATCACATATTTACTCAGCGAAAAGTGTTGTTGATTAAATTTAATTTTGATTTTCACTATGTTTCTTCTTCTTCAGCATAGAGCCGGGGTGACTCGTGCTGTTTTAAGCACTCGTCTCCATTCAACTCGGTCTTGGGCCAATCGTCGCCAATTTCCTAGTCATCTCAGAAGTCACAAATCGCTTGCGACCCGGTCGAGCCTTCGTGCACGTTGCCCCCCCCCACCCCCTCTGTTCCTGGTGCCGGTAGGGTTGTTGAAGAGGACTATTTTCGTCGCACTGTCGTCCGGCATCCTTACGACGTGTCCGGCCCACCGTAGCCTGCTAACTTTCGCTATATGTACGATGGGAGTCTCTCCAAGCAGTGCCTATAGCACTGTATCAAATATCGTCCGCAGCACTTTCCGCTCGAACACGGCAAGGGCGCGTATGTCCTCCGTAAGCAGTGTCAAGTCCATAAAGTCAAGTCAATGGCTTCAAGTCCATAAAGAACTACTGGTCTCCTCTACCATTTCTAGTTCGTTGCCGTCAACGGTTTCCGTCCGTGGGAGACGCGCGCTTGTTTCCTCCAAGCCTCTTCCTTTCATGTATTTGGTCTTCGACGCATTTATTTTTAGCCCAATTCTCCTAGACTCCGCTTTCAGTCTGGCGTAGATTACCTCCGCCGTCGCGCAAAGTACCTGGCTATGATATCGAAGTCATCTGCAAAGCCTAGAAGTTGGCTACTCTTGGTAAAAATCGTGCCTCTCGTTTCGATGCCCGCTCGTCGGATCACCCCCTCAAGAGCGATGTTGAACAGCATGCAGGATAAACCGTCACCTTGTCTCAACCCTCGCCATGTCTCGAAGGGACTCTAGATTGTCCCAGAGATGCGCACGAAACGCATCACTCGATCCAATGTAACTCTGATCAGTTGCGTCAGTTTGTCCGGAAAACCGTATTGGTGCATTATCTGCCATAGCTTGTCTCGATCGACCGTATCGTATGCTGCTTTGAAATCAATAAAGATGTGATGCGTGGGCACGTTGTACTCCCGACATTTCTGCAAGATCTGTCGGATAGTAAAAATTTGGTCCGTAGTTGCGCGAGGCCTAACATTTGCTTCGCATAATGTTTCGATTGTCTAAGGATCATTAAATTGTAAACAAAAGCTTTTGATAAATGTTAATATGTTGCTTGCTTTACATTTAATGTTGTAGATGCTGTCATGTCCCTTTTATTACTGCTCGTAATAAAATGTAAAATATGCTGCCTTAACTACTATGTCCTAGGACTGTCCGCAGCATTTACATTTAAAAACATGGAGTTCCAAAATATGCTTAATGACCCATGACTAAACTAGGTTCCCTCTTAGTTAACCTTAATTAATAATATCCGTCCATCATCCATCAAATCAGTCGGGCCGCACTGTGACCATCCATGTTTTATATCATTACCATCGTCACAAATTACCCCTTCTCTATCATCTCCCTTCATCTTTCATCTCTTATTCTGCATTACTTTTTCTTCATTACTCTCGACCCACTTTGAGATGATCCTCTATTTGTATCTCTCCATCTCTCTCTTCAACCCTCCTTTTCCACTACTTTCACTTATTCTTCCTTCTTCCTTCTTTATTCTTATTCTTATATACATACCTCTATTACCCTTTTTTATCTATCTCTCTTCATCAATCTCTCAATTAATCTCTAAAGAATCACCCTTTCAATCTCCCTTTCATCCTTCCATCCTTTTCACTTTTCCGTTTTCTCTTGCTTTCTTTTTTAACCCCTATTTATTTTCTTCTTGCACTTTCGCTCTCTTCATCTCTCCGCTTCTGTCCATTTATCTCTTCTGTCCTTTCAAACCATTTTCATTTTTCTCACTCACTATTCCTCTAGATTGTAATGTTTCTCTCTTTTTACATCCCCACTATCTTCCTTTTTCTTGCTATTTCGTTTGTCACTGGGAATCCTTGACACTGTACACACCAACCTAGCCAACCTAATATTAAGGGGGCATAGTACCTTTTAGAATTACCATATTTTTTGCCCTATTTCAAATATTTTTTTTTTACTCGATAACGGCGAAAGGCTAATCGGTTCGGGTTTTCTGCATTCTGAACATTGCGTTTTAAACTAGTATTTACAATTTTGTTTACATATGGGAACCTCTTCCCCCCTCCCCTACGGTACGGCTCTTTGAACATGATCACTCGAAAAAAAACATAAATTGTACTACCATGGATCGGCGCCCGGGAGCTTATCCTAGATGAAAAATTCCCAAACGGCATGAAAGTATATTAAATTATCTTAATTTAATACCTAGCAATTTAAACTATATTTTTCAACATAAGATGGCGTCTTTTCATCACATGGTCCATCGAGTGGAATCGCTGCCCCGCATTAAAGAAGCGAGACAGATTGAAATTGACTACATTTTTGAAGTTGCTAGCTCAAATGACTATAGTAGAAACGCCATTCAAGCCATTGTCAACAAGAAAAGTACGATCAAATATTGGAAACCTTTAACCACGCTCACTCCGATAACTGAAGATCTGAAAAGAGTAGCCGTGTAATACGATATGGTTTTAACGTACCACTTTCGTAAAAAATTTAAAAAATTTGGTTTAGATATTGTATACACCAGTAGGAACAACCAAATCAAAAATAGATTATGGTCTACTCAAGATAAAATTGAATTGTTAAAAGGAATTTGGGTATTCGTTTTGAGGAACACGCGGCTGAAGTTACCAAGGCTCACAAAGACGCAGGAAAACGGATACCTTTCCATTTTAAGTCCAAAGTAGCCGAACATATATTCGAGAATATCCATCCATTAACCCCTGAAAATATCCATCTTCTCCGCCCAACCGTGGAAGTTGGATGTTGCTGTGAGTCTGGAAATATATAAACAAGAATCTTCCTCGCTTCTTAACATGGCTATTCAAGTTTATTCCGAATCTATCACGACATAGGACGAATGATCTTTCCATAGAATCCGCCGATTCGTCTAGGTAAACTTTTTCAATTTTTAATTTCAATTGTGAAATGACTCTTTGGGTAGTTATTCCGAAATTCTTAAAAGTAACCTTTACTTGCTTTCATATATACCGATGCTTCTGCACTCAGATCGTCAAAGCACTGAAGAAGGCTGTATGTAACAGTCGAAATACGTATCTGAGAATGTTTACGTGAGTGGATGGTTAGTTTAACTATGTTATAGTTGTAGTGTAATTATAGTGTAGTGAAATTTTGTAATTATCCTTAATGTGAACATTGTGTAGTTTAATTTTAGTAGCAGAATAAAACGGAAAACTTTCCTAGCTTAACTCGTATTCGAGATTCTGCTAAGACGCTCACCGTAATAACTTTCAATTAGTTAAAAAAAATCAATTTTTTAGAATTGAAAAAGTACTCTACCCCCTTAACCAAATTGGTATTCTTTTTCACCTTGCTATTAACGCTTGGTAGGCGTTTTTATAGTAAAAGGACTTTAAAGAGAAAGAAAACAAGAGGAGCAAAATAAATAATTTTCAGAGAGACGATTTGGAGAAACCGTCCGTTGGAGGCACGCGTTTGTTTCCTTCGAGCTTCTTCCTTTCATGTATTTGGTCTTCGACGCATTTATGTTTAGCCCAGTCCTCTTAGTCTAAGGACTGGCTTTCAGTATGGCATAGATTGCCTCCGCCGTCGCAAAACTCCTGGGTATGATATCAAAGCCATCTGCAAAGCCTAGGAGTTGCCTACTCTTCGTGAAAATCGTGCCTCTCATTTTAATGTCAGCTCGTCGAATCACCCCCTCAAGAGCGATGTTGAACAGCAGGTAGGATTAGGCGTCACTTTGTCCCTTCCCGCGTCTCGAAGGGATACGAGACATATCATTCAATCCAATGTAGCTCTGGTCAGTCGCGTCAGCTTATACGGAAAACCGTGTTCGTGCATTGGTTGCCATTGCTGGTCGATCGACTCTATCGTATGCAGCTTCAAAATCAATAAAGTTGAAATGCGTGGACACGTTGTACTCCCGACATTTCTGCAAGATCTGTCGGATAGTAAAAATTTGGTCCGTAGTTGCGCGAGCCCCCATGAAACCCGCCTGATAATTCCCTACGAAACCTTGTGCTATTGGTGACAGCCGGCGTAACAAGATCTGGGAGAGTCCTTGTAATCTGCGTTTACCAGGGTTATCCCGCAATAGTTGTAGAAATCGATCTGATCACCCATTTTGTAGATGGGACAAACCACTCCTTCAATCCATTTCTCCGGTAGATTCTCCTCCTTTCAAATCTCGGAAATAACCCGGTGTAGAGCCGTTACTAGCGTTTCTCGGCTATGATAATCTTAGATAATTTTTCCAAGCAATTTTTTTCTCTCCGCCGGTTGTTGGCATTCCCCATCAAACCAATCATTTTTTATACTCTGGGGTGCTTCACGAAATACCGCAGTAGCGGCCTCGCTGATAGCCGAACGTATTCTGCCCCAATCGTCTTCGGGGTTTTTGGGGCACCTAATTGCTGGCAGTGCCTCATCCAGTACTCGTGGGTAGTTCTTAGCGGGTTGCGATTTGCTGTGTTTGGTTAGTTCCTTGCCCAACTTCGGTTCAGCTACCCTAACGTTGGATCTATATTTCTCCCTAGTTCGGTGTATTGCTTTTGAATCTAAATTTCCATAGTTTTGGAACTTTTTAGCGATACTTTTTCTTTACAGGTTTGCACAGCGATTCGCCGTTCTGCTCTCGGAATAGGATTACGGAACGATTTTGTCCCTCCTACAACCAAGCACAACACTATTCCATTCGAAAAAGATTTCAAAAATTATTAACTTTCAGCAAACTATACTTTATTCACCATTAGTAGTAATCTAGCTGATTCATGATGGTGATTTTATTCTCATCTTCTAGTCCATATTGCCTGACTACTACCACTAGATCTACACTTACTCCACCCTCTTGTTTAATTCCATCTTCTCTCTATCTCTTTCTTAACAGCGGCACTCATTTGACGTACCGCAGCGCTTATGTTACCAAAGATGCTTCTGCGATATTGCAACACTCCCGCCCGTAACATCCGATACCTCCAGAAATCCGGATTTACTGAATCTCCAACACCGCTTAGTTCTTCACCCCACGTGTTTGAACCTCACGGTCTGCGGTTCTTACGTCCACTTGTCGTACTCTTCCATCTGATCCCTTGATCACAGCGTCCACGATGCCTCGCTTCCAGCTCTACCGATTTTACCATGCGTTCCCAAATGCCGCCCATATGCGGCGTTCCAGGAGGATTGGAGTACCAGGCGGTCGAGGGATTGGCCATACTTTCAGCACACTGTTGATTGATGCTCACCATCCCAATCATTTCGTTGTTTGCTCCCTGGAAGGCCCTTATTCATTCATTAGTTTGCGTGACCGAGCTCCTTATGGTAGTGTCAAATCAACTGCTGTGTAATCTCGTGCGATCGCGATAGGATGATTGGATAGGGAAGCCCTTCGGAATTCGCTAGCCTCCCGTCCATACGCAACAGGTCATCGTCATCGTCTATTACTGGTAAACTCTTGTATATGCGGCTATACTTCTTGACCTTCTCTAACGCCTGCCCAGGTTGGAGTAGTTGATTGTTCCATGATAATGCTCATTTCATCCGGAAAACTGTCCCACTGCACGTGATGCCACAAGATCTTTTCTGCTCGCTTGGGTTCTTCTTGCTCGAGTGGAGTTTGCACAGTTCCAGTTGATGAACCCGTCGCATCTTTCCAACCAACAGAACAGCCAACAGTCGTTCTGCCTTCATATGGAAGAATCTAAACGGCAAACTGACTGGAAGCATAAGATGACGTATTTTTGACGTAGGGCTACGTCTTTGTTTACTATACTGGCACTGGGTAGCACTTTGTGAAAACGAAAATAGAAGTGTAACGATTGAATGAAAGATTTCAAATGCTAATAACTACTAAACTACTGAATGAAACTGAACAATTTATATGTCGTTGGATAGATAAAATGACCAGCAATTTTATAATGGGGTAAGAGAGCAATTTTAAGGAGCGCTTAAGAGGGGGGGGCTCCTATACAAATGAAATACAAATTTCCTCATTACTCTAGTACTAATCAAGTAAATGGAACCAAATTTGGCGTGTGAGGACTTTAGAAGGCAAGAAATTTTTATGATGAATTGAGACCTTATTTAGGAGGGGGGGGCTCCCGAACAAATAACATACAAATTTCCTCATAACTATTGAACTAATCAAGCAAAAGGAACCAAAATTGGCATGTGAGAGTTTTTGAAGGTAAGATATTTTTCTATGGTGTACTGAGACCCCTTCTTCTTCTATGAGGGGGGGGGGGGGCTCCCATACAAATGAAATACTAATTTCTTCATAACTCGAGAACTAATCAAGCAAATGGAACTGAATTTGGCATGTGGGGATTCTTGGAGGCATGAATTTATTTTGAATTTATTTATTTTATGAAACCCCTCAACCCTGTGGTAGGAGGATAAGGACTCTCATGCAAATAAAACAGAAATTCGCCATTCATTACCATTTCAACCTTTATGATGCACACAAGTGATCTTTTAAAGAAATCTCTATGTCTTAATGATTGGTGGCGTAGTACCTATGAACCACCGTCCACGTATTTCAAAGCCACCATTGCATTCAATGAAGAATTGAATCTTAATTTTGCGCTCTTCTCTTTTAAACTTTCACTTAAACAATGGCACTCTCAGATTCTTATAAACATACATATACCAGAAATGCAGTTTACATTAGTCTTTGATCTGATGATCTGATATAGTCCTACGTCAACCTTTCGTACAACCCTTAGGGCTGTATACCTCGTAGTTTTTCGTTTCTCTTTTTGTCTTCAAATCGCCTGCAAGCAAAAAATCCGGTGGACTACGTCTTACGGCAAGTTTTGAGATAGGGTGCCATTCCAAAAAATCGAAAAATGATAGGTTTTGAGCGCTAATAGCTCAGCGGTTTTCCGATCGATTTACAATATTCTTACACCAACCGATCGGAAAATATTCTAAGAATTGACCCAAATGAAGAAAAGTCTCTTGATGTTGAACTATTGAAAAATTGAAAACAATGAATCTATGTTTTACCAGAATTCTCGCTTCGTGATTGGTTGATGGAAATGAGGTCATCAAAGTAGAAACACGGTTTCACGTTTCGGCTTATATTTCAGTCAATTTTCAATAGCTTTCCAAGATATTTACACCAATTGATCGGAAAATCGATTTGGAAAATATTGACAATTCAGGAACCACCGAGAAAGTTGATGGAAAGTTCCATTTCATTCTACTATAACAAAGTTACAAGAGAATTAAATGGAATCATACCCTTTCTCGTTGATTGGGCTTGAAAATTTCTTATTGAGATGTACCACCAACGGCAATACGAACGGTGACGCAGTCGTGCACGCTTGCAGTCCCTGGTCGGTCGTATCTATCGGTTGCTGAGAAAAGGAAAGTATGTTGAGCGTGTGTTAGAGTTGGAGCACTCGTTTCGCTGCCGTGATGGAATATCTGGCTGCTGAAGTTCTGGAATTGGTAGAAAATATGCTGCACGCGACAACGAAACGATCAGAATCATCGTCACTTGCAGCTGGCCATCCGCAACGACGAAGAGTTGAACAAATTGCTGTCCGGTGTCACCACTGCTCAGAGAAGTATCTTTCCGAACATCCAAACCCATGCTGCCCAAGAAGATGGAAAAGAAGGCTTAAATTTCCAACATATCACGTCGACAAAATGTTCTTTTAAGGACGAAACATAATGTTCATGAAGATTTGAGGAATTTTCGCTCACTGATTTTCATTCTATTTAATTAGATTGATTCGACTTGTCCGCTTCTTAAAAAATAATTTTAACTGGTCACCTCTCGCGCTTCTGTTCGCTTGTTGCTGCTGGTTAAGTTGGTCATCTCAGAAGGTACCAAAGCAGCCGACAAATATACCAGCTCCAAGTAAATGTATTCGGTCAAGCGTCAAAATGCATAAAACCATGAGTTTATAGTTTTAGTAACATCTTTTGCATCTTCATATAAGAATTTGTTCGTTCTTCAAAGAACGGTTTTCGGTAATTGATGAAACCTAGTAAACTGGGAACTTAGGGCTTTTCACTCGGTTTTCTTTAGCAACACAAATTTATCCATCACCAGTGCTACAGTAATAATACGTTGCGTAATTTTTCTTTGGCAGCAAAAGGTGAACGGCTCACTGGTAGCTTTGCTCTTTTGTTCGGACTGAAAAATTGAAATCCTCCATTTTATTTAACGTAGATGATAGAATGAAGGACCATGAAAAATAGGTGGGACCGATTCTTGTCGCTTGCTCTGGTACATAACACGAGGTAAGCCGGCGAACAGCATTATTCAAACGATAGCTGAGCCAACTGCCAACATCTTATTGGTATCTTATTAAGCCGAAAACAGTTAATAAAACAGTTTGCTTTGCTTTTCCCGTTTAAATCGTATGGGAGCATTTGCTCTAACTCTTTTATTCATACGGCCTACTGTCTGGACGCGACAAAGGAAGAAGCACCAACGGCAAACGAAAGTCACGCTCGACTCGTGCACGTCTGCAGTTCCCGGTCGGTCGTGTTCATCGGCTGCTGAGAAAAGGAAAGTATACTGAGCGTGTGTTGGAGCTGGAACACTCGTTTAGCTGCCGTGATGAAATATCTGGCTGCTGAAGTTCTAGAATTGGCAGGAAATATGCTGCTCGCGACAACAAAAACGACCAGAATCATCCCACGTTACATGCAGCTGGCCACTTGGAGTGCTATTTTATCGTGACTCAGAACCATACAAGAACGGTTTCGTTGATCGCATAGCTACTGAGGCTTTCCGGTTGGTCCGTTGCAACAAGCCGTGCCTGGTTAGCGGTTATCGGTACTCCAATTTATCGAACAGAGAATTATGTTACGTGCGTTAGTGCAAGTTTATTGCAAGCTGGAGTTATGATAATCAAACAATCGGTTCTTTTAAGGGACACACAACGATTGAAGAGTTTATTATATTTTCTTACCCAGTTAATACCATAATAACACAGGCAACGAGGGAAAAGTTGAATTTTTCGCCATTGCGGACGACCTACAAATGACAGAAATAAGTTTTCTGGTCACGGGCGACATTTTCTGCGACTTCCAAAACGTCTGCAGCTTGTTAATGCTTTATTATTAGTGTTCTTTTGTAAGCCGCAGAAAAGTTGCGCAAAATTTTCAACTTTTTGAAAACTCGCGCGTACCGTCTACTCTTTAGCGGATTTCTATACTCTCAGGACATCAACTTGGTTTAGCTTTGATCGAAACGAATAATCTCTCATGAATTGTCAACGTGTTTGGACGTGTTTCTCAAACTCTCCCTAAAAAAATCATATTTTCTCACTGTCTCTGGGCGTCGGTACGGACTTATCGCATTCTTTTTCGCATATGTCCACTTTTTAAGTGCCCTTTTGGTGACGGTTTTGTTTATGCGGCTCAAAATGCGGCTCAAAATGCGGCTCGAGGGTGCGAATCAAGCCGTTCCCTCTTGGGGGAACTATGGGAATGATCGGGGGATACCGGATTGGATGGACCCCAACAGAGAAAGTGGTGGACTGGTAGTGTTGTTGATGGTACCCAGGAATGCAAAATTCTCAGACACCGCCTTCGTCATTGGTCATGAAGCATAAATGCTGCTGGCTGCATGGACGATTCCTACTCGGTGGACAATGGTACGAAATATGTCATCAAGGTACGAAATGAGGAGAAAATTAGAAATCCGTCCGTATTTTCCATCGCCAAAGATTTACTACCAATGCTTGAAATACATATGGCCATATCAAGGCCGCTGCTGTCGCTGTCGACGGGCGCTGCTGGACGCTGTCGGAATTGGGCCAACCCGCATCAACTCGGAGCAACTACGGGCAATGCAAAGGGCCGCCCCCAACGGGGACATCGAAGTGCAAGAAGCCTAAAGCGGAAAAGGAGATAATCCGGATCAAGGTAAACAGCCCCAGTATGAACTTTGTGGAAGCAAGGAAAGAATACGGAAACAAATCCTATCCAGCTGTTGCGAGCGTGCAAGATCATCTGAAGGAGGATGAAAAAGACCGAATTGAAATTGGAAAAATTGAAAGGACTGGAAATGAAACTGACGAACGGAAGAAGACGAAAGTAAGGTGGTACAAAAAAGTCGGCCGGTTCAAGATCAGGACCATCCTCTCCCCCTCACAAGAAGATTGGAAATACGGGATTAAACTTAAGCCGGGAAGGATGCTTCAATGAAATGCTCCGGTAGTACGATGGAAGACAATCACGACCCTGACATAATCCTGAGAAGAAACCGTTGGAGGAATCGTGCGTGGTAGGTTCCATCAACGCAATTAATCATGGACCAACACCAACGAAATATCAATGGCTCTGATCTCGCTATGACTGAATCGGAAATCTACAATTGTGACATTCCTCTGAGTGAATTGCTTTGGTCGATTGATCTGGGTAATGGAAATTCCGTTGGGCCAGATCTGTTAGGATGCCCCATGCTGAAACACATGCCATTCAAGACGAAAACCGTTTTTCTGATGTTGATTAACTGTATATGGGAGACTGGTTGCATCCCTGAGGAATGGAAGGAAGGAATTGTGTTCCCGCTACCGAAACCAGGAAAAGAAACCCCAAGGTGGTTGGTAACCAATCAGTCAGTAATGAGAAGTTTTCATTGAGTATTGAGTAATGATAGGTAAATACTAGGAAGTGAGTGTTGAGATGTGACTGATGAAAAATGAGTGATCAGAAGTAAGTCATAAAAACTGAACGCTGAAAAGTGAGTACACTCAAGTGTACACGGTTTGTTTTTTTCGATTACTCAAGAACAGTGCTACTAAGGCACTATTTACGAGTTATTACGACTGAACTGAGTTGCCTATGTGTCATCAAAACTATTATTTATAAGTCCGCCATACCTTCAATCAGCCCGCGGGCCGAAGGAATTATTACGAAGGGCCGCAATTAGACCATCACCAGAGCAGTCATCTTCACGGATTCAGCAAGTTCCGTCTCAGCAATTTAAGGGAATATCACCAATCATTCTTAGATCAGAGCGGCTCAAATAGAAATTGAGCGAAACGATGCTGTATTGTGATGGATACCAGGTCGTACCAGAATCCCAGGAAACAGTGAAACTGATGCGATGGCAAACAAAGCAAGACCAAGAGAAACACTTATGTAGAAAACTCATGGAAAAAATAAAATTGATGGAAAACACGCATTTTCTCCGAAAGAATACGATTTTTATGTTTGTTTTCCCTAGTAGAACAGTTGTTATAAAGTAGCTGACGTGACTGATATATGACTAATACAAGTCATAAATAAGTTATTTCAACTAAATGTGGAAGAAGCGTGTTTCTTGGGTTGAATATCATTTTAGAGATGTAACTGTGGTTACAAGGCTATGAACTCATTCTCCACACCTCCAAATATTTTTAATTACAGCAATCGTTTGACAGCAGAACAGCACCATGGAAGCTTTTTTGGGGCGTTTAGGCTTGTCTAGCAGTACAAAATGAATATATCCACTATGCAAAAATCGTTTTTCAATCAATAAGCAATTAAAGTTAAAACTGACTAATAATTGTGTGTAGCCCATAATTGTGAAACGACTGTAAAACAGCTCACCTACCAAAATATTGTAAAGTGCAGTTAACTTTTGACATCTGTGTTCCGGACATGAAAACTCATAATTTTATGATAGCCATGAACAACTGACAATAGACGTGATCGTTTAGGAAGTTTATATTATTATTTTCTTGTTATTTTTACGCTATATTGGCTGTACATGAGGCAATAAAAGAGTTTTCATGTTCAACTTTTTATAGCGAAAAACCAGTCAAACCATGCGGTCCTGTCTATAACACAACCTTTCTGACTTTTTATTCCTATAAGACACTCATTATATCTAAGGTTACACCCTTTGTACTTTAAAATATAACTTCCGGCTATGACACAAAGAAACTTGTTCGCTTTATATTCTTGTTTAACGGATTTGACCTGTACCAAAATATGCAACAATATTTACCAAATAAACAAACGAGCACCGCGAACGGTTTTTTTAAAGCATTTTTTTTACTACCTTACCGTTGAACAAAGCGAATAGCACCAACAAAGACTTAACTTTCGAAAGCATTACAATAATGAATGCTATAACACTTGTGTACTGCTGTCATACCAGCATTTTTCATTGAAATTTTAATCAAATCGCGATCACAAAAACAGTGCAAAACATAATAACGAACCAAACCAGATAAAAGCCTGACGTGCACCCGCGGGCAACGGTTACTGCGATTGTGTAAAATTTAGTGCAGCTGCGGGTCTACGTCCTCTATTCAGCATTTAGTGCAAAACGTCAACCGTATGTTATCAATTCACAATAGTCATCAAAGGTGACACTTTAATTGTGAAACACATAATTGTGGTGTACAAAACAAAGAAAATGCAACCACACAATTGCGATTATTCACTGTTGTCGTTTAGTTTATTGACATGCAAGGCTTGTAAATTCCATAAAACTGTGCTCTAACGAAGAAATGAAATTTTTTTCTTAATTTCTCCCCCCTGCTTTCCAGGATGCATCCGACGCTGGGGGCAACGCTGACCAATCACCTGTCGGAAGTAACCGATGCCATTCGGCAGCATGACTGCGGACGATTCGTGTGCCTGCAGCATCCAAGAGCGTAACATCCGAGAGCCACCAAGCGGCAGCAGCAGCAGCAGCAATAGAAGTAGCCCATCGAACGAAAAGAGCAGACGGTTTCACATCCACCCCGCCCACAAAAAAGGCCAACAATAGAAGCAACTGGGAAATCGTTTGGTTTTATAGTATAAGTTAAGCAATTCTTTCTGTAAAAACTAAAAAAAAGCAAACAGAGATTGTGTTGTTGTTACCTACTTGTAGTGTCGATTTCAAAACCCAACACGGAAACAATAGAAAAGCGCAAGGATAGGAAATCCGGACCAGACTGTATCGCACACGCAAACACACAAACACACTTGTATTTAAATGCCAAAGCAAGATGATTAGGACAGCGGGAAAGGGAAGCAAAATTTCCGTTTAGTTTAAAGTTTAAACATTCGATGCAGTTAATGATAAAACGTTGTAGTGCCTTTAGATGGTTAAATCCGACACGAGAACACACCCAATGATGGCACGAATCCTATCACGAACCGGAACGGAAACTTAGGATAAGCCCATACTAAGCTAGAGAAGAAAAAAAGTTGTGTCAGTTCAGTAACTTTTCCATGCCCTACGCGTGGAATGAAAAAAAAAAAACGAAAACGAGAAAGTGACAAAATGACAAATCTCGCATATTTATTACTCGATTTTACCTAAATTATGTAAACGATTATTTAATTCCGATAACTTATTAGTCGGCTTGGGGTTGATCTTTTCGAACCGAACAATACGCAAACACCGAACTGAAACCGAACTACCCATTGCATTGGGGATTGGACATTTTGTCACATTTTGTCGGACACTGACCATTATTGTGACGGAACCACGAATCCACCACCACCCGACGACACCCGACGACGACTGATGAGGAGAAGAGAGCAAGTTCGAACACTATTCATTTATATCGTAGATTACGTCACTGAATGGTAAATTAATTAAACAATAGAGATAGAGTTTTGCTATAGTCTTGTTTAAAGAAAGAAAAAAATATGAATCGAATGAAATACAATTGTGATGAGAGAATGGAGATGATGTCGAAAATAAAGCAATAGTAATTATAGTAACGTTTAAAACCGAATATTGTTTTAATTCTGGTAAAGTTGTTGGATGTGAATGACGTGACGATTTTCCACGTTTTTTGAGTTATCTAAGCTTGAATTTTAGCTATCAAAGTCTGTTGCGTAAAAGGGTTACGACAAGACATTTCCAATTTAAAACTGATTCCTGATGAAGCCTAAAATCGGAATCAAAAAACGCACTGCAAAAACCTTGTGAAGTAAAACTGAGTGTGGCCACCCTGGTTATTCATTACGACTTTAGATGTACGTGTGTGTGCGTACGATTGGTTAGGCTGGAGGGACGGAAACTAGATGTGAAACTATCTAATATAGGGTGTCGTGATAGTTTAATTGTCAAAACACTCGTGCGCCAACCGAGAGAGTGTGTTAGAATCCCACTTACCAATTGAACTACGCAATAAATTTTTGGTCTCATATCGAAGTTGCGCAGTTTCATCCAGTCTACATTTCTTCTTACCAAATGCTCATCCACTTTAATATAAAAAAAACTTTAGATGACCCATAAGGTATATCCATCGACAGCATCTTGAAATGATAGGGCACTCCAGCTTTGTTGCTACGCAAAGTATTCTAATTTTTTAAATATTTCTGTCGACTCGTTCATGTTTCTTAAATGACCTGCGGTCTAGTTAGCTCTTATCTTGTATGTACTAATTTTGCTGCTCTTTTTCTGTTAATTTTGTCTTTATTAAATACTTTGACTCAAGTTTCTATTTTGGTTTTGCGTTATATGCCTGACCGCCTTTCAAGGTCAAGACTAAACACATGAGGTTGGTCTATTTGCGTTAAAGTTTTCTCAAAATGTCTCTAACCCAACGCCGATAATAATCAACGTCAATCGTCGCTTTGTCCTTTGCGGGTCTCGATGATTTATAGTAGATCTTACCACTCACTACTTACTAGTGACTAATCACCAGCCACTATTCACAACTCAGTATCCGCTTCTCATTATACATTACTCAATACTCACTACTAGTTTATCATTATTATTACTCACTTATTATCAGTCACTTCTCATTGCTCATTTCTCATAAGGCCATTACAAATATTTTATAAATATTGTTATAAAGTGTCCTTCCGGCGTTGGGCCACTGAAGAGGGGGGCGAAAAAAAACAAAAAGATTTTTTTAATCGAGAAAAAAAAATATTGGTTTGAGGCATTTTTACTTAAAGTTTAAACGTGAAAACCAAGTCTATTCTTGCTTTTAATATATAGGGTATTGTCGTTATCATCGGGCCACTGTTATGGTCGGGCCATCATGATTTTATAGTTTTAGTAACTCATGATATCTATGATACAATCATTGTAAAACTTCTTACTGTGATAGCTAACTTTTCACAATATTGTGAGGTTCAATCGTGTATTCAAAACACCCGTACTGAATCTAAATATTACAAAAAAAGTTTTCCGGGCGCAATGAATTTTTCTTCAAGAAATGGTTCATGAAATGCAATTAACGAGATAAATTTTGAAAATGTACGAAGTGTTTTGTGCTGCACACGAAGACTATAGAAAAATCCCCTCCACTAAGGTGTTTGGGAAGGCTAAGGTGAAATACTAGAAAAGCGCTATTTGTAAAGGTCGGGTCACTTGAATAGTCATGGTTGGGCCACCATAATTTTAAGCGCAGAAGCGCAATAATCGCTAGAGAATGTCAGTCACGTAAAATGTGATGAAACAAAGCAAAATTAATACGATAAAAACCTAGATTTTTGTTACTTTTTTTCATTGCAGTTGTACACTTCGGAAAAGACGATTGTAGCAATACTGATTTTACAAGATCGCCAAAATTTCGCAAAAATGCAATTAAAATAGGGTATTTGTACCTATATGAGTCATTGTTCACGGAATTCATTCTTTTCATGTCTCTATATAGAATTTCAATACGTATGTCTTAGATTTTCTGCGGTGGCCCAACCGGCACAACATGGCCGGACTATGACAACATTTTTTGTCTTCACGTAAATGCCTATAACTTTTTTATTTTTCAAGCAATCAGTTCAAAACTTTCCAAAAATATACCTTATTCTTAGACCTTTGCAACGATGTATTTAGATTTCCAAAATACCTTTTGAAACGAAAGTTATGGGCGAATTCCAAAACGTGGCCCAACCACGACGACACTCCCCTACGTTATTACATTCCATGCGAAAATCTACGAAAAAAGACAAAAACGAAAGAAAAATTTTTCGGCCGATTTTCGGAATTTCCGTTGTTCGAATTTTCATTTCTGTTTCGTGCTAGAGGCATTAACTCAACTCGTACACTCATTTTTCGAGTTTTTCAGGCTGATTTCTTATCACTCCTTTCTTATCGCTCACTTCTCATCACTGATTTCTCATTACTCTATACTCACCACTCACTTTTCAATACTCATTTCTCATAACCATTTTCTCATTTTCCACTTCTTTTCTCTCACTTCTTATTACCCACTTTTCATCACTCACTGCTTATTACTGACTTCGCATTGCTCAACTCTCATCACTCACTTCTCAGTTTTCACTTATCATCACGCATTTCTCATTATTCGGTTCATCACTCAATTTTCTTTACTCACTTATGATCACTCACATCTCATCACTCACTTCTTAGTATACATCACTCACTTATCACTCTTATCTCTCTTATCACTCACTTATCATTACTCAGTTCACATCACCCGCTTCTCATCACTGACCTCTCATTACTCACTTCTTAATATTCGCTTCTCATCACTCATTTATCAACCTTCACTTTTAATCACTCACTTCTCATTACTCGCTTCTTTTTACTCACTTCACCATTTTTCATCCTTTTCTGATTACGCTCTTCTTTCCACTCACTTCTCATTCCTCATTTCTCATCACTCACTTCTTTTTACTGACATCTCATAACATTTCTCGTAAATCACTTCTCCATATTCGCTTCTCATCATTCACAACTCTCCATTCTGTTCTCATTTTACTTCCTATTACGCTTTTTTTCTAGCTTTTGTGCTAACGTTCTTGTCTATCAACGAAAAGATGGCCACAATGCGGTGAAACGTTGGTTTATCGTGGGTATTGTAGCTGCAGCTTCCATATGACGTGTTCTGGTATGTCACGTGCCCTGATCGGTTACTTCACGTAACCCTGAAGCAGCCCTTTTCGGATGTGTGACAAATGCGCGGAACTGTTTGTTATAAAGTGAATAATAAGTTGTTTTACAGTCGTGCGTGTCCTCACCGTATGTCCCTTCCGTATAAAACTACCGGGACTGGCCCATAATACTGGGGTGACTGTAACTTTTTTTCAAATGAAACAACGAAACCGTACAGGCACTTGCTACTTACTAATTCAAATTCAGTCTAAATCTAATCCAAATCGACTCCCTTACAAATTCAATCCAAATACAGTACAACCTAAATCCCATTCGAATCCAAATTCAAACAAATGCGATCCAATCCAAATCTAAAGAATCTCAATCCAAATACAAACCAATCTAGATTAATCCAATCGAAATCCCATTCAAATCCAATCGAAATACACATCAACTCTAAACCAATCTGAATCCTCTCGAAATTCAATCCAAGTTCAATCCAAATCCAATCTAGGAACTGTCTAAATCCAATTCAATCTAAACCCCATCCAGATCCAATTAAGTCCAACCTTAATCTCAATCCAATCCAATTAAAGTCCAGTCCAGTTTCAATCCAATAAATATCCTCTCCTAATTCAATTCAAATTCAAACTAAATATAATCCAATCAAAACGATCCAAATCCTTTCCAAATTCAATTCAAATACAATCCAATCCTAATCCTGTCCAAACCTAAACCACGTCCAGTCTATTCCAAATCCAATCCAATTCTGAACCTAAACCAATCCAATACAAATCCTATCCAAATCCTGTGCAAATATAATCCAAATAAACAAATCTAAATATAAACCGAAATAAGTCCAAATTTAATTAAGTCTAAATCCAGTTCAAATCCAATTGTATCTAACCTAAATCTTATTCAAATCCAGTCCAAATCTAAACCAAACTAAATCTACTCCCAATTCAATCCAAATGAATCCAAATACAATCAGATCCAGAACCAATCTAAATACAATACGAATCCAATCAAAATCCCATTCAAATCCAATTGCAATTCAGTCCAAATGTAATCCAAGAGAATAAGGCTCTTTATGAAAGCTGAAATTCTTATCCTATTTGCATTAATTAGTTTTACCTTTGTTACGCGATAAACTTAAACTGTTGAACATTTGAGACTTGAAAAAACGCAACAAAAAGGTGACCAAAAGATGACTAACATTCAAAGAAGCGACGACAGCACTATGAAAAGATTGCGACAATACGATAAAAAGTTGACAAAAAGACGACTAAAGGTGACAAAAGAAACTATGAAAAAGACGAAAAGGTCCGAAAACAGCAGAAGCAATCCACAAAATGACAAAAAGATGTTTTAAAGAGTGCAAAGAGAGAGCAAAAAAGTGACAAAAAGTAGGGTAACCATGCGTCCTGATTTACATGTCCTGTTTTCGCGTACATTTACAGTGTGACACATATATATTCGAACAAAAATCATTTTATGCTTGCAGCGGCATATACAATTAATATAATCAAACTAAGACCAGGTGTTTGTGGCATCATGACTTAAGTCTTACTGACGTAGTTTTTCGTATTGTGTCTCGTTCTGTGTGCACGTACCAGAGTTTAAGTTACGGTCGTTGATAGTAAATAAATTGTGAAACGGTGCTACATGCGGCACAATCTTTCGTGACCTCAAACATCACGGCATGAAAAGAGGATTTGTATACTATACACTAAAAAGATTTGTCGAGACGGTATCGGTTGAAAAGCGTAAAAAACCGGATGAAAACGAAGTGTTAGAACTGCAGAGGTAAACGGTTGTTCGGGAATGAATTCGTCGCAATTGCGACCGTTCATTACTCACAACCACTTCAATGGAGAGACGACGAAAAGATGAAAATATTATAAAACGATGACGATAAAAAAAGATGGCCAAAATGCGATGAAAAGTTGACAAAAGGACGATGAAATATGACATCGAGCTTGCTGTTTATCGTGTGTATTGTGGGTTCACGTCACACGCTATGTCCCAAGGCACTTATTATTTCACTTTCATGCACCTCAGATTTCTTTTCACATGCTGTTCATGCTGTCAGATGATCAAAACAATGAATTTAAAGAAGGTCTTAAAATATTCTATCTTTGGGGTTTTTTGAACAATTCAGTTTTTAAGTTTATATTGGGGTCATTCCCTCTCAAGTGATCTTACCCGTTGTAATCTACCACCTCCGATTTCAACCAAATTTGGCATAATTACTCATTCCAACCTCACATTCAATTTACCAAAGTTGTGTACGGATTGATCAATCCCCCTTGCAGTGACATGCAGTGAAAAATGAGTTTTTCCAAAAATCCGAAAAAAATAGAGAAGCGGCACTGATCAATTCATACAAAACTTTGAGAAACTGAATGCGGGGTCGGAATGAGCAATTATACCAAATTTAGCGGGAATCAGAGGTGGTCGATTACAACGGGTAAAATCACATTATTGGGAATGACCCTTTTAGAAACCTAAAAATTCAATTTATTAAAATACCCAAGATAGAATATTTTAATGCCTTTTTTAAATTAATTGTTTTGACCAATACTAACATCCTGTGAAGAGAAATCTGAGGTGCATGAAAGTTAAATAATAAGTGCGATCGGACATAATGTGCGTCACCCTGAAATAGCTTTTATTGAATGTGTGACAAATGCGTGGAACTGTTCGTATGTAAACTCCCATTTTTGAAACATATCAAGATAAGTGGTTGAAAAATCGTCTGTGGCAGATCTGACGGATGCAATTAACTGCCTGCGACCGGAGTTAATAACGACGTCGAAGACCGAACCATCAATTCTTGCCTCAAAAGTGAATCCTCAACCGAAAGCGCTATTCGGCTTATAATTTACGATGGACTTTTGGTGAAAACCCAGAAAATAACAACAAATCGACAGTCGATTGGAGCCAACTAGCAGGAAACTGAGAAACTTAACTGCTGTCAAGCATGCAAAGCCTAGGTCCTACATTTCGTTATCGAAACTTGACCTTCTCTTTTTATACGACAGACTTTGCAGACAGCTGTTGGAGTACGGGACAATTGCAGGGCCAGTACGATCCTATTGACTCTAACAGCCTCTCCCAGCCGAGATTCGAACATACAACGACTGGCTTATTAGATGAGCATCATACCTCGAAAGCAACTGGGAGGCATACAAGCATGCAGCGAAATATTATTTTTAACTATTAAAATTATACCCGATTAAAATACTATTATGGTAGATTGTTAAGTATGGTTTATGGACTGACCCATAATACTGGGGTGACTGTAATTGGTTTTCTAGCGGAACGACGAAACTGTACAGGTGCTTGCTATTTACTGCACCACTGCAGTAAACGTACCGTTGTCCGTCCGTGTTAGGGTGTTATTCGTTTGTTCGTCCATGCTATTAAATATGTATATTAAATAAGTCATTGAATTTTGAATATGTCCAGAAGTTCCACTGTAGCAGAACAATCTATGAAAGCCGTGTCTTCGAATAGGCTTAGTTGCAATTTCACTTCCCATTGCAAGCCATTGTCAGTCCAAAATTTGGTTGATTCCAATTTCGAAGGCCTATTCCAGGACCAATTTAGAGTTTGTTGTCAACTTCAGTCAAGTAAAATTTCAAATTCAATTTTAGTTTAAATTTAAGTTTTATTTCAAGTGAAACTTCATATCTAATTTTAGCTCCGATTTTAAGATCAATTTCAAATGTGTTTTCAAAACCCATTTCATGTCTGATTTTAAGTACTATTTCATGTCTGATTTCAATTCGAATTTAAAGACCAGCTTCAAGTCTCAGTTTGTAGTTCAATTTAAGTTTAAATGATGGCAGGGTTTAAGTCTAAAGTGGTTAAATTGAAGTTCAATTTCATCCATTTGTAATGCAAGTTCAAGATTAATTTGAAGTCCATTTTAAATTGAAATTTTGCGTTCAAGTCCGAGTCGAAGCTCAAATTTATATGCAAATTCTAATATTTGATAATATTTGCTGTCTAATTTTGAGTCTGGGTTTCCAATAAAATGCTCAAGCTTAGCACGTGTGTTGTCTTCTCTATGAAACTTAATTTAGAAAGATACTCATGATGAATTCCGGAAATCTGGAGTTTTTAGTCTGCTCGGCTGATATTTTTCCGATAACTTTTCACTTATACTTAATTGCGTAAAGTAGATCCACCATACTACGATTTGCCGATTTTTCCTAGTCAAAATATGCTTCTGAAATGTGTTCTTTCAAAAGATGTATAGGGGAATGTCGTCGTGGTCGGGCCATCTTTTGGTCGCCAAATTTCATTTCAAAAGACACTTTGGAAATTTAACAAAGGTCTTATTAATAGTTCGTAGTTAGACCTTTGTTAAATTTCCAAGTTTCTTTTGAAATGAGATTTGAGGCCCAAAAGATGGCCCAACCACAACGACATTCCCCTACCAATCTATATAAATAAAAGTGAGCGTGAGTATGTTTGTATGTTCCACCATAACTCCAAAACCCCTTGACCGATCTCCACCAAACTTGCCACACATGTTCCTTGATATAAGAGAATCAGCACTGCAAGGTTGATAAGGCCGTAACAGGGAGGGAAGGGGTAAAGTCCCTAACTCCGAAATGCCTGGACGGTGCTTCTCCAAACTTGGCATACATGTTCCTTGACATAAGGGAATCAGCACTGAAGAGTTGACAAGAAGAGCAGGACGTGGGGTTTCATAACAGGGGGGTAGGCCATACACCAGGAAACACCGGGACGGTTCTTCATCAAACTTGGCACACAAGTTCCTGGACATTAGAGAATCAGCACTGGGAGGTTGATAAAAGGGGGAATCCCTAACCAGGAGGGGAGGGATCTAAATAAGTAAAAGGGGTTGCGTTTCTTTTGCATTTAAACTGATTGCAGTTGTGCAACTAACTTTGAGAAAAGAGGGGGGTTCCACCGAGGAGCGATACACGGTAAATAAACTTTTGTTTCGTTTCCATTATAGCGATTTTCATTGAGCACACCGATATGTAATTTGCTACGTGACAGAAAAGGCAGCTGACTGGGAAGGAAATGACATGTAGAGGAACGTCAGTATGAATGTATGTTCCGCCATAGCTTCAGCACTTCTGGACTGTTATTCATCAAACGTCGTTTGTCAAACACATGTTTTTTGGCATAACAAATCAGCATCAGTTGACAAAAGACGGATACAGTCCCTTACAAGGGGAAAGAAAGGTTCAAATGGGTAAAGCGGTCGTTTCTCCTGCATTTGGAACGATAGCAGTTGTACAAGTTGTCTTATTTCTGAAAGGGGGAATAGGGTGGCCATTGAGGGGAGGATCAAAAACGTAAAAAAGGCAAATGGTTGGGGGGGACGTAAGACAAATGGCGTAGACAATTCAAATGAAAAACAAGGGTTTTGTTTCTTGCATCATGAAAGTTGGTTGAAGTTGAGGTGTTCGGTACAAAAATAGACGTACAAGTGATTGAGTGACAAAGGGGCCTCCAGTGAGATCGGGCAATTAGCTAGTCTAATCTAAATCTAAGCCGAATCAAATCCCAACCAAATTCAATCCAAATGCAGTATAATCCAAATCCCATTAAAATTCAACCGAAAGCTAGTCTAAATTAATACGATCCAATCCAAATCTAGTCCAAATACTCTTCATATTCAATCCATATAGAAACCTATCCAAATTCAATCCAATTCGATCCCAATCCAAACCAGATCCAATTCAACTCAATCATAATCCCATTCGAATCCATTCAAAATCCAGACCAAGTCTAAACCAATCAGAATCCTCTTCAAATTCAATCCAATCTTGACCCAATCCAAGTTCAATCCAATTCATGTTCAATGTAAATCAGTCCTTATTTAACCAAATCCATATCTTCTCCAAATTCAAATCAAATGTAATCTATATAAATAATATAAATAAAACTAATCCAAATACGGTCCAAATCCGCTCCAAATACAATCCAATATAAAACCAATCTAGATCTTATCCAAATCCCCTCAAAATCCAGTCAAAACCCTATGCAAATATAAACTAAATCTAATCCAATCCAAACCCAGTTCAAATCCTGTTCAAATTCAATCCAAATCCAATCCAATCTAAAGACTGCCCAAATCAAATCTAATTAAATTCAATCCAAATTTAATTCAGATATAATCCATTCCAAATCTAATCTCTATCCTCACCAAACGCAATACCATTCAAATTGAATCCAATCCAGATTCAATATAAATCTAATCCTAGACAATGCAAATCCAATCCAAAGCCCGTCCAAATCTAATTGAATCCAAATCCAATTAAATCCAACCTAAATCTTATTTAAATCGAAATCCAGTCCAAATCTAAACCAAACTAAACCCGCTAAGAGCACAATGCAAATCCAATTTAGTCCAAATCCTCTCCAAATTGTATCCGAGTGCAATCCAATCCAGTCCAGAGATTCGGTCTAAATCCAACCGAAATTCAATTCAGATCCAATCGGAATAAGGCGCAGGAGAAATACGTCCAATAACTAGCTTTACTCTTTTTACGCGATTTTTTTTTTTTTTTTTTTTTCCCGTGTTGGGGACTTACCACCGCGACCATTATTTTGATCTATTGTGGTGTGTCCTCTTTTAATTTACGCCATGTCATATCGGTGAGCTATCAAAGTTTGATGAGCCACCTCAACTACTGTCGGCATTTATCCCAATCAGGTGATGCATTTCGTATGAAATTTATCACCTGATTAGGAGCAGCATTCCAAATATCGCAGGGCTGAGTCAGCCCCTTATCAAGATATCTACGTCGTTTATGATATAGTGCAACAAAGTCGCACAACACATGTTCGGAGCTTTCAATTTCATGATTACAAAAGCGACAGTTAGCTTCATTAAGTTTACCGATGAGTTTCAGGTGGTACTTACAAGGACAATGTCCTGTTATCAAACCGGTGTATGTGCTCAAGTCGGGTTTTGAAAGGTTTAATAGTTTTTGTGATTGAAGAGCATTTGGCTCTATAAAACGTTTCGATTGCCGGGCATTCGAGGTAGTATTCCAGTTAGACTGTACCTTTAGTTTTTCCCAATTCCTAAGTTCCATTTTAAGGGCACATGAAGATAGTCCAAAAAAGGGTTCGGGTCCTATGAACTGCATAGATGATCCCTTCTTTGCCAATTGATCAGCGGTTTCGTTCCCTTTGATTCCGCAGTGACCAGGAACCCAATAGAGGTTGACCATATTGCGACAGGAAAGTTTTTCCAACAGTTTTATGCATTCCCACACCAGTTTAGAAGTGTGAGTTTTTGATTTCAAAGCATTCAATGCTGCTTGACTATCCGAGCAAATGCAGATATTTGCATTTTTGTAGTTTCTTTTTATGCATACCGATACACACTCTAGTATTGCATATATTTCTGCTTGAAATACAGTGGGATGTTTTCCCATTGCAACTGAAACGTTAATCCCTGGGCCTGTTATACCAGCACCTGCCATGTTATTTTGTCTTGATCCGTCTGTGTAGAATACCAGTGATCCTGAGCGAAAGTTTGGTTCTCTGGCATTCCAATCAGAGCGAGTAAAATCAAGAACACGAAATTTGTGACCGAAGTAGTTACGCTTAGGCATATGATCTTCGTTCATTAATATTAAGGGATTTACGGAAAACTCTTTGAGAATACTCAAGTGTCCAACGAGATCACCATCGAAGAACCTCATGGATCGCTTGAGCCTCAAAGCACTTTTCATAGCATCCAATTGGATGAATTGATGTAGAGGAAGAAGATTGAGTAGAGCTTCTAAGGCTTTAGAGGGAGTGCTACTCATAGCTCCTGTTATGGAGATGGTAGCAAGCCTTTGTAACTTGTTCAACTTAATTTGAGCCGTTTTACCTTTGTTATAGTATATAACAAAGGTTTAGAAATTGGTCGAAAAACACGAAACTGATCCGAGGCCCGGAGGGCCGAATCACATATACCAATCGATAGAGCTCCACGAACTGAGCAATGTCTGTGTGTGTGTATGTGTGTGTGTATGTGTGTGTGTGTGTATGTGTGTGTGTGCAGCTCATTTTCTATCGCCTGTTTCTCAGATATGGCTGAACCGATTTATGCGTTATTAGTCTCATTTGAAAGGTATTATTGCCTAGTATATCAAATGAAAGCTCTTCCTAAATTATAAAAATTTTTGGAAAGTTTTATTGAAAACAAATAAGTAGTTTAAAAGTTATGCTTAAAAACGTGTTTTGACAAGGTAATAATTATCGCCTGTTTCTCAGAGATGGCCAAGCCGATTTATGCGCTATTAGTCTCATTTGAAAGGTAATATAGCCGGATAGATCACTATTGAATGGTTTTTTGATTGGACTTTTAGTTTGAAAGTTATGAGTAATTGAAGTTACACGTTAAAAATTACAATACTTTATAGCGATTTTAACCAAGATAATTTATCTAGTTTCAATTGTTTTAATATTAAACGAGAGGTCTTAACACTGCAAATGTATTTACCAAATTTCATAGGGATTGGTTCTACTGGTCAAAAGATATTTAAAAATGATTGATGAAATTTATTCAAGAAAACCTTAAGGGGGCATAGTACTTTTTCAATTTAAAAAAATCGAATTTTTTTTATTGATTATTTCGAAAGATTAACATTTTGACCATATGTGTTTCAAGTCATTTCGATGAATTCCAAAAATTGACAAAGTTACAGCTATTTGTACCGCGCATGTCTGGAGCGATTACACAGCGAATAAAAACTTCAACGTCGTTTTTCTCGAAACCTGGTTTTGAAAATCGGTACCATAAATATCTCAAGAACGGCTGAAGCAATTCTCATGATTCTTTTTTTGTTTCAAAGCTAACAAAATTATCTAGTGTTTGACCCATCCTTTTTTCGATATTACAATTTTTGTATTTTTTAGAAATGTTTAAAGTCAATTTTTTCGGCTAAAAACCTTACTTTTATGTTTGAATGTCCGCCATTTTGTTATGCGTTCGAATTTTAAAAAAAGGATGGGTCAAACACGAGATAATTTAATATTCTTTCATGTCGTTTTGGAATTTTTCAATTCGGATAAGCCCCCCAGCGCCAATCCATGGTACCGCAAATCATGTTTTTTTCGAATGATCATGTTCAAGGAGTCGTAGGGGAGAGGGGAAGAGGTTCACATATGCAAACAAAACTGCAAATATTAGTATAAAGTGCAATGTTTAGCAAGCAATAAACCCGAATCGATTCGGTTTTCGCGTTATCGAGAAAAAAATATTTGAAATAACGCAAAAAATATGGTGTAAAAAGTACTATGCCCCCTTAATGACCAAACCTTTAATTGGACTAAACCTTTAAAACAGAATAATATAGTAAAAATGTGTAATTTTTCAACGGATGTTTCTTTGCAGCAGTTAATTAATAAAATAAAGCACATTTTCTTACACTTTTAGGGTGACCGTGAATCCACCTAATAGGGTAACACAAATTTTTGTTTTTTACATGCGTCCAAAAAATAGCGTCTTCGCAAAAATTCTAGAACACTAAAATAAGCAACTTTGCTGCATATAGTAACTATCTATCTCTTACTGGTTGCGAAATTTAATGATTTGTTTGAAGAAACCACTTTAAAATCAAGCAAAGCAAAGCCATGGGTGTAAACGTCCTTCAGAACTTTAACCGGAAAGCATTCAGATTCACACCATGCACGAAGCATTACGACTAAACTGAGGGATTCCTATGTCATCAAAAACTTTTCTCATAGGTCCACCATCTTTCAAATCATCATTTCAAATCAATTTCGAAAAGCCACCCTTCTTTATCGACAGACTTCGCAGCCGGTTATTAGAGTACAGGAAAATTACGGGGCTAGGGCAAAGATCCTATTCACTCTGTAGCGACACCGATCAGTCGAGATTCGAACATACAATGACTGGCTTGTTAGGCTAGCATTGTACCCTGAAGCTAACAGCCACTTTAAAATCAGTTCTGCTCAAAAATTCTGTGCACGATGTTTTCATTGCTTTCCTATATTCTATAAAGTAATTTAGTAGGTTAAAATACACTCTGAAAATTGTTTATCGCTAGGATGCATATGGATGATAACTAGCACAGCGTTAACAAACAGTTGAATTAAATTCCGAAGACGTGTCGATTTCTTTATGATCATTTCCAGCTCAAAACACTAAAAAAAGCCAGTTTTTACTCGACTATTTTCGATATTGGAATTTGAATGTGAAAATAGTTTCTTTCTAAGCCTAATATTTGACGAGCAGCATTCCAAAAGGTCCAATGTGCAAATGAGAGATTCTCTTTGCGACTCGTCTCTTACGGTTATTCCGGCGGTATAAATGCACTTGAATGCATCTATTTTGCATGAAACGGTTACTGGTGTTATTGGAAAGCTTATCCTTTAGAATAATTGGGTTGAAATGTATTTATGCCGCCGTAATAAGCATAAGAGAAGAAACGCAAAGAGAATCTCTCATTTGCACATTGGACCTTTTGACGTGTTGGTCGAGATTTCCAGCTTTATCTGTGAGTAAAAAATAAAAAGGTTTGACAAAACGGGTCTTTTTTTAAAAAGGAGGTACTACCACTAATCGTACCACTAATGGAGGTATCAACCGACACCAAATTTAAGATTTTTGCTTTCTGACCTAAAATGAACAATCTGACAAAATTTGGTTCAAATCCGTGAAAGTCGATTACACGGTTATCGGATACTTTGCATGTGTTGACTCCAATAGATAATTTTGAGATTTCACATCTGAATAACTTGAGAACGGCTGGGCCTAAGAAACAGTTTATATAAGAATTTAGTTCAAAGTGATGCGTATATAATTTGACTCTATCAGTTTTATGAAAATTACAAATTCAAATACAAATCAAAAATAATATTTTAACTGAAAATGCCTATGTCAAAGATGGTATTACAAAGGTTCCTTTCACCACTAGGTGGATTAAATCGGGTTTTTTGTTTTGTTTTCGGCCACCAGATAAGCGATGCATAAGTGATTCTGGGTTTAACTATTGCTGAGTATATCCAGTAAATCATATTTGGTTTAAGACCCCATTTTTTGCCGAAGGTTCTTTTACAGACCCAAAAAGCATTTATTGCTTTACTTGTTTGTTGTTTTACGCGATAACTAAAAACTGTTGAAAATTTAAACCTTCAGAAAACACAACAAAAAGGCGATGAAATGATGACTAATATTCGAAGAAGAAAGAATGGAGAGACGACGAAGAGATGACGAAAATAAGGGGAAATGATACAAATAGTCACCGAAACAGCGACAATAAAAAACGTTTCAAGGGGAGTCAAAAGCGTGACAAAACATGAGAAAAAAGAAGACAAAAATAAGACGAATGAACATCAAATAGATGACGAAAAACTATATTTTTGTTGTCTTGACAACAAACAGCGAGACGAACAAGTGACAAAAATGCAACAAAAAACGACGAAATGACAACAAAAGACCATAAAAAATGTGTCAAATTAACAAAAAAAGACGTCAAAATGACAACGCGAGCAAACGTCGAAATAAAAAGACAGCAAAAGCCGGTAAAAAAGCGACTTAAGAATGCCAATTGCAGTCGGAAAACAACGAACAGACGCCTGAATAGTTGGCAAAAATATCAAGAAGAGACGTTAAAAATGCGACAGAGAGATGACGAATACGACTACGACAAAGAGAAAAACGACGAATACGAAGAAAAGCTAACAAAAAGATGATAAAAGACGGCGGAAAGACGGTGGCGGTGAAAAGTTAGGTGAAAACAAGACTACGAGATGGCAAAAGAGTGATCACGAGTAGGCGAAAAGACGGTGAAAAAGACTAGAAAACGACTAAAATACGACGAAAGATGCTAAAAGAACGCCATGAAAAAGACAAAAGGCTGCTCGTGACAAGTTGGGGCACATAAAAAAAGAAAAAAAAAACGAGATCAGAGTGAAAACGCGGCAAAAAAAGCAGGAAACTGAATAGAAAGATCTGAAAAATGAGAGAGAAAAGAAAATCAATCAAAACATGAAGAAAAAGAGTAATAAAATGGGCAGAAAAGGAGAACAAATAGAACAAAAAAGAGCCAACCGGGATAGAAAACGAGAAAAATATAAAGGTAAAGTACTGGAGCAGAAAAATTGAGGAACGAAACCAGAAAAAGAGGAAAATGAAGATAAAAAATGAAAACAAAAGACAAATGTCATAAAACGAAAAACAGAACGTGACCAGAAAGAGGAAAAGCAGGACACAATTAGAGGTATAGCGAAAGAAACGAGAGAAAAAATTGAAAACGAGAGCGGGACAGAAAACAAAAGGATTGAAAAAGAGGAAAACTGGGCCTGAACAAGGAAGAAAAAAAAACGAAAAACGAAACGAAAAAGAGGAAAATCAGGACTGTAAAGGGCGAAAAAATGGGTCAGGAATCCAAAAGCCAGATAAAGCTACGTGCAGAAAAAAGAAAAAAAAGAGCGAAAACGGGAACGGAAAAGGGAAGAGGGACAACACAAGAAGAGTAACCGAAGAGGTTGAAAAGCGGGACAGAAAAGAAAGGAAATGGAACAGAAAACAAGAAAAACCAACAAGGAAAAGGACAATATTTAGAGTAAATAAGGAATCCGATAGATGATGAGAAAAGCGGAAAACGAGGTTAAATGGTATATAAAAGGAGAAAGATGGGACAAAATGCTAATGGAATGGGAAAATGGGACAGAAAAAGAAGAAAAGAAAAGCAGGAAAAGAATCAAAAGAAAAAGGTAAAACTGTCGAGAAAAAGACGAAAAACGGAAAAAGGAAACCCAGAGAGCAAAGCAAAATAAGCGTGGCAGAAAAAGATTAAAAAACAGGGCATCCTAAAGAGGAAAAACGGAGCAGACAAAGTCGAAGAACGATAAGCAGAAGTATTAGAAAAAGACGAAAACTGGAAACGAAAGGGAAAAGAAAAGGCGTAAAACGCAAAAAAAATACAATAAATGAATGAAAAAAAGGAAAACAAAACTAAAATAAGATAGACTGATGCAGGAAACTAAAAAAACAGAATAATGAGACAGAAATCACGGGACAGAAAAAAGAAAAATGAGATAAATGAAAGAGGAAAAAGGAAGTGAAAAGAAGAAAGGTAAGACTAAAACTAGAAATGAAAAAAAACGGGACTAGAAAAAAGGAGAAAAGGAACAGAAAAGAGGAAAAACGTGTAAGAGTGTCCAAATTTAAGTTCAATTTATTTCCAAATTCAATTAAAATTTAAAGTTTAATTTTAAATAAAAATTTCTAATTGTCTGATTGTCTAATTCCAATTAATAATTAATGCTTTCGATCTAAAATACTATAAATTTAAACCCGATTACAAATTCAATAAGGCTTCAAGCTTACATTATGCTAATTTAATGCCTTATAACAAGCCCAATTTCAACTCTAATTCCTCTAACTCTAATTTGTCGAACTCCTGTTAACCTTATTTAAACTTGTTTTGCTATCTTTCGCTGTGATACCTGATGCAATTAATTTTATGTAACATGATTTGAGGCTGGTCAATTAATTTGCCTTCCTCCCTCAATTATTTCCAATGTAACACTCTTTATGTAATCTGTTGTGCACTTGAATCACTTTGATGAGTTCACCAAATGAACGTTAACGAATGTAAACATCATTGCTTTGTTGGTTTTAACGACAAGGTCAACAGAGTACATTCGTGACAGACGATATCTGCTTTCCCTTCCCCATTTTCCTCTTGCCAACATAATCCCATAGCCTCAGGTAACCGTCACAAAAAATAAAATTGGTTCAACCAACCTGCTGGTAACAAGAAGATTTTGCAACTCAAACCATTAAACGCTGCATTCCACAGGTTGATTTACTGTTTGGGTCATAAAATGCACTAAACAGGGAGATTTGTTCACAATTAAAATTCACCACCATATTTTCACTTTTTCGCCATCTATTTTTCAATTATTTTTGTTCGACCCTTCCACTCGGTGCGAAGCATTCGCGAAAGTTAACTTGAAGCACATTAAGGGGCTGAATTACCATTCGAGCTGTATTTTTTTAATGTTTATATCAAGGCAAATAAAATCAAATGGCTGGGTGTTAACGCGGATAATTCCAACCAACTGCACAGTAGTGAGGATAGCAGTGAAAAAAATGCTCATTCAAACATTACCTAACTGTCGTTTTAAATTAATTGCACGTCTTTTGAACCATCTTAATTTTTGCGTTTGAGCCTCAGTTTAGAACGTCGTTAGATGGCGATACATCCACAATAAGAAAGATGACAGATACGGACGCACTGCAGTTATGCAATCTGTTCCTCCGTCAGCAACTGGGCATGCGCGCCAACTGTCAGGACGAATATATATCGATTGCTGCCCCAAAACACAGCTGCTGCTGGTGCTGGTGCTGCTGCTACGCTCGTTCGTAATCGGCAATGTGAAAAACAGCTCAAAAAGATTGTTTTCCTTCCAAACCTCAACCTCAACAACAGTTAACAGACAGTTCCCGCTAGTATGATGGCCCTACTGGCTCTAATTGTAGTTAACACGCTCGTAATCGCCACCAGCACGCTGCAGTTCGCGACTGCCAAAGGACCGCATCATCCCCGGGGCGATTACTCGGCCCGGAGCCGCAAGCTGGACGAACATTTGCACGCCAAAGATAAGTGAGTAAACCGCTACTATCACAATTCACAAATTACCTTTAAATAAAAAAATCGCACCCTTTTCAGCCACATTCAGCAGGATCTGAAACACTTGTCCATCGGCGAGGAAGAACTCGCCAAAATGTCCGACGAAGAGAAAAACTTTTACTTTTTCAAACTGCACGACTCCGACAACAACGACCACCTGGACGGGTTGGAAATTTTGCACGCCGCCACGCACCACTCGGACGGCCACGTGCACAAGCTGGAACGGGACAACGAGAACGAGTCATCCGAGAATTCTGTGATAGGTTTAGCAAACAAACAAAAAACAATTCACTTCTTCCTGGTTTATTGTAAACAAACGACTTTTGGTTTCCCTTGCAGATGTCATCGATGATTTCATAGCCTACGCCGATTTAGACCAGAATGGATTACTCACCTATCCGGAATATATGAAGGCAATCAACACGGACGACTGGAGCAAAGTGGTCGAAACGACTGAGCCTATCTCTCTGGACTCGAGTTAGATTAGAACGAAATAAAGTACTGGTGAAGGTGACATTTTGTGTGCCATTTCGAATTCATTAACCGTAAACACAGAAGATTATCTACAGATACTGAACTGATTGGTAAAGAAGCTTTTTCACTAAATGTGACAGGGGTAAATCATGTCGCACGGGGCTCCTTGCAGTCCCTCCATGATGGCCCGGTCCATCTGCAGCAGCAGTCGGTTGTATTTTTCATTTTTCGGAATTTCCGGATCGAAAATCTCCGCTCCCTGTACCAGTGCGTGGGCAGCACGGGAATATTCGTTTGCGGTGCGCGGCGCCCGACAGGCCGACTGTAGCATGCAACCCTCTTGGCCGGAACCTTCCGCTGCCAGGTAGCCAATCATCAGACCGGCTTCGCCGGGTTGGAAAAATAATCCTAACAAGTGGAAAGGCGGAAAGATAGATTATTGTACGATTATGTCATTGGTACTTCTGGGGTACTGGAATTGCATCACTTAAAACCTCGCCATTGTGTCACACTTACGCACGCCAGTCATCGCTCAATTTACTTAGATAATTTTTTTCTGGTTATTGTGTTCACCAGCGAAACCGGAAGACAATGCGAGGTTTCTTCACGGGCTCTCTATTTTCATGTGCCTATGCATACTTAGTAAGTGCTACTTACCATCTTCACTTCGGCCTCGGGCGTAGTGTCCCCAATTTCCGGCACCAATCAGGCCGGCAGCAAAAATGAGTGCCTTCAGTAGGAACAGCACCAGCAAATTGGTCAGATTTAAGCTCAGCACCTGTGCCGGAAAAATGAAGCGTTAGCTAAATGCGTCAATATGTTGGAGGAGAATAATAATAAATTTTGAAAAAACAGATGCTTTTTTGCAACCATCTGATTTTAAAAAAGATAAAGAAAGCTATTAACATATTACTGTAGTGAGTGATTTAGCATTTAGCTACCACTAAATTTTGTTAACTATCTTTTCTGGTCACAATAATATCAGTTTTTACGAACGGCTGAGGTGAAGTTCACATTAACAAAAACATTACACTGGGGACACAGGACATTACATTAAGGCTTGTTCTGAGAGGTGAGTGAGATATGGTAAATTTTAATTCAATCGTCACTCGTCTCGTCATTAAAACCCTTAATGGAAGCGTCGGCTAGAACGTTTAAAACATTGATCCATAAATTCCCGTACAAAAGATATTAGCTCGTTTGCACTTTTGCAGTTGCGTTATTGTTGCCCTCACAAGGTCTCTGATATCTGGAGAGTTGTCCATTAGTGCGGAACTTGTACATTCCAGAGATCGTTTTAACAGGTAACACAACGATATTTTTGTCCAACAACTTTTAAGCCTTGCTGGCAAAATATGAAGTGAAACATTGGACGGCTTCACGGCGCCCCAGGGCACAATTCCGTAGAACAAAACTTACTGCAAGAAAGATCAGCGCTGATGAGATACCTAAATCAGTTCTATCGAGCCATAATTCTGTTCATTTCACTGCTGAATTACCACCATATTTTAAAAAGTGAACAAGTCCTTACGAACTCGAAGATTTAGATGGCAAAGGAGTATTTGGCCAGCTGAACATCTGTAACCGTGAAGGTTTAGTTGTAGAATGTCTATTATTTTGAGTTTCATTTGCTAGATGGGTTACAGGAAAAATTCATTTTATATTTATTTTCTTTTTTCTTTTAACGACGTATAGCAGTCGGCTTGCTTTTTTCTGTTGGAGAAGAATAAATGCTTAATGCGAAAAATGTAGATTCAGGCAAACTGAAAAGTTCTTGATATTAGGCCAAAAATATAAACTTAGAAAAGGTGAGAGTCGAACTCACTTTGTTTATTTATTAATCTATTTGTAAAAAATCATTGGACTTTTAATGGTCCTCATGGTATGAAATAAAATACAACACACATGCGACAGAAAATGCATACAAAGTACAATTTCAAATGTATCATCTACGAGAGAATCATCGTTGAACGTTATTGGCCGTCAAGTTGCAGTCGAACCAATCGTAAACTTCGTTGAACCGCATTATCATAAATCATTTCTCATTTGTCTATTGTTCAGTAGTGTAAGGTTCTACATTTTAAAAAATATTACCGCCGTTTTGTCATAGTAATTACAATTCTAATGCTTGTTTGCATCTAATCACTAATAAATTAATTTATCTAACGGTTCCAAAAACTTATGCGACCACTCTCAAAAATAGCTTCCGATGAAAAACGCTTTACTATGAGAGATAAACTATCTTAAGTAATAACACCTCGAACGAATAGTGAATTGGCGTAAATAGCCAACACACACTGTTACGCTATTAAATCGTTCAATGAAGATCCAGTCTGGAACGTATATCCTAGGTTGTTCTCGCTGTCCGATGACACCGGAGGTACAGATCCCATAACTCATCTACGGCGACTTATTATAAACAGCGCTTTAATTATGGTAGGATTGATTGCAAGCCCGCCAAGTGACCGCTCCGAAATTCTTTCTAGGTCTACATTCATCATCCTGGTGATTTGCAATGTGCAGGAACTAAGACGACCGATGTATAGTTGTACGGCATCAGCATATATCTGGATGAAACAAAATTTAAGAATTGTCGGAAGATCGTTTATGTAACAGCAGAACAGCAACGGGCCGCGAACTGAGCCTTGCGGTACACCAGATGTAGATTCGGCGCAGCTGGAACAGTGACCACCACAGTACACTGTCTATTTTTTGCCTTGTAGACATGCATACAATATATTCACAGCCAGTACAGAGGAAAAGTTGAATTGAGCCTCTAGTTTTGTCAGCAGTTTCCAGTGAGGGATAATATCAAAAGCCTTTACCAAATTTGACAGCAGAAGAATACCAACTGCTTTTTTATCGACTACCGCTCCCAAATCGTCATATACTCGGAGCACAGCAGTTTTAATGCTTTGACCTTCTCGAAAACCAGCCTGGAATTCAGTTAGTTGGTTGTAGTTTGCTATGTAGTAAGCCATTTGTGGGATGGTAAATGGTTGAATAATGCGCTCCAGAACCACCACGAAGTTCCACAGCCTCTTATTCAGCAACTCCTATCTCTACCTCCTCGTGGTACCATCCGGGATACGTTCCTTAGTTGAAATCGGACAACCGGCGAAAACTAGGGTCGAATGCGGACAGAGAAGGGGGCACTCATGCGAAGGCTGAGTGTAAACTCTCCGCCTGCAGGACGGTTCTTGTAGAAGGTATAACTACTAGGAACCAAAGCAGAGGGTTCAAAGCCCCTAAAGGAGATGGTATTGATAATTGTTATCCATGGGTATTATGTAAAAACTTGAATGGATAAACCCCTAATCCAAGGTGTGATGCGACCCGTACCGAGGTATGAATGGTGGAGGAGGTTTTATAAATTCTCTCGCCGCAACGGAACCTGCGGAGTACCAGGGCGCCCTCCACAGTAACCTGCCCTTGCTGCATCAAGCCGGTCACTGATGCAGTGGACGATTTCTTACCATGCATGCTCCCTCTGCCAAAAAAAACAAAGACACGAAAGAGGTGGAGGGGAGAATAGGAGCGTAGGGGAGGAACATCTAGCCCTGTTCCTCGTCTATCCTCAATACGCCAACTCGTAGTAAGTCGAAAGACGAGATGGCTCCAACTCTGAAGGGTGAGCTGAAACTACGGGAGAGCCGAACAGTCATGGCCAATTGGATGGCAGTACAATCGCTCAAACCTTCTAACTATTTATAACGTCGAGTATTAAGGTATTCAAAAGTTGCTGAGTCTCAATAAGAGAGATATCAGCACGCTTTCCGGTCTTGTGACTTTTCATTGTCCGAGTAAATATCATGTTCGGAAACTTGGTTTCGTACAAGAATATTTAACCAAGGAACACTTACTCTGCAATTGCGGTGCACAAATAGCACGCAGACTGCAATATCTCAAAAAGGGGATCAGGGTAACAAGGTTCAAACCCATGTCACCTCTGACTGACACCTGCCTCGCTTCAGCTACCAGCCTATCATTTCCTTAATAAGTAATAGGTCAGCTTGAAGCGTACAGAAAAAGTAATAAACGGGGCATACCACAATAGTTCAAAATAATGGAAGCAGTGGTTAGGGTACTCAACAGAAGAAGAAGAAGCCATTTGTTGTTTGAGAAGCTTTTCGAAGGATTTCGACAGTGCGTATGTATGCGTATGCTGATCGGGCGTGGACTCGTAATGTCGTTCAGATGGGCCTTCTTTTTCAGTAGTGGAAGATCTTTGCATGCTTGCCTCATTCGCTTCACTCGTTCCCACAAGACCATCGACGAAACCGGATTGGGTCGTATAGTCCATAGTTTGCATTCCGTCTTTCCAGGTAGCTAAAGGAAATTCCTAGTTCTGTGGTGTCGTTCGGGAGCATACATGTGCAGGTGACTCAGAATGGTGGGTCAATTAATATCTCCTAAAATCATTTTGGCCAGGAGCAGGGCTGGAGCGTTGGCACGTCTTCGTTCCTGAGTCTCGAAATTAAGCAAACGGCAACGTTCTTCATATGGCGGTTGGTTTCTGGGATTACGCCATGGAAAACTGTGCGCAGCATGCCGTGAAAATTTCTTCTGTACTGCTTCGATTCTGGCGATCCAAATTTGTTGATTGGTGTTCTTATAGATCACAACTCCGAAGTAGTGAATGATCGAAAATAGTACGGGTCACGGAACTCCTTAGCGAATTTAAAAATAAATCCAAGCTTCTTATCGGCCTGGAGACATTGTGTACAGTAATGCCTCGATATAAAGCAACTTTAACTTAACAAGCATTTGGACTGGTTGCAAACGACAGAAACAGTGAAAATCTTGGGAGTGATATTTGCCAACTCTTTGCGGCAAACTATGCAACTAAACTGGGATAAAGCGGTAGGAAAGCTCACACAAGTACTATATATGCAGTCTTTTCGATCTCTAACGCTGTTACAAAGGGTCACATTCCTCAATACTTTCGCTACATCCAAGTTGTGGTACTTAGCATCAAATATAGCCCCGACAAGTGCACACACGGCTAGAATAACCTCAGCAATGGGAACATTTCTCTGGCGGGGAATTCCAGCCCGCGTTCCGATACAACAGCTAGCACGAAATAAGGAACAAGGCGGACTCGGATTGCAACTGCCAGCGCTCAAGTGCAAAGCGCTGCTCATCAATAGGCATATCACTGAGCTAGACTCAATCCCTTTCTATAAAGCGAGCATTACACAAAATAACCTAAATCCGGCCAATTGCCCATGCCTTCGTATGATCAAGCAGCAACTACCGCTTCTTCCCCCGCATCTACAACAAAACACAACAGCAATCTCCATTTACCAGCACTATGTGGAGGGTACGGAAGAACCAAAGGTGCAACGAGAAAATCCAAGGTACAACTGGCGTCAAATCTGGAAAAACATCCTACGCACGCGAGGACTATCGTCACAACAAAGAACTACATTATATCTGATGGTGAACGGAAAAATAGAGCACCGACGCTTAATGTTTGTTAGCAGAAGAGCGGATGGTGAAAACTGTCCATACTGTACAACGTCAAGCGAAACACTTGAGCACAAATTTAAAGAATGTATCCGTGTAACAGCCGCATGGGAACTGCTGCAGGATACGATCGCACCGTTTCAACTAGGACACAGACGCCTCCAATTTCGTGATATCATGAAGCCAGTGTTGAGAGGAATCAACGGTAGAAATAAAGTAGAAGTGTTGAAGAAAATTGCAAATTATATAAATTTTATTGATAAAGCTAGTAATACGATAGATATAGGTGCTTTAAGATTCGAACTACAATTTGATCTGTAAAAATTAAACTATAATAAACTTTACTATTGACAAAAAAAAAAAAAAAATTTAACCATTAATTAGATTAAACACAACTAAACATGTACCATGCTGCATCAAAATCCGGACGGTACCAATATCCGGACACCTTCACTAATTTATCCTTATTAAGTAATAATAAATGCAATTTACAAGGTGTAGCTATGTGGATTACTTTGCAAATATATCTAAGACCGTTTATACATAATCGGTGGTTAAGTAGGCTGCGCGAAATAACTTAAATAAATCCAAACGTAACGTTGGTGTCAAACAGTGTTTCTTTTCTGCGAGTTTCTTAGATCGCTATAAAGTAGTGCTTTCGCGATTTAAGGTTTTGAGAACTTATTATTAAAAGAAACCACTTTTTTTTAACTTAGCATGGACAAAGAAGGTAAATTTTAATCAATTGAACCGGTGTCAATAATTAATGTGTTGGAATAAGGTGTATTTTTGTAAATAATTACGCTGTCCGGTTTCAAAACCATGTTTTTAGCTCCGGACATGTTTGACTATTGATGGTAGCTGCCTAATGTTTTTCTTAGAAAATGCAAAAGTACACATTGAACCAGGCAGAAGTTGCGCTACAAGAAGGAGCCTCGATCCATGGAACCGGCAAAATATTTGGAAATCTAAAATTCTTTAAGGCATTTAATGTAGAAGTACTTAATCACTTTCATTCTCTGGTTAGGTAAGTGAGTCAGTGTCGTACTTGACTAGAATCGTACCGTTAATGACACAAAAGTGCAATTAAACGTAAAAAATGTGCAGAGAGATGATTATTTAATCATAAGTTGATGGTGATAAGTTGTTTACTAATAGGCATACATTTCTTAGACAAAATATGAGAAAGTTTTACCTGTCCGGAAAACGATTCAAAAGTGTCCGGATATTGATTCACTGAGATGTGAGGTGTCCGGATTTATGAACACGACAAGCCTGTTCATCTTTTTTATTTTAACGTATTTTATTGAGCTTTTATTGTAAAATTTATGTGTTATTGCAAATTTAAGTTTTATATTTGAATATAGTACAAAGCAATTACTAGAATGTTGCGAAATTATTGTTTACGGAGCATATTAAAAATATGACCTGCTTAAGTGTCCGGATATTGATGCAGCATGGTATGTCATTTTCTCTGCTTTATACTGAATACTGATTTAGCGTGTACGCTTTCACTTGTCATTATATGTCATCATCAACATAACTTTTATATCCAGTCCTCAGAAGTAACCACGAGTGTTTTTACATTTCTCCGTATTCCCATTAGGTTATGGGCTCCAGTGATTCGGTTTCAACGCGTTTATAATCGTTTTCTGGAAGATTAATCGGTTCGGTCGGGAAATAAGTAAAAATGTCGATGGAAACCAGCAGCCAGCAGTTAGCAGCCAGCGAGTTATAGCTGCGAGTGGCAGTATTTCGTTACCAGCAATAGAAAGACTTCGTAGCCGGGAGAATTATTGTTCGTGGACGTTTGCAACTAAGACGCTTCTGATCCGGGAAGGAACTTGGGACGCTGTTACACGATAGGACGATGATCCGGTAGACACACAGTCATTGCGCGCACTAGCTACGATTTGCCTCAGCATAGAACCCATCAACCGGGTGCAGAGCACCGACACGGCTAAAAAGCCATGGCCTAACCTGAAAGATGCCTTCCAGAACAATGGAATGACGAAACGAATAGGATGACTGTTTGTCGGTGGAGGAATATATCAGCGAGCTGATGACGACTAGCTACATGCTTTCGGAAGTGGGATTTGAAGTCGATGATGCGTGGCTCGCATGTTTGCTTCTGATGGGGCTGCCGGAATCATATGAGCCGATGATAATGGGCCTCGAGGCATCCGGGACAGCTATTACGGCGGATGCAGTGAAAGCGATAATTCTTCAGGACGTGAAAATCAGCAAAGCTCCAAGGTCTAGCAACAGTGATGACGCCTTTTACAGCCAGCATCGAAAAGGAAGGAAGAAACCGGACAAGTCTAACCTCAAATGTTACAAGTGCAAACGGCTTGGGCATTACGTTTCAGGATGCCAGAACAAAGAAGCGAAAGACAAAAGGGAAAATCCTGACAAAAGGCATGCAGCAATGAGCGTTTTTCAAAAGCCTTGTAAGTCGAATGTTGAATGGATTTTCGACGCAGGTGCGTCTGCGCATATGTGTTCCAGTCTGACTTTGCTCGAAAATTCGAAGTGAATGCTGCAAATGACACTGAAATGTCTGCAGTTACCAGTGCAGACTTGCAGTTAATTTGCTGTCTGATAGTAAAATATGCAGCAATGGCTACCGTGTGCTGTTTACCCAGGACGCTTGAGAGGTGCGAACTGATAACAGCGTGCTAATAGCGGTTGGTCGGGAGGTTGGCGGTCTCTGTAAGCTGTGCTTAGCTGATAATCCAGTGTCATGTTCAGCAAGAACCCAAGATGATATTGTCTTGTGGCATCGCAGAATGGGACATTTAAGCGAGCAAAACCTTAAATGGTTACGAAGCATCGTGACGGAAGTTGAATTTCGGGATGCCGAATTACCTGCCTGTGTAACGTGTCTGGAAGGAAAGCATCGTCGTCAACCCTTTAACAAAAAAGGAACGAGAACGAGTAGCGTTCTAGAACTGGTGCATTCGAATCTGTGCGGACCGATGGAGGAGACATCTTTAGGAGGCAGTAGATATTTTTTATCGTTTATCGATGATGTCAGCCGTAAATTATTCTTGTATTTTGTCGGATCCAAGGAGGAAGTGCTAGACTGTTTCAAAGACTTCAAAGCGTTTGCTGAAAACCAGACCGGTAAGCGGATTAAGCGACTTCGTACAGCCAATGGCACCGATATGTGAACCGTGCCATACGATCGTTTTTGCGTCGTTCTGGTATCAAACATGAAACAACTGTTCCGCACAACCCGGAGCAAAATGGGCTTGCGGAGCGTATGAATAGAACGGCTGTTGAGAAGGTGAGATGCTTGTTATTCGACGCCGGATTAGAAAAGGTCTTTTGGGCAGAAGCGACGGCAACGGCGGCATACTTAATCAACCGATCACCGTCCAAAGGCATATTCGCAACACCAGAAGAAATATTTAGTGGACATTAACCAGACATGTCGAACCTGAAAGTGTTTGGTGCGAAGGTTATGTTCCACGTTCCTATAACAAACAGGAAGAAATGGGACTCCAAATCAGAGTCGGGTATTTTTCTTGGTTTTGCTGCCCAATCGAAAGGTCTACGAGTCTACGTGCTGAGAACGAAGAAGGTGATAATCTCTCGCGATGTCTTTATGTCCATGTGTCTACTTTAAGTCGGACAGAGAACGAATCATCATCATAGCAGTATACGTTGATGATCTCTTGTTATTTTCAAATGACCAGAATTGGGTCAACGATATTAAGAAACAGTTGTCGGCAAGATTCAGTACGAAAGACCTCAGAGAAGCTACTCAGGTTCTAGGTATGCGGATCAGTCGGAAAGCTGGAGCAGTTATGCTTGATCGACAGCGATACATCGAAGAATTGCTTCAACGTTTTAACATGGTTGAGTGCAATCCTGTGTCTACACTAGTCGAAGTAAATCAACGGTTGCCCAAAGCGATGTGTCCGACTACGAAAGAGGAGAGGGACAGAATGCAGAATGTTCCATATCGAGAATTGGTTGGTGGATTACAGTTCTTGGCGCAGTGCACTAGACCTGATATTGCATATGCAGTCAATGCTGTCAGCAGTTTTTGCCACGATCCCGGTGAAGCTCATTGGACAGCGGCGAAACGCATCCTTCGGTACTTAAAGGCATCAAAAGACATAAAGTTGGTCTACAGGAAGCAAACTGAAGCAGTGTTTGAAGGATTTAGCAATGCGGATTGGGGCAAGGACCCTGACTCGAGACGATCTATTACCGGATATGTATTCCAGTCTGGCGGTGGATCAGTGTCATGGAGTTGTCGAAGACAGCCTGGGGTTGCGCTGTCCTTGTCAGCGGCGTCACAAGAGGCGTTGTGGAGGCGTATGTTTCGTGCGGAGTTGACTGGTAATAAACAGGTGGTCCCAATCAATTGTGACAATCGCAGTACTATTTGTTAGGCAGAAAATGAAACTATTCACCCAGAAGCAATCACATTGACGTGCGACACCATTTTGTGCGAGAACAGCTGGAGCAAAAGACAGTGTGTTTGCAGCACGTTAGTTCGAGATAGCAGAAGGCCGATTGCCTAACGAAGCCTGTACCGGTTCCCAGATTCGTCGAAGCCCAGCAATCTTTGGGATTAATCCAAATTAAAGTTTAAGCGGGAGTGTTAGCATTTAACCATTAATTAGATTAAACACAACTAAACATGTATGTCACTTTCTCTGCTTTATACTGAATACTGATTTAGCGTGTACGCTTTCACTTGTCATTATGTGTCATCATCAATATAACTTTTATATCCAGTCCTCAGAAGTAACCACAAGTATTTTTACATTTCTCCGTATTCCCATTATTATTTTTATTTTCGTTACGTTATGTCGAAGCATAAACGAAATTTATTCCTATTTGAATGAAAATAATTGCAAATGAACGGTGAACTTTTCAAACCGTTAACTTTTAAATTTTTTGATGATTACTCTTGTAGTTTGAAGGATACACTAAGAAAAGCCGAGAAGCGCAGACAGTGTAATGATTTTGTAATTGAAATTTGAAAACATAAAACACGGAATTGTATATCATCATATCATAACTTGCAAAATAAAAAAAAAAAAGGAATGGTTTTCGCCAGGGCTTGAAAAGGGATCGCAAGTTGAATGTGACTGCCGTGAATGCGAACTTTCCGCATTCAAACTCCGCTTTTTGAACGATCATTTGACTGTTTTTTTGAATCCAGTCAGTGGTTGTTTTTTTGTAGTATTGAATCATACGATTGTGCGGTTGCTTTTTGTTAGCGTGGTGATTGCCAGTCATTTGACTGTTTTGCAGTCATTCGCTGCTCCAAACGATAAAGGCAACTTGATCGAAACAAAAATGTCAAAAAATTTTAGAGCGCGTTCGTTCTGTTGCGTGCGATCGGCATTTGACTGAGCAAACTGCCAGTTGTGTTATGCATAGCGTTCGTATTCCACCTCTAAACGGACGGTGTGAACTCGAATGCGCGTTGGTGTGACTGCGGTAGAAAAAAAGGATCGGTCGAAGCCCTGGTTTTCGCACCAATCTTCAATCTTGTCCATTAGGCATTGCAGTTCAATGTAGTCGGAATCCATTCTGATTACCTTAAAGATTTTTACATCGTCGGCATAAAAAGACTGACGCCAGGTAGTCAGACAGCTGATAGTTTATTTATAAAAAGAGAAACGAACAGTGGTTCAAGCTGGCTCCCCTGTGGTACACCGGAGATGTTGCAGAAACAGTCAGAAAACTCGGACACGATCTTCACACTTAACCTACAGTGCGTTAGGTACGATTGTAGCCACTTGCAAAATGGTGCAGAAACTCTCAGTTTTTCTAGCCTCGCAAGGACGATGCCGTGATCCACCCGATCAAACGCTGCTTTCAAGTCCATGGTACTGCGTCAATTGGCACTCCTTCATTCATGTTGCGCAGGCAGAACGAGACAAAATCAACAAGATTCGTAGAGACTGAATGTTTTGGAAAAGACCCATGCTGGGGTGAAGAAATATAGTGTTGACAGCTAAGGAACAAAGTGTCCTTTACGATTATCTCGAGCACTTTAGAGCTGAAGCACAATGGATGTGTTGAATTAAAAAAGGGTTAATCACAGGTGTGTCTGCATATGTTTCACTTAGAGTGTATTCAAATGTCAACACAGTTTGCGTTTCGTTTAAGAGTCGTGGCAATCATGGACACAAAAAAGGAACTTATGATAATAAGTGTGTTTTTGAAAAAAATTAGAGCGTATATATCTCAAAGAAACTGAAATCCACTCGAAATAAACGAAAGATTCACCTTTTGTACAATCAAGCGATACAAACAAACCGACTCCCCAAACGTGACCGTAAACGCACTGTAAGGACACCGGAAACCATTGAACTAGTAAACAAGCGAATTCGACGGAAACCAGAACAGCCTGGACGTGAGATAACCAAGGAACTGGGAATTTCGCAGTTAACCGTGAAAAATATTTTGAAAGATGATCTCTGATTGATTCCATACAAAAAAACAAAGGGTGCACGGTTTGAGCAGAAGGCTGCTTAAGCTGCACGGTTATTAAAAAAAATGTGCTTGCTGCAGGATCACCGCAACCACAAATTGTTCTGATTATATGCAGCACATCTTTCTTATATTCCTCGGGAAAAACTGGCATTTCAATTGTTCCAGAATGTTTCCAGGGTGATGGTATGGGGTTGTTTCTCCAATTTTGAAAGTCCATTGCTGGTCATTGAGACTGGTGTCAAAATCAGTCAAAAGAACCATCTGCTACTCAAACAAAAAATACTTCAAGAATGCACCATACTACTTCTGCACCGTCTCACCAACCGAAAGCTACACAGGTTTGGTGTAAGGACAATTTTCCGGATTTTATTTCTTCTAAAGAGTGGCCTGCCTCTTAGCCTGATTTGAATCTTCTCAACAACTATGCTTGGGGTTACATGTTTAGGCAAACTAGGAAGCACCAAAGGATTGACTGGTGATACTGTCAATCAATAATGGGAGTAGATTTGGGATAAAATGCCTCAGGATATCGTGCTGTAACGCTTTTCAACAATGATTACAACGGATAGCAAATGGAGAAAGATTTGAATTGGACTAATTTAAGATAAATGTTATGGATATACTTCACACGAAATACATTCAAAATTAAAATTTTTACAAGCGTCTTATTTTTGCGTAAATTTTTTTGTAGCTCTCGATACGCTTCAGACGAGAATTATTTTATACAAAATCTGACATTGTTATAAAACCAAAGTATAAAGTGCCAAAACAAGATCAGTAGTGTGTGAAGGTGGTGTTTATCATATATCGAAGCTTGGGTTCAGATATATCGAAAACAACCAACACTTACTTACACATTCTTATACTTTTTTTACTACTTTTCGAACATCGCTTCCTCTCCTATTCTGGGCCACAGAACTGTGCCGTTAATACTTATTTCACTCACTCTTATAGTAATTTGTAATTTGCTTTTGAATATTTTTTCACAAAATTTATCCGAAAACCCGTTCTAAAGCAACGATTTGCACAGATCATAAACAGATGTCACTTGGTTCCGGAGTTATTCCGATGTTATTTGGACACATTGAGATGATTAGACACACTATCGTACACCCGAACGACTGTTAATTCCACTCAGCACCCACCTGACTATTCCCAGCGGACCGGCTGATCATTTCCTTCGCGAAGGAAACCGCCAGCTGCCCGGCAGGGCTCGCTATAAGCTGCTGAGCCGTTTCGGCGAATCCACGACCGACCGCAGTTTCAGGCCGTCCATTTGGACCATTCGGACCAATCGGACCGTGCCGATCAATTTCGTTTCCTTCAAAATCACGCACTTGACCGTTAATTTCGGCGATCACCAACGCGAGTAACAGCGCACCGAGCAGCGACGAAGAAATCCTTGAGATGCGCATCCTTTCCGGTACCTTAAACCACCTACACTAGTTGTTATTCCTGAGTCTTCTTCGAAGGGTTGCACAAAACTAAACCGTCGCTGTCGTAATCTAAGCAATATAAGTGAGTTTTCGCTTTTCAATTGTCCCTTTCGTAGTCGTTGGAATGCGTCTACCTGAGCCTATTCTGAAACCAAAACAACTAAAACGAAAACAATGAAGAGTGCACCTGCAGCTCAGTTGACAAAGAACGGTGGAAGGAGTAAAACCGACATCCGAAATCTTTGAGGGATCGTCGTTTTTTTAACCACAAAATAGGCTCACCTTCCTACCTGTATCAACCCGTAAAGAGACGTTTTTCTGATGACTGGCCATACACAATAGAACGGACCTGCGATGCTAAATTATGACTTCACTAACGCACAAATGGTTTCCTCCCGATACGAGCGGCCGGAGGCCCGTGATTTGTGTTAGCACTGAAAGTTGAATTGGCACGTAGCCAAGCGGAAAATTTGACAATTTTTCTCTGTTTGTTTCATGTTCACAGTATCAAGGCATCCGCCACACAATTCGTTGCGGATTGGCAAGGGTTGATGATCTACTAGGCTGGGGCACTGTAATGACATGATGATAGTAGATATTTTGAGATGATTTGATTATGTAATTATGGACAAGCTGTCCCAAAACAACAATTGTTTATCATGTTTGCCACTTTCTGGTCAAAATGTAAACATAGTTGGACTTGTTTTTCGAAATTCTGTCCCGAACTGCAAATAATTTCAACTTTTTAAACCCATTAAAAGACCACTAGCGTGCTCAGACATAAACAAAAGGAGGGACACCTAGCCTTTCAGAAGAAATAAATAGACCAAGGTTAAAATTAGACTAGAAATTATACTTGGAACATGACTAGAAATTAGAGTTCAAGGTAGATTTAAAAACGGACTTCACATAGGGCATTAAATTAGACTCTAAATTAGATATGAATCTGGCCAAAATTTTACTTGTAACTTGGATTGACATATCTCGATTAATTTGCTCATACCTCTTATTTTTTTCCGATCCCTTTTTCTGTTTTGTAGTCCCGATTATGTGCTTCTGATTTTAACTTTCACTTCTCTTCTTTTTTCTTCCGTTTTCTTCTTTTTCTCCCTTCTTTATTCCAGTTTTTCACTCATTTTTTTGTATTTTTCTGTCCCGTTTTTCAACTTTTCACCACCCTCTTTTCTTTTTGCCTTTCCAATATTTGTCTATCCTCACTTTTCGTCCTCCTCCATTCCGTATTTCCTCTTTCTCATGCCTCGTTTTTATTACATTTCTGTGACGTTTATTCAGTTTTTGTCTCTCATTTTTTCTTTGTTCTCCGAGTTTCCTTTCCCATCTCCCGTTTTCCGTCTTTTTCTTTACAGTTACCTTTTTCTATGGTCCGTTTTACTTTTCATCTTTTTCTGTCCCATTTTTCCATGCCCTTCGCATTTCCCATTACCATTACGACTCATCTTTCTCTTTTTATATCTTGTTTGGTTCGTTTTACTCGGTTCCTTCCTTTTCTATCGTTTTTGCTTTTCTTGTCCCGTCTTCTCTCGATTTCATTCGTTTTCTCTCTTTTTCTATCTCATTTCTCCTTTTACTGCTAACTGTCTCCCGTTCCGTTTTGCGACCTTTGCAGTCTTCTAGAGTTTCTCTTTTCTGTTTTTCCACCTTTTCAGTCTCGTTATTTCTCTTCGTTGTCGCCGATTTCGTTCTTTTCTATCCATTTTCCTTCTTTTCTGGCACCGGTTCCCAATTTCACTACTTCCAGTTATCCTCATTCATCCTTTCCAATTTTCCTCGTTCTCTTTATTGTTTTTCTTTTTTTTGTGTCATATTTCATTTTTCATTCTTTTCCGTTCTCTCTTCAGTCTCCTTTTTCGTTTTGTTTCGCTTTTTTTCAGCCGTTTTCACCTTTTTCTCTTTTTACGTTTTGTTGTCCCTCCCACCGTGCCAAGTTTCTTTCTTCCATTTTTCCTTTTTTCATGCTAGTTTTTCTACTTTTAATCTCTCGCATTTTTCTTTTTTGTCTATCCCGTTTGTCCAGTTTTTACTATTTTTTTCGCCCGTGCTCTTGCCCGGTTTTACCTCTAGGAATAGCAAGGAACTCCCTAAGAGAATTTATGTACATTTCCGTAAGAAGTATATTAGAAAACCGAGTTTTTCGGTCTGTGGAACAACAAAAAATACTATCACGACTCTCACGCCGAGGACCCGGGTTCAAATCCCAACCCCGCAGAAGTCACGAATGATCTAAGCTGTTAAAATGACTATAATCAAACAAAACAAAAAAAATACTATCACGAAAATTTTATCTTTAAGAGACTAGAAAATGACAAACGAGAAACAAAGAATTTCAAAAAAAAATCCAGAAAAATGTGACAGAATATAATTCTCCGGCCTTTCTTTGGAGTTTGCCACTGTCAACTAACTTAAAATTAGACTTAAATAAGGAAAAAGAAGGAAAAATGATTAGCAAAACGAGGAACACGAAGAAGAAAATGGGAACCAACTGAACAGTAAAGGAGGAAAACCGCAAGCAAAAACACGCCATGGAAAAGGTAGGAAAGGAGAAAATACGAGAGCAGGAAAATTGTGAAACCAGAAATGGAGCGAAAAAATTAAAGTGGAAGTCAAGCGGGATAAAATGAAAAGAAGAACGTGACAGCAAAGAAGGCAAAGCAGAACAAAAGAAGAGGACGAATTGAAAGACGAAAGCATAAAATTGTGAAGTTAAACAAAAGGAGTTACCGCAACAGAGAACAAAAAAATGACTGCTATCCAGTTTTCCACGATCGATAATGGCGGCTGATGGGTACAACTTTCTGAAGGTCACAGCTCGTTTTTGACATTTAATGCAAGAGTAGTTACTGCGGTTACTATGGAAACCATACGGTTGTTTGCTGGTTGAGTGGAAAAATGTAAACATTGTTTAGTTTTCGCAGACCGCAGGTCGAAGAAAAAATTAATTGAAGGGAAGCGAATCATGGTGCTTTTTAGCTATCATTTTGTGAAGTAATTTTTGCATTGGATCAATATGACAATATTTCAGCAAAGAATCAGCTGGTCTGCGAAAACTAAACAATATTTACATTTTCCACTCAACCGCCAAACAACCGTAGTGGCTTCCATAGTAACCACAGTAACCGCTCCTGCATTGAATGTCAAAACCGAACTGCGCCCTTCAGAAAGTTGTGGAAGAGAAAAGAAGGGAAAAGGAAAGCAAGGCCAGGGAAATCAAACGAAACTAGTATTAGTAGTAGATGGTAGTAGTAGTAGAAGTAGTAGGGGTAAGCCATCATCACTTCAAGGACTTGCCAGTGTATGTAGGTAAAATTACAGTAGATCCAAATTTGATTATCAAGTGAATTTCACAATAATGCTGTTACAGAAGGGCCAAAAGGGATTGGGCGGACCCACAAGCAGAGGAACTTGTGCGCACTCCGGGGTTATAAGAGTCGCCTTCCAGCATTAGGATCCTTCCGCGTAATAATCAATTTCGCCGTACCAACTTTAACTCACGTGATGATTTGTTTGTGAGAATTGAGAAGCGCCATTTTTGCTTCCGACCGTAAGGATTCTGGTTGGCAATCCACTCCATCATCCAGTCTTTCACATATATCATATCAATAATAATATGATATTAAATTGGAATGTGTCCTTCGAATGGAATTGAGTTGCGTCCTTTGAGTTTCCATAAGTGCTTCTAATAATTATTTTAATTTTTTCTTCTGGTATCCACGTGCAGTATTAAAACTCGTTTTGGTCAAAGTTTTCACTATTAGCAAGGTGGTATGGCTCCGCCGTCTGCCCAAAACTGCGGTTTTGAGCTCCTAGTATAGCACCTCCTAGCTTGGTTACTCAATAGAGCTTTACCGGGTTGTACAACAGATCTTGTTTCTACCATTGATCACACAAGTGAGCGATAAATGGCTCACATCGTACCTGGGTGCCCGAACTCCTACCCAATCCTCATGATGAACACGAGTTGGCAATTAGCTTTGCCAATAATCATGTCATAATGCTGTCGGAAGATTAACAGATCATCTAGCATAACGCCGAGATCAATTACAACATTACTACGATGCATGTGTTTGGTTTTTGTGGGAGAAACTTATAACTATCCATTTCGGTATGCTAAGCCTCATATTGTTACTGTCGCACCACTTCGCAAACGTGTTGATCAGCTGTTGCAGTATCAGGCAGTCCATAATTATCATCAACATAAAATAATCGCGTGGGAGGCGGAAGAACTCGGGATAAATCATTTATAAACATCGAAAACAGTAAAGGTCCTAGACTGCTACCCTGAGGTACGGCGAAGCAATCCGCGAACTAGTCAGATAAAGATGCATGGATTTCTTGATACGGCAATAGCCGGCAAAAAATATGCATTTAGTTTTAGAAGCGTTTACGGAAAGAAGGTTAGCTGCAAAGTATTTTGACAGATTTTTTAAATCATTGTTCATGATACGATCTATAACATCAGTTTGCGGATAGAAAAGGCAGTATTATCTGCAAATAAGCGTAGAATACCATTCAACTAAAGTCTGTGCAAATCATAAATATATACTAGAGGAACAGTAACGGGTCTGTGTTGCTCCCTTAAGGTATACCCACACCAATCGACTTCCGCGAACTTTTAAACGTACCTAAAGATACCGACTGTTTTCTTCCTGATGAATAGTTTCGAATCGTATCATGAAATCAGAGGTGTGATTTCATAGTCGTCAAGCTTCTGCAAAAGAATAGAGTGGTTTAAAGCAAGGAGTTTCCAACAGCAATGAGTACTACGCACTTTTGTAAAAAGTTACCTTTGATTACTTTACTGATTACTTTACTGATTTATTAATCAGTCAATCTCTTGTAATTACTAAAAATCAATCATGATTACCAATGATTGCTTGAGATTATCAATATATGATTACCATTGGTTTAAAGTTAGCAAATGCTTTGCGTAAATCTAAAAATAGCGCACTGGCTATTTGCTGATAATCTATTCCATCTACAATATTATTCAACAACTCAGTGGTTGCCATCGATGTACTACTCCCTTGCCGAAAACCGTATAAGCTATACAGTACTTTATGTTTATCAAGTAAAAGTATAATTCAATCAATAAGTATTTTTTACAAAATTTTACTAAAAATTTACCACGTCAATATTGGGCGATAATTCCTTGGATCACACGCGTTTCCTGATTTAAAAGTAGGAACAACCCTTGCAATTATCAAACAATCTGGATAATAGCGTATTTCTAATAGTTTATTGAACACTCACGATAGAATTCGGGAAAAAGCAACAGAATTATTTTTACAAATGCCAGCTAAACAATAATTGAAGCCACAGCTTTGATTACGTTCTAAAGTTTTGATCAGCAAAGTGACCTCACTCGCAGAAGCCGGAGCAAGAAAAATCGTTGAAGTGAAAACATAAATTGACGTTCATCTTGAATTTGGCTGCCATATTGATTTTTATCAGAAAATCAGCTTTACAGAACCATGCCATTTGTTGTTTGTTTCATAACGAATTTAGGTAATATCACATGATAAATATGTCAAGGTATGCTCAAAACCAACTTTTTTGACCGGCCCCTTGGCGAACAAGGAATCCGCAGTTGGTCTATGTGGCCCTCCTAGCCTCGAATCAATTTCGTACTTTGTAATGCATTGCACTATGGGCAAAAAGAAACCAAAAGACGGACGCAATCAAGATACGACCTGCAGACTGATTAAATGAATTATGTAAAAAAATTCCGGAGGATCGCTTGGTGCCAACCCCTTTCCTGTATGTCATCGGGAGGTACCCTATTTTGGTCATTTTCCACTATTTTTAACATATTTTTATCCTTTTTGGATTATACCAAGCAAGGTTTTAAGAAAACAAAACTTAAAAACATAATAATTTTGTGTAAAGAAGTCCGTAGAATCGAATGGAGTTTATCCCATTTAGTTTAGAGCATATTAATTTTTTTGGTCGAGTTCCAGTTTGGTATGGTCGGTTTTGTAACGGGAGCCGACCAAAAAAATTAATGTGCTCTAAATTAACTGGGATAAGCCTTATTCGATTCTACGGACTTGTTTACATAAAATTATTAAGTTTTTAAGATTTGTTTTCTCAAAACTTTGCTTGGTTTAGCCCAAAAAAGGTAAATAAAGTTTAAAAATAGGGGAAATGAGCAATGGGACACTTTCCAATGACATACAGGAAAGGGGTTGGCACCCCGTGATCCTCCGGAAAATTTTACATAAGATCACCAATATTTTATCAGACCGCAGGCCGTATCTTGATTGCGTCCGTTTTTGGCTCCTTTTTGCCCATAGTGCATTATTACAGCCTAACACAAGACAAAGCGGGGTATCTTAAAGAGGAAAAACGGTAGAAACGAAGACGAAAGACGTGAAGCAGGAGAGTTGTAAAAAGGCGAAAATTGAAAACGAAAAAAGAATAAAGTAAAGACGGTTCTGTGTTCCGAAATTACTATAAAAAACCTGATTTAATCCACCTAGTGGTGAAAGGAACCTTTGTTATACTATCTTACTTGCTATTTGAGATAGAAATCGACACGTTTGGCTTACATGAAATTTTTGGAAATTGAATAAGTTTACAAAATTTGAACCAAATACAAGCACTTATAAATTTTGATAGTTCCTTTTCTCATGAAATTGCTGAGTAAGTTGTTACTAATGAGGGTAAGTGCAAGTAAAAGTAAGTTGTAAGATGAAATATTATTCTTTAACATATACATTGAGTAGTAAAGGTCTAGTTTATAAGTTTTTGAATTATGCATAATTTCCTGTAATACCATTCTATTTGATTCACAACAATAAAGTTTTCTTGAATAAATTTCATCAATTTTTATTAACCTTCGGTTACTCACGCTGTTGTATTTTGTACAACATGTGTTTTTGAATGCCATATTGTTATAAAGTTACAAATCGTATATTACGTATTTACTAACGTATATTCTTCAGTAAACTTGTTATGAGCAAAATGTCAGAATTATTTAATGCACTAATACTTTAAATTGTTAGGAAGCAAGATTAGCATAAACCGACATCACAGAAACGAAGCAAGTAGCATGTGAGATGTACCGCAATTGACCCAACTGGAAATTTCTCTCGTTTCTTCATATGGAAAAATGGTGTCTGTATGCAGCAAAACTACTAGCAAATGTAAAATGTTTAAGATGTATCCGTCTGTTAGTAGTCGAGTAATTCGGGGTCAAAATCAGGGTATTTTTCACAATCCAAGTTCTACAGTTCCTAAACAAGCAAACATAGAGGTATACTAAATTCAGCAAAGTTATGTATTTTTATTATTTGTACAACTTTGTAATACATGAAAAAGTCATACAATAATTACAAAAAGAGTTAGAATAGAAAAACTGACTTTACAAATTCATGTACAATAAATAAGATTTTTCTATCTCCACTGAAGAGATAGAAGGTTACTGTCTTTAGCAAAATTTCTTGCAATAATATGCTCTAAAAGTTTGCAGAACACATTAATGTGTTATATTGAAACTAAAGCAAAATAATTTTTTTATTTCACTTTTAGGGGGATTAATCAAAATTCAAATTCTACCAGACGATAGAGCTTTCAATTTTAGGAAACTCTTCCAAAGGTTTAATAAACTTAAAACTAAGTTTTCTTAGTCAAAACTCTAGTGCGCACGTTTTCTTTGGTTTTGGGCTCTTATGCGCGCAAGTAACCGTGTTATAAAAGTGGGCGCGAGTGTTCGAGGGTTAATATCTTTTGACCGGTAAAACCAACTCTTATGAAATTTTGCATATATATTCGTAGTGTGAAAACCTCTCGTTTGATATTAAAATAATTGAAATTAGCTAAATTATCTTGGTTAAAATCATTATAAATTATTGTTAATTTTGGTGTGGTGTATTCGATTGCTCATAACTTTCAAATTAAACGTCCAATCAAAAAACCATTCAATAGTGATCTATCCGGCTATATTAGCTGCCAAATGAAACAAATAGCGTGTAAATCGGTTTGACCATCTCTGAGAAACAGGCGTTCATTTGTACCTAGTCAAAACAGGTTTTTCAAGGCTAACTTTTAAACTGCTTGTCCGTTTTCAATAAAACTTAGCAAAATGTTCAGTAATAGTAAGAGCTTTCGTTTGGTACTAAGATTGTTAAAATTGGTTGCGTGGTTCCGGAGAAAACCGTGTCACGTAGTTTTCATATTTTTGCTTATAACTTTTAAACGAAAAGTCAGACCACGAAACAATTAAATAGTGATATACTAGGCAATAATACCTTTCAAACAAAAGTAATAGCGATCGAATCGGTTCAGCCATCTCCGAGTAACAGGCGATAGAAAATTCGGAGCGAACACACATACACACATACACACATACACACATACATACACACACACACACACAGACATTGCTCAGTTCGTCGAACCCTATCGATTGGTATATGTGACTCGGCCCTCCGGGCCTTGGATCAATTTCGTGTTTTTCGACCAATTTCTAAACCTTTGTTATATAGTATAACAAAGGTAAAAATCTGAGCAAATTATAAAAAAATGTATGAAAACCAAGAGGAAAAATAGGACTAATGAGAAAAAAGCCGGACAAAAAACAAAGAAAAATGAAACAATGAAACAGAACAAACGATATAGAAAAGAAGAAAACGAGAGTAAAGAGGAAAAAGAATAAAAGTGAGAGCGAAACCCAAGAAAACAGTACAGAAGAAAGGAAAAAACACGATGAAAAGTGGAAAAATGGGGCTGACAAAAAGAAAAAAGGAACAAAAAAGTAATAAAACGTGTGAGAGAGTCAAACGGAATATGTCAACCCTAATGTCCATGTCCAAATTCAAGTCTAATTTAATGTCCAATATCAAGTTCAATTTTAAGTGCAATTGCTTTCCGAATTTAAACTCTATTTCAAGTCTAATTTAACTCTAATTTTAAGACAAATTTTTACTCTGATTTCAAATCTTATCTTACGTCCAATCTAAATCCAATTTCAATTCTAATTTATAGTCCAGTTGGAAATAAAGCTTCAAGCTCAAATTAGTCCAAATTCAAATCTAATTTAATGTTCGAATTCAAGTCCAATTTTAACTCTAATTTCTAGGCAAGATACAAGAATAATCACTAGTTCAATTTCAACTTTGATTTTAAAACAAAATTCACCCGAAATTCTGGGATTTATAACCCAATCCTTTGATTACTCGACTTCCATTCCAAAACATTCTTCTGAAAAATCGCAAGGTGGCAGGGGGAAGCCACCTTTTGTTTACGTCTGGTCACCGCATGCGGGTGGTAATTATGGACAAGCTGTCCCAAAACAACAAAAGTTTATCGTGTTTGCCACTTTCTGATCAAAATGCAAACATAGTTGGACTTTTTATTTTATGTTCTGTCTCAGGTTGTAAATTATTACAAATTGTTGACCCCATTAAAAACTAAATATTTTTAATGAAAGAAAAACAGGTTTCACTGTTTTTAATTCATCACCTGAATTTTAAAGCTTATTGGCAATTCCCGAAATTCACAATCAATCAGCAATCAGTTACAGCCATTGACATACACGCTTGCATAAGTATGATTGAATGTATTGCATTAGGTTTGACATATCAACGTTCGAACCGATCGCTGCTGCTGGCTCCCGTCCGTTGGATCTGGTTCCGTCCGCTACCCGCCTAGCTTTTTTGCCATAGACGCAAGAAATCCCAAGCAAGCTGTATTTAAATCCACTTTGGATTTCCGAACAATTTACATTTAAAAGCACTTACTTACACGCTTGCTCTCCTCACTGAGCATAACAGCAACGGCAGCACCAGCACCAGCACCAGCAGCATACAGCACACGGCAAAAACATGGACACCCCCTGCCGGGTCCGATCCCTGGCTTCCGCGCAAATCCATTGCTGCCAATGCAGCAGAGCAATGTCACCGTCAATGAGCGCTGAAATACGAAACATGCTGAGAACGTTAAGAGAGTGCAGTAATTGCTATTGAAAAAAGTCTAATTTAGATTATGAACGACATGTTACACTTGGCTTTCCATTCCCCCCCGAAACGGATTTTCCTGCTCGCAAAACTGAGCAATTTCACATCCCCGTACGCACATCGTAAGCTTACGGGATGAATGGTTTTTCCCCCTGTTGCCGGACGGAACAGTGTGGGTGGTTTCGATGGTTGGATTGCTTTTTCGGAAAGATGACTGTATCATCAAGAAAGCATTAAATAGAAGAGAGCATCACTCTAACCCCATAATTATCGCGCCTGTCGACTAGGAACATGAGGGTATTCATATTTAAAAGAACCGCAGTCGGAATAACAAAGTATTGTTCGGTTTCTAGTTCGGTCATTCCGGGTGGTGCCGTTGGGTAGATCAAACGGGAGGGACGACTTTCGACAGGATGCACCATAAGGTGGCCAAGAATTCCGAGTAAGGCCAGAAACAAGTGCGTTCCCTGTACTGTACCAGCCAGAGAGCCGAGATAAAGTCCCTGCAAATTCTGTGTTCTAATAGTGGCAGAGGGTGGCGGTATGACTCCGCCCCCTGATGAGTACCCTCGGGGTACGCATATGTCGAATTGAAATGAGATTCAATTTCTATTTCCATTGTGCTGATGTTTCGGTTCGGAATTCTCCCATGTATATGCCATGCATCGGTAGAGCTCGCCTCGCAGCAGACAGACTTGGCTTGGCAGCTTCGGCTTCAACGGCAGCTTCAGCAATTTCTGCTTGCGCACAGATTCTGCAGATCCTGCGATGGTATGCTATTAAAATTAATAACAATCGAAACAACAAACGGTAATTATGTTCGAATTATACGCTTCAGGAATGGATGGAGGCTCGTTTGAAGTTTGCTTCAAGTGTGCAATCCATAGCTGATAAGCTGAGCTGCGATTAAATGCAGTTCCAGCAGATGGGATTTCGTCGGATGCGTTTCTGCCGCAATTGATTATAAATTGAAGCGGTTTAACTACGTGCAAATCGATTCCTAAATCAAACATTTTAATGCACCATTCTCTATGGTTTTGTTTTGGAAGTGCTGCACAGGATTTAGATGATAAATCTTTACTTTTCGCATCGACATTCAAATCTCGAATATTTCAGTCTCTGACATCAGACATCTGTATAATTTAATAAGTATTAATGTGTTTAGTGTCACTCAACTTGACTGAGTGAAATTATGTCCTTTTTATAGACACCATCTTTTTAAATCCACCTAATAGTATAATTTAAATTTTTCACATAATAGTTTCAATCCATACTTCTGTAGTCAATTGCTAATATTTTCGAATTCTATGTACCATATCTAAGGCAAGTTGACTTTGTACAGCTTTACAATGCAGACAATTCATTTTCCCGAAGGAAAAGCCGAAAAACCCTGATATTATTCGTGGGTGTTCGAAGTTTGAATCACATCTCAAAACGTGATTCAAACTTCGAAGAACACTTTAATTTATCGAATATCTTTGAAATAATGAATGAAATATTGTATTTTAACTGTGCTCACAAATTACGTAACGTAGCTATTGTAGTTTTACGTAACGTTAACTAAGCCTCCCCCCCTACCATTGAATAAAAATCTCATTAATTCAATTCATTAAAACTTTTATATTTTTACGAACTCAAGAAACGCATCAATTCTGTATTCCTAGCAAAACCACTCTGGTCAGAATGTCAATTCTGAATTCTGATCAAACTGTTCGATATAAGACAACCAGGTCTGAGTTTAGAACAGAATTTTGATCAAAAATAGAATCGAAGCCAATTTGATTAATTTGATAAATTTGTTACGTAACTCCCCAGCAAACATTTTCGTACGTATATCAAAGTAAAAACTATGATATATGTACCGATATGTATCTAGAAAAATTGCATTCGAAACCAGCATATGCGTACTTTTTTGGAGGCGATATACGTACTTCAAATTATATGAAAACATTTCACATTCATAAGTATTTGTATACGATGAAATCCGACTCAACATGATTAGTTCCATGATGCTATACAATTCTGTGACGACAAACGTATGTGAATCAGCTACTATCATTTTGTACGAATAAATGTAAACTAGGGTGTGCTTTATTAAGCTTTATGTACGATTTCGAGTTTGTTTAGCGATATTTAAGATGATTTCCACACATTATTATACAATTTGTGGTTTGCTGGGTCTTCTCATGACTTCTCCTCCCTCCTGTGTAACAAAAAGTAACGCAAGCTCAACCTCGCCCCCCACCCCCCCAGTAAACATTTTCATATGCATATCAGAGTAACAAATGACCCGACTAGCACAGTTGTTATAAACTAGTTGTGGTAACCAATTAATGACTCATTTCAGTAATAAATAGGTTGTGGCAACTAGAAATGACAAAAGTGTGCTGCTTGGGGAGTTATATGTACCTATATATACCCTGAAACCGAATACCGTTTCGCAAAAACCCTTAAGCAGAATATACCATTTCACGGAAAACTTTTTCGTGGAAAGTACCATTTCGCAGGGGTGATCCTCTCCTTACTCGCTGTCGCTCGTTCGGACCCAACTGCAGGAAAGTAATAGAGGTCAGTAGACCTATGAAAACAAATAAACCACTGTCTAGGTGATGTCTGCGGGGGGTTGCCCCCCTCCCTTCAGTGGCCGTCGCTTCCGACGGTAGGCCGCCAGCAACACTCGCGGCCGTCTCGCCCTGATTGAGGGTAGTTCTCACTGAAACGGGGCCACTACTGACACGAGGTCTTCAAATATTGGAACTTTGGCGCTTAATTGGTTGAAAATGGTTGAAAAATAAGAATTGCATTTTTCATACCTCGAAATTGTGGACCCCTCATTCGTCAACCGGTATTTCCGGTATTTTCTAAAATCCTAGCTTTTTTTAAACTCGTTATTCGAAGAACTAAGTTTGATAGAAGATTGTAAAACTGAGTGAAAAACAACTTGGTGTTAATGCTGATGAGATTCTTCGGCTACTAGCAATGAAGAGAGTAAAACGGTAAAACTGTGCATCATATAATTATAACTCTTGAACCCGTTTAAGGCACAGCAGAGCATCTTTGCTGTAAAAATGTTTAATTGTATGAGCCAGACGTCGTGTTTCAATTCATTTTTGAGCAACTTGATATTTAAAAGCCGCCAAATTATTCGAAGCTCTTAAATAACGAATTTTGGAAACAAGATCAGGGCCAAGAAACGTCACTTACAATAGTAGATCGTCACTCAACGATGATGTAATGAAGCTTCAGTTACAACTGGCTTACATCAGCGTCAATGAAATGGATTTCACTTCATCATGACAACCGGTTTTAATGTTTCATTTGTATTTTTCTATCAAAATTCAGTAGAAGGCCAGCAACTTTGAATGCAATTGAATTGAAGTTATGTAACATTTTCTACAATTTAACACATATTATAATTAACCTACTCAACATCGACAAATCGTGCCTGACTGTTAGTCGTCATTATTTGAAACAATCACTTATTTCAGCTGAAGCTTGCTTGAAACATTCTGTTCAACAACCACCACTCTCCGCTTTCAGTTTGTACTCCGCCAAATATCGTCCGCAGCACTTTCCGCTCGAACACGGCAAGGGCGCGTATGTCCTCCGTGCGCAGCGTCACGGCTTCAAGTCCATGAAGAACTACCGGTTTAATAAGGGTTTTGTACATTGTTAGCTTCGTGCGGCGGCGTATGCTTCCTGATCGTAGCGTTGTACGAAGAGCAAAGTAGGCCCGATTTCCCGCTTGGATGCGCCGCTGGATCTCCTTACTAGTGTTGTTGTCCGCGGTCACCAGCGATCCCAAATACACGAACTCTTCTACCACTTCTAGTTCGTCGCCGTCAACGGTTACCGTCCGTGGGAGGCACGCGTTTGTTTCCTTTGACCCTTTTTGCTTTAATGTATTTGGTCTTCGACGCATTTATTTTTAGCCCAATTCTCCAAGACTTCGCTTTCAGTCTCGCGTAGATTGCGAGAGTGTCCCAGAGATGCGTACGAAACACATCACTCGATCTAATGTAGCTCTGATCAGTCGCGTCAGTTTGTCCGGAAAACCGTATTCGTGCATTATCTGCCATAGCTTGTCTCGATCGACTGTATCGTATGCTGCTTTGAAATCAATAAAGATGTGATGCGTGGGCACGTTGTACTCCGGATATTCTGCAAGATCTGTCGGATAGTAAAGATTTGGTCCGTAGTTGCGCTAGCCCCCATAAAACCCGCCTGATAATTCAGGCCTACGAAATCTTGTACTATCGGTGACAACCGGCGTAACAGGATCTGGGAGAGTACCTTGTAGGCGGCGTTTACCAGTGTAATACCACGATAGTTGCACCAGTCTAGCCGATCACCCTTTTTGTAGATGTTGATATATAGCGGGTCGATAAATAGAATGACAAGTTTTAGGAAATTATAACAGCACTGGAAGCGCTGATTACGTGCTCTGCCAATACAGATGCATTTTGAGGGCACAAAACAATACATACATGTAACGGACGGTAGCCATTTAACCAGCCATTTTCGGTTTCCCCTTAAGTGAATAAAACAACCAGTTATTTGTAGAGAGGTTTACAATTTTCATATAAATACAATACAATACAATTTCCAAAATTTGCTATGAAACTAACTACAAACGACACGGTTTTGTAAAGAAGAGAGTTAGGGGCCATCTTGGATTTGGCCGCCATGTTGGATTTTATTTTACGCCCTTGCACTTCAAATTTTATGAACGTTTCTTGTAGCATTTTTTCTCAGCTTTCCGATGATGGTCTTAAAATGAAAATCGGTTGGGGGGCTCATGGTGAAAAAGGCGATTTTTTTGTAAAATCCAATATGGCGACCAAATCCAAGATGGCCGCTAAATTTTTTTTACTCCATTTGAAAGCCCTGTTCTTTTTCTTTACAGAACCGTGCCATTTGTTAGTTGATTCATGGCAAATTTATGAAATATCACATGGAATAGATCTCAAGGTTTGCTCAAAATTCAACTTATTTTGAAACTGTTAAGCAACTTGGCGAACGAGGGGTCCACTATTTCGAGGTTCTGTTCTGTTTGTATGAGAGTCCTTATCCCCCTACCACAGGGGTGAGAGGTCTCTAACTATCATAAAATAAATTCAAGACTCCAAAATCCCTCAAATGCCAAATTTGGTTCCATTTGCTTAATTAGTTATCAAGTTATGAGGAAATTCGAATTTCATTTGTATGGGAGTCCCCCTCCTAAACAGGGGAGGAATCCTAATTCATCATAGAAAAAATGCTTGCCTCCGAAAATCCCCAACTGCCAAATTTGGTTCCATTTGCTTGATTAGTTCTCAAGTTATGAGGAAATGTGTATTTCATATGTGTAGGAGCCCCCCCTCCTAAAGTGTGGCGGGGTCCTAATTCATCATAGAAAACATTATTGCCTCCAAAAATCTTCACATGCTGAATTTGGTTCCATTTGCTTGATTAGCTCTCGAGTTATGAGAAAATTTGTATTTCATTTATATGGGAGCCCGCTCTCCTAAATGGGGGAGGGGTCATAATTAACCTCCTAAAGAGGAGAAGGGTCTCAATGTACCATAAAAAATTCTTTTCTCCAAAAAAACCCACATGCCAAATTTTGTTCCATTTGCCTGATTAGTTCTCGAGTTATGCAGAAATTTGTGTTTCATTTGTATGGGAGCCCACCCCTCCTAGTGGAAGGAGGGGCCTCTAACCATCATAAGAACCTTCTTCGGACCCAAAAACCCCTACATGCAAATTTTCACGCCGATCGGTTCAGTAGTTTCCGATTCTATAAGGAACATACAGACAGAAGTTCATTTTTATAGTTATAGTTTGAGGTGTTTGCCCGAAATGTGTAATAAGATGTTTACACTATGATTGCCCAAGGAACAATTTTTGCTTATTAAACGTTTCACCGACAGCTTTTATTCAGCACATGCTGTATAGCTGCTTTTAAAGTATATCTAAACACCTCTGTTCAATGCTTATACAGTTGGTTTTGGAGAATTTAAACAGCACCGTGCTGAATATGGACGTGGAAGATGCGTTTGTATGACTGTTAATCAACGTATAGTAAAACGTTTATTCAGAACGCATAGAGAAGTTTATTAAACTGCTGCTAATGACACTGAAGCTACGTTTATTCCACAGCAGTTCAATATTTAGACAAGCAAAAAGAATAAAATATGCAGGAAAGTACCTACTGTTATTTTATTTTGCGGGTTTCGTTATTTTCATGTTCACTTTTGTATTCGTATTTTTATAATTTAATGAGAGACTTAGTAGGAAATCGTTGGTTGACTCAAAATTTATCAAGCCCGCCATTATACTTTTTTCATTCATCCGGATTCGAACTTACATCCTGGCGATCGGAAGCCATCGACGAACACATCTGAGATAATCTGACAGATGACAGGCGTCGAGTTTTTAGCCGATGTGGATTTACCAGTTTAAGTTTGTCAAGCGTGGAACAAAAATGGGCTAAAATACATTTAAGCGCTGAAGAGTAGTTTCTTAAATCATGTTTGGCATCTGCTGTACAAGATTGCTTTAGAAGTATTTATTCTGCACATGTTAAACATTAATTAAACTATTTGTGCTAAAGTATTTCGCTTGTACCACCAGCAATACCAGCAACATAACACACTCACAACGCAAAGGTTTTTTTTTCTCTTGAATATTGTCGACGGTGAGCGATGCTACTGAGTGAAATTCACTGGAAACTGGAAATCCAGAACTTTCGGCTAGCTGCGAACATTGTGTGCGATTGTTCAGTTAGTTAGCAGTGATGTTATTAGTTAGCAGCAGCAGTGATTAGTTAACAGTAGAAGTGGTTCGTGGCAGTACCGCAGAGGAATAGTACTTTTGTCACCCCGTCATTAGTTTACGCAGATAGTACTGCTTCATGAGCTAAGCGCTACGTATATTCGTCATCGGATCGGATTTAGTTTTTTTCATTTAAAAAACAAAAAGCAGCAGTGGATGGCACGAGCAGAAGTGGGGTTTTTGCGCACCGGCAGCGGAAGCTGGTCACGCGATTACGGTACGGCGCTACCAGCAGTGGTGGTATCGCCACTATGCCACCCGACCATGACAATTCTGGCGGCTTTAGCCCGACGCAATTCATCTCGCTGAGCAAAATCTATTGTGAGTAACTCGCAAAGCGTCAAGCAGAGCTGGTTGCCTTGGACGAGGGATAACGACACGCCGAGGGAGAAGATACATACCGTCCAGACAACAACAAATAAAAGGATTGCCACGACCAGCAAAGTAGACTTGTCTCTGCTAAAAGTGGTAATGCAAATTTTTTCTATTCTTAATCTGTAAAAAAAAGAAATAAAGTGTACCTAAAATAAATTTATTTACATAAATTACTAGCTGACCCGACAAACTTCGTATTGCCACAAATTAACCTGTGTTGTACACAAATCATGAATCTCGGATGATCTTTGTCACAATCTCGAGTTTTGCAAGCCCCTCAGGGGGCGACGCTTCCGACGGCGGGTCGCCGGCAACACTCGCGACCGTCTCGTCCTGAATGATCTAGTGTTACTATAGATAGTTTTTGTGGTCTTGTATTGACTAATGTTTTATGGAAGAGTCTCGAATTTCTCGAGTTCGATTAGTTTTTGAGTTTCGCAAAAATTTCTGTTTTATTTGTATGAGAGTCCATATCCCCCTACCACAGGGGTGAGAGGTCTCTAACTATCGTAAAATAAATTCTAGACTCCAAAATCTCCCACATGCCAAATTTGGTTCCATTTGCTTGATTAGTTCTCAAGTTATAAGGAAATTTGAATTTCATTTGTATGGGAGCTCCCCTCTTAAAAGGGGAAGGGGTCGTAATTCACCATAGAAAAAATTTCTGCCATATAAAACTCCCACATGCCAAATTTGGTTCCATTTGATTGATTAGTTCTCGAGATAAGAGGAAATTTGCATTTCATTTGTATGGAAGCCCACCCTCTTAAAGGGGAGATGGGCCATAACTCGCTTTCTAAAGAAGAGAGGGGTCTCAATTCACCATAGAAAAAAATCTTGCGTCCAAAACCACTTACATGTCAAATTTGGTTCCATTTGCTTGATTAGTTCTCGAGTTATGAGGAAATTTGTTTTTCATTTGTATAGGAGCCCCCCCTCTTAAAGTGGGGAATCCATAGAAAATATACCATAGAAAATATTCTTGCCTACAAAAACACCCACATGATAAATTTGGTTCCATTTGCTTGATTAGTTCTAGAGTTATGAGGAAATTTGTATTTCGTTTGTATGAGAGCCCCCCCTCTTAAAAAGGTAAGGGGTCCTAATTCATCATAGAAAAAATGGTTGCCTCCAAAAACACCCACATGCCAAATTTGGTTCTATTTGCTTGATTAGTTCTCGAGTTATGAGGAAATTTGTATTTCATTTGTATAGAAGCCCCCCTTACTAAAGTGGGGAGGGGTCCCAATTCATCATAGAACAAAATTTTGTCTCCAAAAACACCCACGTGCCAAATTTGGTTCCATTTGCTTGATTAATTCTCGAGTTATGAGGAAATTTGTATTTCGTTTGTATAGGAGCCCCCCCTCCTAAAGTGGGGAGGGGTCCTTATTTACCATAGAAAATATTCTTGCCTTCGAAAACCTTCACATGCCAAATTTTGTTCCATTTACTTGATTAGTTCTTCAGTTATGAGGAAATTTGTATTTCATGTGTATAGGATCCCCCCCTCCTAAAACGGGGAGGGGTCCTAATTCATCGTTGAAAAAATTTTTGTCTCCAAAAACACCCACATGCCAAATTTGGTTCCATTTGCTTGATTAGTTCTCGAGTTATGAGGAAATTTGTATGGAAGCCCCCCCTTTTAAAGAGGAGAGGAGTTATAATTCCCCTTATAAAGAAGGGAGGGGTCTCAATTTACCATAGAATAAATTCTGGTCACCGAAAACACCCACATGCCAAATTTTGTTCTAGTTGCTTGATTAGTTGTCGAGTTATGCAGAAATTTATGTTTCATTCGTATGGGAGCCCCCCCTCTTAGTGGGGGGAGGGGTTTCTAATCATCACTAAAACCTTTCCTGGCCCCAAAAAACCTCTACATGCATATTTTCATGCCGATTGGTTCAGTAGTTTTCGATTCTATAAGGAACATACGGACAGACAGACAGACAGACAGACAGACAGAAATCCTTCTTTATAGGTATAGATAAAGTGTAAAGTATAAAGTGTCATTCAAGTTATTGGTGTTATTGGCTGCCATCAAGCACACCTGCTCTTGGTGGTGCTATTGATACGTTTGTACGACGATTAATCGACACATATTTCACACTTGCTCTCAACAATGCAGCAGATACGTTTGCGCAACTTTCATTCGACCCTTATTCCATCACTATTCCACAGTTGCTCTCAGCAATGCTGCTGATTCGTTTGCGCAACATTTATTCCACTTTTATTCTGCACGTGCTGTCAGCAATGCTGCTGATACGTTTGCGCCACGTTTATTCCATCCTTATTCCACTACTATTCCACACGTGCTTTCTGTAATACTGCTGATACGTTTGCACAATGCTTATTCCACTCTTATTCCACTTTTTCTCCACAATTGCTCTTAGTTGATACGGTAGCTTTTAAACGACCGGTATTCCACACCTGCTCTTAGCTGTGCTGCTGATACGTTTGCACAATGCCTATTCGACTCTCGTTCCACACTTAAATAACAACATGTAGATGTTGATTACAAGCTAGGAAAAATGTGGGATATAACGTTTAAACAACACGTACTTCAGCAAATTCGCTTATTCAGCACCGGATGCTACCACGCAACTCTTATTCCACACCTGCTCTTTTAACTGCTGCCGTTTTGCTCCTTGGGTGGGGAGTCACGAGCTAGCAAGTAACGTGTATTGATGGACAATCAGTCAAGTCAAGGTAAGCGACCCGTGTAGAGTCAGTAAGTGTGAGCAGCTCGGGACCGGTGACATGGGATACCACATTTGGCGATCCTGCTTGGTTGAACCGCAATAGTTGTCTGAAGATATGTTTGTTTTATATGATGAATGTATTGGAAGTGATATTTATGTATTCGCGCGCGCACTTAGCTCAACGGTGGTCTACAGTGAAGGGCCTTGGTCTCCTCAGAACTACTGTACTCTGGTTAGCAGTTATCCTGGATTTCAAAAAATCGCTGTTGTATCGTCCTCTCTGCAAATTGAGAAAAAAGCTAACGTCCACAATCTGGTAGCTATTTCCCAGAGTATCCATATCCAGCAGACAGCACAAATCTTTATATTCCGGAAGATTTCCTCTCCACCGTAAATTTCTTGCGGCGAATTTAACAATTTTTTTCTGTACCGTTTCCAATTTATTCATGTATGTTGCATACATTGGCCTCCACACCACACTTGCGAATTCTAATTTAGATCGTTGATTTGCAACTTGCATGCTGAACAGAAACCCCCAAAAGTTTGCAAATCTCTTTGTAGCTTTAAGTAATCTTCCTGCTTTTTCACTGGATAAAAGAGCTTCACATCGGCAGTGTAAATTAATACGAGGGCATTATCAATTATTATGGAGGGCAGTTCGTTCATCAGTAGGATGAACAGAAGTGGTCCCAAATGACTACCTTGCGGAACTCCTGACGTTACATCGTAAAGCTTGCACCATCTACAGCAACGTATTGCTTTCTTCCGGTCAAGTATCCTTGGATCCATGTTAACAACGAGCCACCAATGCCGGCACGTGCAGCGGCTCGCAACACCTCTAGAATTCCGACAAGGTCGAAGGCTGCCGTGGACAACTCTCGTTATTACTCTCTGCTGGGTATATTGACCTAAAAAAGTTGACAAAAATTTGTGCGGCGCTTTGTGGACCCGATGAAGTTGTCGCTGCATGGCTGATCCGAGCCGGTTTACTTCTGCTCTTTCTTTTACCGTTGACAAAATTTTCAGAAGCTAATTAGCATAAGGTATTCCATAATTTTAACATAGTTATGTACTGAATCAATATAATGCGACTCCAAATCCTTAACGATTATAAAACTTAAATTGGCATTATTTTTAGTTGGTGTCGTTAGATTGAGATGATTGGAACGTGATCCACTTTTCGCCATTGACGAATTTCAATGCACCGTTCCAGAGTACATCACGGGAACCAGTGATGCTATTGTTTCTGAACAAAATCCGTTGTGTTCTCACATATCAAACTCAAAATCAATTATATTTTCGATAAAAATGTAAATATAAACGAGTTTGAAGACCAGAACAAGGCGCAAACGATGCTTCTGGGGGTGGCGAAAACTAGATTTCAAACATTTGGTCTTAATTTTTATGCTGAAAGCGAGATTGATATGTTATCACCTTATTTTAATCGTCGAAAGTTGCTCATTTAAAACAGCTGAACTAATTTACAACATCCGAGATTAGAACTGCGCATCAGTCGACGCGTGACGATGACTCATGTCCCGGCGAGACGTACAGTTAGACTTCAGCGTCTGCCGGGACATGTGCGAAGGGAAAAATTAATTCAAAACTTTTCCACCGCGACCAGCAGCAGCAGTGGCAGCTCAAAGAAACTCTTCCATTCCAACAGATCCCCTGCCACTCCCAAACCGTGACCTGCCTGTCACGTTAATGGGGAGAACACACATACATACACACACACACCCTCAAACAGGATAAGCAGAAAGAAAAACTTACCCATCGCTCGGCACCCAACTTCAAATGGAAAGCATTGCAGTTAGCTATATCTAACTAGGAGGTGAAGTATGTTGCTAAATGTGTGTTCGGTTCGCCAAATACACTTCGGAAGTTTTTTTGTTTCCTTTGATGTCGTCAAGATTGTACAGTTCTTTTTTTGCTCTGTCCGCAGTCTTTTTTCTTCTGTGCGAATAAAACTTTTGATGGTTTTGTTTTATGTTTAGTAATTGATTCTACTTTCTCTGCTGTGCCCCATGATGCCACGATGCCGAAGCTGCCTGATGGGAGTGCATTGCTACTGCCCAAGCTGCCTGCTGTTGGTTTCAGAGATTAACTTCTTCGTTTGTGTACGTTCGTTTCTTCACGTGTCCTGTACTGAAATTAGATTTGGCTTAGTGCATTAAGTTGAAACCATTACTTTGTGACTCCATGAGATGTAAAGTCTGGCTTTTTAACGGTTTTTCCTGGTTGCTCGTTCCGACTGTTTGGAAGAAAAAAGAACAGAAACAGTAAAAACGGTTACTTTTTTAACACGATCCGACAGGATAATTATATGGTTCAACGAGCCGGAGGTGGGCCACACCGTCCCACTCCCAGGCCAAGCACTCACACGTGCCTTGCCGTGACGTGACGCTTCATCTTCAGCACGCCTATCATTTTAATAGAAAGCTTATTTTCTCGGTGGGATACCCTCTTCTATTGGCGAAAAGCAACAGTCGTTCGCCAATTAAGGAAAATTAGAACTCAATTGTTGCCAAATCGGACGGTGTGAGAACGGGAAAGAGTAAATATTGTGACACCCGAGTCAAGCGGTGCACGTGGCTGCACTTCACCGGATTCCCGCCCATCTAATTGGCGTTTTTTATTGCGTGTGAATGCGAACACCGCATTGGAAGGGATGAAATTTTTAACTATTCTCACAATATTAACACCAGCCGCCACAATCGAATGCAACAAACGCGTGTATACGCCTCCTACATTTGAGTTTTGACTCAGGATTTGGATTAATACCATTTGATTGAAATTGATTAAGTGAAAATTATCAAAATGCAAACCGATGAAACTAAATCTTTGTTTTAGACAATTAGAAACAATGATTGCCACTGGCGGGTCCAGACATAAACGGAAGGTAGTGCTCTTTAAAAAGCATGTTTTGGCCAGGAAAAATAAAGTAATGTAAAGGATGGTTGGTTTATTTTTACGCAGATTTAATTTGCTTATCGCAAAAATGTCTGACAAATAGGTTAAAAACTTCCGAGTACAGTTACAAGATTTTTACTTTAAATTATGAAAGAGTTTCTTTTAGAGAAGGCAGAAAACGTGCGCCAGCCTGAATCTTGAAATTGGATTTACAACTATCTGGACTTGAATGATAAAATCGTGATAAAATCGGATTGGGTATTAAATTAAGTTTGAAATTGGATCTGAAATAGTACTTTAAATTAGATTTGAAATAGGAGTTGAAAGTGGACTTGAAATTGGACTTTAAATTGGACAAACGTGGGAGTGGGATTTAGGGAAGATTGTGGTCCAAATTCAAGTCGTATTTAATAGCCTAATACAAATCCGATTCCTAGTCAAATTGCACCGTAAAGTTCGGAATTTTCAACACAATCGGCCAACATTTTTGTGATAAATAGTAGTAGATTCGCCATTCTACGATTACTCGACTTTCCCAGACCAAAACATTCTTCTGAAAGATCTGGAACGCTACCTTTTGTTTATGTTTGGGCACCCTAGAGATTTAAACCAGTTTGGGCTTGAAATTTTACTTCAAATTGAACTGGAAATTCAGCTTGGAATTGGACTAAATTATGAGTAATTTGGACTGGAAGTTTTACTTGCAGTTAGACTGAAAAAAGAGAAAATTTTTATTTGAAATTGGACTTAACATTTTCTTTAAAAGTTAAATTGAATAAGACTTCTAATTGAAACATTTTCTTAGCTTTTATTCACACTTCTCCTCTCGTTCCTATCCCATTTTTCTTATTTTCAGTACTCTTAATTTTTTGCAAATTTCTTTCCCGTTTTCCGTCTTTCCTCTTTCCTTTTTCCTTTCTTCGTTTTAAGTTTCCGTGCTTTTCTAACTCTTTTTATCTCCTTCCGTACTGGTTTTTCCGTTTTTCCTCTTTTTGAAGCCCAGTTTTTTTCTTTTTCACGTTTATTTTGTTTTTGATTTCCTTTTTTCGCTTTGTTGTCCGGGTTTTCTTTTTCATCTCACATTTTTCGTCTTTTCCACACCATTTAACATCCTCGTCTTTTTCTTGGTTCCAGGAAATACTTTTCCTGTTTTTCCTATCCCCATTCTTATTTTTCTTTTTGGTTTCTCTTGTTTTCTGGTCCGTCTTTCGTTTTCTGTCACGTTTTGCCTCTTTTTCTCTGCTCTTTTTACTTTGTTCTGGCCGCTGTTTCCACCTCCTTACGTTTATCTTCTTTTCCTTTCCCGTATTTCGCCCTTTTCAGTTCTGATTTACTTTTATTTATATCGTTTTTCAATTCCGTTTTTTATCTTTCCATTTGCTTTCGTGTTTTACTTTCCTTTTACTTTCCGTTTTTTGTCATTTTCTGTACCGTTTCGTCTTTTTTTCCTCGTTTCCGATTTTCGCCTTTTTCCCGATTTTCATCTTTCTCCTTATCAATCCCGTTTTTCGAATCGTCTGTTTCATCCTTCCTTTTATTAAGTGCTACGCTTCTTCCTTAACTATCATTCTGTTTATCCTTTTCATTTAATCCATCCCTTTTGACTTACGTTTTCATTTTTTCTCTTCATTTTTTTTGCATTTTCTATTCCCATTCCCCATTTTTCTTCTGAAGTATATTCTCCTTTTCCAATTTTCTATCCTGTTTTTTTTTCTTTTTTCTGTCTTTTTTTTCTCCTTTTCAATCCAATGTGTCCTCATTTGTTATTAAAACGGATCAAACGAGATAGAAATCGAAGAAAAACAAAGAGAGAATACAGAAAACAGTGAGACACAATACAGCAAGAAAACAAGGCGAAAATGACGAGACTGGACAGAAAAAGATGAAGTAGAAAGGAAGCGTAAACGATAAAAACAAGAGAAATTAAAGAAAAATGACAGAAAAGAAAAAAAAACTATTGAGAAATTAAAGAAAATAAGCATAAACTGGACAGAAAAGGAGAAACAGAAAAAACGAAATAAGGAAGAAAGAAAGAAGAAAACACAGGAGGATGAAACGGAAAATAGAAATAGAATGTGACAGAAAAGGAGGCAAAATAAGCCAAACAGGAGGAAGCACGCAGGTAAAGCAGGACAAATTAGAGAAAAAACAGAACAGACGACAAAGAAAAACAGCATAGAACAGGAGTTGAACAGCGACAAAAGACGATAAGCGGAATAAACAACGGAACAAATGACAAAAAACAGTACAGAAAATGACCATAAAATGAAGCAGGAAAAAACGAAAAACGGACGAAAAAAATTAAGCACGGATAATGGTATGGCAAGATTCAGGAAGAGGGCAAAAAACGTGACGGTATAAGAAGAAGGAACAAAGAAAGAAGAAGTTGCGAACAAAAGAAAGAAAACTGAGAACGAAATGAAAAACGTGACAAAAAAAAAGTGGAAAAAAAGAAAACGAGAGAGAAAAAATGGGAAAACGAAACAAGAAAGGGAACACGGGACAGAAAACAAGAGGAACCAAAAGGGAAAAGAAGCATAGCGAGAGAGAAAGAAGGAACCCGATAGAGGATACGGGAAAAAGCGGTCATACAGGATGTATAAGATGGTCAAATGACAAGCAAGGTGAGACAGAAAAAAATTTGTGAATTGAATAGAAAAAAAAGAAAAAGGGGAAACGGTAGATAACGTAAGATAAAAAATAAAAACGGAGAAGTGAGAGAACAAAGAGATGAGAAAGGATAAGCGTGACAGAAAAGCCGGAAAAATGAAACAGACGAAGGCATAAAAACGAGAAGGAAAAGAAACAAAAAGAGTTACTAAAATTCGTTTCCAAAACTGGAAACGAAAACAGGAAAAAATCGAAAAACGGGTAAGAAAATAACAAAAGATCGGTGAACTTGAGACAAAAACTTTTAAAATGATTTGCAATTACCTAATTAGATAGAAGGGTTATAAGAACGATGGATTTCAATCTCACATCTACCTAATAAATGCAATAGAAGTAACCAGTTCATACCCGAAAATGCTCATACGTGATAGGCTGGAAGCTTATGTAAACTCAATAAAATTGTTCGACACTATGTAAAAATTCCATCAGTTAGCTGTAAAGTCCAAACTTTTAGTGAAAACCATAGAATAGGCACACGTTTTGTGAATCTATTGGTATGTAATCCAGCAAAATCCGTTCAGAATTGACGGAGCTATTACCGTTCAAAATATATCACTTTTTCGTGTCACGATGATTTTTGTTTTTGTAGCATGCCACCCTATTAAAGTATGACGTAGACCTACGTCAAAAAGGAACATAAGAGATAAAAGGAAAAAATGGAATGAAAGTGAAAGCAACGGTAGAGAAAAGAAGAAATAACGGAACAAAAAGTAGGAAAACGGGACTGGAATAGAGGAAAACGATGAGATTTGACAGAAAAAGAAATATACAGAACGAAAAGAGAAACAGTCGAAAAGGAACACGAAAAGAGCAAAAAAACAATACAGGAATTAACGAAAAAAGGGGTTTGAAATCGATGAAAAATGGAAGAAAAAAGACGAAGAACGGAACCGAGTAAAATCAAAATACAGTGCAAGGGCCAAAAAACGGCACAGGATAAGAAGATAAAAGGAACAGAGAAGAAAGAACCAGTAAACAATAAAAAAATAATTAATACTGCCATTAACAAAGAACCAAAGAAAACGAAAAAACGTGGGAGAATGGGAGGGAAAACGTGCCAAAAAATTGAAAAAAAGGGAATCAGAAGAAAAGACAAGAAGACAAGCAAGGGAATACGGGGCAGAAATCAAGAGGAACTAAAATAACATAGAAGTATAGGGAGAGAGAGAAAAAAGAAACCCGATAGAAGGTACTGAAAAAATATCGAATGAGCTATAAAAGGAGCAAGATGGGCCAAAACACGTGCGGATTGGACAGACAAAGAAGAAAAGAAAAACAATCTTCCACGTTATCAAGCTCGGTGTCAGCTGATCAAACTCGCTCTACTGTCGGGCAGGCGTACCAATCAACAAAGAATGTTCGTGTTTGACCTAATGCAGGGAAACATTGACTGGCCAGCATTATTAGAACGCGATACGCAGTTACTTGTGATACCTTTCCAATGGACGCACTTTGGCCAGAACAACGCATTAAACTCATGTCTTCAAGCTTTCAACGCTGTCATATTCAGTCTGTACGATTTTTTGTCGAAGGCGGTGTTAAATAAATAAATAAATAAATAATAAGGTAAAACGGTAGATAATGGAAGATAAAAGAGAAAACCCGATAAAGAAACAAAGGAGCTAGAAGTAGATAAACGCGACGGGAAAGACAAAAAACGAGGCATTAAAAAGAGGAAAAACGGAACAGACGAAAACGAAAAATAAAAAAAGTATGTGGACACAAGTGTTAAAAACGAAAACTGAAAACGAAAAAAGAAAAAAAAAACAAAAAGAAAAGACGGAAATCGGGAAAGAAAATAGGAAGTGAGTGAAAAACTTGAGAAAAACAAGGTCTGAAAGTAAGAAAAAAAAGGAGCAGGAATCCAAAAAAACAATGAAACAGGAAACATGATACAGAAAAAAAGGAAAACGAGAGAAAAAGAGGAAAAATGGACGGAAAGTGAAAGCGAACATCCAGAAAACGGTAAGCAAAAGAAGAAAAAACATAATAAAAAGTGGTAAAACGGAACTAAAAGAGAGAAAAACGATGGAACCGAACAGAAAAAACTGATGTAGGAAAGATAAAACAAGGAAAATGAGAGAAAAGAAGAACAATGACAGAAAAAAGAGAAAAAATTATAAACAAAATGTAGAAAATAAGGATAAACTTAACATAGAAGGAGAAAAACGGAATAGAAAAGGAAGAAAAGAAAAGGAGAAACTAGAATAGAAAAAGTGGATAAACTGGACAGGAGAAGAAAAAATAAAGGAGAGAGAGAAATAAAATGCAGTAAAATAAGTTGCATTACAAATAACAGAAGAAACGGAACAAACGACAACGAAAAACGGTTTACAAAAGGAGTTAAAAAGCGAAAAGAGACGATAACCGGTACCGAACAAAGGAAAAAGTCGAAAAACTGGAAAATGACATGAAACATGACATGAGACATGAAAAGACGAGAAACGGGCTTGAAAATTACGTCGTTTCAGAAAACAGAAGAAAAAAGGCGAATAACGAAACAGAGGAAAATAAAGTATCAAGAAAAGGACAAAAAACGACACAGGACATGAAGATAAAAGAGACAGAGAAAGAAGAAGTGGAACGAAAGAAAAAACGTGACAAAATGGTAAGATAAACGGGCTATAAAAAGAGTTAAAAAAGGGAAGAGAAGAAAATGAGACAAGAAAGGGAATACGGGACAGAAAACCAGAGGAACTAAAAGCGAAAAGATGTATAGCGATACCAAAAAACCCTCATTCGGTACAGAAAAAAGAGGTCAAACGAGATATAAAAGAAGCAAGATGAGACAAAAATCGTAAGAATTGGACAGAAATAAAAAAAAAATAAGGAAAACGGCAGATTACAGAAGTTACAAACCGGAGAGGGTAGGGAAAAAAGGATCCCAAAAAAGGATAAACGTGACAGAAAAGACGGAAAACGAGGCATCAAAAAGAGGAAAAACGGAACAGACGAAAACGAAAAACGAGTAGAAAAGAAAAGACGGAAAACGAAAGAGAAAATAATGAAAAATGAGTGAAAAACATGAGAAAAACCGAACTGAAAATAAAAAACAATGGAACAGGAAACGAAGGAAAATAATGAAACAGGGTACAAGGAAAATGGTTGGAAACGTCAAAAATCTAGAAAACGGCAAAGAGAAAGAACGGAACTTAAAGTGGATAAACGAGACTGGCAAAGAGAAAAAACGAAAACAGAAAAGACGTAAAACGTGTGAGAGACTAAGACGAAACATGTTAATTTTAATTTCAACACTTCGTATTTAATTTCGTGTCAAATGCCCATAGCCGATTTGAAGTAACACCACAAGTTTTTTTTCTTGTATGAACTCATCACTGCGACCAGTATCGTTAATCGATTGTGATTATGGTTTCTTTTGCTAAGACCGATAGTGAGTTAAAGTTCAAATTCTTTCAAATCAGAGTCTTATTTAATGTTCAATTCGTTACCGTTTCGCAACCTTTACCTTGTAACACCCATTTAGAGGAGATTACGTTTAATGCACCGTGATGCAGCAGACTAGAATTCGTGATGAATTTTGTATATTGATAAGAAGGTTTAGGTTGGGTGAGCGTTTAAAATAAATATATATTGTTATGAATTTAAAAACTAAATTAAAGTCAACAAATATTTAGGAACAAATAGAATATACAATAATATTAACTCCGAGTAAATAAAAAGTAGGGGCAAATTAAAAAGGCTCACAATGCAACGATGCAATACGTAATCCACAACTCTACAATTACCAATGTCAGTTATAAGTCAATCGATAAAATGTCAGTTCAGTGGCTCAAGCAAACGGCAGAAAATAGAGTGAGGAATTTCTCCCTCCAGCAGTAGTGGAGCTACCGACACTTTCTGTTAAGTAGTTGAAAAAGTATGACGAAAAGTTTAAAGCTATGGCTATTTGATTAAAATGGTTAACGTGTTAAACCAAGTGACACCTGTTACTATTAAAAGTAAGAAAAGAACAGACGAAAAGATGAAAGTTGGACAGAAAATGGCAAAAAAAATAGACGGGAAAACGAATGAAAAAAGACGGAAAACAGAACGATGGAAAATCAGAACTCAGGAAATGGCAAAAACGGGACAGAAAAGAGAAAAGAAAAGGCACAAACAAAGAGGAAACAGTACGCAGAAAAAAGAAAAATGAAAGAGGGAATGACACTTAAAAGCGAAAATCAAATGGTTCTAAATTGGACTTCAAACTAAACTTCAAGCAGAACTTACAATCAATGTTTAAATTTGATTTGAAATTTGTCTTGAAATTGAACTAAAAATAGGAAATGAAGATGGATATAAAGTGGATTTAAATTTGACTTGTTTTATTTAGAATTAGACTCGAAACCAGAGCTAAAATTGAACTAAAAAATTAGTTTGGGCACGGCAGTGCAAATATAATCAATGATTACTGTAAGATTAGTTGTTTGTGTCTTGATTTTTTTAAAACATTTCTTTTTATTTCTTTTTAAAGTAATGCTGAGCATTCGTGTTTGCGTTGTAATAAATATATAATTGACAGGAAAGAAATATATTACTTTCAATTGAACAACAATTATCAAAATGGTTTTAACTCTAACGATGTTTAACTAGGTTACACATGTTTCCAAAGCTCGAGATTAACTTCAACGATTAGAACATGCCCCGGTATAATTGGAGTGGATATTTCACAACAGCAAAAAAGGCATTAGCCCGTCTTTTCTCTAGTGTACTCTTACTAACCCGCAGCACAAACGCGTACCCACTCAACCTCCCCCAAAAAGGAACGATACTCTCTCGAAATTCGCCATTACCAGGTTTCCGGATCACGTCAACTGGATGTATATTTTATGCGGGATACATTAGCCAATTTACCGAAAACCGTTTTACGGACAGTTACTAAAACGTTTTCCGCCGGATCGCAGAGCGAGCAGCAGAAAAAAAGTAAACGATCTTAATTAAAAAAACATGATTCCTTTTATCTGGGAAAGCATAAAAAGCTTAATGTATCCCAGCCACCCATTCACTCATCGTTCGCCCGCCCGCCCGTCGTTTGGAGCTCAGCTCACACAGGCTGCCGCCACGCCACATCTCGCATCCATCGCCCGGGGGCCGTTGTTTGATATTGCCAGTCAGCCAGCCGAGCGTTCCACTCGCGACGATCCTTGTGCTACGGAGATGGAGGCTCCTTCATTTGCCCCACGTTCATTTTTCCCGCCAGTCAACCTGGTCACGCTGCTGGTGGAGCCAGCCGGCAGCGCATATTGGTTGATACTGCTTGCACTCTTCGCATCATCATCATCATGTTCATCGTTCTCCAACCATGCCCAGCAAAGGCTCCAACCGATATACCGAGAACCCGGAGTAGTCCCATACCCACCAGCAGCCTCCCAATAACGATGCCTTTCGTACACATGTCAGGACGTTCGCTCGGTCGGTCGGGCGCTTCGCTTCACTTCGCTCTCGAGGTTATATTTTTCCATAAAAGCATTTAAATGTATTTCCAATAAATATAAAGGGGAAAACGTTTTTCTCATTTCAGATAAACACTAATAAAAACTGATACGTCCCAAACATGGAAAACGAGCGACGCTTGCTGCCTTTCTGCTGCCCCACCTAGCAGTGCTATCGGTGCGTCGGCGTTTTTTTTCTCATAGGTACGGTACAGAAGTTCAAGACTCTTTACATGTTTCTTCTAAGAGTAGATCAACCTATTTTCAATAAAAACAAACATGCGAAAAAGAATTAAAATGAAATCTGAAATTTAATCACCAAAACAGTAAAGCCTAAAATCCACTTTTAGGACTTGGGTTTATGTTTGGAAAAACTTCGCAGACGACTCTTAGGCTGTGCGTGATTAACTAAACTAGACTGACACTCGTTGAACTTTATCAACACCTATTTTTTGTCCGCTAATGGAATCATCTCACAGACTTTTTCAACTGTGAACTTTCTGCTGTATCCAGACAAAGTTTGTTCTTTATTTATCACTCGTGTTGTCTAAACAACAGCGGCAGTCCCCCACACATTTGACAAATGTAGTAATTGCTGATATACGTAAGTATATTGTCTGCAAAGCATTTCGTTTCGAGTTTTGACAACTAGGTGCAATAAGGTTACTTTTTTACGTGCATTATTTTTTTCGATGCAAATTTACCGACTTGAATCCATTCACATTTTCCACTTTAGATCAAAAGTTACCAGTTAGTTATCCTGCTTTTTATCTTGAAAGGCTTGAGGAGAAAAGTTGTAGATTTACTGTTAGATTATCTGAATGGATAACTAGAAATTGTTTAGCAATTTTCAAAGTTGCGTAGCATATGCGCATTAAATTTTGTCGTGCATATTAGGATGATACCTGCTTAAAACCAACGCGCCATTGAAACAGTGCACATTTCGGATACCAGTAGTTTAAACAAAATAAATGAATCCGATTAGTCGATCTTTATTTCTAGCAAAATTATGTCAGAGACATGAAAACCAGTGTTGGGCACAATTTCGCTAATTCGCTAAATCGCTAGTCAGCGACGCTAAATTCTGGTTAGCGAGTTAGCGTTTTCGCTAAATTTGGAGTACGTTAGCGAAACCGTTAGCTTCGCTAAAAATAAACCCTTGAAATCGCTAAAGCTGCAGGAAAATTGTGAAATCATTCAAACTTTACCTCGCCGTTTTTATAATGCATTGGTCAAAAATAATGTTGCAAATTAAAGTTTGTATGCGGTTGAATCACCAAAATAATAGTATTACTGTCTGATGAATGATAGAGGGAGTATCATGATATACCGAGAGTTCCACTCATCTTTTCCGGACAAGTTGAATTCAAACGAGATCTAGTTGAATCGCAATTTGATTTCCGGCAATAATAACATGAGAAACAGGCACTGATAAAGCATGCAATTTGAAACACGAATATTTCTGGATAATAGATGGGGTAAATTAACCATTAGTGGACCATTTAGTGCTTGAGTGATCAATTTATGTTGCAAATCACTATATTTACACACATTTTATAAAACAAATTAGAGTGTGCGTTTTCCTTTTATGGACCTTTTAGTTTACAATAGGACAGCAACCGGGTCCATTATAAGAATTTTAGTGCATTTTGCATGAATAAGGTCCACTAATAGCGACATATTTTGCGATGTTAACCGTATAATGGACCCTCACTTGTTGAAAATGTCAATTTTAAGGCATTAATCATCAAATGCGGCTAAAATTTTGTAATCTGAACTGCGTGGTACTATAGGTTAACTTACCCTACTGAGTTTCTGAGTTTCTTTCTTTAACCTTTACATCCCCGACATCAAAAATGAAGGTACTTTCAGTTACACGTTTGGCTCTATCTCCACTGATTTTCAATCGATTTTTAAGCAACTAGTCTTAAAAGAACCACATTAGATTGGCCTTTAATGAAAAAATTTGCTGGTAAATTATGGTTCCATTTTTCCGGAGATATTTCAGATCGCGGTGGGATTTTTTTTACTTCATAAGTAGCAGATGAAATGAACCTAGAAATCTGCTTAATTGACTGCGCAAAAGTTATCCATTTTATTTATAGCCACTAATAATGAATTTTACACTATCCTGTAGAGCGCTGGCTTACGCCCCACACTTCGGAACATCCGGCTTCGGTTCTACCGGAACTCAAAAGTGGTCATTTGGAATTCTCTTTGAAAATATGGCAAATGGGGTATCAAATGACAGGATTTTTCAACATCAATGGAGATAGAACCAAAAGTGTAACTGAAAGTACCTTCATTTTTGATGTCGGGGACGTAAAGGTTAAGGATTGCAATATAAGATTTGGTGATAACGTAGGGTAAAGTGGTGCAGAACGCACGGCTTAAGTAAAACATCATTTTGTAGAGCAACGGTGTGTTGTTTCACGTTTTTCAACTTCTAGAAGACAGTGGGATCTTTTTTACACTCTTTTTTTGTTAGGGAGGTTGTTAGACTACTGTGTCCATTGAATTGAACTTTTGTAATATATCCTTATTTGCTATACGTGTCAGGCAAACCAATCACCATTAAACAAGTGATTGGCCATTTGCCGCTACACGTTCCCAGTCAGGTATGATATGGTTTATGAAACCAATAACCTTCTCGGGATTAGAAGACCAAAGCTCACCGGGAGATAAACAGCCCTTGTCGAGAAATTTTAATCTGCTCGTATATAACGCACCACAACTGCATAACAGATGTTTCGAAGTTTCAGTTTCAAGATTGCAAAAGCGACAGATATCATTACAAACCCAACCAATGTTTTTAAAATGATATCTACTTGGACAGTGCCCAGTTACTAAGCCAGCGTATGTACAAAGAGCTCTCTTATTAAGCTCTATGAGCTTTTTGGTGGTTTTTGCTTTTGGAGTTATGAATCTTTTGGACTGGTTACATCCTGTGACTGCCATTCAATTGGCTGTCACTTTTTGTTCTTCCCAGCGTCTAAGTTCAATTTTTATTGCGCAATTTGATATTCTGCAAAAAGGCTCCGGACCAATAAATTGTGAGTTAGAGCCTTCCTTTGCTAAGTCGTCTGCTATTTCATTACCTTCAATGCCGCAGTGTCCTGGAACCCAATACAGATTGACTGAGTTCATTTTACACAGACGTCGCAAAGAAAGAATGCAATCCCAAACTATTTTAGAAGTACATTTACAAACACTTAGTGCCTTCAGTGCTGCTTGACTATCAGAGAAGATGCAAATATTTGCATGTTTATATTTCCTCCTCAAGCAAACATTTACACATTCAATTAGTGCAAAAATCTCCGCCTGAAACACAGTTGGCCATATTCCCATTGCCACTGATATTTTTGTTCCAGGGCCATAGATTCCAGCACCAGTTTTTGAACCAATTTTTGAGCCACCAGTGAAAAATATCGTTGAGCCTTGACGAACCATAGGAACTCCAATCTCCCAATCGGGGCGCGATGTTTCGCATACTTTGCAGGGAGTGTCATAGTTATCCTCAGGTTTCATCCAATCTCCATTCATACTTGACACAGGCCCTATTTTAAAGTAATTCAGAATGCTCATGTGACCAGAATGATCCGACGAAACATTTTTAAATTTATTAAGCCTCAGAGCACATCTTTCTACTTCCAATTGCACAAATTCATGCAAAGGAAGCAGATTGAGAATTACATCTAATGCTTTCGATGGTTATTGCAATGGCTCCGGTTATTACAATGCACGCAAGTCGTTGAAGTTTTGCAAGCTTTGATTCAGCAGTAGCCTCCTTTGTTTTTGGCCACCAGACTAACAAAGCATACGTAACTTTCGGTCTTTTAATAGATGTGTAGATCCTCATGATTTTTACACTTACTCCTGGTGAAATTTCCTAACCAAAACCGGTATTTTTTGCTATTTTTAACGATTTTTAGCAAGAGTCAAAATCATTATGTAGGGCAAAACGCCAAAACCCGTGGATAAAACGCACCAAGTATGCCCAGCCAGGCGTTAAACGCAACCAGCAAATTTACATATAATCACGTGTTGTATAAACTCCTAAAACTAGGCTTCAAAAATGGTTGGAAGCATTTGTTATAGCGTTTGTTTGTTTGGGTTCATATCTCAACATAATTGGCAATAAAATTTATTCATTTATTTTTCTCCAACTGATGTGTGCTGAAATATTGTAAATTAAACAATGTACAATTAGGTTTAAGGCAAATTCTAAGTTCTATACAATATATAGTATTACTTCATTTTTAATAAATAATCTGAAACAAAAGATGTACTGCAAATTAAAAATATTTTATTACTGTTCGATCCCGCTGTGATGCATTCTACCCCTGTTTTGTATTTTGAAGTTTTTTGCAATATATGTGAAAAATATGCATAGTTAATGCCGTTTTTGTGATGAATCATTGAGTATGACAGTATATCAATTAGATAGACTGTATTTATTATGAAATTGGCATACCGACTAGTGGTAAAAGCTTAAGAGAAAACCGTGATTTCTCACATGTGGAATGAGATCGCGGATAATCGCTTGATTTTATTGGATGTGGCTATGTTTGATGCTTTTACATTCTACACAATTATGAATTAGCTTGTTTTACACCAAAATAAAATGCGCATTCATAATTTTACCACATAGTTTCCGCGTTTTTAAACAATTAATAGCATGGGCCATTCTACACCCCCCCCCCCCCCCCCCCTCGCATTTTACTCATCGCGATGAGTAGCTATGGTTTATCAATTCTCGGGTGAATTTTCAAATAGACCTAAGTGACAATGAGAGATTCTCTTCGCGTCTCCTCTCTTCCGTCTTTCACGGCTACATAAATGCATAGAAAAGGAAATTTTCAAAACATTTAGCTAACTGGTGACTCCGGCAACCGTTTTATGCAAAGCTGATGTGTTAAAATGCATTAGCATCACCGTAAAAAGCGGAAGAGAGGAGACACGAAGAGAATCTCTCATTGTCACTTAGGTCTATTTGAAAATTTACCCGAGAATTTTGGAAAACAGGCAAAAGCGCTATCGGATATTGAATTATACCGTCAAAAAACATGTACCTAACATTTATGTTGGTTTTTCAGTTCGACTATTAGCACCTGAGATACTTGGAATATATATTTTTGCGACATAATACATAAATGCACTTCAAAACATCAAAACATCAACGTTCTAGCGTCACTAAATCTAGCTAAACGTGAGGAAAATTTTTGTTGGAATACATTTATGTCGCCGTAATTATCAGAAGAGAGGGACGCCAAAGAGAGTCTCTCAATGTTACTTAGGTCCTTTTGAAAAGTTACGCGAGAATTCATATTTTGCTCACCAGTTTTTGCGTCGGCGATTCATCGCGAGCAATCAGGATACGATAGAGTTGCCAGTTGATAAGATTTAAATCGCTGATGAGCAGGTGATGTGCCTTCATCGTGATGAAAATTTGCAACATTGATTGAAGCCATTTTAAAATACTGTGATTAAATCATGCTACACCTCTCTTAAAAGAGCTGTAAGTATGCTCACAACAAGACAGAGCAATACACTGGCGTAGCAATACAAATTGAATTTTACTGGGGTTGGTTGTCAAACCGTAATAAAACCGTTTTTGAAACGGTACCATTCTGACCAAGCAGATTTTTGCTGCTATTATGAAGAGTAAATAGAATTTATCACTAAAACTATACCATTTTTCTTAGCCCGAAAACAAAAACTCTAGCTATTTCAGCAAAGTAAACAAAATTATTATCAAATATTTTCATGTTCAAAAATGCAGCTGTAAAAGTTTTACTAAGAGATTGAATAATCCAATTTCTTTATTTTGTTTAAACAGTGGCTGATTTGACTATTAAGCACAGCTTACGCTTAACATTGCACAGCAAAACTGATAGGGGATACATTAGTTTGTAGCACTATAACTTCTTTCCCTTAAGAGATAGTAGTTTCCTTTTTCCGGCAAAAACTATTTAAGTAACATTTTATACTTGTATAAAATTTAAGTAACATTTTATACTTGGCTTTGTTTATTTTTGGCTTTAAATAAAAAAGTTAAATTGATTATTTATTGCCCCACCTACTTAATGCAAACTTTTTTGGTATAACAAAAAAGTACTTCGAAAATCAAGAAACTTTTGTGAAGACACAAAACCAGAAAATTTAGTATTTTCTACGCAAAAACTGATGTCCGCCTTTTTTTGAATTCGTCCCACTGTGCAAAGCTGCCAATTTAACAATTAGGTACCTACAAGCTACAATTGCTTTCCGACTCTCGACCGGATAAACCGAACAGGCAGAGAAAATGGGACACAAAAGACAAACGAGACAAACGGGACAAACAGAACAAACGGTACTGATAAGAACAAAAAAATCAGAGGGGTTGTATACAAGACAGGACCGCATAGGTGACGCAGGACCACGTAAGTCTCTTATTGTAGTAATAGTAGCATGTATCCATGCATGTAATCATTCGATTCTTCCTGTATACATGCTATATGCATCATATATACATGCTACATGCATTGTATTTCCCATCTTCAGGTCGATACAATCTATACGGATTTATCAGCAACCTTCGACAAAATAAATCATCAGAACGCCGTTTCGAAACTTCAGAGGCTTGGATTAAGTGGCAATATCCTTAACTGGTTTGAATCATACTTTACCGGTAGTACTATGGCCGTTAAAATTGGAAATATTATTTCTCTGCCCTTTTCTGTCACATCTGGTGTGCCACAAGGAAGTCATCTAGGTCCTTACATTTTCCTGCTGTACCTAAATGACATTCATCTTACCCTTAAATGCAGATGATTTCAAACTCTTCTCCATAATTAAGAATATCTCGGACACCCAATTTTTACAATCGTTGGAGTTGGAGATCTTTGCTGATTGGTGCAATATCAACAGAATGGTGTTAAATGCTTCAAAGTGCTCTTGTATCTCCTTTACACGCAAACGATCAGTCGTATCATTTGATTATAAAATCTCGGACATTGTTCTTACGCGGGAAAACGTTGTAAAAGACTTAGTCTATGGTCCATGGCAACTGGTAATCCAGTGGTTATATTTTTATTCAAGCTAGAATATTATTCAAAATTTGAATAAATTTCGCTCTTTTATTGATTTTGAAACGAAAGTGAACCCTTTGTTCATTAATAAAACTACAGATTTTTCCTCAGCAAAGTCTGGCAACGCTGGTGAGAGAACGAGGCGATTTTAGCTTCTCAGCAGCTGATATGAACCTCCACATGATTGGGAAAAAATTTGTTGTAAACTTTTTTAAGCCGGACTGAAAACTTTTTGGCAGTTTATTCTCCTCAATTTCTCGTGCATTCGAGAATTTTCGCTGAAGCAATCGATGCTAAGATATTGCGAAAGGGGTTTTCTTGATATCTTTTAAAAATATCTGGAGAAATAAACTTCACTGTCGTCGCAAGTGCGGCCCCTATCCAAGACCGACGGTCAGTTCGTTTTTCTTACATAGTTTTACGATATCTTGGCCGGTTCTTTCGGAGCGAATCAGAAAGAAAACAGCACTGGTCTTTTCACCAACGTTTTGACGTTTGACCGCCGCACGCTCATGAACTACTGGATCGACGAACTTGCACTGCAAGCATTTTGTTTAGTAAATTCTTGCTTCTCATCATGGCGGTGCATTTTGACCCGTTTCGATTTGTTTGATAAAAATCGTTTAAATGACCCAATTAATAATAGTTGTCTAACCATGATCATAGATTTTAAACAACGTGTATTTCAACAACGCTAATTATTGTAAATTATTGTGTGCTGATTAGAGGAAGACTTCCGCCTCCATAAAATGTACCCAGAAAATTAAATAATTTTCACAATTCCACGTATAGCCCCCAAAGAAGACAAAAGCTCTATAAAACGGATTCAAAAGCACATGTTCATTCAAAATTCCAGCAAAAACTCTCCAATTCCAAGTATCACAACGGTTACACTTCGCGGAACTCGGCATCAACTCCCATCGGGCGGATTTCCGTCGGAGCGATCGGTTCACAACGTGTACGATATTGAATTGGTTAAATTTCGTTATGATCTGTTTAGACGACCTCCACCCGTCCGTCCGCGGCGGTCCGTCAGTTGATTGGTTGGCCGATTGGTCGGTCGGTCTTTAAACTACAACCCAGCAGAAGCCTACGTGAAACTGTACGTGAAAGAAAGTTGAACCGACACGATGGAAAACCGCTCGCTGTTCGGATCATTAGAAACATCATCATCAACATTCATCACGCGACAACGACAAACAAGGACGAGGACGATGCCGACGGCAATGCTCTTCCGCCCCACCCGTACACGACTGTACGGAGCGTCAGCTCCGGGTTCAATTCGTTCAATGTGACCTGAACCGGCACCGCCAAACTGTAATAGAACCGACCGCACCGCACAACTAAAAACCAGCAACATCGGCTTGAATGAGGTAGAACAGTTTTCGCCGCACGTCGTCGGCTGGTGGCAGCAGAGGCAGGCGAAGGATAAAGCCTTTAAATCAATTATCATTCCTATCTCGCAGTTATGTGCCAGGACAGCCAGCAGCAGCAGCAGCAGCTATCACGACCACCACCACTGCCTCCATCGCTGCCACCTCCAACGAGAAAATGGGGAGTAAAAGAAAAAAAAACACAGTTTGATAGACACAACAGAATACGACGCTTTTCCACCCGCTCTCTTCCGAGCCAGATATGAATATGTATTGTAGTATACCTTCGGGCGCGCAATGCAAGCAACTGAAATTTTCCAGCGAAATGAAAATCTCATTTCTGGCATCGGTTCCGAAAATGAAACATTTTCCAGCCGATAAGTGAACGTACGGCGACGGCGCCGAATCGAGGCGGGTTATCCGCAGTCGAATTTAGGATAATATAAATCTAATTAAATCGATCTTAATCGGGTTTGGTGCGTGATGCGCTAAACGGTGTCGGATGCGAAGTTTGTCCCATCGTGATGGATGAACGACTTAGTTCTCGACAGTCAAACTCTTTCGACCGACCAGCTACCGTCGCTAAAAATATCCACCGAGTCCGTCCATTCACCATCGAAGTTATCATCCTCGGGACACGGGACACAGCATCGAGTACGACCGGTTTCGTTTATATTTTTCAATCTATATTCCCATCTCATCGTCCGATCCCCGGGAGACGGCGACTACGCGCGTAGACGGCACAAGGAATATCGGGATAACAAAACAAATATATTATTTTTCAAATTAGACTACGACACAGCATAACCCGAAGCGCCGTAGGCAAGAATAAACCACCATTTTGTTACGGTTAGCTCTTCTATGCTCATCGTTCCGTGCATCACCCCCGCAGCAAACGCAAAACACTACAAACCACCAACACACGCACCGCATCGTGCTCGAAGCACACCGTGTGTTACCCTGGCAACACAAGCCTTACATTAGCTTGAAATGATTGGTCAATTTTTTACGTCAGGACAGTTCTCCTCCAGAGAATTCTTTCATCTCTGTCACTTTCGCACACAACGAAAAGCGCCACCGGCGCATGATCAAAGCAACCGCTGCATCAACCATTCCACCCTAACCGACGAGCGCAATAAGGATAACAACAGTAGCCCTTGGTGCCGCACACACTTGCATCGTTCAGCACCGAACCTGTCGTGCACTCTTTCGCACTTCATCCCTTAGTCAGTCGCACAGCATAGACACGCTCCGACAATCCTCTTCTGCCGTGCTGCTCTGTCTGCTGATCAACCATCGCACTTGGCAAGCGAAGGATAAACATATCCTTCTAACCGACCAACCTCCCACCCCACCCGACCACCCTTAGCACACACTCGTTAGCTGCTGCTCAGCATCCCTGCCGGGATTCGAATCGGCCCTGGTATCGCGCGACGGCGACATCAGATGATATTAATTTTGTTACTTTCCAGCATTTCATTTTCAGTCCGATCGACTCTTGCATCGTGCTACGACGACGACGACGACAACGACGACGCCGGCGACCGGTCGCGGGAATTCAAATCTCGAGAAAATCGTCCAACTTTACACTAAACTCGACTCAGTGTCCTGGTTCCGAGGGAATCACACATACGTGTATACATCCTCTACCTTTCCTTAGCCTTCCGAGGGCTCCGGGACGTCCCGAGACGGAGAGTGCGACGTGCGCGGTACCACCAAAAGGAGGTCCTGATAAAAATATACGTAACTGAATTGAAGTGATACTATTATCTACTTGAGATTTCCATAAATTAATTCGATATGTCTCAGATGATTACGATCAGCCGGGGCACTAGTAGTGGCGAACTTCGATGGTAACCTTGACGACAAGGCTGAAAGGGAAAATTTGTTGAGCTTTTTGATGAATCGTGACTGCAGCACAGTGAGCTGGAAATCGAATTTAAGTGTTTCGTTGATTTTAAAGTTTTAAGTGATTTTGTGACTACTGTGACGAAAGTGTTGTGATTTAGCCGGAGCTTAAAAGTGAACGGATTATGGATTAACACACAATCGACTGTTTTTAGACGAAACTAAACGCTCGAAACGGAACGGTCCCTTCATTCCAAGTAGAACACACTTAGGTTACCTCCCGCTAGTTTGTACCGAGCCGGACTTCAAGCTGTATCTACCGTCGGATTGTTGTGCACCGGTGAATAGGGAGCATTCATCGACGGCAGGCCATTACAACCCGCTCGGCTCCAAGTTGGATTTCAAAAACAGCTGTGCCGATTCCGGCCCTGCTGGTATTGGTGGTGGCGGCACTAGTGCAGGAAGTGCCACTTCATCCGGAGCCCACTCGTCTTCTCTCGCAGGACTCAGCCCGGCCAGTCCGGACTCGCAGCAGTTCAACATCTTTCCGGCGATCTTTAGCCGTCAGCTGAACTTCACCGGAAGCACGTGCGGCGCCAGTGGACAAGGCAAACTAATGGACGACCTTCGGCCGAATCTGGTGGGCGGTCTGCTGGGCCTGCAGCAAGGCCTACTCGATGATCATACGCTGTCGCACGGCAATTTGCAGCACAACGCACAGGATAGTAAGTTCATGTCACTGCAAGACAATAGACTTATGGGAATCGGATCCCACGAGAATCGCCTACTAGGATTATCACAGGACAACCGAACACCCGGCGGCGGTCAGGGTTCTTCCGACAAACCGATGCAGCGAAAGTGCAGCAGCACACCGGAGGATTTCAGTGCCCTGTACGGTGGATTAGCCGGGACGCCCATCAGTGACCATCACCATCATCACACGCCTGCCCATACACCACCGAATCGGTTATCGGACAACGCATCCGTGACAGGTGAGTCCAGCAGATCCCATCTGCCCGTTTTGCCCAAGCTTTGGTTCTATATTTCCGGGTTTGCAAAGGATTAAAAGACAATTGTTGTGACACCCCCCGTCGGTCGAAGTAAAGTGGTCGCACGCGTTCGGGATTAACTGCGGCTCCTTTCAATGAGCCGTTTTGTACTGTCCGGGTGTACGTGTATTCCTTGGCAATATGTTCTCTCTACATTGTCCCGGTGATCATCTCGTCCGCAAAGCTGCAGATAATCCGTCGAATAATGAGACTAACCTATTATGCGCGTTAGCCATTTAGCGGAAAATTATTGATTTGTTGTGAGGTGGTGGGATTTGAAAGGTGACGTTTCGATGTTTGCCCGGTGGTGTGTGTTTTTATTGTAATTTGTAAATGATTTTTTTTTCGTAAACTGTAAATCTGCCTGGTGGATTTAAAACCGTGTTTAATAGACTAGCCTGGTGCCCTGCTAGATTTGAATTGAAATTACCTAAAAATAAAAAAACTTTAACTTTAACAAGCACTTCGAGAATTTTTTTTTCTTTAAAAATTTTCTAAAGTTCTAACGTTTCTGAAAACAGTAGTGAATGTTGCGAAATGCCGTACAAAAACTGAAATAGGTAGTGCATAGTGGTAGTGAACGATTTCTAATCACTTTGGTAAAAGCGTTTCAGTCGTTCAGGATGATTGTTTACTTTTTTGTTTTCAGAGAGATAAACAAAAAGGACAAAGGACAACAATCGCAGACTGTGATGTGCAAAAAAAATTCTGTTTTTTAGAAGCAACAATTTGCTTGGGAATCCTTTTTTATTCTACTGTTGTGAAGCAAAGCGGGTGCCTACCAAAAATTGTTTTCTATTTCCCTCATCAAGAAACCCCTTTCTGTAAAAAGATAGGAACTAATAGTTTTAAGTAGTGCACAAAACTATTAATTATAACTTTAAAAAAAGGCGCAGGAAAATCATGAACATCGCCGCATAAAAGTGGCCAAAAGAGTGATCAATCTACAACCGAGGATTCACGGAACTTTATCGAGAAATTCAATTTCTCGACAACGTTGTTTTCAACCGTTGAAAAATGAATTTCTTGAAGATCTCAAAAAATAATAGTATGTTGAACTTAAAACTTAGTTTCGCCAGTAATGGTGGGGTCTGTATACAAATGTCGCATGCTTAATACAAAGGTTATAGAGATTCCTTTTGACGCAGGACTATGAACATCACGAAAAAAAGGTTTTGAGCGCTCTTTTCTCAACCAACTCGAAAGATATTTATAGCAGTCGGTTCCCGATCAGATGATTCTAACAAATATATTACAGAATAGTATCTCCAGCTGATATTTCTATCAAAGTTTGTTATAAATGTGATAGGAAAACCGCAAAATGCTTTACAAAGATTCTATCTCGCTCTGTTACTTATAACATGCTTTGTTACATTTTGGTTATAAATCAGGGCAGAGTTCTGGTTTTTGTGGCATATCTTGATATAAACTAGATCAAATTATATCATAATTTGATATACATGTGTGATATGCCTAGACCAAATTTTGTTATAATTTTTGTTATATTAACTACTAACAAGACCAAGTCTATAACAAAACGCCAACGAGATTTTGTTATAAAAAAAACTTGTTATTTTCATTTGAGCGAGTTTCCGTGAATTAAACGATTCTTAATCGCATTTCTTGCAATGACAATTGTGATCTTAGTGGTCAGCTATTTGGCTTTGAGTTTTAATCAGAATGCCAATCCCGTTTAGTGCAACTTCGTTAGAAACTAGTGTTATTTTATTCTTTGGAGCGATTCTTCAGCGTTTTCAGTTAGTAATTTGAATTCCGCGTTAACTCTCATCGTTTCCCTCAACACAAGCGGAAGGTTGTCCTCGTTCACGGTCTAGTCTGATTTATATAAAACTTTCCACGATTTACTGTTTGGATCTTCCAATCTATTGTCAATTTTCATATAATAAATATTTCCATCTCTTCCCTGCCCAAGTAACAATCCAATAGCAAATTGGTCTTATTCATTTCTTATAGTAGTTTTGTCAGAGCATTTCAAAGTCTGTTAGGTTTTATAATGCTCCTCCTCAAGTGAATTTTATCTTATTTGACTAACATTTCTGAAAGAGACTTGAAGAATCACCCATAAAACTAAATTATCAATAAGTGTAATTCACCTTATAAGGGGTTTTAAAGGATACTTCATTTTTGCTTAAAAACGACGCTTGAAGAATATTTGAAATATTGAAGAATGTAGATCTTTTAAACGAAAATTAAGCGAAAATCTGTGTAATATTTTGAAAACTCTTTGATATGAACAATCAGCGAAGTCACAAAACAATAAAGATCTCAGGACTAACTGGGGAACTAACTGGGGAAGGACAGTGCCGGTAATGATGCATTTGCCAGTGGCGGTGCGGGTTTCTTCTAGAGCTTTTCGTATTTTTTAAACTAAATATAGAGTTCATAAGTCAGATGTCTTTGTATGGAAAATGTTTGAAGGCACTGAATCAGTTGAAGCATAATTTTTAAAAACAGTTGTACCAATACCAATTGTAAATTAAACGCTTGGAACTGTCGTGCAGGTGCAGTCCAAACAGCACAAACAACACGTTACGTCGATACTTCGTTGATGTTTTCTTTGTTTATACTAGAATGGTTTTCTTGCAAAAACTTGGAGCCCTCAAGTAATTCAAACAATTCTCTTATTCAAGCGCAACTTGTCTTCTTCAAGAATACAATAAGTGTTGATGAACTTATCGCGCTCTTGGAAAAATTTTCTTTGTCTTGTGCAAGAAATGTTAGTCTAATAAGCGCTTTCGGGTTGATTTGGATAAAACCTTTGAAAAAATGGCGAACAAGGCTATTTTGATTACTTTTGAAATTGTAGTCAATTGCATGTGGGCGCTTATAAATATGGTATTATGCAATACTATTAGTGATCTTATCTTTTTAAATAAATGTTTAGACATATAAAAGCCTTTTTGCCACAATTAGTTAAAAATTTGGTAGCTATCAACTTCTTCATGAAATCATTGATTTTTTTTATTAATTTAATTTTTCAATAATCTAGCAAAAATAACTGGCGCGTTAAAATTTTTTAACTTTCATGTCACAAAACATCGACAAACCGAGCGTGGCATGAAAAATTTCTCATTTATGAGCAACAAAGCAGCTGCTTTTATCGCCATTTTTATTTTCAATTTTCATTTATACCCATTTCGAAATAGTAATATCTGTGAATGCTTATAGCTTATCCCTTTAAGCCCTCACAATTGTGTAGGTGAGACATGACTACTTTTGAAAAATTTTTCTTTCCTTTCTAAACGTCGTACTTTTACATATATGGCGCAAATCTCTTGTGTAAACATCGTATCACGTAAAAAAATAGAAAATAGCTGAAAAGAAGTTTTCTTTTGTGTTTGGATTAATTATTGTCTAGTCTTCAAAATCTTGTGAAAACAGCAAAAAGTTTTATCTGTCGTATTTTCTTATTGGATCCGTATTTCGAAATTGCTTAGATAAAAAATTATTGGTAATAAGTATTTCTACTTGATGTAATTAAAAATTTACGCGAAATAACTTTTACAACTTACTTATGCACATTGTTTTTCATACCTACACAATTGTGTAGGTTCGGCCTTATTGCATACCTTTACGTTCCCGCCGGGACTTCAAAAATTAGTATACTTGCCGTTACACTTTTGACTCTATCTTTACTATTTTTTGATCGATTTTTATACAACTTGTCTTCAAAGAACCACCTTAGATTGACCTTCAATAAAAAAATATATTAGCAAATTTTGGATCCATTTTCCCAGAGATATTCCAGATCGCAGCGGGATTATTTTTTCACGTCATAAGTAATAGATGAAATAAAACGAAATATGCTGCTGCCATCTCATTTTGAGTCAGTAATAATGAATACATTATACTGTAGAGCATTCGTTCATGCTCCACACTACGGAACCTCTAAACGGAACCACCAGAACCTAAAACTGGTCATTTATAAATTGTAAAATAATAAAGAAGTGTGGCAAATGATGCATTCAACTACGGTATTTTCTAAGACAAATTCTTGGATCAACATTTGAATGTTTTAAGCCAATCTGGACGTTCCGGTATATCTGTTGTATTATGACTAGTAAAAACTTAACTTGCAAAAAGTTGCGCGTATTTCCATAGCTACGTAGCGACCGTTCCGCTGCTTCAGAAGCTGAAGTTTGTGAGCCTCGAAGCGATGATCTCGCTCTAAACTAAACGGGGTCAACCCTATTCAATTCTTTGGACTTCTTTACACAACATAATTAGGTTTTTCATGTCTTGTTTTTTCAAAACCTGGCTTGGTATAGTCCAAAAAGGGTAAAATATGTTAAAAATAGGGGAAAATGAGCAAAATGGGGCACTTCCCGATGACAAACAGGAAAGCGGTGAGTACCATGCGATTTTCCGGAAAATTTTACATAAGATCACCTACATTTTATCAGCCTGCAGGCCATATCTTAATTGCATCCGTTTTTTCGGCTCGTTTTTGCCCATAGTGCAATGGTATAAGATAAGGCCGAACCCACACAATTGTGTAGGTTGCTAAATTTAGCAAACATTTATAGCAATGTGTAGAATACACTGGTTTAGGTATCTCGAGCGATAAAAAAAATTATATTGATCCAAAAATCAAAAATATCGTAGCTAAAACCCTCCGTGCTTAAAGGGTTATAGCTCTTGTTCAATTTAAAACATTTAAGGTGTGAGAAGTGTATGATGTCTTGCAAGTGTTCTTTGAAGAGACAACCATAAAATCATCAATACTTGTGGCAGTTTTCTTTTTGTTTCTAGCGACTCTTGGAAGTCATTATAAATAGATATCGATAGGAATTACAAGTTTTAAAGGGATCTTAGGAAATTTTCTTGAGAACCTTCTTTAGTGTGGGCCTCCCTCGCCTTATAAGGGTTTTATGGCTGTTTTATCGCAGTTTTGTAGAATTACAAGTTTTGAGATCGGTTTTAAACAGCAAATGCTGGAAACCTCTTCAAGTACACCTTAAAATTGAAATTGTTACTTGGGTGGTAGCGTACCCAGACCAGAACGAAAGGTGGGACACCAACCTTTCAGATGAATGTTTTGGCCTATTTTTTACATTAAATTTCATAAATCAGGCGGTACACGTACTCACCTTGGGGCTTCCCAGTAGATTTGAGCTAAGAATTTAAACTGGGAGTTTTGACTTATGATTGGTCTGAAATTTAAACCTGAATCCTGACCTCAAATTGGAAATGGTAATTTGAGTTGAACTCGAAATTGGACGTGGATTATAACTTCCAATTCGAATAGAAATTAGACATAAAATAGGACTTGAAGTGAAAAAACAGCGACTGTCTTAGCTGAGAACAGTTTGCATCAGTTAGTTGCTTGAAATTCTTTACATAGTTTCAATTGTATTTCTGTCAACTATGCAAATAGCTGTAAAGTAGAGTGTCGAAAGGAACTAGTAAGATGCAGAGGACGTTACCTAATTGATATTTTAACTGACTGTCCACATGTTAGTTGTAAGACAATCATACTTCAAATCAATCAATCAATGATGCTATCAACAATTTCGGGGAAATTGACAAATGTGAATCAGTGTTGTAAATGATAACCCAGAATGGGGTAGTTTGCCAATTGTTGCCCATCACCCAACTGTTGCCCACTTCTCGGTTTTTGAATAATATCTAAGAATATCTATATTTTCGCAACACTCCAAACAAAACACAAATATATGTCATTACCTTCCAATATGTGGAAACATGATTGTAAGCAAACAAATATTTGGAATAGAAAAATTATGTAATAAAATCCAACTCTTAGTAGAGCCAAAATACATCGAAAGCTTACAATTTAGATTAAGAAATCACTCATCAAATTTAAGCTTTTATATCTCAACAAAAAGCAAATTTTTCCCATATTACTTTCTATGCCTTTCAAAATACCCGCATTCAAAATGTTTGATTAAATAAATAACTATATGTATATGTATATGATAAATTAGGATTGTATCCATTTCTTGCACACCATCCGCAAATGCCGCTAAGCTAGGCCCTACTTTACCATTCTTACTTAATTCAAATCTCATTGAAATTTTACCGCTTTTTGGATGTCTAATTAAAACCATACCAATGACTATTGATTTCTCTTGAGACTAAATCTGCGAAAGCCGGCGTGTAATAATTTTCGTGAATAGGAAATAATTTCGGAATCCGTAATCCACAGTCGTTTAGCGGAACAATGTTGTGCGGATGTTTGTTATAAGAAATTCTTAAGAAATGAAAAAAGAAGAGGAAAAAGTTATGCTGTGGCTAAAAGAACTTAAATCTCTAGGTTTCCCTTATACACTCGACTATAAAAAGAATCGAAAAACTGCTTTTGAAAATGCAAAATCTCAACCAAAAACGTATACTGCGTCTTCAAAAGCACTATAAAACTGATAGATTTGTTTGACAAGCAACCACAATAAGATTAAGTTTGTATTGAGACCAGGGAATCAAAAATCATGAACGCACAAGAGACAAAGATATTGTCCCTACTTCAAAATGTTGCGACAATGTATGATGAGTTTGTCACTATTGCATGAAACTTAGGATAACAACAAGTTATCCAGTTATCCAACAAGTTTCATGACAACTATGCTGTTGCTTTCGAAGAAGACACACTGTTGTATGCAATACGTATTATACACAACAAAAGCAATCCTAATCATGTCACACTGTGTCGGTAGTGTTTGGTAGTTACCAAAATAACATTGTACGCCAGACTTTGGATCAAAGTAAGCTAGTCATTTTCTTAAGGCTTTTGCTGTTTGTTCCTTTTGTTCAAGTTGCTGATAAAGTATTGTCTTTATCCAACCGACTTGCGACAAACACATATTTTATACAACAAGCGCTTGTGAGAGCGAGTGTGTATCAAAATATATTCTCATTGAAAGTTGTCCTGCTTGCTGCTGCAAATGGATATTCATTTGCCTAATATTTTGTTATCGTGATACATTCTGGTTGCTACGTGTGTTTGTTTTGACGTAGGACTACGTCTTACGGCAAGTTTTGAGATAAGATGTCATTCCAAAAAATCGAAAAATGCGAGCGTCACGAAAAATGAAAGGTTTTGAGCGCTAATAGCTCAGCGGTTTTTCGATCAATTTTCAATATTCTTACACCAATCGATCGGAAAATCTTCTAAGAATTGACCCAAATGAAGAAAAATATGGATTCTTGATGTTCAACTATTGAAAAATTTAAAATTATGAACCTATGTTTTACCAGAATTCTCGCTTCTTGATTGGTTGGAAGATTCTTTACGATGATCTAAACCTATACCAATTTGATATCTGTGCTTGGGAAGTAAGCCAAAACAAGTGACGAAGTTTCCTCGTTTCAACAAGATTTCTTATCACCGCGATTAAACCTAGACCATTTTGATGTCCTTGCTTGGGAAGTAGGCTAGAGAGAGTGACAAAGCCCCCTCGTGTCAACAGATTTCTTACGAACGCGATTAAACCTAGTCCAATTTGATGTCTGTGTTAGGGAAGTGTGCCAGAAAAAATGATACAAGTTCGTAATCCCAACAGATTGCAAATTCTTTACTGCGAGACGATTAAACCTAGGCGAATTTGATATCTGTGTTGGAAAAATGTGCTACAGCTATAGTGTTCGGTTACAATACGGCTCTGTATGAAATACGCATGCTTGCCGTTTCATTAGAAGTGTAGTCAAAAGATGTGCTGTTGATAAAATAGGATTGAATTGGTAAAATCCCTTCAACGTGGGAAACCATAGATAATAAAAATAATCTTTAATTTCAGTAAGGTAGCAGGAAAGCAATAATTTGTGTCCTTGATTTTGTTAAGTGGTTTTCAAATGCACAATCTTTTGAAAATTGAGCGTATGCAATGTTACTACTTTGATAAATGTTACATACAACGCATGTAGCATGTTTATATGTTGCATATATCATGTATACATGAGGAATCGAATGATTACAAGCATGAATACATGCTACTATCACTACAAAGAGACTTACGTAGTCCTGCGTCACCTATATATGCGGTCGTGTCTTGTACACAACCCCTCTGATTTTTATAGGCAGAGAATAACTGGTTTATCACTCTTTGTTTTTGTTGGTTATTTCTGCGTATGAACACTGCTTATTTTGATTCGCTGATCTCTAGTGAAAATTGTGCTTCTGCGCTTAAAATTATAGTGGTCCAACTCTGACTACATATGTGATCCTTTTTGAAGAAAAGTTCACTATGTCTAGAAAACTGTTTCTGTAAGATTTAATCAGTAGCGCATCAATGTGCGAACACAGCGCACCACGTGCGACGTAGTTGCGATACACAGAACAAGAATAAAACCGAAAGTCGCACGTCGATTATTGCGGTTTTCAACTGCAACAACAATATTATTTCCTACTTTCTACCATGTTCATGAAATGTGGAGACTTTATCAGTAGAATCTGTTCTATACTGCCCATGGATGCATAGTTAACGTAACGACCAACACCATCATTGTTGAGGAAACGCAGTTTTATCGAAAAAAAATGTTTAAGGCCATATTAATCTTAACTGTACACTTTTTCAACCAAATAATCTGTCAATTTAGTAGACATTATTAGTCAAAAGAGGGGCGATGGGGTTACGTGATTCATTTCTTGTTTATTGTATTCAAAAAATTCATACGCCAGTTTATGCGAAATAAACAGACTGTTTATTCTCATAGTTTGGCGTAAAGCCCGTGAAAAGTAGGTTGCTATGCTAGATGATTATGCAGGGAGTTACGTCATACAGAGTAGCTCTATTTTCCCAAATTTCTCAAATATTTTCGAACAAACAAATGTTGTTTGAGCATTGGGCATTTATATTACATAGTTAGGAATGCGTGAGGCCGAAAAAGTACATTTTGGTCATTTTGGCTTTTACGTTAACTATGAATCCATGGGCAGTATAGATTCTTGCTTGTAATTACTGCATCAAGCAAATTTGAGGGGGGAGGGAGTTTGGGGGTTCATACTCCCCAGAAGAAATTTTGTCGCGGTGTCCCTCTGTGCCGGTGCCGGTGGGGTTGTTATATAGAACCGTTTTCCGTACGACGTGTCCGGTTCACTGTAGTTTACCGACTTCCGCCAAATGTACGTTGGTAATTTCCCCAATCAGTGTGTGTTGCCCTTGATTCATGCACCTCTGCTACTCTTCTCTTTCAACTTCTACTCCGCCAAATGTCGTCCGCAAAGCTGCGTAAGTCTTCCGTGAGCAGTCTACCGGTCTACCAGGGGGTTTGAACATTGTCGCGTACGTACGGCGGCTTGAGGCCCAAACAGAATACAACGTTAACGCATCCGTCAGCGGCAATTTGACAGTAAGCCCATGGGAAAATTATTAGAATAACGCTGACGGACTCGTTGACGCAGCACCCTGTTTGCCCCTTAATGCTTCTAAACCGCAGCGTTTTATCGAAGGGCAAAGTAGGCGCGATATACTGCTTGAATACGCCGCTGGATCTACTTATTTGTGACCTAAAGATAGAGATACATTTTTATGTAAAAGAACTCATTAATGCTATTTTTGTCGAGTTACGTATAAATTGAGCAAGCAAGTTCATAGATTAGAAATAAATGTACAGAGTCTAGAAAAAAATGCAATTACCCAGCCGGTTGCATTCGCCGAGGTACATACTCTGGTTCTTCCTGAATATTTAAAGGATATCGAAGTTATTTAAAAAAAACTGATTTCTTCGACTTCTGCACGTTTATATTGCTTGAACTGGTATTCGACTGATGAAAAGTAGCCATTTCCGTGAATTAGTTCCTAAAACATTGCCAATACTGTTTATGGCCATTTTGGAATGACTGAAACTATAGCATCATGGATGTGGAACTTTAAAGTTTTACGAGACATCAAAGTCATAGAATTTGACACACATATTGATATGATTTCGAATATATCTTAAAATGAGCACTTCCGCCGGGGTACTCCGAATCTGCTGCAAGGTTGCCAAAGAAAGCCGTGAACCTGGAAAAGCTTTCATTCTGTGATTCTAGTTTTTGAAAAATACATAAATATATATGATTTTCTAGACTAGATCATGCCGCAAACGATTCTTCTAGGGGTGGCGAAAACTGGTGCTTGAACATGCATCACAAATTTTACATTTACAATTATATTTTCAAACATTTAGTGTTAATTTTTTTTCCTGAAAACATATGAAAAATGTTTCTGCGTATGGTGTGCTTTAAACTGCTCCTCAATATGCAACTATATGGCAGTAAATCTGGGTTTTTCAATTTTATGCCGATAAAAGTGTCGAAAACTGGTGTCGTTACCCTATAGTTTTAGGCACTGTATTGCAGATACTGGAAATGGAAGGTCTGCAGAATACTGTGTACTCTACAGATGCTGGCCGAAGCAAAACAGTGTCAACAGTTATTTAGCATAAATATGCGTTTCTTTGCTAGAAACATTCGTTTCATTGCAGACAAATACAAAACACTCTGCGACGCCATTGAGTTCTCGCAACTTTATTTTCGTGTAAATTATATCTTAAAAATTGATTCACTTTTCAGAAAAAATATAAAAAATGCGGAGTTCTTTGGATTTTCTTAAGCTGCTTTTCCATGTGCGGACTGGATTGACCTATTATGATATCGCCCAGGAGTTTTGCTATAATCTGCACTGCATTTCTTTTTGCTACAATTACTATTGTGTGAGCGATGTGGTTCTTTTTTATCAATCTTATATGCAAGCTTGTATGTATTGCAGGTTTAGCCTTCCTTCAATGTTTGTTCTACTTTACCCGCCTGACCAGTACATTTAAACTATAGGAGCGACTTTTGCTCTGTCAAAAAGTCTCAGCGAACGAGGTAACATAGAACTCAGAATGAAGGAAGGGTAGCAAAGGGCCGGAGAAAACCCCCATGCTAAAGTTACGTTGACATCGACTGACCTGATTCTTCAGACTCGGCGGCTTTGCGGTTTCAAATTTGCTCACTTTAAGCTTTAGACATATTTCCTGAAAAAAATATTTAAATACCTTTCAGTTGGAATTTTTAAAGAACATAACGCTAGCTAAAAGGTCGACACTTGGGACCATCTGGACTCAGAAGGATGCACCCTACGCGTCAAATGAAAAAACACGGGTCTGAAATTTTGCGGAAAGGAATAAGAATCTGAACTAAATGGAAGCAATTTAAAATTTTGATCTGTCTTTATTTCTTGAAATTACTGATACATCCGAGTATTGCCAAATATATAACCTCTGTCCTTTGAGAGTTTTGTTCAGTATTCACCAGATTCTCCCTAAAACAAAATTTGTTGCCGATCAAGTGAACAAAAGCTTCAACTAGTCGACTTACAACAGGAATCTCCAGCATCAACACCACCTTGAACTAACAAACCGAACAATGCGATCTAACCACTCATCAGACAATCCGATTAACATCGCAAACAGCCATCGGACACCCCCTTCTATCTCTCTCTTTCTCCTCAATTCCTGCCCATGTCATATCACTCCGACGTTGAATACACTGTAATTGTTTTTAAAGTGTAGTATTACCATCAAATGCGACAAATCTGCCATCTGTTTGCATTGGGTTTTAATGTAGGTACTTTCCGTCCCCTCCCGAACACAGTCCAGCAACCGGCAGCGCAGTAAGCGGCGCCGGAAACAAGTGTCCCTAGATTGATTTGCACTCCGGGTGGTGGCGCAGAACACACTGTGCGATGTGGGTGAAACTGTTCAAGCTGCACAGCAGCCCTTTTGCATCGTCGGAGCAAACTGGGCCGAGTCGATTTTTGCTAGTTTGTACTGCTTGTCCCACTCGAAGTAGGCCGCATCCTAATGAGCCACCCGAAAAGCCAGCCAAGCCTACTGTGTGCTGCTGTACATGCGGCAAGTGTACCTTTTCTGCATGCAAATGGCATAATTTCATGATGAAAATGAATAAATTATATTGCAATGTCTGTTACGTGTACATCACGACGATTGCGAACTTTGTGCTTCGACGCTGCTTCTGCCGGCTGACGACTCTGGTCGGTCACATTGTCCCCAGCCTCCAGCCTCCGCCTTTTCAGCCAGCTCGGAGTTGGATAATGATGTACCTACTGTAGTATAGTACTAGCCAAAAGGTACCCACCACAGTTGCTGTCGGAGTGTCGGGTGACATCCGGCAGGTTGACTGCGATGGCGCTTTTCCTAGATGTCCAAACCGAAACGGATAATGATGACGGATGTATGCGTCGTGTCAGCTCGGCAGGAACTGCTTTGCTGTCTCGTTATTATTTATGTAAAGCAGCTCCGCAATTTTATGCTGTGCGCATGAATAATTTAGCAGCATCTATTTGAATTAGCTCAAATGTCACACTTTAAACCGTCCAGGTGAGTTTTGCTGGCGGCCTGGCCGAAAGGAACCGACCATCCTCTGCCCGGTTACAGGATAATTTTATGCAAAAAAGCGGTGGAGAAAGTGCTTGTCCAGGAACGGTTGGATGGCGGATGGCCGACCGATAAAGTGGGCGGATAATGTTTCGGACTATTTTCCGTCCTCTCCTGCGACTGTGACTGCGATCCTGCGACGGCTCTGCTGTGGCTGGTAAGACCGACTTTCACTCTTTACCGGAAACGGACGAACGTGTTCGAGCTGCAACCAGCCGTAATGATTAACATAATTGGCAAAAATAAATAATTTATTAATAAACGCTGTTGGTTTTGGACCACCCGGCAAGCCCAAGCACCGACCATAGACCGTACTGTGGGCGCGCAAGGACGAAGAAGTAATTAATTACGTTAATGATGCCCACGTTTATCTTTAATTATTGTATTTACATAATTAATAGTTCGCATTACAGGAGAGTGCGTGGAAGTCGTGCGATTTTGTTCGGTTGCACGGTTATTCAGTAGCCAATGGGTTTAAAGTGATAAAATTTGCAAAACCTAGCATTTTCATTCCGATCCGAGCCGATGCTTAAAATGCGACCACATTTTCCTGTGTAATTTTGCCACCGAGCGTGTCCACAGTGATTCTAGCCGGACCATATGGCCGGCCGGAGTGAAAATAGAATCCCCTGGGCTCATTATTGTCCGAAGGAAATAATAACAGTAAATGCAGTCTGCGACTCATTCACCCATCTATTCATTCATCCTACCAGCAGAGACAGGCAGGCAGGCAGGCATGTCAACACCTTCTGATTGCTCTATAATCTCATCCCAGTTGGGATGCGGAAGGACGCAAGAAGCACGGAGGATGGTTTTTCCTGTTTTTATATGCCCTTGTCGTACCTAGTCGTCGAGGTCGTTCTCGTCCCCTAATCTGGATGACACTGCCGACAGCACCCGTCAGGCCATCACCGCCGGGAGGTGTCTTTCATTGAGCGAGAGAGAGTGCTTTATTGATATTTTTGTTACCGGAGTGGTTCGATTGCATTGTAATCAACATGTAAAAGGAGATGAATAATAAAAAGTCGCACCGACGCACAGAGGAGTAACTAGGGCAAAAAGCTGGCCAAAATTATTTTCTTATGTATTAGGTAATATTTCGCTCGAATATGAAGTGAAAAGTAAAAATAGTTAATTTTGTAACAAACTGGTGCCATTACTAGTCATTTCAATTCACTTATCAGTGCAGATTCTGCTTTTCTTCTAGTCACTATTTTGCAGCCTTCTCCAAAACCTACAAATGCATGAGCAAACAGTATAATCAATATATATAGAATGCCAGTGTCGCTGGTGTTTCATGGATATTTTGGTGGCAAACATGTTGCTGATTCGTGTCTTGGATACGGGAACAACATTGTCAGATTATCCAATAGAATATTTTCCTGCCGACGAAATACCCCAAAACGACCAAATCGGGTGATTTATCCTACGTGGTTTACGGAAAAGCAGAAAGATTTTTCATTGGGTTGCCCTTTTAGTTTGACAATCAGATTCCCGTTTCGAATCGGTCACTCACACATATGCGCATACAATGTAAATACATAATTTTCAAATGGGCGATGTTTACCACGAGCACTGCAGACACACTGGCTATACATGGATTCTACTGAGCAAACCAATAAGTATCTTGTTTGTCTCTGATTCATATAAAAAAATGATATTGGTTAATACCAAATTGTTGATAGTGGAGTAGACTGATTCTTCGACGCTAAATCAACGCAGATGTCTTCTCTGTGATATAAAACCTCTGTTATGAAATTTGTCAAATAACAATCACGTCATACATACTATAACATACTTTACCGTCTTTACTCAACTAACATTTTTCCTACTATTTTTGTCAGCGAATTTTGTTGAATGGTAATGTTGATTCAATTAGTGACACATCTGGAGAACAGGCCTCATAATCCCTAGACATGTAGTAGGGCTAATGTGCCCATTGTATTCAAGGTGAATTATCTTGCACAAAAGATAGTACGCAACTAGATGCGAATTGTCGAAATTTCCTTGAAAACAGTGTGAAACATATAATTTTCAAAAGGGTCGCAAATGCCAGTCCGGACGTTTCCGGATGAGCTTTACGTACCGATTTGTTCAGAATACCACAAAGATTCATTCCTCCATAGAATATATGACCAGATTCTGCAAGATTTGATAACTTTTTTACCATTGAAAAAGCACAAAATTGCAAAAAAATAGTTGTTCGACAAAACTATTGAAAACAAGTCATATATTCAAAATTTTAAATTTTCTTCCTACAAACCAGTTAGAATTACTTATGATGAACCTATGTTTTGATAAATATCCTGTATTAATCTTTTTGTTTATTTCTGATGGAATCCGTTTCCTGATGCTTGATGATTTAACAAAAAAAATGTTTCAAATATTGTCAATGTTTGTACACCTGCCAAAACTTACAGGTATGTTTCTACGTGTTTTGACTAAGAGTACTTTGTGCAGCATCTATTTAAGCATACAAAAAAATATATAGTACATTAGAAGACCGAAAAAAATGTTTTTCTTATTTTGGCCAGCTTTTTGCCCTAGTTACTCCTCTGTGCGACGACGGACGACAAATGATGAGGTTCCGATTGCGAGGGGTTCCACACGGTCACGGGTGACAGATTTTAACACCGCTCGCCGGATAGAGGATGACTTAATTAACAAGTGGGTTATAGTAATGTTGATAAGTGGGTGAAATATCGAAACATTTGTTCGCTGCCCTGATTTGCTAATGAACTGCACTTGAATTTCATCGGAACATACTGCACAAGTGATGGAACACCTCGAGCTAGTTGAGACCACGGGAACTGTATACGAGTTTTGTGAATTCAGACAAAAAAGTGCGCTTTTTGGAAAACTTAGTAAATATTTCTACAAACGTTATAGATTATGAGATATGATTGAGTCAAGCAACTTTTGCCAATTTAGTTATAACTGGTGGTCAACGGCTACTGCGATGACTAGAGATGCTAGAAGTGCCGGTATTTATTTATTCGTGAGTAACAACCCAGGCTGAGTTCATGCGGTTTTTAATATGTTGCAGAAATTAACATAACAGAATATCCCTATGCCTATCCCTATCCCAGAAAATCCCTAAAATCCATAAAAAAAACTTTATACTGCCTCGAATTAATCTATACGGTATAGATTGTTAATCTTGAACTCAAATTGGGCCATTAGTTTTACTCCTATATTGGAAGTTCATCCTTTGATGCAGGCAATTGCTCATTAGATTTTTACTAAACGTTTGTTTCTAACTATGATGAACTTCCGAAATTTTAGAATTTATTGCTAAATATCCTATGGGAATATATGCGATCCGATATGCGATGGGAAAATGTTTACTTTTCAATTCCCAATACCAACACATGTGCTGGTTGTCAATTTATTTATTTCTTTTTTTTTTTTCAAATAATTTCGACAATGTCAAGCAGCGTTTTATTTTTGTCTGCCGCAGCAGTGAGGTCAGATCAACGGATTTATCCGTAGTTTCTTACTGGAGTGCGGCAAAAAGGTAAAGCATTTTCTTTTGTTTTTCTTTTCACATTTTGAAAAGTCTTAAAACGATTTCTGTAGTGCCATAGAACCTAAAAATCAGGCAAATAGCAACTGACTTTAGCAACTTTATAACCAAGTAGCTGGAATCCTTGTTCCCTAGACTCTTTTTACGCGATAATTAAAAACTATTTCTTGGAATATTTCAAATTTCTGAAAAACAAGGAAATGTCAAATTAGAAATCGTCACTCCGTGGTTGATTGAAATATACATTGCTAATTTTATATTATTTTCGTACGTCTCTAAGTACGGTTCATGAATCAACGAGAAAGTTAAAGGAAAATGGCATTTAATGCTACTATGACCAAGTTATAGTATTTAGAATTAAATGAAATCTTACATTTTCTCGTTGATTCTTATCATTATCGTAACGTACCACCAAGGACAATGCGAACGGTGTCGCAGTTATATGTTGCTTTCATTAAATGTAATAACATTGCAAAACTACCTGCTATGAACAAGTATTATAATTGAAACTAACTGAAAACAAACATTAAGTCACCGCAACAAATTCACAGAAAATTCATTAAAAACTACACCGACTAAAATCGTTTTAATGCCACTGAATGCTTAGTTTTGACAAAACCTGCTAGTGCATAAAACCCAAACACAGTCAGTAAGAAAAGAAAATTGTTTATACTTTCATATCAGCATATGTTCGTCCTTAAAAGGACGGTTTCTGGTAATTGATAAAACTGCCCAAGTAACCATAAGCATTAATCGAAAACCGTATATTGTAATAATTCAGCATCCTTAGTGTCTCCACCCACTCGGATTTATTATTTGTGGTGGAGATAGCAAAGGCGCAAGAAAATTAACCCCTGTTCGAGTCCCCATCATAAGAGCATTCGACTTCCTTATTTAAATAATTGAGGTGAATTAATCCTTCCCGTGAAAAGCAAATATAAATCCGTCTGCTTTAAAAAAGTTATGGAAGAAAAATAGTTTTTTATCCGACCGAATCCATTTCTACATTTTGACGAAGGACTACGCCTTACGGCAAGGTTTGGGAAAGGGTGTCATTCCAAAAAATCGAAAAATGCGAGCGTCACGAAAAAATGAAAGATTTTGAGCGCTACTAGCATAGCGGTTTCCAAGTAGATTTGAAATATTTTTACGCCAATCGATCGGAAAAACTTCTACGTATCCACACCAACAATGTAACCTGTTGATTTCAAAATACGTACTATTGAAAAATTTAACCGCCCACTTAGCTGCGAGGTACGATGCTGGTCTAAGAAGCCAGTCGTCGCATGTTCGAATCTCGGCCAGGCGGTGCTTGCTAGATAGAGTCAGTAGGATCGTTACACTGGCCCCGTAATTTTCCTGTACTCTAAACACTCGGCTGCGAAGTCTGTCGATAAAGAAGGGTAATGTCTAATGACGGTTTAAGCCCACGACTTTGCTTTTTTACTATTGAAAAATTGAAAATAATGAAGCATTATCCAACTGAAAATCCTCGCTTCGTGATCACGCGTGATTTTCGTAAAGAGAAAATCTAAACCTATATCAATTTGCTTGGGAAGTAAGCCAAAACAAGTGATAGTGTTTCCTCGTCTCAACTAGATTTTTTAACACCGCGATTGAACCTAGACCATTTTGATGCCCTTGCTTGGGAACTACACCATAAAAAGTGACAAAGCCCCCTCGTGCCAACAAATTTCTTACGAACGCGATTAAACCTAGTCCAATTTGATGTCTGTGATAGGGAAGTGTGCCAGAAAAAATGGCAAAAGTCCATTGTCCCAACAGATCGCAAATTCTTTACGGCGGACAATTAAACCTAGGCGAATTTGATATCTGTGTTGGAAAAGTGCGCTACAGCTGTAGTGTTCGGTTATAATATGATTCTGTATTGATACGCGTGTTTGCCGTTTCATTAGAAGTGTAGTGAAAAGATGTGCTGTTCATAAAATAATAAAATTAAATATTCCTTCAACGTGGGGAACCATGGGTAATAAAAACAATCTTTAATTTCTGTTAGGTAGCAGGAAAGCAATAGTTTGTGTTCTTGATTTTGTAAAATTGTTTCCAAATTTAACTACTACTACTGCTGTTACTACTTTGATAAATACTACATGCTTTTAACTTTAATTTCGAGTCCAATTGAAGCCAATTTTCAAGTACTATTTGGATACGATTTCAAATCAATTTTCATGACCAATCATAAGGTCAATTTCAATATCCAATTTGAACCAATTTCTAGTTTAATTCAAGTCCAATTTCAGGACCAATTTCGTGTCCAATTCCCAGTCTAATTTGAAATTAAATTTCAAGTTTAATTTCAAAGTCCAATTTAGGTCTGATTTCATGTCCAATTTAATGTCTCACAGTCACATTGAGGTCCAGTTTCATGGCCAATTGCAAGCCAAATTTCAAATCAAACTTCAAGTTCAAGTTCAAAGTCATTTCATGTTTCAAATTTCATGTCCAATAATCCATTTTAAGTCCATTTCCGAACTTAATTTAATTCCAATGTCACCTCCGATTTCAAGTTTAATATAAGTAAATTGAAGTTCAATGTAATATCCAATTTTAACGACAAGGTCGTCAGAGTACATTTATGGCAGTCAGTATGGCACCGAATATCACCCTTCCCTTCCCTTCTTCAGTGTACCCACATGCTCCCATAAACTCGGGAAACCATCACAAAAAAATAAATCAGTTCAAATAACCTGCTAGCCGTAATAAGATCTTGCAACTCGAAGCATTAAACATTGCATTCTATAGGTTCTATTACTTTTTGGGGCATAAATGACACTAAATATTGAGATTTCTGCCCAATAAAAATTCCACTTTTTCGCCGTCGAGTTTTCATTAATTTTTCTCGGCCGTTCCATTCGTTACATCACTCGCGAAACTTAACTTGAGACACAGAAAACTTTAATTTACCACCCGAACAGTTATCTGGTAAGTTATTATAATGATTTTGCCCAAACTGTTCACTTGAATTGATAGGAAAAACTTCACTTCGTTTCGATTGCAATTCCGAATCCGCGACCGTCGTTGTTGTACGTTGCCAAGGGAACGGCCGTTTATATGGAGTGATGCCAACGTAAACGTTTGAACATGAAATTGTCCAATTATTTGCATTAAATTAAAGGTCGAAGAGTGTCGATAATATACTTATAAAATTTACTGATAATAAAATTCATCATAAACAACATTTTATATGAATTACTGTCGGATCTAGTTCGACAGCAAAAATAGATACGCGATTCTACGTTTCATAATTGTTCATAACAAATTATTACCTACTACTAGCAACTCAGCATAAACTTAGCATAAACAAAACGATAGTGGCAACAAGTACTGAAAACAGTAAAAAAGCAGCTGGACTCTGACGACCTTCACCTTAAGTCCAATTGCCTGTCTAATTTGAATCAAATCTTAACATCGATTTGAAGTCCAATGCAAAGACAAGCGCAATTTCAAGCTTAATTTTAAGTACAATTTTAAGTTCAATTGTGGTCCAATTACAAACCCAATATAATGTCCTATTTTAAAGCCAATCCCAAGTCGAATTTAATTCCAACTTCAACTTCAACAAGCAACATCACTTACACGTACCAGGGATTCAAAGAATCTCCTTCCAAGGGCTAAGTCGCCTGAGTCAATCGTTGAATAAACCGTCTTAATGCAGAATGACTCCAGCAGGTGGGGAGAAGACCCCGCTCATTATCCACGATGTTTTGTTAATTGGGCCAAGATTAACCCCAGAAAGTTGACTGTTTCAATTTTCCTAGGCACACCGCTTCAAAAAAGTACTCTGATCTGGTCCCTTCCTCTTCCCGATTCTGGTTAATTTATGAAATGTGGTATATATGGGCAAAAATAGAACAATCTCACCAGCAGTCCTTCGAACGGAATAGAGTTGCGTCCTGTGAGTTTCCATAAGTGCTTGCAATAATCAATTTGATTTTTTCTTCTGGTATCCATGTGCAGTATTAACACTCGTATTGGCCAAAGTAGAAAACGAGTGCGACTTATTTGGGCTTGAATTCAATTCGGTGATATGAATATTATGCTTTAGACATTTATTTCTGCAACATACACTAGTGCCGTGCGAAACAATTTGATTAATTATTTTCTCGAAAATACAAGATAACGCCATCGAAGAAGTCATCAAAATCACGCGTTCTAATTCATTTACGACCCGTTATATTAAAAATGTTAAATTACTGAAGCACTCATAAGCTTTAATATGTTATAACTATTTTCATAAAAATATAAGTAATTTGCTAAATTTTATTCAATAAACATCAAAACCACCGTTTTTCCACTGGCACGTAATCAGGCTGAAAAAAAAACAGCGCTTACGCGTATCCGCTCTTGATGATGGTTTGGAAAACACACAATTACAATAACGTTTACTGATTTTAGAAACCAGACAGCTGTGAATATGATGTCACAGAACAATTCTATTTCTTTTTATCACGGAAGAACATAAAAATTCCCTTCTGATATGAAGATATAAATCAATTTTCATTCACTAGCACTTGCAGCATTTTGTTTTTAATTTCAGCATATGGTGCTCTATTTACACTACTACCAATGTGTGAGACAGACTCCTGAAACTATTCTATCGTGTTGACATAGCTAGTACTTGCTTTTGGTGCTAGTATATATGAACGATTCAATGATACACTAGCGCCAGCAGCAAGCTGTTGTCACTGCAAAACTAGTTATCTTCAAAGAGCCGGTATATAGGCTATACCGACACGTTATCCATCAGTCTCTCTTTTGCATCTGTTTTTAAAAAGCATTTAATCCCTGTGCTGGCTATTTCGACCGGTCGAATTTAAAAAACACAGACACCACTATAGAAAATGGGCTCAATTTAGCCGCAGCGTTCAGTAGCGTTTTATTAAGACCAAAATACACGCCGATATTCAGTAAATATTATTCTATCAACTGGTATAAAAATCTTGTCTCGAATAAATATAGTTCAACGTAACTCCTGAATATTGTTCAGGCTACCGCTTAATGGGCTGGAAATACCCTCCCGTACCCTATAAAACTTCATCGGCAACGAGTTTTTTAATAGTATGAGCATCTGTGGCTCGAGTCCTCATAGTAATTTGTTACATTATTCTCTTTTTAATGAAAACATAGTCTATAGAGGTTCAATTTTTAATCTTCACAAATGAATTTTGCGAGAAACCATTTCGGATAGTGTAAGCGTCGCCTGCTAAGAGAAATCCGCTCGATTAGACACGTTCACACCGCACGGACTCTAATCTGCAATAGATGATCACTTTTTGTCGCCCATTATCAAATAACCCACGTTTACCTCACGTGCCTTCACACTCTCTCTCTCCCGCACAGCCACAGCGGCTGAAGTTTAACGACGAGATGTGACCCGGCAAGAATTAGAGAGTTAGCCAGCAGCAACAGCTGCTGGAAGCGGCCCAATGCAGTGATGGCGTCCCGAACCCGATCGGCATCGGATAATCGTGGTGCGTGCAATCAATTGGTGGTATCCATCCAAATTTAAATCATGCTAATTAATAAATTAATTGTAATTAAATTGATAATTATCGACGCCGGTAATTACATAGTAAATAGGCTAAACCTCTAAATTCGGTGTGTGTGACGGCCGATGTCCGACCAGCCACAGCATCAGCATGGGGCAGACGATCGATCGGCGTTGCGTTGGTTCGCAGCAGCAGACACATTCGTTCGGACCTAATGTGGAGGAGAGACGCCATGAATGCCACCCATCAGCAGCATAATAGGAAGAGTAATTGAAACATCATCGGGTTTTATTTTGTTCTTTTCCCCGCTCGCTCACATGATTCGGGGAGACAAAATCCCACATAATACGAGAGCAGAAAAAAAAATGATAAAAGCTGCATATAAAGTTTGTTTGTCGATTCATAAAGTTGTTATCAAAAGCTTTTTAGCTCTTTATTACTGGCGTTTCTTCGTTAAGAGACTATAAAGAGCAACACTCCGGGCGGCAGCAGCGGCGGCGGAGGCAGCGGCAGCAACATCAGATCCGCAATAAGGACGACCATCAGCGAGTTACCAAACATATATACTGCGAACGATACAAAAGCAGCCATTGTGGAGTTGGGCGGTGGGGTCCAGTGGGTGGAAGAGGGAGTGTGTAGTGCAGGTTGTGGCGGGCCAAGCCGTTTTCGGGATAAAAGCCTGACTGTTGTTTTTCTCCATCACTCTTTAATGGAATGCTGGCACTGGCACTCTGTGAGCGTGTACGGCAGCGTTGAACCTAGTCTATAGGAGAAATTCCATCATCGCATCGCCGTCGTCATCCGAAGCCATGTTCTAGGAGGAGGATAAACGCACTTTTCCATTTAGCTTGATGCTTTTGTTGTTTCATTATGTCCTTTCCGTGAACTCGCTGGCGCTTTTTTTTTTGTTATTTTTTTACTCCATTTTCCATTCTCGTATAGATTGGCTTTTTATAATTGGGAAAATCGAAAGCATTATCGTATTCAAAATGTATGTGGTCTAGTTGAAACAAATGGAAAATCAGCTAGTGCTTCACATATGTCTCTATTATTATTAATAGTGGATTGAATAAATTAAATCCTAATAAAATAAAAATGGTTTCAGATATTTCGATGATGTTTAATAATTTAATAGTAACATGTGGAAAGGGCCATACTGCTTACAAGGCGCTGCTTGCGACGGCGTTCGTCCGTCAGCGTGTTAGCAGTGATGCCAAATCTACGGATTTATCCGCAGTCCTAAGGATGTAGGAATCTACGGCAGTTCTACGGACCTGCGAATCAAGTGCACGAATCTACGATATTTCATAAACTTCATGAAAAAGTTTAAAAATTTAAGTATAACTTTATTCTTTAAGAACCGATATGAAAGTTTCTTTTAAAGTTCTTCTAAGAGAAAGAAACGAACATAACAGTAAAGAGAGTTTAACACTCAAATGAGTAGTGAATTAAAATTTATTTTATTTAGTCGTCAAACAAAGTAGACCACATATATACATAATACATTACAATAATAAAATTATAATTATAAACTAGCAATTTGGCAACAAAAAAAACTAATTTACTCTAGTAAATAAATGTTTCTTAAGCGCTCTCTTGTTCATGGTAACATCAATATTTCCACAGTATAAGTTGTAGCATGACATCATTCTGTTTGAAGGACTATTTTTAGCATAATTTGTTCTTTGATTATTAATATAAAATAAATTCCTATTTCTAAGCGAACGGGTAGGATCATAAAAGTTCAAATTGCATAGTATATCTGCAGTATTTACTCTTTGGGCAAAGACGTCGTTTATAAAAACTATCATTGCAAACTCTGCATCATTGCACATCTAACGCAATTAATGAACATCGTGCTTCGTAAGAGGGTAACGGTAAAGACGTCCAACCAAGTTTTCCAAGTACCAAGTGCAAACAATAAAAACTGCTTTTGAACCAATTCGATACGATTTACATGTATATCCTGATAAGGAGCCCAAATTATGCTACAATATTCTAGATGAGGCCTAACATAACCTTCGTATAATGTTTTGATTGTATAAGGATCATTAAATTGTAAACTAAATCTTTTGATAAATTTGTTTATTTGTTTATTTGTTTATTTGTAAAAAATCATCGGACACAAGGTGGTCTTCATGATATAAACACATATGACAGTAAATACATACAATAGTACAATTACAAATTTATCGTCTACGAGAGAGTCGTCGTTGAAAATTATTAGGCGTCATGTTGAAATCGAACCAACCGTAGAGTTCGTTAAACCGCATTGCCATAAATCGGATAGGGTCGTACAGTCCGTAGTTTGCATTCCGTCCCTGCAGGTGCAGGAAATACCTGGTTCTGAGGGGTCGTTCAGGAGCATACAGATTTAGTTGGCTCAGAAGAGCGGGGCTGTCAATATCTCCTAGTAGCAATCTAGCCAGGAACGTGGCTTGAGCGTTGGCACGTCTTCTTTCAAGAGTCTCCAAGTTAAGCAGACGGCAGCGTTCCTCATATGGCGGAAGGTTTCTGGGATCACGCCATGGAAGACTGCGCAAAGCATACCGTAGAAATTTTTTCTGCACTGCTTCGATTCTAGTGATCCAAATTTGTTGATATGGACACCAGATCACTGATCCGAATTCCAAAACAGACCTTACAAGTGCATAGTACAAAGATCGAAAACAGTACGGGTCACGGAACTCCTTGGCGATTTTAAAAATATATCCAAGTTGCTTATTGGCTCTGGAGATAATGTCGTTGTAGTGTATACGGAAGGTTAGTGCTAGCATGTTACTTGTTTTATACATAATGTTGTTATAATGATCAGCAAAAGTTAATTTAGAGTCAAGTATAACACCTAAATCTCTAACTTGATTGTGTCTTGGCACTACTTTATGATCTATAGTTATGTCCACTTGTCTAGTAACGCGCTTTCTTGTGAATGAGATAGAGGTGCATTTCTTCACATTCGGTTCCAACAAGCTTTTTTTACACCAGATATGAATGCAATCGATTTCGCATTGAAACAGTTCAGTATCCGATGCTTTACATATTTCTAAAAACAGTTTCATATCGTCTGCGTAAATTAAAACCTTAAGACGATTTAAAATATATTCTACATCATTAACAAACAAAATAAACAGAAGTTGGCCAAGGTGGGAACCTTGTGGTAGACCAGCTGTAACATTCACAAATGGGAGGATTTCCATTAATGCTGCCATGCTGTCAAGTGAAACTTGCATTGTTCACTTTGACGACAGATAGAACGCTTCTCCATTATATGCGCTGATGGCATCATATTCCTCACTCTCAAGCTTTGGCTCAGGTTTCAGGCCTGGCTGACCATAATGAAATCGAATTTATAATAATACAGACATTTTTCTGGTTGGAGTACGGGAGAAAGATGAAATATTTTCGTTTCTATTTCTCCGCACATTTGAACAGTTTTTTCTAATAAAATTCTGTAGTGCGATAGAACTTAAAATAAGGTTAAGCTTTATAACCTGGTACTACCAGGCTGGAATCCTCATCTAATTTGCATTAATAAGCTTTTCTTGCTTCTAAGCGATAATAAAAAAACTTAAACATGTTAGCCTTCAGGAAACACAAAAAATCAGAGGGGTTGTGCACAAGACACGACCGCATAGGTGACGTAGAACCACGTAAGTCTCTTTGTCGCGATAGTAGAATGTATCCATGTATGTAATAAAACGATTCTTCATGTATACAACCTACATACGTAACGTTTATCAAAGTAGTAACATTGTATACGTTCAACCTTCAACCGATTTTGGAGTTATATCCATGAATTGATTGAATCTATTTTATGAAAACGAAACCAAGTCAGTAACTAAACCAAACAGCAAATAAATTTTTATGATCTGTTTCTACGTTGAATAGTGCTTTTCCTCAGCTTATCGGTAGAGGGTACACGAGTTTTCAAAAAGTTGAAAGTTTTGCGCAACTTTTCTGCGGCTTACAAAAGAACACTGATAATAAAGCATTAACAAGCTACAGACGTTTTGGAAATCACAGAAAATGGCGCCCGTGACCAGAAAACTTATTCCTGTCATTGGTTGGTCGTCCGCAATGGTTAAAAATTCAACTTTTCCCTCGTTGACTGTAATAATGGTATTAACTGGGCAAGCAAATATAATAAACTCTTCAATCGTTGTGTGGCCCTTAAAAGGACCGATTGTTTGATTATCATAATTCCTGCTTGCAATAAACTTGCACTAACGCACTTAACGTATTTCTCTGTTCGGTAAATTGGAGTACCGATAACCGCTAACCAGGCACGGCTTATTGCAACGGACCAACCGGAAAGCCTCAGCAGCTATGCGATCAACGAAGCCGTTCGTGTATGGTCTTGAATCACGATGAAATACCACTCCAAGTGGCCAGCTGCAAGTGACGTGGGATGCTTCTGGTCGTTTCGTTGTCGCGAGCAGCATATTTCCCGCCAATTCCAGAACTTCAGCAGCCAGATATTCCATCACGGCAGCGAAATGAGCACTCCAGCTCCAACACACGCTCGGTGGCCGACCGGAAATTGCAAACGATGTTGGCAGTAGCTCAGCTAGCGTTTGAATAATGCTGTTCGCCGGCTTACCACGTATTATGTACCAGAGCAAGCGACAAGAATCGGCCACACCTATTTTTCATGGTCCTTCATTCTATCATCTACGTTAAATAAAATAGAGCATTTCAATTTCAGTCTGAACAAAAGAGCAAAGTTACCAGTGAGCCGTTCGCCTTTTGCTGCCAAAGAAAAAATACGCTACGTATTATTACTGTATAGTATTGGTGATAGATAAATTTGTGTTGCTAAAGAAAACCGAGTGAAAAGCTCTAGGTTACAAGTTTCCTAGGTTTCATCAATTACCGAAAACCGTTCTTTGAAGAACGAACAAATTCTTATATAAAGATGCAAGAGATGTTACTAAAACTTTCATTTTATTAAACCCATGGTTTTATGCATTTTGACGCTTGACCTAATACATTGAGCTGGTATATTTGTTGGCTGTTTCTTACCTTCCGAAACGGCCAACTCAACCAGCAGCAACAACGAACAGAAGCGCGAGAGGTGATCGGTTAAAATTATTTGATAAGAAGCGAACAATTAGAATCAGTCTAAATTAAATAGAATTAAAATCAGTGAGCGAAAATTCCTCAAATCTTCATGAACATTATGTTTTGTCCTTAAAAGGACATTTTATCGACGTGATATGTTGGAAATTGAAGCCTTCTTTTCCATCTTCTTGGGCAGCAACAAAACAGCTTGGATGTTCGGAAAGACAGTTCTCTGAGCAGTGGTGACACCGGACAGCAATTTGTTCAACTCTTCGTTGTTGCGGATGGCCAGCTGCAAGTGACGATAATTTTGATCGTTTCGTTGTCGCGAGCAGCATATTTCCTGCCAATTCCGGAACTTCAGCAGCCAGATATTCCTTCACGGCAGCGAAACGAGTGCTCCAGCTCTAACACACGCTCAGCATCTGCTCAACAATTTTCGATCGGATTCTATAGGGCGTAAATTAAATACAATCATAAGGAAGCTTAGCCCATAGCTTATATCATATATATTTCTGTCATCCGTGCTAGGGAAGCACTGACGAGGGAAAGCAAAAATATGAAAATAATTCAATTTTTCAATGACGCGAATTGAAAATCAATAGTTTTCTATATTTTCAATATTTTCCAAATCGATTTTTCGATCAATTGGTGTAAATATCTTGGAAATCTATTGAATCCATTGACTGAATTATAAGCCGAAGCGTGAAAATGCGTTTCTACTTTTTTTTCTATTATTTTCAATTTTTCAATAGTTCAACATCAAGAATACACACTTTTCTTCATTTGAGCCAATTCTTAGAAGATTTTCCGATCGATTGGTGTAACAATATTGAAAATCGATCGGAAAACCGCTGAGCTATTAGCACTCAAAACCTATCATTTTTCGTGTCGCTCGCATTTTTCGATTAATTGGAATGACACCCTATCTCAAAACTTGGCGTAAGACGTAGTCCTACGTCAAAAGAGCGTCAAAAGGGTAACGAAAAGATGACGAAGACACTGCAGCAAGACGATGAAAGAACAACGAAAAGGCAGTAAAAAGAGAATATTTTTGTTGTCAATACAAATATAATGGCCAAAAAATAGAAAAATGGTAACGAAAAGACAAGAAAAATGATGAAACAACGGCAATAGATGACAAAAAATGGCGAAATTACGATGAAAAGATAATAGGAGGCGTCGAAAAGGCAAAAAGTGATGACCAAATAACAACAAAATGACAGCAAATATACAACAAAGAGACGGCGAAAGACGGCATAATGACGATGGAAATAAAATGACGAAATCACGATGAAAAGTTGACGAAAAGATGATGAAAAAACAGCAAAAAATTACAAAAAATCGTGTGAAAAGCCCTAAAAAAGCGCCAAAACTTACTAAAAAGACGACGAACAGATGTCGAATAACCGACGGAAGAAGGACAGAGCCAGTAGAAAGACAACTGACAACAAACAATGACAAAAATGACAAAACGACGACAAAAGACAATGAAAAACTGACAAAGTGACGACGAAAAACTGCAAAAAAAGAGACGACGGCAAACGGAAAAAGCCTTCCAGAACACAACAAAAACAGACGCAAAAGACAAAACTGATGACGTAGACAAAAATACGGCAAAGAAATGACAATAAGACGATGAATAAGAAGAAAAAAAATACAACAAAAGAACGACAAAAAAGAAAACAGGCGTCAAACAGGCAACAAGAACGGCAAAAAGACGACAGAAACACGACAAAAAGGTAATGACCATCAGGCGAAAAGCTCATCGAAAAAACTACAAGGTATACAGGCCTAAGGGTTGAACGAAAGGGTGACGTAGGCCTATGTTAACATTATATTTTGTCCACAGCATAAAATAAAATTAATTTTTGTATCTCGATGAGACTTGTTTAATGAGAATGCGGTATCAATCGATGAAGTAGTCGGGACATCATAATCATTGGATATTATTGCAATATTTTCTAAACTTTCTCCATGGTGCGTTGAAATATTCCTCATTGTACTTAAAAACTTATGTTGAGCTTCGTTAATACTTCAAATAATTCTTCTTGAAGAAAAATGCATGTATCCCTTACAATTGAACAATTTTTTTTCGATTTCACCGGCATGTCCTTCTTTACGACACTGTATGCTTTGAAAACTTCATCACATACTTTTCGGATTTTTTCACAAAGAAAACAATTCGCGTTTGTCCATTCCTTTAAAAGTACCCACAATATTATTTTTTAATATAAAGTTTTTAAAGCGTCGTTTTCTAACTTACCTGCGATATTTATAACGGTAGTTTTTTTTACAATAGATGGAGGGGACGGTAGAAGAAAGTAATGAAACAAACGTGTTTATAGTGTCTCCAGAACGAAAAAACAGGTAAGGGATGGCCCTTGAAGCAACGTTTACGGGTCCATGGAACAAAATAAGCAATAATGGGAGTCAATTATAACAGAATTCGAACCCAACTTTTCCCCAGGCCCTGCGGATAGTAGATATCGGTAAACCGTTGGACCACAGCGGGCTGAATATGGAAAAATACTCACTTTTCAAATGCGTTTTTCTCAGAACAGGAGAAGTGTGGAAAAATGTCATTACATGAATTTTGTAGATCCAGGTACGTACTTTTAGACCATTCATTCCGTTTTCGAAAATATGTGCCAACGGAAGTGTGAGACGCCGTGGAAAACTATAATATTTTGAATCGAAAACTTCTATATCTTCCTTCAAACAATAGATAGCAACTATCTAGAAGTTTTAAAAAATGTATCATTTTACGTTCCAAAAGTCATCCGAACAAAGTTTTCAAATTGGTTTTCAAATAAAAAAGTTAGAGCAAAAAAACTGCTTTTTCAAGATCCACCCTGACTTAATCTAGAAAATTCGTTGTATAGTGATACACAGATGAGATACAAATTTGGTTTCTTCAGCAAAGTTTCTGCAAAATAAATTATTTACAACTTTGTTGTAGAAAGTATTGCTCTATATCGCAAGACAAAAAAGTTAAAAATTTTATAACGAGTAAAAGTGGACCACCCTAATGACTAATTATACCAAAAGATAGGTCTTTTTTTCTAAACAAAATCTTCTGAATACATGAAATATGTATAGCTAATGGTTTTCAAGATAGTGATTTTTGTCTGGAATTTTGGCTTTTTCGACCATAGTGTGACGGTAGATTCTGTTTTGCTCTCTGGTTCGTTGTATGAAATGCCAGCTGTGAAAGAATTAAGCAAAATATTCGCTGATGAATTTGGTTCACATCGCGTAGCAACAGAGATATCGCATATAATAGCGAGAGAAATTCATATGTGAGTTTCGCGCTTGTGATCAAGGTTGAAATTTCATGTGTTTGAAATCTCATTGAGTTTTTTTGCTACTATGAATTATTCGACACTGCTTACTGATTGATTCATCTTAAAACAACTGAAACTAATCGGAAAGCATTCAAACACAGCCTATTAGCTATTAGTATTACTATTACTAGCTGTTATTTTCGATATGAAGGCTACTTCAGAGTTGTCGCCATCCATGGATATTTAGTCCGGCAAATTTTGACAATTTCACACCTCTAATGGCAACAGGCCCGTAGGTTATCGTATATTATATCCTGCGTCGAAAAGCTTGTACTAGCAGCTATCATTGCAGTCTGCATCCGCTTGTCATTCGTACTTACCGCTAGCCTTCCATGTTAACGAAATTCGACCTTATTTTTACATACATTCTCACTATTAAGCGTATCAATGATTATTATAAGTATATTACTATAAAATTGCTGGACATTTTATCTTTCCAACGGCATATTAACAGTTATATTTCGTTCAGTAGTATAGAAGTTATAGGCATTTGATATCTTTCATTCAAACGTTGTTACACTTATATTTTCATTTTCACAACGTGCTACCCTACCAAGTATAGTGAGCAAAGACGTAGTCCTACGTCAAAAGACGGAAGACGATAATATACAAAATACGATAAAATATGATAATAAACCGCTGTAAAGAGACAAACCAACGAGAAACGGCTAAAAAACGCTGAAAAAGACAATAAAAACTCCGAAAAAAACATGATAAAAATTACAATTTCAACAGAGAGACGACAAAAGAAAGACGAATACAAAGAAAAGATAACAAAACAATGACAAAAAGATGGAAAAAAGGTGTCGAAAGGTCTGCAATAAGATGACGAAAAGATGCCAAAACAGCGACAAAAAACGACAAAAAAAATAAAAACCAAGAAACCATGAAAAGATGTTTAAAGGTGTCAAAAACGACGAACGAACGACGAAAATAACAACGCCAAATAGCCAAATAACGCCTAAACAACGACAAAAATGGCAAAAAGGCGTCAAAAACCAAGCACTACAAAAAATAGTTTTAGAAAAGGGGGCAAAATTTGCAAAAAAAAACGATGCAATGATGTAAAAAGATGTTGAAATAGAAACGAAAAATGCAAAAAACGGAGATCAACGCTTTATAAAATATTTAATTAGAAACGGACTGAATTTGCAGTGAAAGAACATCTTTTCGAATTCTGCCATTCCATAACTTCCGGAGATACACATTCTCTTCGATTTTTGCTCTAGTATAGCACGAAGTGTAAGTCGTACATCGGCTTCATCATTGTTGCAATATACTTGGAACTAGGTCTGGCAGATGAGGGAATGGAAAATCCCACTAGTTTTCAATTCCTGAAAGGCTACATTCATCGTTTGCTAAGACAGGAAAACTACGCACGCTCATCTAGCAGCAGTGATTTCGCGGCTGAAATTTTGGATTTAGCAGAAGGTAACGCAGGTTGTGACAACGAGAAAACCAGAACCATCTGCGGCTGGCTGTCTCTATCGACGAGGAACTGAACAAACTTTTGTTCGGAGTTACTATTGTTTAAGAAGGTGTTCTGTCAAACATTCTGTTCTGTTCTGTTGTCCAAGAAAACTGAGTAGAATGCATAAATTTTTAGAAGTTTTATCAATTACCAGAAACCGTCCTTTTAAGGACGAACACATGCTTATCTGAAGATATAAAAGATTTTCTTTTCTTATTGTCCGTGATTAAGGTTTATGCACTAGCAGTTTTTGTCAAAACAAACGTTCGGTGTCATTAAAACAATTTTAGTCGGTGTAGTTTTCAGTGCATTTTTTGTGGATTTCTTGCGATGAGTTAGTGTTTGATTTCAGTTAGTTCCAGATGTTACACTTGCTCGTAGGCGATAGTTTTTCATCGTAACAATTATCAATAGGTGCATTTAACCGTGACAGTATTCGTGTTGCTCTCGACGGGGAAACCGCTAGCTAATAACTGATAGTGTTCAAAACCAGACCACTTTTCAACAATTTTTTTAAAATAAAATACGATGAATTCCGCACACATGAAAAATGCTACCATTTATCACAGTAGGCATTTGTAATCATAATGGCGTTACCGAAACAGGCGCATCGAGAATTGCTCCTGCAGGCTCGCAATGAAAGTCCAATGTCGAATTATCTCAAATAATTTGGAATTTATTCGAATCTTCAATTTATGAAGTATGTATTATATTATATGTAATACAATCTTAAAACGTGGCTACCGTTTCACTTTGTTTACAGTCTACAGTATCAGTTTCCACTTAACAGTAAAGATTCTATACAAAAGAAATAGGTTTTTACAACCATCAAAAAGTGAACGTCTGTTCCAGTACGTCAAAAAAACCTGAAACATATCACAATCAAAAATTAACCGGATAGGTTTTCAGATCTCGATAACTGCTTAAATTGACTCCCCGAAGAAACCACTTCAAAGCACTAGCTTATCGCAGCATCATTAAAAGCTGATAAATCAGTCCTAAAAACCCTTGCCTGAATTTTATTTATTATTTATCATCCATATGGTAGACCCATCATTATTAATAGAGTTGCTACACAGTTGTTACCGGAAAGCAACCCTCACTCGGTCATCAAATTTCAGCTCCTTTTTCTAGAGTATGTCACTTGTTGTGGCGCACACACACCCCTGGTGGTAGTACGAACGAAAGTGAAGTGAGTCAGCAGCCCTCCGAAAGCGCCGTGACCTGCTGTGAGAGTACAAATTGCGACGAAATGCACTTGACTTGACGTTGAAACACCCCCCGACCGTCCCGACTACGGACGAGTAGGCTTTGCCTTTGCCAGGGGTTTGTCACACTCTATCGGATGTAGATCGGATCGTTTCCCCCTCAACGTGTAACTTGTCATTTCCTCAACTTTTGCATTTAGGTTTAAAATTTCCGCTAGCCCGACCGTTTGGGGGCAACATCAACATCGTCGTCATCAGCTGCAGCAGCAGCTCTAATACTTTATGCTAACTTTTCTTTTTTTTTTCCTTTCTTCTCTGCTCTCTCTCACCCGGACCATTCTTTCTCGGGCACCGAAATAATACCGGGGACCGGTTCCGCAGCGGAAGGTGCTTTTAAAAAACTAAAACCCGAACCGAACGGAGGACTTTCGTCGGTGTCCGGTGGCATCTCGTCGCCCGGAAGTGGAATCTCATCCCTGCCTCAGCACGCCGGTCATACGCCCACCACGGCATCCTGTCCGACGCCGGCGCGGAGGCGGCACCGGACCACGTTTACTCAGGTAAGAAAAATACCCGTTGCGATGTGTAGCTACTAAGCAGGTGGCCTACAACTGGTAGGATGTTAGAGATTGGTGGGTTTTTTTGCTAAGATAGCTACGGTAGCATCAACCCGTTGGCTATGGCTTTGGCTTTTAGTACAGTACACTAACTGTAAGTTATCTGTTTGTTTTTAGCATTAAAAAAGTTGAAACCCAACCAACAAAAGGTAACGCTATGAGGTATCCAATTGGTTGAATTCATTGACCGACTTAAATTTCAGACATTTAATAGACCAAACAAATACTGTTTACTGGTATTTTAGCACCTAGTTAAACCCCAGCCTGAACTGAAATAATCAAGATGAAAAAAATCTCTAGTAAAACTGTCTATTTTACGGTTAAATATTGCCATACTTAATAGTCGATTTTCTGTTAAAAAAATACCGAGAATATCTGAAAAAACAGAACCAAATGGGACGAAGTTTGATGAATTTTTTAAAAATTTTTCGTGCCGTTAAAGGTCTTATGCCTAAAGTACTGTACTGTACTGAACTGTAAAATACTATACACTGATTCACAAGATCTTAAAGCTTGCTTTTGCTTGTTAGATGTTTTCGTTGATAATTGAAGTCCTGAAAGCCCAGGTCTCACCTGCCGTCAGCATTATACGCATAATTTTAACCCACCCAGAGTGTCGTCGCACGAATCAGCTTTACTAGTTTCATCGGAAAAGCATTTCCAGCATTATCTGCTACAGTTCATTTCATGTGACTAAATCGTACGCCGCACCGTGGGATGAAACCCAAATCTAGGTGGACAAAAGTAATTACGCTTAAACCGTTAGTCCTAGGTATAAAGTATCTTCGGAGAAAATTTGTTATTTCAGCTTTCGCATTTTTTGCTGTATATGGCATTAGGGTGGCCATCATAGTAGGCGTGTGCAAAATATAAACTTTTTTATGGTTGAAGTTAGCTGAATAAAATGTTCTGCAAAGTTAAAGAACATTAAATTTTAAATAACTTTGCTAAAGAAATGAAAGCCCTATCTTTTATGGTTGATGGACTGGGGTAATTTAAAATTTTTTGGTCGGGGTGGACCTAAAAAATCCGTTTTTGCTTAATATCTCCTTTCGTGTTCATTTCTCACAAATCATGCCTTCTAAACACTTTCACATCCATTGAAAACGCACATTTTGTTTGAAGTAATCAGGTCGCTATCTCCTTTGGTTCTGAAGCTACAGACAGTTTTTCTAAAAAAATATGCTTTTTTTCAAATGTCAATAACGTAAAAACTGCTCAAAAGCAGCACATGAAATATTTGTATTTAACTTAATCATGCAAAAAAAAAATACAAATAAAAAATACAAATAAATATTTTTGTTTTTTAATCCATCTTATTACCGTAAAAATTGTGATGTTGGTAAGTAAAACGGTAATTTTTACTTCATATTCAATACGGTCTAGCAAAAAAGGGCCGACCTGGACCGATGCGATCTCAATTAATTTCGGTGGCCAATATATTACTAAACATCCATACAAAATTTCATGTGCATTTGACACTTGAAAAAAGCATATTTTTTTAGAAAAACTGTCTGTAGCTTCAGAACCAAAGGAGATAGCGACCTGATTCCTTCAAACAAAATGTGCGTTTTCAATGGATGTGAAAGTGCTCAGAACGCATGACTTATGAGAAATGAACACGATAGGAGATATTAAGGAAAAACGGATTTTTTAGGTCCACCCCGACCAAAAAAATTCAAATTACCCCAGTCCATCAACCATAAAAGATAGGGCTTTTATTTTTTTAGCAAAGTTACTCAAAATTTAATGCTCTTTAACTTTGCAGAACATTTTATTCAGTTAACTTCAACCATAAAAAAGTTTATATTTTGCACACGCCTACTATGATGGCCACCCTAATGCCATACACAGCAAAAAATGCGGAAGCTGAAATAACAAATTTTCTCCGAAGATACTTTATACCTAGAACTAACGGTTTAAGCGTAATTACTTTTGTCCACCTAGATTTGGGTTCCATCCCACGGTGCGCCGCCTTAAAGTCCACAAACAGATGATGAGGCTACAAGTTGTACTCCCAGAACTTGTCTAGTAACTGATGCAGGATACACATCTGATCCGTCTTGGAGCGAACCCTGACGGAAACCAGCTTGGTATTCATCGACGAAGCACTCCGCTAACGGGCTCAGTCTACAGAACAGGATGCTGGAAAGCACCTTTTAGGCACAATTTAGGCACATTCCTCGCAGCCCTGTTTCAATGGCACCATGGAGGATCCTCCACAGCTCACTTCAATCCTTTCTTCTTGCTGTTCTGCGATTCGTTGATCTAGCTTTCTGGCGTATTCCTCTGCCACGCCATCGCTGGATGTTGAAATGTAGCGTCTTGAGTTACAAATACCTTGCCACTCCCCTCAAGAAGCATTTCTAGCTACGCCTCTCCTTGAAATCCATTTTCACGTAGGTTTCACGTCGTCCATCAAAATACATCTGTTGAATTTCGTCAAAACTTGCTCGTACAAACGTCTTGCACTGTAAGATCTAATAGCTTTGATAGGTTGGCATCGTACCTTCTAGCAGTAATGCCAGATCTACGGCTTTATCCGTAGTCCTACGGATTTAGGAATTTTCTACGGACCTACGGATCAAGTGCTCAAATCTACGCGTTTTCAAAAAGTCTTCAATTTCTTTCAGTTGCAAAACTCACTAGTACGGTATATACAAGTGAATAAATATTTCGAAAAGCGTTACTCTATTTTTTAAGAGCCGGCATGAAAGTTTCTAATAGACTTCTTCTAAAAAAAAGAAACGAACGAGGGTTTACTACTCTAATGAGTAATGTATTAAAAAGGGAAAATTTTCGTAAATGCTGCCATGCTGGGTGCGATTGAGTTTCACTATTGTCTTGCGAATAAGATTGATCTTTATAACTTAGCGGAGTTGGAATCATTGTTTTATTTACATTATTAATCAGCTTTGCTTCTTCTAAGCGATAATAAAAACTGTTGATATGTGAGCCTTCAGAAAACGCAGCAAAAAGACGATGAAAAGATGGCTAAAATACGAAGAAAAGACAACGAAGAGTTGATATAGAGACAACGAAAGAGCATTGACAAGATGACGAAAAACGGATGAAAGGGTAGTGAAAATACGCTGAAAAATTGACAGAAATACGGCGAACGACGATGATAATACGTCGGAATTGACATGAAAAGATGACGAATAGACGCTAAAAAGCGGCAAAAACAAAAGACATATTTAAAAACCGTCAGAAAAGCGATGGAAAAATGATACAAACACTACAAAAATGGGAAAAAGCGATGAATAGACGAAAACATGACGAAACAAAAAACGCTACAAAAAACGGTGAAAAACGCCGGAAAACCAACAAAAAATGCTTACATCTGGCGTCAAAAAATTACGAAAATACGATGAAAAGATAAGGGAAAAAAGACCATGAAAAGATAGGAAAACAATATGCTGACCCAAAAGCAACGAAAAGATAGCAAATAGACGATAAAAAAGACGAAGAATAGGCCGCAAATAATGCCGTAATGACGACGAAAAGAAAGAATAAGTAACAAGAACAAAAAATTGACAAAAAGTCGTTTAAAATACGCCATAATGGTGACGAAACTGGCCGAAAAGATGAAAGACAGCGAAAAGATGTTGAATATCCCGTTTTCCACGAGCGGTAATAGCGACTGGTGGGTACCACTTTCTGAAGGATACAGTTCGGTTCTGGCATTCAAAGCAGGCGCGGTTACTATGGATGCCACTACGATTGTTGTACCACAGACCGTCATTACGTACGCGAAAAGGTGGGTACCGCGCGTGGAAAGCTGGATACGACGGAAGAACAACATATAGGCAGCAAAAAAAAAAAAAAACAACTGACATCAAATGGCAACGAAAGACGTCGAAACAGCAACAAAAAAGACAACGAAAATGATAAAAAAAACACAAACAGTCGCAAAGAAATACGAACAGAAGACGAAAATACAACGAAAACGTAACGAAAATACGACAAAAAAATGATAATGAGACGAAAGGCGTTAAAGCGTTTGTAACGGTTGCCTAGTTTGCGATAATATATTAGATTATTAAAGTTCGATATCGCTTGCATAGAACTTTTTAGAAAACCATGATGGGCTAGAATTTACTGTGTTAAGAATGAGGAGAAAACGCCCGATGGATATACAATTCTGGTGGTGAAGAAAGGTGTTAACGTTCGATATTTAAAATTTCCCATGCGGTCAGGTCCTCTGGTGTCGAGTGGAGGAAACTTGCCTGTGATGAGAAGCTTTTTCATGTAGGAAGTTTGTGATGTTGACTAGCGATTTTAGGGTGAAGTTGTCGATAATGGTCATCGGTGGGATTCGCGGATAAGACTTGCCCGGGAGATTTTTGAGGAAAGCCTACCGTACTTTGAACCTTTTCGAAGGAAGACATTTTGACCTAACTACGTTAGAGTCTCAAGCTGGGCAATCAACTTGACGATTGGTCCTCATTTTGAGGTGTCGCATAAGCCAATCGTTGGTAATCAAAGACGATCGATGATCCTTTCCCCTAGAGAGTTCGTTCGGAACTCTCGGTAGTATACCCGGGCTCGCTGGAACCCCCTCAGGTTACATGGTATGGCCACTATAACCCGTGAGATTGTTGACTCCGCGTATTCAACGAAGTTGGACGAAAGGCAACAAAGAGATGACAAAAGGCCGACGAAAGAACGACAAAAAACAGCAAAACGACTACGGAAATACGACGAAAACATAATGACAAATAAGCGAAAAGCTCATTAAAAAACAATGGAAGACGGCAAAATTACGATGAAACACCACCGAAAAAACGCCAGAAAAGCACGATAGACCAAAAACGCCATAAAAGACGATCAAATAAGACAAACAAACAATAACAGTCTATTGAAAAGAGACAAAGAAAGATGCCAAAACAACAACAAAATGAACAAAAAACACGATAAAGAATGACAAATACGATAAAGAGACAACCAAAAGACGACGAATACGAAGAAAAGACAAAGAATAGACGAAAAAAGGCGTCGAAAAGATAGCAATTTGATAATGATAAGATGACAAAACAGTGGCAGAAAATGATAAATAAAAAACACGACAAAAAGACGTTTAAAAGTGTTAAGAACGTCGGAAATAGTATGAAAATACGGTGAAGAGTACGTTAAGACGCCAAAAAAGGACAGAAATGGTGTCAAAGCATTACAAAAAATCAAATGTAAAAAAGACACGATTATTGGATGGACGACGAAAAAACGACGAAACGACAGTGCAAAACAACATATTGATTGTGCGCAAAGGGCATTGGGTGAAAATTAAATTAAAATTAAAATGCAATTTCTTAAAGATCGTCTTTCGTGGCAGTTTTGGTTGTCTTAACAACGAACAGAACGACGAAGAAAGGTGCCAAAAATGTGATGAAAAGACAACAAAAACAGCAAAAAGACCACGCAAACAATAAAAAATTGTCTAAACTGTGACGAAAAATGTAAAAATTAAGGTCAACAAATGACGATCAAACGACAAAAATGTGATGTAAAGATAGCGAACAGACTGTGAAAAACGACAAAAATACGACAGAGTGATGACAAAAAGACGGCGAAAACGCGTCGAAAAGACAATGAATAAACGACAAAAGACGACAAAGAGGTGGCGTAAAGACAGCGAAAGATGACGAAAAAGTGATGAAAGCAGATGAAAATAAAAGCCGAAAGGCGACGTAAATAGGACGAAAAACGCCAAAGAAATGTCAAAAGCAATAGTACAACACGACACACAAACACTAAAAATAGACGCAGAAAACGTGTTGAAGAGATGATTAAACGACAACGACAAAAAATGCCGAAACAGACTGCAAATAAGGACAAAAACACGCTATCAAGAGCAACCAAAAACGTAATGCAAGGCAATAAATAATAATAACAAATCGCTGGAAAGAGAAAAAACGATGTAAAGAAGCCAGTAAGGTTTCTGGAAATGATTTAATTTAAAAAATACTAATAACAATACCTACAAAACAAATATGACAAAGACTGATTTAGAAGAAATGAAACGAAGTCCATCCATGGTAAAAGAAACTCTAGTATATTAGAAAACAGGCAGATACTAGCAAACCTGGAATTGAAGCCCAAATGTTGGCTAATGTTTGGTTCTTCCCCAGCAAAGTCTGGCAACGCTGCTTTCTAGCTATATCCCGGCTGCCACGGTTGGACTTAAAGCACTTCAATATCTTCCTGCTCAGCTCTCGGTCCATAGTTCCGGTTTTCTTGAAAGCTCTTTGCAGCTTTTCCACATCTAAGTTCTCCTAATGACCCTTCAGAACATTACACACTGTTGATATTAGTATTTTTAGCGCTTTAGCCAGATTTTCGAGGTTTTCGTTTAAGATTTTTTTACGACGTTCGTTTCTATTACGCACTGTTCCGCAAAGTGAAAGAATGTTTTGACGAAATTTGCATCAATTGTTTTTCAGTAAACTTGTAAACAATGGTTCCAGTTCCTTCCGCAAGAGGCGTGTGCCGGGATACAGCATTTCATCTTCAGCCGCTCGCTCGTCTGGCTTACCGAAACGTTTCTCCTTAAGTAGAGTGACCAGGGGGGCTCCGTAGCCGCAAGGTTACTGAGTCTGCTTTGGCAAGCGAGCGGTTATGGGTTCGAATCTTAATAGGATCAGGTCATTCGATGTCAAGTGACTTTAGCTTGGTTTTATTCTCAGGCCCCTCATTACCTTTCCTTCATGCTGAATGACCGCTATAAAAGTATTGCAAAAAGTCACTCTTATAGTAAAATGTACTGCTCATGGCTGTAATTGAAGACAGTACTGGCAATTGAGGAGCAAGGTGGGTAAAGTAGATCTAGCATTGAAGGAAGGGTAAACCCCACTACAGGCTAGCACGCATAAAATGTAATAAGCATATCGCTCATTCAATAGCGATTATAGCAAAAACTGCAGTGCATGGTATAAAACTCCCGGGCGATTTCACAATAGATCAACGATACTGGTCGCAGTGATGAGTCCACACAGGAAAAAAGTTTTCTTGCGGCGCCAAAGACTGTGGAGAATTCATTGCTTCCGCTGATTGTTGGCCTTTTGTTGGTATTCTTTCCAAAACGGTGTATAAATTCAATGTTCCTGTGGCTTTGAAACCAGAGTTCATGTTCATTGCAGAATTTAGTGATGCTACTTCATAAAGAGTCCCTGGAAAATACGCTTCGGCACAAGACTTTTTACTTATTTGCTCCAGTCCTCGAGAGTTTTGTTCCATGCCAACTTTAATGGTCTAACGTCTAACGTCGAGAGGCTGACATAAGAGCGTCACGTTCGGCGGAAGGAAAAGCATCAGTCTAATATTATTATCCAGGCAACTTTGGATCACTTTCGGGGACAAATGTGAGCTTACATTATCACCGATGATGACTTTTGGTAAGTCATTCTCCAAACTATTGCAGTATGTATCGCAATGCGACAGAAAAAAAACCAATCTTCAAAGGTTGCCCTGTCAAACCAATATGAAAATAACGCGTATATTGAATATTCATTTATATTGGATAATTATGGGACGCACCTGATTTGGTGCGATTATATCTAGTTCCCTTTGGCCTATCCTCTGTCCAAGTATGATAGAGATGCACTCCCATCAGCAGAACCGGCAAACGTCATGGAATAGCCGCTTTTCGAACGATCCATAACCCGCACCACGTGCTTCTGGCCTATCTTGACAATCCTCTTTGTCGATTCTGGGTCATCGGTGTAGTTAGTCTCGTCACGGTTGTTTTATTTCTTTTTTTTGATTTGTTCCTTCCGCGCGGGGTTTTAGGATCGAGGGGCCCTTAAGGCCCCTTCAATTGATAATTGACCTCCTGATTTTCCGCGAGTGAAGTCCTTTAACTTTGTTGTAGAGAGTTCCAAACGGTGTGCGGAATAGAATATTTGCCATTATTCACTGCTAACACCGCCATTTCGACTTGCACCCAATCATTTCCTGTAGGTTCGAGTCATTTTGAACGAAAACAAAGCATTTTAGCTTGGTGTATAAAATATTCAATGTTTTCATTGAACGCGCGATAAAAATAGCTAAGCCTACTGTGTGTTTTTTTACTTACAGTGTGTCGATGCATTTGAAAACAGGGTTGTCTGGTTGGGCATGAGCTGTTTATGCGTTTTTAATAAATGGATTTTCTATTTGTTTCAATAGTAATGACAATGATTTGATAAATATTTCAGCGTGTGGATTGTTGACTGGGTTTTGATATATGGAAAAGTTGTTTGTTTGCCATGCTTGAAAAATGAAACGAGATTGATTTCTAGATAAATACTAATTTATGAGCAAATTGATTAGCGAGTTGTGTAAGATGATTGATAAAAAGTACCTTAAGATAGTTGTCAAATAACCCATATAATTAAGTTTCGAATTTAATTTCATGAAACACTTTGATTTCAATTGTATATTTGATCAATTTCACCCCGGCGGTGATTAATTTGCCCCGGATTACGGTACTTTTTCAGCAAAACTACTACTGAAGAGAATTTTCTATAAACGAAACAATGAACCAACCATTAAATTTTTCGGTCGAGTCTCAACGCAAAAGTACGAAGCGAATTCGCATCAACCAAATGAACAAAGAAATTTACATAACCACTTAGAAAAGCATCCAGCTCGCCAGAACTAAAATTTGTTTTCCCGTATTTTCACTCGCTGACTCGCTGTCTCTCTCTTTCAATTACAGGAACAGTTAGCAGAACTAGAAGCGGCCTTTGCAAAATCCCACTACCCTGATATCTACTGTAGAGAGGAATTAGCGCGAACCACCAAACTAAACGAAGCAAGGATACAGGTTAGTTCCCAGTGTTAGCTCATCCACCCATCCCATTTCTCCCGTTCTGTCTGTGTGCGTGTACATGTGCGCGCACACACACGCTCACAACACAAGTAAATTTGTCGAACAACCCGGCACGAAACTGAAGGATGACGGAATTTCCCATCTGTGTACTACTAGAGCCAACAGGAACAACGACACGAAAAAAAAAACACGAGTGCCACCGCCATCATCGTGCGAATCGTGCGGTTGGCTGAGCTTAATTTGGTATGCTAATTGACACAGCGCGCGACAATTGGAATTTCCATCCAGAAAGAACACCCGCCTCTCTCGTTGCGCTGGCTGTTGGGAAAACTCGACGACACAACGCCGGCGACGCCGCGCGGCGGAAACAGCCAGCCAGCGCAAGCGACAGGCTATTATGCTAATTTCCTTCATCTCACCTGATTAATATTCACAATTGATATTCATGACGTTCGAGCATTTTCGTTAAACTACGCTTAAGCCACCGCTGGGCTGGGCTAGGCGCACGATCCGATCTGTCACCATCAGCACCGTGGTATTTCTCTACCGTGTCAAGCGTTGATGAGACGTTGATGAAATGCGCTTCTCAACTTCGAAGAGCAGAAGCACATCTTGAAAACATCATCCGCGTTTCGAGCTACGCAGGGAGGATTTGTCCGGAGGCATTTTGCCACCCTTGCTTGGTCCTTGGACCGAGTACCGGTCGTGACGTGATTAGCGAAAGAATTTTCAACGAAACAATCATTCACAGAAGCACGAAATCAAAAATTCAGTTTTATAAATAGAGTATAACATAGTGGCACTAGACTACTAGATCTGTAACAGAACTTTAAAGCGAAATTCGCCAAGCGAAAATGTTGACAGTTGTCAGTTTGCTTTTGGGTTTCATTTTCCTCCCGCCCCTGGAGATGGCTTTCCACCCCTGGGGCACGGACCGATAGAAAGATTCCTAGGTGCGATAAAATTACACACATACACCGCACCGCACCGCACCACACGCTACGCCACGCTGTTGTCGTCGGGTTGCAAATTGTACCCGAAGGGACATCCCATGATCCGCTCGATACGATCGAATGATGCTAATCCCGGCTGCTCGACGGGTGAGGCAATTATTCTGCAATTCATTCATACCGGGTGTAAATCCCCTCGTTCTCTCTCTCGTTGACGTTGACTTGTCAGTTCACCGCGCAGTTGACCATTTCCCTTCCGCCGCGCCGTGTGCGGCCACAGCCGCGTGACGACGAAATGTACTCTATTCCATTGCCATGTAGGTACAGTTAGTTTAGCAACCCTCAATTGGATAATCCTCAAGGGTCTCTTTAGTGTTTAGAAGTGCATCAGGTGTTAACAATGCCGCCACCACTGCCGCTCGCGGCCGCCGAATTCCGGATGGGCAGAGCACGCTGTCCTGGCCGCCGCAGGAAGTCTTTGACTTTGATGTTGACATAATGAGGTGCACCGTTCCCTGGTTCCCAGCTCGGGCACTACCGAAGGGACCGCTTATTGTGTTGATTTTACAATGTTACTTAAACTCTTTTAAACTGGCATTTAACGTACCTAAATGGCTTTCCGTTTCAATTGAATTTTATTTTCCTAGCAGCAGTGCTGGTTCTACTGCTGCTCTCCCAAAGTAGGCCATTTTCCGAGATAATTTCTTTCTGTGTTTTGCACATAAATATATTTCACTACAATTTGGTTGAAACAATCAAAACGTAGATTAATTCTTCTTGAAAAGCCACATTCTGAGTAGTTTAGAAAATGTTGTAGTAAGATCAAATGTAATCGTTTTATAACCTTAAATTGGAAAAAAAAAATCAGTGGGTTAGTGACAGAAAATATACCGCACGGTTGACTGCGTTGGCCTAGGTGGCAAAATTATAATGACAGCACCTAACGATAGACCAACCTACGGCACGTCCAACTTTCCAATCAAACCAAACTATGACTTAAGAATACCTAACGGTTTCCAATCTTTCAAAAGCATACAACAGAAATTTATTATTCACTGTTTTGCACTAGATTCATAGAAGTAAAGCTTGCTTCATTTCGAATTGGAACAAACTTTTGCTCATATTGTGGCGCTCTTGGTGGACAAATTTGGAAGTTCTTAGCGCCCACGTGTCGGAAAGTTTGTTAGCTTCACCTATTTATTTTTAACATTCCGCAAAACGACTGTATTTTGTATACAAACAACATGGAAGCCGAAAGAAGGGAAAAAATTGTGCACAGTTATTTGGATAATACATTGTGGCTAGCTAAACAGCTGATTCGGAAGCCTCAAGCTAATCATCGGAGTGGAACTGTCGACCGGAGACTGCGTGGTAAGATTTTGAAACCATCAAGAGGAATCCCACTCTGTCGGACCGTGAATTGGTCAGAAAATTTGGCGCTGCCCTTGGTACCGTGAGGAGAATTCGACTTCGGGAAGGAATCAAGTCGTATCGAGCTAGCCAAACAGCCAAAACGAACCATAAAACAGAATAGTGTGGCCAAAATCCGTGCTCGAAAGCTATACAACCGGGTGCCAACCAAGTTCGATGCGAATTTTGCCGTTCATTCGATCTAGCCACCATCCCGTGATGTTTTGGCCTGGGGAATCATGAAGGGGAGACTCAAGGCAAAGGGAAAAGTTGTTAAAGACATCAATCAGATGAAAACCTGGTGGAATAAGATAGCCAAAACGATAGACGAAGAAAGTGTGCTCCGCCTTATGAGCCATATTACAGGAAAAGTTCGAGAATTTCTTCGAAACTGGGACGAATAATTTTATCTGTATTTTTTCTTAAAACTGTGAAGAAAATGCTACATTTGTGTAAGAAAAGATCTTGAATTCTATAATAAATAACTGAAATACATGCAATTGTTTTCAATACTATCTGAAGCAAGCTTTACCAGACCAACAATCGATGGAATAACGATAAATAACTGAAATGCATGCAATTGTTTTCAATACTATCTGAAGCAAGCTTCACCAGACCAACAATCGATGGAATAGTTCGGCTAAGTAAGTAATAAAATGGCAAACTTGGAAAATGGGACGGACCAAAATTGTATTCGAAATGTGATGGAATAAAACAAGGGCTACCTCTCCGCAGTGCTGTCAGTTGCTGCGAAGCATGTCAACGCAAACCATCGGAATGGCACCAAAAACCGGTGGAACACAGAAGCATGTCGTTCCAGTTAGCTCGTTACAACAAACTATACAAATTATTCTGTTCTCCAGTTTTCAGTAGGTCACTGCTAGTAGAGCAAGCAAAATCTTTCAATCTTCATATAAGAATCTTTTCGTCCTTAGAAGGACGGTTTTTGGCAATTGATGGAATTATTAGGAATTCAGAATTTCTTCTCGTTGTTCTTTGGCAACAGATCGGCTTGAATGTTGAACAATACACCACCAATGGTAATTCCATTCAAAGGATTGTCTAATTGCTTACCTTTAGGGATGGCCACCCAAGAAACATATTTGTTGTATAGCAGATTAAGAAGCGCTTGTTCTGCTGATTTTAGTGATACAATAGTTGAATAAGTTACTCTCAAACAAAAATGTTTGTTGGGCAGCTGCCTGCTAGAGATGGTCCGGTTTCGGGTTTTTCGGGTCCGGGGTTGACAGAAAACAAAATTTCGGGTTCGGGTCGGGCCCGGACTAAACAGAAAAAAATTTTCGGGCCCAGGTCGGGTTTGAGACTGGACAATATGGAACCTTTTACAGCACACGGTTTGAATGACCTACTGAAAACTGCTACGAGCCAACCGGGAAGCCCTAGCAGTTATGCCTTTTAAAAATTACCGAAACTGCTGTTAGTGATTCTCATGAGTCACAATGAAATTCTGGTATCCGTAGAGAAGTAGCGGGTAGTTCTTGTTTTATTGCAAAACATTTCTGGTACAATTTAAGTCCGTCCCATTTTTCAAGTTTTGCCATTTCATTTATTTATTTATTTACTAGCTGACCCGACAAACTTCGTATTGCCACAAATTAACCTGTGTTGTACATAAATCATGAATCTCGGATGATATTTGTCACAATCTCGAGTTTTGCAAGCCCCCCAGTGGGCGGCGCTTCCGACGGCGGGTCACCGGCAACACTCGCGACCGTCTCGTCCTGAATGATCTAGTTACTATAGATTACTATAGATAGTTACTATACGTTACTACAGATAGTTTTTGTGGTCTTGTATTGACTAATGTTTTATGGAAGAGTCTCGAATTTCTCGAGTTCGATTAGTTTTTGAGTTTCGCAAAAATTTCTGTTTTATTTGTATGAGAGTCCATATCCCCCTACCACAGGGGTGAGAGGTCTCTAACTATCGTAAAATAAATTCAAGACTCCAAAATCCCCCACATGCCAAATTTGGTTCCATTTGCTTGATTAGTTCCCAAGTTATAAGGAAATTTGAATTTCATTTGTATGGGAGCTCCCCTCTTAAAAGGGGAAGGGGTCGTAATTCACCATAGAAAACATTGCTGCCATCTAAAACTCCCAAATGCCAAATTTGGTTCCATTTGATTGATTAATTCTCGAGATAAGAGGAAATTTGCATTTCATTTGTATGGAAGCCCACCCTCTTAAAGGGGAGATGGGCCATAACTCGCTTTCTAAAGAAGAGAGAGGTCTCAATTCACCATAGAAAAAAATCTTGCGTCCAAAACCACTTACATGTTAAATTTGGTTCCATTTGCTTGATTAGTCCTCGAGTTATGAGGAAATTTGTTTTTCATTTGTATTGGAGCCCCCCCCCCCCCCTCTTAAAGTGGGGAAATCCATAGAAAATGTACCATACAAAATATTCTTGCCTACAAAAACACCCACATGCCAAATATGGTTCCATTTGCTTGATTAATTCTCGAGTTATGAGGAAATTTGTATTTCGTTTGTATGAGAGCCCCTCCTCTTAAAAAGGTAAGGGGTCCTAATTCATCATAGAAAAAAATTTTGTCTCCAAAAACACCCACGTGCCAAATTTTGTTCCATTTGCTTGATTAGTTCTCGAGTTATGAGGAAATTTGTATTTCATGTGTTTAGGATCCCCCCCTTCTAAAACGGGGAGGGGTCCCAATTCATCATAGAAAAAAATTTTGTCTCCAAAAACACCCACATGCCAAATTTGGTTCCATTTGCTTAATTACTTCTCGAGTTATGAGGAAAATTGTGTTTCTTTGGTATAGGAGCCCCCCCTCTTAAAGTGGGGAGGGGTCCTAATTTACTACAGAAAATATTCTTGCCCTCGAAAACCTTCACATGCCAAATTTGGTTCCATTTGCTTGATTAGTTCTCGAGTTATGAGGAAATTTGTATGGAAACCCCCCCTTTTAAAGAGGAGAGGAGTTATAATTCCCCTTATAAAGAGGGGAGGGGTCTCAATTTACCATAGAATAAATTCTTGTCACCGAAAACACCCACATGCCAAATTTTGTTCTATTTGCTTGATTAGTTGTCGAGTTATGCAGAAATTTGTGTTTCATTTGTATGGGAGCCCCCCCTCTTAGTGTGGGGAGGGGTTTCTAACCATCACTAAAACCTTTCCTGGCCCCAAAAAACCTCTACATGCATATTTTCATGCAGATTGGTTCAGTAGTTTTCGATTCTATAAGGAACATACGGACAGACAGACAGACAGAAATCCTTCTTTATAGGTATAGATTTATATATTGGTTAATATCCATCCGACCTGTTAGGTCTCCATGGAAGATTGGTTTGGACGGGGAAAAGCCAAATAGAAGTCATCCTCTTGTAGGCATAAAAACCCCGTCATCTTCTAATTATGTACAAATTCAAACTACAAATAACACATTACATATCACTTATCAAATAAACATGTCCATGGTCAAATAATAATAACAATAATTGAATATTAACTAGATATAGCAAATTGCAGTCATTTATAAAATTCTACTGTTAACTACCTTCTACCTTATTATAAAAAGTTTTTGCGGATTCTCCGAATTCAAACAAGTGTTCCACCAAGGAAAACGCACGGATACAAGCAGCGATAGGTTCGTTGAATCCAAATACAGTACGGTGCGACTGAGGTTGCAGTAATCCCGCGGAACGGAGAGAACGTTGAGGAGCACGAAAGCCAAGCATCGCAAGAATGTTCGGAGATTCGATTTCTTCGCTGAGCACTTTAGCGACAAATACAACCTGCTGGATTTTCCTGCGTCGTTCTAAAGTATCAAGACCGATGAGGCGACACCGATCAGGATACGACGGAAGGTTCACAGGATCACGCCAAGGAAGATCACGTAGTGCTAAGCGAATGAATCTCTTCTGCACTCGTTCAACTCTCAGGGTCCAGGCAAGTTGATAAGGAGACCAAACCAGGCATGCATTTTCCACTTGCGGTCTCACCAGAGTGCAATACAGAGCTTTCAAACAGTATGTATCCTTAAAATCCCATCCAATTTTGGATATAAAACCGAGCTGCCGGGTTGCTTTGGAAATGACAGTCGAGCGGTTAACGTTAAAACTGAGCTTAGGGTCTTAGAACAACGCCCAGGTCGTTGACCTTATCGGTTCTCTTGAGTACATGACCATCAATGTTGTACTCAAACAATATTGGGCTGACAGTTCGGTGGAATGTCATAACCTGACACTTTGTCGTGTTTACGATGAGCCGGTTCTTACGACACCAGTCAACGAAAATATCCAGCAGCTTTTGCAAATTACAACAGTCTTCGATGGACCGAATGGGGAGATATAATTTTAAATCGTCCCACAGAGGAGTATTTGGACCAAAAAGCTGGTCAAAATGAGGAAAATTGAAACTCGCTCAATCCCCTCCAATTAAACCTCGTTGTCTTCCCAGATACCTATCACACAATGTAACGTTAATTTTGAAACCACTTGTCTTGTTTACATCTTGCATAGAGCTGTCAAACTTCGAGTAAAAATGGGCCATATATTTTCGCTCATGTAGATAAGGATGTTGCCTTTCACATTTCTAAGACTATGTATATCCTATCGACCAGCTGTAAAAAGGCTTTTGAAACTCAAACATTTCACAATTATTTGTTGATATTGACTTTAGATTTCAATGAATATAATGATGACAAGCGAGCAGTATTTATTATAGCAAATTAGCACAAATATGTTGCTACTTTAAAGTGATATTTGTTTATGTTCTCACCTTTTCTCATCACAATCGTTGATACCATTTGATAGCTTAGAGTCCCAGGAAGAGCGTTGTGAGTGAAATTTTTGCAACTTTTTGCAATTTCACGAAATAAAAACTTTTTACTAAAGGATGAAATATTCAATTTCGCAGCTTTTTTCTTATGATAAATTCTATCATGAAATCATGAACTATCATGAAATTTCAAGCATTTGAAAGATAAATTTTATGTCATTGTAGTTGTGAGACACCAGAGGAATGCTCTATAAAGTAATTGAACAAAAAATTTAAGGTATTAAAAGAGAAATTCGCCAAATTTCTTTAATTTTTATCAAATTTGCGCATGCTTTGAGTCTCTTCATTATGCAAATCATTCGATAAGCGTGTTATCATTCAAAAGGCCTGTTTTGTATAAAGAATAAGTACATCCTGGATATGGATTACGTTTTCCTGTGATAATTTCCGGAGGGTCACCCATCGAAGGGATTCAATAATGGACCGAGAGAGAAGCATGCGCAGGAAAACGAAGACAAGTGTTTAAGATCTCTCTCTCTCTCTCTCCACAACTCTCCACACACCTGTCTTTCTCACCTCTCTCCCTATCACCGCTCTCTCTCTCTCACCTCTCTCTCTCTCTCTCTCTCTCTCTCTCTCTCTCTCTCTCTCTATCTTACCTCTCTCTCATATATATCTCTCCCTTTATTCACACAATTTCTAAAAAGTTATCATTCTTCAACTATTAGTAAAAGCAATATCAGAAAAGTTGTGCTACACTACTAGGTAGATACAAACATAATTCCATAAAAAATTGCTTCATAGAACTAATGATACTATTTTTCACTCATTACCGCTTGTTTACTCTACTAAAAATGATTAACAATACTTTTGACCAACTTTTCGGCTCAAATACTCGTATGTATTTACATCCATCGTCCAAAAGTAAGGTTTCGTCGTTGAAGTACAACGAGAAGAGCAGAGGGCCCATGTTACTGCCCTGAGGTACACCCGATTTGTTGACGAATGCGGAGAAAAACATGAGGTTAGCTGTGCACGTAGCGTTCGATCGCTTAAGTAGGAACTTAACCACTCCACAAAATGTTCCGATGCACCGAGCCGGGATAGCTTCCGTAAAAGTATTCGATGATCAATGCGGTCAAACGCAGCCTTCAGATCGGTGTAAACTACGTCGATTTGGGATTTCTGCTCCATATGCGAGATGCACGTCGACGTAAAATGCAAAAGATTAGTGCAAACGGATCGTCCTGGCATAAATCCATGCTGATCGAATGAAATGTAGCTTTTCGTATGAGCAAGAACAACAGCGCTTAAAATTATTTCAAAAACCTTACACGTTGCGGAGAGGCTAGTTATGCCACGATAATTTTTGATATTTTGCCGGTCACCGCTTTTGCATACTGGGAACATGTAAGATTGCTTCCAGATCGCCGGAAATTTTCTTTGATCGAACGATTTATTAAATATACGACATAACGGTTCAGCCAAAACATCTGCGCAGCGGCGGTAAACAATTGCTGGAATCCCATCTGGACCAGCAGAGAACGAGGATTTTAGTTTTTTTGCGGCGAGTACCATCATATCCGTTGTGACTTCAAATGTGCTCAGATCAACCAAATTAAGCGGTACAGATTCTGAGGCAATCTCAGCTTCTAACTCAGAGGCAGCACTATCGGCAAAAACTGAAGCGAAAAACTTTGCAAATAGTTCACACGAGTCCCATGTCGATGTTGCCTCAACACCATCGAGGCAAACATTCGAAGGAAATTTCATTATTTAAGTAACCGAACCTTTTCACCGATTGTTGCCCTAATATATAAGGATCAGTATCAGTTTAATGGTTCCCAGCTCGGGCAGTACCGAAGGACCCGCTTATTGTGTTGATTTTACAATGTTACTTAGGCCATTACAAATATTTTTAAAGTTTTTGTCCTTCCGAGGCTGGACAACTGAAGGGGGGGGGGACGAAAAAAGATAAAGAGCTTTTAAACACGCAAAAAAATTGAGATTTTTAGGAATTTTTACTTGAAGTCTACTCATGAAACCTGAATCTATTCTTGCTTTCCATGTACGTTTTTATTTTCCATGCAAAAACCTTCCAAAATAGAGTCAAAATCGAAAAATTTTTTTTTCCGATTTTCGGAAATTACATATTTGTACTTCCACTTTTGTTTCGTGCTGGCGTTGCCACTCCGTACACTCTTTTTTCGTGTTCTTTAGGCTGTGAAACTCATAGATAACTGATTTTTTTTTGCCCACAGATTTTTAAAGCCAATTTTGAAGGGCGAGTGGACAAAAACTTTAAAAATAATTTGCAATGGCCTTATTAAAGTCTTAAACTGGCATTTAACGTAAATAGCTTTCTGTTAGCAGTGTTGGTAGCAGTGCTGGTTCTACTGCTGCTCTCCCAAAGTAGGCCATTTTCCGAGATAATTCCTCTCTGTATTTTGCATTCTTAAAGAATTGTACGGGTATTGTCTACCATAATTTTTTGAAGAAAGCTGAACAAAATGCAGCTTGGCTAAACTTTGCGCTCGCGTTAGTGAGTGGAAACCATATTAAAATCAAGACGTGTGTTCCGAGCTATTGGGCCTGCATGATACGATCCGCACTGGCATGTTCAAAGGTGGGGTGGTGCGCACCATTCCTGGCCTTAGGAAAATGGGTTTTTTAACATAGAAGTACGTTTTTCTTTTCTATATTGGGGTTTAGTTGTGCGTGCGTGACACTTCCCAACAAACAGTTTTTTGTATAGTAGCTTGTTCAACCATTGTGCAGCTAATTACCATGTAATAAGCGTTTGACAAGCTGTTATTCAACAAAAATGTTTGTTGGGTTGTTCGATTTTTTACCACCGCTGTATGAGTTGAGTTGTTTTCTGTTTGTTGTTTGAACATACCGAGTGAAAACTTGAATCAAGTTGTATAAAACAACAACAAATTCGTTCTGAGCAATCGTTCTCAAAATATTCATTCAATAGTAACGTCAATTGCCTAATTTGTGAACTGGGAATTAGCAAAACACCATCATCGGTATGCCCTATCAGTAGATTCGACGTGATTTTCATTATTTTCGTGATGAATAAATTAACATTCACCAAGCGGGCACACCGTAATGGAAAACACAAAACTATTAACGTCAATGTCTTTCGGTTGATGAGAAGACAGGATCATGACTTTTATGGCGCGCCTTCGCCAGCGCCGATCCGAAACCGTTGTCATTATCGAACGAAACTGACGACGACGCCGTTGGTTGCGTTGATATCTTTCGGTGCGTTTTATCATTGTTTCCATCTATGGCTCCATTCCGTTGATAAGCAGTCAGCGAGTGAGTGGGAGGAAAAGTTTGTCGAAGAATAATTTTCTGCCTCCAACCTTGTGGTACATCATCATGCTCTGTCACGTTACTTACGGTGGCGTTTTCGCTCGCTAACGGACGGGGGACGACCGACCGGCTTACTGTGTTGTGTTTAAATTAAATGTGTATACCGCTATTCGGCTTCATGGCCTGCCCCGCCTCGGCCCGTTCCGCTACGTTTTCTTCCTTCCAAGACGGTGCCAGTGCGCTCTCGTCCTAATTTCCCTTTCGTTTTCGCCCTCTTCCTTATATCCTTATAGGCTGGCTGTCAGTTGAACCGCGGTCTTTCGCCTTCGCATACCACCGTCGTCGTTCCAGAAATTGAACTTTTCCCGAATACACAAGTGGAGAAGGGTCGAACGGTTCTGCGGCCGGCCCGGTTGCACCAGGCATACGAGCGTCGTCTTGCTTGCTGCTTCCCTACTTTGTGCGAACGAACGAAAAGACCCTTCCCCCCACGGATCCGGCCCGTCCTGTCCGGGACGGGAGATTGGAGGAATTTTCAAGAAGGCGGAGTAATTGAATTACGGATCCATTTGATGTTGTAGATTACACACTAACGGCAGCGGCAGCATCAACAGCATCGGCACCGGCACCGGCAGTGGCACAGGGCGCTGCGGCGGCGGCGGCGGCAGGGCGAGTTCGTCCGTTCGTTCACTGATGCTGCGCCATGTAGTCTGCGTTCGGGCTGCTGATGATGCGGTGGTGTGCGTATAGTCTAACCCTCGGGCGGAACGGGACGTTCGACTTGGAACAGGTTGGGGGAGGAAGAGGAGGAGGATGAGGTGGAACGGAGAGCAAGTAATGTGTAAAAGTTTAGGCGAGGGGCTACGGGTGTGACGTGAAGGTAGCTTCTTAAGCGCATTCTTTTTTTCATTTCGTATTTTATCAAGATGGTGTCTTTTCCAAAGATGACAGGACTATTTCAAGCGAGCTCTTTAAACCGAGGATGATTGTGAAGTCGATTTAGTGTTCGGGGAAGGACGTTTTGTGGAAACCGGATTCAGTATTCCTGCGGAATTGCCCGGTTTATTTGTACGATAAGTTGCCTTCGATTGGATTGTTGCCGTAGAACGTAACTTCTAGTTATTTAATGCAATAGTTTCACCGTTATTATCTTCACGTTAACATCAATAAAAAATTTGCTACATTTCGAGTAATAATAATTGCTTTACGAGTTATACTCTGATGTCCTGCTGTCTTACCTGACTCAGAACGATGTACTCGTTAGATGTTTTGAAATAAAATATACCATTTTATACGTTTATTACGTGTTTTCATTGTCACACTAAATTTACAAAAAGTTGCGCGAATAACAAATCAGTTTAAAAATGAAATCATTGTCACTTGAAATACAATGTAATTGTACTTCTTTTTGTAACGATAACTTTTTACAATCGACGGAGATAACGGTAGCAGATAGTCATCAAACAAAGGTGTTGATAGTGTCTTTAGGACGAGACAAGGCGGATCAAAACAAGCTATAATGAGAGCCGTGTTGGAACCTTACTTCTCCTCCAAGGCCCTGTGGATCGCAGATATTGGTGAACCTTTGACTCCCAGTGGACTGAAATCCTCTGTTGAATGGCGAGGAATTTGCGGTATCCAAGAATAGAGGGCCAAGAATGGAGCGTTGCGGAACTCCCGCCGTAATATTCATCGTTTTTCGCCCCTCACAAAACCTTCGTATGAACTAGAAACCACTTCCTCGAAAAGAAACTTTTTCATTACATACATCGCATGCATTGTTGCTTTATACTAGCTACCCAGTTACCATACCGGGAGATCTTCGATCTTCGGCCAATTCACCTAATCTTCACAATCCCATCTCGGGATGCGTAACTACTAACTACGAAGCTTTGGCGTGAACTTCAAACTCAGCGTCATACCACGCTCTGCGACGTGGACTCCCGAGCCAGTCGTCGTAGGTTCGAATCTCTGCTGGGCAGTGCGCTGAATAAACATTTTAGCAGCCACAATTATTCAGCCATAGCTGAATAAGCAACGAATAAAATTTATATAAACAACTGTACAATACTTATTCACGCGAAATTGGAGAACTTATGCAACCTATTTTATTCGAGGCGGAAAAACTCTTGTATCGTCTCTGTGCACCTTGTTTCCAGCTTTGCGCAAATTGGTTATTTGAAAACGCGCAAAGGCCTCTATTAAGCTACATTCCATCTTCAAAGCAGCTATTGGCAAGCCCGGAGCTTGACTTAGATGTTTAAGAACTGAAAAAAGGTTTTTATTTCTAATACTAAACCATAGTTCAGCCACAGGTTGAAAAAATTCTGCTAAAAAACGTTTGATCAATGAGCTTAATAGAGGCTTTTGCGTGTTTTTAAATAACCAATTTGCGCAATTCTGTCAACTCTATTTTTAGAACAAAAAATAATTTTGCAATGCTTTTTCAGTCGCTTAATCAACGTCTTATCAACCTTTATGCAGCCAAAAAATAATCTATTTTTAAATTTAAAAAAGAATAGAACGCGTCATATTTATTTTGCTATGGCGTCGTATGCTATATTTTAAATTTTGAATAACTTGAATTCGTATGCACAAGCTAATTAAAATTGCATGTCGTCATCTTTCGGGAATTGAACCGCCATCTCCTAATCCATAAGCCCCATCTGCATCTGTAGAACAGACAGTGAAAATATCTTTACACTTGAAGCAGTCGATAATGTCGATAACTGACATATATTTTTGCTGCCAGTCGAATTGCGAAACTCTATGATCTGACAGTATGTGAGCTGTGAACCGAATGAAAGCTTGGTATTAGTTTGTAAAGCCACTTTAACACCCTTAAGTAGCTTTAAAGTAGTTGAATGCTGTGAGCCTAATGAAAGTGTCTACTGGTTTATAAAGCCACTTTAACACCTTTAAGCAACCGTAAAACGGTTCTATGTTTATGGCTGTTTAGAAGCGGATTGTTTGCAGAAAAATCCGCTATTAAGCTTGTTTATCAGCTTTGGAGGAAAGCTGGTTTGGAAAAACTTAAAGTAGCTTAAACATCGCTTGGTCAAACACCATTTGAGTGCTTACTTTTTGCAGCTTGGAACGCCTTAAACCAACTCGTAAACAGCTAGATCAATTGCTGGAGGTTTAATTTCCGAAAGATGACGACATGCATTTGTAATTAGCTTGCATATACGAATTCAAGTTATTCGAAATTTAAAATATAGCTTATGGCGCCAAAGCAAAATAAATATGACGCGTTCCATTTTTGAAATTTAAAAATACATTATTTTTTGGCTGCATAAAGGTTGCTGAGACGTTGATTAAGCGACTGAAAAAGGATTGCAAAACTATTTCTCGTTCTAAAAATAGAATTGACAGCATTGAATTGAATTGATTTTTCAGCTCTTAAACATGTATATTTAGTGATTTTATCAAGCTTCGGGCTTGCTAATAGCTGCTTTCGTAGCTGCAATGGAGCTTAATAGAGGCTTTTGCGCGTTTTTAAATAACCATTTGCGCAAAGCTGGAAACAAGGCGCACAGAGATTATATAAAGGGTGATATCCCAAGTAACAATTTGAGTTTTATTACACTCTTATGATGGCATTCAAGACCAAAATTGGTCATGAAAACCACCATAAGAGTACAATCAAACTCACATTGTTGCTTGGGATAATTGCTTAACAAGTGTTTTTTCTACCTCAAACGAAATAGGTTGTATAAGTTCTTCAATATCGGCTGAATAAGTATTGTAGAATTGTTTACATAAATTTTATTCGATGCATATTCAGTTATGGCTGATAATAATGGTTGCTAAAATATTTAATCAGCGCATAAGTGTTTAGTGGGAGGGTTGATTATTAAGAATATTGACGGGTTATGGAGAGGTTGATGATGCGCCTAATCTGCTTGTGACACTATTATGTGAAGCAGCTGATTTACAGCGCATTCGTTGGCTGCTTAATCACTTATAGAATACAGAGGCGTTTGCTGCGAAGTCTGTCGATAAAGAAGAGTCAAGTTCGAAAGGACGTTTATACCCATGGCTCTATTTGTATACATTCAAAACACACTGTCAGTTATTATTATTAACCCTGTAATATATTTACAATTTTTTGACGTAGAACTACGTCTTACCGCAGGATGTTAATCCAAAATTTGGATTCATGCCAGCGTCACGAAAGAAGGAAAGATGTTGAACGATACAGCAATTATATGGCTTTCTTGAAAGGATTGTTTTCTAATCGCTACATAGTGAAAATCAACAGAAAGCTAATGTTAAAATTTTCCCATGCATTTTCTGTGTCGACGGAAGACGATTACTTACACCAAGCTTGTGTTTGTGGCTGCTGCTGCTGCTGCTTCATGACAGAGAAGCAGAATAACCTTGCGGCGGTTGCGTAGTCCAATCTTGACATGTGGAGACTATTGAAATGACGCAAAAAGAAAAGCAAAGCCATTATCGTGTGCAGAGCCATAGCATGACATTGCGGCGCCCTCGGCGGCAGCCCAATTTGGCGCCCCTCGTTTCCTAAATCAGTGTTTTCTTCAGGTTTATCATTTTTTCGTATTTTTTCAATGTAACAGATTTTCCTGAAATCTCATGTTAAAGCCTTCGATAACAATGTTTCGAAGCCCTGCTTCAAATGGCTTCACAGCGGTTCACCGGCACCTTCGCTATGGCCGATCTAAAGTTAGACGTTGGCATATTATTCAACTCTTTCGTGACCTTGGCGATCAGCTACTTCTCCATTTTGGCAACAAAATTCTTGAAGTAAATGCTCCGTTTCAGCTTCGCCCAAAGATTTCCTATAGGTTGCAGTTGGGGGAGGTAGGAAGATTCGGTGATCGTCGGTACAACGTTTATCTTCAGCCGATTCGTCTCCTCCAATAATCTCTTAGCATAATGAACCGAGGTCAGGTTCGCCAAAAGACCACATCCTTTACACGATAGTTCTTGATGAAGGCGGCGACTTCCCGTAGGTATTCCGTTCTATATGCTCGTATCTTCTTGTTCACTGTAAACCTCGAATGAAACAACAGCGGCTTGAACATTATCTTCTCGCTGATCGCCAGCTACAGAAAGACCATGAGACCACCTTGCTCTCATTCTTCAGTTTTCAGCTTTTGCTGTACGTTACGGTCGCGCAGTACTGTCGGGCGTCCGGACCCAGGCTTCTGTTCAACGCTTCCGGCTTTCTCACGGGGGAGGATGTTGTAAATGCCAGATTGATTCTATTCAGCAGGTACGAAGTGCTTCACCATGTCCAACTTCTTTGCTACGGAGTGGAGCTGGCAGTACGAACAAAGCATCAAGCGCAGTTGTTTGATTGTTTTCGCCATGGCTGTCAACTGATCAACTGATAATGTGGCATTAAAATTACGCCTCCAAGAGCTAGCGTCCTAGGCGGGGGCCAGTCTGGCCAACCCCGGCGCTGTCGGTGGCTTTTTGCTAGCAGCTAGCTACATAATGCTTCAAACAGGCGACATATGCAGTCATGGACTGGTTAATGTAAATCAATTTTCGTGCCTCGACGGTTGCTACCGCGGAACGAGAGGGCAGATAAGAGCGAATATGTTCAGATGGCAAAGAATGGAATTAAATGGCATCTGCACGGTAAATTTTGGTTTTTGATAATTAACAGTGAGAATAAACGTACGCTAAATGAAGCATTAAATAAAGAGTCGCTGATTTTCCTCACTTTGAGAATTACTGCGTTACGTTACATGTACAAATATCTCTTCAGACCTGTTTCCGAGCATGACAACAGTTGCTAACAAATTCTTGCAGTATATGGATGCAATCTGGCAAAAGGAAAGGGTGGCCGCTCACTTTTCTATGAAGTTTCACTTTCAGGACATCAAATTGGGTTAGATTCAATGTTTAAAGGCGATATCGGTTAAATGAAAAGGGTGGTTTACACTTCAACAAAAAATTTTACGTTCAGGGCATCAAATTGGACTAGATTTAATATTTAAACGATAACACCGGTTGAAAACGAGGGGTGGTTTGGCACTCTGGGATACTTCCCAAACACAGTTATCCAATTGGACTCAGTTTACTCGCGTTCGTATCGAATCTTGTTGGGACGAGCGGTTTTTGTCACTATTTCTGGCGTACTTCCCAAGCACAGATATCAAATTGGTCTAGGTTCAATCGTCGCAAAGAATCTTCGACCAATCACGAAGCGAGGATTGTCAGATGGACAATACTTCATTATTTTCAATTTTTCAATAGTGTGTACTTTGAAATCAATAGGTTTCTAGATTGGGCGGTAAGCGTGTAGGGCGCTATATGTCTGCATATTAGCGTTGATAGGAGGAAATGCTTATCAACTTAGGGACTAGATTGACTCGTTTCGTTATCCCTGATTTTTATTTTCAGGTATAGGTAATAAGTTCAAGTTGTCACGTAATTTTCGAGTCGTAAATCTCGCATGTGCATAGTATTTTTCGATATAAATTAAATTGTGGTTGTATATGAGTACCATTGGCATTACTTTAAAATTGTTAAAAAGGTATTGTTTATATCTGAATTTTCGTAATTACTTGCGTTACAAGAGAATTTTTGAATATCCAGGTTAGTCTCGTATAGCTGGTGCTTACATACTTACCTTATCCATCTAGCTCCCCCCATCTACTAACAACAATTCCTTTCCCGAAATACTTGTGAAGATGCAGAGGATTCGCTGGCCTTTAGTAGCAACAAGTATTGGACTAACATTCCTTCCCATCCCACCAGGACCCGCATTCGGACGTGGCCGGCGTCGGTATTGATCAGCATGCAGGGACCTGATAAGGTTGCACAATGAGGAATAGCGTGCTGTCCCAAGTATGCTTTTTCCAGCCATCATTTTGCAATTTTCATCGGTCCTGGTCAATAACGGAGTAGCAGCACACGGGCGGTATCCTATGCTTATGCTTATGCTTAATAGGTTTCTAGATTGGGCTTGATGCGTAGAAGATTTTTCAATCGATTGGATTGGATCGCTAAGCTATTTGCGCTCAAAACCTATCATTTTTCGTGACGCACGCATATTTCGATTTTTCGGAATGACACCCTATCCTAAACCTTACCGTAAGACGTAGTCCTAGGTCAAAAGTTTATCACAAAACGTCGCGACGGTGGAAATTCTAAGGAACGAAACATAACACTATCGGGATTCTTTTGTCACTAAAAGACAATGAAATCCCCTATGAAAAGAATCTCAGAATGCCACAATATTTTGCAGAAAGCAAAACTTCAAAAGATTTGAAAACAAATAATTGCAAAGAAGAAGAACATTTCTCACGATAACTAGCCTCCTTCGATGCTGAATGTTGATTAGATTTACGTTCCACCTGTATTAGACTATTTTTTCGAAATAAACATTCAACTTTGTTACAGCTCTTCGTCCCAAACTTCAACGCTCCTCATGAATCGACTAATTAACGAGATTATTTTCGTACAGTACCAAAACGACAGTCCGAACCCCGAGCCATTGGCTTTTTGGCATACGTACCTCATGCATTCTGCAGTGTTTAGAATTCTATTAAAGCCATCCTATTAGCCACGTTAGTCTCTGTTCTGGAAATAATCTTCAAAATGCTGACGTACAAATGAAAATATAATAACCATTTTCAATAGCGTTTTGGAATTTCGCAGAGAGCTTCACCTTACTCGATTGTTCTATTATCAGAAAACCTACGCTGCAGTAGTTCCGAAAAGGCATAAACCATGCTGAAGCTAAGCTTTCAATGCGAACCTTGATTAGAGCGCTCGGAAAGCCTCGAGTTGGCTTGGACCACCCACACGTACACCGATTGTTATACAAATATATGCCGTTGGACGGAAAACACAAAACTATCCTATCCTATCCTATAGCTGGTATCCGTCCATCGCAACGAGACTTTTCCACCGTCTCAATTGTAGTGACACAGAGCGAAGGATACACCTACTTCCACGATGGGGGTGGATGCCAGGATTCGTTCGCTTTTAGGAAACATGTCACGAAATGGCTCAACCCCTAGCAGGCGGCTGACGGCACAGCCAGCGCCACTGCGTGTGTCATCCCGTATCAAGTCCGTACCGTATATTCTCCCAAAGCAAGGAACCGTCACTTGAGCTGCACTAAAAACTAAATCATAATCCTTTATCACACCCACACGCTGCTGGAAATATAATAACAAATCTATTTTCACATCGAACATTGGCATCGGCTCGATTCTCTGTTCCTTCGGTCGGTTCGTTCGTTCGTTTGCTCATCCGTACACCGACGGACGGACGACCGTGCCTGCAGCGGCCTGCAGCAAGGCTCCTATTCTCATAGTCGTCGAAGTCAGAATCGGAACGGTGTAGCTCATGAAAATCAATACCTCTTTATGCATTATGAATGAATATTAATATTTCAAAGGCAACTTTCCCTGTGGCACACCTCAGCTCAGCTCAGCTCAGCTCAGTCCTACGCCGGATTCCATCTTTCGAACCGTCGACGAAATGACCGTACAACACGACTACTCGATAGGCGAGTAAGCGAGACGGACAGAGCTGTTGTAGCCTTCGCACGTTCGATACGCGCGTTTGCTCGCATACTAGATTTTCGCGAGTTTTCTCAATCAACGCTCCTTGCTGGCTGCTCCGTCCCGACGACAGGCACGCCAAGAGGATACGGTTTCCAACTTTTATTGGCACTGTTCTAGTCGAAAACTCGAAACTCGAAACAAGCTGCCGCACTGTCTTCAATCAGTTTGGCAGAACTTTGCTACTGGTATCACAAGAGAGAAGAAAAAAATCAATCAAATTATTGATGCAATCAATATTACGGTCAGTCGACAGAGCGGCAGAATCAAGTCCCAGTAAGGAAGGATGCGGAGCGATGGATGAATTGAAGATTATAAATTTTAGGAAAAAAAGAGCGGAAAGGTTTACATGTTAAGTTCAACATCCGTTCGCTAACTTCATAGGTCGTATTAGGTTGGTATTGGTTTAGTATCCATCCATCGCATAAACATGTTGAAGGAACACAGCATAACACAACGCAAGGGCCCGCTGCTGGGATGGAAAGATGTAGTGAAAAGGGACAACATGAGTTGTGTGCATATCGTCGTTGCGTGTGCCTCATCAATTGTACCCCTCTTTTCGTTGTTTCCTTTTTCCAACAGCCTTGCGAGCAGGCTGGAAACCGGTCGGAAGGGGAAATGTTTCTTCCACCAAACATGGGCTCAAACGATTTGCGAAATGGCGTGCGTTTCCTGGTAGAGATATCTGTTTACAGGTTTTGGTCGAAAGGTTCGATTGTTATTACAGGGGTACCAGTCGTTTTTTAGTTTTTTAAGTTTTCAAATTTTTATCATTTCGTTCGAGTGGAAAGCTGCTAACGGAACCATTTCTAATTTGAAATTGATATTTAAAACACACAGTTTTAAAAAAGAAAATGTTTCTTAACCATCTAGCGATTCAATGGATGATTTTTGGAATAACACAAGTGGTACCTATAATGACACCAGTCTCCAGTCTTGTAGTCTCCAAGCCGTACTTCTCGAACCTTACTACACATTCATTATTTTTCAATATATCACACAAGTTATAACGAAGGAATTCCGACCACCGATCGTCCAAATTATTTTTTCTATCAACTTCTATCATCCTACTACAGTAGGATTTCGAATTTGGCAACAAAAGCGTGTCGCCTATGTTGCCAAAATCGAAACCGTGCCAAAATCAAGACTCTTTTTCGATATGAAAAAATTTAATGTAAATGCTTTAGAAATTGACTAAATATCATTAATCAACGATTGCAACCATTTTATGTTTAAAAAGTCCGCCAAGAGCTATTCGTCCGGTGCAAATAAGCCTTTGACACCCTGCGGTAAGACGTAGTCCTACGGCAAAAAAAAATATTGTTCGAAAACACATAACTTTTTTTAATGAACATACTGAGGGCCTCATTTTTTCGTCATTTAAAGCATGTATGCAGAAACTCACTGATATTTGAGCATATTTTTAGAAGTGAAACATCTTGTGTTGCCAAAAACGAATACTTTTGTTGCCAAAATCGAAATCCAACTGTACGATGCAGTTCTTGACTTTTGACGTAGGACTACGTCTTTGTTTACTATACTGAAAATAGAAGTGTAACGTTTGGATGAAAGATTTCAAATGCTTATAACTTCTATATTACTGAACGAAACATAACTGTTATTATGTCGTTGGAAAGATAAAATGTCCAGCAATTTTATAATAACTTACTTATAATAATCTTTCATACGCTTAATAATGAAAATGTTTGTAAAAACATGGTCAAATTTCGTAAACATGGAAGGCTAGCGGTAAGTACGAATGACAAGCGGGAGTAGACAGCAGTGATAGCTGCTAGTAAAAGCGTTTCGGTGCAGGATACAATGAATCGATGCCGATAACCTACGTGTCTGTTGCCATCAGGGGTGTGAAATTGTCAAAATTTGGCGGACTAAATATCTATGGATGGCGACAACTCTGAAATAGCCTACATACCGAAAATAACAGCTAGTTATAGTTAAATTATACCTAATAGGCTGTGTTTAAATGCTTTCTGATTAGTTTCAGTTGTTTTAAGATGAATCAATCAGTAAGTAGGTACCAGTACCAAAAGTACTAAAACCAATGGGCGGGACATGGACAATGTATGCAGTTTGACACCCACACCACTCCTCTGGTTGCCATTTATGCCAAAAGAGAAGGACCTCCGATATTTGCATTGAACTTGCTTTGGCTTTGATGTTATTTGTAACCAATGGCCCTTTTAAGGGCCACCAACAAATTAAATGAAGGTTAAATAAAATTTCACGTAATCTGCAATTCGTTCTTGTGGCGTTCCCTTCAAACTACTAAGCTAAAACACTGTAAAGTGCCCTAAAACAATTTTTGCTATTGCTGATGTGTACATCGAAGAGATATTTTCAGCTGAAAGAAAATTCAATTTTATTTTCAATTATTACTTGATCCTGAAGGCCAAAAAGGCTACTGTTTTACCTGGCGCACTGCGAATATAGGTGTTATTGAAATAAAACGTAACTATACGTTTTATTCGTTTATAACTCATACGCAGCTAATATCGATAACAAACGATTTTTTATAAGTTGTGCTTTTGTTATTGTATTTAACTTGTAAAGAGTTGCATAAATAACAATTCAGTTTCACAATAGAATTATTGCGTACTACTGGCACTTGAAATACAACGTTTAAGTACGATATTTTTAGAGATCAAAATTAACGATATTTTCGATACAACGGCGATATTTTTCGAATCCTTTCGAACCAACACGATCCCGCGAACACAACGCATATTCGCAGTGAGTCAGGTAACATAGTAGTTGATGGATGATATTCACATGTATCTTGAAACATTTACTAGGAGCTCGAATATCATGATAATTATGTGCCTTTCGGGACGGAATTTTGGCTAATTCACTTGTTGGTGAGTGAAGGGTTGGTGAGGGCTTTCCGTAGCGCATCTGCTCACTGTTTTAATGAGCCAAGCTGGAGGCGATAGATTCTTATAAACATACACATGTCAGAAATGCAGTCTGCATTAGTTCTTGCTCTAATGATCTGACATAAAGGAATACTTCATCGAGTAAAACATGTTATCAAAATATTACAATATAATGTCAACATAGGCCTACGTCACCATTTCGTGCAACCCTTAGGGCTGTATACCTTCTAGTTTTTTATTTAGGGGAAAGTTGTAAAATGAGCCCCAGTCGGGACAGATCCTCCACTTCCCACTTGATGGAACCAGCCTACTATGCGAGTATGACAGTTATCACATGCTGTAAAACCAAAACAAAAATAAAATTGTTTTCGAGTAGCTTCCGAAGTGGGGTACAGTGGGGGTTGCTGCGGCTATTTTAGGCCCATTTTCTATAGTACTGTCCATGTTGTTTAAATATCCGACAGGACAAAGGATTCATCTTCGCTGATCTATATTCACTCTACACTTTCATATTCTGCACATCTAATAGTAAATTTCCATATGAAATTCCAAATGATTATCATGAACCGCAAATAAACACAATCCTCCCAGAAATACACATAAAAATTATACGCATATGAATAGTATGTGCTAATTTTTCGCTTGCACATAAATGATATGTGTTTGGCACATAAAGATCATTTACTGGGCACATTGCGAATTGAATTCACCAGCAATCTTAAATATGAACCCAAGACTACGATTGAACTTGTCAACGATGGCAGAAACGTGGCACTTCATGGTGAGTGTCTCGTCAAGTAATACTCCAAGATCCTTCAGCTGTTCTACCCTATTCAATTTGGATCGGGAAATTTCGTAATCGCACTCTATTGCGCTTCTAGTGCGATGGAAACTGATGACGCAATATTTCCCCACACTCAGTAGCAATTGATTCCTTACGCACCAGTCACTAAACAAGTCCAGAAGCTTCTGCAACATTCTGCAGTCATCGATTCTTCTGACTTCAAGATAGTTTTTCAGATCATCAGCGAAGAAAAACCTTCCACCTTCATTGAGTAGGAACGCTGTATCATTTATGTAGATACAGAATAGCAATGGTCCCAAATTGCTACTCTGTGGCACACCAGAACCATTTGTAAACGCGGCAGACCGACAGTTGCCAAGTTGTACGAAAAGTTGCCTATCCGTAAGGTAAGTTTCCAACTTGTGGTACACCCAAGTTTCTCCAACTTGCTTAAAAGAATAGTATGATTAACGGTATCAAAATCAGTATAAACAGTATCCACTCATGCTTTGGCGCTCATACTATTTACGCAGAACGATGTGCAATTCACCAAATTCGTTTCTACAGATCGCCCGGGAAAGAATCCATGTTGTAGTGTGCTTATATAGTGCTGGCAGGCTGCAAATAACGTGTCTTTCATAACAATCTCGAATATTTTGGATTCAGCACACAAAGTGGTTATTCCTCTAAAATTTATGGCAAATTGCATTTGTCTCCCCTTTTATAGATCGGAAGCATGCAGGAATTTTTCCAAGAAGTCGGAAAGTATTGCTGCTGGTCAATGGAGATACCAGGCAAACGGAGCATTGTTTTAAAATAGCTGTAGGAATTATACCAGGTCCAGGCGAAAAAGACGACTTGACGGTTTTAATAGCGGATGAGACAGAGTGCTCACTTATCGTAAAAATATCCATGCTTAGTGTATCCAATGGAATATCGCTTAAAGCTTGCTGGATTTGCGTATCACTGATCGTAATATTATTGAAGACACTTGCAAAATGCTGCGCAAATAAATTGCACTTTTCATGAGGCGTTTTAGCGGATGCTCCATTAAGATGTACCGTGGACGGGAGTCCAGTTTCTTTCCGCTTCGTATTAACAAACGTCCAGAAGTGCTTAGGATTCCTTCGGATATTTTGTTGCAATCGCCGCACGTATCGTGTGTACAGAAACTTATTGTAGATACGATATTTCTTACTCGCAATGACAAACCTACGCTTCAGCAACATATGGTACAGTAGATTTATTCGAAACAAGATTTTTATACCAGTTGATAGAATAATAGTTCCTGAATATCGGCGTGTATTTTGGTCTTAATGCAACGCTACTGAATTTGAGTTATAGTCGTGAGAAATGACGCAGTCGCTGCGGCTAAATTGAGCCCATTTTCTATAGTGGTGTCTGTGTCTTTTAAATCCGACCGGCCGAAATAGCCAGCACAGGGCTTTTCAAAAACAGATCAAAAGAGAGACCGATTGATAACGTGTCTGTATAGCCTATATACCGGCTCTTTGAAGATAACTAGTTTTGCAGTGACAACAGCTTGCGGCTTGTGTATCATTGAATCGTACATATACACTACCTCCAGAAGCAAGTAGTTGTCACTCAAATACTAGCTATGTCAACACGATAGAATACTTTCAGGAGTAACTGCCTCACATATTGGTAGTAGTGTAAATAAAGCACCATATGCTGAATATAAAAACAAAATGCTGCAAGTGCTAGTGAATGAAAATTGATTTATATTTTCATATCAGAAGGAAATTTTTGTGTTCTTCCGTGATGAAAAGAAGTAGAATTGTTCTGTCACACCATATTCACAGCTGTTTAGTTTCTAGAATAACGTTGATGACGTTTACCATCATAATTGTGTGTTTTCCAAACCATCATTAAGAGCGGATACGCGTAAGCGATTGCTGCTGGTTTTTCCAGCCTGATTACGTGCCAGTGGAAAAACAGTGGTTTTGATGTTTATTGAATAAAATTTAGCAAGTTACTTACATTTTTATGAAAATAGTTATAACACATTAAAGCTTATGAGTGCTACATTCGTTTCAGTATTGTTGAATAGCGGCAAAGTTTTTATTTGGGGAAGCGCTGGGAATACCGTCCCTACCCTACTAACAACTTTGTTCTCCTGCAAAAAGTGCCATAGCATAAACAAAACGATAGTGACAACAGGACGTAAAAGTACTGAAATCAGTAAAAAAATGCAGCTGGACTCTGACGACCTTCACCTTAATGTGCGGAATGGATCATTGGAAAAGCTAAAAAATTTCACAGATGGCTCCAGCATAGACATGTTCTGTCAAACACACTCGACAAACGTCTGTCAAACTGCCTTGCAATCTGATTGGTCCACCTAAAAAGACCGGTTCAGATTAACCGTTATCAACCGTCAACAACAACGGAACGGCAAGAAATTATGACGTGTAATCTGTATCAGCCTTAAAGTTTACTCCAAATATGCCACGTGGGGCTTTAGTGTCCATCTATCGGTAAGCATGAGCAAAAGCTACCTACAATGATCCATTCGCTCTCTCCCGTCTTCGGCCATCGGCACTTTTTGAATGACTGCAGCCTCGACCTCATCTTCTGCAGCTCTCTTGCTAGGATACCCGCGCGTGGCGGTTCAAGTAGAGTCCTAATATTCCAAGTATCGAGTTTTCATTTTCAATAATCGCGAGACACAGCGTTTCATAAGTCAGCCGCCGCTCCGGATCAGTCGCTGTTGTACGCCGCCCCTAAACTGGGGTACAGCCACGTACTTGGTGAGGAAACAACGATCCACCGTGTAGTGGGATCACAGTCATGAACCGACCCTAACCTGGAAACAGGCGCTCAGGGCTTGCAAGGTTGCACTTTTTCTGTTGGCATACGACCTTAGTTCCCCCCGCGGTTGGTTACCCGATCTCCATTAAGGTTGCTCGTATCTCGGTTGGTACCACGATGAAGTAGGGATAACTGGATAAGAGGCTGAGGACCTGTACGGGGTCTATTTTATGCCTTCTTTACCAACAGGCAACAATACCCTAATGATCCTTAACACCTAATACAGTAAACATCGGAACATTGAAATAAATTTAGAAGTAATACTTGCTGAGATAGATGAAAGTCGAATCGATGCGATAAATGGCTTTGTGTAGTGAGAAATCCATACAGCAATATTCTAGTGAAGACCGAACAAGCGACCCGTGAAGTAACCCCAAATGCCTCGAGGCGTAGTAACCTTTCGCCCCGACATGGGCGGACTATGGGAGGCGGCGGTGAAGAGCATGGAAAAGTACATTAGAGCGGTACTCGGGAGCTCTTTCCGGACTTTCGAGGACCTTCAAACTGTTCTTAGCTAAATAAAAACCTGCTTATAGTCTCATCCCACTCGTCAGTTCCCAGCAAACACCAACTCGTATATCAATGTACGAAAATTATCGTTATTGACTTTTAATAAATTCAGTATCGTAAATATAGTCTAATGAAACGCGCATAAGTTTATATTCTATCGTATTTGATGATAGCAAGTGATTGACCTACGACTTTCAGTACAGAATTGTATAGCATAATAAAACTAATCGCTTTGAGTCGGATCTTATCGCATACAAAGACTTATAAAGTTGAATTGTTAACGTATATTTTGTAGTACGTATATGGCCTCCAAAACAGTACACATATGCTAGTTTTGTGCATCAGATGCGATTTTTCAGGGTGTATATAGGTACATATAACTAATTTATTGCTCTGATATGCATATGAAAATGTTTACTGGGTTATTATCATTAGTCAATTGTTGTAAACCTCTGACTCCTGGACACTTCGTCATTGAGAAACCACACAATTTGCTGCCTGCATCCAACGTAAGCCACATTAAGAAACATCGTATTGACCGTTGGTAACGAATTCAGCAACTTACTAACGATATATGGACTCGCTGGTGGAACGGATATGTAGCAATGTTTCAACTCAGGAATAAATGGGTCCACTTGATTAGACAATTTTAGCCACTCTTTCACTTACTAAAGTTCATTTCCGATCGCCTTTGGCCGTTTTTGAAGACTTCTTCTTCAGGCACGAAGGCCTTTTCGGTTTCTTCTGTTGCTTATATCGGTCTTGAGTGACAATTGATCCTTTGACACGATCGACATCGAACTTTGAGACTCACATGACTAACTAAAATCCATTTTTGCTAAGAAATGGTTTAATCTTGTTGTCTAGTTTTTCCTCCACTTCGTAACAAATTCCTTCAAGGAACTCTTTTTTTCGTACGTTTTGATAGCACCCGTACCGATTGAACATTTTTTTATGCGAATGACAATGATTTACTGTACAATAATCTGTAAATTGCTCTGATTCGCCAGTAAGCCTTAGAAGTACTGGACTGGGAATTTGAAGTCACGCCTAGAAAATACAAAGATTAAGTGTATCCCAAAGAAAGTATATTTAGGGACAAAAAAGTAATACTAAATCATATACCTGTGAACAATATAAAAAAAAATATGTAATTTAGGACATGTTAAAATTAAATCTTTACAGCATCGATACACCTGCCGAGGAAAAATGTGTTCCCAATAAACCTCCGTCTGCCGCCGTAGAAAGTAATTTCACGGTTAATTTGTATTTTTTTTCATTCTCTCACCCTCTCTCGCTCTCATAAATTTACCTCTATCTTTGCTTCTATTCCAGGTCTGGTTTCAGAACCGCCGGGCCAAGTATCGCAAGCAAGAAAAGCAATTACAGAAAGCGCTCGCCCCCTCGGTGATACCGTCCTGCAACGGGATGATGCGAAACATACAGGGCTACAGCGTGTCCCGAGGTTATCAACCGTATCCCCATCCAAACTCAATCAATCGATATCCGCAGGTGAGAATCGGTTTACGGTTTCTGCATGCCCAGCCCAACCCAGCCTAGCCCAGCCACCGACCGACCGACCGACCGCGTTTGCCGTGCCATACGTTGACCCGTTCATCCCTTGGCAGCCGACGAGCGTGCTCTTTGCGCGTGACGGTGCCGGTGCGGTGGTTCATTTGACGGTCGGTGACTTTAATTTCGACTACTAATCGCACAACACCTTCTTCGTTCATCCCATTTCCAACAGGATCTCTTCCAGATGGGTGCCTCGTCGTATCCCGGCATGACGCAGCCATTCTCTATGACGCACGGCTCCAACATGGGCTCGGTAGGCGTTCGCCAGGATTCCATGGGTAAGTTCAACTCAACACGTCGCCGCCACGGTAACCGTTGACCGTGCGCCTGCTTCGATCTGGCATCTTGCAAGAAAACTATTTCCGAGCTCCATCTTCTTCGAATATATATTGTTAATTGAATTAGTGCTTGAGTTTTGCGCAACACGAACTCCAGGCAGTGGCACCGTGTTCCGAAATGAAAGTTGTAACTAGGAAAGTTCTGCCGCCGCCGTCGTCGTCTTCTGCCTCAAGCCGAAAATGTGGCACAAATGCAGCATCCTGCTGCTGCTGCTGCTTCCCACCGAACGCAATTGCAGTGCGAAAAGTTGCGCCTCATCTTCCTAGAGGTCCTACCTACTTGGGGTAGCGTAGCTCGATTTGTTTGCTTCCGCTCGTGTTTCCTTCAGAGCCTTTCATGGCAAGATTTCTGCCGACCCGGATTCCGGCGCAAGTCACGTGCAAAAACGGGATAAACACCATCTCCTTCCTGACGGTGTTATCGGCTGTGCCGTCCCAAAGCGCACGGAATAAATAAATGTATAAGCCGAAGGAAATTCGATATTTGCACCCGAAGATATTGGCTCCAGCCAAGATGCTGGTTGCACAGCGCAAAGACTTGACGTTTTGGCGTTGGCGGTAGTGGATTCACAGAAAAAGAAGAAGGAGAAAAAAAACTACTGAAACACGCTTCTGATGCTGTTTTGATGTTCTGACGCCGAGATGCGAAATACCTATACCAACCGTCTCGCAGCAACACGTCTTGAGGAAAATTTGTCATTTCCGCAGGGCGGTAATGTATAATAAATTGACGGCACGATTCTGCGCCTGCTGCGTGTCGTTCGGTGTTTTGATACGGGGCTGGCAGAAGGAAGAGAAGAAAAAAAAATGGTGAAAGCGTTTAAGTATTTTGGGCAGCACATTTCTAATCCTTTGCTTGTTGGAACCGTAAAATTAGCTTTCGGTCTTTTTTTTCTCAATTTAGATTAGTAAACGCTAAGTTTTGTCGGTTGTTTCTTAAATGAAAATTGATATTTTCAATTTTTCTTACTTAAATTTGCGGTTATTGGTTAAAGATTTTCTGCTTTTGGTTTTGATTCTTGATTTTACATTTTCTACTTTCGATTTTGGGCTTTTGTTTATCGATTTTCGATAGTTGATTTTCAATTTTCGGTTTAACTTGTCCGATTCTTGGTGCTCAATTTTAGATTTTTTAATATTAACTTCAGAATTCTCGATTTTTAGTTCAAAATATTTAATGTTTTTCATTCTGATTTTAATTTTTCGACTGCCAATTTAGCATTTTCGTTTTAGGATTGACGTTCCAATTTAATTTTCATCTGACATAAAATCTGCAATTTTCCACTTTCGATCTTCGATTTTCGTCTTTCGACTTTCTACTTTTGGCCTTCGACTGTTGACTTTCGGCTTTCGAAATTCGTCCTCCAACTTTCGACCTTTGATTGTCGACTTTCGATTTTCGACATTCGCCTTTCGACTTTCTATTTTCGATTTTCGACTTTAGACTTTTGACATTCCGCTTTCGACTTTCGGCTTTCGATTGTCGACCATCAACTTTTGATTTTTGATTTTTGATTTTTGATTTTAGACTTTGGACTTTAGTTTTAAACTTTTAACTTTGGTTTTTGACTTTCGACTTACGACTGAGTTTTGATTTGACTTTAGACTTTGGGTATTACATTTTTGATTTTTGATTTTTCACTTTCCGGCTTTTCACAACTTCCGGCTTTCAGTTTTAAACTTTCGACTGTTGGCTTTCAACTTGACTTTTGACTTTCGATTTTGGCTTTGACTTTCGACCTTTGAACTTCGACTTTCGATCTTTCAAATTTCGACTTTTGTCTTTCGACCTTCGGCGTTCAACTTCCAACTTTCGACCTTCGACTTTTGATTTTCGTCTTTCGAGTTTCGGCATGACTTTCGACCTTTGACCTTCGATCTTTCAAATTTGGACCTTTGACTTTCGACCTTCGACGTTCAACTTCCGACTTTCGACCTTCGACTTTTGACTTTTGATTTTCGTCTTTCGACTTTCGAACTTTGACCTTCGACTTTCGATCTTTCAAATTTCGACCTTTGTCTTTCGACCTTCGACGTTCAACTTCCGACTTTCGACCTTCGACTTTTGACTTTTGATTTTCGTCTTTCGACTGTCGACTTTCGGTATCCGACTTTTGACTTTCGACCTTTGACTTTCGACTTTCGATCTTTCGTCTTTCGACCTTTGACCATCGACGTTCGATTTTCGATCTCTCAACTTATTCGACCTTTGACTTTCGACCTTAGACGTTCAACTTCCAACTTCATCCTTTAATCTTCGACTTTCGATCTTTCTACCTTCGACTTGCGCCCTTCGACTTACGGCTTTCGACATTCGTTGCTCAACGTTCAACTTTCGACTTACTACCTTCGACTTTCGAGCTTGGACCTTCAACCTTAGACTTTCAACCTTCGGCATCCGACTTTCGACCTTTGACTTTCGACCCTTGACTTTCGACCTTCGACGTTCAACTTCCGACTTTCGACTTTTGAGTTTTAATTTTCGTCTTTCGATTTTCGGCATCCGACTTTTGACTTTCGACCTTTGACCTTCGACTTTCGATCTTTCAAATTTCGACCTTTGTCTTTCGCCCTTCGGCGTTCAACTTCCGACTTTCGACCTTCGACTTTTGATTTTCGACTTTCGGCATTCCACCTGTTGACTTTTCACTTTCGACCTTTCTCACCTTCGACTTTCAATCTTTCAAATTTCGACCTTTGACTTTCGACCTTCAACGTTCAAATTCCGACTTTCGACCTTCGACTTTCAACCTTCGACTTTCGACCTTCAACTTTTGACTTCTGATTTTCGTCTTTCGATTGTCGATTTTCGGCATCCGACTTTTGACTTTCGACCTTTGACTTTCGATCTTTCGACCATCGACCATCGACGTTCGACTATCGATCTTTCAACTTATTCGACCTTAGACTTTCGACCTTCGACGTTCAACTTCCGACTTTCGACCTTCGATCTTCGGTCTTCAACTTTTAGCCTTCGACTTTTGACTTTAGATTTTTTGACTTTCGATTTTGGACTTTCGAGCTTCATCCGTTAATCTTCGACTTTCGCCCGCGTTTTTAAATTTTGCTTTCCGATTTTCGAGCTTCAACCTTTAATCCTGGACTTTCGTCTTTTGACGACCTTCGACTTTCAACTTTCGGCATTCGATGTTTAATGTTCGACATTCGCCTTTCACATTTCAGCTTTCAACTATCGACTTTCGATTTTCGACCTTCAAATTCCGACCTTGGAACTTGGACCTTCGGCTTTGGACTTTCGATTTTCAACTTTTTGGCTGTCGGTTTTCGACCTTCTGCTTTCGATTTTCAGTGGTCGACTTTCAACTTTTGATCTTTGACTTTTGACTTTCGGCTTTTAGTCTTCGACTTTCGTATTTCGGCTTTCGACTTTCGACTTTAAACTTTGGATTTTGAACGTTGAAGTTCGAACTTTGTAATTTGTCTTCGGATTTTTGACTTTTGACTTGACTTTTCACTTTTCATTTTTGACTTTCGGATTTCAGCTTCCGACTTTCGAATTGCAACTTTCGATTTTGAACTTTTTGGACTTTGAATTTTAGACTTTGAACTTTAAACTTTAGAATTTGTATTTGGACTTTTACTTTGACTTTTAACTTTTGAGTTTCGACCTTCGATCTTCGACCTGAGACTTTCGACTTTCAACCGTCGACTTTCAAGAATTTTGCCAGTCGACGTTCGACGTATGATTTTCGGCCTTCGGCCTTCGATTTTTGACTTTTGACCTCCAACCTTGGACTTGTGTTTTTCTACTTTCAATTTTTTACTTTATTTACAACTTCCGCTGGTCGATGTTCGAAGTTTGATTTTCGACTTTCGAGCTTCGACCTTCGACTTTCGATGTTCAACGTTTGGCCTTCAACTTTCGTGTTTCAACTGTAGACTTGCGATTTTCGATCTCCAATTTTCGACCTTGGAGCTAGGACCTTCAATTTTCAACCTTTGACTTTGGACATTCGACTTTCGACTTTTGACTTAAGATTTTTAACTTTCGGTTTTCTACTGATAATTTTCAACTTTGTCTTTTGGCTTCTGACTTTGGACTTTGGATTTTCAATTTTGACTTTCGACTTTCAACTTTCAACTAACGACTTTCAAGTTTCGAATTTCGCCGGTTCGAAGTTCAACTTTCCACTTTCGACTTTCAACTATATTTACTTTCTATTTTCTACTTTTGACCTTTGACCTTCAACCTTCAGCATTCGACTTTCGATTTTAGACGTTCGACTTTCGACTTTGTCCTTCGATCTTCGACTTTCGACATGCGATTTTCGATTAACGACCTTTGGCTTTCGACTTTCGAACTGCGATCTTCGACATTCGACCTTTGACCTACAACTTTCGATTTTCGACCTTCGGTTTTCTACCATGGAGCTTGGACCTTCGACCTTCGACTTTCGCCGGTCGACGTTCGAAGGTCAACTTTAAACTTTTTGACTATGTTTTCGATATTTGACCTTCAACCATTGACTTTCGACTTTAGACCTTCTACTTACGACCTTCGACTATCGACTTTCGATTTTTTTTATCTTTGACTTTCGACATTAGATTCGACATTCAACTTTCTACTTTCTATCTTCGATTTTCGATAGTCAACTTTCGACTTTCGAGCTTTACCTTCGACTTTCAATTTTTTGGCTTTCGACTTTCGATCTTTAACTTTCGACCCTCGACTGTCGATCTTCGACTTTCGACCTTTGATTGTCAATTTTCGACTTCCGATTTTTGATTTTCGACTTTCGACCATCGGTTTTCGAGATTTCGAATTTCACCAGTCTCCGTTCTACTTCTGACTTTTGACGTTCGACGTTCAAACTTGGGCCTTCGACTTTCGACTTTCAAGCTTCGACCTTCGACATTCGTTGTTCGACATTCGACCTTCGCTTTTCAACTTTCAATTATTGACTTTTGATTTTCGATTTTCAACTTTCGACCTTGGAGCTTGGAGGGCTTTAGACTTTCGAATTTCGACCCTCAATTTTCGACTTTCTACCTTCAACTCGACTTTCGATTGTCCAGTTTCGAATTGTGATTGTTAATTTTCCGTTTTCGATTTTTGATTTTTGATTTTCGACTTTCGACCTTCGACTTTAGACTTTCGATCTTCGGTTTTCGAGATTGCATGTTCGACCTTCGAAATTCACCAGTCTCCGTTCGACTTCCGACCTTTGACATTCGACGTTTAAACTTCGACTTTCGAATTTCAACTTTCGAGCTTTGACCTTCGACTTTCAACTCTCGAGCTTCGACCCCCGACTTTCTATATTCAATATTCGACGTTCGGTTTCCAACTTTTGCCTTTCAACTTTCAATTTGTGACAATTATTGACTTTCGATTTTCGACCTTCAACTCCCGACCTTAGAACTTTGGCTTTCGATTTTCGATCTACAACTTTTGATCTACGACTTTCGATTTTCGACATTCGATGTACGACGTTCGACTTCCGCCTTTCAACTTTCAACTATCGACTTTCGATTTTCGATTTTCAACTTTCGACCTTGAAGCTTGAACCTTCAAATTTCGACCATCGACTTTGATTCTTCGATTCTTTGACCTTCGATTGTTAATTTTCCGTTTTCGACTTTTGATTTTCGATTTTCGACCTTCGACTTTAGACTTTAGACTTTCGACCATCGACTTGCGACCTTCGGTTTTCGAGATTCCACTTTCGATTTTCAACCTCCGACCTTTAACTTTCGACTTTCGACTTTTAACGTTCGAATTCCGATCTTTAACCTTCGACTTTCAATTTTTGAGCTTTGATTATCGACTTTTGACATTCGATATTCCACTTTCGACTTTCCACTTTCGACCTTCATCTTTTGACCTTCATCTTTCGGCCTTCAACCCTCGACATTCGACTTTTGACCTACGATTTTCGAACTTCGACCTTCGAGTGTCGACTTTCGAGCTTCGACCTTCGACCACCAACTTTCAACTTTCGAGCTTCTACCCCCGACTATTGGCATTCAATATTCGACGTTCGGCTTTCGATTTTCGCCTTTCAACTATCGACTTTCGATTTTCAACCTTCGACTTTCGTCCTTTGAGCTTGAAGTATCGACTTTCGAAATTTGACCTGCGACTTTCGACCTACGACCTTCGACTTTCGACATTCGATGTACGAAGTTCGACTTTCGACAGTCGAGTTTTGACATTCGTTGTTCGACTTTCGATTTTCGACCTTCAACTCCCGACCTTAGAACTTTGGCTTTCGACTTTCCACTTTCGACCTTCATCTTTCGACCTTCAACCCTCGACTTTCGACTTTTGACCTCCGGTTTTCGAGATTCCATGTTCGACCTTCGAATTTCACCAGTCTCCGTTCAATTTCTGATCTTTGACGTTCGACGCTCAAACTTCGACATTCGAATTTCGACTTTCGAGCTTCGACCTTCGACTTACAACTCTCGACCTTCGACCCCCGACTTTCTATATTCAATATTCAACGTTCGGCTTCCGGCTTTCGGCTTTCAACTTTTAATTTTTGACCTACGACTTTCAAACTTGGAGCTTGAAGTATTGATTTTTGAAATTTGACCAGCGACTTTCGACCATTGACTTTCGACATTCGATGTTCGACGTTTGACTTTAGCCTTTCAAATATTATCTTCGACTTTCGATCTTGGCGTTTGAACTTTCGACACCACCGTCTTTCGACCTTCGAATATCGACTTTGACCTTCGATTGTCGACTTTTATCCTTCGATTATCAACTTTCGACTTTTTACTTTTAACTGTGGACTTTTACCGGTCAACGTTTGAAGTTACACTTTCCATTTTCGACTTTCATTTATCGAATTTCGGTTTTCGACTTTTGACCTATGAACCTTCAATCTGCGACTTTCGACTTTTGACGTTTGACTTTCGATTTTCGACTTTCGACTTTCGACCTTCGGCTTTCGACTTTCGACCTACAGCGTTCGATATTCGAGCTTTCACGTATAAAAAGAGGTATCTTTAGACCATCGACCTTCACCTGTGTCTTTTGACTTTCGAGTTTCGACCTTCGACTGTCGACATTAGAACTTGGTCCTTCGATATTCGTCCTCCGACTATCGACCCGTGACTTTCAACTTTCGCCGGTTCGAAGTTCAACTTTCGACTTTCAACTTTTTCGGCTTTCTGTTTTGGACATTCGAACAATCTTCGACTTTCGACTTATGACTTTCGACTTTAGACATTTGACCTACGACTTTTGGCATTCCGATGTTCGACGTTCGACTTTCGACTTTAGCCTTTCAACTATCGACTTTCGATTTTCGACTTTCAAGCTTCGAATTTCGACTTTCGACCTTCAACTATCGACCTTCGACTTTCGACTTTCGATTTTCAACTTTCGACTTTCTGCTTACAACTTTCGGCTTTAGCTTTTTACCTTTAACTTTCGAATTTTGACGTTTGACTTTCAACTTTTAGTTTTCGAATTTCAACTTTTGACCTTCAACCTTCGACTTTCTTCCTTTGTTTTTCGACCTTTGACTTTGGACCTCCAATTTTTGACTTTCGATTTCCTACTTTAGAGCTTCAAACTTCAACATTCGATTTTCAACTATCGATTTTCTACGTACAACTTTCGACACTCCCACGTCGACATTTGAAGTTCGACATTCCATTTTCGAATTTCATATTTCGATGTTCGACTTTCGTCTTTCAACCTTCGGCATTCGACTCTCCAATTATGGTTTTCAGCTTTCGATTTTGGGTTTTGACTTTTGACTTCTGAACTTTGACTCTCGACTTTGACATTTTACTTTTAACTTTTGATTTTTGTTTGAATTTTGAATTTTGAATTTTGAATTTCAAACTTTCAATTTTCAATTTCAATTTTTAGTTTTCAGTTTTCAGTTTTCAGTTTTCAATTTTCAATTTTCAATTTTCAATTTTCAATTTTCAATTTTCAATTTTCAATTTTCAATTTTCAATTTTCAATTTTCAATTTTCAATTTTCAATTTTCAATTTTCAATTTTCAATTTTCAATTTTCAATTTTCAATTTTCAATTTTCAATTTTCAATTTTCAATTTTCAATTTTCAATTTTCAATTTTCAATTTTCAATTTTCAATTTTCAATTTTCAATTTTCAATTTTCAATTTTCAATTTTCAATTTTCAATTTTCAATTTTCAATTTTCAATTTTCAATTTTCAATTTTCAATTTTCAATTTTCAATTTTCAATTTTCAATTTTCAATTTTCAATTTTCAATTTTCAATTTTCAATTTTCAATTTTCAATTTTCAATTTTCAATTTTCAATTTCCATTTTCAATTTTCAATTTTCAATTTTCAATTTTCAATTTTAAATTTTAAATTTTCAATTTTCAATTTTCAATTTTCAATTTTCAATTTTCAATTTTCAATTTTCAATTTTCAATTTTCAATTTTCAATTTTCAATTTTCAATTTTCAATTTTCAATTTTCAATTTTCAATTTTCAATTTTCAATTTTCAATTTTCAATTTTCAATTTTCAATTTTCAATTTTCAATTTTCAATTTTCAATTTTCAATTTTCAATTTTCAATTTTCAATTTTCAATTTTCAATTTTCAATTTTCAATTTTCAATTTTCAATTTTCAATTTTCAATTTTCAATTTTCAATTTTCAATTTTCAATTTTCAATTTTCAATTTTCAATTTTCAATTTTCAATTTTCAATTTTCAATTTTCAATTTTCAATTTTCAATTTTCAATTTTCAATTTTCAATTTTCAATTTTCAATTTTCAATTTTCAATTTTCAATTTTCAATTTTCAATTTTCAATTTTCAATTTTCAATATTCAATTTTCAATTTTCAATTTTCAATTTTCAATTTTCAATTTTCAATTTTCAATTTTCAAATTTCAAATTTCAATTTTCAATTTTTATTTTTCATTTTTCATTTTTCATTTTTCATTTTTCATTTTTCAATTTTCAATTTTCAATTTTCATTTTTCATTTTTCATTTTTCATTTTTGTTAAAGCTCTGATAAAAGCAAGTTAATCGCGCAGATGTAAATATAGTTGCAGAAAAGCGGTTTCTAATCTCAATTATACTCGATTAGATTACGATCACATCACCTAGCAAGGTGAATATCCTGATCCAACGAAACCTATTGTAGACGCTAGCTAGCGGCAGGACAAATTCTTCTCTTACCTGATGGCTCGTCTAGTATTTAATAGCTTTATTACAACGGACGTCAAGGCTTCTTTTATGCAAATCTCTTAACAAAAGTTCTTAAATAGTTATGGATATTTTCACCCCCGATTCCTTTGATTTGTTATTTTACATCAAGTGGTAACCAGGGTTACGGTCTGTGGCACGTTTGCATCACTCGAATCGAACCATTCATTCTATGCTAACAAAAATTACATTCTTTTTATGCTCCTTCCAGGTATGTCCGCCGAGGATGAATGGTACAATAAGAGTCTATCGGCACTCCGGATGAACAGCTCGCACCACCCGAACCTGTCCGCACCGATGCTCCAGTATCAGACATAATTAATGTAGGATCAACTGTAACCCTTCCCCCACGACTGCTGAGCGGCCGGCTGCACACCGAGCACTTCAGTGACAAGCACCGAACAGCTTCCGAGCGCAGCCAACTCTCAGCAGCAGCAGCAGCATCACCCACAGCACAGGCCGCCGCTCATCTTGTTTTATAGAACAGACCGTTCTCCAACACCGAGAGATGCCGCAATGCAACAATAAGTTGTTGAAAATTTCATTAACCCACTCACTCGTGAATATTTAATCAAATCGATTCACAGCGAAACATGTACCAACTTCCGGTGGCCACGATCGGTAGCTCATTTTTTCATAGCATTTGCATAATCCTGAAAAAAAAAACAATCCCATTAAGTCTCGATTAAGAGCCACTAATTTATGCAAGCGGCCAACGAGAAACCCAGCACGCTAATGTAAATTTAAATATTCTCCAACGAGAGAATGAATGCAGTTTAGTAGCTATCAGACAGTGAAATAAAAAGTTGTAAATATGTCTATATAACCGAGCTGGGCGCTGAATTTTCATTTCCGGCAAACGTTGTAAATTGGAATTCGATCAATTTGCTGCTTGGCTCGAGAAAACTGAAAACAAAAATACACGGCACGAAATCAAATCTTACCAGTAACGTGAAATTAATAGGCGTTAATTAAAAAAAAATACTAAAGAACAAAACCAAAATAAGGACAGAGTGACGATACGAGTAAGGAAAAACAGAACAACAAAACAATCCATTCGCCCAGAATGAGAACTTCTAGCGTAAGGATAAGTTAGCGTGTAAGTGTAAGAAAAACGTGAATGCCAAGATAAATACAAAAAAAAATTAAGCAAAAGCTGCAACCAACGGCAAACCACAAACAAGAACTTTGAACCTAATCTAGCTAAATTATTTAATTTAAACTCTTTGAAAGCAAAAAAAAGAAGAAACAAAACAAAAGAAAACTAACTAAAAACATATGATTATAGGCACCAGAAGAGGAAGAGAGAGATGTGGTGAGAACCGTTAGTTGAACTATATATTATATATGCAAAAAAACAACAGAATAAGCGCAGTAAAATTTCTAGTCACAGAAATACGCCAATGAGCAGAGAGCATTTGGCCGTGTAAACGTGTAAATATAGACCAAAGCGACAATGCATTAAAAACTATTTCAGATGTAAGCAGCCGTTTAGCGTTTTATTGCGGCGCGAGGCCAAATCTACCGAAAGCCTATAGGTTTGCTGACGGGGTACTCTTTTACGTCCACCTCCTAAGGAGAATTGTGCTGAAAACCGAACCGAAAGCTGAAAACCTCTTATATAAAGAATCTATGTATTCTATCTTCCATAAGCATGAATTACATTTGCTATGTTCAACCGCATTGCTTTGAGCTCCTGAAATCTGCAAAATAAAAAAAAGAACAATGCGTTTTCCTCCAAAATCAAATTTAATTCCTCAAACTTCATCGTGTAAAAAAGGGTAATAATATGTGAACCATTCTTATGGATGACTTCGATCTGACGTGATTTTATAGACAAAACCAGTGTTTCAAGCGTTTCCTGAGGGATCTCTTCCTCAGACCTCAGTACTACAATCATGTCACTACTACCAAAGTTCCTGCTCATCATAACTTATGAATCATTTCGCAAGTCGTAGCAGTAGTACTGCCGGCCATCTGGTCGATGATTCAAGCTTGCATTTTTTTTTCATTCAGAAGAATAACATTCTTTTATTCATCGGTCCAAGAGATGTAGATACTACTGTGGATGTGCTTACGAGTTCTAAGCGATCCAACTTGAGGGTTCCAAGTCCTTCACGCCACTCCAAGTTCTCATTTGATTGCTTTGATTGATTGATTGCTTGAGACAACTTGTTGTACTCTACGTGTAGTGACCGTAAGTTCCAATTCTGCACGAATTTGTGAAGCTGTTCTTTTGTGGTTCACGGCTTGAATCTTTGCTCGAACGTAAGAGGCTTCGATCAATCCATATTGGGTAAATCGCACGGGAAAAAACTGATCTCACTCTCAAGTAAACACATTTTAACTCAAGTTCTGTTGTTGTAAAAACCAAAATAAAGAGCTGCCATATGAGAACCAAGGTGATTTTTTTAGGTTACGCTATTTTTATTTCGCACTATTTTTTGATAAACTGGCTGATTACCCGATCTTACTTGGAACCCCTTTGCCTGTCAGTCATTTGTGCATCTGTTATTGTAACGAAAATTCCCATAATCTTATCTTATCTTATCTTATCTCACACTAACGCAGCCAATACTTGAAGGCATCCTGGAAAATGCCGATTGCTTAAATCGGTCATTTTTCTTGTCAACGGCCAGGCCAACTGCGCAGCATGTACCGCAGAGAGAATTCCAAAGAATTAAGTGGAATTAAAAATGATACTTAATTCCATTCAACTCATTGAAATCAAGGGGAAGGAAGAAAGCGTGGACCTCCCGTACCAAACGCTTCCCTTGAAGATATTGATTAATTTACAGATTACAAATTGTAGTCGTTGGGAGTATCTTTGCTAATAAAGGTTAAGTGATACTCCGGACCCTCGGGGATGAACTTATGGCATTAACCACAGTCTGGCTGCAATTGGCCAAGGTTATAGCGCCTTTTTTCGCTCTCTGAAAATTGAAAAATTCCGTCTACCTGGCATCATTTTAATTACTTAGTAAAAGAATAAAATTTAGAAATAATAAAATATATGAATGCAGGAAAATCAAATAGATAAACGAGTGAAGTTATGAAACGACCTCACCGGCATTTGTTTCTTCGTCCATTCCATTAAATCCCGCCACTGAACAGCATCTTCGATTAAACCTGAAACAGTCCAAAGTCCCATTCGAAAGCCAGGTTTTGGGTGCCTCCGGGGCAGAACCCCACAAACCGCAAAAGTCACTACCGTATGCACAAGCGTAAATTCGGACCGCTTTCAGTAACAGTTGCCTCCAGTAATTCCGTCTGCATTCAAACATGTAACTTGCTTGTCACTATCTTCAAGGCACATGCCAATTCTATATCTGCTGCCGCTGGCCAAAAAACTAATCTGTTTGACTATTTCCAACTTCCCAACTCGTACGGAACCGATAATTCGTTTTATTAAATATTGCTTCACAAACTGTAAGAAAAATTTTGACAGCGAAAAATTTTGCTGCCGTCCACCTTATTGTAACGAAAATTCCCATAATGCCAGAAACAAATCTCCTTTTCTTCATTTGAATGTGTCTGCTTCCTTCGTTAGTTCCCCTCATGGTATCCCCCAGCCTCTTGTTAATATATCTTCTCGATAATCCCTGTAAACTGGCACTAATCCTTTTTTACGTTTTTGAACCTCACCTTGTTCATGGTTACCCTACTTCTCCTATCAGAAATCCAGCAAATTGTACAACTGCTATCGTTCCAAATGCAAGAGAAAAGCCATCCCTTATCCATTTGAACGCTCCTCGAGAAGAGACCGTCAACCCTCCAGCACTAATTATTTTATGTCAAAAATTATGTGTTTGATAAAAGACGTTTGATGAAGAACAGTCTAAAAGTTCCGGAGATATAAATACGGGCGTTTTAGCCGAGAACAAAGTCAGTCTTATTTTGAACATTGTAGTGTGAAGATCAAATAAAAGTAAATAGCAGCAGTAGAGAAAAGAGTTCGAAGGACTCTACAACGAGACATTAGTCAATATTGAAACAATGATCGAAGCCATCGAAAAGGAAAATCGTTCACCCATCTTCGTGTTTACATCGACGTCGACCGTAAACCCACAGCCAAATCAACCTGTGATCATCCAAACTCAGTCATATCGTGCTCCCCTTCCAGCCTTCGACGGTCGTCACGAAGCATGACCACGCTTCAAGGCCATGTTTCAGGACATGATGCAACGATAGAATGATTCGGACGCCGTTAAGCCGCCGCAGATGTAATTGATCTGGAGACGCTTCAGAACAACAATTACGAACGAGCTTGGGAGATTCTAGAGGAGCGTTTCGGAAACCAACGCCTGATCCTTGGTTTGCTGAATATGGAAAAGGTTCCAAACAAATCGTCGAAGAGTCTACGGAAACTAGTCGATGAATGCACCCGTCACGTCGATAACCTAGTCAAGCTCAACCTGCAACTAACTGAAATGTCGCAATTGTTTGTGGTAACGCTACTGACACGCGCGTTAGACAAAGAGACCCGTGAACTTAGGGAGGCTTCGACCAATCAATCAGCGCTGAGTTCCTGAAGCAGCGGTGCGTAATTTTGGAACGCTGTGAGACCAATATCCCCTTTTTGTCAACCTCCAAAGTATCAACCGCCAAGAATCCTGTAACAAAGGGTGGATCGTCCAAATCTTCGCATGCAGCGACAGCGATACCGGAGTATGTGTGTGACTTTTGTCCCGGTCAGCATCCGAACTTCAAGTGTCCGACCTTTCAAAGGATGGCCGTGGAGCAACGTCAAAGCGAGCTGAAACAGGCAAATCTGTGCTTCAATTGCCTGAGGAAGGGCCACCGTAGTGCTGCATGTACGAGCGACAAGTCCTGTGGAAAGTGTGCCAAAAAACACCACACTCTTGTCCACTTCGAGCAGCGAGCGAAGCCTGAGGTGAGAAAGAATGAGCCGCCCAAGCCAGCCGAGTTGAATCCGGTACCAGCAGTGACGCAGCCCTTAAAGGAAGTTCCTAATGACAGCGATGGTCAACGTTCTCTCCAGAAGCGGCCGCGTCCACCAAGTTCGAGCATTGTTGGACTCTGGATCGTAGATCAATCTGGATTCCGTTGTGAAGAAACTGGACCTACCGAAATATCCAGCTAATGTCCCTGTAGTTCGCGTAGGAGGTGCGCGATCACAGATACGTCATCGAGTGGTGATAAGAATGACATCCAGCTACAACGATTACACCGCCAATGTTGACTGCTTGGTCACACCGCAAGTGACAGGCACTATTCCCTCTGCAAATGTCAGAGTGGATTCCTGGCATATTCCAACAGGTATTGTGTTGGTCGACGTTTCGTTTAGTGGATATGCTGATTGGTGTTGGACATTTCTTCGACATTTTGAAGCGAGACCAAATCAAACTAGCCAACCATCTACCTACCTTGTACGAGACGCAGTTCGGAAGGATCGTAGCTGGCTCCTACGACGAATTGGAAGAGGATTTTCCAGTGAGTGCCAACCTAGCTGTGACCGATGGATTGGAAGTGTGCTTGCAGCGGTTCTTCGAGCAAAAAGATATCAGCGAGCCAGCAGCGTTGACGACTGAGGAAGAGCGTTTTGAGGAACACTTCCAGCGAACATAACGCTTATCCAGCTAGCGCGTGACGAGAGTAAGAATTATCCGAAAGTGGCCGAAGGGATCCTGAACGATTCCTACATGGATGACATCCTGTCTAGCGTGGATTCGAGCGAATCAGCCAAGAAGTTACGCCGTGATCTGGAGATGTTGATGCTGAAGGGTGGATTCCCTATACGAAAGTGGTGTTCCAACTCGGAGGAAGTGCATGCCGGAATTCCTGAATCGGATCGAGAAACCCTGTTACCCATTCAGGACTCCAGTGCTAATAAAGTGATGAAGGCTTTGGGACTCCTGTGGGACCCGAAGACCCTGTTCCTGTTTCACCACAAATCACCTGATTCGACATGGGTCGAAGACCAGGTGACAAAGCGGAGTGTCCTGTCCCAGATCACGAAGTTGTTTGACCCCCAGGGACTCGTGTCACCGGTAATTGTCGAAGCGAAAATGATTATGGAGTGCCTGTGGACTTCCAACCTTGGATGGGATGACCCTGTGGAAGGCGACTTACTTCAGCGGTGAACGGAGTTCCATACATCGTTGAACCAGCTTCACAACCTCGTGATCCCAAGATGCGTCGGAATTCCTGACACGGAGGCAATGGAAATCCAGGGTTTCGCCGATAATATCAGGCAGATCCAGTGGGCGATTAATAATGCACCGAATTCGATAACTGGAGTTACACCTACACCTTTGGTTTTATCATTCAAGCCCAGAGATTGTGTGTATAACGAGCTAATTATCGCACTTCATGACGGATCTGATAACGCAGTTCGTGACGGGGATAGTTTTCGAGCCCAAGCAACAACTTCTACGAGCCAACGACAGCTTTCCCAGAAAAAGTATTTCGATCAACGAAGAAAAGCAGCTGAACGGTACAAGGTCAATGACCTGATATTGGTGAAGAAGGACCAGTTCATGCCCGGAAGTAGGAAATTAGAGCCTCGATATAAAGGACCTTTTATGGTAGCTGAAGTCCTTGACAACGATCGTTGGTGTTCTATTTCTGAATTGGACGAACTTGGCGGAGACGACGACGAAGGTTAACGGAGATCACATTGATTGTTGTTGTAAAATTACTAATCGATGGAAGATGAGGGCATCTAGTTATTCCGGGTGTCCGAGCTGTGAAATTTGACTACTGTGCTGCTATAATTTATAGCAGACATCAGCGGTATTGTCTTATCATTTATCTATTGGCATGAGCATTGGATGCCCAATTATTCTTAACAATAAATCAGTCTAAAATTAGCTTACTGTAGAAGCGCATGCGTTTAACTATCCGAGATCCGATCCCAGATTCAGTTAAAAGGATTGTTGCACATAGTACAATAACGTTACCGAAGAAGTTAAGGGGCAGATGGCCATTGCAAACGAAGCCGTTTTCGGACTGCGTGGGCCAGCTATAGTCCAGCATTTCGCACAAAACTCGCTACCAACAAGACGTTTACTCTAGGTGAACGCTGAAGAACAGCGGCCCTCGAGCTCTTGGTGTATTTGAGTGTAAAATCCTACGGTGAATATTTGCCGGTATCTGGAGTGGCAGGGGCATAAACCAAATGTATAAAAATATGGATGTTAAGCGATTAAAACACGGCAGGCTGCAAGGGCCTAATCACGAAGTAAGAATTCCAGATAAAGACAAGATTCAGCAGAGAACCCAAAAGACGCCGACGAAATCAAGGATGCTATTCAAGAAAGAGGAGTTGGATTTCTGCTGAGCCTAACGGCACATGCGGTCCTGATGAAGTGGTCTGACATTTGCCCTTCTCACAAGGATTTATAGCTGAGTTTCACGCACGTTTTATTGTCCACTATTATGACACATTCCAGCCTGTCCCGTTACGACGAGGACCCGACTTTCATTTTGACATTTTACTCCCGCTAGCAAAAAATACGTTTGGGACTAAGTTATTAAACAACTTTTAAATTATGTCTGTTAAATGTACTTTCTAACTTATTGATTTAGATTGTTATTTAGGTAGGCATAACAAGTTACATTTCGTAACAGGACACCATCGCAGAAGTACCGCTTTTTCCACCATTGTTTAATATGAGTACACTTCAATGTGCTAATTATTAAACGTTCTCTATATTGATTGTGTTGAGAACTACGTTTTAGTTTGTAGTTCAATAATCACTGGTTCATATCCAATATAATATGAGTTGAAATATTCAGTTTTAAATTCCGATTTCTTGGTGTACAAGTGCGTGGAATGTGTCCTATGCACTTCGAATACCCAGCAAGCATCGTATCGTACAGCTTTCGCACTGTGGGTCTAATCGATACTTCTTGTTTTGGGGTTCGTAGGTTCACAGATTCAAACGTTCTGAAACTTCCTTCCTTTGCTTGAACCACTTCATTAGACCGCTATCCACATAAGGCTGGCAGGACCTTTTTGACGCAGAATTACGTCGACAGGTGGAAGCAGTATTTCGATGAGCACCTCAACGGCGATATAGCAGCAGGAGACGCAATGGAAGTTAACGTCGGAGTGCCTACAAACGACAACAGCGTTCCGGCTCCTGATCTCGAAAAGATCCGGCGAGAAATCCGTCAACTGAAGAATAATAGACCTGCCGGGAAGGACCGGCTCCCAGTAGAGCTTTACAAAAATGGCCAAGAACCGCTAGCAGCGGCACTTCTAGGATTTGGGAGGAGGAGAAACTACGGGAGGAGAGGATGGAAGGTGTAGTCTGTCCCATCTACAAAAAGGGCGACCAGCTAGATTGCTGTAACTACCGCGGCATTACGCTGGTCACCGCCCCCTACAAGGTGCTCTCCCAGATTTTGTTGCGTCGTCTATCCCCAATAGCAAGAGATTTCGAAGGGCAGTATCAGGCGGGCTTTTTGGAGGCCCGTGCTACTACGGATCAAATTTTTACTCTCCGACAAATCCTTCAGAAATGTCGAGAGTACAACGTGCCCACGCATCATATTTTCGTGGATTTCAGGGCAGCATACGATACAGTTGAACGAGAACAGATATGGCAGATAATGCACGAGTACGGTTTTCCGGACAGACTGACGCGGCTGATCAAAACTACTCTGGAGAGAGTGATTTGCTACGTGCGCGTTTCGGGGACACTCTCGAGTCCTTTCGAATCGTGCAGAGGATTGCGGCAAAGGGATGGTTTGTTCTGTATGTTATTGAATATCGCTATTGAAGGTGTGATCCGGTGAGCGGGCATCGAAACGAGAGGAACGATCTTCAGCAAGAGTAACCAACTCCTTGCCTTCGCAGACGACCTCGACATCATTACTAAACAAACCTTGGGGCGGCGGAGGCAATCTACGCCAGACTAAAAGCGGTGGCTAGGAGGATAGGGTTACGAATCAATGTGTCGAAAACCAAATATATGATAGGAAGAGGCTCCAGAGAAAGCAACCTTTACCTCCCACGGACAGTGACTATTGATGGTGAAGAACTGGAAGTGGTTGATGATGAGTTCGTATATTTGGGATCTCTGGTCACCGCCGACAATAATACGAGTAAGAAGATCCAACGACGCATTCAACCTGGAAAACGAGCCTACTGTTTCCTACGCAAGACGTTTCGATCAAGAAACATACGCCGCCGCACAAAGCTGACGATGCACAAAACGCTAATCAGACCGGTAGTCCTCTACGGACTTGAGACAGTAACATTGCTTACGGAAGACATACGTACACTAGCCGTATTTGAACAAAAGATGTTACGTACAAACGGAAAGCGGAGAGGCACTGCTTGGAGAGATTCCCATCGCACAGCTGGCGAAAGTTGGAAGACAACAGTGGGCCAGCCACGTCGCAAGGATGCCAGACGACTGTGCAGTAAAATCTGTTCTCTGTAAGAACCCCACCAGCAGCAGGAATAGAGGGGCCCAACGTGCTAGATAGCGCGGCCAGGTTGAAACCGACTTGCGTTTGTCGAGACGCGCAAAGAATTGGCGACGAGTAGCCCAGGACCGAGTACAATGGAGAGGAATTCTTGATACGACAAGAGCCAATCGGTTCTGCCGTAACTCCGGTTCTCCAGCAAACATTGTTTGTCAAACACATGTTTTTTTGACACAAAAGTATCAGGGAGACGGTCTCTTACAAGAGGGGAGGAAGGTTCAAACGGGTAAAGAGGTACGTTTCTCTTGCATTTGGAACGATAGTAGTTGTACAAGTGGCTATATTTCTGAAAGGGGGAATAGGGTACAAATTCAAATGAAGAAAGAGGGTTTAAGCATAACTAATTCAGATAAATTGATAAAATGAACAAATATATGGATCTACTTACCAATAAATTCCACCGAACGCCTAGCATATATAAGGATTTCTTGGAAAGTTTTTCCGAAGCAAACCAATTTCGATCCAGCATACCTACCAACCTTTGGAACTCCTTCAAACACACACCAACGCTGCACGTCGGGACAGTTAAACGGGGGGACACTTCTTCAAACGGCAAATAAATCCAACGCTAACACAAAGTATTTTTCGCTCATTTAATAGTGATTCAAAGATGTGTCGGTGTTGTTTTTTTTTATTTTAGTGTTTCTATCATACGCTATCAATTAGTTTGATTTTCATTATGTTATAACTTTTTAAATAGTCATCTTTTTTTGCGCCTTTCCCGCCCGCCTTTCCAGGCGGTCCAGGCGGTTTCAATTATAGCAATCGAATAACGGGCGTCTATAATGCTTGCAATGTAACGGTTTTGTAATCATTTTTTTTTTTCTTCTCGTTTTCTTATTTGTTTGTTTGTCTATGTGTCTGTAATGTTTAACCTGCAACGTTTTAAGGGCATACTGTACTGTAAGCAGCTGTTTGTTCTCAATCCAAGCATTGAGAATTGGGTGTAACTTTTGTTTGTTTGTTTTTTTTTTTTGGTTCTATATATTTATGTGTATATGAGAGTTGTCTAATACCATTTCTTCAGGCGACTTTGCTTTGTGTAAGAGTTTCCTAGCTAAAAGTTTTTTGGAACACAACTATTTAAATTGAATACAAGTTAAAAATATGTTTGCTTATTTTCTTCTTCTCTAAGACGAATGAAAATGATTGAAACTATATATTTTATTTAAAGCAGAAGATTATTTAAAGCAATCTTAAGCATACAAGTTACGCATTAGTTGGGTAGCTTGTGGCAACTAAATAGTACCCGCTTTTGCTCAAAGAAATTCATACATTTGAGAGGAAATTGGGACGCCGACGTGTAGCGTCTCTACAACGAACAAAATATTATAAAATAATACACAACATTCGACAGGGGGAAGGTGCATTGACGAACACGGAAAAGAAATGTTAGCAACAGTAAACAGCTGTCGAACGGTAGAATAAAGAATCCGAGTACAAAATAAAGGGAAATAGCTCAATCATCATCGCGACTTTCACGCCGCGCCGATGGTAAGCTTCAGCTCTTACTTTATGATGATTGTGCTGTTACTGGCCGAGTCCGACAGTTTCGCACTGGAACTGGACTGATCGTCAACATCCATCGCGGTGCCACCGTCGATCTGTCCAGCAGCGGCAGCCGCAGCTGCGGCCGCAGCAACGGTAGAAGAGGCAGGGGTTCCCGACGTTAGCGAGCCGCTCGCCAGAGAGGCAGCGGACGGTACACCGGACGCAGTCTGCGTTGTGCTGCTCGCTCCGTCAAAGGTGTCCGTATCGGTTTCGGCTTTTTTCCCGTTCACCATCTCATCGTCCACCAGATCAATCTGTAAGGTTTTCGACACAGAGAGAGAGAATATGGAATAGTGATGAGGGTGATCTTATTCTATGGTTCGATTTGGTTTTGGTTAGTGTGGATGTGATAGATGATGTTGATGGTTGGGTTAGATAGTTTCGTTCGCACTCAACGCTCATTCCGATCATCCTATTTACCTCCATAATCTCACTACTGTCCAGAGGGGCAGATTTTTTGCCCGAGGACTTTTTACCCTCGTCCAAATCCGCGGGCTTATCGCCGACGGTTGAGCTAGTGTCGGCACTTTCCAGCTCACTGATCGTCGTGGCCGAGTCGTCTTCCTTCTGGTTACTGTTACTGCTACTGTTGGTATTGTTGTTATTGTTCAGCTGTTCCTGAAGCTGTTTCTGATCCGCTTCGTAGTCTTTAAGAACACTGTCTAGGTTGTACTTTCGTCGGTAGTTGACGAAGAACGTGCGGAGCTGAGTTTCCGTCTTGGTGCCGATAGTATCGGCTATGGCCTACAAAACGAGAGTAAAAAATCACATCTCATTCCGTGGGGGCTAACAATTCGGCGGCCCAGCTTTTGGTTAATGAAATGCCAATAACAAAGCCTCTTTGAAAAGACAAAATAATTGCTCAAAGGAAGCAGACAGCATCTCAACTATGACGACAGATGAAATGCTACGCATGCTGCGATTGTTTTCATAGCACAACAATTTCAAACAAAATTACATGTTTTAGGGAATAGCATGAAACGGACCAAAAACTGACCAAGTGGACAACCACCATTCAACGAACGATTACCTGAAAGTCCCGCCCGTACTTGCGCACACCATGCACGGCCAGCAGCAATTCTTCGTTATTCCAGCGCGAGCTGACACGTACGGTCGCCGTTTCCGCCGCGTGGCTCATCTCGGGATACAGTTCAATCTGATGTTTCAACCCACTAACGCACTGCTTGTTAAGTTGAATCTTAAACCGGTGAAAGGTGAAAAAAAAACGAAACTTGATTGATGACAGGACAACCACAAGAAACTTGACTCCTCTTCTTACTTGACTCCAGAGCGAAACGATTTCCCTATCCATGCCGGCCAGCAGGTCCTCGCACGGTTTGCCCTCACCCGTGCTGCCGGCGATCTGGGCCGAATTGGCCAGCTTCACGATGTCGTCATGGTTGATGTACATTCCCCGCGGGGGCCTACGCTTGTGACTGTCACCGGACTTGCCCAACAGGGTCGAATTTCGCGCGCGTTTGTTCATGAAAGTCGGACCGGACGTGGGACGCAACACCCCGGTACGTCTAGAAGAGAAAGAGAAAATCGGGGAGAAACAGAACAGACAAAGAACGACTCATTATTGTGTGAATGTAGTGAATTCTTGAGAAGTGAGCAAGAAGTTTAAAGTACAGTGCAAAACACGGTGCAAGAGAGCGGGACAAACAAAAATTAAACTTTAGAAAAAAAATGCGGTGGTTATACCTCCAATGATGGTAGCAACTTCCGCACAGTTTCCCCTGGGGAGTGGTGTTCAGCTCGCTACAGGTCACCCCGCAACCGGAACAATTGAGCGAGTTTGAAGAGGCCGACTGTTGTGTACCAGTATTGCCGTTAGTGGCCGCGGTCGGAACCGTCGTTCCATCTCCGCCTTCTGTATCCGCCGCTTGATTCGATCGGGTGCTGGCAGTGGTAGAAGACGCGGCCGTGGCGGTAGCAGCTGCAGCAGCACCGGACCCGACACCATCGGCGTTCTGATCGTTCTGTGTTGTACCGTTCGTGCTGGGGGTAACGTTTGACCCGGTTCCGCTGGCGACGGTGGAACTGGCTGCACCGGAGTTAGCAGCAACCGTAATACCGCCCGTACTAGCCGCCGGAAGCTGCTGTCGCGAGACGCCGTCGAACCCGAATTGTATGCAAAAAGGAAAAAGAAGGTACGTCAGGGAGATCGACTGAATAGTATTGGCAAGGTGTGACAGATTTGAAATGTTGTAAGTCCTCATTGAAAGCATACGAAATTATTGATCTGATTGTGGAGAGAAACACTCGACAAGGGGAAGGAAACCAACAATGAACTGTAACAACCTGCCCCAGTACTGATGGCCTATTTCAAAGATAGAAGAATAGCTATGGAACTGACAAAAGAGAACCCGCGGATATCGAAGTTGATTCACATCAGATTAGTGTGACGCGGATTAATGCCTGCGAATTATACCTACCTACTTCTTTTTTGTAAGTCATAAAATTATTTTTAAGATATCCAAACATTGCCACCACCAATGTTATTCCGAGTCGTATTCTCAATGTTAATTAATCCTAGTTTTTCCTAAAAATATTCAACAAATAATAACTAAGTAAACGATTCTTGTGATAAGAACGTTCTTTTAAATGCAAACTCCATGAAATATACAAAACTTAAGTTATTTTTTGAATCTGCTAACAAAAGGTCACACTGAAAACTAACAAAGAAACAATAAATGATGCTCGGGGGTATGAAATTGATAGGAAAGTTGCTAGGAAGAAGCGCCCAGCTTAGCTCTAGCCATCCCAAGCCCCCACCTAGCGCCTCGACGTGGCCATATTTGAAAATACTCCAATTTGTATAATTCAGCAGCCAAGCTAGGAGATACGGCTAGGGTAGGGGTCGTGTGGTTTTTGATTCCTGATCTGTACTTTTTTGGGCAACCTTTGAACCATACGACTTTATTTTCGTTGGCCGTTGGCGCTATATCGTTGGCCAATTGCAGCCTGGCATCAGGTCTAAATGCCCTTAGTTCATCCCCCGAAGGGTCCGGAGTATCACTTAGCCTTTCTTAGCGAAGATACTTCCAACGATCGTTTGGTACGGGAGGTCCACGCTTTTTTCCTTTCGCTTGATTTCAAGGAGTTGAATGGAAAGAGGTATTATTTCTGGTTCCACTTGATTCCTTGGGATTCCTCTCAGCGGTACATCCTGCGCATTTCGTTTGCTGATGCTCGGTGAATCTATTTGATTTTCGAATTCGCCTTTTTGCTATGAAGAGAAACAAACCCTCCAAGCTTTTTCTTATTCGTGCATATTTAAAAACTAGTTACATGAGTATGTTTTTGATTAGAATTCCGCTGGAATGGTGTTTCCTGTTTTAGAATACAGAACAAGCTGGATATTTCATTCCCGTCTTTTATTTCTTATTCCGTGATGTCCTTTCATTTTTCTTTTACTTTTTTATAATTCTATTGCTCTCTTTGGTATTTCAACGCGATTATATAAGCATCCACAGGAGCTGTAGTTAAGTGTTTCAGGCTAAACGATTTTGGCGATTTTCCGACGAACAAACATGCGCATAGAAACGTTTCTTTTTTATTTGAATTTCGCCAAATACCGCTGAACTAGAATCAATCATTTTTTTATAACGATTCTAAAGGATGGTGTTTGTTCATGGCAGTTCTGGCCAAATTTGGGGCGTCTTACCAATCTTCTTCCACCAAAAGAATGCTATTTCCATGTGAACGTTTGTTTGTTTGTATTACCAAATACATTCCAGGTCAATGGATATGCAACGTAGCTCAAGGCTTGCTAGTTGAAAAGATCTCTGCTTCACTGACTCGATTCGGTCAACTCAAGTCATACCTCTGATTGTACAGCAAAACGAATGCGTTCTGATCTTTTTTTTTACATTTTCATTTTGAGCAAGTTTCTTTTACCGTTTGGAGCAGCGAATGACTGTAAAATAGTCAATTGATTTGCAGTCGCCACACTAACGAATAGCAACCGCCCTATCGTATGATTCAATACTACAAAAAAACAACCACCTCACGTGCGTGGCAGAAGTCGGTTGGACGCCGTCCGACACAAACGAACATTTTACTTGTCTCCCAGTTGCCATCGAGGTAGGATGCTCGCCTAATAAGTCACTCGTCGTATGTTCGAATCTCGGCTGGGAGAGGCTGTCAAAATCAATAGGATCGTAGCAATTGGACCTGCAATTGTCCTGCAGCTAGCTGCGAAGTCTGTCGTTTAAAAACAGAAGGTCAAGTATCGATTACAGAATGTAGCACCTTAGTTTTGCTATTCAAGAGAAACAAAAGATACGTCACCTTATGCTCCCCATAAGGTGGCCATATATGGATGGATTGTAGGCTGCAGTCTCACAAGTTTAATCGTTTTTGAAGCGCAAGTTAAATGCAGGAAGCGTACACATTCACGCAGTCACGGTCAACTTGCGAACCCTCCTTATCAAGAATGTAATGACTTCACATTTGCAATAAGTAATTCAACAGCAGTTCCTCGAGAATCGCGGCATCGGTCGGTTCCTCCACATTCGCAATAGCTTAAGAATGGTCAGCAACGAAAGTCGCGCCCGTTAAAGCGAGAAGTTTACATCTTTGAAGTAGACGGGAAAGACCAAAGACCCGAGACGGCTGCCTTGTGGGACTCCAGAGTAAGCAGTGACAGATCTCGGGATGACACCGTCGATGGTGATTGGACAATAATAAATTAAACCATCGTAAGAACCATGGTAGCACTACAAAGATCATTGTAAAAGCATTAGTTGCGACCGGTCGTCGAAGATTTTTATTGCATAAGATGTGAAAGTTTGAGTACTGGTTGTCGTGGAGCGCTTAGGTATTAAAGCCGTATTGATCGTCTCTACAATATAATTTTCGAAGAAACCAAATATAGGCGCATGCACGACGAGCTCACACAGTTGGTTTACACTTACATTTTTCCTATTCCCCTCTTTATGTAGATGAAGTATGTAGGGGAAGGGCGGTAAAGACGGACACTGCGGGAAAGACGGACACTTGTTATAGTTCATAAACCATAATTTTTTGAAGCAAATCAATGATGGGAAATGTTTCTATAAACTGAATTAACACTTTTGGACTAAACTGCCGATTTTTAGCAGCGCGGTTGTCAAATTTATAAGCAAAACAAAGAAAAAATGCGTATTTACGCTAACCGATGTAATTTTGCGTGTAGAGAAAATAGCTGGTAAATCGTTAAAAAACAACATATTCATGCTAAACCGACAACATTGCGTTAGTTTGATCTTTCACTGAATATCCATTGGAAACCTAGTGAATTTTCGAATATTCAGTAAAAAGTTATTGAAGTTTGAAAAAATGGTATCCAAGTCGGGAAAGACGGACACCCAACGGTAGGGAAAGACGGATACACAGATTTTGAACCCATTTTGCCCAACAATGATTTAACATTGCAAATACTTACATATTATATATGAAAAAGTAACCAGAGGGTAATATAACAGTTGGAATAAGCCAACTTTTAGAAACGATTAATTCGTCACTACTTAAAATATTGAAGGGAACCGTTCTATTTTCTCGCTCAAAGGGAGGATCGGGAAGGGGGTTTTCCCAAACCAATTCTTTCCTAAATATTTGATGAAATATGCTAATCTTTCTTACTACTGATAATTCGACGACGCGTGACACCTTTTTGCGAGTGTCCGTCTTTCCCATATCAAGTGTCCGTCTTTCCCGCCCATGCGCAGAAACTCTGATTTATACATGATGTTTATAATATTAAAAAAAGCATAAATTTTGGAAGAAATTTTCCAGCACACGTTGTAACTTTATTAGACAGAGACTTAAAGGTTCGGTTTGTACGAAAATTGCGATCAATACAGTTATATTTGAGTAGTTATTGGGTCTTTACCTTAAGGTGTCCGTCTTTACCGCCCTTCCCCTATGCTGATTTCCATACTGCTGGGATGACACCTGTGCTGATTGATAGCCACGCCAAGCCAAGAGGTTGCACTAGGCCTAGAGTCAGAAGCCTTAAAGGAGCTGGATAAACGGGCGCCATCCGAGTAGCGGATAAAAAACCAAAGGTAGTTTCTAAAAGGTCCAACTGCTGCAAGGCAAATCTACATACCTTCCAAGAGTATTACTTTTGACAAGATTTTAAACCGCCAACCAGATTCTGAACCTACACTAAATTTTGGACCTCTTTTTGTTCCAAATTTTGTAATAAATTTTGAAACAGATTCTGGACCAGTTTTTGGACCGCATTTTTTTTGTCAGGTTTTGGACCAGATTTTACATCAAATTTGGGTCCAGATTGTATAACTAGACCGAAATATAAAACTGGCTTATACGATAATATCCGATTAAGCGCGAGTCGCTCCGTACTACTATACGATTCTGTGTTGAAAATCGTATGTATGTCAGTTATTATCATTATATACGATAGAAAATCAACTTGGTCCCACTTTACCCAGCTTTAGTTACGATTTCGAGTTTGTTAGGAGATATGTACGATAGTTCTCGTACATTGATATACGAGTTGATGCTAGCTGGGAGGAAATGGACCGACCGAATATAAGCGTTGTACCAAAGACCGTCAACGCTCTCAACGACCACCAGCAGCTACCGATAAAAAATTGTAGGTCGAACCTCACACGGAGGATTTACTACGATAATTTCGTGGCTAACACAGAGAAGCTGCTGTTCGCCAAGGTCATGAAAGAGCATGTTCTTTATGCCATTATCCATATTTTTATCGGATATAGCTAACGTTCCGACCAACTGTCATATGAGTAGAAGAAGCCGGATTCAAGGAAAACTGGTTTCAGGACTCCAATGCCAATTAGCTGAGCAAAGCTTTGGTACTCCTGTAGGACCCGAAGAAAGACCTTTCCCTGTTTGACAAATCACCCAACTCGCAAATTTGTTTGGTCTTCCGAGGGTCGTATTACCGGCGATCGTCGAAGCGAAGATGATCATGCAGTGTCTGTGGGCTGCCAATTCTTTGATGGGATGACCCGATGGAAGGCAAGTTACGTCAGCTCAACAATCTCGTGATTCCTAGAATCCAAATACGCCTATGGTGCGTGTGTTTACCTGTGCAGTAAATCCAAGAAAGATAACCCCTCTTGGTGAGATGACCATTTCTAAGCTAGAGCTCTTCGCTGCCTTACTGCTAGCCAAGCTGCTGGATAACGTATTTCTGATGCTCAAGGTTGTAGAACCGAGAAAACAGACTTCGATCTGATGCACTATAGAAGCTTTGTAACAACACTGCAACAAATTTTTGTAAGTGTGTGTTTAGCTAACAGCTACAGTCGTCGCTCGTCGTTGCAGCCCGATCTGCTGATACCGTTTACTCGCGACGGCTCGCACTCCCGCTCGTGAGTAGGATCGAGGGCGATGACGAAGAAGAAAAGAAAAAGTAATGCACAATTTGTATCCCAGCGCCAGCAGCCTCACGGGAAGCTGATTCCCCTCGAGTTTTTTGACTCGAGAATAAGCTATGAAAAAAGACGATGTGAGGATGTGCCTGCGCGAGTGTGTGGGTAGCAGAACGTCTACACACCGCATCGGCGGCTGTTTCTTTTACGCCTGCGTGTGCGACGTAAGCGTTGGCGCTCTTTCGTGTGTAATTAGGCATGGTTGACTTCTGGCTCGATTCGCAACATTGCTTCCTTAACAGCCAGCCTTAAAATTCAGCCTCCAAAACCAGGATCCTTTTTAATTACCTTCAAGACCCTGTGTCGTAGCCTACGCTAACCGTGGAGAATTTTCCCCATCTACTCTAGGTTGCTGACCGACTTCTTCTAGTGGAGATAGTTCTGTCCTATTCTGCCTGCGGCAGATTTCACTTCATACGTTCAGCTTCTGTTTCGTGTATTCATCCACCGTCGCCTGGGGTAGACGAACTTTACATAATAAGAGCTAAGCCTGCAGAGTGTACTCTCTACGTTCTTAGCGCGTGGCTCGGGCGCTCCGAGACCTCTAGCCTCGCCGTTTTTGGTAAAAACAATTAAAACACCAGTTTTCAAATCGATGAAAAAAGAACTGATAATGCAATCATCTTCATGAATTTTCAGAGCGGTCTGCGTCGAAATTAGTAAAAGGCTCAATGACTTTGTTTGACAGAAGAGTAATTCTCGCTAAAACGGGGCCACTACTCACACGAGGTCTTCAAATATTCGTACTTTTGCGCTTAATTGGTTTTAAATGGTTAAAAAATAAGAATTACACTTTTGATACCTCGAAATAGTGGACCCCTCGTTCGCCAAGGGGCCTAACAGTTTCAAGAAAAGTTGAATTTGGAGCAAACCTTGAGATCTATATCATGTGATATTTCATAAATTTGCCATGAAACAACTAACAAATGGCCCGGTTCTGTAAAGAAGAAGAACAGGGCTTTCAAATGGAGTAAAAAAATTTGGCGGCCATCTTGGATTTGGTCGCCATATTGAAATTTATCAAAAAATCGCCGTTTTCGTCACAGACCACCATTGGAAAGCTGAGAAAAAATGCTACATGAAACATTCATAAAATTAGGTGTGCAATGGCATTAACTGAATAAAACAAGAAGTTATTTGAAGCAAGGTTCACAATTTTCATATAATTATTGTGATATTTTCAAAATTCGCCATGATACAAACTACAAACGACACGGATTTATAAAGAGGAGAGATAGGGCTTATAAACCAAGTGCAAAAAAATGGCGGCCATCTTGGATTTGACCATCATGTTGAATTTTATCAAAAAATCGCCGTTTTCGCCATGATCCCCCAACCGATTTTAATTTTAAGGCCACCATCGGAAAGCTAAGGAAAAATGCTGCAAGGAACATTCATCAAATTACACTTTTTTCCCTTTTTTTCGGGTTATCCAACTGGTCCCTTAATAACGTATAAAACTCTGCGCTGGAACCTTTTGTGATGTCAACAAAGTGTCAGGGAGATCTCAAACATCAGTTCTACACCTGACGAGACAGGCAATGTCGCCCACTAAAACACAGGTAGAGCCCCAAGCATAGCCGTCACGCCAACACACGCAGACGGAGGCGTTCCGACCCTGCGCGGACTCCACGAACTGACTCTAAGATTTCTCTGCCAAAGGCCGCAATGTCATATTTTAAATATAATGATGACGGTGATGATGATGAGAAGAAAATTATGTAAATGTGCTTTGACCTTTTTGTACCACTCGAGTTGCAAAATGTGGTATAGTGAAGAAGTGGAGAATTCGTCAGCCCCGCCTGACACCGGTCCTCAACCGCGCGCCCGTTTTCAATTTTCCAACACAAACAACCACAAATGAACCAATAGGTAAGACAAATTTCGGAGCATTAGTGGTTATCAACTTATCAGGGCAAATTTAATCTTTCATCCCCTTAGCATTCATGCAATGTTCCACGATACAAAGTAAATTGAGCGCAGCACAAGCTGGACGTTCACGGTAGTCGACAGAAGCTTCAAAATATAGAGACTCACCCGCCTTCCAACCCTCGAGACCAAAGAGCTAGTGCAGTAAAGCTCTGGGCTTAAACGTCTCTCTAAGACTCGACCCCTTCCCATCGACAGACCCCGCGGGCGGCCATCAGAGCACAGGACAGCCACGGGGCCAGTGCAAAAATCCTACTGACTCTATCTAGCAGCACCGCCTAGCCGAGACTCGAACACACGACACGAATTGACCTAATTTTCCTAAGCACTTCTGTTATTACCCGTAATTATTATGAAGTGGTCCTTCAACACCCAACCGCATCTGGTATCCCGCTTACATCCCCTTACTAACCCTAAGCCAGAGCTAACCCAGAAACATTCATCTATTAATTATCAGAGATCCCCGTACTGGCCTTATTCTTAAACGGAATAAAAGCACTTTCTGAACAACGCAACAATCACATTTGGTAAATTTTTACCCCGAGTCCCACTTGAAATCACAAAAGTATTTTGACATAGACCCACATTTAGAAGTAAACGTGACCGCTGTTCATTTACTGATTAGTTAATAAGCTCTACACCACGACAAGGTTCAGTTTTATCGTAGGGATGTGCAGTGGTATTAAATAAACGAAACAATTAATTATCTGTATGAAGGTTTACAACTCTCATATAATAAAAGCTGTAGCTGTGGAGCGCTGAGGCATAAAGCCGTATTGATCGTCCACAATATGTTGTTTCAAGAAAGCAACTATAGACGCCTACACGACGAGCTTACACAGTTTGGTATGGAGTTAAGTGGCAGAGATGGGTTGATAGTTATTTACATTTCTCCTATTCTGCCCATAAATGCATAACAGTCTCATCTGACTTTTCACCACTTCTGAGATAAACCTGGGAATCATCTTTAAATTAACTATTCTTTCAATATTTCAAACAAAAAAGTTATGTTTGTTCCCAAGATGTTGAAAAAAATATCAAACTATGTCAGTCCCATATTACAAATAAACGCATAACAGTCACAGTAGTAAAAATATATCAATAAGCATCTGTTTTTTTTTTGGAAATGTCTGAACCGATTCGACTACAGCAACTACCAAACGGAAGATTTTATGGCCTAGAAAAACACTATTGAGGAGAATTTGGATCGGATGTACGATTCCGAAGTTACAGCGGGAACAAGTTCCGGAATATATGGGACTTGAACATAGAAGCACCTTGAATCGCAACAAACCCATCATGTGACACCTATAAATACACGGATTTGCAAATCTAGACTATTGGTAGTCGTCCAAAGAGTTCAAGACGTCATTGGCCACATCTAAACATGTCCGTGATTGTTCCGGATAACCCTACGGGGATCAGTTTCTGAATTTAACTAAAATACAATATGGGGCATCTCTAAGTCGGTACTCGAAATTGCAAAACTAGTTTGAAATACTTCATTTGTTGTCACATATAGTGTCCAGAAGCACATTGGTCATACTCGGACACGTTCTGGGAGTGTTCCGGACACACAAGGAAGCAACCAGCTTCTGAGTCAAACAAACCCCATCATGCGACCTCACTATAAACTCAAGATAACAAATTACAGTAAAAAGGCGAAAAGGTCAGGAAGAGATTTGAGTCAAAAAGGACATTTTGAACAATTGAATTGAACGAGCACGTAAATTATCAAAACAACAACGACACGTGGTCTTGAAAATACTGCCGAGTCACCGACAGCGCAAGGATCAAGGCATGCTGTGACTGTTACGCGTTTATTCTTGCTTATTCAAGCACAAATAAACGCATATCGGTAACTTCGGCAGTTTTTCTAAGTTTTGGAACAAATTTTAGGTCACTCGTGAACAAATTGTTCATAAAAGTATTCTGTTATGTATATTCAAGTGATTTTATGACGATTTGGACGATCTGTTTCCAAAATCGATTCAATATTAAAGAAAAATTGTCGTGGCTTCAACAGCGTTTTTCGTATTTACACGTTGGTTGCACGGATGGTGCTTACTTATGCCAATCGTAGCAACCTTTTGTGCACAGAAAAAAATTGGCAGCACTATGGGTATGAAATGGGGAAGGCAAACGTGAAGCGTCTAGCTCTAGCTCTAGCTATCCCAAGCCCCTGCCTGGTGCCTCCACGTGACCTTACCCGATAATGCCCTATTGAGTAGCCAAACTAGGAGGTGCGATACTGGGACGGGTGGTTCCCGGCTGCTTGATGTCAAAACCGTGGTTTTGGGCAGATGGCGGAGCCACACGGCCTTGCTAATAGGTAAGCATAATATAAGTTATTTTATTTATTTAGTTTTTCGTTTCAGCTTATGAAGCACCTCCTGATATATAATTAAAACTTTGGTCAAAACGAGTTTCAATACTACATGGATACCAGAAGAAAAAATTAAATTAATTATTAGAAGCACTTATGGAAACTCAAAGGACGCAACTCTATTCCATTCGAAGGACTACTGGTGAGATTGTTGTTTTTACCCATATATACCACATTTCATCTTAATATCATATTATTAATTGTATTATTATTAATATCATATATGTGGAAGGCTGGATGATGGAGTGGATTACCAACCGAAATCCTTAAGGTCTGAAGCAAACATGGCACTTCTCAATTCTCACAAACAAATCATCACGTGGGTTAAAGTTGGTATAATGAAATTGACTATTACATGGAAGGATTCTCAAGCAACTACGCTCGATGGTTTGTTGGTATTGCTAGCTCTAACCCGTCGCAAACAAGTCAGACATCGTGACACACTTCGTTTCCGCCGGTTATAGCCAGTATTTACCACAATGTCTCCCTCCAAAAGCCGAGCGCATTGAACGGAAGCCTGGTACCGTTCCGGCCGCCCGGTGGTGTGAACCTCCAGTGGAAGATCTACTCCAATAATTTCGTGGCCAATACGGAGAAGTAGTGGCAGATCGCCAAGGGCACGATGACGCTGAAGATGACTGCCGGTAAGGCCACCCGGCAGAGTGTCGAAGGGTTTTTTGTAGAAGCCATGGAAATCGTGGATGGAATTCCTGAAGTAGACTGAGAACATTCGTAACTCCAATGAATGCCAATAAGGTGATCAAAGCTATGCTGCCGTGAATCGTATTTATATTTATATTTATTTATCCCATTTATATAGGAGACTCTATAGAAAACGGGACTGTTATGCGATTCATGGCAGTATAGTACTCCTATCGGTGAAGGAACTTCCAGCATAGCTCTGGTCATCCCAAGCTCCTACCTAATGCCTCCACTTGGCCATACCTTTTCCGACTGGCAACTTTTTGAGGGGTTTGAGGGGTCACATCTTTAATTGCGCAAGAAATGAGGAAAACCATGGTGGAACACTCATCTCGTGGAACTAAAGAAGCGATCCAGGAGAGCCTGGAATAGACGTCGTAGGGATGGCGTGGAACCTTTCAAGTAAGTCTGGAAAGCCTATGCCAAGGCTCTCTTCTGCATGCACGAGCTGGCATAGCACAGGTTCTGCAAAAACGTTTCCACTTACGGCGAGGCAAATCGGCTGTCCAAATCGGTTAATCATTATCAGGTTAAAGATTATCAGGTTAATAAGATTCGAAATTTCGGTCGAAATAGCGGTTACTGACGAACGACATTGGAATGTTGGAATGTCTTTTTTATAGTGATTTTCCATGCTGTGTGGGCCCTGAAGTTTGAAACGATTCAGAAGTCACTTTAGATTGAGGGTGGCTCGGGCTCCATTCAATTCGATTTTAGCCAATTTCCCAGTCGTCTCAGGAGTCGCAAATCACTTTCGACCTGGTCGAGTTATCTTGCATGTTGAGCCACTCTGTTCCTGGTGCCGGTGGAGTTGTTGAAGAACTGTTTTCGTCGCACTGTCGTTCGGCATCCATACGACGTGTCCAGCCCATCGTAACCTACCGACCCTCGCCAGATGTACGATGGGAATCTCTCCAAGCAGTGCCTGTAGCTCGTAATTCATACGCCTTTGCTACTCTCCGCTTTTAGTTTGTACCCCGCCAAATATCGTCCACAGTGCTTTCCACAGCTTCAAGTCCATTAAGAACTACCGGTCTTAGAAAGGATTTGTACATTATCAGCATCGTACGGCGTACGCCCGTCAACGGTTACCATCCATAAGAGGCGCGCTTGTTTCATTTGAACCTCTTCCTTTCATGTATTTGGTCTTTGACACATTTACTTTTAGCCCAATCCTGCTAGACTCCGCTTTCAGACTGGCGTAGATTGACTTCGCCGTTGCAAAGTTCCTGGCTATGAAACCAAAGTACAATAGCTATCTATCTGCTCCCTCACAGGCAGAAACATAGGGCTGTCATACAAAAATCGCCTCGATTCTGCATTCCGATCGGGCTCGATCCGATCACAAACGTCCCGATCGACGTGTATTATAGCATAGGATGTATTTCGATCGAAGCGCAATTTCTGATCAGATCCGGTTCCGATCGGTATATAGAATAGAGGCGAATGTCAATTTCACTATTGATAACTTTAGCTTCAAATAACGCATGTAGCACCTTGCGTCTGTGTTCCCATGTGTCTAGATCTACGTCTACCGACGTAAGGAGATAAATCTTCGAAATATCGCAATGCACGTCGGACAAATCTCCGTTGTACACGTTCAATCCGCAGTTTCAAGTTACCTGCCTTAGGAATCAAACCAGACTGCAATTTTCTAATAGCGGACAAACTAGGGTGCAATACAACGATTTAAGACAGTGGGCATTGTGAAAGTTCCGACCAATCTTAAAGATGAAACCAAGCTGCCGTGATGCCTTGGAGATAATTGATTCACGATGTAGATAGAACGTAATTTTTGTGTTCAGCAAGACTTCAAGGTCATTAACTCGATTCACTCTGCGTAACTCAATATCACCGACAATGTAACAAAGAGAATCGGTTTTTAGTACGGTGAAAGTTCATAACTTCACATTTAAAACTGCTTCAAGTCAAAGCTGTTCTCCAACGGCGATGGTCTGGGCACTATTGCCTAAACGTCTCGGTTGTCGGGGACGAAATGTGCACCATGCGGCGGTGGTTGTCCGCTTCAGAAACGGTAAATTTGAACCCAACCACTGAAAGATACTACGACAAAACTGTGTAACCAGTCGCAGTCGAATAAAACGTTTTAATCAATGTCCGCCAAAATCGATTTTCCGATAGTTTAACTCACTTCTTTCAACCGCAACAGCATCCGCCACGGCATTATTGCTACGAACAGACATCGATAATACTAGAGGCGAATGGTGCACATTAGCAGCTGACTCCCACTCAATGTGCGATCGGTTAAAACCACCACAAACTATCACAGTGTTACGCTCAGAGCAGGCATCGCACAACTCACAGACGAATGAAATGTGTGCATTAATCACATCGATATCCCGACTTTTATCAGGCGGTATATATACACTACAGAGCAGCGGTTGTTTTCCATCGTACGTACGATAGAGCTGGGATGATGTTGTCCAGCGGCAATTCAGACACCACCGAATGTAAAGTTATTGCTGTTGTCTGAGTTACATTCTCAAGGAAATACGTTGAATAACGTGCCCAAGACGTGTTGTAAAGAACTGATGCGCTCGTCTAGTCCTGTCTAGGTCAAATATATAGCGTCAAATTCGCTCTCAGCTGTCGATAGAAAGAGCTCGTTGATTTTTGTCCTCAGGCCACGCACATTTGAACATAGAAGAAACATTCGTCAGGTCATCATGGCCTGCTGGCCTTGATGAAAAACGTTCCTGTCGTCTCGATCCCCGCTCAATGAAGTGATCAACTCAATTGAGTGAAATAACCATTATTATTAAGTATATTCCTAAAGGTAGACCTGCGACATGCGAGCAAGCAAAAGGTTTTAGACCAAGTAGTCTAACGTCTTTCCTGCTTAAATCATTTGACGATTTACAGGTAAGTAGGTTACAACCACACTCATCACTCGACGATGGTTCTAGTCCATCGCTGCTGCAGAAGCAGCTATTGAGAATAGCTAAGTTCATGTCGCTAAAAATCATGCCTCGGTCAGTCCTCGCTTGCAGCATTGGTCCGCTAGCGAAAAAATTGCTTTAGCATATAGCATGAAAATGTTAAGTAATTGACGAAAAACAAATGACTGCGGTTAGCTTTTACGACAGTTACAAAGTCTTTTGAGAATCCGTCACGGTTTATTTCTGAAATGTCAGTAGATAATAACATTTATAACTATACAAAACTAAGACTAATGTGTTACTATACGCGATCATTTTCTATATATCTGTTGGTACTTCGGGAAAATTCAATTTAAAATTGTCTCGAACATCAAAACGCTATCTGCTTTAAAAATTTCAAACAAATGGTCACTTTTGCCAAATATAACTTAGGCCAGAAATGTATTTCAAAGTATGTTAAAAACAATTCGCCTCACAAGCATTAAATCTAATTTATAAATATCAAAGCCATTCGTTCCACTTGTAATACTGTTACACTTTAACTAATTATTATTTCGCCTGCTTCGAAACGCGTAATAAAAATTAAATATCCTCCAGCAGCAGGGTTTCGGATGGACCCCCGGTAAAGACCGACGACCCGGTAAAACTGTCATCATTTTCAGTATTTCTCCGAAAAGAAAAACGACACAAAAAAAGCAACTAGGATGATTCCTTTCTCAAACGCGCACTGTTCTCTCATACACTCATACACATTTTCGATACGCTAAGCCTAGTGTGGTGATGGATTGGTTGATAGTACATAATGATGATGATAGTGTGGCAGGCAGTTAACCGTGATAGCAGTGATTCGATAGCCAGGATAGACACTGAACTATACGCGGCCACGGTCGTGTTAGTCAAGCACAATGATGACGTCATCACTCACCTTATCGTCATTGTCCGAGTCCTCGTTGCTCCCGTGGTCGCTCCCGTTCTCCGAACTGTCGTTTTTCTTCAGCTTCTCCTGCCGATCCATCACGCTCGTTCGGCTGCGGGTTTTCTTCCACGAGTAGTAGAACTTTACCAGACTGGCGATCGATTTGTCCGGCAGCTGCGGCAGGAACAAAGACACAAAAACTCCATTTAATCAATTGTTCTAACAACGACCACAAAACTTCAAAACTTACCATCTGTCGAATCCGGTGAAAGCTTTTGCCGTGGAACTGAAACGCTTGCTCGAACAGGACCTTATCCTCGACGGTCCACTCGTCCGGGAAGGGGGTAAAGTTGGCCAGATCCAGCACGGCCCGTTCGAGGTCGTGCTTGTGCCAGAAGAGCATCCCGAGCGCCTGCTCGCCGTTGTATCCGTACTTCTCTTTGGCCACTGTGATGTACTCCTCCACTGGAGTAATTAGAGGGACAATTTTAATGGTCAAACTAAACAACGATTCGATTCAGTCAGAACTTACGCTTGTTGTCTGGAATTTCCTTTGTCGGGGACCACACCAGCAGGGCACGGTCGTTTAAATTTTCCGGTTTCCTCTCTGGTGCTGGTATTAGCTCTGGGCATACGGCTTGGTAGTCGCGACCGACGCGGATCTTTTCTGTTGGTTAAAAGAATTTATTTGAGTCAAAGCTACCACTTTCCTCGACAAATGAATCACAAAATCATAAAAACATTACATTTTAATAGTTCAAAAAAAAAATCGGAATCATTTTGGGTACCTTTTAAGTAACTTTTGGATATAATGATTGATCAAATTATTAGTGCTACTTATGAAAAACAATTTTATCAATTAACTAGCATAATATTTACGCATTTATCGGCAGGTAAAGTTGAAAGCCCCATCAAATAGTAAATAAAAAAAAAGTTAAAATGACCCACAAAGACCAATGTGTGACCCGATGGACGCAACTGCAACTTTCGATACCATATTTCACCGGAGATACCCGCCAGCAAGTAAACTCACATCACAGTTTGATATGCCCTCTGTGTACTATCAAAACGTCAGAGGTTTACGAACTAAACTCATTTTAATCATAACGAGACAGCAATATGCTTCTCCTAGAGATCAAGTGCATTCGTTTTCTGCCCCCAAATGATACCAAATAATCCAAATGATTGGTTTCTCTTACAACTAGGGTAAACGAACCATTAGTGGTGGTAGTACCAGTAGTGGTGGAAACTCGAATTATTCCATTATTTTTGCAGATTTTGGTACAAGTTTGATATTTATCAAATAATACTGTTACTGGTGCTTCGATACTTTTCAAACTTGTACCAAAATCTGCAAAAATAAAGGAATAATTCTAGTTTCCACCACTACTGGTACTACCATCACTAATGGTGCGTCTACCCTAGTAACTCATTTTATGAAGAAAGAGCACAACTACAACTGTCGTGCAGCATTCTCGCAACGTGGTAGAGCCCATTTAGCCTTCCAACTTTCGCCAGGTCCCCGAGGGATATCTCTACAAGGACTGCACCATCAAATATGGTAAGTGTACGTACGTCTTCCGTAAGCAAAGCTACAGTCCCAGGTTCCGTGGCTCCATGCGGGTGGGCAATATTCAAGCTTGGAGCGAACTAGCGCACAAAAGAGTGATTTCAAACAATAAATATCATAAGACAGAGATCGCTCTGCAGTTGTCTATGTTCCTCTTCTTATGTAGGGTATTGTCGTTATCGTCGGGCCACTGTTATGGTCGGGCCATCATGATTTTACAATTTTAGTAACTCATGATATCTATGATACAACCACTGTAAAACTTCTTACTATGATAGCTAACTTTTCACAATATTATGAGTTTCAATGGTGTATTCAAAACACCCGTACTGAATTCAGTGACTGAATCTTACAAAAAAAGTTTTCCAGGCGCAGTGAACTTTTCTTCAAGAAATGATTCATGAAATGCATTTATCGAGATAAATTTTGAAAATGTATGAAGTGTGTTGTGCCGCACACGAAGACTATAGAAAAATCACCTCCAGTAAGGTGTTTGGGAAGGCTAAGGTGAAATACTAGAAAAGCGCTATTTGTAAGGGTCGGGCCACTTGAGTAGTCATGGTTGGGCCACCATAATTTTGACCGCAGAAGCGCAATAATTGCTAGGGAATGTCAGTCACGTAAAATGTTACGAAATAAAGCAAAATTAATGCGATAAAAACCTAGGTTTTTGTTGTTTTTTTTTCATTGTAGTTGTACACTTTGGAAAACGCGATTGTAGCAATATTGATTTTACAAGATTGCCAAAATTTCCCAAAAATGCAATTAAAAATGGGGTATTTTTACGTATATGAGCCGTTGTTTACGGGATTTATTCTTTTCATGTCTCTATATAGAATTTCATTTCATATATCTTAGATTTTCTGCGGTGGCCCAACCTGTACAACATGGCCCGACTATGACAACATTTTTTGTCTTCACGAAAATGCCTATAACTTTTTCATTTTTTAAGCAATCAGTTCAAAACTATCCGGAAATATACCTTATTCTTAGACCTTTACAACGATGCATTTAGATTTCCAAAATTCCTTTTGAAACGAAAGTTATGGGTGAATTTCAAAACGTGGCCCAACCACGACGACACTCCCCTACTGGAAACATGTAAGCGGATTTCCAAGATATACCTGAGCTAATCGATGAGTTAAATAGACGTCCGATTGGAAGTTAGCTACCATTGTAGAAGTTCGTGGCTCTCGTATCGATTCGCCCGACGAATCACACCCTCAGTCGTAATGTTGAACAAAATATAGAAGAATCCATCACCTTGTCGCAACTATCGGCGCGATTCGAAGGGACTCGAGGTCGAGAGTGCCCTCAAAACGCCCAAGTATTGACTCTCCGTCAGCAACCATGTACTTTCTCTTGGCAGTGTTTATGACCAGTCCGATTCCGGCAGATTCTCTTTTGAAAGGCACAAATGCCTCTACAATAGCTCTACGATCAACACTGACGACAGCGTGGGATTATCTACGCCCTCAGGACGCATCGCCTACGGTACTAAGGTACGGTACGGTCGATTGCTTCCAGTTTGTCTCAACCAGTTTGCCCTCATCGATTATCACCTGAAGGTCAAGTGGGACGATTCCTTGCATCTAATGACTCCAACAACGATGTAATCATACTAACTGAAACCGGTTGCATCGATTCTCTTTAGCTGTTTGAATCCGCCTTCAACGTATATCGTTGTGATTGTAGCTCGAAGAATAGTGACAAAAGTAGTTTTGCTTGCTGCAGTTTACATTCCACCTGACAGAAGTACAGTTGTCAAGTTTATCGATGAGCATGTTCTCTCAATCCGTGAATTATGTGACAAGGGGTGTTCAGAAGAAAGAGTTCTCATTTGTGGTGATTATAACCAACCGCAAATTCCTTGGTTTAATGGAGAGGATGGAGTACAGTACAACAATTCTCTTCCGCTTCCTGCTGCTAGCGCTGCTGTGGTCGATGGATTTGAATTCTTGAACTTGAACCAAGTTAATTCACTGCGTAATAATCTCGGACGAACACTGGACCTCGTTTACTACCTTCCTGAACAAGAGATCGCTGTGCGTCGGGCCATTTCTCCGTTACTTTCTGTTGATCTCCCCCATCCCCATCCTCCATTGGGTTTATTCTAGCCTATACTGGCAGGCCCGTTGAAGTTCCAGCTGTCATCTTCTATTCCTTCTAGTGTGTTCTTGGGCGGAACGGAATCATCAACCGTTACTGAATCTTGCGAATTGTTTGCTGATCATTTTTCTTCTGTGTTCGCCAGTGGATGTACCACGCAGTCTGATGCTGAAAAAGCTGCGTCAGGTGTCCCCGATTGTGTTGTTGATCTGGACATTTTGACATCACTCCCGACATGGTCATTTATGGTGCAAAGAAATTGAAGAGCACCTACTCACCTGGACCCGATGGTGTTCCGGCTATTATTTTCGGTCACTGCGCTACTGCTCTTGCCGTGCCTCTAAGTCGAGTTTTCACCAAACCGTTTGAGCAGCGGAAGTTTCCAACGGTGGCGCTGTGGAAACAATCCCATACGTTTTCCGTATTTAAAAAAGGAGAAAAGCGAGATGTAAGGAACTACAGAGCCATTAGCAGTCTTTCTGCTGGATCAAAGCTCTTTTAAATCATCGTAAGTGGTATAATTTTGAAATGCACCAAAAATTATATATCAGTCGACCAGCATCCTTCTGTGGCGACGAACTTGATGGATTTCACTAGTACCTGCATCTCACAGATAGAAGCTGGAACTCAAATTGACGCTGTGTACACAGATATTAAGGCCGCTTTCGACACAGTAGATCATCGAATACTCTTGCACAAGCTCTCTAAACTCGGTGTATCTGATAGATTGACTTCATGGTTGAGCTCATATCTAACAGACCGTGCTTTACGTGTCAAGCTGGACTCCACAGTTTCACGTGCACTCAGTAATACTTCTGGTGTTCCGCAAGGCAGTGACCTGGGGCCTTTGCTATTCACCTTGTACTTTAACGACAGTGCCATTCTGCTTGGTTCCGGATGCACACTGGTATATGCCGACGATCTAAAGATCTACCTTGTTGTGAAATCTATTGCTGATTGCTACCGATTGCAAGCGCTGTTGGACACCTTTGCTGATCAGTGTAATAGAAACAAGCTCACAATTATCATTGCCAAATGTGTAGTTATAACATTCCACCGATGTAATACGCCCATCCATTACCGGATAAACGGAGCTATTCTCGGACGCGTCGATCATCCTGGGCATCCTGGCGCTGTCACTCATTGCAGCTCGATATAGAGATGCCAAAAGAGTGGTTCCATTCCTTTGCACGCCTGCTCTGCGTATCATTCCTTCAAGTGCTATATTAAACAGTAGGTTAAAGCGTGCAGCGCCTTGTTTCAATTCCCTCTAACGTCACGAATGCATCTCATATTTCACCTGCTATTGTGACGCTTGATTTTGATTTGTCTAGCATTGTACGATGCAGCATTATAAGCTTGGTCGGAAAGCCGTGTTCACGCATTATCTGTCATCATTTATTTCCTTTCACTTAATCGTACGCTGCCTTAAAATCCACAAACAGATGGTGAGCCCTCATGTATTGTATTCCCGAGGTGAACATTTGATCCGTAGTCGATCTTCCTTCTTGAAAACCACACTGGTAATCGCCGACAAAGGATTCTGATAACGGTCGTTTCTGTTGAACAGAATTCTCCCGTATTCTACCTTATAGGCGGAATTTAGAAGTGTTATGCCCCGATAATTACTACAATCGAGTCGGTGTTCCTTCTTGTATATCGGGGAAATGAGACCATCAAGCCAGTCTGAAGGCATTTCTTCTTCCATCCAGATGTTTAAGATCGTGGCATGGATTGCTTTGTGCAGCTGCCGGAATTCCATCCTTCCCAGCAGCCTTTCCGTTTTTCCGTTTACCTGTACCATTTAGAAGCTCTTCAAAGTGCTCTTTCCACGTGGCAGCCACCATGGCCTGGTCAGTCAATAGATTTCCATCCTTGTCGTTGCACATCATTGGCACCGAGATACTCTCCTTCGCCCTACTGTTGACCATTTTATAAAACCGCCACGCGTTGTTCCTGGCAAAACAACTTTCTGCCTCACTGAGCACCTACTCCTGGTACTCACGCCGACGCCGACGGGTTCTTTTCTCTGCAAATGCGACTCCTATTTGTTGTTCAATTCTACAATCTGCCTGCCATAACGTGGAAGCAATCGCAAGGCGGTACCAGTATTCTTGACAGTTACAGTGCCGCCATCCTGTCACAAATCAATCACGTCGTTAACGAGCATAACCGCTGCCTGGACCTCTGTTTCTTTTCAACACAAGATGCCGCACCATTCCTCTCAACAGCTCCACTGCCTTTAGTTAAAGATGTATCTCATCATCCTCCGTTAATCATCTCTCTAGAAGACAACTATACTAGCGATCATGACACCACCACCAACCTTCCTATCATCAACAGCCGCCCAAACCTTTTCAAATGTTTTGTCGATGTCATTGATAGACATGTCCCGAAAAAAGTAAGTCGTTCCGGATAGCACGTGATCCTTAGCAAACGAGTGATTGGCGAATGGCGCTCAAATCACTGAAAAGAGCCACTCGAAAATTTTCCAGACACCGTATGCTCTCACTACAACATCACTACGTTAGAGTAAATCACGAATTCAAGCGAGTCAACTCAGGTCGCACCCAGCTTTCTGGAAGTTTGTGAACGAGCAACCCGAGGAATGCGGGCTGCCCTCCTCAATGATCTATCGCGATGAAACTGCCTCAAATTTTACATATGCAGCTTATTCGCTGAAAAGTTTGCTAGCGTGTTTAGTCATGGATGTTTAACCAGCGACGATATCGAGTGCGCCGCAAGATACACAACTGAAGTTCTCCGCCTTGCTGGAAATCTGCTTATATGTTTCCTGTGCACCAAAAAGGCAACAAGCGAGATGTGGACAATTACCGAGGAATTGCATCGTTGAGTGCCATCTCAAAATTGTTCGAGCTAATCGTCTTGGAGCCACATTTTTCACAATGCAAGCAATATTTGAGCGCGGATCAGGATAGATTCCTCCCTGGTCGATCCACTACTACTAATTTGCTGTGCCTTGCTACGCACAACGTCGACAACATGTCTGCAATGACGCAAACCGATGTCATATATACCGACCTGTCAGCTGCCCTTGATAAGCTCAATCACGTAATCGCAATCGCAAAAAAATCGCAGACTCGAAAGGCTTGGGATAGGCGGAACTTTCCTGCGATGGTTCCGTTTTTATCTAACAGATCGTCAGCCGATGGTTGCCATCGGTGATTGTAGATCCAGCACATTCTGCGCCACCTCAGGTATTCCGCATGGTAGTCATCTCGGACCGCTCATATTCCTTCTCTATTTCAATGACGTGAACTTCGTGCTTGAAGGACCAATTATTATATGCCGATGATCTGAAAATATCAACTGAAGACTGCATCGCTCTCCAACGCCAGCTGGATGTCATCGCTAGTTGGTGTACCTTAAACAGAATGGTTGTAAATCCCTCAAAGTGCTCTGTAATATTCTTCTCACGTAAAAAAGATGCTGTTATTTTCAACTACACGCTGCTATCGAGCACTATCGAGCAATCGTCAACAAACCCTCTAGGATCATGGGATTCATTTTTAGAATCGCCAAAAGTTTCACAGACGTCTACTGCTTAAAAGCAGTAGCTCCCTGGTCAGATCGACTCTGGAGTACTGTCCTGCCGGTTGAAACCCAAACTAGCACAACAGTTCTGAACGAATCGAACCCGTCCAGCACCGCTTTCTGCGCTTTGCTCTTCGTCAGCTGCCCTGGCGAAATCCGTATCACTTACCGAGCTACGAAAATCGATGTATGATGATCCACATAGATACTCTCTCTACACGGAGAGATACATCTAAAACCCTGCTAGTCGCTGATAATCTGCGAGGAAAAATAGATTGTCCTCAACTTCTAGAGCGAATCGACCTTAATGTGCAGCCTAGATCCCTTTGAAATACTGCTATGCTGAGGACGTCCTACCACCGTACGAACTACAGCAAATACGGGGCCCACAACGGTCTCCAGAGGACGTTTGACAAAGTAGCATTCAGTAGCATTATAGTCGCTAAATATTCAGCCGCATAGGTCTCTGTCTTCTGGAACTTGTTACGCTTGACAGCCTAGCGCGAATCTTACATACCACTAGGTAATGATCAGATTCGATATTGGGTCCTCTGAAGGACCTGACATCTATGACGTCAAGTCAATCAAGACCTGGTCGATTTGGGAGCACGTTTCACCATTCGGGTCACCACAGATTGACATATCTCTGGCTGCAGCGAAGTTTATCAACCTCAGACCGTTATCATTGGTCGTCCAGTGACGGTTCTCTTTTCCAATGATTGGGCGGAAAAACTCTTCTTTTTCGATCTGTGCATTCGTATCCATATGTTTTATCAAAGGATTCATAAAACGATTCCTTCACATCATCGGGTTTGTCGTTCGTTGGAGCGTATGTACTGATCAAGCTATAGTTGAAGAACTTGCCCTTGATCCTTAACAGACAGATACGGTCACTCACCGGCTTCCATCGAATGACTCGTTTCTTCTCGGATTTTTCGGTAAAGTGGGAGGGGGCAAGGGCCCTTTTTGCCTTTATACCTGACACCCACAGGTTTTTGCTCAATCTTCTGGTTATCGAGCCAATCCTCTACCTTTCGATGAAAATCATCCTCTTCCGCTTCCGCTTCTCCATCCGGAATTGTTCGCTACATTCTCTTAATGATCTCCCTTTTCGCAGCCCGTACCGCCGTAGTTTTCAACCAATAGCTCTTTTGCATTTTTGAACTGTTCATGCAGTTTGTTTCGCTTTTTGAGAAACTCTTCCTCTCCCTTCAGACGCTGATTCAGTAATTCCTGCTCCTGTTTCAGTTTATGTGCCTATAACTCCCGCTCTTGGTCCAATTCCATTTTGGCGTCGTTCTCTCTTCAGGCGTAATTCCTTCCCCTTCAACGCACGTTCCATTTCGAGCCGTTTCCTACGTATAATGCGGTCGTTCTCTAAGGCGTTCTCCTTGGCATCCATCTCTTCTTGCATTTTTCGCAAAGATTCCTCGATTGTCAAAACAGCACTACTCACCGAGCCAGTTTCTCCCTTCGAACTTGTCTTCTTTCCATCCGTGGAGGTCTTTTTCGACGTTGCGACAGCAGCACCTTTTTTTCTCGGTACTTGCAGAGAGTTGCTGCACCTCGGACAGCTCCACTGCGCTCAGTGCAGTGCTTCCAACAGGTAGAGACAACACTGGCCCCAAGTGCAAAATGGACTACGGATCTAATTGGCGTTTTGTATATCGTCAGCTTCACTTCAGGCGCCCGGGGTACGATGCTGGCCTAACAAGCCAGTCGCCATATGTTCGAATCTCGGCTGGGAGGTGCTGCTATAGAGTCAGGATCGTTGCACTAGCCCCTTAATTGTCCTGTACTCTATCAGCCGGCTGCAAAGTCTGTCGATAAAGAAGGATCAAGTTCTTAACAGGACGTTTATACCCATGGCTTTGCTTTGCAGCTTTACTTCAGCCAGTAGCACATGCTCCTGCGGAGTAAAAACGATCCGATTTCCTGCCTTGCGACGAGCCAGGAAAGCCAGGTTCTAGCTAGAATTCGTAGTTAAATCCCCTATCTCCAATAGGAACCGATCATCGCTGTCCGCGGAAGGCAAACGCTGATTTCTTATGAGTAGTTATTTATTCTTGTAATATATAACTTGAGAGGATTAAATAAACGCAGTGGAAACAGGAACTATAATGTATATTGAACTGATCGTGTAGGGTGTAGAGAGTTAACAATTGAATTAATTAAATTTTGTTAGGTTTGCATGACTGCCACTAAGGGCGAATAAGTGTTGCCTGATTTAGATAAAGTATTACCGCTACTCAGAGAAAGCAGGGTTGATGCTTGCTATAATCCGATATAAGCTCGAATTCGATTACGCCAATACCCCCTCTTAATCGTATAATCCAAGGAGCTTCCGAAGAGCTTGGAATCGTGCTGTATCCAGAGCTTTAGTAAATATATCTGCCAGTTGATTGTTGCTTGGAATCGGCTCGATCCTCAGCGTTCCCCTGCTGACGTGATCACGCAAGAAGTGGTGCTTGACATCAATATGTTTCGCCCTTTTACATTCTGCGTTCTTCGCCATTGAAATACATCCGTGGTTGTCTTCGTAAATGGTGAACGTTTGATCCGATGACATCATGTAAAGGTCCATAAGAATTCCTTTCAGCCATAAGCCTTCCGAGACAGCCAAGCTCAGTGCACCATACTCAGCTTCACTGGATGATAAGGCTACCGTCTGCTGCTTCCTGCTAGCCCAGGAAACTGTGCAGCCAAATACTTGGAACAAGCACCCGCTAACCGATTTTCGATCTACGGCGTCTGAAGCCCAATCTGCGTCGGCGAATCCTACGAGAGAAGTGGGACCATCCTTCTTGGTGTACTGCAGTTTTAACTCCTTTGTGCCTTTCAAGTAGCGAACAATTCTTTTCAGTGACTGCCAGTGCAGGTCACCAGGATTCTGTTGGTATCTGCCAAGGTATCCGACGGAGTAACTGATGTCCGGACGAACACACAGCATTGTATACATTACACTCCCCAGTAGTTCTCGATATGGTTGGTTGGTAGTACATGTATCTTGAACTGGCATCTGAGATCCTTTTTCCATTGGTGTTTTGACAGCATTACACTCAGCCATCCCAAACTTGGTGAGCACACGATTGATTCCAGGTCCATTTGAAAGCGAAAGATTTCCTGTTAATCTTTGGTATCGTATCTTGATTCCAAGGAAATAGCTGATTTCTCCGCAATCCGTCGTTTGAAACTGCTCCGAAAGCATCTTCTTCGTATCCAAGACCGAATCCAAATGGTCTCCGATTACCAGGAGATCGTCGACATATACAAGGACGTACACAATACCTTTATTGGTAGTCCGAGTATACAGACAGTAGTCGTGTTTGGAGCGTACGAATCCCTTTGCCAAGAATGCCTCGTTTAATTTGTTGTTCCAACAGCGAGGGCTCTGCTTTAATCCGTGTAGAGATTTCTTCAGCTTACACACCGTGTTTGACGGAATAGTAACACCTTCAGGAGCAGCCAGGTACACGTTCCCTTGAAGGTCTTCCTTCCGTGAGTCGCCCATAACCTCTTGTAATATATAACTTGAGAGGATTAAATAAACGCAGTGGAAACAGGAAACATAACGTATATTGAACTGATCGTGTAGGGTGTAGAGAGTTAACAATTGAATTAATTAAATTTTGTTAGGTTTGCATGACTGCCACTAAGGGCGAATAAGTGTTGCCTGATTTAGATAATGTATTGCCTCTACTCAGAGAAAGCAGGGTTGATGCTTGCTATAATCCGATATAAGCTGGAATTCGATTACGCCAATATTTATCATATATTTAGTTTAAGATGCATTGATTTTTAGTCCAATTCTCTCAACCTCAACCAGGAGTAAAAGACCTGGTCCTGGTTTTAAAATGGAAAGAGTTCCCTCAACGAGAGCTTCAAACGTAGCTCTGGCTCTCTCAAACCAGAAGTCTCTTCGCAGATCTAATACACAAGATGACAATCGATGAATGGATATACCTGGAAATGCTTCATACACATACTGGACCAGCCAAGCTAGGAGGTACAAACTTGAGGGCCTGTTTCCCATCAGGTGAGGTAACACAGCTATATGTAACACCTACATTCCATGTCTGAATGTTCCGAAGCACTGAATATTGAATATATCTATCCGAATATTCGGAAATATTAAATATTGAGGATGGTGGTTGCATGCCCCTAATTGCCCATTTTCAAAACAAGAACATCGACCTTAGTGTAAAAACTATCGAGGCACAACCCTGCTCAATTCTGTCTATAAGCCGCTCCCGAACTCTGGAAAGCTCAAATTCTTAAACTGTCGGATCTTTGGAATCTCAGATTTTTGGGCTCTTTTGGGGTTTTAGGACTTTGGTATTCCAGGGCTCGACAATTTTTGGATCTTCGAATTTTTAAACCATCGGATTCTTGGCTCTCGGATTCTTGAACAATCAAATTGTGAGATTTTTCCATTCATGGATTCTCGTATTTTTGAACTGCCGGGTTCTTGGATTTTTGAATTCTCAGCTTTTCCAAGTCTTGGAATCTAGAGTTCTTGGACTCTCGGATTCTTAAACTTTCGGATTCTTGAACTCTCGGATTGTTGGATTCTGAGATCCTTGCACTCTCGGGTCCTTGGCTCGCAGATTCTTGGACCGTCGGTGTCTTGCATTTTCAGATTATTGGACTCCCGGATTCATGGACTCTCGAATTGTACGATTCTTGGACTTCTAGATTGTCAGACTCTTGAATTTCTGGATTTTTTGAGTCGTAAGATTCATAGATTCTTGGATTCTCGGATTCTTGGACAAGCACATTGTGAGATTACCTCGTTCTTGGATTTCTGGATTTCTGGAATCTCGAATTCTTGGATTCCTGCGTTATTGAACACTCAGATACTGAGGCTAGGAAATCCCGGATTTTTGGACGCTCGGATTCCTGTATTACTTAACTTTCGAATGTTGGGACTATTGGAATCGTCGGATGCTTGGACTCTCAGACTCTTGGATTTTTTATGTCAGGACATTGCTCAGTGGTCTCTTCCCTGTGGACAGCCTTTGATCACTGAAATCGTGACCAACGTATCTCCCAATGATGCTGTAATTTCTTTGCTCGAGAGCATTGCTTGAATCCAGCTCATTGTAGTGTTGTCGATTTCCTTTTGACAGAGAGCCGTATTAATTGACGCGAAGGACGTGTTATCGAAAGCGCCTTCAATATCAATAAAAGCACAAAGTGCTGTCTCTTCATACTTAAGCGATTTCTCAATTAACGTCACAAAGCACTGCATGAGTGAACCATACACTCAAAAAAGCACAAACAAAACAAAGTGTACCTACCAACTGGTGTTAACTTAAGATGAAACGGTACTGAATCCCAACTGATGGTAAAAATTTGCCGCGTATGTCCTTGGTGAGCAGTGTGTCATAGCTTCAAGACCATGAAGAATTGCCGGTCTAACGAGAATTTTGTACGATGCCAGTTTTGTACGGCATCGTATGTTTTTTGATCATAAAGTTTTACGTAGGGCAAAGTGGGTTTCGTGCTTGAATGCGCCGCTGGATCTCCCTACTAGTGTTTTTGTTCGCGGACACCAGCGAACCGTAACATACGAGCTCATCTACTACTTCAAGTTCGTCACCGTCAGCAGTTACCGGCCGTAGGAGCACCGATGATAACTAGTTTGATATCTCTCCAGCTTTTCTGACGCTTAATGTTGAACCATGATAGAAGGTAGCACGTATCAGTCTAATCAATGTTATTGGCAAACCACACTCAAGCATAAGACGCTAAAACTCATTTCGTTTAACAAAATCGTACGCTGCCTCGAAGTCAATGAACAGATGGTGAGTTTCCAAGTACTCGAGTAATCGAAATGTGTCGAAAATCTGTCGCAAGTCTAACATTTGGTTCACGGTGGAGCGTCCTTCCCAAAAACTGCACTGGTATTCACCCGCAAAAAAAAACCAACACTGTTCCCGGAGAAATAAACTTTGATCGTCGAATAAAACTCAATCGAAAAAACAACTTCCGAAGAAAGCTTTTCTACAAACTCACTTCGTGAGTACGAAAAATCCCGATAAAAAATTCATACGTCTGATTAACCCCGATCTCCCTTTTGATCATAAGTAAATGACCTATAAGAACTACGTCATACAAGTAACAGAACGGCAAATAGAACTACACTCCTATGGTAAGCATCTGCAACCAATGCTAAACAGCTAATTTTGCACTTCCACCCGGTAATTAGACATATTCCAACGTAATTACGCACTTCATAGCATCAATTATTGATCCACTTGCTGAGAAATCATATTTTCTTCCGCAGCCGTTAAACCATTTTCACTTGTAATGTTACGAAATTCATTCGCAAAAAGCAAACAAAGGACACTTACCTTCGTACTCGCTCTTCGTTTTGGCTGCTTTGGATGAGTTTCCGTTTTTCCGTGCTGTAAGAAGAAACAAATGAGTCAACAGTCAATCCGGTGAAACTTCGCCAAGCCCCAATCCTTGAGAAAGAGGGAAAACTGACTTGCTTTACTCACAATTTTCATCGTCGGAACTGGATTCGGTGATGCCTCCGGCGATGATGGCCGCTGCCGCCGTCACCGAGTGACCATTTGGACTTGGGCCCCGTGACCGACGGCCGTTGCGAACGTTCTCAACGGTTCGGTCCACCAGCACCATTTTTGCCTTTTTCGTCTCCACTTCGAGACCGCAGAGAGCTTACGGAAAGCTCTACCGATGACGGGGTGTAAAATGGGATGCTCTCGGGGAATCTCCGGATCTCGGACGGTTGCTGACTGAACAACTGAATCAGCTACGACGGGCACTTGAGGCACGGCAGGCAGAATATCAATGTGTGAATAATACACAAACAGCTACGGGTATCACGGTTGTCTAGCTGCACTTTCCCGGCGACCGTAGCGTGTCGATTACACTGCCAAAACTCACGCGAAACGCTTGTCGGCTGACACACCGCAGCGGCTGCTATTCGAAAGATTTTCAAATTTACGTTCACTAGTCTGGAAAGGAAAACAATAATGTCCTTTTTTAGAAGAAAACCAAAAACTGTGACCTTTACAGCGTACAATTTTTCTGTAATACTCGAAATTTTTTATGAGAAATTTGATTGTATCACTTTTCGTTTCACTCACATTTTAAAACCTTAATTATTATTTCTAATTAAAAACAAGTTTCCACTAATATGTTGAAAAATTCGCCTGAAAAGATGCTTGTAAGGATTCCGCACAAAAAAGGATTCCTTTAAAGTGGCGAATGTTCAATTTTTAAGCACGTAACATTCGCAAGGCTCTCTTTCCTGTGTAAAACTGACTGAAAATGTGTACCGACTGGCAGAAAAATGCTAACACACCAGTGGTGTCAAACGAATTTCCCAAATAGTCGTTTCACTTTCTCCGCTACGATACTGAAAAATAATACACTAATCTTAAGGTGTTGGTTAATAATTTACACATTTGAATTAATCACTTTAGAAAACATAACTTGTAACTTATTTTTTCGTTTAAAAATTACTTTACTAACAACTTCTAACAATCAACGGCTAGCCGTTACTCTATTAACTGGCAACCGTGAAAACTACGGGTGTCTGAAAGAATCAGCCAAAATGGTGTCTCCTAGCACTCACTTTGCGGCTCATTGTACAGCGCAGATAGGCGTCCGGATTACGTGCACCCGTAGCAGAGAACAGTAAATATACAATGCAGCACACTTTGCCCCCAATTGCCCAGCCCGCATAGCCCGCTGATGGTGAAACTGTATAGGCTATACGAATATTTTGAAACAGCATCCAAAAAACCGTGTAAAATTTACTAATTTAACATTGCATTTACCTTTCAGCGAACAGCCTCTGGGTGGAAAAATCAATGCTGTTGGCGAACCAGCTAGAATCACTACGCGCGTATATGAATAAGGACAAAACAAAGATCCTTCGACGATGCGATTCCGATCCGAGCGACTGCTAGTGCCGTGCCGTGCTGCTGCTGGTTGGTAATGCGACGCGAAGCGAAAACACACCACTGCACGCAAACGAATGACGAAAGAAAAGGAAACGAAACGATAGACGGTAGACGGACAATGTGAACGCACTCCTGCCTTGCCTTCTGCGCTTTCTGCAAAGCAACTGAGAACGAAAGCTAATGCTTGATACAAAGGACATCTATGAGCAAAGGTAGGTTATTCTGCTATATCGAGTTTTCCAACGGGTTTCTTACGTTTCTTACCAATCTGGCTGACTGGTAAGTCATCCGGAATTACTAATAACTAATTAGGTATTTAGTCTATCTTTAAAAATCGTATAAAATTTTGTTTCTAATCGAATTAAACAGCATTTAGCAACACTGCCGTTAAAAACTATAATATTTTTTCGGACTTGTAGCCAATTTTGTTTGGAAGTGTGAAAATTATTCCTTTCTAAACCAAATATTTCCGGTCGTTTGCTTGCAAGAACTTGTGAGTCAAAAATGAAATGCCCGTGTCACGTCAGTTCGTCAGTGTTAAAACCTCGCTTGAAACGAACAATCTGACAAAATCTGACAGCCCGGATGTCGTTGGCTAAGCTCCGTCGCCATGAGCCTCTGGGTCTGACTCTTCTACGCTGTCCTTGTGGATTCCAGTCGAGTGCTGCTCTGCAAACCTCGTTCGCTCCTTTCCTCGAGGTGTGTCCGATCCACTTCCACCTACGTTCACGAATTTCTGTGGCTATCGGCCGTTGATGACACCGACGATGGAGTTCGTCATTGGATATCCAATTATCAGGCCACCAGGCACGAATAATGTATCGCAGGTACCGGTTAATGAATACCTGCAGTTTTTGCGTTGTCTCCGCTGAAACGCACCACGTTTCGCAGGCATACAGCAGAACGGATTTAACGTTTGAATTAAAGATTCGAGTTTTCGTACGTAGAGTGATCTGGTTTGAGCGCCAAATGTTTCGCAGACCTGCAAAGGCACCCCTGGCCTTCCTGATCCGTGTGGCTGTATCAGGCTTGGTACCACCATCGGGCGTTGTTTGGCTACCAAGATATTGAAAAGCCGCTACCTGCTCAACTTGTTGTCCCGTTACTGTGAAGTTGGAGCGCTCGGAGAGGTCATCTAACTTGCTCTGCAAATCGTCTACTGGTCTACTATCAATTGCTCCAACTAATATCTCATCCATAACGATGAGAAACAGAAGCGGTGATAAAATGCAGCCCTGTCTCACGCCAGCAGTAACCCTTATGGGGTCGAACAAGACGCCGTCGTGCAAAACCTTGCACAAGAACGCCTCGTACTGAGCCTCGATGAGATGGACTAGCTTATCTGGAACTCCTCTACGCCTAAGTGCGCCCCAGATGTTTTCGTGATTGAGTCGGTCGAACGCCTTTTCGATGTCAACGAACACCAGCAGAAGAGAGTCCTGGAATTCGTTGATCTGCTCCAATATAATGCGGAGCGTTGTGATATGGTCTACACATGATCGGCCAGCACGGAATCCAGCTTGCTGCCGCCGGAGAGTAGCGTCGATCTTCTCCTGGATCCGGTTGAGGATTACCTTACAGAGTACTTTGAGAGTAATACAGAGCAACGTGATGCCACGCCAGTTACCGCATTCCGTTAGGTCTCCTTTCTTAGGGACTTTGACCAATATGCCCTGCATCCAGTTCACCGGAAAAGTTGCGGTTTCCCAAATATTGCTGAATGCGTGTAAAATAAAACCGTTTAAAAAAACCGCGGTAATTCGAAAAATGTTGCAAAAACCGTGTTAATTTAAAAATTGACGTAAAAAACCGCGTTAATTCAAAACCACCAAAAAAACCCGCTCAAATTCAAAAATCGCTGAAAAAACCGCGTTAATTCGAAAAATGATGTTAAAAACCGCGTTAATTCAAAACTCGTCATAAAAAAACCGCGTTGGTTCAAAAATCGTCATAAAAAACATTTCAAAAATCGTAAAAATAAACCGTGTAAAAAAGACTTGAGTGTACATTTGATCCAGGTGAAAATGAAAAGAGATAGAAAAGTGGAAAATTATTTACTGCCTGATTCCCTAAACTGTACGTGGTTGGTTGGTTTTTTCCATTCTCGTGCATTCATTTTTAAAAGGCGTAGACCAGTGATGGCCGAAGCGCGGACCGCATGCGGCCCTTCGTGATAATTTGTGCGGCCCGCGGGCTAATTTGAGGGATGGCAGACTTATGAATATTTTTTTTTTGATGACACAGGGGTCACTCAGTTCAGTCGTATAGTACCACAGAGAACAGACAATTATGTTCATATAAAATATTTCGCAAAAGGTGTGTAATGCTTTTAAACAAGACACTACCCAAGTAACAACGGTAGCTGAATTGCAAGAGCAATGGCTGTTTACGAGTCGGTTTAAGGCGATCAAAGCTGCATAAAGTAAGCACTCGAATGGTGTTTAAATAAGCGATGTTTAAGTTGGTTTTTCAAACCAGTTCTCTCCCAAAAACTGATAAACAAGCTTAATAGCGGATTTTTCTGCTAAACAATCTGCTTCTAAACAGTCATAAACATCAAACCGTTTTACGGCTGCTTAAAGGTGTTAATGTGTAGAGTGGAAGCTTTCATTAGACTGACAGCTTTCAAACTACTTTAAGGCTGCTTAAGGGTGTTTAAGTGGCTTTACAAGCTTCTACCAAGTTTTCTTTCGGCTCACAGAACACATATTGTCAGATCATAGAATTTCACAATTCGGCTGACAGCAAAAGTTTGTCAGTTATCGACATTATCGACTGCTTCACGCGAGGTGGGCTAGGCTTCTGGTGTAAAGATATTCTCACTGTCTGTTCTGCAGATGCAAATGAGGCAGATCATACGGTGAGTGCTTATGGATCAAAAGATGGCGGGTTCAATTCCCGGAAAAAAGACATGCATTTTTAATTAGCTAGCTTACTTTACGAATTGAAGTTATTCGAAATTGAAAAAAAACGCGTTCGACAATGTTCACGGAAAAATTAAAATGACGCGTTCCATTTTTTTAAATTTGAAAATAGATTTTTTTTGGCTGCATAAAGGTTGACGAGATGTTGATTAAGCGGCTGGAAGAGCATATTGCAAAACTACTTCTCGCTCTAAAAATAAAATTGACAGCATTGCGCAAATTGGCTATTTAAAAGCGCGCAAAAACCTCTATTAAGCTTCATCGCAGCTTCGAAAGCAGCTTTTAACAAGCCTGAAGCTTGATAAAATCACCAGATTTAGATGTCTAAGAGCTGAAAAAAGGTTTTTATTTCTAAACCTAAACCACAGACAAACAGACATAACTCTTAGAAGAAAAATTAACAAAAATTATCGTACCTCACATTTAACCTGAACACTACCACCATCTATGATCGACATTCCCAAATATCAAATAGAAACAGGAGTATCCCTCGAAGTAGCAAGTATTTTTTATGAGGAATTCCCCTTCTTTCGTCAAAAAGCGCCACTTTGACCAAAACGGAGACATTCCCAACTAAGCCCAAATTTGAAACGACGGTTTAATCGGTACGAAGAATGGAAAACGAGTGTTATGTCTGTTTGTCTGTGCCTAAACCATAGTTCAGCCACAGGTTGAATAAAATCAGCTATAAAAGCGATTGATCAACCTGAAATTGTTACTTGGGTAAGTTCAACCTGAGAGAAAAAACAAACGTTTTGAGAGCCGTTCGATTGGAAACAACGGTTGAATAAGCTGCTATCCAGCTTTCCACGAGCGATAATGGCGGATATTGAGCACAAGTGAGCACAATCTTTTGACATTCCTTGGAGGAGCGTCGCGTTCGGCCTGACGGAGTTACTATGGATACATTCATGATTGTTTGTTGTACGAATGTAAAAATGTAAACATTGTTCAATTTTGCAGATCAGCTAAAGAGGAACATAATTGGACGGACAACAAGTTTTATGGATTGTGGCTTTGCAGTTTTCGCAAATTTCAGGGAGAATGTCCAAATACGCAATGGAAAGTTTCTTATCAAGTCAAGACGCTGTTCGAGAGCAAACGTGACAACGGCTCGACCAACATGAAGTTAATGTTTGCGTTAATGTGTAATTTTTCGAATGTTTTATTCGCACGATTGTGAAAAAGTATTCTGAGCCAGTGCATTCAGCAAATTATGGCCGCAAACCACTATAAAAGTTTGAATCCGTTTAGTTATGTTCCACTTCAGCTGATCTGAAAAATTAAACAATGTTTACATTTTTACACTCGAACAACAAACAATCATGAATGTATCCATAGTAACTCCGTCAGGGCGAACTCGACGCTCCTCCAAGGAATGTCAAAAGATTGTGCCCACTTGTGCTCAATGTCCGCCATTATCGCTCGTGGAAAGCTGGATTAAACAAAAATGTTTGTTGGGTACAGATCGTGGCCATGACAAATTTTTTACTGTGTAATGACACGAGTCTGTCTTCGATATTATCGATAAATATCGACACTGTAAAAAATCAACACGTTTAAGTGAAGTGGATTCCACTTAGATCTGTGCTATAAGATACACCATATCAGATTCAAATGGAATACACTTGAAAGTGAAGTAGTGTGCTACACCAGATATCTTCAAGAAGGATACTCGGTTTTAACGTGTCATCCATTTGAAAATCAAAGTGCTACATCAGACATCTTCAAGAAGGATACTCGGGTTTAACGTGTCATCCATTTGAAAATCAAAGTGCCTAACATTTGTTTTTCAATCGTATCATATGAGATGTTAAATGTTTTGTTGAATGAAATTTGAATGAATTTCATATTGGATTTGATATGACTTTGCATATTAGAATCAGATGCTGTAATATGAGGCCTACTTTAGGCAAAAAGGGGTGCGTTTCTTTCGTATGAATTAAGCATAGTTTTACATTTATAAATTTAATATATCCGTTTATTATACATACCCATTAACTTTACGAAAGTTAAAATCGAACAAAGTCACAAAAATGTTATATATAAACTCAATTGAATGCAATGAAAGCATAAAGTTCCAGTGAGAAACTCCCGATTTCTTTCTTTTCGACGACTCATACCTAGAGCATAGATTTACAGTTGCTGTGCTCCTTCATAACCTAGTAATAAAAAATTAAAAGTCAAATTACTTTACATCAAAACAATTTAGTTGCAACTTAATCTCACCTGCTGAGCGAATTCGAGTAGGTTTTCACCACGGGGTTGAAGTGCCTTGTTCCTACTTCAGTCGTCCAGCTCGGAACTCGTGCTGTTCAAAGCTTAGGTCTAGGTTATCTTTCTAGATTTACGTCAAGTTGAAACTGTAATCATACGATACTTCGGGATGCTCCATAACTTGGAAAGTTGAAATACAGATAGTGTGTGTCGGGTTAAAACAAGAACGGGTGGCTATGCTTGAAATTCTCGCACCATTCTGATATACTGCCACTGGCAGGCTAAAGTATAATCTCTTGCCGCCCGGAATAAGATTCTTGCCTTTCGATGACGTGAATATTTGACTGATGGCGCGCTTTCCGGGAAGTTATAGGACTTTCTTAATGGTGCAGTTGCTGCCGGTAGTATTGATATGTGTGCTTGAAATGGGAAAGCTGGAGAAAACAATAGAAATGCCGCACGTTAGCCATGTTTATCTAGGCACCAGGCTTCTTTAGTTTCTTGAGTATAATCACTAGTTTGGTTAAACCGGAAGTTTCTGGACAAGACTATCCAAACTGCGAATTTGGTCCTCTAGGGACTATAATATTCGAAACTACACTGCACAACTTATTTTTTGACGGACTCTGATTTGAGGCCCTGCTGCTATCGACTAAAGTATTTCCAGTGGCCATCGATTGCAGTTGCAGAAGATGGTGATGAGCCGAAATTTTACGAATTTTATCTGCGAGCGATGACAACGAAAGTTTCCAGTATACCAGGAGAGATGTCTACGATGCCGAAGATACGCTGCTTTCGTTACTAAATTTGGAATGCTCACTTATCAGACAGGCATTCTATAGCGTTTACTACTTGATGTACGTCGGCAGGATTATTATTCACGCGATGTAATGATGTACAAAATGTAATATCGTTGGCAGGCTGTTCAGTTAGATTGGTTTTGTCTCTTTAACTTAATCTGCTCCAATTGATTAGCCAGTTCATCTACTTGAGGATCAGGTTTAGTGGTGGCGTCCGATACTAGTGGAGTAGATTTGAAACTTTCGGTTGATTTCTTATACTTTATAAAAATTTCCTTTTTTTTGCCATACCTACAAATTAAAAGCTTAAAATCATCTTAAGTTTTAAAAATCTGAACATATAAAAAATAGATAAAACTAGTCTACAAACTTGTTTCATAATTATTATTTAAAATTCTTATTTCTAGTTAACGATTTTTCGATGGAGATTATTTTGAGTAATCTTTCAATAAAATTAATGTTGTTTCTTTGCCCGTAACAATAAACGAATGATTGTGGATTAAGCATAAGCATAAAAATAGGATAGTTTTTACTCCGTTATCGACCAGAACTGATGAAAATAGCAAAATGATTGTTGGAAAAAGCGTGCTTGGGACATCAGTACGCAATTCCCCATTGTGCAGCCTTATCCGATCCTTGCATGCTGATCAAAACCGAAGCCGACCATGTCTGGACGCGGGTTCTGGTGGGATGGGAAGTTCAATAGTACTAAAGACCAGGAAAACTTCTGCATCTCCACAAGCATTTTAAAAAATCTGAGGGGTTGTTCACAAGACACAAGACAGCATGAGTCCTTATTCCCCTACCACAGAGGTAAGGGGTCTCAAACCATCATAAAATAAATTTATGCCTCCAAAATCCCCACCAATGTTCGTGATCGTCGTTAGGGTAGTCCGCTTACTAACGGGACTGGCTTCTTCACGCAGTAAAATAAAACGAGATGTCCGGAGACAACCATCCGCCAGCGGCGTTGGCTACTAGTGCACTGAAGGGGTCTTAGTACACCATAGAAGAAATTCCTGCCTCCTAGAACCCCTACATGCCAAATTTGGTTCCATTTGCTTGAATATTTCTCGAGGTATGATAAAATTTGTATTTTATTTATATTGGATCTCCCTTCTTAAATGTAGGGGTCCTATAATTCAACATAGGAAAAAATCCTGCCTCCAAAACCCCCGCATGCCAAATTTGATTCCATTTGCTTGATTAATTCTCGAGTTATGAGGAAATTTGTATTTCATTTATATGGTAGCCCCTTCTTAAAGGGGAGAGAAGTCATAATTCGTCATAGAAAAATTCCTGTCTCCAAAAACCCCCACATGCCAAATTTGGTTCCATTTGCTAAATTAGTTCTCGAGTTATACAGAGATTTGTATTTCGTTTGTATGGGACCCCTACCCCCCCTCCCCCTTAGGGACTCTAACTATCATAATAATATTTCAAGGCCCCAAAACTCCTACATGCAAATTTTCACGGCGATCGGTTCAGTAGTTTCTGAGTCTATATGGAACATACGGACAGACAGAAATCTATTTTTATAGGTATAGATTTCAAACCTTTCAAAAATCTACGTTATATCGATGTAAAAGTTTTGTTATATTGAGTTACGTTACGTTGTGTCGAAGTTGCTTTAAATCGAGATTGCTTCATATCGAGGTATTGCTGTACATGCATTAATATATTTCAAAGTTATACTTGTCGTAATCGCGCCAGTCACATACTCTATACAAACTCTATAAAAAATATCATGGACACGCAAACAAAGTATATCATCTTCCAACGTTCACCCTGACTAATAGCAGCTCAGAGTTTTTAAGAATAGAACTATATTTGTTCAAAATTGAACATGATGTCTTAAAATCATGGCTGGCAAAGGGTGAACATGTGCATTCCATAACCTCTGTTCATCACCTCCTATTCCTACCTCCACGAGGTGCCGGCTGGGATACGCAACTTCGGTTGTCGTATGCTAACAGGAAAGGGGGCACAGTGGCTCCCGCCCACATTAAGATGGCAGCCCCATCAGCGGGATAAGGACCTTAGGTTAACAGCCTACTGTACCAGAACATAAAAAAGTTACTGAAAATGAAACAAGAAATCATCTCTCTGGATTATTGGCAACGACCTTTAGCATGAAAACACGGACACAAATCGGAACATGGTATATACTGACCCTTGCCCAGCAGGGCAAGCTGGCTCAACTAGCAAGGGAAGCTAGCCGCCTGAAGCTTGAAATCCTGGGGCTGAGCGAGGTCCGCTGGCCGGGTACTGGCGAACACAGGACATCATCCGGGCAAGTCTTGCTCTACTCTGGCATACGAGGTGAAAATGCTACTCGAGAAAGAGGACTTGGATTCCTACTGAGCCCAGGGGCACATGCGGCCTGATGAAGTGGGAACCGATAAATGAGCGAATAATCGTTGCCAGATTCAGAACACGGGTTAGGAACCTTACAGCAATCCAATGCTATGCGCCAACAGATGCTGCCGACCTGCAGGAGAAAGAGAGTTTTTACAGCCAGCTGAACAGCGTGGTTGAGAAAATCCCGAAGGGGGACATCCAAATTCACATGGGCGACTTCAACGCGAAGATTGGCTCAAACAACGCGGACCTTGAACGCGTCATGGGACGCCATGGCCTAGGAGAGATGAGCGAAAACGGAGAGCTGTTTACAGAATTCTGTGGTAATAACGACATGGTCATTGGTGGATCGCTCTTCCCCCATAGACCAGTACATAAAGTCACGTGGGTTTCCCGCGACGGACGAACAGAAAACCAAATCGACCACATCTGCATCAGCCGGAAATGGAGAAGGAGCCTTCTTGATGTACGCAACAAACGCAGCGCTGACATTGCATCCGACCATCATCTTGTTATCGCTGAGATACGTCTGCGCGTCGCACGTGTCCAACGACGGGAGGAAAAAGTTGGATGCCGCTACGACGTCCGCCGATTGGAGAATCCTGAGGTGAAAAGGGCCTTTGTCGAACAACTCGAATCTCGAGCCTCGGAGTTGCCGTTGCCGGAGTTGCCGGAGTTCACGACCAGTGATGAAACCCTCGGCAAAGCGCACAGCGGGCGGAGGGAGTGGATCTCGGATGAAACTTGGAGGAAGATCGACGAGCGGAGAGAGGCGAAAGCCGGCATTGAGCGAGCGCGGACCAGATTGGCTAAGACAGCTGCCCGTCAACGGTACGCCGAACTGGAGAGGGCTGTTAAACGTGCTTGTAGGCGGGACAAGAGAGCCTGGACTAACTCCCTAGCCGAACAAGGAGAAACCGCCGCTGCCAATGGTGATATCCGTTTGTTGTACGATATTTCTCACCGCCTTAGTGGTGCCAGGATGAATACAAAGATGCCGCTGAACGACAGAGCTGGTCAGCTATCGACTGACCGAACAGAACAGCTTAAGCGATGGACTGAACATTTTGAACAACTCCTCCGAGTTTCAAATGTCAGAGACCAACAAAACCAGCAGCGTATGACGCCTACAGTTCGTCGAATAAATCGCGTGATCTCGGAGGCGCCATCGCTGGATGAAATTGTAGCAGCCATCAAGAGTATGAAATCCAATAGAGCGCCAGGGATAGATCGTATTTCAGCCGAAATGCTCAAAGCTGACCCATCTTTGTCAGCCCAGATGATGCATCAGCTTTTCAGCAATATTTGGGAAACCGCAACTTTTCCGGTGGACTGGATGCAGGGCATATTGGTCAAAGTCCCTAAGAAAGGAGACCTAACGGAATGCGGTAACTGGCATGGCATCACGTTGCTCTGTATTACTCTCAAAGTACTCTGTAAGGTAATCCTCAACCGGATCCAGGAGAAGATCGACGCTACTCTCCGGCGGCAGCAAGCTGGATTCCGTGCTGGCCGATCATGTGTAGACCATATCACAACGCTCCGCATTATATTGGAGCAGATCAACGAATTCCAGGACTCTTCTGCTGGTGTTCGTTGACTTCGAAAAGGCGTTCGACCGACTCAATCACGAAAACATCTGGGGCCCACTTAGGCGTAGAGGAGTTCCAGATAAGCTAGTCCATCTCATCGAGGCTCAGTACGGTACGGTTTTGCACGACGGCGTCTTGTCCGACCCCATAAGGGTTACTGCTGGCGTGAGACAGGGCTGCATTTTATCACCGCTTCTGTTTCTCATCGTTATGGATGAGATATTAGTTGGAGCAATTGACAGTAGACCAAATCGAGGATTGCCTTGGAATCCTCTAACGATGGAGCAGCTAAATGACCTCGACCTAGCCGACGACATTGTCTTGCTCGCACAACGCCGAAACGATATGCAGAGCAAGTTAGACGACCTCTCTGAGAGCTCTCAGGCAGCAGGTCTCACAGTCAATGTAGCGAAAACTAAGTCTATGGTAGTGAACACTGACAATTCTACCAACTTCACAGTAGCGGGACAACAAGTTGAGCAGGTAGACGCCTTTCAATATCTTGGTAGCCAAACAACGCCCGATGGTGGTACCAAGACTGATATAGCCACACGGATCAGGAAGGCCAGGGGTGCCTTTGCAGGTCTGCGAAACATTTGGCGCTCAAACCAGATCACTCTACGTACGAAAACCCGAATCTTTAATTCAAACGTTAAATCCGTACTGCTGTATGCCTGCGAAACGTGGTGCGTCTCAGCGGAGACAACGCAAAAACTGCAGGTATTCATTAACCGGTGCCTGCGATACATTATTCGTGCCTGGTGGCCTGATAATTGGATATCCAATGAGGAACTCCATCGTCGGTGTCATCAACGACCGATAGCCACAGAAATTCGTGAACGTAGGTGGAAGTGGATCGGACACACCTTGAGGAAAGGAGCGAACGAGATTTACAGAGCAGCACTCGACTGGAATCCACAAGGACAGCGTAGAAGAGGCAGACCCAGAGGCTCATGGCGACGGAGCTTAGCCAACGACATCCGGGTTGTAGACGAGAACCTGTCCTGGCGACAGGTAAAAGCCATGGCGGGTAACCGTCAGCAGTGGAGATCTCTGATTTCATCCCTTTGTTCTGCCGGACAGGCGGACATGGACACATAAGTAAGTAAGTAAGTAAGTCTTAAAATCATGTCTTAAAGTCCACGAATCAACAAATACTCATAAATAGATATAGAAGACCATCAAAGGTGGGCAGGCAAAGCCAAATTTAGATATAAATATATAGATACTAGCCGACCCGACAAACTTCGTTTGCCACAAATTAAACTGTGTTGTACATAAATCGTGAATCTCGGATAACCTTTGTCACAATCTCGAGTTTTGCAAGTTTCTGGGGAGTTCATGGGTATTTTAATATACAAATTTTCCTCACAGTAAAGCAGAAAACAACTCCCCCCATTAAATAAAATGATAAAATAAAGGGGATAGCATTTAAATATTCGCCATCATTACAAACCATTTCGCCGAATACCATTTTGCGGAACACCAATTCTCGGTTGACCATAACGCGGAATATAGAGTTTCGCTGGATACCATTTCGCGAAAAACCTTACGCGGGATGTACCATTTCACAGAAAATCTTTTCGTAGAAAGTACCATTTCGCAGGGTTGACCCAACTGAAGGAAAGTAATAGAGGCAGGGCTTGAAAAGGGATCGCAAGTTGAATGTGACTGCCGTGAATGCGAACTTTCCGCATTCAAACTCCGCTTTTTGAACGATCATTTGACTGTTTTTTGAATCCAGTCAATCTCCCGCTTGCGCTGCTGCCGTCTTACAATTCATGCGGCATCTCAGCAAAAGCAACCAGTCGATCTCCCGTTTTGCTTTGCGCTTTGAGAATATAAACTGCAAACTGACTGGAAGCATACGGTGACGTATTTTTTCGTTTCTCTTTTTGTCTCCAAATCGGCTGCTCACAGTAATAGTTTGTCACCCGGACGTCGGTCCGACGCAAGCAAAATATTCGTTTGTATTGGACGGAGTCCGACCGACTTCTTCCATGCACATGTAGTGGTTGTTTTTTTGTAGTATTGAATCATACGATTGTGCGGTTGCTTTCGTTAGCGTGGTGATTGCCAATCATTTGACTGTTTTGCAGTCATTCGCTGCTCCAAACGGTAAAGGCAACTTGATCGAAACAAAAATGTCAACAAATTTTAGAGCGCGGTCGTTCTGCTGCGTGCGATCGGCGTTTGACTGAGCAAACTGCCAGTTGTGTTATACATAGCGTTCGTATTCCACCTCTAAACGGACGGTGTGAACTTGAATGCGCGTTGGTGTGACTGCGGTAGAAAACAAGGATCGGTCGAAGCCCTGAATAGAGGTCAGTAAAAATAAATAAAATAAATAAACCTATGAGGAAATTTGTATTTCATTTGGATGGGAGTCCATCCCTCCTAAAAAGGGAGAGGGGTCCTAATTCATCATAGAAAAAATACATGCCTCCAAAAACACCCACATGCTAAATATGGTTCCATTTGATTAATTAATTCTCGAGTTATGAGCAAATTTGTATTTCATGTGTATGGGAGACCCCCTCCTAAAGTAGGGAGAGGTTTCAATTCACGATAGAAAAAATTCTTGTCTCCAAAAACACCCACATGTAAAATTTTGTTCCATTTGCTTCATTAGTTCTCGAGTTATGCAGAAATTTGTGTTTCATTTGTATGGGAGCCTCCCATCCTAAAAAGGTAAGGGGTCCTAATTCATCATAGAAAAAATTCATGCCTCCAAAAACATCCACATGCCAAATATGGTTCCATTTGATTAATTAGTTCTCGAGTTATGAGGAAATTTGTATTTCATTTGTATGAGAGTCCCCCCTCCTAAAGTGAGGAGGGGTCCCAATTCATCATAGAAAAAAATTTTGTCTCCTAAAACAACCACATGCCAAATTTGGTTCCATTTGCTTGATTAGTTCTCGAGTTATGAGGAAATTTGTATTTCATTTGCATATGAGCCACCCCTTCTAAAGTGGGGAGGGGTCCCAATTCATCATAGAAAAAAAATTTGTCTCCAAAAACACCCACATGCCAAATTTGATTCCATTTGCTTGATTAGTTCTCGAGTTATGAGGAAATTTGTATTTCATTTGTATGGAAGCCCCCCCTCTTAAAAGTGAGAGGAGTCATAATTTTCCTTCTAAAGTGGGGAGGGGTCCCAATTTACCATAGCATAAATTCTTGTCACCAAAAACACCCACATGTCAAATTTTGTTCTATTTGCTTGATTAGTTCTCGAGTTATGCAGAAATTTGTATTTCATTTGTATGGGAGCCCCCCCTCTTAGTGGGGTGAGGGGTCTCTAACCATCACTAAAACCTTTCCTGGCCCCAAAAACCTCTACATGCAAATTTTCACGCCGATTGGTTCAGTAGTTTTTGATTCTATAAGGAACATACGGACAGACAGACAGACAGAAATCCTTCTTTATAGGTATAGATTTAGATGTTCTATTTCCGAAACTTGACTTTTACCAGTTGTCACAGACTGTAACAGTCGGTTCTAAACTCGGGCCTAATCCAGATTCGATCATACGATCGGAATGTTGGCCCAGTATCGTATCCCGAAGAATACTGGGAAGTGGATAGGATTTGGTTTTAATTTACTGTGAGCCCAGCGCGCATATCTACTTAAAGACATCTGCACCACAGACAACGTGCAAGCATGCCCAAGAATCCGCAGCAAATTTACTGGGCCCTCCTGGTCGCTTTAAATTGTTATACAACTTCTTGATAATAGTCAATTGATTGATGTCTACACGCAAAATAATCCACATGTCCTGTCCATGTGAAAAATCACATAAATTTCTCTACAGGGAGTTACGTGACTTTCCGTTATTATTTCAGTTATTTCAGACGTTATTGGATAATACAATAACATTTATCTGATTTCCACGTAAATGAACGCATACGAATGCAAACAACGTGGAATTCACGTAAATAGCACGGGAAAAGTTGGATGGAAAATATTCACATAGATTTTCCCGTAATTTAGACGTGAAAATTATTTTGAGTCAATAAATTATATGCTTAAAGCGAGTTTTTTAATTACAAGTTGTTGATGTGTTTGGAAACTATTCACCTATACCGTGCAAGCACCATATTCAAAATAGTGCCTAATTCTGAACAGTTGCAAATTTTTCATAAATATTAACAAAATTCCAGCTATTTGAACAATTTAATCACTACGTCTGATTATTTTCTGTTATTTAAATGGTTTAAATAGCTAGAGTTTTGTCAATATTTAAGAAAAATTTGCAACTGTTCAGAATTAGGCACTGTTTTGAATATGGTGCTTGCACGGTATATAAGAATGCAACTAAATACAAATATAATAAAATAAACTTTACAATTTTGTATCGGAGTAAGGAAACAAATAATCAAAGGCAGAATAAAATATAAAAATTACCTCGGTGCTGCCCTAATTATCCGAAAAACAGGAAACTTAGATTTTACCACGGTTGATTCCCGCGAGTCTTTGCCCAACACAATCGTTCGAGGTTCTATACTTTTGTTGCGGGTATTTTAAATAAGCAAAAAAATTGCACTCATTGCTTTAACAGATTGTAGCAATGATGGATAATAACGACGATCAACGAGTAGACGCTACTTTTTCCTCGGAATCAAGTGTTTATGCCAGAAGTGCATTAGCTAAAAATGTGATGAATGTTGCTGCTATTAGATCCAGATGATTTCGTTAATTGTCGACGTTCGTTCCCGGCCACCTTGTGGGTGTCCAAACTAAAACGTAACTCAAATTAGTCAGTAATAAATTTACGGCAATAAAAGTACCTTAAAAAACAATATCCGTAGACCAGAAATATTGCCCGCACCACATCAGTGTGAGGTATTTTTAGCACGTCCCTTCATCTCCTCCCAGCTGACTTTTGAGTTTCGGCACGGTATCGCGTAGGGAATCCTCGGTGGTTGCATTCCGTGCTCCTACCGCACCAGAGTGTCAATCGCGACAATAGCAATACCCTCAGTCCATTTTCCTTTTGGTCGAAGGCTGTCGCTAAAATACCACCAAAATCAAATTACGTTTAAATCTTAACTAAATTTACCTTTAAACCAGAAAATAAATACTCAGCGATGTTGCTACAAAATTGATGCCTTAAATATCGATGCTGACACGATGCTCTGGAAACAACATAAATCAGAATATAAATAGCAATATTCACAAATTGATCAACAGTTACCTCTCATCAGAAATCTGTAGCCAAATCTAAACTTTCCGCAGGCAGCAATACCAGACTTGTACATTTCAGCCATATTGTTTGTGATTGACTCTGACCGAAATTATTACTCACGTTCGAACAAAGTGGCTCACACTTGAATATTATGTGCATCAGCATATAGCACGAATTCAAGTGTAAACACATTTGATTGTTCGGTGCCTTGCCATATCGAAATCATAAGCACTGTCACTTGAAGTGTGTAAGTGCCAAAGCACTTGAAAGTGATGTGGATTCCATTTGGAATTTGTAGTGATTTACAAGTGAAATTGAAGTGTTCACCATTATTGACTTTCAAGTGTAGGTGGCATTTGGATCGAACGTGCTGTTTTTTTACAGTGGATAATGTATTGCCTTACGATTTCGGCGATTTCCAATCCCATTTGAATTGTCACTTTTAGCTAAAACAAAATAAGCAAAACAATCGTTGTTATCGTATACGAAAGTGTAGTGAATTATACGAAGTGTTTATTTTATAGAATATTTTTTCTTGAACCAAGCAATGCTCTACGATGACTAATCTGCTTCTGGTTGCTTTCGTAACATTACTGGTAAATGGCGGCGCAATCGTCCCGGTTGCAGCGAATGGCTGCAAAAAGCTAGATGCCTGTCGATGCGAATATCCCGACGGAAGCGGTATCGACCTGAATCAAATGGTGGACATACGCGATGGTTACATGTCAACCCGAGATGCTGCCACCCAGGATTGGTATTACTTTCACCCGTGTTCGAATATACGCTATCTGAACCAGTCGAAAACTAACTGCAGCGAAGGGGAAGGCTATACGGTAAATTTAAAAAGTCGGTGTTTGACCGGATTAAAGGTAATAGTTTATATTTTAATTCAAGCTTTGTCGTCTCACAAATTCGACGAGCCAATATCAGAAACTTGGGACGGCAGAGAACAGCAGTTTTAGCAGCAATTCTGATGACAATCAGAGATATCTAGTCTATACAAATGCGAATAATGAGTAAGCAGATTGACGATCACTAAATAAAAAGCAAAGTTAAGCTAACTTTCTCTATTTTTGTTTCAGAGTTACCACAATACAGCTTATATGTGTTAAAAACTCCAATTCCTATATCTTCGTCCAACAAAATGTAGCTCTAAACGCAGCAAAGCAAGTGGTAAATTATCACTTACACAATAAACCGAAACCTATGCAACGATTGGTTCGCTTCCATTTCAGAATCTTTTGCTATTTTCACCTTTCGCTTGTGTTACGACCATCGAGGAAATTAGTCAATCAAGCTTCGGGCAGGTTCTACTGATATTGTTCTTCACCGGAACGTTTACCTATTTCACAATCGCGTCCATCGTACGCTTTATGTACTTCGGTGCGCGTGGCATCGAAGTGATTCCGAACCTCGAGTTTTGGCAAGATCTGCCCGGTCTGGTGAGGGTAAGTCTTTGAATTGTGGTGCAGCACCACCTTAATGGTTTCTGGAATATTAATGAAAAACCAAATCGTCCTTTTTCAGGACGGCGCAATCTTTCTCCGAAACGGCGGTCGTGTCGAACGGGCACCGGATCCAGATTCGTACGACGCCATCTAGATAGGCCTTACAAGCTGTAATAGTTAAAACAACAACAAAAAAACAAACGCCAAAATTTCACAAAGCTTTCAGGAGCATCACAGCTTTCAGCGCATGCTGGAGGCCCCAATAAGTTACTTTAAATCAAGCAAAAGTTGATTATCCTATTACAGGTTTCACTACTGAGATGTGTTCCGAAACCGTTCGAGTAACTTTGGTTTTTTTCCGTTGACTGAATTATTAAATGAGTGATAACAAGTAAATGTATGCTCATGATAGTTGCGCGATGACTGCCCGAGCAGTCGTATACCAGGAGAATAACGAGCTTTGTTGTCTCGTTTACTTTCTTTGCTCTCTTGTTTTTCGTTTTTTCTGCTCGTTGTTTCCTCTTCCTTCGTTCCTTTTGTCTTGTTTTTCGTACTGAGTCCTGTTATTCGTATTTTTTCAGGCCCGTTTTCCTCTCGTTTCCAGGCCCGGGTTTCTTTGTTTCCTCCCAACAAACATTTTCGTTGAATAACAGCTTTTCAAACGCTTGTTTACTGGAAATTAGCTGTGTAATGGTTGAATAAACTGCTCTTCAAATAAAATGATCGTTGGGCTGTCTCGATTTTTATCATGTTCTGTCCCTTTTTAACTATTTTCTTTTTTTCGGTTTCGGCTTTCGTCTTTTTTCGTTTTTCAACTCCTTTTCTATACCGTTTTTTGTTTTCGTCTGTTCTGTTCCTTCATTTTTTTTATCATGTCATTTATTTGTTGCGATAGCTTTAAGGAGTCAATTTTTTTATAATGTGTAATTTTTATAACATGATCATCACTGCTTATATACTATGTTAGAGGGTACGATCGTTTCTCCCGATTTACTGGGGTTAGTATGGTTTAATTACTTATATCCCAAAGCTGGGAGGACAAGGAGGGATAGGTTCAAGGTTTCGAAGCTCATTATTGCTTCTTTTTTATTTGCGATGGGCAGGGTCCAGTAGAAAGGTGCTGTTCAGCGTACTTCGTGGGTACGGGCCAGAGTTAATGTGTCTTCATTGGGGTGGCATTGGTACGTGGGAATCGTTGAGACGGTTGGTCTGCGAATTACACAAAAGCGTATTAAATTCTGTCGTCAATTTTCTTTTAAAAGTTATAAACCAGAGTCATATATTGAAGGTCCCGAATGTTTCGCACCGGCACGTTTGGTCGACTTTCTCGGGCCCGAAGGGAATCTGTTAGCTGGGACTTGACATCACAAAATTCGGTACACGATAATATGCTCGATGTCGTGGTAGCCATCGCCACAAACGCAGTGAATGCTTTCTGCAAGTCCTATTCGGTAGAGATGCGAGTTTAACGTATAGTGATTGGACATTCGCCTGGATGTCCAACAAAAGAAGTCTCGACCCATATCCAACCCCTTGAACCACGCTTTCGTCGATACCTTAGGAGTAATAGAATGTAGCCAGTTCTCCTTTATTTCATGAGGATTGCCAGCTGACGTGCGCTCTCTGGGGCAAAACGCTAAAAAATTCATTATCGGCAATTGGTCTATAATAAGTTTCGCCTTCGATTGCGCCCACCTTAGCTAATGAGTCAGCCCTTTCATTGCTCGGAATGGAACAGAGAGAAGGGACTCACGCTAAGGTAACCTGGTATTTTTTCCCGGACAAAGCTCTTGTAATCTCTCGTATTTTCCACAAGAAATGCGGTGAGTGTTTCGCAGGCTTCATTGAACGAAGAGCCCCAATAGCACTGAGGCTATCCGTAAAGATAAAGTAGTGGTTTGTGGGCATTGTTTCGATAATCCCAAGAGCGTGGGGAATTGCGGCCAATTCTGCCACGTACACGGAAGCAGGAGCATCGAGTTTGTAAGAAGCTGTAATATTTCCATGGAAGACACCGAAGCCAGTGGATTCATCATGCTTAGATCCATCAGTAAAAAACATTTTATCAGAACTAACGTTTACGAACTTATTGAAGAAAATCTTAGGAATCTCAAGTGCACGAATTTGATCCGGGGTACCAATTATATCTTCTTTCATGGTGATATCGAAGAATATAGCAAAATCAGAAGTATCTTGCGATGCGACACAAAACGAAGTGTATGAAGAAGAGCTGATATCTTGAGCCATGTAATCGAAATATAAAGTCATGAACCTAGTTTGAAATTGAAGTTCGACAAACCTCTCGAAATTACAAATCACTAATGGGTTCATAACCTTACATCGAATGAGCAGACGGTAGGACAGTTCCCAAAAACGGTGTTTCAATGGAAGAACACCATCCAGCACTTCGAGACTCATCGCATGTGTGACTGCCTGCAACCTAAGGCAATAAGCAAACAACAATACTGTATTCTCTCTAGCATATTAATAAGCTTGTTTGCGGCGGAGCGGAAACAGAAACAACCGTATTCGAGAACCGTTAGTATCGTCGTTTGGTACAGCCTTAGAAGATCTCCTGGCTGGGTGCCCATGGGCGACCCATCAGGTCCCGGTTATTGTACGGAGAAGTATGATCCTCTGTTGGTATTTTTGTTTTAGATGCTTAATGTGGCATGCCCAAGTGCATTTAGAATCGAACCAGACCCCGAGATATTTAGTAACTAAAACCTGCGAGATCGTTCTACCCATTAGCAGAAGTTGCAGTTGTACTGGATCATGCTTCCGTGAGAAAACGACCAGCTCAATTTTCTCTGGGGAGAAGTCGATTCCAAGCTTAACAGCCCAGCTGGATAAATTGCTCAAAGTATCTTGCAAAGGACCTTGCAGATCATCGATTTTGTTTCCCGTTACGGATACAACGCTATCTTCAGCAAGTTGCTTTAGCGTGCATGGGTTAGTAAGACATTCATCAATGTCGTTAAAACTTCTACGGAAACTGAATCAAAAACTCCTTTAATATCCAAGAAACGGACGCCATTTTTCTTCTTAACGAGCAAAAGTGAGTTGTATTTCTGTAGAGAGCAACGCTAAAGGCCCAAACCGAATGCTGCGTCAACGCATCTGCCAGCGTCAATTTGACAGTAAACCCATGAGAAAACTGTCAGAATAACGCTGACGGACGCGTTGACGCAGCATTCTGTTTGGCCCTTAAGCAATCGTTCGTTCCTTTGCCTTTGCGAAAGCCAAATTGAGTATTTGAAAGTAAGCCGTTCGTTTTAGCCCATTTATCTAAACGAAATAAGATCATTTTCTCCATCAATTACCGGATACAGGAGAGCATTGCAATCGGCCCATACGAATTGTGGTCGGAAGCTTTCAACAGGATTTTTCAACAGGTTGAATTTCATTCTGTCTAACCCTGGAGCATTATTGTTGCACGAAAGGTACTTACTTGAGTACACTGCTACTGGGGAAGCCAATGGAGGGCACTATGTACGTGTAGATAGACATTCCTTTTTCTGGCTATTGAAAGCCAAACGAAAACGTTTCGTATTTCTCGCTATTTGACGAAGCGGAAAAAACTCACTTTCGTGAGTTAAAAAAGCCGGTACGAGCACAAAAACGTTGCCGTACAATATTCGCCACTACGAACGAGCAGATATGCGTCTCGTGCTGTTCGCAGTTGAAGTCTGAAGAGCGACTGTTCTTCCATTTATTATATGTTGTTTTTCTTCCTTTTCTGTTACTTACAATCTGTTTTTTTTTTTCGTTTTATTTCTATTTACTCCGTTTTCATTTTTTTCTTTACCGTTTTTACTCGTTTTTTGTACCCCTTTCTTCACTTTCCTGCTTTCGTGTTTTTTCCCTTTTTCCGCTTTTCCTCCGGTTCTGCTCTATTGTTACGTTTTTTCTCCTATTCTGTCCAGTTTATCTTCATTTTCTTTCCTGTTTTCTGCGTGTTATTTAGGATTTTTTCTTCTTTTCTCTCATTTGTCTCCTTTTCTTTTTCGTTCTTCATCTTTTTCTTTCCAGTTTTGTTTTTTATCTCGAATAACAACAACAGCCCTCCCATTCAGTCACGTTTTTCTTTTTTCATGACAGTTTTTATTCGTCTTCTCGTTTTTCTATCCCGTTTGTCACTTTTCGTTGCTTTTCATTTCTGTTAATTATGTCTCCTTCTATCATATTTTTCCTTTCCATTCGGTAATTACATAGTCGACCAGGCTTACCATTTTCTCACTCATTGTGCAAAAAGTGCAACTTTTTTCATTCAACACAATGAGCAGAACTGCTGCCATAAATGAGAAATACATCCACGCAATGAGAAACAGGCCAAAAATATCGAGAAATATAAACAAACTTTCGATTCTCATTGTGCGAAAAATGAGAAACTTTCGAAATCGCTCGTACTGCAGCAAGCAACGGCACGGGAATTACATTGTTGCCATATCTATCGTCCACCATCGTTATATGCAACATTCTTTGCATTGTTGCCGCTACGAGAAGACTAAACAGTTTTTTTTTGTGCCATATCATGGGCAGCCAAAAAGTGTATTAAAGTGTTCATACAGTTGCTCAGAAGAAAAATGAGCAGGTTGCTGAGCAATCGCGATATCAGTAAAAAAGAGAAAAGTTCAATCAAATCGGAGCAACATAAATCGCGACTGAGTAAAGTGTGAATTTTTCTCTTCTCTTTTTTTCTGAGGAGGAATCATCCCTGCGGTCGACCGTCAACGAGGTCGCAACCGCGATGCTAGGCGAAGAAACCCAGAATGCACGAAATGACTGATTTAACGGCGAATGCCAGCGAACGATGGAGTGGAAAGGGGTTTGGAAAACCTATTTTAGCATTGCCCTGAGGGAATGTGGCCACGTATCGACCAGCGCGAAATGAGTTCTCTACAACCCTGAAGAAGATAAAGCGCCAGAAGGAGGATAGAGATCGTGAAGAGCTACAACAACTATTCCGGTCTAATGACAGCCCGAAGTGCTATGAGAAGGTGATCCAACGGAAGTTGATCAATAGCCATATAACAGAAGTAGACGAAATGGAAGTTAACCTAGGAGTTCCTACAAATGATAACAGCGTCCCGGCTACCGATCTCAGAGCGATCCAGCGAGTAACCGGACAGCAGAAGACGAATAGAACCGCCGGAAAAGATCGACTCCCGGCCGAACTCTACAAAACCGGACAGCGATCGCTAGCAACGGCATTTCAATGTATAATTTCAACGATTTGTGAGAAGGGCATACTATCGAAGGATGGTGTGGTTTGTCATATCTAGAAAAAGGGCGATCGGGTTGATTGTTGTAATTACGCTGGTCAACGCCGCCTGTAAGGTGCTCTCCCAGATCTTTTTACATCGTATATCCCCAGTACCAATTTCGTAAGGCAGTATCAGACAGGCTTTATGGGGGCCCGTGCTACTACGGATCAAATTTTTACTCTCCGCCAATTCCTCCAGAAATGTCGGGATCTCATTTTGGTGGATATCAGAACAGCATACGATACAGTCGAACCCGAATAGTTATGGCAGAGAACGGGTTTTCCGGACCAACTGACGCAGCTGCGGCAAAGCGATGGACTTCCCTTCGTGTTGCTTAACATCGCCATTTAAGGCATGATTCGGTGGGCTTCCACTGAAGCCAGTGGCAAGATTTTTAGCAGCATTTTTTAGCATTCTAGATTTTTAGCTAGACCGAACGGAGATTCGTAGCATTGGGCTGAGAATCAATGCATCAAAAACCAAATACCTGTATGTGAAGTAGAGACCCAAGAGAGCACAACATTCACCCCTTCCGGTCAGTGACTATTAACGTAGATGAACTTGAAGGGATCGCAGGAAGGGGATCTTTGGTAATCGCCGGCAACAACACGAGTACGAAGATTCAATAACGCATTCAAGCTGGAAATCGCGCCTACTATGTGTTCTCCGCCAAACGTTTCGTACGTCGCCACACAAAACTGATGACGTACAAGACGCTAATCAGACTGGTTGTCTTCCACGGACTGGAAGCCACAGCCATACGGAGGGCATACGTGCACTTGCCGTATTCGAACGAAAGGTTCTGGTGGTATAAAAAAGGATTTGCAACCATTCTCTAGAAAGATTGCCGTTGTACACCTGTTGAAAGTCGGGACGCTCAAACAATTGGCGATGAATAGCTCAAGACGGAGTGGAGTGGAAACGACTTATCGATACAGGCTGTAAGTCGCTGAAGAAAAAAAGGAATCTGTTTACTCCTGTTTCACTCCACAAGAGCTGAGCATAAGGAAATTATTTTAGGTCTAGCACTTGGCGCTAGTGGTTTCGAGTGTTACAAATGTCAGCGAAGGTGAGTTAATCATGTGTTTTGTTTCAGGCAGCAAAATGGTCACGCACTGCTCATTTTACTTTCGAGTGGTATGGCATTCAATGCAGTTTTGACAGATCACACCATTCTCTCCCAGCATCCACCCATGTATGGTACTGAGAGAGAATTGAATCGCCAAAGCGTGTGGGTGTTAGGGAAAGTGCTGCTCAATTTTTCATTTATCATCCACTTTTCGGCTTCTAACTCTCTATTAGAACCGACAAAGTTAGCTCAATTGTCGCTGTATATTTCTGAACCGAACTTCTTTCAACCTTCACAAACAAAGGTAAACGGACGCATACCCTGCTGTTGCCAAACGGCCATCCACTCAACACACCGAACTCGCCGTTTAGCGGCGCCAATTTGACCAATGGGCTAGCTTTCTCCAAACGTTTTAATTTTGTTTCTTTCGCATTCGCATTGTTGCTTAGCACAGCTACATCGTCTGGAGCTCTTCACCTTTGTTTTCTTTGCACTTTGATTTGACTTAAAATTTTCTGTAAAGCAAACGATATATGCCACGCTGCTCAGCATTCTCACCCATTTGGAGAATCTTTTAGGGGTTATCAATTTTTCAACGACGTGATGGTTACCAATAAACGCAGATCTCAACTTATCTCTTGTTTCGTCAGCAGACAGCATCACCGCTGCCAGCAGTTCCAATAATCTAGGGATGGAAACTGGCTCGAGTGGTGTCACTTTTTTGCACACATCGCACCACTCCATGATCAATTATATTAAAGTACGCGGCAACTGCAAAGCTTGCTCGCTCGTGTCAACTAAAACATGCAGTTCGAGACTTTCGTAACTTCATTATTACCGGATACAAGCTCCCTCAGCACTCCCAGTCAAAACATCGATTGAGCGAATATGTCAACAGGTGTAGGATCATCCCATCTTATTTTAGAGCTCCACAATTCCTGAAATCAAATCCCTCCTTATAACGACGGCAGCAACGAGGCCAAGAAGCGAGGGGTCGTATTACGCTGTATAAACTTCGCAGCTTCCCGAGGCCTGGTGATTCGAAGCACCTTTTTCCCGCGCAACGATATCCACATAGCCACCTGGAGATCATCTGACCAACGTACAATGAACCAAATTGACCACGTTCTCATAGAGGACCGGTTCTTCTCTAACATCACGAATGTACGCTCCCGTCGGGGTGCGGATATTGATTCTGACCATTACCTAGTAGCAGTACATGTGCGCTCTAAGCTGTCCACCGTATACCGGACACGTCAAAGCCGCCCTCCTCGGCTGAACATCAGGCAGCTAGATAACCCACAAGCTGCCGAGAACCACGCGCGAGTACTGAATGAGGCACTGCCTTCTTCCGAGGAGTTAGGTGCTTCAAACCTCGAAGACGGTTGGGGCAGAATACGCTCGGCCATCGGAGAGGCCGCTACCGCGGCACTAGGTATTGAGCCTCGGAGTACACAAAATGATTGGTTTGATGGGGAATGCCAACAAGCGGTGGAGGAGAAAAAAAATGCTTGGAAAAATTATCTAAGTATTGCCACTAGAGAGAACCTGGCCAAGTACCGTCGAGCTAGGAACCAGTTGACCACGATCCTGAGGAGAAAAAAGCGCCAAAAGGAGGACAGAGATCGTGAAGAATTAAAGCAACTATTCCGAGCTAATGACACGCGCAAGTTTTATGAGAAGGTGAACCAAACTCGGAAGGGCTACACACCGAAACCTGACATGTGTAGGGACGAGGGAGGGAATCTAATTACAAACGAGCGCGAGGTGGTCAACAGGTGGAAGCAGTTCTTCGATGAACACCTCAATGGCAACGTCGCAGAAGGAGGCGGAACGGAAATTAACCTAGGAGCGCCGATGGAAGATGACTATAATGTCCTAGCACCTGATCTCCAAAAAATCAAACGAGAAATCGGGCTGCTGAAGACCAATAAAGCTGCTGGGAAGGACCGCCTACCGGCAGAGCTTTATAAACATGGCGGAGAAACGCTAGCAAAGGCTCTACACTGAGTTATTTCGAGGATTTGGGAGGAGGATAAGCTACCGGAGGAATGGATGGAAGGAATGGTTTGTTCCATCTACAAAAAGGGTGATCGGCTGCAACTATCGCGGTATTACGCTGGTAAACGCCGCCTATAAGGTACTCTCCCAGATCCTGTTACGCCGATTGTCACCGATAGCACAAAGTTTCGTAGGAAATTATCGGGCGGATTTCATGGGGGCTCGCGCAACTACGGTCCAAATTTTTACTATCCGACAGATCTTGCAGAAATGTCGGGAGTACAACGTGCCCACGCATCACATCTTTATTGATTTCAAAGCAGCATACGATACAGTCGATCGAGACAAGCTATGGCAGATAATGCACGAATACGGTTTTCCGGACAAACTGACACGACTGATTAGAGCTACATTGGATCGAGTGATGTGTTTCGATGTGTGTGGACATTCTCGAGACGCGACGGGGGATGAGACAAGGTGACAGTTTATCCTGCATGTTGTTCAACATCGCTCTTGAGGGGGTGATCTGACGAGCGGGCATCGAAACGAGAGGCACGATTTTTACCAAGAGTAGCCAACTTCTAGGCTTTGCAGATGACTTCGATATCATAGCCAGGAACTTTGCGACGGCGGAGGCAATCTACGCCAGACTGAAAGCGGAATCTAGGAGAATTGGGCTAAAAATAAATGCGTCGAAGACCAAATACATGAAAGGAAGACGCTCAAAGAAAACAAAAGCGCGTTTCCCACTGACGGTAACCGTTGACGGCGACGAACTAGAAGTGGTAGCGGAGTTCGAGTATTTGGGATCGCTGGTGACCGCGGACAACAACACTAGTAAGGAGATCCTGCGGCGCATCCAAGCGGGAAATCGGGCCTACTTTGTCCTTCGTAAAACGCTACGATCAAGAAGCGTACGCCGCCGAACGAAGCTGACAATGTACAAAACCCTTATTAGACCGGTAGTTCTTTATGGACTTGAAGCCGTGACGCTGCTCACGGAGGACATACGCGCTCTTTCCGTGTTCAAGCGGAAAGTGCTGCGGATGATATTTGGCGGAGTACAAACTGAAAGCGGAGAGTGGTGGAGGCGTATGAATCACGAGCTACAGACACTGCTTGGAGAGACTCCCATCGTACATCTAGCGAAAGTTAGCAGGCTACCCAAGTAACAATTTCAGGCTGATCAAACGCTTTTATAGCTGATTTTATTCAACCTGTGGCTGAACTATGGTTTAGGTTAAGAAATAAAAACGTTTTTTCAGCTCTTAAACATCTAAATCTGGTGATTTTATCTAGCTTCAGGCAAGTTAATAGCTGCCTTCAAAGCTGCAATGAAGCTTAATAGAAACTTTTTTGCGCTTTTAAATAGCCATTCTGCGCAATGCTGTCAATTCTATTTTTAGAACGAGAAATAGTTTTGCAATCTGCTTTTCCAGTCGCTTAATCAACGCCTCATCAACCTTTATGCAGCCAAAAAAAAATCTATTTTTAAATTTAAAAAAATGTAACGCGTCATTTTAATTTTTCCGTGAACATTGTCGAACGCGTTTTTTTTAATTTCGAATAACTTTAATTCGTATAAGTAAGCTTTAAGCTAGCTAATTAAAAATGCATGTTTTTTCCGGGATTTGAACCCACCATCCTTTGATCCATAAGCACTCACCGTATGATCCTCCCCATTTGCATCTGCAGAACAGACAGTGAGAATATCTTTACACCTGAAGCATAACCCGCCCAGGGATCAGTCGATAACTGACAATCTTTTGCTGTCAGTCGAATTGCGAAATTCTATGATCTGACCGTATGTGTGCTGTGAGCCGAAAGAAAACTTAATAGAAGTTTGTAAAGTCACTTTAACACCCTTAAGCAGCCTTAAAGTAGTTTGAATGCTGTGAGCCTAATGAAAGCTTCCACCTTTACACTTTAACATCTTTAAGCAGCCGTAAAACGGTTTGATGTTTATGGCTGTTTAGAAGCAGATTGTTTAGCAGAAATATCCGTTATTAAGCTTGTTTATCAGCTTTTGGGAGAGAACTGGTTTGAAAAATTTAAAGTAGCTTAAACATCGCTTATTTAAACACCATTTGAATGGTTACTTTATGCAGCTTTGATCACCTTAAACCAACCCGTAAACAGCCATTGCTCTTGCAATTCAGCTAGCGTTGTTACTTGGGTACGGTGGGCCAGACACGTCGTAAGGATGCCGGACGACAGGGCAACGAAAATAGTCCTCTTCAACAACCCCACCGGCAGCAGGAATAGGGGGGCCCAACGTGCACGATGGCTCGACCATTTCGAAAGCGATTTGGGACTTCTGAGACGACTAGGAAATTTGCGACAAGTGGCCCAAAACTGAGTTGAATGGAGACGAGTGCTTGAAACAGCACGAGCCACCCCGGCTCTATGTTGCTGAAGAAGAAAATTTGGTCTTCCTTCCATTAAAGGCCGGCTTAAGCTGAACTCTATTTTATTCACATTAACGGGGTTTTTGTTGTATAAGACGTTATTATAATTAGATCATGTTGATTCATGCTGCCTGCCTAGTACCAAGACTAGGCAACCGGGAATCATGCAGCGACGCACTTCCTAGCTTGGCTATTCAGTTTTAATCTTGAAGAATTACCGGGTATGACCACGTGGAGGCACTAGGTAGGAACTTGTGACAACCAGAGCAATGGTGAGTGCTTTTTCATTTGTTTTCCCCATTTCATGCCCAGGCCCGCAATCTATATTTTATTTTATACTAGCTGACCCGACAAACTTCGTATTGCCACAAATTAACCTGTGTTGTACATAAATCATGAATCTCGGATGATCTTTGTCACTATCTCGAGTTTTGCAAGCCCCCCAGTGGGCGGCGCTTCCGACGGCGGGTCACCGGCAACACTCGCGACCGGCTCGTCCTGAATGATCTAGTGTTACTATAGATAGTTTTTGTGGTCTTGTTATTGATTAATGTTTTATGGAACAGTCTCGAATTTCTCGAGTTGGATTAGTTTTTGAGTTTCGCAAAAATTTCTGTTTTATTTGTATGAGAGTCCATATCCCCCTACCACAGGGGTGAGAGGTCTCTAACTATCATAAAATAAATTCAAGACTCAAAAATCTCCTACATGCTAAATTTGGTTCCATTTGCTTGATTAGTACTCAAATTATAAGGAAATTTGTATTTCATTTGTATGGGAGCCCACCCTCTTAAAAGGGAAAGGGGTCGTAATACACCACAGAAAAAAAATTCTGCCATCTTAAACTCTCACATGCCAAATATGGTTCCATTTGCTTGATTAGTTCTCGAATTATGAAATTTGCATTTCATTTGTGTAGAAGCCCCCCCTCTTGAAGTGTGGAAGGATCCTAATTCATCGTAGAAAATATTTTTGCCTCCAAAAACCTCCGCATGCCGAATTTGGTTCTATTTGCTTGATTAGTTCTCGAGTTATGGGGAAATTTGTATTTCATTTGTATTGGAGCCCCCCCTCCTAATGTGGGAAGAGGTCCTAATTCATCACAGAAAAAATTCTTGCCTCCAAAAACACCTACACGCCAAATTTGGTTCCATTTGCTGGATTAGTTCTCGAGTTATGAGGAAATTTGTATTTCGTTTGAATGGGAGCCCCCCCCCTCATAAAAAGGTAAGAAGTCCTAATGCATCATGGGAAAAATGGTTGCCTCCAAAAACACCCACATGCCAAATATGGTTCCATTTGCTTGATTAGTTCTCGAATTATGAGGAAATTTGTATTTCATTTGTGTAGAAGCCCCCCCTCTTGAAGTGTGGAAGGATCCTATTTCACCGTAGAAAATATTTTTGCCTCCAAAAACCTCCACATGCCGAATTTGGTTCTATTTGCTTGATTAGTTCTCGAGTTATGGGGAAATTTGTATTTCATTTGTATTGGAGCCCCCCCTCCTAATGTGGGAAGAGGTCCTAATTCATCACAGAAAAAATTCTTGCCTCCAAAAACACCTACACGCCAAATTTGGTTCCATTTGCTGGATTAGTTCTCGAGTCATGAGGAAATTTGTATTTCGTTTGTATAGGACCCCCCTCCTAAAGTGGGGAGGGGTCCCAATTCATCATTGAAAAAAAAATTGTCTCCAAAAACACACACATGCCAAATTTGGTTCAATTCGCTTGATTAGTTCTCGAGTTATGAGGAAATTTGTGTTTCATTTGTACAGGAGCCCCTCCTCTTAAAGTGGGGTGGGGTCCTAATTCACCATAGAAAATTTTTTTGCTCTCGAAAACCTTCACATGCCAAATTTGGTTGCATTTGCTTGATTAGTTTTCGAGTTATGAGGAAATTTGTATGGAAGCCCCCCCCTCTTAAAGGGGAGAGGAGTTATAATTCCTCTTATAAAGAGGGGAGGGGTCTCAATTCACCATAGAATAAATTCTTGTCACCAAAAAAAACACCCACATGCCAAATGTTGTTCTATTTGCTTGATTAGTTCTCGAGTTAGGAGGAAATTTGTATTTCATTTGTACAGGAGCCCCCCCTCTTAGAGTGGGGAGGGGTCCTAATTCACCGTAGAAAATTTTCTAGCCCTCGAAAACCTTCACATGCCAAAGTTGGTTCCATTTGCTTGATTGGTTCTCGAGTTATGAGGAAATTTGTATGGAAGCCCCCCCTCTTAAAGGGGAGAGGAGTTACAATTCCCCTTATAAAGAGGGAGGGGTCTCAATTTACCATAGAATAAATTCTTGTCACCGAAAACACCCACATGCCAAATTTGGTTCTATTTGCTTGATTAGTTCTCGAGTTATGAGGAAATTTGTATTTCGTTTGTATAGGAGCCCCCCCCTCTTAAAGTGGGGAGGGGTCCCAATTCATCATAGAAAAAAATTTTGTCTTCAAAAACACACACATGCCAAATTTGGTTCCATTTGCTTGATTAGTTCTCGAGTTATGAGGAAATTGGTATTTCATTTGTACAGGAGCCCCCCCTCTTAAAGTGAGGAGGGGTCCTAATTCAACATAGAAAATTTTCTTGCCCTCGAAAACCTTCACATGCCAAATTTGGTTCCATTTGCTTGATTAGTTCTCGAGTTATGAGGAAATTTGTATGGAAACCCCCCCTCTTATAGGGGAGAGGAGTTATAATTCCCCTTATAAAGAGGGGAGGGGTCTCAAATTACCCTAGAATAAATTCTTGTCACCGAAAACACCCACATGCCAAATTTGGTTCTATTTGCTTGATTAGTTCTCGAGTTATGCAGAAATTTGTGTTTCATTTGTATGGGAGCCCCCCCTCTTAGTGGGGGGAGGGGTCTCTAACCATCACTAAAACCTTTCCTGGCCCCAAAAACCTCTACATGCAAATTTTCACGCCGATTGGTTCAGTAGTTTTTGATTCTATAAGGAACACAGGACAGACAGACAGACAGACAGACAGACAGAAATCCTTCTTTATAGGTATAGATTTTATATATCGTATTTTATTCTCACTCCAATTCGTCAATACAGTCAATCCAAGTTGATTCCAATTAGGTTATCTAAGTCCAAAAATCGGAGTCTCGCCTTCCATCGCACAGGGAAGATCTGGTGACGGCGGTCCACAGAAGCATGGGTTCTATGCACATTCGCCTTTACGAGTGGAACGCTGTTGATGAAAAATGAACGAGAAAAAGGTATTTAAAATTTTATGTTTCTTCATTTACATTTCATATAATATACATTTGGAAACGATCATATTATGCAAGTTTTATGTTGCTTTAAATTGTTTTTTTTTTTGGTTTACACGTCGCACCCTTAATAAACGGTTTGTGGAGTCTCCTTTTTATCCAGTCCTCTGTGGTTCAAAGGTTCACCAATATCTTTGATTGACAGGGGCTGGGAAGAGAAGCTGAATCCGGCTAAGAAAAAAACGAGGTTGGTCAATGAATGCGTTGCGTTGCGTTTATTGATACGTTTCAATAATTCCTTTATACAACATTCCAAATCGGAACAACGTTTTAAATGTCACAACTTAATTAATGCATGATTTACTCATCGTCACATTTGTAAATGAATATCAGTGGCAGTTTTAATGAGTTTTAATTTTAACCAATAATTAAAAGCACATAATTAACAAAATTTAGCAAGCGATACAGATTGAATATACTTCCTGTTTTTATTCACTGCCGGCACCTTTCTGACTAACTTCTATTACACATGCATCTGTAGCAAATGACGAGCGAATAACGTCTCTAAAATCGTTCTCATCTCGTAAATACAGTCGTCACCGAACGGGGGAAAAAACAAGTAAAAGTGACCGTCTTTTTTACACCATCTTAATCGCGATTTGCTCTGCTCCCAGTCTCAATTGAGCTCCCACAATAATCAACCACAATTACACTGCTGCTCTCTGTAAACAAAGCCCGTCTTATAAATGATAGGCCAACAAGTGCGCCAATGTTCCTTTCGGTAAATTGTCCTAATCAATCAGATTTCCGATCAGTCTCCGGTCAGACTTACAACCGAGCATACGCGACCACCGAACACAAACGCACAGAAAATTCTTAATCGCGCTACTAGAGTGAACAAGGTGATAAATCGTTATCAGAAGTGAATTTGCGAAAATGTTGCGCCTGCTGAAATCGACGACGATCTTCGGTTCCCGGTTTGGTTTCCGTTGTGCCACCAGCGTACCGCGGAAATGTGCCCAACCGTTCAGCACCCAGCCGGCAGCAGGTTTCGAGAGGAACATCGTGGAATCCCCGTACAATGTGCAAATTCCGAAGCTCTGTGCGACCGATTACATCTTTCACGACGTCGCCAAAGTAGCTGATAAACCAGCCGTTGTGAGTACCTATTGTTTATGTGTACGGCCAATCGTCAACGTGTATCTAGGTCAGGTCGCCACAACGGGGGACGCTATCAGCAAATAAAACCAGCAATTCAGTTGTCAAAAACTGCTGCGTCCAATCTCGAATTTCAATAGCCGGCCTGTTAGGCAAGCGAATAATCTTTGAAAACCCGGCTACCCGGTGATAAGAATCTTCCTGATATTTTGAAACGAGTGTCGAAAACATCAACAATTTCTAGTGCAACCGATTTCCGCACTTTGAACTTCTCTCGAACGCTAGGTGATAGGTATAGACTTTGTAACCGGTTGCCATTGCATTGCAATGCTTTGCACTACGGCTACGGTATCACATCGCGAGAGAATTGGCCGTGAATGTCGAACAACAATCAGCTGCTAGGAAGCACGTGCGGATGCACTTTCCTTACGACGGCGGTTTTCCGATCCTCCTGCTGCTCGGAGGAAGATCTGCTTCTCCATGCTACCGAAGTGCTGTCTTTATTTTTAACTTCTGGCTCTAGCTGTTGAATAACCGCGGCGAGCCGCGGGTGCAGGAAAAGTTGATTTGTGGGGGGGTATTTCCTAGTGAATAATTTGCCATCATTTACGCACGGCATTCAACACGAAGATGAAGTGGAAAACATATGTGGGTATATAACGCGTTACAGTTGTCGTCGTCGCAGTGCATGTCCGCTTTATATGGAGCAGAGAGTGACTTGTACGTTATGGGATTTGGTGTCGAAGCTCGAAGATAGTCGGAATAAAAATAGCCTATGCTAGAGGAGCAGCGGAAACATAAGCCATCAAATCACTATCATCGTGGCAATCTCGAAATGTGTGTTGTTCTACAGCTAAACTATCTAGTTGCAGCGAAAGGCGTGAAACTAATCCTAAACAAGTGTGGGCTAAATATACTTGAAACATGCTGAAATATTGTTCGCTGCTCGGTTTTTTTGGACTTTGGAACCAGAGATGGTCGTTTCCTCGTATAATTTATTCGTTACTAACCTTGCCATTTTTGTGTGTCAACATTCTCGCGGCTTTCGTAACAGCGCTGCTTGAAGCACGACGCGTCCTTCGATGCTTTGTATTCCCGTTCCATCCGTTCGTCGACAAGTAGGAGCATTATACAGGCCTGTAAGCTGTTTTAACCGGATTCGGTTATTTATAAGTGGTTATTTTCACAAAGTTTTATACACTTCGAATCGAATTAAACTGCATCAGAGCTTTTAATGTTTTTATTGTTTACCACGGCTTGGAGTTGTCATTTGGTGGTGCACCGCAGTTAATCAAAGGAAGCCGGTATTTTTTGCGTTTTCGACGAATCCGCGATAACGAAATCGTTCTTATTGATAGGGTTTGTTTACCACTAATGGACTTTTTCTCTATTACAGACACACGTTAATTATGTTTATATTAAAGAATCAGCCCTTATTCTTAATCTGCACATTTGCAGTTTTTGCGCTCACTTTTCTTCTTCCTCTTTTTCTCTTGTTTTTCTTTTTTTTCTGTCGCATGCTTCCGGTCTCACTAATATGTGCTTATCGACTACACGCGATTGGCCTTTGGCAGTCTGTGGACGGTTTCACTGGTCATACTCGATTGTGGTCGCCAATTGTTGCTGAGGACAAGTTTGCCCTTGCTCCTAGCGATATAACGCTCATGCGTACTTTCCCGTATAGGACTTTCTCTAGTGACTTTCCTCCTAGAGAGGAGTGGACGTCACGCTACATGGAAAGGAAAATTTCTGACTATGTGGTCTGTTATACCGATGGTTCCTTGTACGAAGGTCGCGCGGGTGCTGGTGTTTGCTGCCGTGAGCAGGAATTGGAGGAATCCTATTCGTTGGGTAGTTACTGCACCGTTTTTCAAGCTGAAATCTTTGCAATTATGTACGGAGCTCAGTTTACACTTCAGAGAGAACTGATAGGCAAGATTGTTTACTTCTGTTCTAACAGTCAAGCCGCTATAAAAGCCCTTCGTGCGGCTAATTCTAAATCTAAACCTGTCATCGCTGATGAACTAGTCATGGCTGATGAACTAGTAAGATCTGGAGCAGAAAAGCCGGCTTTCGGACCGGAACCTGTTTTACCAATTGTGGCATGTTGGATAAAAGAAAAGATTCGATCTTGGTTTTCATCTGAACATGAACGTTATTGGAAAAATCTTGAAACTTGTCGTTAAACGAAAAGTTTCATTGTTAAGCCTTGTGAGAAGGTTGCGAAATTTCTTTTGCAACACTCTATGGTAAATTGCAGTATTCTTGTCAGATCCCTGACTGGTCACCGCAGACCTAGTTATCATATAGCTACGATTCAGCGAGCTGAATCGTTTCATTGTAATTTATGTGAATCCGACTACGGGACACCATATCACACATCATACACATAATGATGACACGGGCAAGATGCATTGGGGCACATGATTGTGAGGAACGTGCTGCTCGAGCCGAAGATGCTGATACCTGATACCTGATAACTCTTTTTATCTCTTTCTTCTCGTTCTTCGTCTTCATCTGTTCCGTTTTTTCCTCTTTCAGATGCCCCGTTTTTTCGTCTTTTTCTCTTCCATTTTATTTTTTCTTTACCTTTTCTTTTCGTTTTTCCTATTTTTGTTTACTTCATTTCCCATTTCCCATTCCTATTTTGTCCCATCTTTCTCCTATTTTAACAGCCTCTATTTTTCTCTACTTCTCATTTTTTTCTTTTTTCTCCTCTCGCAATTCTTTTCCCGTTGAGTTCTCTTATCTTCCCTCTTTTTGCACCTTTTCACGTTTTCAATTGTTTTTTTTTCAGTCACCTCTTTTTCCTATTTGTCCTTTTTGTCTTTTTTGTCCTTTTTTCTACCCTTCTCTTTCTTCTCTTTTCCAGTCCGGTTTTTCGCCGTTTTAAATCCTGATTTCCCTCTTGTATTTCCCTTTTATGTTTCGTTTTTCCTAATTTTAAGTAAGGCCCGTTTTTCTCGTCCTGCTTCTTGCTCATCCTGCGCCTTATTCTGTTTTTCTTTCCCGTTTAATCCCGGATATCTTCCAAATTAATTTTTTTCTTTCCATTTTCCTCTTTTGACGAAGAACTACGTCTTACCGCAGGGTGTCAATCCAAACTTTGGATTCAACCCAGCGTCACGAAAGAATGAAAGATTTTGAACGTTAATAGTTCTGCCAATTATGAATGGATTTTCATGGTTTAGATACCGATCGACTTATAAAAGATGTAGCAATTATTAATTTTATTTCCTGGTCTTCGATTACATCGGACAGACAGTTCCTAATGTAAACTTATTCTATTTTTAAAAGTTGTTCTAGATACATTAAACTCATAACAGTCAGATACAATATTAAATTCGCGGGAACACATATCAATCGGGTAATTTTGGGCGAAAAGAGTACGGTGTAAAGGAAGCCGGAAGAAATCCGCTCGTCGGGTAAGCCTAGGGGGTACGTTGAACCGAATCTGACCTAGTAGCTCCGGGCTATCCACGTTATTTTCCAGAAGATCGTAGATAAATAATCGTTGCTACATACTTCTCCTATTTGTCAGAGTGGGTAGACGTATAAGCACGCATCTGTTTTCGTACGGAGGCAGACGAACAGGATCATCCCAGGGTAACCTGCGCAGAGCGTACCGAATGAATTGACGCTGGATTCGTTCTATCCGGTTGATTTGAACAGCATAATAAGGTGCCCACGCAAGCACCTCGTATTCAAGAATACTGCGCACGATTGAACAGTAAAGCGATTTCAGACAGTAGATATCATTGAACTGCTGCGTATTCCTTTTGATAAAGCCTAGCATAGCGTAAACCTTAGCAGTAGCAACGGCAATGTATTGAGCAAAACATAATTTACAATCCAAGAGGAAGCCCAAGTCCTTTATAGTTTCGACACGGTTGATGCTGTCCATTTCCATCGTGTAGTCAAATAATGACATTCCTACTCCTACAGAATAAAATAAAGTTTCATTTCTGCACGTTCACGTCCATTCCATTCAGAACACACAAACTTAGCAGGGAATCGATGTCGGATTGTAAGGCACAGCAGTCAACTCTTGATGCTACTACCCGAAAGAAATTCAGGTCATCTGCGTACATATACTTGGCAGATTTTATGGTGCTACACAAATCATTTACAACAAGATAAACAGCAATGGGCCAAGGTGACTTCCTTGGGGCAGACCGGAATGAATCTCAAATGGCTGCGAACTAGTTCTATCTATACGTATAAACGCACTGCGATGGTTAAGATACGATGTCCAAAACGATGCGGGGTCATGCCTTATGTTGTCTTCCATACGACGAATATAGCAACGAAAGCAGTGCGCATGAAGTGAGTTATATTCGCTCTCAATATCACGCAGCTCAGCTTTGTGCCTTTCATCTCTCGAGCGAAAGAATTTCTTCCTAGTCTTGCGGAGTCGGTTTCGTAGATGCCGTAGCTAATTGTTCCACCACGGTTGTTTACTACCACGCTGCCGAGAATGTTGTTTCATAGGGACAGCATCGCGAAGAGTACCGTAGATATGTTCGTAAAATCGTGACACAGCTTCATCTGCACTACAACCAGCAAGAAGTTCCTTCCATTGAGTTACAGCAAACAATCCGTTAACCAATTCGAAATCATATCGGTTAAGGTCGAAGTTGAACGGGTCAGTGACATAATTATTTTTCTTCACATCGGCAAGTTCAAAAATTAAAATTATGTGATTTCTATTGTAACATTCTTTTTCAATCACTAATTAGTAAAAATTACCGAACTGTTTCAAGGTCAAATTATCCCATACATTTTCTTTGTGGTCGCCTTGCTCCACAGGCAGGGACGACAGTTAATTACACCATCTGTATACTGTGATTTCGATTACTTTTAGAAAAAAATTGCAACAAAATCCCCTCGTACCAATAGGTCGAAGATTCTTTACGACGTTTAGGCTTATACTAATTTGATATCTGTGCTTGGGAAGTATGCCAGAAAGAGTGATAAAGTTCTGTCGTCCTAACATGATTTCTTAGGACTGCGGTAAACCTAATCCAATTTGATGTCCTGAAAGCAAACAATTTTGTTAAAGCATAAAACCACCCCTTCCTTTCAGTCTATTTTTTTTAACATTGAATCTAGTTCAAATTGATGTCCTGAAGGTGAAACGTTCCTTTCGCCAGATTGTATCCGCATTCGCGACTACGAAGTTGCTAATATTTGTTTGGTTTTTGCGTGAGAAAAAAGTGTAGGAAGTATTTTTGCTTTTGTTTTCACACAAGTTTTGACAATGGTTTTTCGTGTAAGTGCGAACAGGATTAAAAATCTCTAACTTTCGCAGTCGCGAATAGGTACTGTAAGATTTTTTTTCGGAACTGTTGTCTTACAAGGAAACACGGTTGAAGGTATATTTGTGCAAGTGAAGTAACGCAGCAATTCTCAAAGTGAGGAAAATCAGCGATTTTTTTATCCGAGAATAGTTTTGAATGTTTCAATTGCTGCTTTGCGTCAGTTAGTTGCCTGCAATTCTTTACTATTCAATAGTCAGCATTAATTGGAGGAGACAACGCAGAAGTAGTGGTGCTAATGTTTATTTGACCGTCAACACAGTATAAGGCACTAAGGTACAAAACATTTTGCAAACAACTTTAACTTACTTAGTAGCCTTCAGTCATTAAAATGAATAAAACGATCTGAAAAATTATCGACTTTGGATTTCTCAACCTGTAAGACAGTCAAGCATTTTTGACATAACAATTTTTTGATATCATCAAAATATATATATATATATAGTAACAGTGTTTGATATTAACGGGAGAATTTTGTTAATAGCTGGGTGCGTGATGCGTATCTCCATCACGTTCGTTAATTGGGTGTTTGTTAGTTGGACCATGCTCCAACTTGAATGCCAAAATTCTATAGAACATTTGAGTTAAAAACTACAAGGTATACAGCCCTAAGGGGTGTACGAAAGGGTGACGTAGGCCTGTGTCATATAATACTCATTACATTGATAACATGTTTTAATCGATGAAGTATAACTTTATGTCTGATCATTAGATCAAAGACTAATGCAAACTGCATTTATGGCATATGCATATTTGAGTATCTGTGAGTAGTGATGTCCATTAATCGTTCGATTAATTCAACTAATCGAATAACACTTGGAATATTCGAATAATTTTTAGTCGAATACTGCCAGCACGAGTAGTTGAATTAATCGAATAGTTCAATGAGCACGAATATTCTCCGAATAATGCTCGTTAATCGTTCATAATCGTTCGATTAATCGAATTAATCAAAGAAATAATCGAATATTTCTAATCGAACACCACTGGCACAAATAGTTGAATTAATCGATTAGTGCAGACAACGCTCACCGATTAATCGGTAATCGAATAATTGAAAATTTCGGACATCACTATCTGTGAGTATCATTGTTTGAGTGTTTATTTGTAAAAGAAGAGCGAAATATTCTGATTTAATTCTTCATTGAATCAATGGTGGTTTTAAAAAAACCGTTTGAAATTGTTTGGTGGCCCTGAAAAGAACTATGTTTGAGCTGATAGCACTTCTTAAAAATCAGTACTATAATTACTGTTGCCAATATATAGATGGATGTCGCTATTCGGTCCTTTAGACTCTAGGATGATGGTTGCCCGCTAATACAGGAGTGATAGGAAATACCAAATCACTAAAGTAGAAATGGATTAGTTTTATCAAAATACTGACCGTCCGTCAGTGCGATCGTGCGATAAATGAGCAGACGGCGAACCTAGTGTGCTATTTTATAGTCACTGGCACTGCCGTTGATACTTGTAAGCTAGTGTAGATGTGGGAGAAACCAGATCGGCTGCTGCTGCTGCTCAAATAATTATCCGAATGGAACGTTAACCATTTAGAAAGTGTAGAAAAATCTTTCCATTCTTCAATTACTATAGCTCTTATAAGAACTGTTTAAGACCACAACGGTCTGCTGCTGAATTTACTGCCAGTCAGTCGTTCCGATTTGCCATCAGTGTTGGTTTACGACAATTGCGATCGAAGTTGCCGCTAAAATGCCATCGGCTTTGCCTCCAATTGCCATTAATGTTACCACTAACAACCTGTGTTGCCGCGAAATGCCCTTGGTCTTTCCACCAATTGCCATCCCAAGCCCTTGGTTTGCCTCCAATTGCCGGTGTTTCCGCCGAAATTCCATCGTTTTTGCCTCCATTTGCCATCGGCGTTGCCGCCAATTACTGGTGTTGCCCCACCAAAAGCCATTGACGGTAAATACTGACCGTCCGTCAGTGCAATCGTGCGATAAATGAGCAGACGGCGAACCAAGTGTGCTATTTTATAGTCACTGGCACTGCCGCTGCTACTTGTAAGCTAGTGTAGGTGGTGGAGGAAACCGTATCGGCTGCTGCTGTTTAAATGATTGTCCGACACTGATTGAGCAACCTATTGAACAATTTCGCATGTCTGCGATGGGGATAATGCAAAATGTAACGTAAAGTGCATCGTGTGGTATTCACGTTGGCCATTGCCCGCTGATTCCGCTTGTCTTCGGGGTCGGTGTTCCCGTCAATAGCCATCGATGTTGCCAATTGGATTGGAAAAGGGGTGTGGCTTACAAAGTGGTCTCAAAGGTTATCATTTGGATCCAAATCCTTTGGTGTATCTAATTGTCGTCCGTGCCTGTGAAGCTAGGTGATCACAAGGGAAATGTATGGGAAAATTCGACCTTAAAACTTTACACACATTTTCACTATTTAGCGTGTAAAAAATTATTATTAATATGTTACTATAAAATTGCTGGACATTTTATCTATCCAACGACATATTAACTGTTTTGTTTCGTTCAGTAGTATAGTAGCTATTAGCGTTTGAAATATTTCATTCAAACGTTACACTTCTATTTTTCGTTTTTACAAAGTGCTACCCAGTCCCAGTATAGTAAACAAAGACGTAGTCCTACGTCAAAAATTTCAAACAACTGTCAGTCGGCCCAATCGTGAGTCGTGACCCAAAGAACGGAGTCAGCCTGTACTCCGATTCTGGTAAAAATATTTGTTTTTGGCATCACAAATTACACAAAATACAACCGTCATCCGGGGATACTTGCAACACTTTTGAACTTTGACTTGGTATAACTTTCGAAGTGTACTGCTTAGGTCCAAGTGTAAGTAGCCAAAACATGTATAGTGGTCAGTACTTTTGATTTATGATTACGAGAAAAAATATCAGCTAAATAAATCTGTAGAATAAAGCGAAAATAGGGGTGTTGCAAGTTACCCAGTGAACGGGGTTACTTGCAACACTTTTCTGATTTTGATTTTGCGAATGACTATTTTTAGACATTTTGAGTGTATTTGTAGTAAAAAAGGGTTACTGGAGGCATGTTTCCCAATTTCGTCTATCGCTGAAAGATATATTAGATATTCGGTGAAAATGCAGCATGTCAGCAAACTCCAAATTGACGTTTCAAGGCACGTGGAATTTTTCACAGTTTTAATTTTTCTAGAGATGGCAGTAGACAAAATAACATCGTACAGGTGCAAACTTACTTTTTACATACTGTCATACTGTCTATTACTCTAATTATCTATTTTACAAGTGCTGCAAGCTGCGCCATTTTGGAAGTAAGAAGTAACAACACGAATTTATCGTTTCTTCTCCAAATTCAAAATATAAACAAAGCTCAAAGCTGCTATTTGTTAGCTCATATGATGCACTAATTGTATACAGGAACCAAACGATAAAAAATAATTTCATGTCAATGAAATGGTGCAACTTTGCACATGCATTTTTCCTACTCTGAGCGTGAAACTACTTTCCAATCGTATAAAAACGAGCAAAACAGTGATATAATAGATTAGACTTAACTAAACAATAGGTAAACGTCCCTTCTTTAAAACGGCGTTGACTAGAAATGGTTATGTAAACAAACAAATGCGTTAGAGCTGTCAAAAGCACCATACGCAAAGGTGTTGCAAGTAACCCCGGTGTCGCAAGTATCCCCGGATGACGGTACCAAAAATACGATACAATTATTTAGCACTATTATTTACTTAACGCTATTTTACGCCACACATATGCCAGTGTGAAAGACAAGTCAATGTTTCTTCGCCAAAACCCGCCTAACGTAGTTCTACGCCAGGTACGCGGTTTTGTCTGGAATACAGCCTTTCTGATTTTTCTGTTCTCGTTTCGTTTCATTTCCCAGCTTTCGTATTTGCTCCTTGTCTATTCCGTTTTTTCGTTTTCTGCGCATTTTGTCCTCATTTTCTTTAGCGTTTTTGCTTTTTTGTTTGATTATAGTCACTTTAAAATTCGTGGCTTCTGCGTGGATGGGATTTGAACCCAGGTCCTTGGAGTGAGAGGGGTGAATGTAAATTACTACACTGGGATTAACCCCGTCGTTTTTCCTTCTTTTCATTTCTTTTCCGTTTTTCCTATTTCTCTGTCCGCTGTCCTCTTTTTGTTTTTATCTCGTTGTCCCTTTTTACTTTGTTTTCTCTTTTTTCACTTTTTTTCCTTTTTTACGTTCCATTTGCCCCCCCCCCACCATTTCTTCAAGACAGTTTTTCTTCTTTTTTCTCCATAGCGATTTTCCTCCTTTCCTATCTTGGTCGTCCAATTTTTGACACGTTTTCCGCGTACTTTTTGCCGTTTTTTCTCCAGGAGCTGCAAGAGACCGACTACCTCTAAATTAACTGGTAATAATTCATTTGTGAAAATATGCTAAGAAAATTTACTAACATCGTCGAAAGAAACTGTTTGTTCTACTATTTGTGGTTTGGTTCATGAGGAAAATATTCAGGAAACCCGAGTTTTTCACCCATAACTCAGGAACAACAAAAAATGTTATCATTGAAAGTTTAAAAACTGACAAACATTGGAAAAATATTTCAAAAAACTTGCATATGATATAATTTTCCTACTTTTCTTAAGCTGGAAATGAATATAAATTGATTTGAAATTGGACTTGAAACTGGATTTGAAATTGGATATGAAGTTATACTTGCAAGGATTTTAACGCAAAACTAGCTTGTACGTACCAACGATACTTATATAAGTCTTTCTATACGATAAGATCCGATTAAGCGCGACCAACTTCATACAGCTTCATACAGCTATACAACTTTCTGCTGAAAATCGTGTCAACTACTATCATTGTAAATGATAGAATTTCAACTTGTACACTCTTTATTAGGCTTTATTTACTGTTTCGAATTTGTTAAGAGACATTTACCATAATTTTCGTACATTGATACGCGAGTTGGTGTTGGCTGGGAATTGAACTTAAGGCGGAACCCAAAGTGGCTAACGTTATTGTGTTAGTGCGACAAACACTGTACTGTACATCTCATGTGTTCGTCAAAAACCTAAACGTTTATTTGAATATTGTATCAGTACTGGTAATATATGTCAAATAGCGGAGCTTGCAAACATAAACAGCTGATCCGCAGCCAACCGCACTGACTACAAACATCGCGAAAAAGTGTTTGTTTTCTTTATCAAGACATTCCGATTCAATCAAAATTAACAGCAGCAACTGAATAATGCGTAGGATCACTAGGATGTTTAATTAATCCGCTTGCATCGGATTGCGTTTTTGATTCCTGCGTTTGCGTTTTGTTTGTTTACTTCACTCTAAGCTCATCGATGCGGCGAAAGTTGAAAGCTCTTTAAAAGCTCATTGATGTGACGAAAGTTTGATGCTGTGTTGCTGCTTTTCCGGAATCGCTAGTTCAACGAAATATGTGCGCAACCAAATATCTATTAACTAATTCCAGATTATACGTTTTATGAACACTTAATGATCTATATCAGCGGTTCCCAACCTTTTTTCGGTTCGCGTACCCCCTGACGGATTTCCCTATACTATTCTACAGCGAACTAAAGTTTTGGCGAACCCCTGGGGGTTCGCGAACCCCCATTTGGGAACCGCTGATCTATATGATCAATTAAATTTATTTTCCATTAGCAATTATGTTTTGCTGAGCGTTTATTGAGACATAGCAGATCGATAAATTGAATTACAAGTTTTAGGAAATTCTAACAGCGCTGGAAGCACTGATTACGTGGCGAAAGCGTGCTCTGCCAATACAGATGCATTTTTAAGGCACAAAACAATACATGCTTCGAATGGTAGCCATTTACCCAGCCATCTTTGAGCCACTTTCGGTTTCCCCTTAAAGAAAGAATCGAAATTGGACACAAGTTGTAGTCAAATTGCACTTGAATTTGTACTAGGAATTAGACTTGAAACTAGATTTCAATTTTGGCTTAGTATCAGTGTTAAAATTGGGCATGAAATTAGAATTGAATTTGGAGTTGACATTGAGCCCAAATTAGGCTTGAAACTAAACTTAAAATTTAATTTATAATTGAACTTGGAACTGGTACTATTTTTACGCAATTAATTTACTTACCGCAAAAATAGCGGCAGATTATTTGAAAAACTGTGAGCTTCTGGGTCACAGAAATTATTTTGTTTTATTAAATTTTAAAGAGAGGTGCGGGCACGTGCCCCAGTGTGCTGGACAAATCAATGCCTAGCAGTAGCACAATCAAACCTGTTTGTAGAAAGCAAACTTTCAGAGATTACCAACACAATTTGATGCTTTATTTACTTATACTAAATATCAGTAATAATGTAAATGCACTTGGTATTATCAGTGTCATTCGATTGTATAATTTGAATTCCCGAATAATTCGGGTCCATTACTGGCTAATATACCCTAGTGTATTATTGCAGTAATAATAAAACTTGGTTTGTTTAATAGTCAGTCATTTGATTGATGTTCAATGATTAGACCGAAGGTTACCTTTTCAAGTCATGCATCATAGCGCCAACACTTGTGTTGAAATCTTGGTTAAAACGCACATTTGTGTAAACCGTTTGATAAAATGCAAAATATATGAATTTATACAATAAGATTTCACATTTGTTTTTAATTTTCTATAATTTTGTTGCAAAACCTGAACTTTAAGGCTTCCTTCCAGATTTCTTGTCTTTTGAAAATTCACTTGTTCATTTGTTGGTTGCGTGTTTTCTTTATTGCCGATCTTTTCGCGTTGTTCACCCGACAGATTAATTAGACCTCCTCCTTCGCGTCTTCAAGAATCTTATCACTATAGGTACGGAATGGAAATAATGGCTGATTACATAGAGCTCTATCAGCAGCCGAAGTTGTATTTAGCAGTTTGAACAAGATTTTACCTTGACATGGCGATATTTGAAAAAAAAAACAACAACAAATCTTCTATTGTCCAATACAGCTTGTTGAAGAGACAACTGAAATTATAGGAAATTTTCACTCATGTTTCTATGAGAAAAATTTTCAACTGCAGTTCAACTGAGGTTTTAACAGTTACTTAACGTGGAATGCAAAATAAAACATACTTTACTATAGATCAGACTATTGATAATAGTCTCACGCGATTAGCTTAGAAATAGCTGCAATCAAACCGTTTGTAATTGCTTAGCCTCTCTGCAAACATTTGGTACTAACACTAGAGCGATTGTTTGTTTGAACAGACTTCCGCAGAAAATTTTTAATTTTCTAACAACAATTAGGTACACAGGACTGGCGATAAGACGGTCCTCTCCGAACGTGACATACAATGACGACTAAACTACTAACTTTTCTCAGTATGCAGTTTTCCTCGGTAGCTAGTATAGTTAGCGTTTAAATATCCCGTTGCTTTGCCAGGTTTGCCGACAGAAGAAAAGCTCACCTTACAGTACTCGTTTATATATACAATTAGGGTTTCCCTTGATAAGCATAGTAAGATATTCGCAATTATTGAATTATCGTTCAACACCTTTATCGTTAGACTTTAGTCACACCTACGATATGTACTATATGCGTTACGTTACGTTGGGTTCGAACGGAAACTAGATGTTGTAATCTGTCACATTTGGGATCGCATCAGATAAGAGTAAGCTTCAGTGAGAATTGTAGGTACGGCATTTATTGTGGTGCCTAAGGCCAGCATGTTGTAGTGCCCGGATAATAACTGGACGAGTTATTTCAACACGGGCAAAATTCATTACCAAATGTAGTGTAAATTTTCATCTGCATAAAAAATGGATTGTACTGCGCTGGGAACTGTAGGTAAACAAAGTGTAGATTTGTGAATTCGCTTCGCATGAGCTGCAAAGTGCTCTCACTCGGTTTACATTTCCAGATACGTCGTTTTGTAATAGAACTATGTATTAGCTCAAGGAATTATGATTGTTCATCTACTTGTAAAAATACGAAACGTCCGACAAAAATAAAACAAATTTTATCGAAACATAAAATCTGAAAGAATAACTTCTTTCCATTCACCAGAGATAGCCAGAACAAAAGATTTTTTGTATGTATATTATCACTGCGACCAGTTATTTGATCTATTGTGATATTGTCCAGGTATATTCGTTTTTCATCCTTTTCTCCTTTTATGCTTTTACTACTACTACTACTACTACTACTACTACTACTACTACTACTACTACTACTACTACTACTACTACTACTACTACTACTACTACTACTACTACTACTACTACTACTACTACTACTACTACTACTACTACTACTACTACTACTACTACTACTACTACTACTACTACTACTACTACTACTACTACTACTACTACTACTACTACTACTACTACTACTACTACTACTACTACTACTACTACTACTACTACTACTACTACTACTACTACTACTACTACTACTACTACTACTACTACTACTACTACTACTACTACTACTACTACTACTACTACTACTACTACTACTACTACTACTACTACTACTACTACTACTACTACTACTACTACTACTACTACTACTACTACTACTACTACTACTACTACTACTACTACTACTACTACTACTACTATTTACTATAAACGGAAGTACTATTAGTTGAAGGCCAAATCACAGACAAACAGACATAACACTCGTTTGCCACTCTTCGTACCGATTGAACCGTCATTTCAAATTTGGGCTTAGTTGGGAATGTCTCCGGTTTGGTTCAAGTGGCGCTTTTTGACGAAAGAAGGGGAATTCCCCATAAAAATATTTGCTACTTCGAGGGATACTCCTGTCGCTATTTGATATTTAGGAATGTCGATCATAGATGGTGCTAGTGTTCACGTTAAATGTGAAGTACGATAATTTTTGTTGATTTTTCTATGTCTTATGCCTGTTTGTCTGTGGCTAAATGAAGCATGGTTTGAAGAAAATTTTTCGACGAAAAAATTCTTTCCCAAAATCGTGGATATTCGACTTTAAAAGCGACGGCACCGTTACCCATTACTTTTATTGTCCAATGCGAGATCCTAAGATAAAACAATGATCTTCTCCTTCAGATTTGGGTGTATTTTTTCGCTAGTTGCCGCCTACCGAGTAGATTGTTTGAGTTCACGGGAGCAAAAGAATGTGAAAACCGGAAGGAACAAGAACAGAAACGTGCTACCAAGCAAACCAAAATAATGACCATGAGACAAAAACACGATAAAAATAGAATGTTTTTTATTGTACCAGAGAAAGACACTATTTAGAGCATCTATTCAATCTAGAAGAAAGAATTCCACGAATTTTTCAAAATGATACAAAAATTTGTTAAAAACTAAAAATGTTTTAGATACATTGAAGAACTAACAAGCAGACATAACTGCCCTATTAAACGCATGCTTGAACAGTTATTTTAAATTCGGTTCTATATTAGAATATTTTCGACACATTTAGTTCCCAAAATACGGAGAAGCCGTCATTTGCACAAAATACTCCAAATATATATATTTTCGTAGTAAAAACAACCTAGATAACTATATTCGCACGTCAATGTCACGATACAATACTGCTGTTTACAGCCAGCTGATCCTATTGACTCTAACAGCTGCTCTCGGTAGAGATGCGAGCATGCGCCGTCCTTAGTCAGTATAGTGTTTCGGTCATAGCTCAGAAACGAAAATCATGTCGAGAAATTTGAATCATTGAATGATCCGGGACTGGCGAAAAACAAAATATTTTAAAAGATTTACACGAGGTTCTACGTTCTACTACGTTCCGATTCTTCTTTCCATCTTCGTGAAAAAATTGTGGAAACCTTTTTCCAGTTAATATTTTTCACCATTGCAGAGAAAATTTGCCTTAATTTTTTGCCTACATTTTTTGACGAAGGACTACGACTTACGGTAAGGTTTGACTATAGGTATGGTGTCATTCTAAAAAAAAACTCCAAACATGAAAAGTGATCAGATTTTGAGCGTTAAAAACTGGGTGATTTGCTGGTTAATTTTAAACATTTTTGCACCAATCGATCGCAAAGTCTTCTACGCATTGATTCGCACGGGATAATGATCCTGTTTAGCTAATCACTATTGGAATAAGCATAAATATCAAGCACGGTAAGAACTAACCAACTAGTTAATCTCATGTAGGCACGCTTTTGCTTTCCAAAACCAGTGTTGCGAAGCCCACACTCGTGTGGTCTAATTGCTATGAAAATACCTGATAAGCAGAGTGTCACAAAGAATTAGTAAGGTGCAGAGGACGTTAGCTAATTGATGATATTTTAAATGTCATAAAATTTGAACTAACTGTCGATATGTTAGTTGAAAATCAATTATATTTCAAATCAGTCTGTCACAATGAATGGTGCTATATTTCTAACATTTTCGAGTAAGTTGACAAATATGAACCAGTGGTAAATGATAACCCAGATTAATAGGGTAACCAACGTGTTTTAGACCCCATCAGCAGCTGTACATAATCTGGACACTTCCATTTGATTTTGCTGTAAGTGTCCAAATTATGTACAGGTGCTGATGGGGTCCAAAATACGTTGGTTACCCTAATATATTTTTTCCGTTCAATTGTGTCCGTTGTGTCCAATGATAAATATTTCGGCACGAACTTTTCAAAAGGGCATAACTGCAAAATGCAAACAAACCGAGTGAGGGATTTTCTGCTAGATTAGCCAGAGAAAAGAGACTCCCACACGGTTTGTTTACATTTTGCAGTTGCGTCCTTTTGAAAACTTTTTGCCGATTTTATGTTTTGAGCAAGATTCTTAAGCCAGTAAACAGTTGATTAGTGCTTTCAGTGACATAAAAATTTCTAAATGCACTGTAACCGCCAATCACCAGAAGATTATTTGATGTTTTAACTCTTAATGAAGCAACAAACTCTTATATGTACAATGATATATACAGAGCACGGCTGTTTAAGAAATTTGAACTTGACATCATCTATAAAATGTAGGAATCACAATAACAGTATTGTGATTATAAAATCATGCCCCTAAGCACAGAACTTCATACTTTGTTGGAAAATCACCATGATTACCTTCAACACTTATTTTTATTTCGTCCCAAAGTTTGGTTCAGCAAGTTTGTTTCCATAAATTGTTTAGTGTCGAAACACATGATTTTATATCTTTTTGGAACGAGTTTGCTCGCTTTGAGTTCCCCGATACCGTATAAAAACAGAAGGTCAAGTTTCGATAACGGAATGTAGCACCCCAGATAACACAAAATCGTAATAGAAAGTTCACATTAAATCGTTTTCATGTCAATTTCACTTTGGAATTGTATAATGATTAGAGTACCGTCATCCGGGGCGAGATTGTGCCAAAAAAGTATATAGGGTAGTTTGCCAATTGTTGCTCACCACCCAATTGTTGCCCACTTCTCGGTTTTTGAATAATATCTGAGAATATCTATATTATCGCAGCACTCCAAACAATCAAAACACAAATATATTTCATTACCTTCAAATATGTGTAAACATGATTGTTAGCAAACAAATATTTGGAATAGTAAAATTACCTCATAAAATCCAACTCTTAGTAGAGCCAAAATACGTCGAATGCTTACAGTATGAATTAAGAAATCACTCATCAAATTTAAGCTTATAGATCTCAACAAAAAGCAAATTTACCCTATATTACTTCGTATGCCTTTCAAAATACCCACATTCATAATGTTTGATTAATTAAATAACTATATGTTACTATTTTTGTGTTCTAATGCATAGTGGTTAATAATTGGAAAAAAATTAGGATTTTGTCCATTTCTTGCACACCATCCGCAAATGCCGCTAAGCTAGGCCCTACTGTACCATTCTTACTTGATCCAACTCTTATTGAAAATTTACCACTATTTTGATGTCGGATTAAAACAATACCAATAATTTTCGATTTCTCTGGAGACTAAATCAGCAAAAGCCTAATGATATTACCAGCGTGTAACAATTTTCGTGAATAGAAAATAATGTTCGTATCCGTAATCCACAGTCGATTAACGGAACAATGTGTGCGGAAGTTTATTATGAGAAATTCTTGAGAAATGAGCATAATAACGCAAAACAATGCTTCAGCTTCTATTAAACAGAGAAAAAAGTTATGTTGTGGCTAAAAGAACTTAAAAGTCGAGGTTTTTCTTATTCGCTCGAAAGTAAAAAATCGAAAAACTTTGCATTTGAAAAACCAAATACCAGCCATAAACGTATATTGCATTTAAATTTGAAAAAGGAAAGATACTGGAAAACAAAATTAAATTAATTAATTTTAATTAATACATATATTAATTCAATGCAATAATTTTTACCTGTTCTTGTAAACCATTGTTCGGTGAAGATTGAATTACGTTCAAATACGTGTCAAAATGGTAACGGTACGATACTTATAATTGGTAAATCTGTTTATAAGGAGATCTTCTTCATGTGTCAGTTTTCTATACTTGGTATTTCTCCTAATTCCATATTTTCTTTGCCGTGCAACAATTGGATTGAAGGTGTGCAATATTAGGCAAAGGACATTAATCAAGTGGGCAACAATTGGGTCTGTATGCTGTTTAACAAAACCTCAAATTGCATAATATGTGCAATATTCCAGGCTATGAAAACATACCAAATGTTATAGTGAAAGAGTCATTTTGTTTATAGGACAAATTTCGATTTTAGTAACGAAATAGTTTCCCCGAGAGAAAAGATAAACTGGACGTTCCTGCCTTAGGTGTGCAACAATTGGCAAATTACCCTATTTTTGTTCTTTAGCTCAGTATACACACAATTTAGGAACTAAGTTGATTTCGAAGCTGCCAATATATACTAAATTGTTCAATTAACAACTACCGTAGACATGGTCTAGTTACAATGAAACCTAATTTTACTGGAAGTGCATCAACTTTGGCACAATCTCACCCCTTCTAGGGGGTGACATTGTGCCAAAAACATAAAGTTAGGCTAAAAACCTAAACAGTGAACATTAGCATGTTTATAAACAATACACATAAAGATCAGTATAAAGTAGTTCATTTGGGGCCATCCATGAACTAAGCGGACTATCAGGGGCAGGGGGTCGGCCAAAAACAACGCATCATACAAAAAGTATGAACGAAAATAACCTGAGGAGGTCTGAAATAACTAAAAATGAGTTCGTAGTCAATGGACAGCCTTTATATAGCCAGTAGCATTTCTAGGGTTAACAAGGGGGAGATATATGAAAGGGTGTATCCTAAGGAAGCATATCTATTTGATTATTTAACAACCATTACTTCGTTCAAGAACCCGCGGCCGCAGAACATGTGGCCTATCCTACCCCCCTCCTTAAAACTGGCAGTTTATTCACGGTATAATATATTCGTCTTATATTAGAGTGTTTATTCAAAGTATCTGAAATTTCCAGAGAAAAAGTAAAAATTAATTTAAATTATTTAGCAGACCTATGATGCAGTTTGCTCCAAAATGGATGATGCTATCTAATCTGTCAAAATATTGTGCTCAATAGTAAAGAATGTGAGTGTGCTGGTGTATACTGACGTATTTTTGTTGTGTATGTGAAATCCACAAATTGGATCGATCATTATGGCTTGGCACAATCTCACCCCCGTGAAGCTCGAAAAGTACAAAGTTTCGAAAAATATTATTTTCGTAATCAAAACTTATCCAACACATAATAACCTTTCGAAACATTGTAAATGATTAGTTTATATACCTTCAAGATAGCAAGTTGATGCGATTTCTTGTTTGGGTTGGTTTATGCGGGACATTTTTTACAAGCGTTATTTCCGCGTATTTTTGATTGCGAACTTTGAAACCCTGCTTAGGCTAAATAGTTTGCTAATATTATCTGTGTTCCATTCTAAGTTATGAATAAATATGTTATGTTCATCATCATTTTGAATTTAAGTCACCAGTTTCTACAGATATAATAAATTTTCACAAATAAACATTTTTGGTTTTTGGCCCAATCTCACCCCCGTGGCCCAATGTCACCCCGGATGGCGGTATGTCAAACCGAAGTGAACAAAAAGTTCTTTTGCAGTCGTGCGGGTCTTCATATACAATTCATGACTGTGAATTATAAAGCAGTATAGACGATTGCAATATTAAGTTATATCTTAATCATATATTCAGGAGTATTTAGTTGCGTGTTATAAAAACTACGCAAAATAGAATTACAAATAGCTGTCATAATTTTCGCACGTATATCGCCTCCACTTTGGTACATATATGTTCTTATATGGCGTGAAATATAACTTTTTCGTTCAGATATGATTTCGTATATCTCAGTTGCAATCGAGATATACAAACCAAATGGTTTACTGGGACCTAGGCTTTGCTTTGCTTTGTTCACTGTTTCAAAAGAGGCAAAAGGGATTGGGCGGACCCACAAGCAGAGGCACTTGTGCGCATTCCGGGGTTTCAGAGTCGCCTTCCAGCATTAGGATCTTCCATATAATAATCAATTTCACTGTACCATCTTTAACCCACGTGTTGATTTGTTTGTGAGAATTGAGAACTGCCATATTTGCCATCATCCAGCCTTCCACATATATGATATTAATAATAATACTATAACAATTTTGTAGTGAAATAATACTAATAATAATGATATGATATTGAGATGAAATGTGGAACAATCTCACCAGCAGTTCTCAAATGGAAAAGAGTTGCGTCCTTTGAGGTTCCATAAGTGCTTCTAATAATTGACTTAATTGTTTCATCTGATATCCATGTGCAATAATAAAACTCGTTTTGGCCAAAGTTTTTACTATATAGCAGGGGATGCTTCATAAACTAAAACGAAAAAAATAATTAAAACCATTTATATTAGACTTACCAATTAGCAAGGCCGTATGGCTCCGCCGTCGGCCCAAAGCTGCGGTTTTGAGATCAGGCAGCCGGGAACCATCCACCACCCAGCATCGTACCTCCTAACTTGGCTACTCAATAGAGCATTACCAGGTATGGCCACGTGGAAGTACTAGGTAGCGGCTTGGTCCTCATTTGCCTTCCCTGTTTCGTACTCACAAAATAATATTTTTTGGGAATTTAAAAACTTATTTCAAGATTGATGCTCAAACAGCTTTTATTCTCAAATTTTTTTATTTAAACTCAATTCTACTACTATAGATACGAATTTCTAGAGACTACCCACGTTAAGTGGGCCGAAGTTTTAATCCTTTAAACTGGGTTATTTACAATTGCAATCCAAGTTGCTTCATTTGATGGTAAATTTTTTCGACAATGAACCGGTTATGTGATCCAAGCCATCATCAATATGTTTCGAATTCTGGGTATTCTTTTTGAATTGTTTTCGACGTGCGCGTTCCTGGTAATAGAATTCCTTTTTCTCCGATGGTTTCAGTAGAGTAGCTTTCCGAATTACGTTCGCGTTTTTACAGTACTGCTGTGGATTGTAGGCGGGAAGGCTAAAATCATCCCAACATTCGTCGTCATCCAGCAGCGTCTTACCTTTGGGTTCCTTGCAGGGTACATCGTCGTCGTGATAGATTAGCTCCGGCTCAGGTTCTCTATACTCTTTATATTCCTGTCTCGTTGATAGACAGTACTTGTACAGCTCGAATGATTTACGATCGGCACAGGTGTCCGTGTGTAGTTTGATCTCCAACGATGGGACTTGATGCGCGGTATTGAACGGACAGGTGACCAGTTTCACCTTCGGGTAGTTTTTCCGGCATTTGAATAAATGCTTCGGCATAGCGTGCGGCTGGATCCGATGGCATCGATTATACGGACACTCAACTAGTTTTTCCAATCCTGGCATGTCGACGAAAAAAAAACTTGAATGTGATCACACGGTATGAGGAAAAGTTAACCAATAACTAAGTATGAGATAGCTTTACGGAATTATGGCTTCTTTGAAAACGTCGTGATTATTTAAGGAGCAATAGGTAAACCAAACTAATATATACTTTATATAATATAACAGGCAGTTTTTTAGTAGTATATGAGGTTTCTGTATTAGATAAGTAGGTAACATTAAAACAAATTGAAAAAACGAGTTTATGGTACATAATGTATTTTGCTACCTCTGTCGATCTTCGTTGTTAATGTGCATTACATTCTATAACGAATTATTTTCACAGGCGTGCCCAGACACAAACAACAGGCGGGGCACCCGACCTTTCAGAAGAATGTTTTATCTTGAAAACCGCAGTTATCATAGGACGGCGAATCTATTATTACTTATCAGAAAAATGCCGGCTGTTTAGGTGATTTAAAATCAAAGTTGAAATTGGGCTAGAAATTAGACTTGGAACTGGGCTGGAAATTAGAGTTGTAACCGTACTTGAAATCGGATATGACATGGAGCATTTAATTAGACTTGAATTTGGACTAATTTGGGCTTAAAGTTTTACTTTAAATTGAACTGGAAATTGGGCTCAAAATTGGATTTGAAACTGGACTTCAATTTTGAGTAACTTTGACTAGAAGTTTTACTTAAAATTAGTCATAAAATCGGACTTAAACCCAAATTTGAAGTTTTTATTTGAAGTTAGACTTGGAATTGGATTTTAAATTAAAGTTTAAATTTGAATTGAAATTAAATAATGGGCTTGAAATCATTAAATTTGATTAACAATCGAATTTAAAATTGAAATTTAATTAGAGTAAGGCTTGTACAAATTTGAAAAAAAGTTTATGTCCTGGTCTCAAAATATTGTTGAAGGGGGGGGGGCAAGAAAAAAATAATAACATTAAACCTTCAATAACCAAACAAAAGAGAAGAAACCAGCGTTTATTTTTCCATATTATTAAAATTTTAATACATTTGTATTTGTATTTGTATATTTTGTACAGTACCTACTTAAATTTTAGTTCAACCCTTTCAAGCTTCAAAATTTTTCGACCCAAGCACATAAAGTAAGCATCCTGGTAGAGATGAAGCAGTTTGATAATAGTGGAGTGGTGCCACAGGATCACTTTAGAGAGCCACAAAAGTATAACTTGACCTTCATTTTGTTTTGAACCTCCGTGTCACTCGCTTAGTTACCTTGCTTTTTTAATAATCGAAATCTGTGTCACTTACAAGTTCAGAACTCGGTAACCACGATATAGTATCGTAATCTAACCATAGTGTGAAAATGGCAGTTTAGGTCCCTGCCACTTTATTACTTGGAACACTTATGCTGTGCTATCGACATGTTTTAAGAAAAAAAATCTCTGAAGCTATTCACGTTTCTTGGTCAACCTTTTAGTCATGAATATCAGGCCTCTCCTATGCATATTAAGGATGCACACCGCTTTGAAAATTTCAAGTTTCGAACAGTTCAGTGACATCCTGCATGCTGCATGCATCCAATGAATGAAAAATAATTTTTTTTTTCACCCGGATAATCGAGTCTAAAAACCCAGATAATCGAATCCCCGGATAATCGAGTCCGGCCTGTATTGGATAATTTAGAGATGTAAACTCATTAAACCGTGAAAAAATCCGCTTGTCACTAAAAAATGCAACAGACTAATATGACACTTTATTTTTTTGCCACTTCACATTTCGAAAATTTTCAAAGGGGGGGGTGCCATAAACTTTTTTTCAAATTTGTATAAGCCTAATTGTATGTAAAATTGGACACAATTGAGCTTGGAATTGAACTGTATGTTAGATATTAAATTAAATTTGAATTTAAACTATTTTGAACTCTAAATTTTACGTCTAACCAAGCATGGACACGACGTTTTAGTTAAACTACAATTGACATATCTCGTTTTATTCTCTCACACGTCTTTCTCTATCAAATAACAAATAAAACACTAAAACAATGGTTTCTTTCACCACCAGGAAGATTAAATCGGGTTTTTTCTTTTTCTTGGCTTTTGCTCTCACTTTCCGTCAGTTTTTTCCTCTTTTATGCCATTTTCTTTTTTAGTGTCCAATGTTTCCTATTTCAATGTTCCGTTTTTCTTCGTCCTCTGTTCTATTTTGATTTGTTTTTTTTTTCTTATGCTTTTCTCTCTTTTTTCCTTTTTGCTGGAAACTGGTGTTTTTCTACCTTTTTTTTATCTCCTTTCCTTCTCCTTTGTCGTCTTCATCCGTTCAATTTCCCGGCTTTTCTATTTTTTATTCCGTTTTTGGCTCCCGTGTTTGCCTTCTCCAGTTTATTTTTTCTAACTCCCATTTTTCGCCCTTTTCTCTTATGTTTTACCTTTTTCTTTATTGTATCCCATTTTACCGTTTTTGTCCCATATTTCTCCTTTTATATTCCGTTTTTCTTACATTCTCTAATTTACTTCTCTCCTCCTCATTTCCTCTTTCTCTGTTCCTTTTCTCTTCGTTTCTTGTACCGTTTTTCACCTTATTCCTGAATTCTGGATTTCATCTGTTCCGTTTTCCGTATTTCTTTTCTATTCTATTCTCTTTTTTCCTGCCTCGTCATTTTCTGTTTCGTCTTTTCTTCTTTCGTTCGTCGTTTTTTTCGTTTTTCCTCTGCATTATGTTCTGCTTTTCCTCCTTTTTTGTAACGTTCTGTTTTTTGTCTTCAGTTTTAATTTTTTTCAACACATTATATTTTCTTTTCTATCTCATTTTTCCTTTTTCTGTTCTCGTTTCTCCATTCTCATGGTTCTCATTTTCTATTTTTCTTTTTTGTCTCGTTTTCTATTCAGTTTATCCTCATTTATCTATTTAGGCCATTACAAATATTAAAGAAAGTTTTTGTCCCTCCGGTGTCGGGCCACTGAAGGGGGGGGGCGAAAAAAACAAAGAATTTTTTAATCGAGCAAAAAAAATGGATCTTAGGCATTTTTACTTAAAGTTTAAACGTAAAAACCAAATCTATTCTTGCTTTTAATAAATACGTTGTTATTTTTCATGCAAAAATCTACGAACAAAAAGATAAAAACGAAAGGAAAATTTTTTGAGTTTCAGAAATTCCACGGTTTGAACTTCCGTTTCTATTTCGTGCTAGAAGCGTTAGCTCAACTCGTACACTCACTTTTCGAGTTTTTTAGGCTACAGAGCCCACAGACAATTGATTTTATAAAAAAAATTAACTCATATCCTACAAATTATTTTTTTGCCCCCCGATTTTCAAGCCAATCTCCAAGGGGGGGGGCGTGACAGAAACTTTGAAAACAATTTGCAATGGCAAAAATATGCAATATTTATCTTAGTTTATCTATTTTCTTCGTTTTATTTAGGGTTCGTCCTTCTTCTGTCTTAGTTTTCTTCTTTTCTCTGCCTATTTTCATCTTTTTCTGTCCAGGCTCCTCGTTTTCCCAATTTTTCTGATTTTTTAAACTTCCTTGTTTTACCTTGTTTCTCCCATTTGATCACTTGTTCCTGTTTTTCTCATTTCCTCTTTCTCTGTTCCTTTTCTTTTCTTTACGATTTTCGTCTTTTTCCTGAGTACTAAATTTTTTTGTTCCGTTTTTCATTTTTCTTCTCCCATTTCCACCATTTTCATGCCCGTTCCTCTTCTTGTCTTGTCATTTTCAGTTTCATTTATTTTTTGTTTCCTTTTTTCGGTCCCGATTTTCATATTTTTTCACTTTTTCGTACGTCGTTCGTTTTTTTTTTCGTTTTCCTGTGTTCGTTCTTTAAACTTCGTCCTACTTTACCTTTGTCACGTTCTGTTTTCCTATGCCGTTTTATCCCAGTTATCTTTCGTTTTAATTTTTTGCTTCCCGTTTACTATTCTGATTTGTTTTTTTCCTCTTTTTTGTCCTCATTTCTCCATTCTCCTGGTCCCGTATTTTATCCTTTACTTTTGCTTTTTTTTCTATCTCGTTTTTTTGCCTTTTTTGTCCCGCTGTTCCTACTTTCTGTTCAGTTCATCCTCAAGTAAAAGCTTATAATCATCCTGATTTTTATTCTAGTTTTATTCGCTTTCTCTAGGGCTTCTTTTCTCTCATTTTTCTCCGCCGTTCTTTATTTTTTGCTGTTTAATTTCTTCAAATTTTGCCTAGTTTTCCCTCTTCCTCTCCCATTGTCTTCTTTTTCACTTTTTTTTCTTCTTATGTCTCGTTTCGCTCCCATTCAGTCACGTTATTTTTTTTCCTAGCAGTGTTTTCCTGGAATTAAATAAAAAGAAAACTTATCCAATTTAATTCTACTATGTATATTTATTCTTGACAGATACGTATTTCTTTTTTGTTCGTCTTTTGTTTTCGTTCATCTGTTTTGTTCTTCCTCTCATTATATTCTGCATTTCCACGTCAATTTCGTGTCAATTTTTTTCTTTTTTCGGTACCAGTTTTCATCTTTTCTTTTTTGTTTGTCATTCGCCTGTTTCGTTGTTCCTCCAATTATATGCTGCTTATCCCAATTGTCTTCGATTTTAATTTTTTTCATCCCATTGTATTTTCTTTTCTATCTCATTTTTTTTTGTTCTCGTCTCTCCATTCTCCTGCTACCGTTTTTTCTATGTTTCTTTTCCTCCATTTTTTGTCTCGTTTTTCTCATTTTCTATTCAGTTTATCCTCATTTGGTTTATATTTTCTTCGTTTTATTTAGGGGTTTTCCTCCTCTCTCATTTTTCTTCTTTTCTCTGCCTATTTTCATTTTTTCTGTCCAGTCTCCGCGTTTTTGCCTCGTTTTCCCAATCTTTCTGTTTTGTTTAACTTTTGTTTTTTGTCCCATATTTCTCCCGTTTGATCACTTTTTCTCGTTTTTCTCGTTTCTTCTTTCTCTGTTCCTTTGCTCTTCTTCTTCTTTCTTCCATTTCCTGAGCACTGAATTTCCTCTTTTCCGTTTTTTTCTTTTTCTTCTTCCATTTCCCCCCATTCTTTTCCTCTATTCTTGCCTCGTCATTTTCAGTTTCTTTTCATTTTTTTTCTTTTTTCGGTCCCAAGTTTCGTCTTTTGTTCGTTTTTTTTTCGTTCGCCTGTGTTCAGTCTTCCTACTATGTCCTGCCTTTCCGCCTTTTTTTGTCACGTTCTGTTTTTTTTTGTATTCTGTTTTATCCCAGTTGTCTTCCGTTAAAAACTTTTTGCTTCGCATTTTCATTTTTGTTTCGTTTTTTACGTTTTGTTCAGTTCATCCTTATTTTCTTTTTCGTTTTATTCGCTTTCTCTAGGGCTCCTTTTGTCTCATTTTTCTTTACTCTGTCGATCTTCATCTTTTCTGTTCAATCTCCTCGTTTTTGCCTCGTTTTCCCACTTTTTCTTATATTTTTAACTACCATTTTTCGTCTTTCTCGCTTCCGTTTTACCTTTTTCTTTATATTTCTCCCGTTAGATCACTTTTTCCTTTCTTTTTCATTTCATTTCCTCTTTCTCGGTTCCCTTTCTCTGCTTTTCTGTTCCATTTTCGCCTTTTTCCGGAGTATTGAATTTCCTCTGTTCCGTTTTTCCGTTTTCTTCTTCCCTCATTTTCAAGCCCTTCAAAACTCTTTTCTTATCTCGTCATTTTCAGTTTCTTTTCATTTTTTTTCTTTTCTCGGTCCCGAGTTTCGTATTTTTTACTTTTTTCGTTCGTCGTTCGGTTTTTCTTGTTTGCTCTGTTCTGTTTTCCTATTTCTTTTTATTTTTTTGCTTCCCATTTTCTTTTTTGTTTCGCTTTTTTTCCTTTTTTGTTCTGTCTCAGTTTTTTTTTCGTTTTATTCGCTTTCTCTAGGGCTTCTTTACTCCCATTTGCCTCTGCTGTTCTTCATCTTTTGCTGTCCAGTCTGTATATTTTGATTCGTTTTCCATCTTCCTCTCCCGTTTTTCTTCCCTTTCATTTATTTTATGTCTAGTTTTCCCTCCCAATCAGTCACGTTCTTTTTATCATATTAGCTTGTATTTTTCTCTCTCGTGCTTTTCCTCTATTTCCAACCCGGTCGTCCAGTTTTAGTCAACTTTTACATAATGTTTTTCCGTTTTTTCTGGCTTTCTTCTTCCGTTTCCTCATTTCAAGTTTCTCCTCCTTTTCTGTCCCGCTAGTTTCTGCTCCGTTTCAATTCTTTTCTTATTTCGGTCACAATTTGTTCCCTTGTGTTCGTTCTTCCTATTATGTCTAGCTTTTCCTTCTTTTCTTTTACATTCTGGTTTTCTATTCCGTATTACTCCGGTTGTCTTCCGTTTTCATTTTTTTCTTTTCTGTCCTGTGTTTGCCTTTTCTTTTCTTCTCGCTTTTCCATTCTTCCACTTCCGTGTTTTCTTTTTTCCTTTTCCTCCTATTCAATCTCGGTTTTTCTCCTTTTTGCTGCTCTTTTATCCCATTTTTTCTCTTTTTCTCTCAAGTTTAACTTAATTTCTTCTCGTTTTATTCCTTTAGCTCTTCCTTTTTCCGCTCATTTTTCTTCTTTTTTGCCGTTCTTCATCTTTTCTGCCCAATCTCCTCGTGTTTTCTCTTTTTCTCTCCCGTTTTCTTCTATTCTCCTTTTTTTCTTTTTATGTCCTTTTCCCCTATCCCCCCATTCAATCATGTTTGTTTTGTTTTTCTTTTTTTTCATGCCAATTTTTATTCTTTTCCGTAAAGCGTTTTTCCTCTAATTCTAACCTGTTTGTTCAGTTTTTGTCACGTTTTATTTCGTGCTCTGTTCCGTTTTTGTTTCTCCTTCTGTCTAAAAAAGCAAAGCCATGAGTATAAACGTCCTTAAAAACTTGACCCTTCTTTATCGTCAAACTTCGCAGCCCGTTATTGGAGTACAGGAAAACTACGGGGCTAGTGTAAAGATCATACCGTACCCTGGAGCTAACTGGGCAGTCAGTAAACCTCCTACTGTCTCATTTTTCCCTTTTTACTTCTTTTTCTGGAGAGCCACAAAAGACGGACTACCACTAGATCCATCGGTAATCCTTTGTGAATATGCTAAGAGAATATAGAGACATTTTCGTAAGAAACTATTTGCTCTACATTATTTAGTTTATGAGAAATGTATTTTAGAATTAGGTAAATATTCAGGAAAACCGAGTTTCCTAACTGTAACTCAAGGGCAAGAATTTTTTTTCATTAAAAGAATTAATGAAAAGAGTGAATTGGTTTTAAATTAGACTTAAAACTAAATATGCGATTGGATTTAAAACCAGACTTGGAATTATCCTGAAGTTAGGCGAAGCTGAAATCAGGCTTGAAATTAAGCGTAAAATTGAACTTAAAGTAGTTGAAATTAGACGTAACATTCAACTTAAAGTAGGAATTTAACTAGCACGTGCAATGGTGTTTGGAATTGGACTTTAAACTAGACTTAAAATTGAACTTGAAATCGGTGTTAAGATTGGTGTTGATATTGGAGTTAAAGTTGAAGTTAAATTTGAGCTAAAATTAGGCTTGAAACTAATCTTGAAATTTAATTTATAATTGGAATTGAAATTTAACTTAACTGGAACTGATTTTACGCAATTAATGTACTTATCGTAAAATTAGTGGTCGGTTCAATTAAAAATTTTAGACTTCTGGGTTAGATAAATTATTCTGTTTCATTTTAGAGATTACAGGGAATGTGGGACACGGGCTTCAATGTGCAAATGTTATTTTTTAGCGTCTTAGAGGAATATCAAATTTGAGTTGAAAATACGCAGATCAAGATCTCAGCGGATCACAGATTGTTTGACTTTATTCTTACTTTGATATCATTGTGTGATTAAAAGATTACTTATAGGTTATGTTACAATAAACGAAAAACGAACAAAAATTTTGGTCTCTTATCCAAAGTGATAAAACCCTTCGTTTTTTCTCACTCAGACTTGCGGCTCCAGCAAGCGGAGCTACAACTATGGCATGATTTACGAGATGACCCGACGGATGGCCCACGCTCTGCTGGCGCAGAAAGGATGTGCCATGCGCCCGAAGGAGGTTGTCGGCGTTCTGCTACCGAACATTCCGGAATTCGTACCGGCCCTGCACGGCAGCCTGCTGGCCGGGCTGACCGTCACCTTTGCGAATCCCCTCTACACACCGGAGGAAATCTGCCGGCAGTTCGATAACGCCAACGTTCGGCTGATTGTCACCCTGCCAGTGCTGCTTCCGGTGGCTCAAGTGTACAAAGGCAAGGCGAAAAAATACCGAGGGACAGTCTGCATCGGAGGCAAGCACAACTTCGATGAGAACGTGTTCGGATTCCAGCAGCTTCTGATGGAGGACCACCGTTCCGAGCTGCCAGTGGTAGATCCCGAAGAAACGGCCATTTTACCCTACTCGTCCGGCACAACCGGTGTGCCAAAAGGAGTGGAGCTTACACATAACAATTTAGTGGCCAATTTGGCTCAGGGTACGCATCCCGAGATGAACAAGTACTACCGGCCAGAATTTGGTAAGTGGGAAGATTGTTTTCGAAACTGCCAGAAAATGTAAGTTACTCATGGATTTAAACTATTTCAGAGGGAGAAACTGACACCATACTAACGGTACCACCATTTTTTCACATCTACGGGTTCAACGCCATCTTGAATTCGTGTCTCAAATCAAGGAATCATCTGGTGTCGATACCAAGGTAAGTTTTTATAACAACTTAAGATGGTGACTGACTACACTCAAACGGTGTCTAAACAATTTTATCATATCACTACAAAATCAACCCGTGATGACTCACGAAAGCAGCAACCAATCATATTTAAAGCATACGGCTCATAAAATTCAGCGAATTTTGAAGTTGAAAGAAAATTACAAGAACCTTCGTGAGCAACATTGAATTGAGTCATGCAAAAGTTCATTCACTCCATCTAGTTTACAGATGACAGGTAAATGTATGATTTTTTAACGTTCTTTCTGCATTGTATTGGAGTGCAATTTAAAACTCTTAAATTGAGATGTATAACGAAGGCTTATAATTCAATATTCCTTCGACGGATTTTGGACTTAAACGTACCAGTCCATAGGAAATATTCCCAGCAAATTACCTAGCTGAGCACTTTAGTAATTTTTAATAGTCGACTATTGACTAATTCACAGACTTCATGAGAACCGGTCAACTTTTCCTTATCTATTAGTTGAGGTCTTGTTTTCATCATCATTGCTCATAACCCAACATACAGCAATATCATGATTTTACCTTCGTCGAGATATCTGCCGGTGGAGGGTCACCGCCTTCTTCTGGGCCTTGTTTGGGTATCATCAATCGAGAAAACTCTTCCCCGTAGACCTCTGCGATTGACGATCGATTTTGTCAATTTGGCAGTGTGCCAGACCAACTGGGAATATTCAAATAAAATGGACCTTTTGAGAACCACCAAATAACTTCCAACGAATTATTTTGAATTAAAACATTTATACAAGGCGGTATAAATGTTTTAACGGATTTAACGGTTAATCTTGCGGCCGTATCTCGGATACGACATCTTTACAAATAGCAACATATGCTCTCATTTTTCTACCTGTCTTTCTTGTTTGGACAAGTACAAACCAGATCTGTAAGTTAGTGTTTCATTTTCGCTAACGTAGAGTGTTGGCATTAAAAATACAGCTGAACACCGGGACGGTGTGGTTGACAAAATCATAAGGATTAGCCCTACCTCTCAGAATCGCAGGTCCTACCTACTCTGACTAACGAATATGTAAAGAAGGCGGAGAAGCTGATTAACAGAAAAGACCAAGTAACTTACACTCCTACACCTGATTTATCAGCAAACATTTTTTGTCCCGTTTCTGCTTCGCCATGATGATTTTTCACGAAGTTGTTGGTTGAAATTATTCCAGCAATTTTTTTAAACATCACTCCGAAGATCTTATGGCTTGTATGCTTCCTAATTATTGCCTGCTGACTCTCTTGAACCTCTTGAACCAAGCATCATAGAGCAATGAAAAATATCAGTTGAAAATAGCTGAAAATAGCATTGGTTATCTTTAAGTGACAAAAATTTCTCGATAGTGTTATTTTTTGTTCCTGAGTTGTGTCCGGAAAACCAGTGTTCAACGACGACGGCACATAACCGGTTCTTAGATGTTTGGATAATTCATGAAAAGATAATTGGCTAAGAATAAGAACAAAGATGTTAGAACATAGTTTTTCCAACTGATTTTTTTTTGCTAGAAAATTCACTAGCACCGTGGAAAATTTTTTGAAAATGTTTTTCAGACAAAAATATAAAAAGGCTGTCTCGCTTTATTGGGAAGTTGACAGATTTTCAAGTGGTTCTGGGACAACAGGAGGAGAACTGAGAAAGGGATTAGACACATTTAAATGAAAATAAAGGGTTTTGTTTCTTGCATTATGAGAATTTTCGAGAGACAAAGTGGTAATAAGGCAATAAAATATCGGGCGTTCAGTGAGTAAATATTTAGGAAAATAGTGTTTTCCTAGTATAACTCTGGGATAACGAAAAACGCTACAAAAAATAATGAATTGGCACATAAAAAAACAATATATTAAAAAATTTCTAAGAATTAGAACGCTGTTTAAAACAAACTGGGATTTTTCCGCTTCACGTAGCTGTAAAAATTTTCTTTCATCCTCGAAAAAAAATATTCTTTGTTCTACGATGATTGATTCAAGAGTTATGAACTTTTGAAATAAGCGATGTTTCAGAAAATCCCTTGCATTTTTCTAACGAAATAGGAAAAAAAATTAAAAGTTCGTTAACATTGCAAAAGTTTACCTGTAAAAAGGTTGAATTTAGCTAAAACTTGGTTGAAAGTACTCAAAATGCCGTGAGTGTGCAAACTCAGATTTTGTTTTTCAACCCTAAAATTCCTAGTAGGAACTTAAAAGTGCGCTATTTGTCACACAGAATAATTCATATTATCGGTAGCAAGTACCCAAAATTGGTTGAATTTCAATTAAAAACCGAAATTTGTTTTATTCATTATTTCGAAAGATTAACATGTTGACCATATGTGTTTGAAGTCATTTGGATGAATTCCAAATTGACAAAGTTACAGCTATTTGTACCGCGAATGTCTGGAGCGATTACACAGCGAATAAAAACTTCAACGCCGTTTTTCTCGAAACCAGGTTTTGAAAATCGGTACCATAAATATCTCAAGCAATTCTCATAATTCTTTTTTTTTGTTTTAAAGCCAACAAAATTGTCTAGTATTTGACCCATCTTTTTTTAGATATTGCAATTTTTGTATTTTTTAGAAATGTTTAAAGTTAATTTTTTCGACTAAAAACCTTACTTTTATCTTTGAATGTCCGCCATTTTGTTATGCATTCGAATTTAATAAAAAGAGATGGGTCAAACACGAGATAATCTAATATACTTTCATGTCGTTTTGGAATTTTTCAATTCGGATAAGCCCCCCAGCACCAATCCATGGTACCGCAAGTCATGTTTTTTTTTTGAATGACTATCTTGAAGGAGCCATAGGGGAAAGGGGAAGAGGTTCCCATATGAAAACAAAATTATAAACATTAGTATAAAATGCAATGTTTTGAATGCAAAAAACCCGATTCGATTGGCCTTTAGCGTTAGCGAGAAAAACAATATTTGAAATAAGGAAAAAATATGGTGTAAAAGGTACTATACCCCCTTAATCAACTTATGAGCTTAATTTCTTCTTCCTTCTTGCCCTTCTTTTTTACTTCATCTTCCTTGAGCGAAATCGCGTACGAGATTCGGCTGCGATAATCGTGTAAATCGGGGCAGTTTAAATAGGGGCAGCTCCGGGGTGCGATGCTGGTCTAACAAGTCAGTCGTCGTAGGTTCGAATCTGGACTGGGTGGTGCCGCTATTGAGTCTATCCAGCTTTTTACGAGCCATAATATTTGACGTTTCAGTAAAACATCGCACGTTTTGTTTCCGTACGTTTTTTTGGTTTTACCGTGAACGTGCGGAAACAAAACGAGCGATGTATTACACTCAAGTACTTTTTTTACACGGTTTGTTTTTTCGATTACCATGAAAGGGACAAAGGCCCGACATTCGTCACGTAGTTTGTAAATGCTCCCTAAGTTGAGTCGTTTTTGAGTGATCGAAAAAAACAAACCGTGTAAAAAAAGACTTGAGTGTACTGAAATGTTAAAAATTATGGCTCGTAAAAAGCTGAATAGGATCTTTACACTACTGCCCCATAGTTTTCCTGTACTCTAATAACCGGCTGCGAAGTCTATCGATAAAGAAGGGTCAAGTTCTTAAGGGGGGACCCTACTCTGGAAAGTCAGCAAAATCAAATTTTATTTTTTTGCATTTTTGAAACGCCTATACCTTCAGAAATGTCATGCCAAAAGGATTTTTTGATATCTGATCACGTAGAAAGCTTACGATAAATATTGTGGAGTTACCTTAAGGGAATTCCATTGCTGTACGAACGCGTTTTCCCCGAAACCATGTTTTTTCAGATGGCGGTACGTGTATCTCAGAATCTAGTGGACCGATTTGGCTGAATTTTTTTTCAGCATGTAAAAATGAACTATCTAAATTGTTACGTAGCGGTTATTTGATATATCAATTTTTTATGAGCTTCTAATTGGCGATTTTTGATGAAAAAACACATTTCTTTTGAAAAATTTGCAGCCATTTTGGAATTTTTCGAATTTTTAAAGACTGCTACGATGAATTTGAAGCTTTAGGTCAATACCTAAATTGTGGTATTGACCTAAAGCTTCAAATTCATCTTTGAAATCCGTTTAACGATACTCTGTTGGTCTCCGTTGGTTTGATTTAGTTGGCCGTTGCAAGCAGCGAATATTTTATTCTCCGATCGGATTTCTATCGTAATCGTTGGGAAACGAAATGTGAAACTGATTAAACACACTAGATCAGTACAAACAAATCGTGTTTATGTGCATTGTCTGCAAAAGCAAATGATGCCATGTTCGCAATGACATTTAAACCAATTTTAATCTGCACGTTGTGCAAACCAGCGGGGTTCAAATTAAAAAGTGTTCAGTTTAAAAACGGTCAAACGAACGGAGGTCAAACGAACCTTAACCAATAACCATAATACTCTAACCACTTAACCACAGACAAACAGGCATAACTCTTGGAAGAAAAATCAACAAAAATTATCGTACCTTACATTTAGCCTGAACACTAGCACCTTCTATGATCGACATTCCCAAATATCAAATACAGCACTCGTTCGCTAATTGCACGAATGAGGCGATGCGATTAGCGAATTTCGTTTTTTAATTGCCAATATTTATTGTAAAACGTGATGCGTTATCACTGTAAAGAACTCTTCACATGCATTCACACGTACGCTAAATTTTGGGAAAAACATTTAAATTTTTACAAACGAACTAAAAGCTTAATAAAAATGTGTTCAATTAGTCAAAGTTTAGCAAAATTTGCATGAATTTGTTTGTAATGTATCTACGTAATGCAGAGATAGAGAGTTTGCATTCGGCAACGCTGCATATTTGTTTATAGCAACCACCTGGGAAACCACGTGTAGTTTGACAGATAACTGCTTTTTAGTTGCACCATCGTGCAGTTAGCGGACGTGCAATTAAAAGACGGTGTGACTAGAGGACGTGCAATTAGCGCACGACTGCTGTAGCAACATTGGTATCCCTCGAAGAAGCAAGTATTTTTTATGGGGAATTCCCCTTCTTTCGTCAAAAAGCGCCACTTTGACCAAAACGGAGACATTCCCAACTAAGCCCAAATTTGAAATGACGGTTTAGTCGGTACGAAGAATGGAAAACGAGTGTTATGTCTGTTTGTCTGTGGTAGCACCTAGGCATTGCTTTGCTTTGTATGTCTATTTTTCTGCGGTACAACTTTGAACTTTCACGCGTAACTTATGAAAATTTGACGTGGGCTGGCGCCAGTTGTTAGCAGTAGGAATATTATCAATAATATTAAATTCTCAATACCCGCATTTTCTTCTCCACTCTCCCTCTCAACCCTTCCGCAATGGGCCCTAATGCCTACCTAATGTTTTTCTCGTTATTGACGTAACCGCGTTCTCCTTTCTCCATGCGTTAGTGTGAAATAAAATTCAACGTGTATGTGAGCTTTTATAGAACCTGCTCTATGAAGAATTCTTGCTTCTCTTGTACGTATTTCTACCTGTTTTCCCTGTCTAGGCAAATACGAAAACAAAACGAATTTTGAGCGACACGTCCAAATATTGTTTTACACACAAAAGGAAATAAGTTAATCGAAGTTGTCTGGCCAAACTGTGCATACAAGCATGGGGTCCTATAGTGTTGGCCATTAAAACATAGCCCGATGCCGGTAGATGGAGGCGTGGTTGACAAAGTACCATTTATGTACATCTCCGTACACTAACGAATCTGTAATCATGTAAAGTTGTTTATATTAATTTTTTTCAGATTTGGAATATGAACTGTTCATTGTGGTAGGACTACGTCTTACGGTAAGATTTGGGAGAGGGTGTCATTCCGAAAAATAAAAAAATCGAAGCGTCATGAAAATATGACAGATAGTTCTAGCTAATAGTTCTGCCAATTATGAATGGATTTTCATGGTTTAGATACCGATCGACTCATAATAACTGTAGCAATTATGTGATTTCTGTTAAAACTTTCTTCTTCAATTACTAATTAATAAAAATTATCGAAAAGTTTCAATGTCAAATATCCCCATACGTTTTCTTTGTGATCGTCTTGCTTCACTGGCAGGGACGACAGTTAAATACACATGTTATTTACTGTAATTTCGATTACTTTATTTTTAGAAAAAAAAGTGTCAAAGCCTCCTCGTCCCAACAGGTCGAAGATTCTTTACGACGTTTAGACTTATACTAATTTGATATCTGTGCTTGGAAGATACGCCACAAAAAGTGATAAAATCCTCTCGTCAATTTGATGTCTGTGTTAGGGTAACACCCCAGAAAAGTGATAAGTCCTCTCGTCCCAACGAGATTCTTTAGGATCGCCTGTTTCGCCTTGTTTTGATTTTCTATTTAGTTTCGCCTGTTTACAATGCGCCTGTGTTTTGAAAACAACGCAGTTTCGCTCTTTACTATCGCCTGTTTACAAAACGATTTGCAAATAAGCCTGTCACTTCATAACAATGCAAGGGGCTAAACTGCAAATTGTCTTTTGTTTTGATTAAACACTTCTATCGCCCATCACTAAAAACTTGTTTTAAATCATTCTAACGATTAAAACAAGAAAAGATTCTTAAGGCTGATGGTGTAATAAAACGATTTGTTAACAATTTGCTAGTTGAGCTCCAATCGCGAATCACTCCGGATTTAAGTCGCCCTAAATGCTACTTAAATGCTATTTTGGCAAAATATGCGGCTACTTTACTGCTAGCCCTCTTATAGTGCTGACAATGCTTATTTGCAGCTAGTTACCGACAAGAAAAATTTAAATAGAATTGTAGATGCCAATTTACAACAGTTACGCAGTCAAAAGGCTGATAAACAGCAACCTGCAGTATAAAACGCCAGGGATGCTAATAAACGATTGATTTACTGCTTATACTAATGCTTATTGGTTACCTGGGTAGTCCAAGTTGATGTACTGAAGATGACTAGTTTTAAAACAGTGAGCCATCAACCCTATCTTTCGCCCGATTGTATCCACATACTGCAAAAATTTATTTAAAACTGATGTATTATATGTAAAAGGGATTAGCGGGATTAAAGGGATTATGAAGAATTAGCGACTGTCTGATAGGAAAATAGGTTTAGGACGTTTAATTTATTGCATTACAAATAGTTGCATGCAATTGTTTACATACTTGCGATTGTCATGCTGTCAATTGTAAAATAACTGATAAACAGAATGTCAAAAAGAACTATTATTTTTTCCGTTCAACCGTAAGCTGTGCGTCCAATGACAAATATTTTATGTTTTGAGGAAGATCATTAAACCCTAAACATTCGTTTCAAGCAAGTTACCTAAATTGACTGAAGTTTTTGGAGCGTCTTAGTAGAATACGAAACCTGAAATTAAATAAAAAGAAAACTATTCCAATTACATACTACTATCTATATTTATTCGCGACAGATACGTATTTCGCCTACGACTTGCAGGCTTCATCAAAACGAAAACGGCTCTAAAAAGACACTTGACTTGACATCATTAATTTTTTACAGGCTTTATTTCCTGAACCGGTTTATTTTGAATTGACTACCCAGGTAACCAATAAGCATTAGTATAAGCAGTAAATCAATCGTTTATTAGCATCCCTGGCGTTTTATACTGCATGTTGCTGTTTATCAGCCTTTTGACTGCATAACTGTTATAAATTGGCATCCACAATACTATTTAAATTCTTCTTGTCGGTAATTAGCTGCAAATGAGCATTGTCAGCACTATAAGAGTGTTAGCAGTAATGTAGCCGCATATTTTGCCGAAATAGCATTTAAGTGGTATTTAAGGCAACTTAAATGCTTATCGACTTGCATTTAAATTGCATTGGAAATGCTTATTGGTTACCTGGGTAACTATCCACAAATATTGCTTCTGTGAATTGAATTGATGAAAATTGAAAATTAAAATTGTTATTGCGTCCACTTTGTAGCCCTAAATGAGAAATTGCCGCGCTAAATTGTGGATGTTTTGTTAGTTAAAAGTTAGAAAATTGTCGCGCGCCAGCTATTTTTGCTAGATTATTGAATAAGGCCATTACAAATATTTTATAAAGTTTTTGTCCCTCCGACGTTGGCCAACTGAAGAAGGGGCGAAAAAAAACAAAGATTTTTTAATCGAGCAAAAAAAAATATTCGTTTTAAGCATTTTTACTCAAAGTTTAAACATTTGAAAACCAAATCTATTCTTGCTTTTCATACACACGTTTATTATTTTTCTTGCAAAAACCTACAAAAAAATCGAAAGAATTTCCGGAAATTCCATTTTTTAAATTTCTGCTTCGTGGTAGAAGCGTTAAAACACTCCGTGCAATCATTTTTCGAGTTCTTTAGGCTGTAGAGCCCACAAACAATTGATTTTATAAAAAATAGTTTGAGTTATATCCCACATATAATTTTTTTGCCCCCCGATTTTTCAAGTCAATTTAGAAGATGGGGGTGACAAAAAGTTTAAAAATAATTTGCAATGGCCTAATGTAATTAATAGAGAGCGGATAGTTGCAAATTTAAAACAAATTGTAAGAAGCCTTTTCTATGTTCAAAGCCTTTTTTCTATGTTCAAAGAAGTCTTTGCTATGTTAAAACATCTGTTTAAAAGAGGTAGATCGCTGATAGCGTTGGAGAATATTATATTTATAAACGTTCATATGCAATCGGCTACCATTTCGAATGCAGTCAAAAGACAGCCTTGTTCGCCATTTTTACAATATTTCTAGCACAAGATAATAAAGATTTTGCCAAGAGCGCGATAAGTTCATCACAAGTTCATAAGTTTTACTGAAGAAGACAAGGTGGGATTGGGTAAAAATTGTTTAAATCATAAAATCTGTTCTTCCACTATAAAAAACGAAAACATCAACGATGTGTCAAGTGTTGTTTAGTTCGAATCCCTACTCCGAGTCACAGGTGTATCACTATCCTGTACATCTTCGTTGTTTTGTGACTTTGCTGATTGTTGAGATGAGGGTGTGTTCAAAATATTAGGCAAACTTTCGCTTAATTTTTGTTTAAAATATTCATAGTTTTTCGATTTTTTCCAGGTTTTGAGCCCATTTTTACAGATTAGTTACAGAATGTTCTTTCCTAAACGTATGACCTCTTTCAAGAATGTACGGTTTTAAGAAAACTTTATGGCAACATTGCTAAAATAGATAAATCCATCTTGCAGAAGCAAGTTATGTATCTTGCCAAAACTATCAAGTTCGTTCAGCTGTTTAGATTTCGGTAAAATTTTACCGAACTCAGTGCTTTTTATTAAGTGTGTGCCTTCTAAAACCCCCAAATGCCAAATTTAGTTCTATTTGCTTGATTAGTTCATGAGTTATAAGGAAATTTGTGTTTCATTTGTATGGAATCCCCCCATCTTAAAGAAGGCAAATAGAAGGTCCTATTTCACCATAAAAAATCCCGCCTGTAAAAACCCCCACATGCCAAATATTGGTACAATTTGTTTAATTAGTTCTTGAGTTATGAGGAAATTTGTGTTTCATTTGTATAGGAGTATACCCCCCCCCCCCTGTTAAAAGACGGATGAGTCTCAGTACACAAGAAAAAAATCTTACCTCCAAAAACAACCCCCACATGCCAAATTTAGTTCCTTTTACTTGATTAGTTCTCGAGTTATGAAGAAATTTTTATATTAGTTGTATTGGAGTCCCCCCCCCCCTTCTAATCAGGGGAGGGGTCTCTATTCACCATAGACAAAATTCTTACCTGCTGAAACCCCCACGTGCTAAATTTGGTTCCATTTGCTTGATTAATTCTAGAGCTATGAGAAAATTTGTATTTCATTTGTATGGGAGCCCCCCCTCTTAGAAGGGGAAGGGGTCTCAGTACACCATAGAAAAAATCATACCTTCTGAAGCCCCCATTTGCCAATTAGTTCTCGAGTTTTGAGGAATTTTGTGTTTCATTTGTATTGGAGCCCCACCTCTTATCCCCTTCTTAAAATTGCTCTCTTACCCGCTTCATAAAATTGCTGGTCATTTTATCTATCCAACGACATATAAATTGTTCAGTTTCGTTCAGAAGTTTAATAGTTATTAGCATTTGAAATCTTTCATTCAAACGTTACACTTCTATTTTTGTTTTCACAAAGTGCTACCCAGTCCCAGTATAGTAAACAAAGACGTAGTCCTACGTCAAAAAGATGATTTACACTTCTAATAATATAGTTTTATGGGTGTTTCTGAGAGTAATGGTAATGCAATGACGAAAAACTGATTGTTCAAATTGCAAATTGAGACACGCAGACAAAAAACAGGCCAAAAATTTTCACGTGGTTGTCTAAGAAAGTGTAATCTCCCCAAGTAACATTTTTGTTGTATAATATAGCTTATTAAACTATTGTGCAGTCTGCAGTTAATTCCCGTGGAACAAGTGCTTGATAAGCTATTTTACAACAAAAATAGTACTTTGGGTCCGCAATAAATGTATCTATTATATTTGAAATGATCAATCCCATGGGTTTGCTTTTTTTTTAAATCTTACATTATGTAAAACTATCCAGCTTTTTACAACATTCGTTTAGTTTTACCGTGAATGCGTAAAATAAAGAAAACGTGCGATGTATTACTGAAATGTCAAAAATGCTGCTCAAATATTATACGAACATGGATTATTACGGTTGCCGATTATGTCGTCCGCCATTATGACTCGTAAAAAGTGAGATACAAACCAAATATTTCGGCTAATTTTCTTTACATTTTCAAATTTCAAACAGACAATTTTACGTGACCATTTGCAAATTTCGGCATTTACGCAGTTTTTTATACGGTTTATGGAATTTGCGCAGGTTTTTACTCGAAGTTAGAAATTTATACGTTTTTTGCACGATTTTCGGAATTTAGGCGAGCCCCTTTTTTGACGCGTATTTTTCAGATTTAGGAAGAGTTTTGAATGTGAATTTTGAACTTTGCTCGATTTATTGGTACTTCTTGCATAAATTTATGAAATTTACGTGCCTTTTTTGCGTAAAAAGGCAAACAAATATACAGGTATTCTTTAGATTGGTGTAAAAAGTAATAGGTTTGTTGAAGTGCTTATTTACTTTATCATCAACCACATTCAAACCGCGCACAAAAGCCGTCACCAACACTATCATCGGTGGTAGGCTCTAATAGGTAGCCAAAATTAGAGGTAAACAAAATCGCTACCTTACTTTAGTTTCGCACGGGAAACAATCTTCATTCATTTGTTTTATACTATTTGTTTTATACTGGAGCGAGTACCATCAAGTACCATCATCTGTTTGTTGTTCGGACGACAGCAGTATTTTAAAGAAGAAAAGTGTGCAGTTTAAACAACTTAAAACTGTATTAATTTGCCGCGTACGGATACGGCATCGTGCGCAACGGTCATTTTGAACGCGAAAGCGACTCACTGCCCGCACGGTGGCGCCCGGCAAACGCTTGGTAACGCTTCGCCAACCAGTCGTCACGACTGAACGAAACTGCCCCGTCGGGGGATCGTCGCCGCTCGACGAAGGTGACGCGAAGGTCATGCACGTCAGCACTGTGCCAGTATCGACAATTTGAGAGGGTGTCTTTTGCTGTGATTTCGGTTTTTGCACTTTTTCTGACCGGATTTTTCGAATTTTAAACGAATGGGATAAATTTTTGTTTGTGTGAAGTTAAAAATCGACCGTACCGTTCGATTTCGTTTGTGCGCGAGTGATTTTGAGCCAGTTTGGACGGTAAATTCCGGTCCGATTGGTGGTGAGTTGAACCGTTGTTTTGAATTTTCGACCCGTCTGACAGCACGGATTGGCACTTTCGTTCAGTGCTAGACGTTCGTTATTTTACGTAACCAAATCGATAGGCTGGCATGACGTCACGATCTGTCAAAGTTTGTTCCACGGCCTAATTTTTTCCTTTATTCCGCGATGAGTTTGTGGTAAAAAGATTTTCGGACCGCGGAAAATCGTAGCAAAGTGAGGTGAACCATTCGGAAAAGTGTGCCCCGATCGAACCGGCACCCGGAAGCACTCGGTCGAGTTGGAAAATCGAACCTAGTCGCCACGCACGGGGACGGCCTTAGAATTGCAGGAGGGCCACCACTCTAAGAGGCTGCCACACACAGCAGAAGGAGCAGCAGCAGCAGCAGCTAACCTATATTTTCGCGAGGAGGTAGTTTTTTTTTCGATTGCTATAGTATTTTCTCTCGCTCGCATACTCAGCACTTCAGACACTCGTCGTCAGCGCTGGCACTTGTGCTGTGTGCTGCGTGGAGAGGAATTATAATTGATGATTCAATGCGATGTGGAAAACTGATGTAGACATGGTGAGTTATTTGGCATTTTGCGCTGATGGAAAGATTCCGGAAGAGTGATTATTTTCTTTGACTTTTTTCGATTGTACAGCACTCGTTCGGGTATTGAACAGTTCTCACTGACCACTCCCCCCAAATGGTAAAAACATAAGGAAAGTGTGAACAATTATGCTTGATCTGGTGTGACGTCCAATTATTTCCGAATCAAGACAGAGAGTATGCAGAGTGGAGGAGGACCATTGCAGCCGGCTGGACCCGGAGCTCGCGTACTGATGTCGGGAACGCCGACCTCTCAGCAGCAGCCTGATATGCAGAAGATGCAATCCCAGCCGCTGCCAATGAATCAACAATATCAGCAACCGAACCTGTATCGAGGTGCTGGTACGAACCAGGGAACGCGCCCGACGCGTCCCATGATGCAGCCATACCCGCATGGGCCGATTTTTACATCGATCTATCAGGTGCCGTTCAATCCTCGGATTCCAAACCAATGGACCAGCTTCGGATCAATACCGGCCTATTCGCCCCCGTACTATGTACCCCAACCAGCGCCACTCATTCAGAGCCAGCATCAACAGAACCGACGCAATCCGGCCGGTGAAAACAGTCTTGTAAATGTAAATAGCGCCTACTCGGCAGTGCCCATCAGCGGCCAAGTCCCTAATCCGATTAATTCGCTCACAAATCTTCCGCAGATGCAACAGGTTCAGCTGCAGCAGCCGCATCCGAGCCAGCAATCGTCACCGATGGCCATGCCGCACGAGTTGCTAGCCATGCAGCAGCAAATCCATCAGCAGCAGCAGCAGCAACAACAACAGCAGCAACAGCAACAACAGCAACAGTCTCAACAGACGCCTCAGCAGGTCCCTGGGGCCGGTCAAGCACCGATGGATCACAATCAGCCAAATCCTGCTCAAGTAAGCGTCGGAGGACCGCAGCCACCTCCGCCGCACGCTATGATGCCCCAGCTACAGCTGGGAACTCCTCATATGGCACCAGTAGCCGGAGCAATTCCGCCGCCAAAAACAACGTATAACAAGAAGAAACGCTCACGAGCTATTCCGATCATTAATCCAGCCACGAACGAAGATGTGCTGGAGAAGATCTACAACGATTCGACGCCACCGACTTCGTCAACACCGGCTCCGTCGTCCGGTCCAGGTCCGACGGCGACTTCAACAGCACCGGCCGTCGTTCCAGCCGCGTCATATAATTCAATTCCCCCTAATGTAGCGCAAGTTCCACTAAACCCGACCGTAGAATCCGACTATGATAATTACACACTTCATCCTCACCAGGGAACCCCGGAGTTAGCCTCGTCGACCGGTACCGCACTGGGCTTAATGCAGCATCATCAACCACCGCCACCGCATCTTCATCATCCACCCCCGAACCATCCGCCGCCATCGCACGGACACCATCCGGGAGTCCACACACTTTTACAGCAGCAGCCGCAACCATCGCACTTGCAGCCGCACGATCTGGTGGGCCGACCGCAGGCCGGACAAACTCAACAGCACGAACTGGTCTATACCGGGCCAACACTGAAACTCGTCAATCAACCGCCGCCAACGCATCATACGCATCTAGAAATGACCACGCCCGGTGGAACACCCGTTGTGTCCGCCATCGCCGACGGACCCTCAGTAGAAATTAAACCTTACCAGCAGAAGAAGAAGAAACCGATCAGCACGAGCGAAGTGGTCATGCAACAGCCACCTCATCAACAGCAGCAGCAGCAGCAGCAACATCCCCATCAACAGCATCATCTTCCAGCCACTAGTAATCCTCCGCCGCTGCAGCAGCAGCAACCGCAACCACAGCAACAGCCGCATCTACAGACTGTCCTGTTAAACGAGGCTTCGGTTCCAACTGGCATGCACATTCCGTCGGCGTACGTCCGGCCGGAAAGAACCATCTCGGAGAAATCGATTGCCGAATCGACTCTCTCGACCGATGCGGAACCGTTCGTCTACACTGGCCCGAGCAGTCTCAGCCAGTTGCCTCCCGTTGCTGTCGTTGCCGCTCCTCCTCCTCCTGCGCAACAACAATCGGTTCCGCCACCGACGGCGCTGCTGGTGGAGCTGACCGTTCCGCCCCCGTCCGGTGGCACTCCGGCACTGCTTGGTGCCCCGACGATGGTGGTTCCGCCGGAGCTGGTCGTCCCGTTCGCACCGATCCCACTGCAGACGGTTATCGTAGCTGCCGCCGAACCTCCGGCCCCGGAACTGAAATCCATCGAACAGACGCCGCCACCGGCGGCACCGACTGCGTCGGTTAAAGCAAACAGCAAAGCGGTAGACACTCTGATAGCAAGCGTAGAGAAACTAAGCGTAGAGGATAGCAACGTTAGTACCAGCAGCAGTAACACTAGCGGAACCAGTTCGAATTCAACTGGCCACGGTGGTGGTGGTGGCGGCGGTAAGAAGCAGAAGCAAAACAAGCAGAAACGTGGTGAGGAACAGCAGCAGCATGTGGCCAGTGAGACTGGCCAGCAGCACCAGCAAAGTAACAGCGGCAGCAAAGCTGCAGCAGCAACCGTAGCAACGACGGTAGTAGTGGAACCGGCCCGCCCCGTTCCGCCGTCAATCGATGAAACAGATCGATCAATTGTTTCGACGGAGGCCGCTCAACAGCAGCAGCCGTCGTCGTTAATTAGTAACTTAGTGGAGCATAATAATAGTAAGTTAGATAATGATAACCTAATTAATAATAATGTGGATTGCACCAGTACTACAACAATTACAACAAAAACATCCGATAATTCGCCAGCAGACAACAACAACGCCGCTTCATCGCCGATGGAGAATGCAAAGCAGCAGTCGCACGATACGCGACAGAAGACGCCGCCTGCGGCGGCACCCGGAAAAGCCGACGAGGAAAATAACTTGACTCCGACAGCGGAACGTACCGAATTTGATAGCAACAAGAACGTCATTCCGGTGGTGGTGACCAACACGTCCGTGCCGCCACCTTCGGTGGTGCTGGAAAATCTAAAACCACCGGGTAAAGTCGATTCGGCGGCAGCGCCGCCATCAAAAGAGTCGTCACCGACGACGTTTGCGCCCGCCGGGCGCCTGACAACGTCCGTACCACCTCCGCCGGTGGTCACCAAGTCCCGCTCGATCACCCGCATCGAGTACGATCCGGACCAGTGGAGTCCGGAGAATCCGACCGGCAAAAAGAAGTACTCCCGCGATCAGTTGATGCAGCTGAAGGACGCTCCACCAGCGCGCGAAAAGCCCGTCAATCTACCGAACAATCTGGAGAACGTGCTGACCCGAACGGGTCACGGTGGTGGTGGTGGAGGCGGCGGCGGTGGTGGCGGAGGCCACCCAATGCAGTACGGCAAAAACAACTTCACCGAAATGCTGCTGCCGAACTTCATCAAGATGGGCGGAATGGGCGGCGGTGGCAACATGGGCCCCATGCGGCAACCCTATCCGGTCAAGCGAAGCTCCCAGCAGGGCAACCAGGGCGGCGGCGGCGGCGGTGGCGGCCAGTCCGGAATGCAGTCCAACAAACAGTCCCAACAGGGTATGAGCAAAACTGGCTCGAAAATCATTCGCCTCCAGCTGGACGAAGAGGTCAAACTGAACGAGTGTGCCAACGCATGGCGTCCGCGGCACCTGCAAGCCCCCCAGGAAAACCAAAACGACGAAGACTCCAAAACGCAGCTACTGTACAAGAAGTTCCGCTCGGTGCTGAACAAACTGACGCCGGACAACTTCGAAAAGCTGGTGCAGCAGGTTAAGGCGTACGTCATCGATACGGACGAGCGGCTGGACGGTTGCATTCGGTTGGTCTTCGAGAAGGCCGTCTCGGAGCCGAACTTCTCCGAAGCCTACGCCAAGATGTGCCGGGAAATCGGCACCATCGCCGTGCTGGCCACCAACACCAACAACGACAAGCGACTCAGCTTCAAGGGCCGACTGCTGTCGCAGTGTCAGCTCGAATTCGAAGCCCGTCGAAACGATCAAACGCGAGCCAAGTCGGAGAACCGCGCCAAGCTGGAAGCCAGCAAGGGAATGGCCAAAGAGCAGCTGGACGAACTGCGAGCACAACTGGAGGAGGAAGAGCAGAAGGTACGGAGGCGTGCCGTCGGCACGGTCCGTTTCATCGGTGAGCTGTTCAAGAACGGTCAGCTTACGACGAACATCATGCACGGCTGCATCGGGCTGCTGATCGACGACAAAGATTACGACGAGGAAACGCTCGAGTGTCTGTGCAAGCTGCTAACCACCATCGGCTTCAAGATGGAAAAAGAGCACAATCACGATCTGAGCAAGTATTTCGAAAAGATGCAGAACATCGTGAAAAACCGGGACCAGTTCCGCATCAGCAGTCGCATCCGCTTCATGCTGCAGGACGTGATCGACCTGCGTCGCGATGGTTGGCAGCCGCGCCGACAAGATCTGAACCCGAAAACGATGAACCAAATCCAGAAGGAGGTGGAGAACGAGCAGGTGCAATTCAATCTGAACTACATGCCACGTGGCAAGGACAGTGGCTACTCGAGCGATATGGGCCGCAACCAGCGCGGTAACATGCAGGGTGGTGGCGGTGGCGGAGGCGGCGGCGGTGGTGGTGGTGGCGGTGGTTCCAAAATGGGCCAGATGGGATCGGGCGGCTACAATCAGGGTTCGCTCGGACGTTACGGCAATCAGAGCTCGATGAAGGGCGGCGGCCGAGTGCAGACGGACGACGATGGCTTCCAGCAAATTTCCAACTCGCGAAACAATCGCAACACACTGCCGATCGATCCGAAGAAGATCAACTTCCCGATCAGTGTGGACATTACGGCCCGCCTGGGGGCGGCCACCAACTATCAGAACTGGAAAACTCCCAACAGCAACATGTTTGCCGAGTTGACGAACGAAGAGCACGACCGAGACCGCGATCGGGATCGCGACCGTGACCGTGATCGGGATCGCAGCGGTAGCAATCGGGACCGAAATCAGCGCGATCGCAGCGGCAGTCACAACAAAAACTCCGGCGGTAAAGATTCCTACCACCACGGCAAGGGCTCGATGGAACGGGATCGCTATAACCGCTACGGAAGCAGTAGCAGTCAGAATGACGATCGCCGATCGTCCCGGGAACCCTCGTCGGGCAGCATGCGTTCGATGGGCGGCGGCGGCGGAGGCAGTGGCAGCCAAACGCAGCAACAACAACAGCACAGCAATAACCAAATGCACGATCGAGGGGATCGCGACCGCGATCGAAATATGGGTAAAATGTCTCCTCCCCAGCAGCCCATACCGAATCGCTCCTCTCAGCAGCGACATATTCCAACACAACAGCAGCAGCAGCAGCAGCAGCAACCGGGCAGCCGGTTAGGTGCCGGTCCGCCGTCGGCACTCTCGAAATCCGGCTCCGGTCAGTTGCTGTACCAGGCACCACCGCCGCAGCAGCAGCTGCCGCAATTCGCCATTCCAAAGGATGTTGCCGCCAGCAGTGTGACGACCGCCGCTAGCAGCGGCAGCAACAGTAGCAACAACAACAACAGTACCGGCAGCAGCGTGCCGCCGCAGGCGGTAGTTCAACGAGACTTCCCACAGCCGGACAAAGACACCGAACAGCAGCTGATGAAATTCGCCAAAACGATCGACAAGGACGATCTACAGACGGAAACCAGTATAGAAGCGCTGCAGTGCATTCGGGCCGAGTATCGTCACGCTGCCGTCAGCGAGCTGTTTACGAGCAACATCGAACGGGACATGAAGCACCGTATGGCCGTCGTGCAGACAATCGACGTTATGTTCGAACGGGGTTTGATCACCAAAGCGGACTATCTGCATGCCTTGGAGGAGCTGCTGAAACAGGCGGATGATCTAATCATCGATCTACCTCATCTCTACAAGCATTTGGCCACCTTCTACGTCCAGTTGCTGCGCAAGCGCTACATCTCGCTGCCCGAGCTTCGCTCGGCAGCCCCGGACGACATCATCAAATCCTACGGTGCGGTCCTGCTGAAGGAACTGCTGCTAGCGTACGAAGCAGCCTACGACAAGGACGACACGGTCCTGCTGTGGTACGAATCATCTCTCGACTTTAGGGATTTCATCGCTTCCGCCGATCCGGAAAAATTCCTAAACGATGCCAAACTGGGCTATCTGCTCGATTCCGGCAGTAAAGCCCTGGACATGCAGACGGTCGGCGCGCAAATAAAGCATTTCCTGCAGGGTAACGTCAAGTTCGTGGAAATCTTCGAATGGATCGCCAACTACGTCGGCCCGGAACGGGAGAGCTCGAACGAATTCATCCGGACGCTGACGCGAACGGTCATCAAACACTGCATCGATAACAAATCGAAACTGAGCATCTCGGAGATCGGCAAGTGGCACCAGGTCCTGCAGAAGTACATCGATAGCAAACCGGAGCGGGAACTGCAGGCCATGTACGCCATCCAGCGGCTGGTGGTCGAGCTGGAGCATCCGCAGAACCTGCTGCACACGATTATGGAGCAGCTGTACGACTTCGATGTGATAATGGAGGGATTCGCCCTGTGGAAGGAGTCGACCGATCCGTTGGAAGCGGAAGGCAAGGGCGTCTGCCTGAAGGGAATTACGCAGTTCATGACGATGTACATGGAAAATCTGAGCGATGATGAAAGTTAAAGTAAATTTGCTGGAACACTTTTTTTTAGAAAAAGGCAGAAGAGGATAAAATTCGCGTAAATTTTGACTATATTGAAGAAAAAAAAACATTATTATAATGATTATACTACTAATAAAAATAATTGATAAAAATATGAATAAATTTAACGTTAAGATCAACATTTATTTACATATATATTTATAAACTATCAAATAAAGTATCTGGTGAACCACAAAAAAAACGAATGGCTGTTCTGATGAGAGCGCGGCGAAAATTTGAGACATCACTAGGTAAATGCTGTTGGGTTGTGTGCATCAAACAAAACCCAAACTGCTGACCGTTCAATTTGTCCACGCTTTGCGCTTTGGCTAATAATGGTGGTGGTTGAACGCCCGTCAAAAGCGCCTGTTCCGCAATAATGTGAAACTGTTTATTCAAGAAGTTCGGCTATGCGGTCGGTTACCGACATATCTCAAGTGGAGGAGGAAGGGGGCATCGTTTGAGTTTGTTATCTATCAATTTTATTTATTTTGTTAAATAGTCATTCCACTGTGCATCATCTATTTCAAACAAAGCATTTATTTAAATTTTGATTGGAGCATAAGATAGGAATTCAGAAATTCCTAAAAGTTGTTTCTATGCATTATTTATTAACGCTGATATGAAACTGTAAGCAACAGCAAAGTAAGGCATGCAGTTCTATATGAAGCGGCTATTCTGGGTGGTTTAACTCTCAGGTTATAATGGGCTTCATCAATTGCCATAACGTCTTTGTAAAATTAAAAAGTTGGACATTGTTGACGTAGGACTACGTCTTACTTTAATAGGGTAGCATGTTATGACGACACGAGAAGTAAAAGATTTTGAACGTCAATAACTCGACCTAATCTGGCGACATTTTAATTGTTTGCTTAACACTCGATTCGCCTATGCGTGTGGTTTGCATTAAAAAAATTCTACATAACCTTACTTTACTTACTAATCCTTGTCTGCCGGCCCGGCAGAACAAAGTGATGAAACCCTCCATGGCTTGTACCTGTGGCCAGGGCAGGTTCTCGTCGACATCCCGGATGTCGCTGACTAAGCAGCGCTGCCATGAGCCCTTGAAGCTGCCTCTTCATTCTTGTCCTTGCTGATTCTAGTCGAGCGCTTCTCGGCAGAGCTCGTTCGCTCCCTTCCTCAAGGTGTGTCCGATCTACTTCCACCTACGATTTCTATGTTACTATCGACCGTTGATGACATCAGATCAGATGATGGAGTTCCTCATTGGATGTTTAGTTGCTGGGCAAGGGTCAGTATATTCCATGTTCCGATTCGTGTCCGTGTTTTCATGCTAAAGGTCGTTGCCAATAATCCAAAGAGATTTCTTCTTTCATTCTCGATAACTTTTTTTGTGTTCCGGTACAGTGGGCTGTTAACCAAAGGTCCTTATCCCGCTGATGGGGCTGCCATCTTAATGTGGGCGGGAGCCACTGTGCCCCCTTTCCTGTTAGCATACGACAACCGAAGTTGCGCACCCCAGCCGGCACCTCGTGGAGGTAGGAGTAGGAGTTAATGAACAAAGGTTATGGAATGCACGTGTTAACCCTTTGGCAACCCACTAGTACGGCCGGACATAAACAAAGCGTAATACACCTGACCTTTCAGAAGAATGTTTTGGCCTGGGCAATCGAGAAATCGTGGGGTGACGAATCTATTATTACTTACTATTTATAAAAATACCACTTGATTGACCATCAACTTAAATTAAAGTTGAAATAAGACTTGGAACAGGACTAGAAATTAGAATTTAAATTATGTTTGAAATCAGACTAGATAGATATATGGTGTTACGGTTAAATTAAACTTGAATTTTAATAATTTGAGCCGGAAGTTTCATTTCAAATTAAACTGGAAATCAATCTGCAAGTTTTGTTTGGAAACAGTTTACAGTATATTTAGAATCCAAATTGAAAGAAAATATGAAGTTTTTATTTGAAATTGAACATGAAATGAAATTGGACTTAAAATTGAAATTGACGTAAACTGGATTTAAATTGGACTTAGAATTACATTTCAAAACTGGACTTGAAAGCAAAGTTTAAATTTGACTTAACGAGAAATGAGTCGCCATTTTATCTATAAATTTCAAAATTTTGCTCATGAAAATAAATTCTCTGTGTTCAGATTGGCAAGAATACCGCAGTGTTCTTACATTCTTAAAAAAAATCCCAAATAACATTTTTATTGTATAATAGCTTTTTAAATAATTGTACAGCTAATTTTCTGCCCGCCCAGTTAGCTCCAGGGTACGATGCTGGTCTGACAAGCCAGTCGTCGTAGGTTCGAATCTCGACTGGGCGGTGCCGCTATCGAGTCAATAGGATTTTTACACTAGCCCGTAGTTTTCCTGTACTCCAATAACCGGCTGCGAAGTCTGTCGATAAAGAAGGGTCAAGTTCTTAAGGACGTTTATACCCACGGTTATGCTTTGCTTTTTGCACCGATGCCAGCTGATTTATTGTTCTTTAACTGCATAATGGCCTCCTTAACTTCGTCTATCGTTGGGACTGGCACCTCTACCCCCTTTGTTGCACCGTCGAAATCGCTTTCCTCGCCGCCATGATTCTCCGCCTGGGCGTTATTCAGGTGTTCATCTTGCGGCTCTCAATACGTCGATGCACTGGATTGCTCTCTTGAAAGTTGAGGGATTAGCAGTTCCAGGTTTCGATTTGCCAATCCATAGTCCTTTTTCGTCGCTTGCGTCTATTCCGATTGTTCTAGTCCGAATTTCCCGGTTGTTCATTCGTTGCTTAATAGCTTTTCATAGTGGCGAGTTGCAAGGGTTGTGGCGCTAATAGGGTTGCCACCGGTTTTTCACTTGCAAAACCGGTGACCGGTCAATCCTGCAAAAAGGCCGGTTTTCCGACATATGAAGCCGGATTTGTACTTTTTGCCTGATTTGTTAAATTTTATAATGAATTTATTAGCAATCCTGAGCAGTGGATCATTGAAAATAGCCAGTTTTGCAGTGACAGTGACAATACTTTGCTTCTGGCGGTAATATACATTAAATTGTCCTCTAGCACCAGAAGCAAGTAGTTGTCACTGAAACTAGCTATCTTCAATAATCCATTCAATGTTCGTTGTGGTTTCGACTGCGATGTTCTACCATTTGCTTCTCCACTACTGACTGATCATCCCATTTACAAGGGAAACTGTCAACCGACTTCCGGGGACTGACACAACCCCCCCCCCCTTTTTTTTTTGAAAGCAGGACCGACCGGCCGGTTTGTGTAATTTTCAGACTTGGCAACCCTAGGCGCTAACCTGTCTCGCTGGATGATCACCGATGTTCAAAAGAGCCCTCCTTCCCTGTCAGCATACGAGTTTGGTTTCTACCGGGATTGGTTACCCGATCTCCACTAAGGTTGCTCGTATCTCGGCTGGTACCGTACCGAAGAGGGCCGTTTACCAGTTGAATAGCTAATGCATCATCTGGGCTGACTTTGACTTTGACCAACCCGGTGGCTATTCATTGCATGCATTGGATTTCATACTTGATATATTTCTACGAACTAACTACACAAATAAAATTTGCTCCGGGGGGCTCCGTAGCCGCAAGTCATGCGATGTCAAGTGACTTTAGCATGGGTTCATTCTTAGGCCCCTCATTTACCTTGGCTTCATGCTGAATTCTATATTTACCCTCTGAAGCCTCTTGACAGTGCATATGTCTCTCCTATAGTTAAGTGTACTGGCCAGAGGTGTGAATGAGTCCTCGCCAGGGACGGCTATAATATGGGATAGTACTGGCAGCGAGGAATAAGTGGGTAAAGTAGATAAAGTTTTGAAGGAAGTGTAAACCTCAATACACACAAGCACGCATAAAATTTAATAAGCAAATCGCTCACTCAATAGCGATTATAGCAAAAAGAAATACAGTGCAGGTCATACAGCAAACACCCGGGCGATATCACAATTGATCAACTATACTGGTCGCAGTGATGAGTCCATACATGAAAAAAGTGCTCCGCGAGCTGCTACTATCGCAATAAGAATGATGAAACATGATGGCCGTCACCGATGCGGATATCGGACACCGAGAGCCGCGGTAGCATCTGTCACACCGACGCCTGTCAACTGAAGAGTCCCACTGGTAACTTCGGTGATTTCATTTAACGGTTGGTGGGATGGCTTCCCAACACCTCCCCTTTTTAGAATAGATGGTACGGATCGTACCTCGCAGGCTGCCTTCGCAATCTCGATGACGCGAGTAGGAATCGGTTTTTGCAGTTGATTGCTAAGGGGAGTTCGATGACGTCGACGGATGGCTGCAGGTCTGCTTGGAGATAGGCCTGTAAGTCGGTTTCCTCGGCTTCCGGCTCAAGTGTAGAACGTAGACCCCAACTGTCCAGGAGAATAGACAACGGTACTTGGACGCTACCCGGTGTCGTTTTCAGTTTCTGCGTTATTCTCAGCTAATTGACGAGACCGCAGTTGGTTGCAGTGGGATCGGATAAGATACTGCTTTGATGGTAGCCCGATGTTATATATCACCCGACCGATGCGCTCGATCACTATAGCAGGTTGCCAGGTCACTTTTTGCTGAATAAACCTTAGCCCAGATGTGATCTTGTTGATTGTAACACCGAGCTTTTGCTCCGTGCTTCCGGTTAAATTGCTTTTCCTGGGCAGTACTCGGTAACTTGTGGTATGGCGTAGGCGGGCGAAGTAGCTCCAAGGACGTACGGATAGGTCGTCCATACATTAGGTCAGCGGGAGATTTCCCATCAGGTACGCTGCGACAGGGTGTGGTTCTGTAGCACAGAAGAAAGTTGTCTATGCCTTCGTCAATCGATGATTTTCTTTAGAGAACGTTTAAACGTGTCGACAAACCTCTCAGCTAATCCATTTGATTTCGGAAGAAAAGGTGCTGTTTTCAGATGAATGATGCCTTTTTGTCGCAGTACGACTCGAAGCGGTCACTGGTGAGCTGCGTCCGATTATCAGTGACCAGTGTTTCCGGCTGACCGTACCTCGCGAAGATGTCATGGAGGATTCGCAAGGTTGCTGTGGTGGTAGTCTCCTTGATTCGTATCATTTCAGGCCATTTTGTGTACGGATCCACCAGAATGAGAAAATAGTTCTCATCTAGCGGACCGGCGTAGTCTAGATGTAGGCGCTGCCACGGTTTTGCCGATGGGGGCCAGGGTTCCATGATAGTCTTCCTGTCTGTTTTGTTACGCAGACCCATTTTCGTGGTACACACGTCGGGGAAACAGGCCCAGAGATCGGAAACATTCTGAGTCTGCGAATGGCAACTTGGTTGCAGAATGCAATGATCGGTTGATTCCATAGACCGAACTGGTCCATCAGATCTATGCCTAAAATGTCGAGATGAACGTTAGGAGCTGATACATAACAATTACCCTCTCTGGTGATGTTGTTGAGGGTTATGCTACACTGCAGCTCGGAAACGATGTCGAGCGGCTCCCCAGACGTTGTTTTGGTTCGGCACAATGCTGGCTGTGCTCTTGGCCGACCAAGTTTGCCCCAAGACTGGTGCGAAATGATTGATATGTCCGACCCAGTATCCAGTTGCAGCCGGAGAGGGACACCATTGAGCTGCCCGTCGATGAATTTCCGACTTTGGTGGATGTTCCGCACTGTTACGGTTTTGGTTGACTGCTCATGGTTCGTTTTCTTTCTGTGTTTCGTCGGGTTGCGCTTGCTCGGAACGCTACTGTGTTACCTGACTCACTGCGAATATGCGTTGTGTTCGCGGGATCGTGTTGGTTCGAAAGGTTTCGAAAAATATCGCCCTTGTATCGAAAATATCGTTAGTTTTGATCACTAAAAATACCGTACTTAAGCGTTATATTTCATGTGCCAGTAGTACGCAATAATTGTAGTGTGAAACTGAATTGTTATTTATGCAACTTTTTACAAATTAAATGCAATAACAAAAAAGCAACAAGCAATAACGAGCGATATAAAAAATCGTTTGTTATCGATAATAACTGCATATGCGTTATAAACGAAACGTTACGTTTTATTTCAATAATACGCATATTCGCAGTGAGTCAGGTAAAACAGTAGACGATGATTTCGATGAAAAGCATGCACTATACCCCTCTCGATGACCTCGCTTACCGCACTCGCGACGACCATGATCGCGGAAACGGTAATCCTTACTGAAGTGATGCATCCCTCCGCAGGACCAACAGGGTGTTTTGGGTTGATCATGCGATGGTGTGCTGCTGGTTGATCGATGCCTAAATTACTTATTACTTATTACCTAAATTACTGGTTGTGATGAATGAAATTCACAGTCGGCAAGTTTTCCATCATAACGGTATTCATTTTGAGGTTAATTAGGTTACTTGTTGAAGAATGAGATTGGCGACTTCGTGATCTCGACGTCCTGCTGAAGTGGACGCACCGAACAGAGATCTTAGCTTTTCTACGCTGACGGCTGTCAACTGGTAGTTTTGGTGATTTCATTTAACGGTTGGTGGGATGGCTTCCCAACACCTTCCTATCGATAAAGCTGCGAAACTAAAATCCTCTCGTTCTCTCGAATCGGATGGTATTCCGTCTATTCTGCTGAAACATTGTATCAACGCTCTAACTGCTCCGATTAGGTACCGGTTCAGTCTATCAATCAGTACAGGTGTTTTCCCAGCAGGATGGAAACGGCATAGATACATGTTTCCTGTTCATAAAAAGGAGAATAAAAAATATGTGAGTAATTATCGGGGTACCACTCACTGAACTCAATATCAAATCTGTTTAAGCTCGCCGTGTATGCACCTGCATTGCCATTCTTCAAGCAGTACATCGTAGACGATCAACAGGGCTGTATGCCTTAGCTATCAACGACAACCAATCCTCTAACTCTCACATCCTTCGTGATCAAAAGCTTCGACGACTTCGCAGACGTTACGTTACTTTTCACAGACCTATCGACTGCCTTCAGTCACAATCGTCAAATTGGATAGGCTCGGAATCGGAGGCCATCGCCGGAGATCGCCATCTAGAAGTTAACATCGACGGTTTTATTTCAAGATCTTTCACTTTCCTTGCTAGCTCTGGAATCCCACAAGGCAGACACCTTGAACCCTTGATCTTCCTCGTCTACTTCAAATGAATGTTCACGTCTCACGTTTGCTTACAATCTTAAACTGTAACGTTAGCCGCGAGGTGCTGAAAGCTTGTTAATATTTTTACATAAATAAACAAATAAACTACAAAACTACAAAAGTAACAATTTGAATGGTTTCCAAGCGAACTTCATCGACATAAGATGCCAAATATTGAAATTGGTAGCGTTCAAGCTACTCTGCAATATCCCAGCGTATAGCTTTGCGCACAACCTGTGAAATCCTAAGACAAGAAATAACAATAATCCCGTGTTCAATCCTCCCCCTTTGCCAGATTCATCCCGGAGGACTACATCCAATGTCTAGTGGAATTCCGTCCGCAGTTCCTGTTCGTGGTACCCTCGCTGATGCTGTTCCTAGCCACCCATCCCAAGGTAACGCCGGACCACCTGGCGAGTGTAAAAATGCTAGGCGTAGGTGCAGCGGCAGCATCCGTGCAGCTGCAGGAAAAGTTCAAAAGCAAATGCGGCCATGATGTGCAAATTATGCAGGGCTACGGCATGACCGAGAGTTCCCCCATTACGCTGTGCACGCCGTACCTGACTGACCAGTCAAAAGCGGGCACCTGCGGCATACTGTACCCGAACACGCAAGCCAAGATCGTATCGCTGGCGGACGGCAGTAACCTCGGAGCGCATCAGTCCGGCGAGTTGCACGTTCGTGGTCCGCAGATCATGAAGGGTTATTTGAACAATAATCCGGCGACACGCGAAACCCTAGACGACGAGGGATGGCTGCATACCGGCGATGTAGCCTACTACGATCAGGACGGTTACTTTTACATCGTCGATCGCACCAAGGAACTCATCAAAGTCAAAGGCAATCAGGTAAGAATTACACCACACGGGAAGCTACGGTGTATCTCGCACCAAGTGGCTTTTATTTGTTACACTTAGAGACATACTTTTAGTAAAATAATTACAGCAGGTTAAGAAATTACATTGGTTAGCTGCAGCCTTGCCATGAATTGGAACAAACCGTTTTCGAAGGATGAATTGTTTCTCTCTGCGTTTTGTGCCTGAAGCGCTTGTAACACATTAGTCTTATTGGTCCATGGGTTCTACGCTGGACTCGTCTATGTCCATGGCGTTATCGTCTGGTTTCGTCAGCCCGTCGGAGGCTACGTCGGCCGCCATGGGAACTACCGCATCGGTGGCGGTCGTGATTGGATTCGATGTTTCTTCCTCGTCAGTTGCCATTACGTTTTCGGACGTCAGCAGTGGAGCGGAAACTGCAGTCTCCATCTCATCGGAAGGCACCGAAAGGATAACCGTTGGTTCTTGCTGCTCTACGTCCACTGGTTTGACAACGGCGGCAGTTTCCTCTGAAGACGGAACGGATGGATCCGTAGCTTCGGCTTCTGTGGGATTTTCGAGAACAACTTGCGGTGGGATGGGGACTGCCTCCGGCTCACTGCCATTTTCAGTCGTGACAGATTCCGGATCGCACGGTATGATTTGCACCACTGTCTCCAGCGATTCTTCGCTGTGCACAGCTTCTGCAAGATGAACAACCGTTTCTAAGCCTTGTGATAGAGTGCTGGTTAGATTCTGTGCGCTTGTTTCAGGAGACAAATCCGAATCGGAGCTGTGAGCGTTACTTTCCAATGAATCAGTGGAACCAGAATTGAGTTCGTCCTTCGCGTCCGTCGATACTTCCGCAGCAGCAGCAGTCTCTAATGGTGTACACACTGTTGTTTGTACCAGCTTTGTTTCGTCTGAGAGCTTCGCTTGTTTGGCCTGTGGTTGACCATCGTCGCTGGGATCTCCACCGCTGCTGCTAGTAGTTGTGGATTGATCTTTGGGATCATCCGAAGAACGAGATTCTACTGCAGATGGTGCTGCAGCACCATCCGCATCCTTCGATACTGATTCGGTTGATTCTGTCGATTCACGGTTTGGCGGAGCGACTGCGTCGACTGCATCAACCGCATCGGGGGCCAATGACGGTTCAACGTTAGCTTTGTCTTCCTGCAATTGGGTCATACTTTCGCTCTTTTCTTCAGACTCGTTTTGAGCTGCGTCAGCGTCTGCAGTAGCGTCTTGCTTTGTCGAGGTGGATTTGTCACTGTCTGGCTCTTCGCTAGCATCGTTTAAAGATTGATCAGACGAGGCGTCTTCTTTGCGTACAGAATCAACCTGCACATCCGAAGGATGCTCTTCTGCAATTTTATCCGACGTCTGATCCTCGCTGGTGGAAGCAGCGGTGGAGGATTTTTCTTCTTCCGCCGGAGGTTCTGTATCCTTTGCTACTGCTGCTGCTGCTGCTGCAGCAGCAGTCGTCATCGTCGTAGCAGTTGTTGCCGTTGTTGTTACTGTCGATGGTGCCGATGAAGACGAGGAAGAAGATGCCGGTGATGTAGAGGATGAAGCAGAGGCTGAAGTAGAGCTTGCAACCATTTCATTCGAGTCAATACCAAACGCTTCGTTATCCATCTCGATGTCCACGCACACATCATCGCCATTCACGGTGGAGTCCAGCGAATCTCCGTTCTCGCTGTCATAGCGTCTGCGGCCAGGTTCCTGAGTACTGACCACTGCAAAGAAAAGGTTAAAAGAGAAAGAATTACAATTAATTTGATTTTTTTTTCAATTTCAGGTATCGCCAACGGAACTAGAAAATCTAATTCTGGAATTGCCCGAAGTGGGGGACGTCGCTGTAGCCGGTATACCGGACGAAACGGCGGGAGAGCTACCGCGGGCCTATGTGGTGCTAAAGCCGGGCACCGATCTGGACGAGCAAGTGATTATCAATCACGTGAAAGGCCGGGTGGTCAAGTACAAACAGCTGGCCGCCGGTGTGATGTTTGTTAAGGAAATTCCACGCAACGTTGCCGGAAAGGTTCAACGCCACCAGTTGCACCTTCTTGGTGCACAGCTGGAGGAGTAAGCGTGGAAGTTTGGTCTCCTAGCTAGCGCTGCTAGGATTAATGTTTGTGGTTATCTTAGCTAATAGGAAATTATACAAGTAACTAGCTACTTTCTTATAAATGTTAAATGTCATGTTATTGTGTTTTTGCAGGTTAGGTTGTGTGGAAGAGAGGAAGAGCAATGAAAATAGCGAAAATAAAATTTTATTTTTAAAATTTGGGTTTCTATTATGTCTACTATGTTGGTAGTCAAGGTAGCCGATGATTTTGTTTATGCAGGTTCCAAAGCTTTTTTCAAATTTCCTCGGCATAAAAAGTTTTCTTTGTGATCGTTAATAATACATAGGTAGGTATATATTTTTGTGCTGTTTAAAGATATTTATAAATAGTGATATAGTTATTAGTGTCTCTCACAGTCGAAATTTGAACATACGACGGTTGGCTAGTTAGACCAGTGTCGTACTGCGTACTTCGTACTGTCGACCTGTCCGTTGTGCTTTGTACACCTGATCCCAGTCTGCTGAAACTTATCGACTCTTTGTTTCATTACTTTCTTCTATCGTTCCCTTCATTAATTGTGTAAAACTACCGTTATAAAAACATCATCTGGGTGTACCTCTCGCGTTTCCACCCTACCGCGACCTCTGAGGTTGTCGAGCGGCTTGTTCGAGATGGTTTACAAAACCAGGAGCCCGTTCGTGTCATTTCTCTGGTGAAAAAGGGGGCCGACCTTCAATCGCTCAACTTCATTTCCTTCAAAGTTGACATTCCCCTGGCGTACAAAAATGCGGCCTTGAACCCAGATACTTGGCCACAGGGAATTTTATCCGGGGAATTCGACGATGCGCGAACGAATTCAGCGGTATGGCTACCCCCCATCGCTCCCGATCCTCCCGCTACTCCTTTAGTTGGACACAATGATAATTCCGGTGCTGGCTCATCATCTATACCTCCAATGGTGCTAACTCCAGTCCCTTTAGAACTCCCTTCGACTGCAGGTCTATCGCTGACCCCTGCAGTACAGGGACCATAGTTTCCATAACACCGACGATACTTGATTGCACCGAGTTTCTACTGGCCGACTTCTGTCAACCCGACGCTACTGCCATCTCCAGGCGACCGACTATTTCACCAAACATGACACTGGGACGCACTGTTGTTAGTATTATGGATGCCCCCGACCCCCCACCGTAGTCGCGCTGTTGCCGCCAGCGTTCATCAGTCGTTCCGGTCCTACGTGTGAGTGTGAGGAAAGAGGCTTCCAAAATTCTCTTCACGGCAAGTACACATGTTAATATACATCCGGCGGCTGATCCATGCCGTGTTTCCAGTACTACGCATTTGCATGATCATGATCGACATCTGTCCTTACTGAACGACACGTTGATGACGAACGACACTCCAACTGCTGAACTGACATTCCACCAGAATGACCGTGACCTCAGACATCCGCATGTCTCCTCGCTCAACGTGATACTGGGACGCACTGTAGATGGAATTATGGACGCCCCCGACACCCCCGCCGCAGTCGAGCCTTTCCAGCCAGCGACCAGTAGCGGTCCCGGTCCTGCTGGCGGGTGCAGAAAACGGGGCTTCCAAAATCGCCTTCAAGGCAAGTTTGAAATCGCTGATCCCAGCCCCACTGTTGATCCGTTCTTCGCTTCTAGTTCATCGCCATCGAGCCTCTCAAGGGCCAACCATATACCACGTAGACAGCTTAGAGGGGGGTGGGGGTACGTGAATGTCCACGCTTGTCCACGGAAGGGGCGAGGGGGTATAGAAAATGTTCACGTGGACAAGCGACATTTTTTGCAATAATAGAACTATCATTTGAGCCTTTTGAATTAATTAAAATTAGGTCACGACGTGTATTGTATTTTGCCTTACAATCAAATGCAGCTCGCCACGAAAAAGAAAATCCATTGACAACGTACCTATTTGAAAAATAACTCGTCTTTCTAAAATTTCACGAACCACAACGGGGCGGTCTTGTGATGTGTTAAAGTCAGCGACCAAGCTAAGGTACTCTGGTTGAACAGGGGTTGAAGTAGATGAATCTTCGAGCGAAGATCAAGCTGGAACAGGCTTTCCTGTAGTCCATCATTTGTTTGCAATGGACGAGATCAGCGTGGATAGACGAACTAGATCTAGATAACATGCCTAGTTTAGTTTGCTTTTACGTAAGCCTTTTTCTTCATTTTTTTATATTACAGAATAACGCAAATGAAAACAGAATTGAGCACAGAATTTCACATAAGAAAAAAAATGACCAACGTGGACAAACAATGGAGGAGGTGGGGGTTGAATCGATGTCCACGCTTGTCCACGGAGGGGGAGGGGGTGTTGAAAATTGGCATTTTTGTGTCCACGTGGTATCTGAATGGCCCCTCAGAACTCCATCCCGTTCACGTCTATTACCAGAACATTGGTGGTATGAACACGAGTGTTCCTGCTTCCTGACTACCTGCTAGCATGCGCCGACAGTCCGTACGAGATAATTGTGCTGACCGAAAGCTGGCTTGACAACCGGGATATTTGGGCCGAACTACGAAGTCTTTCGCTGCGATCGAAGTGCGCTCAACAGCCGCAAAGTTACAGGAGGCGGAGTCTTGATAGCGGCCCACCACCAGTTGCAGACCTTTGTCATATTAATGCAGTTAACCGAATAGCATCGATGGCATCTGCGTCGGATGACATTACTATTCTGGGCGATTTCAATCTACCAAATATTAAATGGCGTGAACGCGGCAACGGGTACCTGTACTCTGACATGGGTTCTTCAACGACATGGGCGCTTCCTCGATCTATGCTTTGCCAGTGTTCGTAGTCAGGCCCCGGAAGTGACGATGGCGCCTACCCCGCTTGTCAAGCATGTTCTGCATCATCCAGCTCTGCTAATTACTACCAGCCAACAAATTTACCGTCCGTAAATATTGCGCCTCCGGCCGTCTTCTACGACTACGCCCATGCTGATTTTGGGGATATTCTAAATGTTTTAGGCAGCATCAACTGGAGCACAGTTTTAGATAATGACGATATAAACACTGCTGCCACAACCTTCTCTAATAACTTGAACTACTTTATCGATCGTCACGTTCCCAAAAGAACTGCTCCCGCTCAGTACCAGATACCCTGGCTGAACACTCTGTTGCGATGTCTCAAATCCGAAAGGAAAGCTGCTCTAAAGAAATTATCGAGGTACAGGACCTTACCCCTCCGCAACCACTACCTGTCGATTAACACGAGATACAAACGCCTGAGTCGTTCTTGCTATCGAAGCTACCTGAGAAATGTCGAGCGAAGATTGATACGTAACCCTAAATCTTTCTGGAAATATGTCAACGAGCAACGAAAAGATGACGGTCTACCCTCGGTTATGTTCCTGGGTGATAAAACGGCGAGCAACTCTGAGCAAATTTGTGAACTGCTCTCGATGAAATTCATCCACAGCGACCGAGTGTGTTCCTTTCCTGGGCCATTCATTGAACAACCTCACCATCGATTGAGTGATGGTTACATCGGCCGAAGCGAAGTTGAACCTTTCTCGATCCGTTGGACCGGACGGTATACCACCTGTGTTACTGAAAAAATGCATACACGCTGTCGCTGCTCCAATGAGCCATCTTTTCAGCTTATCTGTTTACTCAGGTGTCTTTCCCTCAGCATGGAAATCGGCCTACATGTTCCCTGTGCATAAAAAGGGAAATAGGAAAAACGTAGATAACTATTGAGGAATCTCTGCTTTAAACTCAATTTCGAAACTGTTTGAGATCGCCCTGTTTGAACCAGTATTTGTATTTTTCAAACATCTCTGATAACCTACATGGGTTTATGCCCAAGCGCTCCACGACTACCAATATCTTGACTCTTGCATCCTACGTGATAAATTTACACTGATCTTACATTCTTACATTCTAACAGCACATCGCGTTCATCGTGGACAAAGCCTGCAGGAACGTTGGCTTCATTATGCGCATCGGCAAGAACTTCTACGATGTTTACTGCGTGAAAGCTCTTTATTGTGCATTAATCCGCTCTAATCTGTAAACTGTGCTCCAGTTTAGAATCCCTACTATTAAAAGGGAGTTAGCCGAAACGAGTAAGTGCAGCGGAGATTCATTGCATTGCTCTTCGGAGACTTCCGTGTAATAACCCTTTTCAGCTGCCAAGCTACGAACAACGCTGTAGGTTCATCGACCTAGACCCCCTTCAAGTTCGTCGCAATGTAAATAGAGCAACAATTGTCTCCGATTTATTGACCTTACGAGTGGATTGCCCGCAAGCTTGAATTGCACTTTTTACTTTATTTTTGCTCTGACAGCGTCCCAGTCAAACAAAATTCGAAACAGTGATGCATAGGCCAATTGAAGAGTTGATTTTTGACAATATTTTTGAAGAAAATATAATTTTTGAGGCATTCAAATATGAATATTTTGATTTTATAACGTAGTAAAAACATTGTTTTATAACCTGTATAGTTGCGTCTGACGAATTGCTAAATAATAGCTTTTTTACATGATCAAAATCAGTAAACCACCAAAACACTCCTGGGACAGAGAGGTTTAACCTGAGTTGACGACGAAAATGGTTGGTGAACGGCTAGCAAAGCAAAGCCATGGGTATAAATGTCCTTAAGAACTTGACCCTTCTTTATCGACATACTTCGCAGCCGGTTACTAGAGTACAGAAAAATTACGGGGCAAGTGCAAAGAGTCAAGATTCGAACATACGATGACTGACTTGTTAGACCAGCATCGTACCACGGATCTAACTGGGCGGGTTTGGCGAACAACCTCTTCGTGGCAGCAGCCAGATCGGGCAACCACCTCGGTGGAAGCTAAGATCGTCTACCGACAGGGAAGGGGATACTCTGTTGTCTAGGCACCTAAGATGGCAGCTCCATCACGACACTCGGTAGCGTAAGCCGTAGTACGGTTACCTATCTAAACCTTCCTACTACGAACGGTCAAGAAAATTCGACTCGAAACATTTGGCGTGGACAAAGGCGACGAAATAAGGACATGGAATGGAGACTTGGTATCTGAAACCGCAGATCGCTAAATTTTGTTGGTGGCGACGGAGTGCTGGTCGATCAGTTAGAAAGTTTGGTATCGTGATACTGCAGGAGATCTGTCGTAAAGGCGAGAAGGTGTAGAGGATCCGTGGCTGCAAATCCCAATGTTTCCAGAGAGAGCGGTGGAGCGACCAACGAGCTGGGAACGGGCTTCGTAGTGTTGGGCAAAATGCAGGATCGCGTAATGGACTGGAAAGCAATCAACGAGAGGATGTGCTTGTTGAGGATAAAAGACCGTTTCTTCAACTATATGCTCATAAACGTGCATTGTCCATGCGAAGGTAGGATGTTGACTCTAACCATCAGCTAGTATCAATGCATGTAGTGCTTCAAACCTCGAAGGCGGTTGAAGCAGAATACGCTCGAACATCAGAGAGTCCGCTACTGCGGCACTGGATGAAGCGCCTCGGAGTATACAAAACGATTGCACAGTGGGAATTTTTTTTCCCAAAAAAGTCCTTTATCTCAATATCTCCAAATGCCGCTTGGCTGCATTCAAAATTTTGATATCAAAAGAAAGATATCTTTATTAGGATTCCAGTGGTGTAGTCCTTGTTAACGTCACAAGTCTGTTCCTAGCTGTTCTGACCGAATAAATTTTCCAGTTGACTTTGTAAATTAGAAACGTTCTTCGACCCAAGGGTGTATATTTGCACATATGCAGTCATTGGTTCGTAATCCCCAAACGTGGTGCGATGAAACTCGGTATGCAACAACGCAATAGTTCGTAAAAATCTTTGCGAAGCACGAACAAAAGCATTTACCATCCCAAAGGGTCGTAACCAAGTAGACAGCAACGAGCTTAACCCTCTGGATGCGTTCGATTTTCAAAATCCAGGTGAGCTTAAGGGAAAACTCCAAATTTCATTTGAGTTTTCAAATACAGGACGGACTTGACGCAATACAAAGATTTTAAGCAAAAAGGCTCCTTTAAATCTCTTCTTATTTTATAGCAATGAATTCAAGCTGCCAAGATGCTTTGGAAATAACATTGTGGAACGGTGAGCGTTGAACGTAAGTTTGGAGTCGAGTAAGATACCGAGATCGTTACCCTGATCAACCCTTCGGAGAGTATTGCCGTCAATTTGCTAGTCAAACATAATCGGACGTGATTTAACTTGCACCAATTCGCAAAAACATCTTCTAGTAAATCTTGCAGCCAATTACAATCCTCGATAGTGCGGACGTTAAGATACAGTTGGAGATCGTCAGCCTAAACAAGGATGCGCACGGTTTCAAGTAGTGCGGCTATGTCGTTAAAGAATAAGATGAAGAGCAAAGGCCCCATATTCCCGCACCTAGGCGTGCCGGAAAGGATTGAACCTGGTGGAAAAAGCAGCATTCGGCTCTGTGCTAACAACTTGTTACCGAACCGAATTGCTACCGCTGCGGCGTGCACGCAAGAATTTGTTTGAACGTGTTCGATCGTGTTCGCGCTCGAAACGTGCCACACCGCTACCGTTATTGAAGTGAACTTGTTTGAACCTGTTCGTTCATACCGAATTGTGTATGTTTGCACTCGCGTTCGAAACCTTCCACCATTATTGAAAAGTGAACTTTTTGAACGTGTTCGTTCCTGCTGGACGTGTTCGAACCGTTATTGACTGAACATTTTGAAAAAAGTGAACGTGTTTAAACGTGTGGCGTGTCACGATTTTCGCTCGTCGCGTTGCGATTAATTCGTCAAAAATATTTTTGATTAAGCGATGCCCGTAATGCATTCGCCGTCGCGTTCGGAAAACGCCGAAAAAGAGGACTCAGCATCATTTCACGGATTTGAAGAAGCTGGTGCTGTTGCTGTTGCTATGGATCCTGTCACCGAAAAGGAATATCGTGTGGTCTGCCGTCAGCGCTCTCAAGTAAAGCAGAAATTAGTGCGTATTCAACGAACGCTCATCACCAGTGCAGCAATTGGTTTAGCACAATTAAATGTGCTATCCAAAACGCTTTCTGCTCTATACACGGAGTACAGTGGATTCCATAGTAAGGTGCTATCGTTAGTATCGGATGAAGACCTGTTCCAGGAGGAAAATGAATATGATGCCTTCGAAGATATCTACAACAATGTGAGCAACGCCGTGGAAGAGCTGCTGCTGGAAGCAAAGAACCGTGCAGTACCAACATCTGCACCTAACCCGTCATCACAACAAGTGATTATCCAGCAACAGGCCCTCAAGATGCCAATTCCAACGTTTAGTGGAAGCTATACTGAATGGCCAAAGTTTAAGGCCATTTTTACCGATCTGATGGCCAATTCGGGTGATACAGACGCCATAAAACTGTATCATCTGGACAAAGCGCTTATCGGAAATGCCGCAGGTGTACTAGATGCCAAAATCCTGAGTGAAGAAAACTACCAACAGGCCTGGAACGTCTTGATGGACCGCTACGACAACAAACGAGCCATAGTGGAGAGCCATTTTCGAGGACTGCTGACATTAAAAAAAATGTCTTCCACCGCCAATAAAGAACTTCGTGCCCTCGTTGATGAAGCAGTCAACCACATCGAAAGCCTGCGCTACCTCCAGCAGGAGATCAATGGAACGGCCGAGCATTTCTTCGTTTTCTTGATCGTGTCAGCTCTCGACATAGCGCTACAAGGTGTTATGAACCGAGCGGATATCAACACGCGGGGCACGATATTCAACAAATCTAGTCAATTCGTCTGCTTTGCCGATGACATGGATATTATCGGCAGAACATCTGTGGCGGTGGCTGAACAGTACACCAGACTAAAGCGCGAAGCAGAAAAGATTGGGTTAAAGGTAAATACGTCTAAAACAAAGTACATGCTGGCCAGCGGAACCGAGGCCGAACGACACCGCTTGGGCAGTAGTATATTGATCGACGGCGATGAGTTTGAGGTAGTCGATGAATTTGTCTACCTTGGCTCACTGGTAACGGCGGACAATGATACCAGCCGTGAGATTCGGAGGCGTATTATCAGCGGAAGTCGTGCTTACTATGGGCTCCACAAGCAATTGCGGTCGAGCAGACTAAGTCCCCGTACAAAGTGCACCCTGTACAAGACGCTTATTAGACCGGTTGTTCTCTACGGGCATGAAACATGGACAATGCTCGAGGAGGACCTGCGAGTGCTCGGAGTTTTCGAACGACGAGTGCTAAGAACGATCTTCGGCGGCGTACAGGAGAACGGAGTATGGAGGCGGAGGATGAACCATGAACTCGCACAGCTCTATGGCGAACCCAGTATCCAGAAGGTGGCTAAAGCTGGACGGATGCGATGGGCAGGGCATGTTGCAAGAATGCCGGACAACTGCCCTGCAAAGATGGTGTTCGCCTCAAATCCGGTAGGAACAAGACGACCAGGAGCGCAGCGAGCAAGATGGTTAGACCAGGTGGAGCGAGATCTGGCGGAGAGTACTCGGTGTCCGAGGAATTGGAGAGCGGTAGCCCTCAACCGAGTTACATGGAGAAATTTTGTTCAACAGGCTTTGTCTTAGGACGGCAAGCCACCTAAGTAAGTAAGTAAGTCAGCTCTCGACAAGAGTGCGCGCCAGGCTTGGGAAGCAACGCAGAAGAAGGGTGAAATACCGAATTACCAGCAGACCATCGACTTCCTGAAATCCAGATGCCAAGTTCTGAAGAATAGTGAAGCAGCAGGCCAGCCAGCCCCGTCGAATCCTAAGCCCCATCCACCACAAAGAAGTGTACCACAAAGAAGCCATGCTGCATCGACCGGCCCATCCCAACCACCAGTCTCTTGTGAAATTTGTGGCGGTCCCCATCGAAACGTCCAGTGTTCAGCCCTATCCAGCCTAACCCCAGCCCAGAAGAACGAGAAGATCCGAGCAGCTGGAGTCTGTTTCAACTGCCTGCGCAAAGGCCATCGCTCCAAAGATTGCCCTTCCGATAAAACATGCCACAAGTGTCAACGCCGACATCACACGTTGCTCCATGAGAATGAAGAACCCAGCCGAGGTACGAAGCCCAACGTATCACTTCCCACCGAGACGATGGCGATCCCGCCACCGATACCAGCTGCAATATCATTGCAGATGCCAGCACCAGTGAACCAACCGGTTTCAACAACGTGTTCCGCAAACTTCGCCCAATCCACCAAGACTGTACTGCTGTTGACTGCGGTGGTCCAGATCTACGACAGGAGAAATCAAGCACATCCATGCCGTGTGCTGTTGGATAGCGGTTCCCAGGTCAACTTTATCACCGAAGAGATGGCCAACCGTCTTGGCATCCCAAAGAAGCCAGCCAACATCCCAATTGTTGGCATTAACGCCCTACGAACCCACGCTCGTGATAAGGTGACCATCAAGTTTCGATCCCGTGTATCAACGTTCCACGCCAGCCTGGAGTGTCTGGTAACTCCGAGAGTAACTGGGACAATTCCAACTTCCAAGATCGACATCGCCGATTGGATGATCCCAGAAGGACTGGTCCTTGCCGATCCCAAGTTCCACATTCCCGACAAAGTGGACTTGCTGATTGGTGGGAATTATTCTTCGACTAGCTGAAGCCAGGTCACCTCAGCCTAGCAGATGAATTACCACAGCTACGTGACACACAGCTTGGGTGGATAATAGCTGGCGTCATCATTGAACCACCACATGCATCCAACGTTTCTCCCATGTACGCCCACGCATCGGTTGCAGACATCGAGCGGAACATGCAACAGTTTTGGCAAATCGAGGAACTACCAGACGTCCCCAACTTGTCTACCGAAGAGATAGCATGCGAAGCCCACTTTCTGTCTACCTACCAGCGTGATGAATCTGGAAGATTCATGGTCCAGTTCCCGTTCAATAGTGATCTTCCCCTCCTGGACGACTGTCGTGCTCTGGCCCTAAAGCGTTTTCTGATGTTGGAGAAACGACTCGTCCGCAATCCAGAACTTCGAATTCAGTATGTGGATTTCATCCGGGAGTACGAGGCTTTCGGTCACTGCCGGGAAATCATGGAATCTGAAGACCAGCCCAACCAGCAGAGCTACTACCTTCCTCACCATGCCGTACTTCGACCTTCTAGCTCGAGCACGAAATGCCGTGTCGCGTTCGACGCAAGTGCCAAATCTTCGCCGTCGCACCTTTCGCTGAACGAGGTACTCCACGTCGGTCCAGTAGTGCAAAACGATCTACATCACATCATGCTACGATTCCGTAAATTCAAGGTATCATTTACCGGAGACATCTGTAAAATGTACCGTCAAGTAGTCGAAGCCCCATCGGATCGTCGATTCTTGCGCATTTTCTGGCGAGAGCAGCCGTCGTTGCCTTTGCGTGTCTTGGAGTTGTGCACTGTCACCTACGGTACCGCATCGGCCCCCTATCAAGCAACCAGGTGCTTGGTACAGCTCGTCAAGAAAGATGGCGAGAACTTTCCCATCGCCGCTCGTATAGTGAAGGAGGAGATCTACATGGACGACGTACTGTCAGGAGCTGACTCGGTGGAAGATGCTATCGTGGCTAAACAGCAGTTAAAGGAACTCCTAAGTCGAGGAGGTTTTCCTATACGAAAATGGTGCTCTAACTCCCAACAGCTGATGGAGAACATTCCTATCGATGAACGTGAGGCGATGACTGCGGGGGAGCAAGGAGTGAACGAAACCATAAAAGTGTTAGGCTTGCGTTGGGACCCAACCGCCGATACGCTGAAGATCGCCTATCATCCGAATCCACCTGTGAAACAACCACCAACGAAACGTACGGTGTACTCCGAGATCGCCAAATTCTTCGACCCCCTTGGACTGGTTTCGCCGGTAATCGTCTTGGCGAAACTCCTCGCGCAGAAGCTGTGGCAGCTTAAAATCAACTGCGACGATCCGGTGGATGAAAATATTGCCAGCAGTGGCAAAATCTTCAACTTTCCCTAATGCATCTCCACGACATCGAGATCCCTCGGTGTGTTATTTTGGACAATGCAGTCGCCTACGAGTTGCATGGTTTTTCGGATGCCTCCACAGCGGCATACGGAGCATGCATCTACCTACGATCCCTTTTTGCTGATGGTTCGGCAAAGCTTCGTCTTCTCACCAGTAAATCCAAACTGGCGCCTTTGAGTGAGCTCACCATTCCTCGGAAAGAATTGTGTGCCGCCCTCCTGTTGACCCGTTTACTGGCGAAGGTACTGCTAGCCCTGGATATGCCGGTTCAGGAAGTTGTGCTGTGGAGCGACAGTACGATTGCCTTAGCATGGCTAAAGAAACCCCTCAACCAATTGCAGCTATTCGTCCGAAATCGAGTCGCTGTGATCCAGCAGCACACAGACAATTTCCGGTGGGAACATGTACGATCCCATCAGAATCCAGCCGATGTCATCTCCCGCGGACAGCTTCCAGAAGATTTAGCTACCAACACTCTCTGTTGGCATGGTCCGAGTTACCTTGAAGTGGTGTGCTACGAAGTGGTTATTCCGGACGAGATACCTGAGGAAGCGCTACCGGAACTGAAAGCTGCCGTCGCCATCTCGGATGTAAGAATAGATATGCCTTTATTCTTCTCCAATTACAGCAATTTCCGCAAGCTACAACGAATTGTTGGGTACATTCGTCGGTTTGCTAATAATTGCCGTAAGCAGAATCAAGCCGACCGAGAACTCAGATCCCATCTGACCGTCCATGAGCTTCGCCGTGCAACAGAAACGATCATCCACGTCTTACAGCATGCACTTTGCTGACGAAATCAAACGAGTCCTCGACAACGAACCCTGCAAGAGGTTAGGAAATCTACGTCCGATTTACACCAATGGTTTGCTCCGTGTTGGTGGCCGACTTGACCGATCGCAACTACCATTTGAAAGTCGCCATCAAATTATCTTACCGGATAAGGATCCGGTGATTCATCGTTTCATCCAGCAGATGCACGTCGAACTTCTTCACGTCGGGCAAACAGGTTTGCTGAATGCTCTTCGCCAAAGGTACTGGCTCCCGAAAGGTCGATCCATCATCCGTTTCATCACCCGTCGATGCGTTAAATGCTTCCGAACCAATCCTACGACACCCAATCAACTAATGGGAAACCTGCCAGCGTCGAGAGTGATGCCATCGCCCCCATTCGCCATAACCGGTGTGGATTACGCCGGCCCCTTCTGGATTAAACAAGGGTCACGTCGTCCAACGCTGATCAAGGCGTACGTAGCAGTTTTCGTCTGCATGGCAACTAAGGCTGTGCACCTGGAAGTCGTCTCCGATTTGAGCACCGATGCTTTCCTGGCATCTCTAAGAAGATTAATTGCTCGCCGAGGAATGATTCATGAATTGCACTCGGACAACGCCACCAACTTCCGAGGTGCGAATCATGAATTGAACAGCCTATATCAACAGTTCCAGAATCAGCAGGCTGTGAACGCCATCGAATCCTTTTGTCGCAGCCGTGAAATCGAGTGGCATTTCATCCCGCCAGACGCACCGGAGTTCGGGGGCCTCTGGGAGGCAGCCGTGAAATCCTGTAAAACACATCTGAAGCGTGTCGTCGGCAATGTGAAGCTGACATTTGAGGAGCTTTCGACTGTCATAGCTCAAATCGAGGCCGTCTTGAATTCCCGCCCTTTATTCACCATCTCGAGTGACCCGGCGGAACCACGAGTTATCACCCCGGCTGACTACCTCATCGGACGACCACTCACCGCTCCAGCTGAGCCCTCCTTAGAAGACGTCAAAGTTTCCCGTTTGGCGCGCTGGCAACATCTTCAACTCCTTCGTGAACATTTTTGGAGTGCTTGGAGCAGAGATTATCTGAACACCCTGCAACCCCGAAAGAAGAACCAACGAGAGATGCCAAATGTTCGCGAGGGCATGACCGTTCTGCTTCATGACCGGAACCAACCACCCCTCAACTGGAAATTAGGACGCATCGTAGCAGTCTACCCTAGTGACGATGGACTTGTTCGTGCAGTCGATGTATTCTCCAAAGGCTGCAAGTATCGTCGTCCAATCAACAAGGTATCCATCCTGCCAATCGAAGACAACGAGTTAGTTGAAAACCCCGGCGATGTCCAGAGAACCGCGGATCCTTCAACCGGGGGAGGATGTTCCGTCTCTAGCCGAAAATAACCTGCACCCAGCAGCATACACTGCTGGCATCGCGCAACACACACTGTCATCATCCCGCAGCTATAAAAGCAGCCCACCCAGAGAAAATCATTCCATTCCGTTTTCAGCCATCCAGCCGTTCACCTCGCAGCAGTAGCAATAAGCCGAAGAACAATTAGAATAAACTTTTGTTAGCATAGCAGCCGGTGTTTGTTTGGTCCACCGTCCACTTCCCCACTGGGTTTTCCCACTGAAAGGAGAGCGAGCAAAGTCAACCCCCAGCCCTTATAAGCGCTATATGAAGAGTTACTTTTCTCACCGAGACTTTTGCTTTTGCTTTCGCTGCCGCTACCATACAGTCCACTGCCAGAAGATCGTTCAGAGGCGAACAGTAGAGTTTTTAACATTCCGGCGATCACCACTCTTATGGACGGTTAACATGTAGGATTGTTTTCAGATATCAGGAAATTTACCTTGTGTGAATGATTTGCCGAAAATGCGACGGGTAATTCCGATGCGCAACGGGGAAAAATAGCGACAGGAATTGCATCAGGTCCAGCGGCGAGGAATCGTTTCAATGTACGTGGTATAACTATCATTGGAATAATTTCAAAGGTATCGAGGCTGACTAATCCTTCGGAAACGTTTATCGCAGCCAATTCAACTGCAGCATCAGAAGCGAATACATACGCGAACACCAATGAGAAGATGCAAACATTTCACAGAAATCAGCAATAGAGCTCGATTCTGCTCGGTCAAGATAAACGTTGGTCGAAGTAGTAGTGCATTTCCGTTTCGAGTTGACGAAGCTCCAACCTCCTTTTGGGTTCCATCGCAGGCCAGCTCAAACGCGGAGAACATATAATTTGTACAGAAAAGCATTAAGACGACGGTACTCCTCACTAGCACGCTTAAATTAACGTTACATTTCATTCCAAGAAATAACCATGTGTCTTATACAAATATCATTTCGTCGGATACATCTTTTAGGACTTTTACATCTCTTCATGTCGAGAAAGGCAGGGTAAAATGCCCTGCTGTTGGCAAAAACTGCTAGAAACAAATGCGTGCCGTAAACAAGCATCAGATCATTGGAATCCTTATAAAAATATCTTCCTTTTGACATCAAAAGATTGATCCTAGCTCAGCGGCATTCTGATATATAAAAATGAAGGACTTTTTTTTTGAAAAAATCCCCCCTGGGGATTGGTTTGATGGGGAATGTCTGCAAGCGGTGGATAAAAAATTTGCTTGAAAAAATTGCTGGAGCATTGCCACTAGGGAGAACTTGGCCAAATACTGACTTGTAAGGAACCAGTTGAGCATGATCCTGAGGAGTGAAAAACGCCAAAATGACCTCCTTTCATGATTACAGAGGCGCCGAGACACTCAAAAACCGCAAAATTTTGAACGAAAGCGGAGAGTTATACCTTTATTTATGATGGTATTCTCTGTTTGTTTCAAAATTTAGCGGATTTGGAGTGTCTCGGCGCCTCTGTAATCTATAGCTCTGTAGATGAACCACTAGACCCATCAGTAGACATGGGAAAGGATTTCGAATAACTCGAATCAGACTCTGCTTGGGAACTTTGGTCAATGGAATAAGTTCCGAAAATCATCCCAAAGGATGAAATGCCGCATAGCCACGTGAAAATTCAAAGCATCGTAGATCGAAATATCTTACGAAAGGCAGAGAGGGCCTGATTTCCGGCATGAACGCTTTTCGAGTCCATCGCCGTCAATAATCACTGTCGGGGAAAGACGAATGTGGTTTTATCCTGACCTTGTATCATATATTTGGCATTGAATGAATGAATTTGGCATTAAATAAATTTATATCAATTTTAAATTTTTGAAAGGAGAGTAGCTTCTTAAAACTGAAACGAAACCCTCAGCCTCAATATATGATGTAAGAAATACTGTTTTAATGATGATAATGATAGCTCGAAAACCGGTGATCATCCAACTGTTTCTACTGTGATAACATCGGCCTATAATAAAATTTCAGAGTTCTGTCGGCTAATACCTTACTAGAAACAGGCTTGCACATAATCGATTTTTTTACGGAGGTTACTTACCAAGTATATTCTTCTCGATTGCCCGCATAAACTTATCAATCCGCGTGTACTGCTTTCGTGGCTCCGTCAGCAATTCACAAATCCGCTGCACCGTAAACGGAGCCGAGTTAAAGGCGTCCAAGCATTCCAGCAGCGTTCGTCTCATACGCTCGTAGTTAAACGGATCAACGTTTGGACATTGCGGTAAATCTACGAATAAAAAGCCATAATAAAACATTTGCACCCGAATGTATTCCCCACATCGTCAACTTACCAGCAAGGCTCGGTGTATTATCGTGAAAATCCGTAATCACATGGAGCAGCTTCTCGCGGAACAGATGCTTTACGACGGCCCAGCGGTAAACGGTGTCACCGGTGCGGGCAACGAAGCTCAGGTAGTCATCCAGTTCTCGCGGGATCTCCTTCTGCTTCAGCTTGGTGAACCGTTCCAGAAGCTGCAAAACCTCTTCCGGATTTTCCATGACCACAGACTATTTGACAACGAAATGACGACGCGTCCGTTCGGTGACGAATTCAAAGGCAATAGGTAGTACGTCCGAAAATAAAAGCAAAGCAAGCTATCCCGATCGAACGAACTAAACCAAACACACAAGACTCCGCTTTTTCAACTCGACAACGCCATTAATCAGCAGCGGAGCGGTCTCGGTCGAGTATACCGACAGCGAAAGTCTACACAAAAGACACTACCGACCGACGATGATGCAGGGATGCCAGATGTGAAGACAAATTTTCACTATGAAAACATTTGAATTATTTATTTGAGTACATAATCTCTCTAAAATCGCATTTTTAGATCCAGCAAAGCGGTTTGCTGGTTGTTAACCGTTATGTGTTCGACAAAAAAAAACACCTTTAAGTGCTCGACAAGGGTACCCGGGTACCTACAAATTGAAACGCTTGTAACTTTGGCAATTTTTGACCGATTCGGACACTTTTACCACCAAAAGATTCAGGAACTTATCCACTTCCAGTGTGGTTACAACAGAGCCGGAAGTGGTTCATCTGGTTCCCGGAAATCCGGCAGTCCGAGGATGTGTTCCGGAATTAAAGCACTTTTTATATTTTTGGATGTACAGCAAAGTTTCGTTAATTGGTGGTTCGTTAATTGGGCGGTTCGTTAATTGGGTGTTCGCTAATTGGGCTATGTGACAACTTGAATGTCAAAATTGTATGGAATTTTCGAGTTTAGAAATTTCTAACAACTGTCAGTCGGCCCAATTAGCGAATCAGCTGGAGTGCAGTCGTGGCCCAATTAACGAATTCAGGCTGTAATTATAGTAATATGGGTGTCCAAAGTTCTTCCAATTACTCCGAAAAATCATTCTTCATTGTTTTAAAACAATTCAATGATATATCCTCGGAATGGCCATTCTGCGACCAGTTCCCGTGGGACCTCCTGTGGCCATAAAACTGTTTGGTTTGCAACACTGGCAATATGGGTGTCTAAATTCATGAAATTACTCCAGAAGGTGATTTTTCATTATTTTGATTCTGTCTGATGATTTTGCCATGGCATGGCCATTCCGGAACATACGCCCGTGGGGCTTCACAGTTGTCCAAAACCAACAATATGTGTGCATTAGAGTTTTGAGTAGGAAAACTTGATTTTAGGTTTATGGAACCTTCACACTTAAACGATTCGGTAAAATTTACCGAAATCTCAACAGCTGAACGTTCGGTAAATTTTTTTATTGCACCAAACTTTACTAATGATCTGTAAACGTCGATTGGCACCATCGAAATTTTTTTTATTTTTAAATTTTTTTTAAGTGTGTATGCTTTGAATGTTCCGTGCATTATTGATTTCAAGAAAAATAATAATTGATGTGTTATGGGAATCATGATTCAAAAGTATAAGGGGGATGCTTTAAATTTATATGTAGTAGGATTACGGATTAAGTAATTTGTCGGTATAAAACATCCCAAATCTTTCACATGAAACAGATTACACGTTGTAACATGAATAAAACGTTTCGAATTTTTTGAGTGTGGATACGGATTCAAGGGAGCTCTGGAATTTTCTGCCAGTAATGGCATGTAGGATAAAATAACCGGAACGCCAGGATTCCAGCGGGGAGGTTGATAAAATCTCATGCCGAAATGTCAACGCGTGCTTCCTTCTGTTTTATTCTCACGCAAAACCTTGAACAATGTCAGCAACGCTGGCATCGCCAATTTTGATAAGAATCTACAAAATTTGTTTCACGCATTTTTAGGAAATGCGGGCAAATATTAAGTAATGTTTGATTGAAAACAAATTTTTAAGCAAATTTTGTTCCAAATCTCATAGGCCAAATTAGAGAGCCTTAGAGAGTCGCCATCTTAAACCGAAAATTCCAATCGAACAGAATCAGTTGTCAAAAGTAAGTCCAATCGAACAGGAGACTTGTCAAAACACCGATTAGAGAACCTTAAAAAGAGTAACGACTAGAGAGCCTGTTAAAGTTAGAGAGACGCCATCTCAAATCAAGAACATTTTTTGAGCAGATTTTTTTTAATTTTTAGCAGCTTTTTATGTATTATTCAAGATAAAAGCTTCAGAGAAAGATTCCTCTAGTATGTTGTTATTATATATAGCATCGCGAAACTCGAAATCTTTAATTTAAATCGCTGGTTCTCAAAAGAATTAGCAACAAGAGACAAGAGCAGCATAACTATTTACGGTACGACCATTAACTGTGGTAAAATTATCATGAAAAGGAATTACATATCCAGATTTTATAAAAGTAATTTATTCCAAATGTCTGTTGATCACAGAATAATCTGTGCGTGCGGCAACACTGACAGACGCAGCTGCATTGTTGCTAGATAATTTGTTCAGATGGCGACTCTCTAAGGCTCTCTAGGCCAAATCTGTGCAAAATATGTACTGCACTGCATTTTGCAAATATTTCTACGAAATCTACACATCTGATAGCACTTCCATATTATACCGAAACGTCATCGATTTGCTGTCATCGCGTCACGTCTTCGTTTGGCCGCTGCTCTCTGGTTTTTGCATTGCTTTGCCGGTGGTGGCGTAGAAGTATATTTCAAAACATTCGAAAAAGTTAGGTAATTTCCCAGCGGAAAATTGTGCCCCAAATTATGAGTTTACTGGTGCGACGACTCGGTGCTGAACTGCTGGCGACCCGAAATGGGTTCCCGTTGCTGTGCCGCACGCTTTGCTCGGCAGCGGCCGAATCGAAGGAAATCGACAAACTGGTCCGCAATAACAAGGTGGTAGTGTTCATGAAGGGCAACCCGGAGGAACCTCGGTGCGGGTTTAGCAATGCCGTAGTTCAAATCCTGCGAATGCATGCCGTCAAATATGATAGCCACGATGTGCTGCAAAGTGACGCCCTGCGTCAAGGTGAGGACGGATTTTACGTTACTTTGCGATGATTGAGATAAACTAATTGGTGATTGTACGTGTAGGTATCAAAGACTATTCGAATTGGCCAACCATCCCGCAGGTGTACATCAACGGAGAGTTCGTTGGCGGGTGCGACATAATGCTGCAGATGCATCAAAACGGTGAGTTGATTGATGAGCTGAAGAAGGTCGGAATCAAGAGTGCTCTGGTTGATGACGGTGATGGTGGCGATAAGAAGTAGACGATTTTGGTTTCCTCCCGAATATGTTTGTATTTAGTATTAGAAGATGTGTTACTATGAATAACAACTGATATATCAGTCGCATATTTGCTTGTGAACTCTGGGGTTACGAAGGTGAGGTGGCTTCCCGTAATCAGCTCACATTTAAGGAAGCGTCATGGGGCTCGGCTTTCCGATAAGATTGAGACTTGCTTCACTATCTACATGGCTTTTGTGACTAAAGAAATCTGCTGATGTTCCAGTATTTAGAAGGAAAACAGTAAAGCTAATGATTTATTAAAAACCAATATCAAATATTGTAAATGCGTATGTTTGAATCTCGTATGGACCAGCGTAAAACTACTAAATGCACACATTGCTCGGAAGACGTAAACCCTGTCTGTCAGTCTCGTTCGTCGCTCCTGGACGCCCGAATTACTTCATGGTCGGCATAGCGACGGCGGCTTTGGAGTGCGAAACGTCTCCTTCGCGCCACAGTTGCGTAACGGTTTTCGTTTGGGTGTAGAATTTAATACCTTGCTTGCCGTAGAAGTGGCAATCACCCTGGAAGCTGCCTCGCGTGCCGGTGAACGAGAACATCGGAAGAGGAACCGGGATCGGTACGTTGACACCAACCTGGCCGACGTCGATTTCGTTCACGAACTTTCGGGCGGTGGCACCGTTTGTCGTGAAGATAGCGGTTCCATTGCCGTACGGGTTGCTGTTGATCATTTCGACTGCCTCGTCCAGAGTGTCTGCGGTCAGGCAAACCAGAACTGGGCCGAAGATTTCCTCAGTGTAGCATTTCATGTTTGGTTTTACATCTGTCAGGATGGTCGGTCCAACGAAGTTACCCTTTTCGAAGTTATCTACCTTAATATCACGACCGTCCAGGACCAGTTTAGCACCTTCCTTCACACCAGATTCAACCAGTTCGTTAATTCTTTGCTTGGATTGAGGGGAAATGACCGGACCCAAGTCAGTTCCAGGTACGTGGCCGGCATTTACCCTTAGCTTTCTGGCACGATCGACTAAGTCGGGGATCCAGTTCTTGGCTTCGCCCACAAAGACAGCCGTCGATAGGGCCATACATCTCTGGCCGGCTGCGCCGAAGGCGGCTCCAGCCAGCTGGTTCAGCGTGTTTTCCTTGTTTGCATCAGCCATCACGACACCGTGATTCTTGGCGCCCATGTTCGACTGAACACGTTTACCGTTGCGTCCAGCGCGCTCGTAGATGTACTTGCCGGCTTGGTCAGAGCCAACAAACGACACGGCCTTGATTGCTGGATGATCACAGATGAAATTGACTGCATCGTGCGCTCCGTGAATAACGTTTACCACTCCCGGTGGGCAACCAGCTTCGTTGAGCATCTCCATAAGCATCATCGTGGCACCGGGGACGCGCTCCGACGGCTTGATGATACTGGTGTTGCCGGTCGTGATGGCAACCGGGAACATCCACAGAGGAATCATAGCTGGGAAGTTGAAGGGACAAATTCCAGCCGTCACACCCAGAGGCAGTGTGTACGAGTAGGTGTCCATATCCTTGGCAATGTTTGAAACCGTTTCACCCATCTGTAACGATGTTATGCTGCAGCAGTGCTCGACAACCTCTGTAAAAAAACAACGATTTGCATGGTCATGTGTCTGATAATGAAAATGTAATGTTAGACTTACGTAATCCACGCAGAACGTCGCCTTCGGCGTCGACCAGGGTCTTGCCTTGTTCTTTGGTGATATTCTTCGCGATTTCAGACATGTTGTTGCGAATAATGTGCTGCAGCTTGAACATCACCTGCTGTCTGCCGAGGATGGAAGTTTGGCTCCAAGTCTAGGCGAGGGAAACAAACGTTAAATGAGAAATTTATGCTGTTAACTTTCTCACATTACCTTGAAAGCCTTTTTCGAGGACTCCACGGCGGATTCCATTTCGGCCTGGGTACACTTGGGCACACGGGTTACGACCTCGTTGGTAGCCGGATCGTGCAGATCGATCCACTCGGTAGCTTTCGATTCGACGAATTTGCCATCGATGAACATCTTGGTCGTCGGCACGGATGCCGTGCTGTAAGTGCGCTGCAGCGCATTGCGACCCTAGAATGAAGAAACGTTTGTCGTTGAGTATTTTTCTAGCGAGACTCAGGTTATTTAACTAGGTATTATTCGCATTCAAATTTCTGAATCGGGGCGAGTACGGATGCCCTGTTTTGTAAAAATGGAAGAGATTTTTCATATAGATAGTAGAGTAAACATAGATAGAAAAACGAATGCAGCTTCCCACGTGACTGGCAACGGTTTCCGTTTTACCAACATGTGGAATCAAAGCAACCGTTGCATGCGTACAGACGTTACACAGTAAATACAGATTGTGTTTCAAGGTTCAAACAAGCTGTTACCTTGTAACCACCCAAGTTGTTACCAAGGCGTTACACAAGATTGCAGTAGACCGGGGACCCAAATGAAGAATAGATTTTCATGATTCATATTATAGCCTTTGTTCAAGTTAGTTGATAATAAATAGTTCTACAAGATTGAAGTAGGGTAGATGCTCCAGTAATGGAGGGATTATGTCGGGGGATAGTGTGTAAAGACAATTTGAACGCTCAATTTATCAGTTTCCAATTGAACTACATGATAATATGATGCACCATAGTATTGGCTTTAAATACATACCAAAATTATACCATTCTGCTGGTTAATATATCTAAAATATTGCTTTTCCTGACATTAGTATATGCTCCTAAAGTAGTGGTAATGTTCCTATAATAGTGGAAAATTTGCCTATAATAGTGGAATGTTGTTAACCGCCTTAGCAACGCTTGCAATGAGCATGGCAGCAGGTGGATAACAACGTAGGCTTGTTAAAATACTATGGATTGTTACGAATTTCTTAAGCAATTGCACTCTATTAGACTGCTGAAAAGGAATTTGTAATTTTTGCACCAACATCTTGAATTTTAACTGTGTATCCTATATAAAGCTATTAACAAATATATATTTATCAATAGAAAACGGAAATTATCTCGAAATCTGCCAAAATCATGATATATTTCGAGTTTCCACCACTACTGGTACTACCACAACTACTGGAGCATCTACCCTATAACATATTGGCGACGAGGATTTAAACTCGAATTCATCGTTTTGAAGGAAGAGCCACTCATTCAAAATGGCAAGATCTGGAGGCGATTTTCAAGACCTGTATCAGCAAATTTTGCGACAGAATAAGGAGATGGCGGAGCAAAACGCTCGGATGATGCAGATTATGGAACGTTTCGGCATTCAAGAAAACGCTTCAGCGCGGTCATCGAGCAGTCCAGAATTCATCATCGAATCTCTGCCATCCAACATCCGGGAATTCGTCTACGATCTAGAAAACGGTCTCGTTTTCGACCGGTGGTACCGGAAGTACGAAGATCTCTTCCTCAAGGCATGACAAGTATGTCAACTTCGTGCTTCCAAAACACCCCCGTGAATTTTCATTCGAAGAAACAGTGAACAAATTGAAAGAGCTGTTCAGCGTTCGCGTCTCACTGTTTAGCAAACGGTACCTGTGTTTTCAACTGAGTAAAAACGACGCTGACGATTTTGTGATGTACGCAGGTATAACCAACAAATACTTACTGTGAAGATTTCGAGCTGAGCAAGATTACGGCCGATCAGTTCAAAAGCCTGATTTTTATTTGCGGGTTACGCTCTCCGAAGGATGTCGACAAGACTTCTATCCAAGCTGGAAAACAATGCAGAAGGGGAGTGTAATCTTGAATCACTCATCGCAGAATGCCAACGTCTTCAAAACCTGAAACATGATGCAGCTATCGTGGAACAGAAGAAACCGATAAGTTCAATTTGTTCAGTCAAGCAAAACAACCCACCATCGATTAAATCACGTTCAAAGCAAAGCAAGAAGTCAAAGACTGAAGGTCCTAAAACACCCTGTTGGCAGTGTGCCGGAATGCATTACGTCCGAGACTGCACATACACGAAGCATGTCTGTCGGAACTGTAAGCAAACTGGACACAAAGAGGGTTATTGTGGCTGTTATACGATGAAAGCGGCGTCAAAGGGGAAGAAAGTAAATGGTATTTACTCTATAAACCAAGTTAGCTATCCTTCGAGACGAAAGTTCCTGACAATCGACATCGATGGATCTTCAATCACGCTACAGTTGGACACTGCTTCCGATATTTCAATCATCTCACAGAAGCAGTGGAAGAAAATGAGTTCACCTTTACTGACTCCTACTACTCAAACTGCTAGGACAGCGTCAGGTAAGCCGTTTCGTCTACTTGGTGAACTCCGATGCACAGTTACTCTTGGAGATATCACCAAAACTGCAGTTTTATATGTGACGATCAGTTGCATAAATTTGTTCGGGCTGGATTGGATTGAGTTGTTCGGACTATGGGACACCGCACTATCTGCAATTTGTAACCAAGTTTATGCTGGTGCTGATCAAGCTAATTACATAGAACAGTACAAAGCCAAGTTTCCAGATGTGTTTAAGCCTAGCCTTGGACACTGTAAGAAGATGCAGGTTCACCTATATCTCAAGCCAGATGCCAGACCTGTCTTCAAACCAAAGCGTTCAGTTCCATTTACATCCATAGAGAAGATTGATGCTGAATTGGATCGTTTGCAAGAATTGGGTATCATTACGCCAGTGGATTTTTCGCAATGGGCTGCACCCCATTCGTAACAGTAAAAAAGCTAGGAGGAAAAGTGCGGATTACTCAACTGGACTTAATGCTGTTTTGGAACCCAATCACTATCCGTTACCAGTACCAGATGACATATTCAGCAAGCTTAACGGATGCCGGTATTTTAGCATCATCGACCTGAGCGATGCTTATCTTCAGGTTGAAGTTGATGACGACTCGAAGCAGCTACTAACGATTAACACGCATCGAGGACTCTTCCGGTTCAATCGACTTGCGCCGGGCGTAAAATCTGCCCCCGGAGCTTTCCAGCAATTGATGAACAGCATGGTTGCTGGACTTAAAGGAGTGGACTCGTTCTTGGACGACATTTTGGTGTATAGCAGAACTGAAAAGGAGCATCACGAATTTCTTCACGCTCTGTTTCAACGTCTCCAGTCATACGGTTTCATTTTGAGGGAAGAAAAGTGCAAACTTCTTCAGCCGCAGATCAAATACCTTGGACATATTGTAGATGCCAAAGGACTCCGTCCTGATCCGGTCAAGAATCTATCATCAAAATGCCGCCACCGTATGACATTACAAGTCTACGTTCATTTCTTGGTGCGGTAAATTTTTATGCAAAATTCGTCCAGGAGATGCATCAGTTGCGACGGCCACTTGACGCGCTGCTCAAGAAAGACACCAAATTTAATTGGAATAGTGAGTGCCAACAATCATTCCAGTGGTTCAAAGAGGTTCTTCAGTCGGATTTATTGCTTACGCATTATGATCCTGCTCTACCCATCATCGTTGCTGCCGATGCATCGCAGTCTGGAATTGGCGCATGTCTGATGCATCAGTTTCCCGATGGTACTCTGAAAGCTGTTGCACACGCGTCTCGCTCTCTCACTTCCGCAGAGGCAAATTATGGTCAGATCGAAAAGGAAGGTCTTGCATTGGTGTTTTCCGTAACGAAATTCCATCGCATGCTGCTAGGTTGCAAGTTCACGACTCCAGACAAGTACGCTCCAGACAGATCACCAGCCACTATTGCGAATTTTTGGACTGAAGAAAGGAATTCCTGTTCACACGGCAAACCGACGTCAACGTTGGGCACTGACACTCATGTGCTATAATTTCGATATTGAATACGTATCCACAACACAAATCGGATATGTCGACGTACTATCTACGCTCGCAGGTTGCGAGCGGGTGCTGATTGAACAGCTTGAACCCCGCAAACTCGGCATCGTAGCTCTGCAGGAAATCTGTCGCAAAGGAGAGAAGGTATGGAAGATCCGTGGCGGAAAGGCCCAGTTTTACCAGAGCGGTGGCGCTACCAACGAACTAGGAACGGGCTTTGTAGTGCTGGGAAGTATATTGGAAAGCGATCAACGAGACAATGTGTGTATTGAGGATAAAGGGCCGTTTCTTCAATTATAGCATCATTAACGTGCACTGCCCGCACGAAGGTAGACCCGACGATGAGAAAGAAGCGTTCTACGCGAGGCTGAAGGCAACGTACGACAGCTGATCGTCACGGGACATCAAGATCGTCATCGGGAATATGAACGCCCAGGTCGGTAGGGAAGAAATGTATAGACCGGTGGTAGGACCCCATAGCCTGCACACCGACACGAACGATAACGGCCAACGATGCATTAACTGTGCAGCTTCCCGAGCAAGCCTCGGAAGTGATCAGAAACACTTTCTTTCCCCACAAAGAAGCCACCTGGCGATCACCTGATCAACGAACTTCGAACCAAATTGACAATATTCTCATCGAGGGCCGGTTTTTCTCGGACATCACCAACCGCTCCCCACGGAGTGCGGATATCGACTCGGACCATTACCTAGTAGCAGGGCAGTACATGTGCGCTTGAAATTATCAACGGTTTATATCTCGCGAAAAGCCGCCTTCCTCGGTTGAACATTCGGCAATCAAACAACCCGCCTGTTGCCGAAAACTACGAGCGCTCTGCGGAGCTAGACGCTTCGATCCTCGAAAACGGATGGAGTATGATACGCTCGGCCGTCGGCGAGCTAGGTGTGGAAACACCAAGTGCTACAAAATGATTGTTTTGACGAAATGATGGTTCTTGAGGAGCTGGAACAAGGGCTTGTAAGGGCTACACAGCTAATCCTGACATGTGTAATTACAAACGAGTGCGAGTTGGTCGACAGGTGGAAGTAGCTCTTCGATGAGCATCCCAACAGCGATATAACAGAAGGAAACGCAACGGAAGTTAACCTAGGAGTGCCTCAAACGATAACAGTGTGCCGGCTCCCGATCTCGAAGAGATCCGGCGAGAAATCCGTCAGCTTAAGAACAATAGAGTAGGCCGACTCCCGGGAGAACTCTTCAAAAATGGACAAGAACAGCTAGCAACGTCATTGGATAATTTCAAGGGTTTCGAAGTAGGTGAAACAACCGGAGGAGTGGATAGAAGGTGTAGACTGTCTCATCTGTAAAAAGGGCGACTGGCTAAATTGCTGTAATTACCGCGACATTACGTTGGTCAACGCCAACTACAAGGTGCTCTTCTAGATTTTATTGCGTCGTCTATCTCCAATAGCAAGAGATTTCATAGGGCAGTATCAGGCGGCCTTTATGGGGCCCCGTGCGACTACGGATTAAATGTTTACTCCAACAAATCCCCCAGAAATGTCGAGAGTACTACGCGTGGGTCATATTTTTGTGGATTTCAGGGCAGCATACGATACAGTTGAACGACAGCTATGGCAGATAATGCACGAGTACGGTTTTCCGGACAAACTGACGCGACTGATTAAAGCTATCCTGAAGCGAGTGATGTGCTACGTGCGCGTTTCGGGGACACTGTCGAGTCTTCGGCCTCGAGTTCGAGGACCAATATGTTATTCAATATCGCTATTGAAGGTGTGATCTGGCGAGCGGGCATCGAAACGGGATGAATGATTTTCAGCAAGAGTAGTTAACTACTAGACTTTGCAGACGACCTCAACATCATTACTAGAAACCTTGCGACGGCGACGAAGTGGTTGATGAGTTCGTATATTTGGAATCTCTGGTCACCGTCGTCAATAATACGAGTAAGGAGATCCAACAACGCATTCAAACTGGAATCGAGCCTACCTTGCCCTTCGCAAGACGCTTCTATCACGGACCATACTGTTCACGCTCGAGTGTGAATTACAAACAACAATAATAGCAAGAAGACATCGAACCATCGCTACTAAATAAGTCACGCCTTTTTTCACCGTCTTCCATTCTACGTGTTTCGTGCGAGATGAGCAGCATCGGCATCGGCAGCACCGAAAAAGAAGAAGATTTCATGATATATAAGTAGTGCGCAATTCATTCAGTATTTCAGTATTTTTCCACGTGTTATTTTAAACTTGAATAGCCGATAAATGGAGTAGTTTTAGTTTGAAACTAGTACTTCCTTCACATCCTCTGAAGACGTCCTGGGATGCAGTTGATACGATTACAGTTCACTCCGCTGGCGTAGTTTTGCCGCACTAGGCTCGCGGACCAAACCCGTCCTTTTAAGGATAAGAATGAAGAGTGAAATTGTTATCCGCAAGTGTCTTTGTCGCAAGTCTTTTCTCAACGGCTTCTAACTTGAGAGGCACCGTTTCTGTTCGGTCTTGTCAAGACATGTTACACATGAACATAAACATAGTTCTACGTTAAAAACGCATTTAACAACTAACGGCCGATCATAAGTCACATTTTGTCAAATCAGTGCAAGGAGTGCAGTGCGAGCTGGAGAGAGGTCTGTATTTTTGCATAGAAGTAAGAGCGCCTGGGATAGCAAGGGTCGCCATAAATGGACCACTACAAAGATGCTACTCAAGCATAGAGCTAGCCAGTTACTGAGCAATCATACGGACTATCGGATTCATCAATTTTTTTTTATTAGCACGACTAACTCAACTGCACTTTATCTCATTTGTCACAAAACTGATCAAAGTTGATGCTCTACAGATCTTTCTCCCCCATTTTTCAGTGTTCTGGGGACCTTTGATGCTGTTCTGTCTTTTCTTCGCTTTACTCTCACACATTTATCATATACATAGTCAACTAGTCCATCTCTCTCTATCTTGAGCTTGAAACTAGGCATATGTACGCTCAATCGATATTATCAAATTTGATTATTAAATTATTATTGACTTGTTTACCTTTTTTTTTGTGTGTGTGGATATTATCACTACGACCAGCATTTTGATCTATTGTGATTTTATCCAGGTGTTGTTCCGCACTTCGTTGTTATTGCAGTATCGCTATAGAGTGAGCGAACTGCTTATTATCCGTGCTTAAAGTGTCGCTGTGTTTTCACCCCTTTTTCCCTCTACGCTTCTTACTACTTTTCAACCAATCTAGCTCTAGAGTCAGGAAGTGCGGAGACTAGTTATAATTTGTCCTTGGACAAGAGGTATCATTCTTATAACCAGCCCCGGCTAAAGGCTTCATGGTCGGTAAAGCAGAGTTCAGCACAGAGTGAGGGTGTGTTTTGTGTGTATGTATGTGTTCCTTACTACTACTTATTATGCATTACCAATCTCGTTCCTAGAACTAGGAAGTGGAACAAGCTATAATTTGCCCTTGAACAAGAGGCTTCATTCGCACCTCAAGCAAGTACCACTCTTATAACTTGCCCTGGCCAGAGGCTTTCATTGTTAGTTAATGCAGAATGCAGTAGGAAGGATGTGGAGGGGCCTGAGAATAAACCCATGCTAAAGTCACTTGATATCGAATGGCCTGATTCTACTAACGTCGACTTGGACCGCAATCTCGTAGTAGGCAAGATCCGCGCCCGGTTGTCCAACGTATTCAAATCGAAACCAACGAGATACGACTGAACATTCGGCGGTTTTCAGCGGAAGAAGTTGCTGCAGAGTACTCTTGGAAAACTGATGAGCGAATCGGTGAGCAAGTTGAAGGGAACCTGAACGAGCAGTGGAAGCACATCCACGATGCGATCAGTGTTAAACAAAACAAAGCCTAGGTGCTACATTCCGTTATCGAAACTTGACTTTCTGCTTTTTATACGACAGACTTTGCAGCCAGCTGTTATAGTACAGGACAATTGCAGGGCCAGTTGCTACGATCCTATTAACTCTAATGACCTCTTTCAGCCGAGAATCGAACATACGATGCCTGGCTTATTAGGCCAGCATCATACCTCCAGGCCACGTATTGGAAAATCGAATGCAGCAATTATCGGGGCATTACTCTTCTCAATTCTGCATTTAAAATGCTCACTTCCTGTTTCATAGACTGGGGTCGTTGCAGGAAACGTTTGTTGGCGAATACTAGAATTTTCGAGTAGGACGCCAAATGTTCACCTTGCGACAAATCCGCGACAAATTTCAGGAATTCAACTTGCAGACTTCGTTTATAGACTTCAAGGCGGCGTACGATTCAGTTAAATGAAATGAGCTATGGCGGATGAGGCTTGAACATGGTTTTCCAATAAAACTGACTAGACCGATACGTGATACTCTTGATGCTTCAAAATCAAGCGTCAGGAATCATCCATTATCACCTAAATCTCACATCGTAGAGATGTGGAAAAAGCGTACACTCATCTTAAGGAGCAAGCTGCGAGAATAGGGCATTAAAAACATAAATTCTGCCATAACAAAACATATGGTGGCTGATTATAGAGTGTGGTAGCCCTGCAGATATTGGAACTGGTGATAGATTGAGATACGTTTGAAATGGTTGATGAATTTGTTTTGGTCGGTTAGCGGTTACCACCACTGCGACTATTATTTTGATCTATTGTGGTGTCCAACAGGGCCTTCTAAGGATTACGCTAAGATCCCGTAGCTTATTGCTACTCCGTACGAAACACGCGCTAGAGCGATAGATAAGACGTTCATTCCCCGGTGGTACTCTACCTGGCTAGTAAGCGTGGTCATTGAAAAAGAGCGACCTACGAGCTCTTAGCGTTTTTGAGCGTAAAATTATGCTACCAATTCTTTGGAATGTGAAATAAAGGGTGTCCCACATCAAATTGCACCACGAAAGAAACGCTGTAGAAAACTATCCATTGGGTATTTTCTCTTGAAAATTTGAGTAGAAGTAGTTTAGAATGTAGTTTACGCTCTATTTTTATCGCGGTCAGTTTTCCGAAAAATAGCACCTGGAAAATCGTCAACTCTCTCGTCATGAATGATGAGACTTACATCAAGGCGGCCTTCTGGCAGCTTCCGGGGCTACTGTACTTCACCGCCCAGCACAAGTTTCATGTTCCGGAGGAAGTAAGGATGCAGAAACTTTCATAGTTTGCCAAGAAATACATCATGTGGCAAACGGAGTGCGCCGTTCGTGACTACTGGTACTGTAAACGGGCTCAAAATTGAACTTCTGCTCGAAATTTTTCTTGAAACTGGACATGAAGTTAGACTAAAATTGAACTTGAAATGGACTTATTTTCTATTTTACTTGGTGAACAAAGTATTCTTCAAACCACCGGGTTATACCTTGTGAAATTTTCTGTATTTTAACGCCAGTGACAGTAACTAGTTTGTACATGCATGTATCGTCTGTGTTCTCACTTATTATCATTTTAATACATTCATTTAATAATTAAAACAATAATTCGAAGACGCAAAGGACAGATTTTACAATAGATTTGAGAACTCAACCTATGGAGCGTGACCAAACTACGATGTGAAAATCGTCATCGAAGATGCAAATGCACAGATCAGAAGGCCGTTCGTTTATTTGTACAGATGATAAGCGTCTAAGATTTCCACGTTTGAATATACTGTTGAACGTTACGCGAAATCTCGTATCAGAGAGGACAGTGCGTTTGAACATGTGGCGTAGAAAACAGTTGATTCAATGCCGAATACCAGAAACGGGCCAGAAATCGATTGCTCGTAGCGAATACGCATCAGAACAGAGAGAGATATTCGCTATGACGGCGTTGCTGACACTCAGGGTTTTGCGTGAGGGAAAAAGGAAGTATTTTTACTTTTATAATTACGCACGCGGTGACAGTTCGTGTGAGTGGTGCGAGCAGCCTACTACGACATCTCTTTTAATGCCGTCAACGCCAGCAGAGAGTCGAAACATGAAAAAAAAACTTCATTCACTACATTCACTTCAGAAAGTAGTTACGCCACGCATGAAATTTTTACAAAATAGTCAGTATTGTGAACAGTGTATTTGCCACACTGGCGATATAGCCGACTAAAAAACAGCGGTTGCACCCAGGCGTTGAACGAGGAAGGATATGCAGATAACAACAGAAACCGGACGTAAAATGCAAGCGGGACAGGATGGAATCCCGGCCGAACTTCCAAAAGCTGGGAGCACGCTGCTGTATGAAGCGATCCACCGGATAATTCTTAACCCTAGAGCGGTCGCGCTAGTGTACTGAGTACACGCGTTTTCGAAAAACGCGAAAAAATCATCGAAATTTTAATCAAATCACTCCAGGTTTTGGTTGTATTCGAAGATCTACTCTTCCTCTTTCTAATGATGCCAAAATATAGAAAAAAGAAATAAAAAAAGTGGTCGAAAGATGCTTGTAAAAATGGTGTGTCCGCGCGCGTGTACTCAGTACACCAGCGCGACCACTAACGTAACTTTTTTGAAATGAAAAAAGTTACGCAAGCGGTCGCGTCGTGTACTGAGTACACGGCGGGCAATAACTCAAGTTTGTGAATAGTTAGAAGGTTGCGACTTTCGACAAAGTTGCTTATCTAGTTAAGACACATCCCGTGATATACAACAAAATTCGGAACTGATTCGCTAGATGGCGCTAATAATGAAGCAATTAAATTCATTTAAGAATATTTTAAAACCGTAATGAGCTAAAAGGTTACTATTTACTACAAAGTTGTTTGTAAAGCCAAGACGCATTTGGTAACGAACTCTGAAGTTTGGAACTAGTCCGCTAGATGGAGTATACGGTGAAATTTAATTCATTTGGCGATATTTCCGAACCATGACGAGATAGAAGGTTGATGTTTTCGACAAAGTTGTTTATCATGTCAATATGCTTCCGATGAAGGTAAATTAAATTCGGAATGAAGTAGTAGTAGGTGGAGATGATGAGAAAATCAAATTATTTTCGGAATATTGCGGAACCATGATGGCATAGAACACTGCTGTTCGCTACAAAGTGGTTTCTGTAGTCAAAACACGTTAGATAACGTATCGTTGTCCTTTTCATCATCGATTGCGTTGTCAATTCCAGTCAATCAACAGCTATTTTTATGGTTTCCTGAAAGAAGCAATTGATACGTATTGCTTCAACTTTTATCAAAAGACAAGATGAAGAGCACAGACTGATCAAAATGCTTTTGACGAAGTAATTTCGTCGTCTACATCGTCTATATAGAAATATCACCAGAACAAGATTCCTGGAAACCCGTGCTGCGTTTCCATCACATTCTTAAAAAAATATTTTTGAGTGTTTGAGTCCCTATTCTTCCCAGGGTCGCTAATAGGTTTATTCGAAAACCTGGCAAACACGAATAAATGTCAAAATCTGGCGATCAATTTGACCGATGGGGAGGACTTTTTCGGGAAACGTCTTGCCAGTTTTGATCAACGCCGGTACAAAATGTTGTCTGAAATTAGGAGCGATGACTCCTTTGCAGAACGGAGAAACAAAAATCTGGCAAAAATCTGGGACATTACCAAATATCTGGAAGATTTAGAACTTTGTCTGGCATGCAATAAAAAATCTGGTAAAATCTAGATTTATCAGCAAAGCAAAACCATGCATGGATATAAACGTCCTTCAGAACTTGACCCTTCTTTATCGATAGATATCGCTGCCGGTTATTAGAGTACAGGAAAATCACTGGGCTAGTGCAAAGATCCTATTCACTCTGAAGCGGCACCGCCCAGTCGAGACTCGAACATACGACGAGTGGCTTGTTGGGCCAGCAACGTATCCCGGAGTTAACTTGGCAGACAGGCATAATGGCAACGTTGATGCTTGCAATTATTAACGTGTGCGTGATGATAAAACCAAAGCTATTTGTTTTGCTAACGCGACAACACGACTGAAGTGCACTCTCTTGATACTCATTTCAAAACAGCTTGCTTTTTTCATTGGGCTCGAATTCTTTACTCTTTCCTTGTATTACGTGTGTGTTATTTCCTGTATGATATAAGTGACCGTAATAAGAATATTATAGAATTGTTAGGAATCTAATGTATTTTTCATTCTTATTATCATAGCAGGAAATAAAACAAACAAATGCTCGTTTTGTATTGTTTTATGGTAAGTGTCAACATAATTCTAACATTCTAATGTTTAAAGCATTACCTCAACATACCATAGCAAGCTTCCCTAATAACATACTCATTATAAAACTGTACAACTAATTGTTATACAACTAATGTGAGTCATTAATAAATTGATTTAAATAAAAGTATCGTAAGTGTGCTACTTGGGTAAGTTGAATAAGTATCATGTATCCCTAGGTGATATGTGCATTATTCAGTTTGTCAACATTGTCGATGATTCACAAACTCTGTTTTGGGAAAATCGTCAAAAGAATACTATTTACAAACATTTTGGTGTTCTTTTCCAGACCAGATAAGCCATTTTACCGTTTATTCGACATAAGCTGATATATCGCCAAAAGAAATATGATTTTACCAACTGCGACATCTAGCAGGACAGTTCTGAATTTGACCGATCATTTTCAAATTCGTCTTGTCTAGACACACAACTTTGTCAAAAACCGCCACTTTCTATCGTATCATGGTCATGAGATATCATCATAAGATTATAATTTGACCACGCGCGCCACCTACTGAGACAGTTTCAAACTTTGTTATGAATTTCCAAATGTGTCTTGTTCGAACAAATAACTTTGTAGAACACAATAACAGTCTATCTCGTCACGACTCTGATATATTCCAAAAAAAACTCAATATGCTCGTTATAAGCGCCATCTACCGTATCAGTTCCGAATTTTGTTATCCGCAGTCAGATTGATCTCGTCCAGATAAACAACTTTGCCAAAGACAGCAATCGTCTATCTCTTCTCAGTCCCGAGATATTAGAGATTCTAGTATCGAGATTCTAGAATCATTTGTTTTGGTCGCCATTTGCGCCATCTAGCGGATCAGTTTTCAAACTTTATTGTTCGTTTCCAGATGCGTCTTAAATTGATAAACAACTTTTTCGAAAACCGCAACCTTCTATTTCATGTCAGTCCTGAGATATAGGCAGTATTATTCGCCGTGTACTCAGTACACGACGCGACCGCTTATGTAACTTTTTTTAACGCGACCGCTCTAAGGTTAAGATTTGGATATAGATGAATAAATGCTTCATTCAGACACTCTTTCATAAGTTTTTGGATATTTTTTTAATTTGAAGTGTCTAATACACTAGCGTCAGCAGGTTGGAGTCCAAATGGTGTTGGTACCGAGGTGAAGCTGGATGGGAAACGATTTGAAGTAGTGGAGAAATTCATGTATCTTGCTACGCTCATGACATATGACAATGGAGTGAGCCGTGAAGTTCGTTCCTGTCTGGGTACTCTCAGGCCCAGGAATGGCACAATCACTTTGACTCAATGCACATTCATTTGACAGTACCCTCTCAGTCAAGCAGAATTTGAAAAACTTGTATATGGGACGATTGAAGAACTGGTTATTATCTACAACTGTTCTGAACAAAGCTGGGCTGTATTTTTTGTATTTACGGTGCTACAATGCTAGAGCCTCGTCCAGCAGGCGCATGCTGCATGCGGGTTGTGGACCGCCGGTAGTTTTGAGCACACATATACTGGTACTAGGTAATATAGGTGATATAGGCCGATATTCGCAGCCCTTAGGAAACGTATAGATGTGTATTTGATGGACCCGATCATCGGTCTATACATCGCTTCCCTATCGACCTGGATGTTCATATCCCCGATGACGATCTTGATGTCTCGTGACGAACAACTTGTACGTCACCTCCAGCTGCGCGTAGAAAGCTTCCTTCCCGTCGTCGGGTCTATGTCTGTGAGACAGTTGGAAGTACGCTACAATTACGAAACTGAATATGTGAAATCAGGCATCGAGATATCTTTGAAGATAAGATAATCTGTCTAGTGAGGGACTGACAATATCATGCGAAAACAGGACTAAAAAATTATTTGTATGTTAATTTTTTCAGGCAAGCAGGATGTCCTTATGAAAATCAGGATTTTTCACAATCAGGACATGTGGTCACCCTACATTTACGCGCGCTTATCAGCTACTTTCGACAAAATTAACCACGCCATCGCGATAGCAGAGTTAGACAGACTGATCGTACCTTAGTGAACGTCGTTTGTCAGTCAAGGTCAAGACAGGCGACTGTGTATAGCTAAAGAGTTCTCTGCCATTTCTGGAATTGCGCAGAGCAGTCAGCTTATAGGATTTGACTCGTTGCAAGTGAGGCAGGGGTTTTCCTGTGCCATGCTGATTGGCGATACGCTGACCAATCACATCGCTGACCCTGCGTTTCCGGTGAATTAAATATAAACGTCCATTGCCGGGATCTTCGCGATAGTGCTTCCTTCAGATTGCTCGATCGACGTAATCAGGCAAACTTTAGAGTATACATAAGCGACATTGGGACCATCAGTGTCTGTTGATTTGTAACAAATAAACTAAACTAAATTTGCAAACGTATTTTGTCGGCAGGCTGCATTGGATTGACCACGTGACTAATTTCTACCGTAAGAGCAGACAAAACTATTTTCAACAGAGAACCAGGAGGAGGTTATCGGTGGGCACTGTCGGGGAAAATGCACATTCAGCTATTATTGTTCAAGGCAACTGTATGACAGCAGCCCGACAATACTGGAGACCGATCATACGTTCGGCGATAGCAGACCATCGGCACAAAAGTAAAAGTAAAGTAAATAGCGGTCCTAGATAAGACGTTGATGTATCGTCACAATCTTCAACAGAAACAGGGATAATTACAGAGGACAGAAGTTCAGCTCCTAAACAGGTGAAGTTAAAATGATTGGTAAAAAAAGGTTATGGAAGAAGATTTTGTTAGTTTGAAAGAAAGAAATTTCAAATACTGAAGACCTCTTAACAAGCTAAATAAACAAGCAGGGAGTGTAATGTTAAAACAAACTTTTAATAATTTTTATGGTGTAGTTAAAGTTTAATATGTACGTTTGACATTGGCATCAAAATCCAAGTTTAAAGTTTTGGGTTTTCATTCAAGAAGCGATGGATTTTACGACTCTTCTGCCACTAATTAACCCTGTGCGATAAAGTTTTTTCCAAACAGCCCGACTGTGTCGCCTAATTATGCGACAGCACAGTTTATAACACGACTGTTTCCTGCTAGGAAACATAAAATTGCCTGGATGCAAAAAGTTAGAAAATCACATTACGTTATCTTCTTCGGAGCACACAATTTACCCCGTGTGAAGTTCGAGTTCAGCAGGTCAAGTTCAGCGTTCGATTTCATTAGACAAGGGTCATTGATGCAGCAATATTTACAGTTCGGCAGCTGTTTAGAATTTTAAATTGTCTTAACTTAGCCATTCAACAGACTATTACGTCGTAAGTAAACACTTACATAATATACTGCGATCAGGCATGGAATAATGCATGCAACATTGTGAACTGCCTGTATGGGCAGGTTTGATTCTTTAAATTGAAAGATTTAATTTAGTGGGTATCATCAAGCGATAGTGTCGAGTAGTGTGCAGAAGTGATAGTGTGTTTATCTAAACTGCTCGAATTGCGATTTAAATTTCATTCAAAGCACTCAGAGTCTCAATCGGGACATGAAAAAAATCAACCAATATTGTGATCGTATTCGATTCCATCGAGTCCACAATTTCCAGTTAATTTTTCAACTCATTAGTTCTACAGATGTTAACATCTGTTCATTTTTTGCACTTTCTGGAAACCTAAGATCATGTGATCATTAATGGGTGGGTCATTTGCATTTTTTTGCAGTTATAATTTGATTAAAATTATTATAAATATCGCTGCACATACTTTTTTGGAAATTTAATTGAAATCAACATCAGTCAATGGGTTGTTCTGCCAAAATTCGGCTCTGTAACCACGCGAACTTGTACCACAGAGCCGACCTTGAACCAAACCACATTTCGGGTGGGCAAAAATAATCATCCGACACTGCGTAATGGAAGCACCAACACATGAGCATGGAAGCAAAGAAACAGCGAAGAAATCAGCCACACACTTCCCGAATGCATCCTTACATAATTTTGCCCCGTCACACGATTATTCTTTACTTAATTGAAAATTAAAACACATTAACGTCATACCTCAAACGCCAGAAGTCTCACTAAAGCCATTTTTCTGCCTTGCCGGAAATGTACTTTCTAACTAACACCGAACAAGTGACCAACTAAACCAACAACTTGCGACCGGGTCGCTGACTGAAAGGGAACTGACTGAGCTTGGCAGCTTGGGACTTTGGGAGCCGTGTCGAACTAAACTAACTACGTCGGCAGCCATACCCCCAAACCCAACTTTTCACAATCTAACACAAAACAACACACATCAGTATAGAGAAATCTGAAACTCGTTTGTTGTTGCTATCAGCCGGCTGCCGCCACGGGAGGAGTATTGCCCAGCTTATAGTGTGCGACAGTCAAATTTATAAAAATAAAGTGAAGAAACCGTTTCGCAGACTTGTGCTCCCCGTAATCGAGAGAGACAGAGAGCCGGTCTGGTCGGCCTTTTGCATGCTCCAAGTCGGTGTGTCGTCGTCACCGCGGTATAAGAAACGTGTGATGTGTGAATTAAATCAATTGGAAATGGAAACTGATCACATCACAGTGGAGTGTGAACAATAATCACGGCGAAATGTAATCGATTTAATTCTTGTCAATTTTTAAACAATATGACTCAATTCATTTAGTTCTGTAATTAAGTCTCCTGCACTAATTTGTGTGACCATATCTTATTAAAGTCTGTGCTAATCAGTTTAGTTAGACAATCTTGTCATATTTAACTTGACAAAATCTATTTAATTTATCATCCCAAATTCCTTTACTCGGAGAAGAAATCTTAAAATTCATGTACCTAACTGAAAATTCTGAAAAAGCACCCGAACTTTCAGAAGAATGTTTTGGTCTGAAAAACCGAGTTAGCGTAGGGTGGAGAATCTATTATTACTTATAACAAAAATACCGATTAGCTTATTAGGTTGGAAGCTCCGGCTTTTGAGTTACAGTTGTATTTACAATGAAAGTTGGGATTGCACTAGAAATTAGACGTGAAACTTGACTAGAAATTACCGTAGAAATTGGACTTGAAACCGAACTTGACGTAGACGTAGGGCATTAAATTAGACTTGAATTTGGACTAATCTAGGCTTGAAATTTTATTTCAAATTATGCTGGAAATTGGACGTAAACTACATTTGAAATTAGACTTGAAATTAGAATTCAAATTGGACTTGAAATCACACTTTAAATTGAAATTAAAATGTTACATTAAATTAGACGTAGGCTCAAGATCGGACATATACTTGGCCTTGAAGTTGAACTTGACACTGGACGATAAATTAGACTTGAACTTGGATATGGACACGAATTTTTACTTGAATTCAGTATTGACATTTTTCGTCTTACTTTCTCACACTTTTTGCCTCTTTATTGTTCCTCTTTGTCTCTTTTCCAGTCCCGCCTTTAAATTTTTTGTTTCGCGTTTCATTCTTTTCTGTACCGTTTTCTTGGTTTTTGCTCTCACCTTTCTGCTTTTTCATTCCGTTTTCTTGTTTTACTGTCTCATTTCTCTTATTTTCAGTCTAGTTTTTCACCCATTTTTTGTTTTTCCCTTTTTTCCGTCTTTCCTCTTACCTAATCAATTCCTTTTATCGTTTCCAGTTTTCGTCTTTTTCCAACTCTTCTTATCTCTTTTCCGTCTCGATTTTCGACTACGCCTGTTTCAATTTTTCTGTTTTCGATGCTCCGTTTTTTCTTTTTTGTAACGTTTATTCTATTTACGGCTTTCGTTTTTCTGAAATTTTTGGAGCGTCTTAGTGGAATACTAAAATTAAAGAAAAAGTAAACTTTTTACGATTGAATTCCGATATAAATATGATTCACATTTCATTTACTCTGTCTGTTTCGTGTTCGAAAACAAACACTGTAGTAGTGATAGCAATAGTAATTTCAAGGATTTATAAGGAGAAATGTTGTACATTGGAAAGCCATAAGTTAGCAATTATGAGTTATATGCGAATAATAATAAGTAAGTAAATATAAATATATAGTACATTTTTCCTTTTTTTTAACTTCGTTTTTCTCCTCACTCTCTGGTTTTTCTTTTTTATCTCTTGTTTTATTCGTCTTTTCCTCTTCCGTTTTACGGTTTTCTTTAGTCCGTTTTTTCAGCTTTTCTTTTTCGGTCCCATTTCTCATCCCATTTTGTCCCATCATTTTCCTTTATTATCATGTTTGACAGCTTTTACCCCTTTTACTGGTTTCCTCTATCGGTTTTCTTTTTCCTTTTGAGTTCACTTGTTTTCTTTTCCGTTTTCCCTCTTTCTTTACCATTTTCCCTCTTTTTCCGTCGTTTTTCTTTTTCAGTCCCGTTTTCCCTATATTTGGCTTGGTTTTCCTCCTTTGCCCTTTTTTTTTCTTTTCACTGCCCGTTTCCTCCTTGTCTTATTTTCCAGTCACGCTTTTCGCATTTCTCCGTTTTTCTTCTTTTCTGTTCCATTTTTCGTCTGTTTTATTTCGTTTATCCGCATTTTCAGACCCGTTTTTTCTTTTTTACAGCCTCTTTTTTTGTTTTCTGTCCCGTTAGGTTACTTTCTAGTTTTTCGTTTTTGTCTGTTCCGTTCTTCCTCTTGTTATGTCTTGCTTTTCCTCCTTTTCTATGCCATTTTTGTTTAATTGTTTCTTCTTTTCTGTTCAGTTTGTCGTCATTTTCTTTCTTGTTTTCCTCGTGACTCCTACGAAGCACTGTTGTGTTGACGCTTGTTGCGGCGTTTTAAATGCTACATATTTTTCGTGATTTAAAGTGTATTAGTGTATATACGCTTAATATGTATATTTGTGTATTTAGTGTGCATGAGTTGTTTACTGTTGCTGTTTTCCCGTGTTCATCGTATCCTATATCCTGATCTTGTTTTAAAGCTAAGTTATACATATTTTGAAAGCTGTCTTCTTTCAAAACCCTATATAAAATTTGTAGCTCGCCAGCGCAGTTTGTGTCAGACGAATCGGCCGATTTCTAACCAGTTTATTAGTTTTTTTTGTTTTTATAACAAACGTGTTTCACTTTCAGTCGCGTTCGGTTGTGTTTTGTCGTCGTGGGTCGTTTTTTCGAAGCAGCTGTGTCTATGCTTAGCCTCATTTATCGTTACGTATATTGTTTGTTTGGGCGTTCTTGTTGGATCGTGTACGATTTGGTTTCGAATTAGCTCGTGTGAGCCTGCCGTTGCATTTAGGGTAAGGAACGAATTGAGCAGTGTCACCTATTTTAATCAGTTATGAATAAATGAGCCGAAAATGCACTTTTTTATTCATATTTTCAAAATCTTTTGATAAGATCATCTTCACAAATCACTTAACCAGGCATTTGGTTCACACAAACACAATTTACTGGGTTTCCGACAAGAAATATGATGAATTAAAAATTGTTGTCCAAAAACGTACATTTTTCAGCTGCTGAAGGCAATCGCCACCTCGCTACTAACGAATCCATCACATTTTTCAGCACTGATTACAACCACTCTAAAAGTCAAGCACTCAATTGTCACATACCATATTATTCACTATCTTTTTTTAGTAGTGTTTTCGACTCACGTTTATTTTCCCCTAGTAACGTTTGATTTTCTGGTGTTGTAGTTTTAAGTTTGCTCTAGCTGTAAGGTAGTTTTAGTATTCAATTTTAAGTAGCATAGTGATAATTAACTCTTACCGTTTGAACATAGGTTAGCGTTAGGCTAGATTAGTTCTTGTTCCACCAATCGTATATGTATGCTAGATTAAGATAATTAGTTCCCTGCGGTTCTCTTAAGTAAATGTTCCTTGAAGAATTATTATAGAAGAATACTTTCCAAAAAATATTTTTTTAAATATTAAAGTAGCTGACACAGGGTAGCTAACAATTTTTTCCACAATCATTGTGTGTAGGTGGCAGAATGACTGCACACAGCATCGACGGTTGTTTGACTTGCGCTTGCGTGTGCGGCGTAAGCATTGAATGCTATGCTTCTCATACTCTTTCACGTGAGAGTAAGCATCGTTGGCTTTTCGCTCGATTCGCAACATTGCATTGCGAAAAACGGAACAGAAAAAGAAGAAAAAAAGGAAAGAGGAAACAGCGGACAGAAAAAATCATGTTTGTATTTGTATTTGGAGAATTATTGGAAGGATCCTACATATAGAAACAAGTGATATATAAAATAAAGATAGAATCACTAAAGCAGTTGTGCTCTGTAGTATAATATAAGACTTAGTCTATGTTTAATGGTATTTGAGCACATATGTCAGTGGTTATAATATGCTGAAGCGGGTTAAAGGCGTTCATGAAACGGGAAGTGGATTCGTGCTGTGTGTAGTTCCTAGAACGAAACGGTGGATCGAAGATTCTATGTCGTCGAAGTGTAACTGGGTTATTGTTGAAAATTAATCGCATGATCAATGGTTGGCTAATTGTTCGTCCTGAAAGTATGTTCGTGAAGAACACGATATCAGCTATCTTATGCCTCGAGTGTATCGTGTCAATGTCCACCAAAGAACAAAGGTCATGGTAGGGTAGTAGCTCTTCTCCGTTCTATCCGTTGAATATGCGTTACATACTGCGAACGCCAAATAACGCTAGCAAAATCCAGTTTGCTTCTGACGAGACCTTTGTAGATCGGTTCATCGAGGTCATGGCCAAACCTACTGAAAAGCGCACAAAGTTTCAGGCTCTCGTTAATCACGTTGTCGATATGTCTAGCAAAAGAAAGTGACCTTTCGAATGTTACCCCTAGGTCACGCACATATTCTTCACGGGGAATAGAACTATTCCGTTGAACGTAGAAAAAAACGAGAGAGAAATTTCTTTTGAAATGAGGGAAACGGGACAAGAAAGGGAATACAGAACAGAAAATAAAATAAACCAAAAAGGAAAAGAATAGCGACAGAGAAAAAGGAAAACCGATAGAGAAAACGTGGAAAAAGGGGAAAAAGTAGTCAAACCGGATATCAAAGGAGAAAAAGATTGGATTAACAGAAGAAAAAAAAGGAAAACGGACTAAAAAAAGTTAAAACGAAAGAGAAGAAGACGTAAAATGGGAGATAAAATAGGAGATGAAAGAAAAAAAAGGGGACTAAAAACAGATTTTACGCGACAGGAAAGCCGGAGAAACGGGGCACCAAAAAAACAACAGAGGAATAGACGAAGACGAAAAACGAGAAGAGAAGTAGATTAAAAGAGTTAGAAAAAGACGTAAACTTGATACGAAAAAATGAAAAAATAGAGAATAGAAAACATAAAAAACGGGAAAGAAAATATCAAACAACTAGTTCAAAACATTAGAAAAGAAACAGAACTGAAAACAAGAAAAAATGGGACGAACAACAACAGAATAATGAAACAGGAAAAACGACACAGAAAAAAGGCAAATGAGAAAAAGAGGAAAAACGAAGGTAAAGTAAGAGCAAAAACCAGACAAAGGAAGGAGAAAAAACGGAGCGAAAAGTGAAAAAACGGAACTGGAAAGGAGAAAAGAGGTAAAACGAGAATAGGACGAAAAATGTCAATCCTAATTTCAAGTAAAACTTCGTGTCTTATTTGGTGTCTGGTTTGAAATAAATCGTCAAGTTCTAATTATTCAAAATTCAGGTTTGATTTAATGTCCAATGTCAAGCTCAATTTCAAGTTCAATTGCATGATTTTAAGTCCAATTTCAAGTCTGATTTAATACCAACTTTGAGCCAAATTTAAACTCTGATTTCAAGTCAAATTTGAACTTTAATTTCAAATCCAATTTCAAGTCTAAAATTCTATTTAATTCCAATTTCAAACAAATACTTCAAATTTTGTTTTTAATCCGACTTCATGTCTAATTCCAAGTGAATTCCAATCCGAATTGCTATAAATTTTAGTCCGATTTCAAGTCCATTTTCAACGCCTGTCAATTTCTCCGTTTTTCCGTGCCAACACATTTTTTTAAAACGTCTGGTGTCCCACCTTTTGTTTATATCTGGCACGCTAGTGCCGGTACTATCCATGATCGTGTTGTGGGAGGAACCGTCCAATAACTGGTTTAATCTCAAAATGTTTCTATGAGTGATTTATCCCTCCCAGAATACTCCTCTTCCTCTTCGCTTTCGCTGCTGTCGTCGTGATCGGACTCAACAAACTTATCGAAGAGCTTTACGGCCTCCATCTGCATCTTGTTTTTGTCCATTGCCCATTCCTGCCAAACGCCAGCTGGTATTCCCGATCGCTCTACATTTTGACGGAGCGTGGTTCGCCGGGTAAAGACAGGTCGTCCAAGTTTTTTAGGTTGATTCAGGCGATAGCGAAGGGCGATTCTCAGAATACCATCTCTCCCATTTCTTAAAATATGTCCGTAGTATTTTAGCCGTGCAATTCTAATCTTGTTGTTGACAGTCCCCCTTTTAAACGCAATGGTACATCAAGAGACTCAGCATCCACCGAACCCAAGCCTTAGTGGTTAACACTAAATCGTAGTTTCCAAACCTGCAAACAGTATCTGGGTCAGAACAGCTGATGTCGAAGGGATTACGGATGAGCACCTTTGTCTTTTTTGTGTTTATTTGCAGTCCTACAGACGCTAACAACGGGCACCCAACAGCCTGAAAACATCTCTTCGCAAATGAGAAGGATATCATCGGCATATGCCAAAGGCATCCGTAAGTGATGGCCATGTTCAAAATTTAATTTCGGAATAAACTCCTTCAAAGTCATGGGTCAGATGGGTAGTCACCACAGGGAGTAGTTAGTTAGCAACAGAATAGGACATGGGTAAATATAGAATCTCAGAACCAGTGATATTACTAACCTGAAAACTGCAGTTGACACGCTGACTGAAATTTTCCCCTTTTCTTTTCTTTTTTTCTTTTATTGCTGTCTGATCTCTATCACTTCTCCTCACGGCGACAATAATATTGTAAATGCTAACGTAATAAATGCTCCCTTTGAGCTTCACTCTAAAATGTACTACTGATCGCAGTTGGGAGATGTTGTGGGAGTTGGTGATCGTCGGTACAACCTTTATCTTTCCTCGGTTTATCTCCTCTAGTGATCTCGTGGCTTGATGGGCCAAGGCCAGGTCCGGCCAAAAGCCCACATTCTTTGCGCGATACTTTTTATTGAAGGTGGCAATTGCCGGTAGGTGGTTCATACTACTGTGTCTGCCCAAGTAACATTTTGGGTTTTATTACACTCTTATGATGGCATTTAAGATCCAAATTAGTCTTCAAGACCACCATAAGAGTACAATAAAACTTATATTGTTGCTTTGGTGCGTATCTCCTCATTCACCGTAAACCCTGAACGAAATAACAGAGCCTTGAACATTCTCTTCCCTCTGATCGTCAGCCACAGAAGGATCTTCTTCGGGAACTTGGGGCGGAAAATATACTCGACATTTTCACTTACCTTTTTGGTGGGGAACGTACTCAGTAATCCGGTCCTTTGCCAGTCGTTGCGTCCAGCGTTACATAGTTTTCGTCGCCCATTGTGACCACGACAACGTGCTTCGCCGGAAAGATGTTTTTCACCAGCACCTTCAGTTGTTCTCTGGGCGCCTGCTACTCAGACACGGCCAGCCTCGACTGGTGCTTCCGCATAAAAATGTACATTTTGGTCAAGTACTTCACCGTTTAACCGGTTTCTTTGACCTTCCGGCCCAAGGCGCGAAACGATGAGGCCACCTTGCTCTCGGTCTTCATCCTTAGCTTCTGCTGCATGACCGCGTAATACTGTCGGGCGGCTGGAAACAGGCTTCGGTACAGCACTTTAGCCTTTTTCATGGAATGTTAGATTGCTTTATTCGGCGGATATGGATACGAATACGTGCTTCATCATGTCCAACTTCTTCGCTACGGGGTGGAGCTGGAAGTACGAACAAAGCATCGAGCGTAGTTGTTTGACTGTTTTCACCATGGCTGCTGCATGCAAATCAACTGATAATGTGGCATGAAAAATCGCTAAAATCAGTATATAGTTTTTAATGCATACGTTATTGCTAATGCGTTACTGAAATGCAGGTCCTTTTTTGGCGTCCTTAAGAGCCTGCGCCCTTGGCGGGGGTCAGTCTGACCAACCGCACGCTACGGCGCTGTACCTAATGTATCTGAATTGAAAAAAAAAACATCTGGGTTAGACTGCCTTAGACACGAAAAACTAAATAGGAAAATTGGACTATTTCTTACTTGGCGCTGCTCCAGATAACTGATTTTACATCAAAATCGTGTTCAATTTGTGTTCAATTTCATGAAAAAATGTTCAGTAGTTTGATCGCATCGTTTTGTTACGATGTTGCTCATTAGAGGGTTATGCTAAAAATTTTGAACAATCCTTTTTTTTTGCATTTTTCGAAACAAGGCAGAAAGAAGGTTGAAAAGTATGAAGAAATTTACATATTTTAGTAAAACAAAAAATTTATTTGTGACTTCAAATTATTTATTTATGGGTACAAAAGATATTTTTTACCTTCAACTTTTATTATAACTCTATTACAAAACTTTCTACTTTTCTCAATACACTTTCTGCGGCCGATAGTTCCTTCTGTTTGTCGCAGGCCTATACTAGATACTGTTGCGCGATGTTCAGGGCGCAACACAACGCAAAATGTATCAATGGGCGTCCTTGACTATGTTGACAGCTCCTATGGAATAACGTATCAAAACAAAAGTGATTAATCTTCGGTCATACTTTCACCCTCTATCTTGTTTTTTGAATAATAGTTAATCAATTAGTGATTTTTCCAACAATTAAAGTTACGCAAAAATGCACGAAGCTTACATTCTCTATCCGCCGGAGAAAATTTCGGTCCAAATAGAATCGATGACTGGATTCGGTAAGTAAATTAGCCCAAATTATTGTTACTAATGGAAAAAGAAAGCTAACATTTCCTTCCTTGCGTTCGAGCAGAAAACAAACTGATCCTGGGAACGCGCCAGGGCCACCTGCTGATGTATTCCCTCGAGCCGAATGCGGACACGAACCGGCTGGGCCTGCAGCTGCTACGGTACGATAAAAATTTCAGCAAAAAACCGGTCACCCAGATCGAGGTCATCCCGGAGTACGAGCTGATCTTCAGCCTATCGGATGGGATCGTCAGTGTGCACGATTACAGCCGGCACGGCTTTCTGCTGATACACACGGCCCAGAAGACGAAGGGCGCCACCGAGTTTGCGTTGGATATTAAAGTATGGGTGGTTTAGAAAGTTTTAGAAGAGTTTTTCTAATGATTTGTTTATTTTTTAGAAATCAAAATCACTAACCGGAGAGTTAGCCTTGGTCTGTCGTCTATGTGTAGTGGTAAAGCGAAAGTTGCAGTGCTATTACTGGAAGCAGAATGGACTGTTGGAATTCGGTAACGATATCGATTTGAATGATGTTCCGAAAACGATTGCGTGGAACAATAACTGCATTTGTGTCGGATTCAAGACTGAGTACGTGATATACGATGTACGGTTTTCGAATTCGAGTTGCGATTTCTTTGTAGTGGTTTTTAAACTTTAATATTTAGATTTCAGGAGAACAACCCAAAAAGATTGATTTATTCCCCACGTCTTCGTCGAAGTCGATTGAGCCATGCATTTCTCTGATTGAAGACGGTGTCTTTGCGGTCGCTAAAGATGAGTACCTAGTGACTGTTTATACGGAGAAGTACAAAAACGAAGGGAAAGAATCCGCCAGCGGATTAGTTAAGCCAGATGCTTCGCTGTTAACAACTAAGGACACTCGTAATTTAAAGTCTCTAACATGGAGCGAACCGTTTCAGGCCCTGGTTTGGGACGAACCGTACATTGTTGGTCTAATAACGGACGCGCTGGAAGTTAGAATATTCGATCATGTGGATATGTCCGACAAAGGGACGCTCATTCAAACCATTCCGCAGCTGCCGAAAGCTCGTTTTTTGACACGCGGGAAACAGGGGCTGTTGTATGCGGCTTCCACCTCGCACCTGTGGTGCATACAAGCGGTCGAAATCTCCAAGCAGCGCGAACATCTTCTGCAAGAGGAGAACTTTCATTTGGCACTTCAATTGACGGTGAGTAACCACTTTGTTAGCTCATAACCAAAATACTTAATTTACAGATTTGCTTAATTGCAGAACATTTCCGATGAAAGTCCCGAGTTTAAGATGACAAAAATAAACGAAATCCAAACCCGACATGCTTACAATCTGTTCATCAACAAACACTTTCGCGAATCGATGAAGGAATTCTCCAAGCTGAACACTGATCCGATTGATGTCATTCGTCTGTTCCCGGACCTGCTGCCAGAGAATGGAAAGAACAAACTGAGTTCGTATTCAAAGAAAGCGGCTCCAATTCTGGACGAGAAAGACATCGAAAACGGCTTGCTGGCTTTGATTGACTATCTAACGGAGGTTCGATACAGTTTGCGGCAAGAGCTAGTTATCAACAAAGCGGAATCGAAATTTTCTGCGGGGAAAAACATCTCCGCGCTGCTTTCCATCATCGACACTACTCTACTCAAATGTTACCTTCAAACGAACGATTCGATGGTAGCTTCGGTACTGCGAATGAACTACTGCTATCTGGAAGAATCGGAGCGAGTGTTGAAAAAGTACGACAAATATGTCGAGCTGATTATCCTGTATCAAACCAAGGGTCAGCACAAACGAGCGCTGCAGCTGTTGCAGGCTCAGGCTGAGACGCCCGGTTCTCCGCTGTACGGACACGACCGAACCGTCCAGTATCTGCAGCATCTGGGGAACGAGAATAAACAACTGATCTTCGAATTCGCCGGGTGGGTGCTAGAAAAGCACCCGGATGATGGGCTGAAAATATTCATCGAAGACGTACCGGAGGTGGAAAACTTGCCCCGGGCGGAAGTGTTGGATTTTCTGCTGAAAGACCACAAGCAGCTGGTCGTTCAATATCTGGAGCATATTGTCAATGTTTGGGACGAACAGAAGGCTCTGTTTCATAATATTTTGATTCAGCAGTATCGAGAAAAGTTGATTGGTCTCAAGAATGATCCTGACATTGAGTCGGATGTGTAAGTTTACTCAATCAATTTGCTATGTAATTTTTTATTGAAAGGTTTTATTGCAGTCAGAAAAAGACAGCACTGGATACTACCAGCAATAAGTTACTAACTTTCTTGCGTAAATCGAAATACTATCACGCTGAGAAGGTACTTGGAGAGTTTCCCTACACGGATTTGTTCGAAGCACGTGCCATCATCCTTGGCCGTTTAGGTTCGTACGAACCCTTTCCCCAGCCTACTTCGTTATTTAAGTTGGTCGTTCATATTCATTGCAGGAAAGCACGAAAAAGTGGTTGCCATTTTCGTGCAAATTCTGGGCGATTTCGACAAAGCCGTCGACTACTGCGATCAGACGTACGACGAAGGTGATCCGAAGAGCTGTGACGTGTACGTGACGCTGATCAAAACGATTCTCACCCCGCCGGTGGCGCCACCGTACAGCGATCTGGAGCTGCACCCGCGCTGCCTGAAGCCGGACATCGAAACCGTGCTGTCCATCATGGAGCGCAATGCCAAACGGATCAACCCGTACGCCGTGCTGCAGATTTTGCCGGATGACATTCCGTTGGTGCGGATTAAAAACTTCCTCGAAATTGCACTGAATCACCATCTGGAGCGGAAGCGCAAGACGCAGATTCTGAAGGGTCTGTACTATGCCGAGCATCTGCAGACCCATGAGCAAAAGATTCATTACGAATCGAAGCATCTGCTCGTGACCGAGCTGAGCGTTTGTCCGGTTTGTAAGAAAAAGTTCAGCTACCAGAGTGCGTTCGTACGTACGGCCGACGGAAGTATCGTGCACTTTTCCTGTCAGGATAAAGTTTAACGGTAAATATTTGTTACTCACTATTCGTATTCCAGAATATACTAGTTTATAGCTACTATATGATAATTACTTTCAATTACGTATGTACAGAGCCGTAGCGTGACATTATAGCGCCGTTGGCGAAACCCCGATTTAGCACTCCCTCGTTTCTTAAATCAGTGCTCCTTCCAAGTTTATTATTTTTGATTTTTAAACCCCCAACCAGATTCTGAGCCAGGACTAAATTCTGGAGCATAGTTTTTCCAGATGTTTTTCCAAATATGGACTAAATTCTGGACCACGTTTTTGATCAGATTTTTGACCAGATATTGGACCACATTCTGGACCAAAACCAGATTTTGGGTCACATTTTCTTTCATCAGATTTCGGAGTAGATTTTGTACTAAAATTTTGGACCAGATGCTGGATTTGGACCAGGTTATAACGGGACCAGATTTGGGACCATATTTTTGATCCGATTTTTTGGGCCACACATAGTGTTTTGGTCGGTTTTCAAACCACCAACAAATTTTAGACCAAGTTTTCAACCAGATTTTAGACTTGGACTATATTTTAGACCTAGACTACATCATGGACCAAATTTTTGATTAGACTTTTGACCAGATTTTGGATTAGATTTTGGACCTAGATTCCAGACCTGATCTGGACCACATTCTGGTCCTCCATTCAGCACTGGGCCAGATTTTGGACCACATTTTCATCAGGTTTACACTAGCTCGTGGAAAAGACTTTAAGCCACATTTTTGATCACATTTTGAAGGTCATTTTCGATCAGATTTTGATCACATTTTGGATCTGAACCAGATCATGGAGTTGCATTAAATTCTAGACCAGATTTTGGACTACATTTTTTACCAGATTTGGACCAGATTTTGGACTTTGGACCTTATTTTTTTCTAAACATTGGACCAAATTCTGTATCTGTACCAGATTCTGGAATTGGACCCGAATATAAACCAGATTTTGCGCTACATTTTTTATCTCATTTTTAAACCGCCAAACAGATTTTGGATTAGGTTTTAAACAAGATTCTGGACCGTGGTTTGGACCAGTACTGGATCACAGACCACATTTTTCTATCATATTTTGTTCTAGATTTGGTAACAAATTTTGGAACAGATTTTCACTAGATTCTGGGCCAGATTTTGAACAACATTTTGCATAAGATTTTGGCCGTATTTTGGACCCGATTATAAACCTGAACCAGACGTTGGACCTCCATCAGATTCGGGACCAGATTTTGGACCATTTTTATCAAATTTGGTCCGGGTTTTGGATAATTTTTGGACCACATTTTTAATCAGATGTGGGACCAGATTTAGAACCACATTCTGGACCAAAATCAGCTTTTGGACATAAACGACGGTTTTTATCATATTTTCGATCAAATTTTGGACGATTCTGACAAAAATTTTTTTATCAGATTTTGGACCCACATTCTAGAACCGTAGCGTGACATTGTGGTGACCTTGATGAAGGCCCAATTTGGTGCGCCCTCGTTTCTTAAATCAGTGTTCTTTCGAAGTTTATTATTTGTTACAATTAGACAGCCGTATATGTGATTCGCCCAACAGTAACTCAACAGCATTTCGCTTCACTCGAGAGTACCTTACTGAGGTTCAGTCCCCGGTTTTGGTGGGTGCATGACACGGTGTTGCGAATGGATTGCATTAGTTGAGGCGAGACAGTCACTTCACGATGGATAAAATTAGCGGCTTACGTCGCAAAGCTACGGTTGTAAATGGTTTTCATAGTTCAATACTGATCTGAAATTGTCTCTAAAATTGTTAGATGATTCTTAAAAAAGTGCTGACTCCAAATTACGAAATGCTGATCCGTTGCAGCTGAGAATAGATTCGAAAAATTTCAAAATACAAAATTTGCTGCCAGTACCAAAAACTGACGGAACCTAAACAGTGAAGACAAATGCTTTGACTTTTATTTATTTATCTAAATCTATGCTTGTTAACATTGGCTAGGAGCGGGTTTTTAGGTAGTCTTTTATAACATAGAAATCAAAAACCTACACAATGGCGATCCTGCCAGGAGTGTGAAAAAGTATTTATCGAACTAACAACAAGACAACCTGCTTAAGACCACCAGCACAGCGGATAGAAAGGACGATAAATTGTGCTCCAAAATAGGTAATGGTGAATTAATTGCAGTCGTTTTACTTGCAATGCTAGACCGCTAGGGTTCAAGGGTTCACCAATATCCGCGACGCACAGAACATGAGAGAAAAGTTAGTTTCGAATCCGCTTATAACCTTTGTTTCATTATTTTCTTCTACCACTGTCGAGAATAGTTCGTTCGGTTGCATATTCTAATAGGTTTGAAAGCCCAGTTTTTCTCAAGAAAAACTCAAGATGTCTACCGGATTTTGTCATGGTCTATCGATCCCACAACAAATTCCCTAGCAGAACCTTTCAAATTTCCTGCCGATCAAGCGCCTGAGCGGCTGCGAGAATCACTAGACCGCGATGGAAGCGAACCTAGAGTTGGAAGAGCTGTGGGATGCTCTGAAGCCGGTGCCGAGTGAGGATAGGACGTTGCCAGCGGTTGACCACCGGAAGTACAGTAGAGCACGTGCGAAAGCCTGATCTTTTCCATGTGCGTGTTTTCGGGACGAAGGCGATGCCACACATTCCTAAGCAAAAATGGAAGAATTGGGACGTCAAATCGAAGGAGTGCATCCTAGTTGGTTTCGATGAGCAGAGCGAGAAGCATCCGGTGCAGAGTATCCGGTGAAGAAGAATATTGTGGTCTACGCCACTCTTTACCCTTGTATTCTATATTCAGCGATTATTCGAACGATATTCATCGATTAATCGTAACGCATAACGATGCGCTCTGTATAAAAGCCTATTACATTGACGGTAGATCCGTTCAGTCTGAGTTAAGTTAGTGCAAAACATCGTTATGTGTAATCGTGTAGATTATTAAAGAACAATCTAAAAACTTCCCTATTGGTAATTACAAACTTAGTGATCTAGTGAAGTCTTAGTTCAAATAAACGACCTTAATCTACGGTCGTTGTCTCTTCATAGTCGGCTAATGGTTTGTACTGTAGGTAAGCTTTCTTTGGCCTAGAGCTTAAAGCCCTTGTTTTATTGAAGTGAATTAGACCTAACGAAGGATTTAATAAATATCTCTAAGAGCCGTGATGCGGTTTTCCTCAACGAGTCATTCCATATCAACACGCAACCTCCAGCCAATCTGCGACTCCAAGTTCGAACATTCATGAGTCTGGATTACCTCAACGACGTTTCGAGAAAGCAACATTGGAGCCTATTGAGCGAAAAACCAGCCGAGCCCGGCGATCACGAGTGAACCGAGTGACGAGACGTCGGATTCCGAGGAGGATTTTTTTTCTCAAACAGACACAAGTACTGGCGAATCATCCGATGGGTATCATGGTGGTTGGTGACGTGACAATTCCGTGCTCTCTCTTCTTCTAGACAATATTCCGGTCCATTTGAATCACAGATGTTGAGGTGTGGCGGTCGGAAGCGCGCAATTGCAGGCAAATGCAATTACCATTTGTATTCACGAATAAAGACTGTTCATTTCACATTTCCCCAGTTCAACTTGACGCAACTGATCCGGGTGTTGCCCAGCAAGGACTGTTGGAGAACGAAACGTGGCAGCTAGTACAACTAACGCCAGGCAAAAAGACTTTTGGTTGCAAATGGTTTTTCACGACCAACAAAGACAAGAAAGGAAACGGGGTACGGCACAAGCTGTGAATCGTCGCTCAACGCATGAAGCGTGCGGCAGCGATTACGATGAGGTCTTAGCACCGGTGACAAAGCAGACCACCTTCGGAGCTCTGCTATCCGTGGCCAGCCGGTAAGCATGTACGGCCTGAAGCAATCACCGCGCGTGTGCAACCGGAAAGTGGATTCCGTTCCGTCAAGGCCATGGGATTCTGGCCAAAGAAATCGGATCCGTGCATGCACTAACGACGGAGTTTGAGGCAATTTTTAAGTCTTTAACCCATTTCAACGTGACGAATTTGCGAGACGTGCGACTGTTATGTCACATAACTTCATACCCCCTCCCGCCTATGTCTCAAATCGTCACAATTTTGTCAACCCCCTCGCCCCTATTCGCGATGAAGATGACTTTGATTCGAGAAGGGTCCTGGCGAGCAGTGAAACCGGTCGAAAATCAAGTCGTCGACCAGAATTTGGACGAGCGGGCGTCAGCGTTTACAGCCTGGTTCAGCGAAACAATTCGGTGGAAGAGGCGTGGGACTGCCTGCATAAGGCGTTCCTGGACAATGGTCTGCTGTGGAGGTTTGACTACGACCAGCAGCTTGAGCGAAATAGGTTTCGAGGTTAATGATCAATGGTTGGTTCCGTTACTGATGAAAAGAACTCCCCGAATACCACAACTCCATGATTAACGGACTTGAATCGTCCGGAGGACGTTGTAAAGGCGAAAATTTGGCAGGACGTTGAAGACCTCTAGTATGGAAGAAGTTCTCTACACCAAGCAGGAACCACGACAATCGAAAGCGGAGAAGAAAAACGAAGCGTGCCATACGTGCTAGAAACTTGAAGCATTTTGCAGCGAATTGTCCGTAGAAACAGGCTGTGGTGTGCAATGCTGACTGCGGTAAGTACTAGGGAAGTAGCATGGTATTTCGACTCGGCGGCGAGCTGGTCTCACATGACGAGGGGCGAGGAAAACTTCCATAAGGATGAAGACCTGGTAGTTCCCATTGATACAGCGAATAATCAGTCAATCAAATCTGTTACCTAAGGGTTGGTAGCGATTGAATTGGAGGAAGAACCGATCGAAATACAAGAACCTGTACACGTTGCTGACCTGGTTACAAACCTATTGTCGGTGCCCAGATAACACAAAATCGTAATAGAAAGTTCACATTAAAACGTTTTCATGTCAATTTCACATTGGAATTGTATAATGATTAGAGTATGTCAAATCGAAGTGAACAATAAGTTGTTTTGCAGTCATGCGTGTCTTCATATACAATTCATGACTGTGAATTATAAAGCAGTATAGACGGTTGCAATATTGGATCATATCTTAATCATATATTCAGGAGTATTTAGTTGCGTGTTATAAAAACTACGCAAAATAGAATTACAAATAATTGTCAAAATTTCCGCACGTATATCGCCTCCACTTTGGTACATATATGTTCTTATATGGCGTGAAATAAAACTTTTTCGTTCAAATATGATTTCGTATATCTCAGTTGCAATCGAGATATACAAACCAAATGGTTTACTGGGATGTAGCACCAAGACATTGCTTTGTTTTGTTTTGTTTTACATGAATACATTTCTGAATCAACAGAGTAGGAAGAACGAGGTACATCTCGTACCAACCGCTTCTGATTATTATTGACCAAATGTCATTTTCGTTGGGAACATTTGGCTAGTAAAGGTTTAATTATATTTGGGACTCTCGGTTATGAGCTTTTAACCTTTAGAATGTAAGTCCGGCAGCTATAGGCCAAGGTTATAGCACAGATAACCAAGGTTATAGTAGTGTTTATAGTGCCTTATTTTGCTGTCCGCTAAACCCCACGACCTATAGAAATTATTTTGAAATAGATTAATCTTAAAAATACAATGATCAAATTTAAGAAAAAGTGATACAAATTAATAGGAGACAAAGCAGATAAATAAATTGCCCTTGCGATACCAAATGAAGCCAGCTTCAGAGCCCTATATCCTTGTTTAGATAAGAATCTTCTTAGACACGAATGCTTCGCCGATGTAAAGTGTCTAAAATTAATAAAAAAAATCATCTACCGTCAAATCTTATTCTCACTTATTTCTTGTGCCCTAATCCTGCCTTAGCGCCTGGTGTAAGCGACGTAGGTACTTTCACTTTGCAGATATCTTTAATCGTGATTTCGAAATTCTTCTCACTCTTCCACGAACCAGTGTTTCTGGCAGCACGAAATTGCAAAACTAGTTAATTTATCGTCAATCAAAGTGTCTAGGATTACGTTGGTCACACCCGGACACGTTCTGGATATATCCAGGGAGCATTCTGGATATATCCAGGAAAGCGACTAGTTTCGATGTTGAACCAAACCCCATCATGCGACCCCATTAGAAACTCAAAATAACGAATAAAGGAATAAAAGGCTAAGAAGATATTTCAGTCAAAAGTTTAAATAGGGGAATTAGGGGCATAATGAGCACACGGGGCGAAATGGGCACCCCTTTTTTCTACGAAAGTACGCAGTTTGTAATAAAACATGATACGCGATACACTACTGTAGGTACTACAGTATCTATTTTTCAAAACGAAAGTGATCTCTCCTTTTAAAACACGGAGATATATTAAAAAACTTAAAGTGGTTCTCAAACGATGAAAAACTTATCCAGCTTTTCACGAGCGATAATGGCGGATATTGAGCACAAGTGGGCACAATCTTTTGACATTCATTGGAGGAGCGTCGAGTTCGCCCTGACGGAGTTACTATGGATACATTCATGATTGTTTGTTGTTCGAGTGTAAAAATGTAAACATTGTTTAATTTTGCAGATCAGCTGAAGTGGAACCTAACTAAACGGATTCAAACTTTTATAGTGGTTTGCGGACATAATTTGCTGAAGACACTGGCTCCGAAAACTTTTTCACAATAGTGCGAATTAAACATTCGAAACATTACACATTAACGCAAATATTACCTTCATTCGTTCGTCCAGTGTGCTCTCGAACAGCGTTGGTCAAGCCGTTGTCCAGTGTGCTCTCGAACAGCGTCTCGACTTGATAAGAAACTTTCCGTTGCGTATTACGTATAAGTTTTCGAAAACTGCGAAGCCGCAATCCATACAACTTCTTGTCCGTTCGATTATGTTCCTCTTTAGCTGATCTGCAAAATTGAACAATGTTTACATTTTTACATTCGAACAACAAACAATCATGAATGTATCCATACTAACTCCGTCAGCGCGAACTCGACGCTCCTCCAATGAATATCAAAAGATTGTGCCCACTTGTGCTCAATATCCGCCATTATCGCTCGTGGAAAGCTGGATAGTTTTGGAGCACTACCAAATGAGGTTTTACAATCGTTTAAACATTTTAATCAATTATGCGCACACTGCAACATGATGTATACATTATACCTCACATTTCACCTTCGTTAGAGTTTTGATTTTATACTGTAATTAGTGTAAAAACTCGTTTTTACTTTAACTAATTGACTAGGGGCGAGATGAACACTTCTAAGTGGGGTGAAATGAGCAAACTATGTCGAATAAACTATTCTCAAATTCATCTCAGTAGGCTTGTCAATTTTCTTGTTCATCTCGTCAGTGCTTGTTTATAGTGATGGTGCGTACATATAAAAGGAATTCTGGAAGACAGAATTGGTCAAAAACGGCCCTACAAGCGGCCTTGACCACTGGAAGGCAAGACGGAACATCCACGAAACAAGCAGCCAAGCACCCGCGGCAGACGCTAGCTCGGTATGTGAAGAGATATGAAGCGGCAATATCGGAGCCTGAAGTGTTCCAAATCAGTTTTTTAAGACCGTTTTCACTCCTGCTGAAGAACAAGTGCTAGTGAATCATATTTTGGAAATGGAAGTTCGATGCTACGGTGTTACTACCCGTGAAATCAGAAGCCTCGCATATCAGCTGGCGGAGAAAAACGGAAAAGCCCATGTGTTCAACACCAAAATACAGTTAGCTGGCTGGAATTGGCTGCGTGGCTTCCGAAAGCGTCATCCGGAACTTTCGTTGCGTGCTCCAGAGGCAACCTCAGCGGCTCGATTGCAAGGTTTCAAACTTGGTAGCGGTCAATAATTTTTTTGATGTTTTGATCCAGACGATGGCGGAAGGCAACTTTGCGGCAAGCAGAACACTTAACATCGACGAAACATCCGTCCTTACCGTAATTTGAGCCATATTGTCCTAAGTTAAAATCCGTTTAAATTAGGTTTCATGTTGTTTTTAGGTGCAAACGAAAAGATCCAAGGTGTTTGCTTTGAAGCGTCGGCAACAAGTCGGATTGGTAACATCTGCTGAGTGAGGGCTGTTGTCTACAGCATGTATTTGCATGTCTGCTTCCGGATGCTTCATTTCGTCGATGATGATATTCCCTAGAGCTGGACTGACCGAGGCCCTAAAAAAAGGAGCCCCTCCGGACACGCTTGTTTGCAACTCGTCTGGCTGGATGACAATGAGCGAATGTAATTCTTGGTTCGAGCATTTCCTGATTCACACACGTCCAACAGCTGGTTCTCCGGTGCTCCTTTTGCTTGATGGACACAACTCACACACTAAAAATCTGTCCGTTCTTGAGCGAGCACGTGAATGCTTCGTGACTGTTGTGGCTTTACCCCCCACTGCAGCCACAAGTTTCAGCTGCTTGATTTGAGTTTCATGGGACCACTGAAAACTGCTTTTTCGAAAGCAGTCGAAAATTTTCTGAAAGCGAATCCTGGTAAAGTTGTTACCTTTAACGAAATCAGCGAGCTATTTCGGTTTACATACATGCAAACGGCCCAAAGCGTATTTAGTAAAACCGGCATTGTTCCGTTGAACAGATTCGTGTTTGAAGATAAAGATTTTGCCCCCGCTGATGTTACGGATGTCCTCCAAGAATCTGATCCAATCTCAGACAACGCGCGATCAAGCAGTAAAGACGATGCTACCGCCGAGTTCAACGCTCTGGATTGTAAGCCAGGCTCTTCTCAGAACATGAACAGTTCGATTGGCAGTATTGCAAATAGGGTTTATTTCTAATTCCCGTCGTAGTAAGTAAAGCCATTCTAATTTTCATCATTTGTTGGATGGATTTGATGAATACTCCAAAAGTTCTAGTGCTGATTTGCCTAAAACACACTTACCTTTCGATCCGTGAACTTTGAAATCACTGAAAAGCGATTATTAAAGCATATTATTGAAATTACGCAACTGACTTTATTTCTTAAATTCGTCGTGCCGTTTTAAAATCTGTTTATCAAAATTTTTCATCGTCCGAACTAAAAATCACAACAATGTTTACGAAGCTAACGCGCATGTATTTGTGTAGGACGGCATGACAAATTTTATTCTGCAGGTCAGGTGTCAGGCAAGTTTTCCTGGCTTTAGAATAACGACAATGCCTTGCGTGAGTTATTTTCATTTATGATGACGAAAATTAAAACGATTAGTCGACATTGTCTTCTTCGTCGCACGAAAAAACGTAGGAAATTTGGCTGGTAGGACTTCTTTAATGATAAAAAGCATTTAAATAGATCTCAGCTCACTTTGATTGATCGCGAATGATATACAACAAACTAAAATATTAGGAAATAACTAGTTTTGCATTGTGTGTCATAAAAATGCTGATATTTTTAATAATTTGTGTTGGATAGGACGGGAATAGGCAATTACGACGATGTAGCGACATACCCTATCAAGTTTTCATACCTTCTCTCAGCCTTGGACACACGTGTGCTCTAACTGGCCCACCTTGTGTTGCAAAAGTAAACAGTTTTCACTGTTGTACCTACAATTTATGGGTTAAATTATGTTCAGCACTGGAATAGAATTATTTAAAAATTCGCAGTCAGTTCTACTCAAAAAATCGATATTTATACCTTACTTTAATTTATTTTTCGAGTAATTTTAGAAACGTGTGGATGGCTTGCTGCTTCCGCTGTTCATACTTTTCAACACATCTTTAACGACAGGAATGTTCCCAGACATCTGGAAAATATCACATATTGTACCAATTCACAAAAATAGGGTAAACAAATAGGTAACAATAGTCGCGTAAAATGATAATATCAGATGTGCTATTAAGAATAACTTTTATACTTTTCTAATAATTAAGAAAGGTTAATAATAGAACCAGCTGTAGAGATAAACTGCACGACATTTGGCGCCAACGCGTAGTTGGCGCAAAGCGCATGCTCGCTTTTACACGTTCTCAGTCCGGCCAACCGGTTGCCATGGTTTGCAACCGAGGGATAAACAAAGTTATTTTTTTCGAGTGCATTCTGCATTGTCCATTGTGATCAGCACAGCAGCAGGGACACAAACATGGATTTGTACGACGAAATGTACGAAATTAAAAACAGTCGAGAGATTGACGACAGTCCACCACCGCCCGATCTGGACGTTTCGGGTTCGTTGAAGTTCCTGCACGACAAGCAGCCGAGTGAGGAGAAATCAGTTAAGGTTGGTGGTTTGTGATTATACTGGTACCTTTAACAGGACAGGTCGGTTTCGGTTTCAGGATGAAAGCAAATACGTCGATAAAATTGATGAGGAAGTGCAGAAACCTGCTAGTAAGTTAAGCTCCTAAACGTATCACAAAACAAATTTTAGGTGTTCCAAATTGTAGAACCAAAAGACATCTTCGTCAAGCGGGAAAGTCTGCAGAAGCACGACTCGCTGACGGACAGCAGCGGCAGTCTTTCGGAGGACGAAAAAGAGCTGCCGAAAAATCTGGTCGAGGAGAAAGAATTCAATCCGAAGTTTTATGAAAATATTGAAGCTCCAAATGAGTTGAAAGATATCTTTCAGTATATTACTCGGTTTTCACCGCAGCGAGTCAGTATCGACTATAAGTTGAAGATTTTCGTTCCGGATTTTATTCCTTCGGTTGGTGATATTGATGCTTTTTTGAAGATTTGTTCGCCACCCTTTTTGAACGAAGGTAGAAAGAATACTTTGACTGAACATATTGGGAAGCTTGGTTTGGAAGTAAGTTTTTTCCAATAGTTTCTTGAATTAAATTGAAGTTAAATTTGTATTGAAGACTTTAGATGAACCCTGTGGCGAGCAAAGCGATCGGGTGCTTCTGCAGATGAAAATGCGTTCGATTTTCACGAAACCACTGGAGACTCCGTCGGCCATTGCCAAGAGTCCGAAGGATATCGACCGTTGGATTACGGAAATTCAATCCCTCAAGGCGAACCAATCGGCCAACCAGAATCTGAACGTACTAAGCCGGTCGGGTGCGGTTAACATCGACAATCTGATGTCCGAATGGCCGGAAGAGGTGGAGAAAATGCTCGATGCGGTTGGGTTTCCCTCGGCGGATCTGGACTGCTCGTTAACCAGGTACATTGAAATCATTTGTAACATTTTCGATATTCCCGTGCAGCAAAGCAACGGCCAAGCCGGCTATATTCAGGCACTCTATCACTTGTTTAATCTCTACTTAGCCGTTAAGCAGCAGGGTAATGTTTAATAACTGGACGGAATCTATCACTGGTCTTGGTCTTATATACCTATCATATTAAATCATTTTAATATTCTAACGTATGCGTCTCTAATTCCGAACTTGAAGATAGCCAAAAACGGGAAGTACGTTATGAGAAATCTTGACATTACCATTTGACTGTTGAAGTACCATCTAAAAACTAGGAATTTCAGGAGAGTTTCATGAACGAGTATTAGAAAGTACAGTATAAATCGACTGTACCGACTGAAGGTGTCATACGCTGTCTCGCCGACCGTTGGAGGATGCTCTTCGAGCCAATAGTGATAGCCGGGAACTTCCGTAAGTCGGGAAGTGAAGAACACAAATGCGTCGTAGTCCAGGAATGGGTTGAAGCACCACAGTCCATCGATGAGGGCGTTTCCCATTTGTTGAAACGTTTCCTTTCGGGCAAGCAAAGCCGGGCGCAAAACCTGTTCCTGCACTTGCGTCATACGCTGCTCGGTTGTCGCGAGGCAGTCCGTGCACAGGTTATAGCTGAAATAGAATCATGATTTGTTTTACGCCTCGAAGGAGAAACGATTGTCTCTTACCGGTCTTGAATACCAATCATGTAGCCGATGACTCGCCAAAAGTGAACCATTGCTTCCATGTCTTCCGTACGATATTTGATGCCGAGTTTCTTGTGCCCTAGTACAATGTACCCAACAAATCCGAATTGTGTGACCGCCATATCTTTCTGTGAAATAATCCGACTGGCCAGCTTAGAGCTGCTTCTTTTACTGGCCATCACGTGCGTTCTTCGAACGAACGCTACGGATTTCCAGGATCTGCTCGAAATAAAATATCGATTATCGGACAATAATTGTTCCACAATTTCGTTGTCACGACTTACGCGGATCCCGGCGTCAGATCTTCGTAGTACCAATTGAGAACGTGCATAATGGTGGCGATATATCGGCGGTACGCCGTTAAAGCAGTCGAAGACTGCTTAGTATAGACCAAAACATCCAATATACTCGGCACCGCCAGAATGACGAGCAAACCGCAGAGCTTTGCCACAAACATTGCAAAGAAGTTGCTTTTAAAATAGCGCTGGGCCCTAAAACAAAAACAAAATTAATTAATAAACCCTCTAAATTATGGACAAATATTATTTTAACCTTTTAAATTTGGCATCATCGTACCACGATGGTAGCTGCAGCTCATACGCCTCAACATCACGGTCCACCGGAGCGGCCACACCATCGGTCAACAAGCGCTGTAGGTACTTTGACTGATCGTCACCTGTGTGAAAGAGGAGAAAGTTAAATTAGAGTACGGTTGACTGCACCTCGAGCGGTTGCGAGCACTGACTACTAGCACATTTTGCTGGTTCTTTTGCCACACTCATATCCGACGAACCATTGAACGAGATCACTATCACTAAATCGAAACGATCAAGATTGGATAACTTCTAAAACTTGAACAAAATTTAATGCACTTTTTCCTGTGAGGTCTGCCGTCAGTGTTGACGACACGGATCTCAATACGCTAATGAATCTTTCGAAGTTCCAGTTAACCTTGAACGTATAGTAACCACATGTATGATCCATGCACAAAATAACCATTCAATCGAAGTAAAAAACGGTAAACCGGTTTTGTTGGCTGCATAAAAAATATTCAACATTTTATTGAACCATTACCGTTTTAGCTCGCGGCGATCAAGCGTTTCTCTCGCGGTTCTCACGTAAGCACACAGCACAGATTCCGCGGATTACGTGAATGGTCTACTGGTGAGTGCTTTCTCCACTTTCTCCACTGCGGTACGCGTGTGGAACTGGCATGCAAGCTCTTGCGTGTGCTGCGCTGTGATGCGATCGACTCTGCGACTAACTTGCGTGCAAGTTTTTACTGCTTCAAACCAGAATGACTACCTACCGTGAATGAATTGTATAAGCATGAACAAAGCCGTTACGAACCGGATGGCATGTGCTTGTGAGGGATTCAAAATAAATAAAAAGGGTCGATGTAAATTAATGACTACTCCCATGTAAACAATGACTTCTGGTCGAATATCTGTCATATTTAGTAGTAAGAAATACAATACTAGTTTATCTATGCTGTGTGTTACGAATAGAAAATAAAAGCGTTTACTTTTATTCTGACAACTAAACGAATTGTACTCATATTCTTTATCTCTGCCTATTAGGTTATGAGATCTAGGAAGTTTTGTGAAGAATGGAACTTACCACCAGGAAGTGCATCTGGCATTAGAGCGAAAAACTGACTGAAGAATGGTGAATGGAAGTTCACAGTAAAGACTCTTCTGGAAGTGGAGAATCTCTTGGAAGTGTTGCAACCTACCCCGAATGCTGATGGAACTATTGGTGAGATGGATGCGCGGAAGGACCGCATTGCACGAGGAAAAATTATTCTGCTGTTTGATCCAGTGAATTCCATGCATGCTGAAGAGATCAAGACATCGGCGGAAGTGTGGAAGAAACTGACAGTAGCTTTGAAGGCATGGAACTAGCGCATCAGTGAATACACAAGCTTATAATGCTGAATTTCGATTGCTGCGGTTCGATGGAGGCGTATGTAAATTAAAGGCATTCAACAGTACTTCAGGCTCATTAGAATCGGATTTTCGCTGCACGACAGCTATGGGATGGCCCATAGCTATGGGATGGTTTGACGCAAGGATATCGTCCGACGGTGATGGGCCGACATAATTCTAGAATTGAAATCACAGGTGATATCATTGAATCGAAGTTTCTCCATAACGGATCTCTGTAGTAGCATCAGCGGATGAGGCATCTAAGTTTTGCAAGGCTGAAAAATAAATTACCTACCTGATTGGATCTGGCTCCGATCGGTATGTAGAATAGATGCGATTACTTTTTATGCACGAAGGCTCACGGACTATAGAAGAATTGGAACTTGTTCACTCGGATAAGTGTGGGTTTACGGAAGAATCCAGTCGGCCTCGAGCTACGATGCTGGTTATACAAGCCAGTCGTCGTGTGCTCGAATCTCGTCTGGAAGAGGCTGTTAGAGTCAATAGGATCGTAGCACTAGCCCCGCAATTGCCCTGTACTCTAGCAGCTGGCTGCGAAGTCTGTCGAATTAAAAAAAGAAGATCATGTACCAAATGAGGAATCTACTAACAAGGTTTTCCTTTGCTTTGGAAGAAACATCGCTAGATGGAGCCCATCTTTACTTGCATGTAGCCTAATGCATAGAAGTCGAGAGGATGCAAATCAGGCGAAGAATTCATTCTTTCGAAGAAATAAAATCTGGAAAATTTTCCCCACATCAAGCCTTTTCAGCTATAGCTTTCGGCTGGTGAGACGGTGCAGAATCCTGTTGGAAGCAGTATGGTGCGTTCTTGTAGTGTTTTTCAACGATGGAAAGCAACTGTTTTTTTTTCAACACATGATGTAAAGCAATGGAACCTTTAAATTTTTGGGGAAACATCCCCATCACCCTGGAATCGTTTTGAAACCGTTGAACAGCCAGTTTGTCCCGAGGAATATCAGAAAGATGTGCTGCATATACCCGATCATTTTGTTGGTTGTGGTGATCCCGCAGCAGGAAGATTTTTAGCTTCGTTATACTATATGTGTGCGTATGTGTGTGTGTGTGTGTGTGTGTGTGTGTGTGTGTGTGTGTGTGTGTGTGTGTGTGTGTGTGTGTGTGTGTGTGTGTGTGTGTGTGTGTGTGTGTGTGTGTGTGTGTGTGTGTGTGTGTGTGTGTGTGTGTGTGTGTGTGTGTGTGTGTGTGTGTGTGTGTGTGTGTGTGTGTGTGTGTGTGTGTGTGTGTGTGTGTGTGTGTGTGTGTGTGTGTGTGTGTGTGTGTGTGTGTGTGTGTGTGTGTGTGTGTGTGTGTGTGTGTGTGTGTGTGTGTGTGTGTGTGTGTGTGTGTGTGTGTGTGTGTGTGTGTGTGTGTGTGTGTGTGTGTGTGTGTGTGTGTGTGTGTGTGTGTGTGTGTGTGTGTGTGTGTGTGTGTGTGTGTGTGTGTGTGTGTGTGTGTGTGTGTGTGTGTGTGTGTGTGTGTGTGTGTGTGTGTGTGTGTGTGTGTGTGTGTGTGTGTGTGTGTGTGTGTGTGACGCTTGACTTTTGTCGTCTGTTTCTCGGAGATGGCTGAACCGATTCGTTCGCTATTACGCTTATTTGAAAGGTGTTATCACCTTGTAGATCACTATTGAATTGTTTTGCGGTCCGACATTTTGTTTAAAAGTTATATGCAAAAATGTGTTAATTCCGTGACCTGATTTTCTCCGGAACCGCTCAACCTAGGGCGTAGCCAGAAATTTTTCTTAGGGTGGGGGTTGGCATAGCCTAACCTTTAGGAGTTTATTCAGGAAATGGGGAATTATTTACAATCATCATAAGCTATTTTGGTTTATACTCCGGGTTCGTCATTTGACAAAAAAAATCAAAGGTAAATGTTGAAATTGCGCCTCCCGGTTGACCTGGTACGTTGTATATTCAAACCATGGCTGGGAGAGACTATTAGAGTCAATAGGATCGAGTTCCTTCCAGGCGCGGCAGAAGCTTAACCTGCATCCTTTTCCACATCGCTCTTGAAAAGATGATCCGGCGAGCAAAATCGAAACGAGGGACATAATTTTCAGTGAAGATTGGCTACGCAGATGACTTCGATATTGTAGATCTTGCGGGGCATTTAAGCAGAAAATTGAGTCTACTTTGCCCATCCCAAAACGCTTCCATCCGCTAGCAAACGGTAGCCACCGTACGATGCTGACAAAGTACATAGCCATTAGACCGGTAGTTTTTAGGGATTTGACGATACTCACGGAGGACATGCCCGCCCTTCCGGACGATATTTGATGGAGCAAAAACTGGAAGCGGAGAGCGGCAGCGGTACACTAGAATCTCTTTTTACGTCCCTTTATTTTACGTGATTTCCTTTTGCGTCAATATTTTTACGGAATTTGAATTAACGTTTGAATTCATTTTACGTCTAAAATTTTAATTAACTTTCACCCTTTTTACGACCGATTTTTCTTACGTCCCATAATAGTGGACGTAAAACGAAATTTGCGTGTGTATGAATTACGAGCAGCAGACACAACTTGGGGAGATTACCATCGGACATCTGGTAAAGTATACGGTGAGCTAAACTACGGTGGACTGGACAGTCATAAGGAAAACTGTTCTATTTAACAACCCCCCGGGGACCCAGAACAGAGGGACCCTACGTGCGAGATGGCCCAACTTGGTCTTGCGATTTGCGCCTTATGAAACGCCTGGGAAATAGGCGGCGAGTAACTCAAGATTGAGTTGACTACAGCCGACTAGTTGAAACAGCACCAGGTCTATGCTACTGACGACGAAAAGGAGGATCGTTCAACTAGTCCCATAAATTTTCCTGTGCTCTAAGTAATTGGTAGCAGAAATTTCCAAAGTTCAAAGTGTGGAACAAATTTTCGTCTGGGGGGATTTGAACCCCTAAACCTCATAGATCACTATTGATTTGTTTTATGATTGAATGTTTAATTTGAAAGTTATGAGCAGTCGTGTACAGCATAATAAAATTTACAATTATTTATTACGATTTTAACCAGACAATTAATCCGATCTCAATTATTTTAGTATCAAACGAGAGGCCCCAACGCTGTGAACATATCTGTTAAATTTGATTAGCATTGGCCTTTGCAGTCAAAAGTTATTAGATAAAACATTGATGAAAATATTAAGAAAACTTTACTGATATAAACCAAATAGAAAAAACGTGATCATGTGCTCTAGCGTAAAAATGCTTAATTTTCCAGGCGGTGTGTAGAAAAGTTCATTTAAAAAATATGGCGCAACTTTTTACTGTATTTGGGTGACCGTAAATCCACCTATTAATTTTTGTTTTTTTTAAATGCGTCCAGAAAAGTACACAAAACTTCTAGAACACTGTAAAATAAACAACTTTGCTGTACATAATAACTATATATCTTACTGGTTACGAACTGTAACGATTTGTTTAAAAATGCAGCGAAAATTGAAAAATTTAGATAGGGTTTATTTCTAATTTCCATCGTAGTAAGTAAAGCCACTTTAATTTTCATCATTTCTTGGATGGATTTAATGAATACTCCAAAAGTTCTTGTACTGATTTGATTCAAACACACTTACCTTCCGATCCGTGCACTTTGAATTCACTAAAAAGCGATTATTAAAGCATTTAATTGAAATTACGCAACTGACTTTATTTCTTAAATTCGTCGTACCGTTTTAAAATCCGTCCATCAAAATTTTTCATCGTCCGAACTAAAAATCAAAACAACGTTTACGAAATTAACGCGCATATATTTGTGTAGGACGGCATGACAAATGTAGTTTTGCAAAACTTTCTGCTGGTAATGCAAGTTTCCTCTTTCATGGCTGCAAAATAACGACAATGCGTTGCGTGAGTTATTTTCAGTTTATGAATGACGGAAATTGAAACGATTAGACGACATTTTCCTCTTCGTCGCACGAAAAAACGTTCAAAATTTGGCTGCTAGGAATTCTTTAATGAAAAAAAGCATTTAAATAGATCTCAGCTCACTTTGATTGATTGCGTATGATGGTCAACAAACTAAAATATTAAAGAATAACTAATTTTGCACTGTGTGCCTAAAAAACGCTGATATTTTTAATAATTTGTATTGGATAGGACGGGAAATGGCAATTACGACGAAGCAGCAACATAACATACCGAACCGTCAAAAAAAATTCAGCCAAATCGGTCCTCTAGATACTGCGATACACGCACCGTCGCTGAAAACATATGGTTTCGAGGATAGCGCGTTTAAACAATTGTACACTTCCCTTCAAGTGATCCCACAGTTTTACTGTAAATTATCAACTAGACCACGTACCGAAAAATACTTTGGACTCAACATTTCTGAAGGTAAAAGGCTCCTGAAAATGCAAAACAAACAAGTTTTTCGACTTTCCAGAGAGGGTCTTCCCTTAAATATCAATCCTGTCCAAGAACTTTGCACTCGATTTTTTTGATGGATATTCTATTCTACAAATTTATCAGTATATTGCATTGTTTTATTGTTTTGTTTTATGTGATTTTTTGCCACTTTTGAAGCAAGCCTGAGAATTATTTTTAAATTGTTCATTCTTTCCATGTTTAAATCAGTAATGCTATGTTTGTTCCCAAAATTTTGCAAAAAATATCAAACTATGTCAGTCACAAGTTACAAATAAACGCATAACAGTCTCAGTTTCAGTAGTGAAAATAAAACAATAAACTAAAATACAACATGTGACATCTTTAAGCACTCAAAATTGCAAAAGTAATTCCTTTGTCGTCATATAAAGTGTACAGGATTACGCTAACCATAGCCGATCACGTTCTGGGAACGTTCCGAATAAATACAGGAAAACGGCCAGTTTCGAACTTAAACCAAACCCCAGAATTTGACCCCGCTGTTAACTCAAAACAACAAATTAGAAATAAAAGGAAGACATTTTTGCTTTCAAATATTATACAAATTTATCAGTATAATACATACACATGTATTTGATGATGACTACCATAGTGTTATCAAAAAGATGAATTATGTTCCGAAGGCTCGTCGAATCCTATCTCAAATTACAAATGAGATGGTATAACAAAGGTTCCTTTCACCAATAGGTGGAATAAATCAGGTTTTGTAATTGGAAGTTTAATTTGAAAGTTATGAACAATCGTGTACAACACATGAAAATTCACAATAATTTATAACACTTTTTACCATATAATTCATCTGATTTTAAATATTTTAGTATCAAACGAAAGGTTTTAACACTCTGAATACATCTGCTAAATTTGCTAAGAAATAGTCTTACCGGTCAACAGTTATTTAAAAGAAAATGATGAAATTATTTTAGAAAACTTGACGGATACGAATCAAATAGAATGCACAGCGGGACCAAACCTCAAAAACACATTCATCTGCTATAACGAAAATTATGCATAATTTTTCAACGGGTGTGTCTTTGGAGAAGTTTAATAATAAAATTTAGCGCATCTTTTTACACTAACCCACTGCTAATCCACTTATTACGGGGGTGCAAATTTTAGATTTTTTAAATGCGTACAAAAAAATGTAGTGTGTTCACAAAAGTTGTAGAACCCAGTAAAATAAACACCTTTGCTACACATAAGAACTATCTATCTCTTACTAGTTGTAAAATATTATAATTTGATTAATAAAGGAGTTAAGAGTTAAGAGTTAAGGGTCCCCTATTCTGGTCGAAAAATAATAGATTTTGGTTAAGTATGGGAATACCTTGGTTATTGATTAAGGTATAATTGAAGATATTTTATCCAAAAAATAGTGATAATTATGCTTTAGGCAGCTGGGCCCGTGGATGCTCTCTTGAAAACAACTAATTGCTGATCGTACGTGCCAGGTACAACGGAGTATCGTGTACCGAACAACAGTTTTCAGCGATGATTTTGAAACTGGAAATATCAGCACGTTACCTTGACGCTTGTCATAAAAAATGGTCTATACATATGTCTTATTGATGTGGTGTTTTAGAAACACAAGTTCTTTGATTTCATGGAGACTAATTTTTCTTTTTTCCGAGGTTGTTGAAATTGGCCTACGAATGGCTGTTTGGTGGATGAGTTTTATTGAATATCTTCTCGAACAGAACGTGAAACCAAGTTCCTTTGTGTTAGAAAATATAGAGTTTCATTTAGTGGCGACATCGAAAAATGCTTCACCGAGCATTACGTTTACTTTAAATTTATTTTTATTTTAAACAACCGGCCATTAGTCGCGCGCGCTCTAAGCTCAGGCTCCGGCTCCGGCACCCTTCCTTGCGGGACTGTCCTATATATTGCTGTTTGCACTGCATATCAAAGCAAGACAAAAGTATTTCGCGCGTATTGGTAGGACATTCGGGGGTAAAATGCGCTGCAGAAGGTTGAACTTCTGATCAACAATCTGAACTAAGCTAAACTTTTATTAGGAAGCGTGAATTACGTATTAATTTTGTAACATTCTGAATATTAGTCAACTGCTTATATAACACCAGATTCCTCCCGTGCTTCTGACGGAACGTAAATAGAAAGAGCCTGCACCCCACGCCGACGTTAGCCTGCCTGCCTGCAAGGGGGTGGCGGCCAACTGCTTAGCCCATTCCATTTTATGTTGGTTGTTTTTTTTTCGTATGTTCTGTCCCATACCGCGACGATTCGTGCTGCTGGGAGGGATTTACGATTTCGAAAATTGAGGGTGAACAGCAGAAGCAGAAGAGCACGAGAAGAATTGCACTTTTGAATGATAATATGTACGTACGTACAGAATGTACCTACGTGGAGGGTTCACTTTGGTGTTCGAAAGAAGGTGAAGAAAAAAACAACAACGCCATTTTGCTTGCAACTGATTAATGCCGCGATATTTATGATAATTTTTTATGCTTGAAGAGAAATCCGTTTTTTTAAAGTTGGAAACCATTTTTGGTGCATCTTTCATCATCTGGCTTATTCTAAGTTCTAACACAGAACAAGATGAACTGCTTAAGCTGATTTAATCAATGTTATCTCATAGGATTATGTATAAAGAGAACACCTCCTCAGAAAAGAGTAACACCTATGCTCCCCCATACGGGGAGCCAGCAGTAAACCCGTCGTGAAATGTTTTATACCCAGTCATAAATGTAAATAGGGACTTCATGCCAAAAATATACTGTTGATTTGTCGACAAAAATTTACGCCGGCAGTGCCTAGCACTAGTACGATGTGTCAATATGGTTGAGCTTTGTTTGAGACGTATTCCCACACCGATTGCGAGAAAATGTTATTGCTTTGATAGCGTTAAAAAAAGGTTACTGGGCAAACAATGTTATATCTCTATGTTATGATACAATGATTCAAATCACGCGATCAGACACATTTTAGAGCTAACTTAACGGCTGTCCTGTAAATGTTAGATATTGGGTATCATTTTATGGTACAAAATTTTTCTTCACACTTCCATCGATACTACCAAAGTTTCGATTCTCATTAACACTTCACTTGACTTGCAAAATATCAATGAACTAACAAACGAGATTTATCGTCTTAGGTCACTAGTCACGAAGATTCGCGAATCAGGATGATTAAGGATCAGAAACTGATAAGTAAAGTATATTCCAAAAATATTGGAATTTTGCTTGTACCGTGACCGCCCCTAATTCTGCGCAGCTCCTAATTCTGCGCATTTTTCTTTATATAAGTATTTTTTAACATTGTGCATAACTATGATCATTGCGTTATTTGTTTATAAATGTCTGTTGAATATTACGCCATTATTCACAAACGGGTCATAATATTTGAGAGCGAAATAATTTAACGTGAAACTGAAAGTATTTGATATGGCAGAAAACATCGTCGCACCAACGCTAAGATTGTCCTGCTAGAAAATTAACAAATTTATGATCGAAATTCTTCGCAATGACCAAATTACCCAGCATAATTAGAAAGAATAATTAGTTTTAGTTATGTTTTAGACAAAAAGAGTGATTTCATGCATTGCTTTTCTTAGAAAAATGCGATGCAATAATGCGCAGATTTAGGCACAGATTTTTTATTCATGTTCCACATTCTGCGCAGTAATGTATCCTTCGAAGAAATCACGAAAGAATACGCAACCTCACCCAAATGGCTGAGGTATAGAGGCATGAAAATTCAAGTAGAATCTTTAACTTGCATTGACTGGAACCCTGTGCTGTGTCTCGGGGTATGAACCTACGAGCGCCAATTCATGAAACCATGTCTTCTATTTTTTTTAATGTCCAACCTCATGGAGCTGTCAGAGAGTGGGGAAGTGGTTTCTATATGAAAACACAACTTTTAGTATTAGTCTAAAGTGTAATGTTCAGTATGCAGAAAACCCGAATCAATTTGCCCTTCACGTTATCGAGAATAAAATATTTAAAATGAGGCAATCAAAATGATAACAATATTCCTTTGCCACCCGGCCTGATCATGGATTTAATTATGGTAATGGCTAATGCTGGATTTTTTGGTGTGCTTTCAGCATATAAACGCACAAACAGCATGGCAGGAGTATTTCTTTTCACTTTTTGGGTGCGCACAATTAGGAGCAAACATGCGCAGAATTAGGAACATGGGTAAGAAAGTGCGCAGAATTAGGCACCGTAGATAAGTTTACACACTGAAAAATATACTCAATTGTTGGTCGACTTATAATTCCCATATTTTTTACCAGATATTATAGACCGTAGTACTACACGTCGAGGCTATCCACGTTGTTAATTTAAATCTAGAATACTTAGAATAGCGGAAGAATCATAAAAATGTCTTAACTGCGCAGAATATGGTACGTTCACGGTAGTATTATTCTGTTTATGTTATTCTGCAAAAATTTCTGCTAGTCATGTAAGTTTTCCCGGCTGCAGAATAACGACAATGCGTCTCAAATTTGCAAATGTTGACCGATTTGGCCGAAATTTTGACCAAAGTCTTAGGATTGAATATAAAACAAGTGATGTCGAGCTGAGAAATGTGGGTCATTTTTAAGGTCACTTTAAAGACCTTTAAAGTGAGAAAAATTTAATTTCTTTAGTTAAATTTTATATTCAATTGAAAAGATCTCGTCTAACTTTTGTAGAATCATAGTGAACGTGTACATATCCTGAAAGATTGTCCTCTAAGCTTTTCAAAAATGCATAAAAAACTTAAAATTGCTCAGAAAATTATTGAGTTATTCATGATAGTATGTGTACACCTAGCCAAAAAAAAACGTTTTTTTGGAATAACTTGAAATTTTGGGGGTGTTAGGATGATGTCATATGTGTTTTCATGATGTACTAGGTGCGACCAACAACGTACACTAGGTCACTTGCAAAGTATATTAAAAGTTTTTTTTTGTCACACCGTGTAATACAGTCACCCCAGTATTATAGGCCACCCAGTATTATGGGCTAGTCTTTACTTTACGTTAGTTGTATAAGTAGCAAACTAATATTTAACCATTGTGTATGAATTCAACAGACAGAAGCAACATTCCGTTGCATGCTTGACAGCAATACCCTTAGTTCCAATTCGTCAATTTTCTTAGTTTTCCGATAGTTGGCAGTTGGCTCCAATCGACTGTCGATTTGTTGTTATTTTTGCGGCAGTTATAAAAAGTCGGTCGTGAATTATAAGCTGAATAGCGGCGTAAATTTGTGTGTCTGAATGCTAAATGGATGAAAATAGGAAGGATAGGAGAAATAGGTATGTATTCATTGATTTACGGTGAAACCACCTAAAAAAATTCGTTTTCCGTTTTAATATACGAAGTTAAATAATGGCCTATAATACTGACAGCAAAATTCACTTTTCCCAGTATTATGGGTCAAACATATAAATCAACAGGGTTCGCTGCTTTTGACTAAAATTGTAATTTGTTTTCAGTAAAACGAAAAAACGTGCTAGGAAAATCAATATAGGGGAACAAGGGATAAGAAGGCCCGGCGGGGTAAGAGGGACCACATCGATTTCGTCAAGAAATCCTTAAATTTTCTACAAATGCCCCAGTATGTTTTGTTTATTGGCCTATCTAAACACTTTGGAGACAACCTGTGCCACTCGGCCGTATCCAACTTCAAAACTAGAATCAAAACATACTTTTCGTTTGCAGTGTCTTCATGCGATATAATTTCAGCAGCAACAAATTTAAGGTTTTTCAGCACAAAAAAAAGCTAAGTATTTTGACGTTTCTCTTACCACTGACTTTAATTGGGCAATTCTTGTTCTGCGTGTGGCGGAAAATGTATATAAAATAGTACGGATTGAGAGATAAAAGCAAAATAATGTAAATTGTTAGCTGGGGGTAAGACGGGCCATTTTTCACGGGGTAAAAGGGCCATACGTCATAACGCTCATAATTGCCTAAAGTTCTTCTGTTTAGTGTCTTAATAGATTTTAAAAATATTGAATGAAAAAACCAACCTTTTTCCTGTTAAATTTGACTAACTATTTTATTATTCTGACAGATACGCATTTCGTTTACGACTTGCAGGCTTCATCAGTGTCTTTTTCGAAATAGAGTACACCTGTAATAAAAATTATTCCTGAATCTGAGATCATCCTGTCTAACACAGAGCCTCCCACGTCAAAAGAAGCCAACAAGTGCCATTCGAATAACACAATCAATGTAAATTTGGACCTAACGGAATCAAAATTCGATGATTCCAATTCACTTAACGTTGCCTTCTTTACCTTCACCTAAAGTTAATGGTATTTGAAGAGTAAGCGTCCTGCTGACAAATCAACAAATATAACGCCGAGAAAAGAGCAAATAAAAACCAGTGGAGTAAAATAACGTCTACTCTTATTTTCAAAATTGAACTAGTAGTAAAGTTCCTTCTTTTAGCAGGTGTCTAAATTAAACTATACCTTCTTTTAGCATGTACCTAAAACCCCTTAAGAACTAAGTAAGAACTTAGTTAATAATATTGAAATTGTGTTTACAACTCAAAGAAACCTTCAAATCTGCCACAATCCGCCTTACTCCGCCATGCTCCGTCTTACCCCTTTGGTGGTCCTTATTACCCCACCTGGTTGTGAACGAGTAATTTTTAGACGTTTCGAAAATTGATGAAAAATCACGGAAAAATAAACTAATTAATTCTTTATATAATTTTTAATGGTAGATAAATGCATGCTTTTCCATGTGTGGAACAAGAAAAAGTGAATTTTCCTACACATTTTATGCAACTTAGGGGGGAATTTATTCACTTAGGGGGGCCGTCTTACCCCGTCTTCCCCTACAGAATTCGAAACACTATGATACTAAATGTATTGCATCACGCCCTTGATCAAGCAAGACAAACCGAGAAAGTTCGGGAAGTTGCAAGAGATCACACAGTTCTGCGTTATTCTCGGAAAACACGCAAAAATAATTAGCCAGGACTAAATACGAAACGAAAATTGATGGACAAGACACAAACACGTATCACTCTTTACCAGCTACAAGTTAAGCACATTTACATTGTTTTATGTAAATCTGAGATTCTTTGATCTAAACTATGCAATTGTTTTAAAAATCTCCTTATCGCACTAGCATTATGAACGACGGTCTTGCGCCGTTCGTTGTGGGCGGTTTTACCCCCAAATGACCGATTTACACGTTTCACTATTTATTTCAACAAAACTGCATAAACAGTTACTTAATTGAGGTAGGCCTATCGTATCCGTTCTGCCTTAGCAGCCTTTTGTATACTTGGTTCGCTATAGAGACCATCACCTTGACGAAGCCCTCTGTGTGATTCGAATGAACTTGACAACCCACTCGAAATCCGAACACAGCACTGAGTATCGTCCATCGTAGATTGAATCTCGTCAGTGAATCTAATCTCAACTCACTCACTGAGTACATTACAAGATACAACTAGATCCTTAAATCGCGATTACTGCCACCCACACCCACATCCAACCACACATACTCACATCCACCCCCTCACATACACACACACATACACACACACACACACACATACACATGTTTTTTCTCGAAATAAAACCAATTGTTTTATTGACCCATAATTCTGACCAGGTTTAAAAGTGGCCCATAATACTGGGAATGGAATATGGTTACATTTTGTTGTTTTGCAAAAAAGTGTGCGATTTTGGAACAAGATTACCCACAGAACATCACACTATGACATATTTTTAATCAATTAAGTTATAAATAAACTGTAAATTATTTAAATCTGTATTTCTACCATTAATTTTGTAGCATCATCATGCTTAACTGGCCCATAATACTGGGATGACTGTATGACGAATATTGTTTCATAATTGTGACCGCTCCCAAAAGTGATCAACAATTGTGTATTTGATGAGTCATAATATAATCATAATTTCCGTGGAAAACTTGCACTAAATGGGATTACTAACTGGGATAACTGAATCATCTGAAAGATTACATATTTCTGTAACTAAAAACATTTATAAACTGATTTTAAAGAATAATATGCGCTAGAATTGATTGTTTTAAACTCATACTTCTGCTTGAATGGTTCATAATGGGTCCATTGTCCATTTTGTTGGGGAACTGTATATGTATGAAAGTTTTGCAAAAGCAGTGAACCATTATTATTTAATTTACGTTAATAATTGTTGGCTCACTTTATTTCTAATTGGTCTTCTCAAAAGCGCAAAAAGCACATAAAATTATCGTTTTGCGTGAAACTGTTTGGCACATGAAATATCAAAGGAATAGAGCAGACGAAAAAAGGATTTGAAGTGAAGACGTACATTTATTCAGATTTTCGCATGTTTGAGGAGCCCAGTTAGAAATGTAATTAACAATTTAATATTCAACCCATTTTATGGAATAATAAAATATTTAGGGTTACCAGTTGTTCAAATTAAAAACTAACCCCGTTAGTTTGCATGAGGAATCGTTCAAACGAACGGGGATCCACTGTACTTACCAAATACCGCTAATGAAGCCAAATCCGACCAGAAGATCGTAGGACAGTTGTGAGACTTCAGAAGAGGAAGAAGCCACTTTTTGATACTCTTTTAATTAGATCTGTCCATTGTATCTGTGGTCACGAAAAGTGTACTCCGCTTTCCACGTGAACAAATTGCTTGCCAAATCAAGAATTTCTTGACAAACCTCGACAAATAACTTTCTGGCACGACTGCTCGCGACCGTATTCTTTTGGAGCCTTCTGAATTTTGAACGTACGTAATCCAGCTCTAATTTTGTCCTTCGGGACAAAAACGTTCTTTGAACTGTTTTATGTCACGAAAACCCGTTGAATTGGGGATTTTCAAACTTTTACCGATGGTACGATGTGATAAATTCTTATATACTTTTCGATATACTTTTGCAGAATGTTTTCGCAAGCGATCTGTTCTTTCGACGCAATTTTTCAGATCTCTGTGGTTGCCGTATGTTCGAATCAGTATAGAGTCAGTAAGATCGTTGCATTAGCCCCAGGTCAAGTCTTAGAAAGCTCAAGGCTTTGCTTTTCACATGCCACTTGTTTTTCTTGAAGCAGCAGTAGCCACACGCTTGATGTATGTAATGGTCGTCCATGTCTGGGAACACTATCACACGATTGGAAAACTATCTTTTCATGAAAACGGAACAATTGGTGAAACTTTTATGAACTGACTTCAACTGGCATGCGAACCATTAAAATCCATTCTGAATTCGAAGAGCTAAAGGGTGTCCCACACCAAATTGCATCACGGAAGAAACGCTGGGTAATTTCAATCAAATGCTTTATTAATCGCTTTTTAGTGAATTCAAAGGGCACGGACCGGAAGGTAAGTGTGTTTAAGTCAAATCGGCAGCAGAGTTTTTGGAGTATTCATTAAATCCACCTAAAAAATGATGAACATTAGAGTGGCTTTCCTTACTAAGCCGGGAATTAGAAATAAACCCTACGTAAAAAATACGAGTTAAGTTAAGAAAGTTTTCCGTTCTATTCTGTTACTAAAAGTAGCAGACTCGTATTCGAGATTCTGCTAAGACGCTCACCGTAATAACTTTTTTAGTAAAAAAATGATGAAAATCCACGTGAAAATCCGGAAAATAATAAAAAACCGATATTTTTCTTTCCGCGCCATCCATCCTATACGCAATGTTTTAGGCTACTACGATTATTATCGGGAAAAATCAAACAGCGGCCTTGTTAAGGTCGATGTAAGGTGGTAACCAAACACGTGTTAATGATGGTAGGTGTGCTAAATTGTTGGTTAGAAATGGCAAACATTCTGAAATCGTGAAATTTGACTAACAGTTGTGCTGGTTGTCAGATTATTTTTTCTATAAGTAAACTCATTGGTTTCAGATAACGCCTTGTTTCGTCTGCTGCAGTTGACTGTCAAAATAACTTCAATAGGTACATATTAAAATGAAATCCTTATTCTTGCCATTAACCAATTTTATGAACGTATTTTTTATTCAGATGCGTATTCAATGCATGTTTACACATTTGATGTTTTGAGCTATGAAACGACCTGACCGTCAAGTGAATATTTGCAGGAATAAAGTTGCAGTAAAAGTAAATGTATGAAAGTCTTACAAAAGGAGTGAAATATTATTATTTAATTTACGTTCATAATTTTTGGCTCACTTCATTTCTAATTGGACTTCTCAAAAGCGCAAAAAGCTCATAAAATTACCCTTTTGCGTGAAATTGTTTGGCACACGAAATATCAAACGAAAAAAGGATTTGAAGTGAAGACGTAGGGTAATGTCGTTATCGTCGGGCCACTGTTATGGTTGGGCCACCACGATTTTTTTCAGTTTTAGTAACTCGTGGTACCTACGTACAAGCATTGTAAAACTTCTTACTGTAACAGCTAACTTTTCAAAATATTGTGAGTTTCAGTCGTGTATTCAAAACACGCGTACTGAATTCACTGATTGAATCAGTACAAAAAAAGTTTTCCCGGCGCAATGAACTTTTCTTCAAGAAATGATTCATAAAATGCAATTATCGGGGTAAATATTGGAAATTTATTAAGTGCTTTGTGCTCTATACGAAGGCTATAGAAAAACCCCGTCCAGTTAGGTGTTTGGGTAGGCTAAGGGGAAAGGCTACAAAAGCGCTTATTGTAAAGGTCGGGCCACTGGTGTAGTCATGGTTGGGCCATCATAATTTTAAGCACAGAAGCACAATATTCGCTAGAGAACGTCAGTCGCGGGAAATGTGATGAAATAAAGCAAAATTAGTATAATAAAACCTAGATTGTTGTTGATTTTTCCTTGCAGAAGTACACTTCGAAAAACGCGATTGCAGTAATATTGATTTCACAAGATCACCAAAAATTTCGCAAGGATGTTATCAAAAAATTGGTATTTATACTTATATGGGCCGTTGTTCACGAAATTCATTCTTTTGATGTCTCTACATAGAATTTCAATACGTATTTCTAGGATTTAGAGCGGCGGCCAAACCTGTACAACGCGGCCCGAGTATGGCAACATTTTTTGTCTTCACGTAAATGCCTATAATTTTATTATTTTTCAAGCAATCAGTTCAAAATTTTCCAAAAATATAGCTTATTCTTAGACCTTTCCAACGATGTATTTAGATTTTAGAAATTCTTTTTGAAATGCAAGTTAAGGGCGAATGTCAAAAGACGGCCCAACCACGAAGACATTCCCCTACATTTATTTGGATTTTCGTTTGTTTGAGGAGCCCAGTTAGACATGTGATTAACAATTTAATATTCAACCCATTTAATGGAAAAATAAAATCTTTTGCTGCAAAAAAAATTAACGATTTGGGCGTTTTTATTTAAATTTTGTTCGTGGAAACCAAATCTGTTTTTGCTTTTCGTATACAGTCAATCCACAATCATGGGTCATACACAATTATTAGTCACTTTTGACTTTAACTGTGTATTTTCGCTATAATATTCCTCATTGATTGCAAAAATGATTTTTCAATAGAAGATAAATTCATCTTGTACTACTAAACAAGCCTATTGTACGTCCGCCTGAATGCCGAATAAAATATGTTTTGATTTTCTTCGTTTTGCTGCACAATCCAGCTGTCAAACTATCGCTCAAATTGTAAACATCGTAACGTGAGGCCTGTGAATTCGTAAGCCTCGTAAATGTAAATTAAAAAGAATTACATCTGAAAAATGATGTTCGTATAAAAACAAAGGTAGAATTTGTATTCTTCATGAGAAAAATCCATGTCCATCCATGAAATTGTAAAGAAAACAAAAGTGACTCATAATTGTGCCATGATTTTTCAAGTTTTATACTATTATGGGTCACTCTTTCTGCAGATCAGCATTGATACTGCAGCCGAAAATTTTAACTACCACAGGCTTGTTCGCGACAAAATTTGGACACACCTAAACACACACAGCTTCGGAAATACATTACCAATGAGTGAAATATTTTGCAGAGTGGTAGACGTATGTCTGTTTTTTCTGAAAATATAATTCTTGTTTATATTACAAGCGCTCAGCGTATAATGGCGTCGAAAGAAGAGCAGGTGCGAAAAACAATTGTGTGCGGTCGCAATGAAAATCCGGATCTTTCGTTGAGAAAACTTGCCAAAAAGCTTGGATATCCTCCAAGCACTGTTCACAGTGTTTTAAAATCGTTCGATACACGCTTGACAACAGCTAGGAAGAAGGGAAGTGGAACAAAAACGGATCTGAGGAACCACCACAAGGATGCGAAGGTAAAACAAATATTACGGAGGAGACCAAATCTTTCTGTACGTACCATTGCTCGTAAAATAAAAATGTCGCATAAACATTCGTGCACACTTCTAAGCAACGACAAGGCATGAATGGACGATGAAACGTATGTCCTAGAAAACTTCAATCAGCTTCCTGCTATGTCTTTTTACACTGCCATGAAACGGAATGGCGTTGCAGAGCATTTTAGGACAAAGAAGAAAGCCAAGTTCCCCAAAAAATATTTAGTATGGTAAGCAGCTGTGGTCGAGTAAGCAAAAGTTACATCACTACGGGAACGGTTAACAAGGAAATATACCGTGAAGAATGCCTGCAGAAACGATTGTTACCGTTCCTACACAGCCAGGATGTACCCTCGCTGTTTTGGCCTGATTTGGCATCCTGTCACTACACCAAAGATGTTTTGGAATGGTATGATGCTAATGGTGTCCGTATTGTACCGAAGGAGGCGAATCCGCCTAACTGTCCAGAGTTACGCCCCATCGAGCGGATTGGGCTTTGGTAAAGAGAGAGCTGTCCCAGCACAAACAACAAGCAACAACTATAGATAAATTTCGAAAATCCTAGACAAACGCAGCTAAATTGGTTGCCAACAAGTCTGCACTGACCCTCATGGCAAGGGTAAACTCCAAAGTTCGCCAATTTTTCATGCAGACCAAATAAGTAATGTTAATTTGTTTGATAATTATTAACGATACACGCATAAATGATGTAAAATTGTTTCATGGATTAAACTTCTAGGAAATTTGTTTTATTGCAAAATTGAGGTGTCCAGATTTTGTAATGAACAAGCCTTAAATACTAAATACTGAGAAAATTATATCCGACTCTAAGGGACGATCCGCAACAGTTGACAACTTTTCTCACTAGGAAAAATATCAACAGTTTTCCACGGCGAAAGAATATGTTGTTCCCCATTGAGCTACGGTCAAAGAAGTAACGACCGATTATGTGCCGCTGTTTATCGTTGGCTTTTCTTAGGAGTTTTCGTTTGTCGTGGAAAATTTTGTAAAAAGTTTTTTTTTCAGATACTTTTATCGATAAGTTTTATCGATTTTTATCCGTATTTTCGGCCATGAGTTATAAAATTTCTAAATAAGCAACGGCTGAAAAAATCGGAAAATTTTCTCTTGAGTTTTGAATTATAGTTTTGAGGGAAATAGGAGACATGTAATATTTTAAAGATTGATTTCATGCATAGGTCCATTGTATACGCCCGTATACAAAATTTCATGAAACTAAGGGTCCCAGAGTTTCATGAAATTTTGTATACGGGCCCACATTTTGACGTAAATTTTGGGAATTTCCGCATGGAAGTATTTTATATAGTTTCCCCATCAATTTCATAAAATGAAGTTATGAAAACGAGTCGCGATGTTACGATTGTTTGTGCCAACGTCCTACACAATCGATTTTCGATTTAAATTCTGTATTTTGAGTGACCAAATTGTCCAATTTTGGCTACTTGCTAACAATAATTGTGACAAATAACACTCTTCTGTGTAAAACTACTCAGAATTTGAGTTTGTATACTTCAGTTGCCTTTTAAGCAATTTTAACCACGTGTTAGCTAATCCCAATTTATTTACAAGCAAACTCATTTATGAGTGTACAGTCCAGCATGACAGGAATACAATTGGACGAACAGCCGAAAACCAATCAAGCATGCCATGGCCCATGACAAAAACCCCACTCTTCTGACATTTGATTATAAATGTAAACAAAATTACGAAATCATTGGGAATCGTTACCAGTGTAGTGAGAGGAGAAATTGATAAATCTAAAAGAAATATTTTGTAAATGCTTACGCATTGCTAGCGTTTTTTCGAAATTGCTTCTGTGGAGCTTCTATCGTCAGTTTTATAAGACCTTAACGCGATTCCCAAACGTTGCACCCTGAGTACAATTTGCGTTTAATTTATACTGTTTACGAATATTGTTTTATTTGTATTTGCAAAAATTGCAACGTTATTTCCGGGAAAATGAAACATTTTTGTGCATCCGTCGTTAGCTTATTGCGACTAAAATTTTCGCTGTGAATACTGTTTTATTTTACGCTTTCTAGAGAATTCGTAAAAATCAAAAATTTTAACCAGTGATTCGTCGATTTACATCTCAAACACTAAAATAACTTTCTGCATCAATTTTATTTTATGCAAAATAATTTTAAGCAAAATTTTAATTTAATTGAAAATTATTTGGTGCCCGCAGCCCGCACATGACTATCCAAAAATCAAGATTTCCGATTTCTTTTTTCATAATTTTAGAAATCATAAACATATTGAAGTATTCAATCCATCTTTTAAGTCACTACACTGATTTGTCCACTAACAGTGCCGTGGAAACTCCGATTTCGATCCATTTTTGTTCAGTATTTCCATTGTTTTAATTACTTGGTCAGTTATTTTCGTTCTACTGTTATACAATAGTAGAAAGTAATGAAAAAGAATTTCCTCTTCACTTACATTAAAATTTTTCTTGACACTTGCCTCATAAAAAAGCACTATTATATTCACTTTGCAACAGCCTAAACTTCTCAAACGTTTGATAAACTTTGAAGGCACAAATCATATCGTTCACGTTTATCTGCCATACGATTCACGGTCAACTTTATCCAACTACCAACTATTAAAACTAACATTCATCAACACGTGATGATCAGCACTCAACTGGCATCAGCTGAACAGCTGAACCTACAGGAAGCTGACCTTAGTTTTCGTCAACCAGCAAGCCAAAGTACCGGTTTTTCCCGATGCAAACCATCGCATCGTAACCGTCCATCACCATCGTAATCTATCTATCGTGTACCTATCTGACTGGCTGGGTCATCCTCGAAAGGACACCCGGCCGGGTGCGCATATGGACATGAACGTAAATTACCCCTTTTACGTGTTTCTGCTGCACGACAATTACGTGCACGCGGCTAAGAAAACCGGTTCTCACGGCCCAAGCAGGTAGGAAAATCTGACCCACCGCGTCCCGTCCGCGTCCATCGGCAGGAAACTGGCCGTTAAACCCGTTTTCACCCTTCACTGCAACCGTACCGACGCGTCGGTCGTATCGTATTTATGTGTATTATTAACACACATACCACACGCATTGGACATATGGCAAACAATGATCAAATGTCCGTCACAGTAATTGCTCAATCTGTCCCGTTTTGTCGTCGATTTGGATGAAAGCTTTACCTATAACTTTCAGCTGGCTTTCACTTTGACGACGAAGTCGGGCTTGAAGTTCCTGCATGGGGGGTCAGTCTACACCATCAAAGGACATTGCATAACGAATCGACAGAACGACCGAAATTTCCGAAATCCATCATGCCCTGGGGACCTGCTCGACTGTGCACACATGTCCACATAGCCCGAAAGGGTTGACGCGCGCGGACCGTTATTTCCTGTGCAACTGTCCAACAGACACAACAATTCATCACGTGGGAACCGGTTTTTGGGAGTTTTTTTTCTGGCTCTATCAAAGTGTTACCTTCGTGACCAGGAACCAGTGTCCTGTATCGGAACATAATACCCCCGTTAGGTCCACCGTCATCGTTGAAAAACCAGTTCCCGTGGCCGTTCGGAAAAGGGACGCTAATTTACATACGGAAATCTTCAAAACCAGTTCTAACCCTTTCGTTTGTCGAAGGAACGAAGAAGCATGCGGCGCAGGGTCAGCTAGCAGCGGACCTCGGCCCGTAATAGAGTGAACAGAGTAAAAAAAAAACACACGAAGAAAGGTCATTGTGTTCCCAATTTATGCACAACGTCGAACTGCCGGCCTGTATCGGGTAACGGAACTGATGATACAAATTAAACACTCCGCTAGCCAGATTTTGACGACACACCGGAGGTATTGCGCTGTCTCTCACCGGTGTACCGGTGAATCTCGGAAGGGTGAGAAGGAAATCCAACGGCATCAATTTGCACCCCTTTCGAGAAAGTGGGTTTCGAACTGATGGTGCTTCTATTCTCGACGAGCAGGACCCTCAACAATCTTGTCTTTAAGATGGGCTTAGCGTTTGTACTTCCGCGTAGGAAAACGTTTCCTCGTGGCTGTCAATATATGAGGTGGCGGTTGTGGTTTCGTCAATTCTTCATTATGCTAATAAGACAGCGTGCCACACCAGTATAGAGTTGAATTATTTGTTTAGCAATTAGGCGATACGGTAATGGGTTTGTTTAGCTGAATATGACACCTAGTCATCAGCCGGAAGGCGAGAAAAACCTCACACAATTTAACTGTGGCATTGAATCCTCTCGTGTTACTTCCAGTATGTCGAGTGATGGCATGAAGTCGTGGACACACCAAATTATGTCCATCCATGATTCCATGGGGAAGATCACAAACATTCGATCAGGAAACAAACCAAACATATTGAAATGGAACTCGTGTATGAAGAATCAAACAACTATCATCATTTTAAATGTTAAGTTAATTAGGTAATCGTGCTCGTTATTAATTGTTTTGGCCGGAAAATTGTCAAGTAAGATCGTAAGATAGCACCATCGATTTCCTGATAATTTTCCAGCCAAAACGATTGATCACTAAATTCGTTTCTTTTACAATCAATTTACTTATTTAAAAAATACCGACCGATTAGGTTAAAAATTGGGGGTTGCCGAGTTCCACCGTGAAGACTTTCTATAGACAAGGAGGAAAATGTGCCCCAGCCTGGTCACTTTGTATTGGATTTGAGATGAAACTGTGAATTAGACTTGGTATTAGATTAGAATTAGGGTTTGAATTTGAATTCTAACTTGAACGTGTATTTGACGTTTTTTTAAATTGGACTGAAAATTGAACCAAAAATTGTACACTGAAATTGGATCTGAAATGTGACACTAAATTGAGCTTGAAATTGCAGTTGAAATTCAATTTGACTTTAAAGTGGACTCCATATCGGAGTTAAAGTAGATAGTCGGAGCAAAAAGAACCTGTTGTATCCATACAACGAATTAAACTGTACACCTTCGTGCACAGTACTTTGTAAGTACTTTGTAAGTATAACAGATTTGATTGAATATTCTCTGGTAGCACAGCTTTTGAAAAATTTAAAAGAATCATGACTACGCTTCCTCCCCTGTCCAGAACTAAACGAATATCATCACAGACTCTAAGCATGGCTGTTTTTGTGCTATGTCTGGAACGATGGATTGGGAGAAAGAAGATTATTTCTTGAGATAAAAGAACTGATTTGACCCTTCACCACTTGTTCGAATGATTTAGATAACGCGCTTAAAATGCTTGTCGGTCTAAGGTTTTCAAGTGACGAGGATGGTTTTTTTTCCTAATGGGAAGAATTTTTGAAGTTCCGGTCTTAATAAATAAATTAAATAAATGTCTCAAGGGTTTAATTATCATAGGGAGAATTAACTTAACGAAGTTAATGGGAATACCATCTAATCCCAGAGCATTTGACTTTATATCATGTATCGCATTGATGATATGATATTCTTCAACTATATTGAACTTGAAAGGAGGGACTATGCGATCACTGTTACTTTGATTATTTACTGCATTACTCTCAGTAAATATGATTGTGAAATGTTCATTAATTTGATCAGGTGTAAAGTCTGTTAGTTACTCGGCAGGTTTTCTCTTAAGTCTCAAGTTATCAAATTGCTTCCATAAAGCTTTAGTTGACATGTTGTTTGAAAATTTACTGTTGATATAATTATCTTTCGTAGTAACGATCATCTTAGTTATGTTTAGCCCAATCCTCCTAGATGCCATTTTCGGTCTAGCCTTCGCCGTCCCGCATTCATGCAGAAAAAATCTGGTCACTTTAGCTTAGCTATACATAAATCGTGATTCTGGGATGGCCTTTGTCACAATCTCGAGTTTTACAAGTTTCTGAGGAGTTCAACCTTAGATGATTCATTTTGGCAGTTACGTAATTATGAAAGCATGGGTAGGTTAATATACAAATTTTTAATTTTTCCTCACAGTAAGGTAGCAACCAACTCCCCCCCATTACTTAGCTAGATAAAATAAAGCGGATAATATTTAAATATTTGAAGTGATTGTATAACATTTCGCCGAATACCATTTTGCGGAACACCAATTCTCGATTGGCCATAACGCAGAATATAGGGTATTGTCGTCAGTGCTGCAATTTTTCGACTGAAAATTTAAACGCCGAAAACTTTTTAACCTCAGTGTAAAAGATTACGGTTGACAGAAAGCTTTCATTTATATGTGTTCCCTCTCGATTGCTTGCATCTGTTTCACTTACACGGCTTTGTGTATGAACATAGCTGTCATTCCTATATATTGAGCAGTGATTGATATACAATATCAATATCATTAAGATCCTGTTGATATTGAAATATCCATATCATTGAGAGGCTGACAATATAATGAATGTCTAATATTAAATGCTGAAAAATTATTGTATGATCATTAAATTGAGTATCTAATTATCTAACTATATCATTGAAAATGATAATATTTGATTTTTTAGTTTCAGGCATTACTTATCATCAGCGTCTTAATGATATTGATATTGACAGCACCACTCAATACGTGATAGAACCTAGTGAATGAACTCGTCACTACCAAAATAATTTTGACGGATTGATCTGAAATAAATCTTCACTCGGATACAGTACGTTGTTTTCTTTTTCGATTGGTGTGCTATGATGTCGATTTTGACAAATAGTTGCATTCATTTTCATCGGAATTTTGATATTGAAATTGAAAATTCGCAGCCCTGATTGTCGTTATCGTCGGGCCACTGTTATGGTCGGGCCATCACGATTTTACAGTTTTAGTAACTCATGATATCTATGATACAACCATTGTCAAACTTCTTACTGTGATAGCTAACTTTTCACAATATGGTGAGTTTCAATCGTGTATTCAAAACACCCGTACTGAATTCAGTGACTAAATCTTAAAAAAAAAGTTTTCCAAACGCAATGAACTTTTCTTCAAGAAATGATTCATGAAATGCAATTAACAATATAAATTTTGAAAATGTATGAAGTGTGTTGTGCTGCACACGAAGACTATAGAAAAATCCCCTCCAGTAAGGTGTTTGGGAAGGCTAAGGTGAAATACTAGAAAAGCGCTAAGGTTGGGCCACTTGAGTAGTCTTGGTTGGGTCACCATAATTTTAAGCGCAGAAGCGCAATAATTGCTAGAGAATGTCAGTCACGTAAAATGTGATGAAATAAAGCGAAATTAATGCGTTAAAAACCTAGATTTTTGTTGTTGTACACTTCGGAAAAGGCGATTGTAGCAATATTGATTTTACAACAACGCCAAAATTTCGCAAAAATGCAATAAAAAATAAGAGTATTTGTACCTATATGAGCCGTTGTTCACGGAATTCATTCTTTTCATGTCTCTATATAGAATTTCAATACGTATGTCTTGGATTTTCTGTGGTGGCCCAAGCTGTACAACATAGCCCGACTATGACAACATTTTTTGTCTTCACGTAAACGCCTATAACTTTTTTATTTTTCAAGCAATCAGTTCAAAACTCTCCGGAAATATACCTTATTCTTAGACCTTTGCAACGATGTATTCAGATTTCCAAAATTCCTTTTGAAACGAAAATTATGGGCGAATTCCAAAGCGTGGCCCAACCACGACGACACTCCCCTACTTGGATCTAAGCGGTACACTTCGAAAGTTATACCTAGTCAAAGTTCAAAAGTGTTGCAAGTATCCCCGGATGACGGTACTAATTTTAGACTCAACACGATACGTTTAAAATGAAGTTAAGGTGTTGCCGACGCTAGTTCGTAAAATGTAAACGTCCCCATGCTGGCGCTGACACAACAGGTTTCCTTGGCGACGAAAGTTGTTTGGTCTAAGTAGGCGAAGTAGGCTCTAAAAACCTGAAATCTAAACAAGAAGTATTTTTTTCAATCTCGTGGAATAAGCTAGTATTTTTGGGTCGTAGACGGCTAGGTAATGCGTGTCATCGGTGCCTTGCGCACTGGGCATAAAATAGACCCTACAGTGGTTCATATCCTCTTAGCCAGCAACTCGTATCCTTTTCTCCTTGTGGTACCAGCCGGGATTCGAGCAATCTCGGTGGAGATCGGGTAACCAAACCCGGTGGAAACCAAGGTCGTATGCTGACACGGAAGGACGGTTCTTTCGAGCTGCGTTGCACAGTGGGTCGGATTCAAAAATAGTGAGACGTAAGTAACAGCATCGAAACCTTAAGACATAGCATAATAGTTGCTTCAGAAAAGTTTCTTCATTCAAAAAGCACTTTCTAGTGGTGAAAAAATATTTGGACATTAGGGTGTCCCTAATCAGATACAAAAAATATTTCCTCTATTTTAAGTCAGAAATAATTGCTACCTACAGAAAAGTTGTAACTAAATTATTTTCGAGAAACTTTGTTGAATGTTGAAAATTCCTATCTCTTACATGAAAGAAGTTATAGGGTCAAACTCTTAGGGACACCCTTAAAAACAGTTTTTGCAATCTAGCTCTTTAATAATGCTTCGTATGCTTTTCAAATGTTCTAAGAAATTATTAATCACATTAAATTGCACATTTTCGTCAAAGATAGTAAAGCTCTATCTTTTTCCGTTTAGAAGCTATCACTGGTTTTTTAATTTTTACATGTAATCTTTAACGGGGTGTATCTCGGGGGAGAGCAGCTATGAGCAGCTAATGTCACTTGTTTTTTTGTGAAATCAATTTATGCTGTATCCCACCATGTACATCTTAAGGCGGAACACGTTGGAACATCTGAGAAAAGTTACCATGAAGGCAACCGTTTTCAAAGCTGAAAACTATGGAAATCATAGTTTTGTACCGCTTTCGCATGTTCCCTGAATTAAATCAGCAAATTTTGTAACGGTAATCTGGTGACCAGATACAAAACCTGTCAATGCTTTAGTCAAGACTTGTAGACTTCGCCACCAAGAACATGACCATAAGCAATACCTTTTTCCAGCATAATCTCCACCATCGGCACATCTGCTAATCAATCAACCAGATGGAATCACAAATTGACCACGTTCTGATAGATAGTCGGCACTTTTCAGACATTATCAACGTCAGAAACTATCGGGGCGCTAATATTTATTCGGATCACTACCTTGTGATGGCAAAGACACGCGAAAAACTATCTGTTGTGAACAACATACGATACCGGTCGCCGAAAGCTACGCGTTATTTCTTGAAACCGCGCTGCCGGAAGAGGGTGAGCTGGACGAATCACCTCTTGAGGACTATTGGAATGCCGTGAAAACAGCCGTTAACCTATCGTTACTTGCACCAACTTTGATTTATAGGCATGCTAAAATCTAACAGAATTCACTCGAATACTAATGCCACTTGGCGAAAAACTTATGAAACTTTTTCCACCGTTTGAAAGATACTGATCTGCGGATCTGTGCTGAAAACATTAATTTTCTTTATTTTACTGAACCCTTGAGATATACCGAGATAAAGTTAACGGTTCACAGGCGTTGTACAAAATACAACAGCGCTAGTAACGGAGGGTTAACAGCGTAGTGGAGAACGTCCTAGGCCGTGTGGCACAGAATCGACGTAACGAATGTGTTCGATATGTGTATCTTCGCTGGCCGGAATAGGACCCACAGGACGTAGTGTGATAAGCGTGGAAGGCAATAACGGTAGAAATTCACTAAGCTTGCCACTTTATTGGCGACAAGAAAAAAGGAGCTCTATAGTGGACTGTATATTTATTTATTGCATACGACCTGCACGGTCGGTATGCGAGAACGAGATGATTACAATCTATAATCTGCGCGATAGCACTCAGCTATCACTGATCTAGTACGATCCAATCACCGATGATAACCGATGCCAGTATTGAGATTGATAACCATGTATCTCATGTGGTAGGCGCCAGAGAGCAAATAATGATGTTGATAATAATAATTGGATCTCAACGATACTATCAAAATGCTATTTAAACTATACGTAACAGAATGGTTTGACAAGGAGTGCTAGCAGATATTGGATGAAAAGAACGCAGCGCAGGTACAAATGCTTCGTACAAACAGAAGTGGAGACAGCAAACCTAGGACTCTTCCAGGAGAAGAAGTGCCACCAGGAGGAGAAGGAGTGCGAATAACTCGAGCAACTGCACCGCTTTCACAGTTTCACAACGCACAGAAGTTCTAAAAGACTTAACGAATCTCGCAAAGGTTTTCTGCTGCGGGTTGAAATATGCAGAGATAAAGATGGAGGTATTTTGATTGACGACCGTGAGGTGATCGAAAGGTGAAAGCATCATTACGAGGAACATCTGAATGGCGTGCAGACGGAAGACCATTATGTCGGAGGAAGTGATCATATTGGTGTAGCAAGCAACGAAGATGTGCCACCCCCATCGATAAAGGCAGTTAAAGAAGCTATCCAGCGGCTGAAGAACAACAAAGCAGCGGGAAAGGATGGCAATGGAGCGGAATTTATTAAAATGGGCCCGGACAAGTTGGCCGGTTGTCTGCATCAACTGATTGTCAAAATTTGGCATACGGAACGACTATCGGAGGAGTGGAGAGACGGGGTTATTTGTCCTATCAACAAGTTAGGAGATAAGCTGGATTGTGAGAACTACCGAGCGATCACTATGCTGAATGCCGCCTACAATGTGCTGTCCCAAGTCATCTTCCCTCGACTATCGCCAATAGCCAATAGATTTGTGAGAAGTTATCAGGTCGTTCTACAACGGACCAAATATTCACCCTGCGGCAGATCCTCCAGAAGTGCCGCGAATTCCGAGTTCCCACGCACCACCTGTTCATCGATTTCAAAGCCGCATATGATAGCGTAAACCGACAAGAGCTATGGAAAATTTTGGACGAAAACGGCTTTCCGGGTAAGCTTGCTAGACTTATCATGGCTACGATGGATGGGATCCAGTGCTGTGTGGGAATCTCGGGTGGATTGTCGGACCCATTCGAATCTCGCAGGGGACTTTGATCAGCAGATGGTCTTTCCTGACTGCTACGAACTCCACAAATACCTGCGGTCGAATAATCTGAGCCCCCGTACAAAGTGCACACTGTTCAAAACGCTAATTTGACCGGTTGTCCTCTACGGGTACGAAACGTGAACACTGCTAGAAGAGGACCTACGAGCACTCGGAGTTTACGAACGGCGGGTGCTAAGAAACATCTTTGGCGAAGTGCAAGAGACCGGTGTGTGGAGACGAAGAATGAACCACGAGCTCGTGCGTCTTTATCGTGAACCCAGTATTCAGAAAGTGGTTAAAGCTGGACGGATACGTTGGGTAAGACATGTTGCTAGAATGCCGGACAACTATCCTGCAAAAATGGTTTTCGCATCAAATCCGGTAGAAACAAGACGAAGAGGGGCACAGCGAGCAAGGTGGCAAGACCAGGTGGAGCGAGATCTGGCGAGAACTGGGTGACCGTGGAACTGGAGACCAACTGCCATGGCTTTTCAGAATGCTAATGCACGAATTTGCTGTCATTTTTCCATTTATTTTCTCGAGGTGTCCAACACCAGACCACGCAAAGCACACCACATCGCTATATTGCCACTTCTGTGTTCCCCAAAGAACTCAAATTTGCTCTCATCACTCCAGAAATCTCTCAGAGATTACTGTTTCCAAAATTTTAACGGTTTGTCGATATATTTTGAAGCAAATTTAGGACGTTTGATCCTATACAAATTAATATTATTTAAGAATAAATGTTGAATATGAAATAAACAAACCAGTTGACATTACGAATAAATACAGTTCGTTGGGCAAATCCCCCTTTTCAAACCCATTTCCTGTAGCCTTTTACGCACAATTCGTTTGGAAATGTTTAAGTTTGTATTTTGTCGGATTACCCGGCTGGGAATGGAACTTTAGCCCCTTCCTGATGAATTTAGCGATCATCGCTGGTTATAGTCCTCCGCTTTCTTCTTCTACCAGCCCGGTTTCACGCTTCCAAGCTCTTCATTCTTTTTGCAAATTTTTCGTACTCCTGTCTCACTAATTTCATATCTCCGAGCAATGAGGTCCTCGAATAGATGAGCTCTATTCGAGGAACCTTTCTTATGGTTTTTAACGATAAGTTTATGGATATCTTCACAAATTTTCTTTTTTGCCATCTTACCAAATTAAAACTAGTTATGATTGTTTTGAACAATATATTTTGACACTTCGCAGTAGTTTGATGGCGACGATACTATACGTACGCAGTAGGCGGCGTTATGCAGTCATTATACCAGTAGTGCGTACTTTATTTCGACCAAATTAACTTTTTCTTTTAATTTTTACTTTTACTATTAACTTTTACTAGAACTCTACTGTATTTTGATAAAAATAGGTAACATTAGATTTAACGATACATAAATCGTTGAAAAACAACGAATTTCCCTACATCGAAAAAGCAAACGAAATTGCCGCTGTTTGTTCGCGACCAATCAAGAAGACTTTCTAACAGTAGTATCGACTAAGGGATCATGTCGTATATTTTTAAGACCAGCTAGGAAGGAGTCTATAGGTTTTTTTAGGAATCTGCATTGAATATTAAAATTGTTCCAAATTTGGTTCATAGAGTATTTCATTTGATTTTTTGGTTAAGTTTGTTATGGTATTTCTTCAAAAATAATATTAGTCAAACCTTTATTTAAATAAACATATACTTTATAATATTGAACGGTTTCTTAGCTTCATTTATTGTCAATATTGTTGGCCCATTTTGAATTGATTGTATAATATATTAACCACAACATATTGAAAAGGGTGCTGTAGGCGAAATATTCCTGCTCCACGCAAATTGTATCACAAAAGAAGCGCGTTGGTAAATGTATTTTATAACATAACATCAATAATTAGCGAACGAAACGAAAAAAAAGCCATTATGCTGAATCTCCTCTCGAGTTGTATTCATTCCCTGAGCAAGACAAGAAAACAAAAAGAGCCATTACGCGCATTTCGCCAACAAAACAGCCCTTCCGGCTGCGTAGGGAGGAATAATTACTTTTAATTTCAATATTTCTTTCTAATCCCCATCGCGGCGTGTCGTGCCAGCCGGAGCGAGCCAACGAGCAGGCAAAGAAAAGCACTCCGGTTTCTCTCTGCTTCAATTATTTTTTCGACGTCTATAATTTTTCATCCGAACCCTTGGTTCTTGGAAATTTTCTAGCGCCTGGCAACTTTTTTTCCTTTTTCGTCTCATTAATTCATTTTCTTATATCTTTCGATACGTACATAACGGACCTTGCGTTATATACCGACCGCCCTCCGCTCTCTGCCCACCCTTCCGGACCCGCACCACCACCAACGCTTTGTGCCGAGAGGTTCTTTAGGAAGAGGATCGCCTTTCGTCCTGCAGGCAAGGCAGGTTCCCGTGTCGTTCCATACGAATATTTCATCCCTCGACTTCTTTTGTTTTTTGTGCGCCCCCTCGTCGATGGCTTCAAAAAAGGAGTTTGAAAACAAAAAAAAAGCGTAAACGCGTTTTATTCTCGTCGATTTTGCCGGGACGAAAAGACATTTCGGTCGTCGTGAAAGAAGACGGCGGTGACGACGCCAACGACGACGTCGTCGACGACGGTTAGTCGGAGTGAAATTTTTGTTTGCTGTAAATCAGGACACAGGCAGTAGGCGCAGCGCGTCTTCGGGGTGCTCGCACACTGAACGAAAGTGATGCACGCACTGGTTGAAATTTGTTAACTAGAGCGTGAGATAGTAAATTTAAGGAAAATCCCTAAATATTATCCCATCTTCTACCAAATGGACTGCAAAACTTTATCAGTTAAAAAGAAAAATTGATACAAGGATTTTTATTGCCGCGACGCGATATCATTCCATCTGTAAAATGGGCACCATGAAAAGAGCGGATCCGAGCAGATAAATCAAGCGATTGTACTGTCCTTTTTAGTGCGTCCCGGGGCAACGTCTTTCTCTGATTTCTTCTGCTTCAAGGCCTGCTGCGTCCGCCATGCTCCCTTCCGTTTTTTTATTCCTGCTGGCAAAATTTGGCCAAGCGCGCGCTTGATGATAGTCTTTTTTTTGTTGTTGTTGTTGGAACGGGTTCTTCCTTCCTTTAGGCCAGTAGGCACTAGGCACCAGGCAGGCAGTGATGGTGTGCGCGATGATGACGACGGTAGAGTGGGCGGTGGTTAACGCATTCATCCCGCGCTGAGTCGACAATAATAATGGCTGAAAGAAAATACAAATACATCCCACCCAGCAATAGTAACACGGCACGGGAAGCTTCGCAGCGGTCGGCCGTTCGGTCGTCGGTTGGCCGTCGTCGGTGGGGTGCAAAACAAAAGTGAAAGCCCGAAAAGCGGGCGAAAAAAACATTTATGTACATCCATCCATATAAAAAGTAAATGCATGAAGATTTGAATGAGCGGAACACGGCGAATGTATAAGAAGAAAGTCGAAGGAAAAAGCGCGCTCCGTCCGCTTGGCAAAGGCTACGGCTACAGCTACGGAGAATCCTGGTTCTTTCTTTTTCGCCTGAAAACGAAAAGTATCCACGTGCGCTTCGATGGTCCCGGAGAAGGGGTGAAAGTCGATGAAAACGAAAAATTTTCCTAATGACTAGGGAAAATGATTGAAGGAAGATCTGCGCACGGGACGGCGGATTGGAAAGTCGACGGGTTGGCGAAGCGGGGAGGAAAGAGACCGGCAAAGGACAAGGAAATCATCTGTATTGCTTGGGTGGGCAATTATTCGATCCTGTCGTTCACGTTTTCTTGGCCGGTGAGTTGGCGCCATCCGGGAAGTGGAGTTTTTTAAGAATTTACAGCATATTTATCACGAAACTGATTGAACATTTTTACGGATTCAATCGAAGCCATGGCTGAACTAGAGCAGAAGTACCTAACAACGTTATAGCACCGATACGAGGCCGTCGATTGTTCTTTTAACATGTATGACATGCTGTTCTTAATTCTTTTCGGATTTAGATTGATTTTTCACAGTGAAACCATTAAATTAAAACTTATCGTTGACTTTTCTGCTGACTCTATTCAGCCTTCCGCAAAACTAATTTATTTGAAAAGAAAATACAATTAACAATCTTCGAATAAATTCTAATTATAAAATTCATTTACAAAACAAATTATAAACATTCAAATTCAGCTTAGCCATTTAGTTTATTTTCTTTGCAATTTGGTAAGGTACACGTAATAGTAATATCTTGATATTTTTGATATACAAACTACAATTTTTGGAAACCAAAACACCATGGGGGAATTAGTCACATCCTTCTTAACGTAGTAAATTGAAAAAAATAACACGACTTTAGTCAAGAATGATTGCTTTCCTATATTAGCATGATTGGTAAAATTTCACTATAGTGTACGACGCCTGTCATCGCAGAAGGCGATGCGCTATTCGTAGCACACGAAAACTCAATTTCTCATCGCTGTCACTTTTCGTAATATTGTGTTGTTTGCCGGGTGTGATCGAAAATTAATTTGATTAACCTTCTATTGGAGCCATACCCACAGCGAAACTCGTAAACATTACTCCAAAGAAAATATGTCACATTGCAACGAGGTCATCAATTCCAGGATGACGGTTTACGCAAGCCGTAAACAGTTCTGGTCCAGAACTTCTGGATTCCGATGTTCACTATCGTTTAAGTGGGGAAATGAAAAGGAAAGAGCTTTGGTCGAGCGAGAACTACGGGAAAACCTAAAGTGCAGGAAACATTACATTGCGAGAAGAAGAAGCAAGAATTGTTGAGCCAACGAGACGATGATGAGGATAAAAGTAAACCGAGCGTGCGTAGCATTCAACGAATTAAGCAACATACTGCAGATTGGGTGAAGTGACCCGGAATCGCCGAGGTTTCCGGCGAGGACGTCGTTATGAAGACATTTACGTCACCGATTTCGGCGTCGCAAAAAAACAGCAAGAGATTTTTAAATCCTAAATAACTCATTAATCAATTGCACTTGGTTGGGCTCCTAAGGTAATGAGAATCGCATGTCGTTTAACTTAAATGCCTGCTAATTCAATGGTAAATTTTTGTTTTTATGTTTCATTATTCTGAGTGCATCCCAAATGCCAAGAATTCTACAAATAGAACAACTAAAATGGTCTAATGTGAATGTTTCAAATTACAATTTGGATTGTTTAAGCCTCAAAATGCATCGACCGGTTTGTTATACCTGCCTCTATATAAATCATTAACATTATAGGCTGAAAATTTGATCTATTTGGTCCCTAATCTCCCAAAATTACTCGGGACCCTAGGTTTAAACGATGCCCTTATGGGTCGGCTGAATGCCAGTAAAATTTTTATTTTTGGTGAACTCATTTTACTGCTTATAAATATTGAACTGCTGGGCCCCAAGCTGTAGCGTACCAAAATCTTCCGGAGGTGGTGCCTTGCCTGAAACAGCAGGAGTATGCGGAGTTGGAACAGCTGCATCATTCTCAGGAAACGTGAAAATTCTTTCAGAAACTGATCGTATCCCGCAAATGTTTTATGCCGTGAGCCGATATGTGCCAGGATAACAATGAGCATCCTTATGGTCGATCGAAAGGTGTAAACAGTACTTCGATGAACACCCTTTTAATGGCGGCTAGGCCACCAAAACCATGGCGGCGGTGCAGGTTGTTTCGAAGGTGCGACAAACGTGAAAGAGGTGCCAGTTTCAACGATAAGCTGTAATTTAATGAGACCATCAAGTAACTGAAAAACAACAATCGACTGGTAAGCATGGCATCGAAGCGCAACTGATTAAGACGGCCCGGGAGAATTTGTGTCTTGTCTCCTTCGACAGTTTGCAAGAATTTTGGTGTAACGATGTTACAAAATAAATGAGGTAACAAACCACCCACAACCTTCACCAAAAGCCTTTTCGCGTTACTTCTGTTAACCCTCGAAATATATGATGAATTGGGGTAAATTCGTATAATATGATCATATGGAAATCGAAAAACGCCGTGTTCGAACAAAAGGCACTGCGGATATTTGGCGGAGTACAAACTGAAAGCGATGAGTGGTGGAGACGTATGAATCACGAGCTACAGGCATCGTTTGGAGAGAATCCCATCGTACGTTTAGCGAAAGTCAATGGTGGGTCGGACACGTCGTAAGGATGCCGCGCGACAGTGCGACGAAAACAGTTGTCTTCAACAACCCCACCGGCACCAGGAACAGGGGGCTCAACGTGCAAGATGGCTCGACCAGGTCGAAAGTGATTTGTGACTTTTGAGACGACTGGGAAATTGGCGACGAGTGGCCCAAGTTCGAGTTAAATGGAAACGCCTACTTGAATCAGCACGAGCAACCCCGGCTTTAGGTTACGGACGATGACGACGATATATTGTGACATCCACGTTTATCGTACGCAACTACCGACCAATACGTATAATCTAACTAATTTTTCTTACGGGGCAACGTAACTATATCAGTAAACATCAATAACAGCGAAACCTTACTGGTACTTAGTGATATTATTGTTTACTGATAACTATCAGTAGTTAATGATAGTTTTCCCATCCCTAAAGCGATCCAATCTCAAAGGATTTTGTACTATCTCAGAAAACTACAGCGAAAATGTGAAGAGGTCTTCGTTTGCTACCAAGCCATTTCCAGCATTCATTCGAATGCGATTTCTTAGTCCGGCAGCATCGAAACCACCCTCGTAATTCTTCACGAAGTGCTTCTTTTTCACTTCCGATGTTCTCGTGGAAACTCTAGATCGTGCGCTGATGCGTTCAAGTTCTGCATTCCTTGACGTCTGCGGACTGCAACTTGGCGTTCCCGATACTAGAACAATGCAGATAGTAATGACATCAAGAGACCTTTCGTTACCAGCCCCATTGTCGTCCTGTATTTCTTCTTAGGCTGACTCGTGAAGGATAGTCCTTTTCCGCACGTCTTCAGGGTCGCACCACTCTATGCTCTCATTCTTGTGCCGCATTTCGTGCGGTTTACTACGTCTTTTCCGCTTCTCAGGATAACAGGCTAATCACGTTTTCCAGGTCTATAACCTAGTGGTAAAGCTCAGCGCAATACTGGTTTCACGCGTCAAACTGCTCTCGTAAATCTACCACCGAAATACGATACAGCTGGATTTTTTGACCTAGGACTACGTCTTTCAGGAAGGTAGCTGGTATAGGGGGTAATTCCAAAACATCTTTCTCGAAAAGTGGTCAGGTTTTGAACGCTAATAACTTAGTGGTTTCCCCATCGATTTTCAATATCACACACAACCATTGAAGAGTTTATTATATTTTCTTGCCCAGTTAATACCATAATAACACAGGCAACGAGTGAAAAGTTGAAATTTTCGACGTTGCGGACGACCAATAAATGGCGGGAATAAGTTTACTGGTCTCGGGCGACATTTTCTGCCACTTCCAGAACGTCTGCAACTTGTAAATGCTTTATTATCAGTGTTCTTCTTTTGTAAACTGCAGAAAAGTTTTGCGCAAATTTTTCAGCTTTTTGAAAACTCGCGCGTACCGTCTACCGATTACCAGCCCAAGTAGCACACGTTGTCACAATTGAGTCGCAGCGGCTGATATGCGACAAATTTAAATGTAAAACTTCGGTTACAGTAACCTAAAATATAACAGTTGTGTAACCGAAATAGCGCAACTTATGTAACTAAATATGGTTACATTAACAGTTACTCAATAACCAATATGTAACATGTATAGTTACAAAATGGTTACTATTGAAGTTACACATAAACTGTGAATTAACTTTCAATTGGTGGCAAATTAGTTATCTTGAAACTTTTACTGCATAGCGAAAACAATGCAGCAGGTTTATTATTTCAATCTATGGCTGTTAACGTCAAGCAGTAAATTTAACTGTTGAATATAGAAGAGTGTATAAATTTCGCTTGTTATTTCAACACAAATTTTAATGAAGTTTCAAATTTATGGTGAAATGCATGATTCTAGCTTTGGAAAATTCACGCGCTCTTATTTAATCTAGCTTTTCGTTACTTACTTCTTTGAAAAATTGATTTTTTGTAAAACAAATATGTACAAATATAAAAACTTTAATTTTAATTTTCTGATTTTTTAAATTTATTCTTAGCAATAATGAATTAGTGGAGCATTCACCTAGAAATCATTAAAAAACCAATTGTTTTCGCTATCACTTAGTAAAATTCATAGCCATTTTGCCTTTGGTTTTTACTACTACACCATCGTCCTTGAAGTTTTGTATCGTTTTCGGTATATTACATGAAATGATTTTAAGCAGACATTGTTCATAGATATCGGGAAAAGGTGTTTTTAGTGATTGTTGTGAAAAGAAGTGTTAATTTAATATCAAAGAATAGTTTCAGTTTGAATAAAACAGTTTACCAGCAGTGTTAATCATAGAAGGTTACATTTCAGTTACATTCTAGATGCACGTAACCTTAGCCTTCGACCTGGTTACGCTATCGGTTACGGTATCAAATCTGTTGTGGTCACTTATTTCTTATGTCGTCATTTCTAAGTTACACTGTAACCTATTTTCATTGCCGGTTTCGTTTCGATGTAACTTGATCGTTTTGACGTTTGAGAATAATCAAAATTTGTTTACTTAATACCAATGTCTTTGCGGAGAAGATTCCAAGTACCATCCATTAAGTAAATAAACGCATTTACAAGAGCATTTACGACCCGTGTACCAATTGTTTATCTTTACCATTAGTAAAATTTTTGAGATCTAGTCTTTGCTTAATCCGTAGTGTTTACAACAGTCAACAAGTCGTTGCGAAAATGTTACTAGCCGACTTTTTTTGACTTCGTAACTGCTCGTAACGGAAAATTAACTGTTTTGCGACCAGCAAGTTGAAGATAGTTTGGAAAAAGGTTTCATTTGTGTCACTTGATAACTATTTGGTAACTCGTAACTGAAAGGTGACTGTTTTTCGACGGCCAAGGTGTTGACAGTTCGAAAAAAAGGTTTCAATTTGGTCATTTGGTAACTATCTGGTAACTTTTTGAGATTTTTGTCACCACAAAACTAAAAAGTAACTATTTTTAATTTTATGTAACCTAACTCGTTACAAGTATCCTAAATGTAACTGCTGTGCAACCTTTTTGTATTTTTTTATTTTTATGATTAGTTACAAGTGCTACTTGGGAGAGGAAAAGCACTATTCAACGTAGAAACAGATCATGAAAATTTATTCACTGTTTGGTTTAGTGTGACTTCGATTCGTTTTGATAAAATAGATTCAATCAATTCATTGACACAACTCCAAAATCGGTTGAGGATTTAACGTATACAATGTTACTACTTTGATAAACGTTGCGTATGTAGGTTGTATACATGATGAATCGTATTATTACATACATGGATACATCCTACTATCGCTACAAAGAGACTTACGTAGTCCTACGTCACCTACGTGCTCGTGTCTTGTGCACAACCCCTCAGGTTTTCTCTAGATATTTTATCGTATCCCGGAGTGCCGCTTGCTGGAGATCATGACAACAGCTGAGTTTGTCGTATTCTTCGCCGTGTTGCTTTTTCGAAAGATCGATGTCTGCAAATAAAAAAACTACAAGGTATACAGCCCTAAGGGTTGTACGAATGGGTGACGTAGGACTATATCAGATCATTAGATCAAAGACTAATGTAAACTGCATTTCTGGCATCTCACCTCTAAAAACCCCCACATGCCAAATTTGGTTCCATTTGCTTGGTTAGTTCTAGATTTATAAAGAAATTTATATTTCATTTGTATGCGAGCCCCCCCCTCTTAGAAGGGGAAGGGGTCTCAGTACACCATCGAAAAAAATCCTACCTTCTAAAATCTCCACATACCAAATTTGGTTCCATTTGCTTGGTTAATTCTCGAGTTTTGAGGAAATTTGCGTTTTATTTGTATGGGAGCCCCCCTCTAATGCCGTCCATAAAATGGCTTTCTCGCCCCTTTCATAAAATTGCTGATCATTTTATCTTTCCAACGACATATAAACTGTTTAGTTTCGTTCAGTAGTTTAGTAGTTATTAGCATTTGAAATCTTTCATTCCAACGTTACACTTCTTTTTTCGTTTTCAAAAGTGCTACCCAGCCCAGATAGTAAACAAAGACGTAGTCCTACGTCAAAAACCTTTTTAAGGTATTATTTATTTAATTGGCTTTCTGTTCTAAGGCAATGATAAATCAGATTTTTACAGTTGACTCAGATTTTTACGCCTCCGAATCTCACGACTAGTGTCATTATCAACTGCTCGCCATCTGTCCGCTCAAGTAAACCAGTTCAAATGCCGTCGATCGTTAAGCTACTGTCTAAGTAATGTTGGTTAACCTCGGTTCCGCCAGCTAGCATGTACATGCTTTGGACGTAAGATTTTTTACCCTCTGTTTCGAGTTCTAGTCTGTTTAACTATTGATATCCGCTTGGTTTATAAACCCCCGGAAGCACTATGCTGAACAGCAAGCATGAGACACAAAGTCTCCGGAGGGATTCTAATGAACTCGACTAAAAAAAGCAAAGCCATGGGTATAAACGTCCTGTTAAGAACTTGACCCTTCGTTATCGACAGACTTCGCAGTCGGTTATTAGAGTACAAGACAGTTACAGGGCTAGTGCAACGATGCTACTGACTCCATAGCAGCACCATCTAGCCGAGATTCGAACATACGACGACTGACTTGTTAGGCCAACATCCTACCCCAAAGCTAACTGAGCGGGCCAATGAACTCGACTATCCATCCGAAATCTGCTCATAGCATTGCGTACCTTAGCTCTTATCAGTTTGGTCAGCTCGCCAGAAAAGCTGTTCTCGTCCATGATTTTCCATAGCTCTTTATGGTCGATGGTATCATACGCACCTTTGAAATCAATGAGCAAATTGTGGGTGGAAACTCTGTATTCCTTTTTGGAGGATCTACCGCAGCGTAAATATTTAACGAAACCGACTTGTACAAATTTGCACAAATCTGTTCACAATTGGTTAGAGTCAACGAAAATTTATTTGGAAGACTATTTTGTAAGCAGAATTGAGAACGGCCATAGTAGGATAGTTATCACAGTTCAGCTTGTTGTCTTTATTGTGAATTGGATAGATAGCACCATCCTTTCACTCTTCCGGTAGCTGTTTTGTATCCAATGTAATGGGGCGGAATGGGTTTTAATGCAGGGAGCAGTGACAACCTTCAGTTAAGCGCCAGGCAAGGATTATCTTGCCGTGAAGGAGCGTGTTTATAGAGATCAATCCCGGTCCGGCTAGCCTCAGGGCAGGTCCATCAAACGTCTCACTAAAAACTTACAAACGAAATGCCGACGAACCTAACGTTGGTTGAATCCGTTCGGCCGACTCAACAGGAGGACAAGAACAAACATCGGCTAGTGCAGTATCCCCTAGGTGTCCTACACTAACCTACCAGGAGCTAAATCGCGAACCGATCTGGGGGGAGAGCACCTTCGGGGACTCACACTTTCAGAGGACACATATCGTATCAAACACCATTTCGAGGGTTAAAAGATCTTTTCATTTACACGTTTGGCTTAATCTAGTGGTTAGTTTTCCTCGGTTTTTCTTACCGCATGCTGCTTCTTGTCGGCGTATCGCCTGAAGTTCCCGTGCTCGCAGACGCGACTGAGCAAGCATATGCAGCGATTGGATATTTCCGCATCGTGGACAACGGACAGGTTCTTAGGGTCGCTCCCAAGTAACAATTTGAGCTTTATTTGCACTCTTATGATGTCCTATGATGGTATTTCTGACCAATTTTGGTCTTGAAAAATATCATAAGAGTGCAATAAAACTCTTATCGTCCCTTGGGTCTAGTCTTGTCAAAGTGGCGCCATTACGGGGATTATCGATATGACGAATGAAATTAATGGCAGCGTTGCCAGGAGCTCGACAGTGGAAGACTATTGAAGAGAACCATTCGATGAACTGATGAAGATACGTAAAACCTATTTCTGGAGCGACTCATCGTATATCTGCTCCTGAATCAATTTGACATTCCAAGATATCGGTAGTTTGTAGCCTTCGGAGTCAACGAAATACAGAGATCAGGGTCAACCTAGCTGACGTGGCAGCCAAATGGGAGAAGATACTCGCTTGCAATGTGGATATTCGCTGGTTTCGCCACGTCGACAGATTTGCGCAGTTCGAGCGAGTTCTGCGTTCTACAACGTATGTTCATTGTTTCACCGTAGACTACGTTCATTGAATGAATCCATTCAATCACTTTTTGCGATTACACAACGAAGTTAATCTGGATGTAGTCCACATTTTGGATGTATAAGGACGTTCCACAAATCATCAATTTTTTTAAAATTTCGTCACATTGTTACCAATATTTTAAGCTGTTACTGTTTTCCTAAAATTAAATAAAAAGAAAACTTATCCAATTTAATTCTACTATGTATATTTTATTCACGACAGATACGTATTTCGCCTACGACTTGCAGGCTTCCTCAGTGTTTTCGCAAGTCGTAGGCGAAATATGTATCTGTCGTGAATAAAATATACATAGTAGAATTAAATTGGATAAGTTTTCTTTTTATTTAATTTTAGGTTTCGTATTCTACTAAGACGCTCCAAAAACTTCAGTGTTACTATTTTGCTCAAATCCTAATTGAACCCATGTCTTTTTAAACCATGAATTCAAGATTTAGCTTGAAACTAATTTTTGTCCAGCTGAGCAAAGCGTTAGACAAAAGTTAATTTCCCGAAATAACGTTACTCCCGGGTGGCGCCCCGCAGTTCAATTTTTTATCCTTTCTTCGTCGCGAAAGTGTGGGTAAAAAATAAATTTACATTTCACGAAATTAATGCTTCTTGTAGAGGGTACAGATACAGAGCATCCATTTCAAGAAAGAAAAATTTTCTTACATAGGTACATAATGAATGGAGAGGTTCGCTTTTATACATAGTGTAGAGGGTACATAGCGAACCCGGAGCAGAGCGGAGCCAAGTGACTCGACAGTTTCGCAACGGCAGCGGACATTAAATTCGGTGAAATTGAATTTTGTTGTAAATAATTTATTCCGAAGCCAGGGGAGTTTTTTCTTTTGCCCGCTAATGGCGACGCCGCTGATGCTCTGCGCTCGACTCGGTGGAGGTGGTGGCCATTGTTTTTGGATCGTCATTAATTTGGTTCCTTGGAAAAGTGCTCCGATCCGAAGAAGGAAAACAACATCGCTGCTCGTTCATGGCTGGTTTGCCAGAAGGCGAAGAATTAGCCTGGAAAGTGTTCGAAAGAACTCGAACGTTTGAATGACTGGACTGGATTCTGTAGTCTACGGTTTCGAATAAATCAAACCGAGAAAAATAGAAAATGACTGTTTTAAACTTAAGCTTCAAGCAAAATTTATTTGTCAATCCAAGTTCAAAACATAAAGCAATTCTTCGACCCCTCCAGGTATTTTGTTACAAGCTGACGATATCTTACCTCTGTACTTCGTATAAGATTCAAGGCCAAGTGGCATTAGTGTCCACCAGAGAAGGACCATACATGATTCCACACCGTACCACACCGTATTCCACCGTACCACACCGTATAATCGTACGAACGTGGACAGGACATTCGCCTTCACCGAGTCGCATCACACCACATACACACAGTCGAGCTGGCAAGCAAAACTTTGCGCCTATGTACACAACCGGTTAACCCCCTATGCGAGTTTATGTGTGCCAGCCAAGCCACCAGGAACCGTCAGGCACCAGGCGGGTGACCGAAAAAGGGGTTGCGATGCTGCTGCTCTCTATTTACTCGAAACGCATCACAACACATGTGTCTGACCGGCATTCGGAAGCACGCTACACACGCACGGCACCACAGCAGCGAACCGGTGCATTACTCCGACTGGTCCGGTCCGGCTAAGCGTGCCACTGGTCAGTTCCAATTTCTCGTCGGTCGCCGCTGGTTGGTCGGTTGGTGGTTTTCAGTGACCTTCACAAAGTCGTTAGCCGTTGTTGGTTCTTGTGATGCATCTTGTGACGTTCGCTATGTAGTGACCCTGAACGTAGTAGGCAGAGTGGACCTCTGGCAAGGTGCATTTTGTGTGCAATACATAATATAATAGTGACATGTGATCTATGACCCCCCAACCCCCCTTTCGGTGGTTGTGATTGATAAGAAATTATGAAAAGTTGTAGGGATTATTCGGGGAAAACGTCATGCAAACAAAAGCTTGCCACGATGAAATTCAAGGAAAAGCCGACGGTAAGTGAGTTACGAACGTGATAAACTGTGTTCAATTTCGTTGACGAAAAGACTTTTCAATGCATCAATTCGTTATCATTGTGCCAAGTTACCGAGGTTCGTTCGGTTCTAAAAATGTATTAAATTCTATTTTTATGAAGCACATACAAAAGGCGTGCAATGAGTACTAGAATGGAAATTTCCGAAGAAACCGAAATCAGTAATTTAGTTTCGCTAGTAGGCTGTGATGCAGTGAAAAGAAGCTGACAGTTCTGCTGCCGCGCTTTTTCAGATATGAATCCTTATCTAAATATTTACAGTCATTTATCGGAGAACATCGTAAGTCACTAGAATTAATTATGTAAGATTCAAATTGCGTGGGGAACCTGATTGGTGGAAGACGAAAATAGAAACTATTGAATTTCAGTTTGTTAGTTTGTTTAGTAAAAATTATGAGATCATTACATACTAAATTATACATCTTTATCCTTTTATAAGACCGTGGCAATGAGCGTGGAATAAATAGGGTAGACTGCTGCTGGTTGAGAAAGTTCGATTATTTTTAAATGAATGTAAATAGCGCCTCAAATCTTACTCTAAACATCAAACCTACACCTTCGCTTGTATTTATGTTGGTTTGGAAGAAACTAGCATAGAAACATTGGTTTGTTTTTAAATTGGGCATTTAATTTGGAAGTTACGACTAATCGTATACAACACAATAAAATTCAATTCAATTATTTTAGTATAAAAGAAGAGGCGTTAACGCTCTGAATATATACTCTCAAAATTTGATGAAATTACCAAAGAAAACTTTACTGATATGAATCAAGTAGAATGCACAGCGCGACTAAACCTCAAAACCGCAAGCGTAAAAAATACATGAATTTTCAAGCTGTGTGTCTTAGGAGAAGTTTAATAAAAATATAGTGCATCTTTTTACCATATTACTGGGTGACCGAGAATCCACCTATTTTTGTTTTTTAAGTGTTTAAGTGTATGTTAAAGTTGTAGAACATAGTAAAATAAACATCTTTGCTGAATATAAGTCGGCACCAACTTTTCAAAAGGGTCAATCTACGAAATGTAAACAAACCGAGTGACGGTTTCTTTCGCTATGCTAGTCCAGCAAAAGATAACCCTCACTGCGGAAGTCTACTCTGTAAGGTCGCATAATAATGGATTTTGGTGATTTTTTGAACGCTTGAATCAGAGCCGTAGCGTGGCATTCTGGTGCCCTTGGTGAAGACCCATTAATGCCCCCCTTAATGCCACTACAGATGTAATTTGATGAATGTTCCTTATAGGATTTTTTCTCAGCTTTCCGATGGTTGTCTTGAAATTCAAATCGGTTAGGGGAATCATGGCGAAAACAGCAATTTTTTGATAAAATCCAACATGGCGGCCAAATCCAAGATGGCCGCTAATTTTTTTTCACTTCGTTTATAAGCCCTATCTCTCCTATTTACAAAACCAACGACACGGTTTTGTAAATAGGAGAGATAGGGCTTATAAACAGTTTGTTTTATAGCAAATTTTGGAAATATCACAATCTATATATATAAAAATGAAATGCTGTTCGTGTGTCCGGTATAGACTCGCAAACCGTTCGACGAATTTTGATGGAACTTGGCATACACATTGCGTTTGATGTGTGGAATGTTGTTAGCATGGTTTGAGACCCCTTCCCCTCTAGAAGATGGGCTCCCTTACAAATGGAACACAAATTTCTTCATGACTCGGGAACTAATCAAGCAAATGGAATCAAATTTGGCATGTGAAGGTCTTCGGAGGCTGATATCTTTTCTATGGTAAATTAAGACCTCTCCTTCCTTTAAGAGGGGGGGGGGCTTCCATACAAATAAAACAAAAATTTCCTTATAACTTGACTATTAATCAAGCAAATGGAACCAAATTTGCCATGTGGGGGTTTTAAGAGATAGCTTTTTTTCTCTGGTTGTTTGAGACCCCTCCCCCTCTAGAAGGGGGGCTCCCATACAAATGAAACACAAATTTGTTTATAACTCGGGAACTGATCAAGCAAATGGAACCAAATTTGGCATGTGGAGGTTTTTGGAGGTAGATTTTTTTTCTATGGTAGATTGAGAAACTTCATTCTTCTAAGAGGGGGGCTCCAATACAAATAAAACACAAATTTCCCCATAACTCGACTATTAAACAAGCAAATGAATTTAATGGAGGCAAACATTTTTTCTATGGCGTATTGAGATTTCTCTCCCCTCTGGAAGGGGGGAGGGCTAACATACCAATTAAATAGATTTTTTTTGCAATATTCAAAAAGTAATCGAACTCGCGAGTGTTGCCGTCCATACTAAAATATAAGATAAATTTGGAACAAAATTGTTAAGAATAAAAGTAAGATAATATAATACTTATTTTAAAAATCAAATTGAAGAGAAAATACATTGTTTAAATGAAAATATGAAGAAAATAATGTTGAGATTACACTAAGTTTATAGTTTCTGAACGATACTGAGACAAATTTAAGACTTAGTAGAATCGAGCCGTTCAATGTCAAGTGACTTTTACGATGGGTTTATTCTTAGGCCCCTCATTTACCCCTCCTTCATACAGAATTCTCTCTTATAGTTAAATGTATCGGTCAGAGGAACGCAATATGTCCCCACCAGGGATGGCTATAACATGAGATAGTACTGGTGTGAGAAACGAGGTGGGTAAAGTAGAACAAGCTTAGAAGGAGAAGGGTAAAACACACAGCAGGCCCTAAATTTAATAAGCATATCACTCATTCAATAGCGAATATAGCTAAAACCCCTCGGTCAATATCGCAATAGATCAACATTTATTTCTGTTCCATTTTTTGTGATGATTGTCTCATTTTTGTCCCATTTTTGTCGCATTTTAATCTGCTTTTCGTCTTATTTTTGCCCATCTATTGTTTTTTCCTGTATGGACTCGTCACTGCGACTAGTATTTTGATCTCTTGCGATACCGTCCAAGTGTTGTATTCCACACTTCGTTCTGTTTTGCAGTATCGCTATAGAGTGAACGAACTGCTGTTTATTATCCGTGCTAAGGTGCTGGTGTTTTCACTCTTTTTTCTTAAATGCTCTTTACTACCTTTCAACCAATCTCTCTAGAGCAGGGCCCGGCATAGTCGAAACAAATAAATGCAACTAACTTTTTCTTCCCTTCGCTTTATCCATGAAGCGACTTGTTTCATTTATTAAACAAAACGTTTCAAGCAAGTATTAACTGAAGTTGATGACTTTTTCAAGTGAATGTTGACCAGGCAAATTACAATATGCGTTTCATCGTAAGAAATGTTTCTCAAATGCAATCCGTTTACATTCAAAGTTACTAGTCTTCTACTGAATATTTGATAGGAAAGTACAAATGAAACATCAAAACCGATCGTCATGATAAAGTGAAACCGGTTTTACTGACGCTGATTGAAGCCAGGTTTGAAACGACGCGGTGCTGCTTCAGTTGAAATCGAAGCTTCATTGCTTCATTGTTGTGTGACGATTTGTAATTAAAGGTGACTTTGTCAGGCCCTGCTCTAGAGTCAGGAAGTGAGGAGACTAGTTATAATTTGCCCTTGGGCAACTGGCTTCATTTGCACCTCAAGCAAGTACCATTCTTTTAACTTGCCCCGACAAGAGGCTTTATTATTAGTAAATAAAGTGAAGGTTATTGGGTTTTAATCGGAAGTTGAACGACGCATCTCCAGCAGAAACTTAAGCTAGTACCAAACCAATCCTCTACTTTCTGATGCAATCTCGTCACAAGTACCTTCACATGTAGCACCGCAAGTTGCAAATTTGCCTCACCATCTGAAACATATCTCGGTCCTGGAGTTGGAAGTCAGAAATTATGCGAGGATCGATCATCGGGACGCATGATAGCCACCAGTACTAGGGAAGCCCCCAACCTCCTCGACACAGTTCAGCCTCTTCCACAAACGACCAGCAGCCGTCCCGATTCTGTGTTCGAAGCGGGGGGGGGGGGGGGGGGGGTAACTTCCTGGTGGAACATCGTTAACACGGTAATCTAACGGTATGGTCGAGTCACCACTGCCTGCGTTTGTCGGTCAGCCTGCAGCAGATAAGCCCACTGATCGTCTCCTATCGTTTTACTATCAGAACGTGAGGGGACTTCAACCTTCCAAATTTGCGCTGGCGGTTTGACGATGAGACGGATGTCGACGGAACACGAACGGAACCTCGTTGAAACGCTGTTAGCATCAGGCCTGCAACAGATGAACAGCTTCGATAACAGCAACGGTAGAATTCTCGACTTAGCTTTTGCCAATCTTCCTGAACAGCTAGACGTGGTCTCGCCTCCGATGCCTTTGCCGCCAGTTGACAATCATCACCCACCGTTTATTTTATTACTTGACAAGAGCATTGATGCAACCAGCTTGCATGAAGAACATGATAATTGTTTGATTTTTGACTACAAATCATGTGATGTTAATTCTTTGAATGACGTGTTCTTCAATATCAACTGGCAATACGTACTGAATAGAGAAAACTTAGACGAATTGTTACGCATATTTTACACAAAGCTCATTGAGACGAACTGCGACCTAGTTCCAAGAAGATTAAGAGCAGCACGATCCACCTTCAACAAACCATGGTGGACTTCAGAGCTACGCAATCTCCGCAATACTCTGAGAAAAACTCGCAAGCGCTTTTTCCTTACAAAATCTAATGACGATCGCGAATCACTCCGAAGAGCTGAAGCTACCCACCGCGAACGGGTAAAATCAACCTACGATAGCTATACCTTGAGAATCCAGTCTAGCGTTAAGCAGAATCCACCACGATTTTGGGACTTCGTTAGGAAACTCAAATCGAATAACTGCATTCCGAACAATATGAATCTCTATGGAACTGAAGCTTGCACCAACAGTGAATCTCTTCGCGGATTTCTTTGAAAGTGTATATAGCAGAGCCGCACCGGTGCAGAATAGCAACTGCTTCGATCACATACCATCGCACGATTTCAATCTCCCCGTCATACAGTTCTCCACGCAAGAGGTTCGTACTGCTCTCGAGTCCGTCGGCGTAAGCAAAGGATCAGGGACTGACAACATCTCTCCGACGCTTATAAAAAACTGTGCTGATAGTCTTGCGTCCTCTTACCTGACGTATCGCTCAGCATATGTGTTGGTGAATTCTACACAATCAGATACCTTCCAAATACCTTCCGGTGTGCCGCAAGGTAGTGTGCTTGGTCCACTGATCTTCAATTTGTTTGTCTTCTTCTGTCTTCTAAATTATCCTTTGCTGACGATCTGAAGATCTTTCGCGTCGTATCATCCAACAACGATTACGAGGTTCTGCAGATGGATTTGGAAGCTGCGCTAATCTGGTGCGGTAACAACGGATTGCGCGTCAATAGCAAGAAAAGTAAAACAATATCTTTCACTCGCGGTAACAATCCAGTGCACCATCGATATTCGCTAGGACCTGACAGCCTCGATAGGGTGAAGTCGATCTGCGATCTGGGTGTATCAGCTGACATATCTTCTATCGATAGAGCCAGTGCAGAAAAAGTTTTTGCGATTCGCACTGCGCAATCTTCCGTGGAACGATCCAGATAATCTTCCCAACTATTATTTAGACCGGTGCCAGTTGATCAAGTTGGAACCTCTGTCAGTTAGGCGTAGTGATCAGCAGAGAATGATTGTCTTCGACATAATCAAAGGAACCACCGATTGCTCTGCATTACTGGAGCAGATTTCTCTTAACGCACCGCAGCGACATCTCCGGGGTATGTCAATGCTGGTCATTCCTCACCATTGCACGTGTTATGGCCACTATAACCCGTGGGATTGTTGTTTCCGCGTATTCAGTTCAGTTGGAGATTACTTTGAGTCGACGAGAACAGTTTTCTCGAATAGAATAAGATCAAACTAAACTTAATTTAAGATATTCAGTCAGTACGATGTTAATCGAAGGCGGTGCAACAATAATATAAATTAAATTAAATCCAGAGTTCACTAGGAAGGAAATGTGTACGGCCCGAGAATAAACCCATGCAAAAGTCACTTCGAATGGCCTAGGTTTTACAGTCAGTCTGCGTTTCAAACAAAATTGGATAGAGTGTTAGACATAAATAACGAAAAAGAGAAATTGGACTATTTCTTACCTGGTGCTCCTCCAGATAATTTTTTTTTTGCATAGGATAGGATAAACTAAAGGTATCACCGAAATTAATTAAATATGTTCATTTATGTTTGAGTTCCACGCTTAATTTAGAAGTCAGTTTTCAGTTTTGTTTTAAATTTGCTAGATATTTTTTGACACTCGATCCGTTGCGTAAAATTCTCAATTCAATTGTAATGTTTTGTAAAAGATATAAGAATTCGCTATATGTAATCCTTATTTCGTTCTGATGCACTGAAACTGAACATAAAATAGGGCTTAGATTGCAATATGAAATTGCACTTGAAATTAGACACGAAATTTTACTTTGAATTTCACTTGAAATTGGATGTCAAATGGACATGGTATTGGACTTGATATGGGACCAAAATTTAAACTTGAAATTGGACATTAAATTCGACTTAAATTTAGAATTCAAATTGAATTCAAAATAAACATGAAATTTGACTTGAAATAGGACTTAAAATTGAACTTGAAATTTTACTTGAAGTTAGCCTGATATTGCATGTAAAATTTAGCTTCAAATCAGATTTAAAATTACACATAAAATTTGCGTTAAATTTTATAGAAAAGGTATGGCACGTGACCCAGTGTGTGTCCCAGGCACGCCAGTGATGATATGTAACATTTTTAATTAAACACAATGTGTTATAAATATCAGAATGTGTTATAAATTTGATGTTATCTTGTTACGCCCTCCTGATCGGGAATTCAGTAAACCCTTTTATTACAAAGAAATATCTCATCAAGTGAGAATTAGTTAAATCGACCGTTTTATTCTGAATCAAATTTAAAAGAGCTGAAGTCCTTGTTAATAATCCAAAATATCTATTATTTTCTGTATTTTTTTTAATACAAAGATTTTTTTGATCGGTTGATGTTAGTATTTGTAAAGGGAAACAAATTACTAAGACTCTCGTATAACCAATGGTTAAGTTGATCTCTAAGGTCTTTAAGAAAATGGCTGAGTTATGGGCGTATAAAATGTATCCACTTTCCATTATGCAATCATTTATTTTTCGTATCATAAACTGCGCCCCAAGAACGTATATTTAAGTAAGTCTATTTATAAATAATAGTTCTACGTGGTACTACGTTAATGGGTGGTAGTGTCTCTGATGCAACTTTCCCCTTTTTTTGCCCCAGTTTTTTTCTTTTCTCTTCCTTTTTTCCTCTTTTTCTGTCACCTTTTTTCTGTTCTGTATTTCCGGTCTCAGTGTTCCGGTTTTCTTCTTTTTCTATCATATTTTTCTTATGGTTTTTCGTCTTTTTCTCTCTTATTTTACCTCTTCCTTGATCCGTTCTCCATATTTCTCCTTTTTTATCCCCTTTAACCCCTTTTTCCCGTTTTCCTCGGTTCTTCTATCGGTTTTCTTTTCCTTCTCTCGCTATTCTTTTCTTCCCTTTTGGTTTCACTTGTTTTCTGTTCCGTTTTCTCATTCTTGCCTTGTTTTTTTCTTTTTTCTCTCATTCCACACCTCTTCTGTCCAGTTTTATTCTTTTATAGCTTATAAAATTGGTGACTTAAGGATACATACTTTACTTTCCAGCTGTATTCCAGGGGTTTGGTTCAAAAGGAACTGATTTGCGTAGTCGGCAGGGTGTCCCGTAACGCTGGAATGTGTCTTTAGAGTTTTCTACCATCAATTAACTTTGTTTAAAAGTGGACTTAAAATGGGAATGAATTGGGTTTAAATAGGACTAGAAACTTAACATGAAATTAGATTTGAAACTAGACCTAAAATTACACTTGAAGTTGGGCTTCAAATCAAAGTATGGCAATGAATATGAAAAAAGCAAATCCTTGAGTATAACCGTCTTTACTACTTGATCCTTATTACGGGTCTAACGGGTGGCAACTAAAATTTTGGAATTTTTTTCTCAAACTGTCAAAAAAAGACAAGATACATGAAGAAGATCTGATTTATCGAAATTAAAGATACATTACTCATAGTTGGAAAAAAATTAGTGTACACTAGAAAACGGTCCGTAATCTGCTGTTAGGCGAAGCTTCCGTTTGACGTCGCAACAGGACCGTTGTACGGCCGGCATGTCAACTTTGCGAATGCATCTCTTGTTTCTACCAATCATCTTTTTGCAATTCGTGGCTCTCCAGAGATTTTTGTACACCAAGGAACTCAAAATCTCGAAGAAATCTTCGATTGGGCGCACTGAGACAGATTTTTCAGGTTATGGTTTTTGGGTAAAAATGGGATCAAATGGGTATTCAGTAACGATTGTGTTTTTTCGGCGTAATTCGATGATGCTCTATCCGGCTAAAACACGTATTGTCCATCTGCAGGATGTTTTTGTAGAAACGAGATCAAAATTTTCTTCAAACATTCGTCTGGTGCATCCCAATTGATAGCCAAACCAGAGGGCTTGTTATTGAAGAAACGCGAAAGAGAACGATGTCCTTCTGCGTTCATAATTTTGGCTGGTCTTTTACTACCTTGCTTGCGAATAGTTGTTGGGCATCTTAGGATATGGTAAACAGTCGAAGCCGCAACATATTTGCTTTTTAAATGTTGTACCGTATACTTTTTGCCGAGATTTCTGTTGCAGTTCGTAGAAGTGTAAAACACGCTCCCGAAATGCTTCTTGTTTATACGCCATTTTTAGCAAAACTGGGCAAGCATAAACAGAACAAAAAATATGAATAAAAAGAGGAGAGAGAGAGCTAACATATACATACTCTCATTTCTCTCTGAGCTCGTTTGATGTTGAGAATAAGCGCCGCGAAGAAATTCCAAACTTTTAGTTGCCACCCGTTACACAATGGATAAAAACGAGCTCGTAATCCCAGCCAAGAATTAGAAGCCGCTGGTTTGGAATCTTACAAGATACCTATTTCTATGTAAAAAAAAATGCAGGAAATCGATTGTTGATGGTTTCATCCTGCACAGACTTCGGGAAGTGGTCCATTTTGCCCTATTTTCTTCAAAAATCATGTTAAAAGCTAATTAAACAGTATAAAAACTTATTTGCCGTCCGTGATACGAACTCAAATAGCTTCCAAATTTTGTCAAAACATCAGAAGAATCAAATCCCATCCATTCCATGCTGTGCGAAATGCAGGTACAGTCCATTTTGCCAAAACTTGTATGACCATTTTAGATTTGAAAATTTAACTTAAATGCGTAAATAATCTTGCGATTTTATTTTTAGCTGCTTCCTATTTTTATCTTCAACCGAAATAAGCCTACTAGGGTTTTTTTCACTTGCTAGGATAACAATGAGAGCGTAATTTATTCAGAGTAATATATTTAAAGTTGGCACATGAAATCTAAATAACAAGTGGCATCTTTCAGTTGTTTTTGGTCGCGCCAAAACTAATTGATATGAAGTTTGACAGATTTCTTTTAACCGTCAGCAACCGGCCACCATCACGTATTGACAATCTGAGTTTTAATTGAGTTAAATTCTTCATAATTCCAACTCATTTACGGTCTTGCTTGCTGAAATAAAACCCAACTGCTAATATAAAATAAAATAGTTTCTACTTCACGCACTATAACGCAAATCTGTCCTCTTGAGTTCTCCATTTTCTTGCAAGCAAAACAGTCATTGTATGTTATTTTTTTTCTGCCACTTCTCACCCCTGGTCCTGGTTCCTCTTCCAAAGATAAAACAAATGCGAAGCCTTAATTGGCCCGTAGCCATCTCGTCCTGCTTATATAAAACAATTCTTTATTATGCTCCCGTCCTCGTCGTCCTCGTCGCCACCGCCACCGCCACCGACAGGCAGGCAACGTGTCCCGTGTTCGGCGAGTTGAGTGAGGCGGCTTTTGCCATCGTCACCACCACCACTGCCACTACCGGTCGGTGGTGGTACTCTATCAAAGTGCCAGTGCTGTCCCTTGCCAGGCCATCCTTCCGGGCCCCGAATCGAAAAGCCCATGCCCACTCCCACCCTCCTTCCTTCGGTGATTTATTTTTAAACGCGTTCGCTGCCAGCACCACCAACCATCCAACCAACCGACCATCCGACCAACCAACACTCTCAGTCGGGGTTGGATTTTCTTTTCTAAACATTTTACGATAATATCTGTGATAACCACTACACTTTCAGTTCTATATCGTCCCCTGCTTCGTTTTATATTTTTTCCCCATCGGTATCGCTCGCACCGAAAAAAGGAAAACGGCTACGCAATCTCCTTCAGTATATTTTTTGCGCTTTTCCGGGTGAAAATGATGTTTTTTCCGTACCCTTCCTGCGTAAGACGTTTCTTCCATCGGCCAAATTTATCGGTCGGTATTGCCGATAAGGAGGAAAACGTCCCGTTCGAAGCCAGTAACGCAGGACAAATTTTCGGTTCAGACCAAAGTGTGCTGTGCTGCTCCTTGTCGGAGTCAGTCGAGAGAGAAAGAGAGAGAGAAGACGAAAAAAAACCCAAGCCACCCGCGAACGAAGATTAGACGATTGGCGAGGTTTTTAAATTTTTCCGTCAGTTGTTTAATAACGGAACAAGTGCTCTGGTCCTGGTGGTGGTGCTTCGTTTCGGAATCTTGCCGTTTCGGAGGTTTGTGCGCTCATTTTCAACCACGACGACGACGGCGACGACGAGGAGGAGGGTATTTTTTGTTGCTGGATTTTTTTCTGCTTCCTTTCCTTTTTGGTTCAGTCGAGTTGAAGGAGCGCCAGTAAGCGATAAAGCGTCTTCAGCTTCGCACCGAGCGAGAGGAAGCTGACGGTCGAAAGTGGTTGGGTCGGTAGGCGGGAAAGCGGTGCGGAGGTGGTGACGGTGGTGGTGGTGGTGGTGGTGGTTGTGGCAACGTGGTGCCAAAAGTCTGTGTGTTGGTAAATTTTTGTTGTTTAGTGGTGAGTGGTCGTCGTCGTCGTAGCCTGCTTCGGTGGGCTATACACAGAGAGAGACAAAAGAAAAAAAAAAACACCAAAGAAAAACCAGAAAAGGGGCGAAACTGGGATGGGGTTCATGTATATATTTTTATTACGCTTTTTAACGCATCTCGGGTATCGCAAAGTTGGCCATTTCGGAGTATGATTTCTGATACATTTGTCTTCCGCGCGCATTGCCAACTGTACTGAGTGGGGTTTTATTTCCATGCTGCTGGTGGTGATGGAAGTGGGTGAGTTGGGAGGAGGATGAGTCGAAGGGTCGAATCAGCAGAAGATTCTCACTCCTCGAGTCGAGTGCGTTGGCGTTGCTGCAGCAGGAAGGGGATGACAGGACAAGGGAGGAATAAAAAAAATGGTCGCCGTTGCGGAATAAGAAAACCAGGAGATTTTTTGGTGTGCGCCTTAGGTAAATAACAAGACGCTGGCACACTGGCACTGGCACTGGCACTGGCACGATGATGACGGTGATATATACAAGCGAAAGCGTTCCTTTTGTTATGTACTCTTTTTACTTTTTCGCTGTTCCGAAGGTTTGGAGATTTTAAAAATTTGATGAATTCTCAGTCTTATTATTCAATTTGCCAGCATCTTACGCGTTTGCTCGGATGCTGCTGCGGCGGCTGCTTCTGGACGGGACATCTTCATTCGGGTGGCGCTCAATTGTTCTCGGTGGAAAAGTTTTTCAATTAAACCATTCGGAGGTGTTAATGTTCTTGATTATCTGCAGCATTAATATTTAAGCAAAGTGCGATCGTTTCGATTGGCGAAAAGCGAGGCCAGCGATATCCTGCGATAGTTGGTGTTACGGCGCTAGTGTCGGTGGGAAATCGGAGGATAATTATTTTCTTGTGGTAATCACTGTGCTGTTAAAACTGATAACAATTTTGCGAACTAGTGAAAGTGTTGCACAAATAGTGTGAACTGTTGGGAAGCATTGGCTGGTGCTGCACCGGATAATAAGTGGCTGGTTATATTTTAACCAAAAGTGACTTTGGAATATTGCTCCAGGAAATATTTTTTTCGATTGGTTCGTATAAATTTTCAAAATTTTCATAAATAATTGAAATGAGTTTCATATTAGCAGTTTTTTTCTGGCGGTAAATTCTCAATTTTTAAAAAAATTTAAAACATGGACTCTCCGATGGGGCATTTTCGCCTCAATAGTTATTTTTCTGGTTAAGACTAAAAATTTGAGTTTGTTTTTTCAAATACTTCATATTGATCATTCTTCGAGTTAACTTTGAATCTTGAGCGACCGAAGTTTTTCGGAAGCATAAAACACAAGGTTAGGTTCTAAAATCGAAAAGTAGCAGCTGGGATTTGCTTTACTTTGATACTTTAATATTTGGTCAAAGCAAGCATTGCGTAAGAGCAGATGTAAAGTTTTTCTTAGTACGATACTTATCGCAGTCTTCATATAATTCAATTCTTCAATATTTTTTCTATGTTGTCTTAATAAAGAATGGTAAAAAACGTGTTCGCTTAACAGGGCATAGTTTAAAATAAAGCAGGACGATCAAGGCCAACAACCCAAGAAACAGTTTTCGCTTAATAAATGTTTATCCGACAAGTTTTATTCAGCACATACTGTATAGCTGCTTTTAAAGCATGTCCAAATGATGTCCTGTTAAATGATGAATGATTGTAATTTGGCTTTGCAGAATTTAAACAGCACAGTGCTGATCTAAGGTGTGTGGAAGATACGTTTACGTAGTAAAACGTTTATTCAGTGCATAAAATATGATTATTAAACATCTGCTGACACTTAAGCTACATTTATTCCATTGCATTTCATCGTTTACACAAGCCGAAAGGAAAAAAATACAAGTTGGAAGTAATTTTTTTGAGTGTTGCTTTGTTTTCGATCTTCCTTTGTTATATTGTTAAAGTTTAATAAGCAACTTAGTAGAAAATCATAGGTTGGTTCAAAATTTATTAACCTTCTGTCTGTACAAAAAATACTTATGTTGTCTGTACATCGGGGTCAACTTGATCCCAAAATTCAAACTGCTATATCTCAGCGAAAAATAGACGGATTTGCGAATTTTCAAATGTTTTTTAAACTTAAGGGCTATATAGTAAAATTATGAATTGCGACTTGGCAGTTGGGATTTTCTACAGGGAGGGGTTTTAGTAAAAATAAATCGAAAAAATCGGATTTTTTTTAGATTTGTGACGTTTATATCATGAAATCCTTACCACCTAGAACGATGCTTTCTTCTACAAAATTATACGCAAACACGAGATCTTCAAAGTTACTTGTGGCATTTTACAGGATTTGCTCCTGGGTGGCGTTCATCTGGAAAAATCAATCTTTTTGGTCGCAAATTTTTTGGGTTCTACTAGTGTAAATCGTTCTTGTTCCCGCTAAAGTTGATTATATAGACAAGATACGAAGTGGACATAGTCCGATGGTAGATAAAACCTTGGTAAATGGTTTAGAATTCATCCACCAGGTCCAGGTGATGTACGTGTACCATTTTTTAAATATTGGTCGCAGTTAAACAGATGTACAAGTAGCCAGTAGATGACATGCAAGTTTCTTGTCTTAGGCAAGATTGGTCAGGTAATTCAGGACAGTTTAGCACAGCATTTATTCACCAGGTGGCGCTACTGTGCTTTTTGTTTTGATTTATTTATTGTGTGTGAACATAGTGTTTCGACGACAGGTCGTCGTCTTCGACATTAATTCGCGTTATTCGTAATACCGATTCAGCCAGAATGTGTGTTCAAACGATCCACAAAAAATAAACAAAGTACCGGAAGAAAATGAATACATCACTAGCGTCAGCTGGCGACTAATTTTTGTATCGAAATTTTCAGAGTAGAGTGGTCTCGACTAATTGAACAATTATGCCGTCGACAAAAAATCTTGCGTCTAGTCAGTATTCTAAGCTGCGATGAAAAAATAAAAACAAATGGAGCGCCAATACCACCTAGCGATCAAATTCTGAACCACACTATTAGCCACAGGTTTTATCTATTACAAAATCATGTGTACTGCAAATATTTGTCTATCTGTCCAATTTTTCCGAGAGTAAGAACGATTTACATGACTAGAATTCATAAATTAAAGACAAAAAAGTTGATTATTCTCGCATTAACGCCACCTAGCGAGCAAATCCTGTAAAATGCCACATGCAACATTTAAGATCTCGTGTACGCGTATATTTTTGCAGAAGAAACCATCGCTTTAGATGGTAAGGATTTCGTGATATACACGTTACAGATCTGAAAAAATCCGATTTTTCCTACTTTTCTTTACTAAAACCCCTCCTTGTAAAAGGTCCCCCCCGGCCAAGTCGCCATTCATAATTTTATCATTTATTCCATTAAATTAACATTCCAGAACATCTATCAAACGGCTCTATTCCAGTTAGGTACAGAATACAGAACGTAATCTTCGGTCCAAACCGAAGAGTTTTTGAAAGTTTTGAAATTCGAAACGTAAGGAAGATGGATTACCTTCGTGTGTATTCCTGAAAAACGAAGAAGCGTCAACCGTAAACCGTAAATGCGATTTGTTTGCTGATCATTTCTCGAGTGTTTTCATGAGCGACAATGAGTATGCTTCATCTGAAAATATTGCAGCAGCTATACGGTTTGTTCCGTGTTTTGAGATTGCAACTTGGACATTTACAATTACTGAAGCTGAAGTTGCTGATACCGTTGGGAAAATGAAACAGTGTTATTGCCCTGGGCCGGATGGTATTCCTGCTGTACTGTTAAAGAAATGCTGTGCGACTTTGAAATCACCAATGGCTTCTTTATTTAATTTATCCATGCAATGTCATCAATTTCCGCGGAGTTGGAAGTCGTCCTACATGTTCTCTGTATTCAAAAAAGGTGACAAACGGAAGGGTGAGCACTACCGTGGAATTACTTCTCTATGCGCTTGCTCGAAAATCCTAGAGGCAATTGTTTACAACCATCTTTGGTTTCACGCTAAGAATTACATTGCTACCTCGCAACTCTATTATGCTGGTTTCGAAACAATTCTGGTGTACCTCAAGGTAGCACTCTAGGACCTCTATTGTTCTCTTTGTTCATTAATGTCGTATTTCGACTATTACCGCCAGGCACAAGACTACTCTATGCAGATGATACCAAAACCTACTCGGTTATTTGTAATACTGATAATTGTATGAGGCTGCAAGGACTGATAAATCTGTTTGTTGAATGGTGCAAATGCAATTGTATTTGGGAGTGGTATTAGATGAGCTACTAACGTTTAGGCAACATTACAACATGATCATCAACAAAGCTAATCGACAACTGGGAATGATATTGAAGATTGGTAAAGAGTTTCATGAGCCCGGCACTTTCCGCTCGTTATACTGCTCGCTGGTACGCTCAATTCTAGAAACCAGCTGCGCAGACTGGGATCCAAAATTTGACAGTTGGTTTTTTCAAATCGGAACGATACAGAAACGTTTCGTTCGAAGAATATGCTACATGCTACCCTGGAGGAATCCTGATAACTTGCCATCGTATGAGAACCTGTGTTTGTTAATTGGCATAACTTCGCTTAAGGAACGGCAGAAAGATATCGTCGCTAATACGGCACAAAAGATTTTGCTGGGAATATACGACAACCCCGCCATACTATCTTCGCTCTTGCTGCACATCAACAATTGGTACGTGTAGGAGCTCACCACACTAACTACGGCTTACATGAACCAGTTCGACACTTTTTTAACTTATGGATCAATGTTTTCCATTATATTTAATTTGTGATAATTGTTATGTATTTTATGTATTTTTAGTCGTTGAGATGATTTAATGTAAACTTATAAAAAGATGCTGACATTTTTATGCCGTTTTGAGAATGCGTTTATGATGCAACTCAAGATGGCTTTTCCCAGCCATATATTTCATTAAGACATTGAGTCGGATGGAAATATTAAAAAATAAACAAATCTAAAAGTTCGGAAATCCGTCAAGTTTTTTCTTTATTTCTTTATTTTCTTTATTTTTACAATTCATCTGACTTGTCAGTCTTAATGAACTACGCTATAATAAGCTAGAGCTTGTACTCATTCGCTTAAATTTATGCAAAGGTTCACCAAATTCGAAATATTGTTCAACACTAGAGATGGTCGGGTATGAAAATTTGAATACCTGGACCCGACCCGTACCCGATCAAGAAAAAAATTAAAAACCCGTACCCGACCCGAACCCGCAAATTTATTATTTTTGATACCCGAACCCGACCGCAACCCGTCGGGTACGGGACGGGCCCGGGTACCCGATCATCTTTAGTGTTAAATGTGGTCAATAGAGATACCCGACCCGACCCATACCCGGTTTCAAAAACAAAATTAAGAACCCGCACCCGACCCGTACCCGCAAATTATTTTTTTTCAATACCCGAACCCGACCCGAACCCGGCGGGTACGGGTGCGGGTTTCGGGCAAATTTTCCACTACCCGACCATCTCTATTCAACACGACTAAACATTCTAGTACACGATGCCATCGGTTCATTGCGGCCAAATTCAGTGCGGTGAAAGCGGTTGGTCAGCATTGAGGATGGTCGCAGAGTCCTTTGTGCTGCGCGAAAATTCACCAGCGATAGTAATTGCGGCGAGTCAATCTCGCCGTGTAACAGTTTTGCCACAAACAAGGCTTGTTGGATGTTTCGACGACGTTCTAAGGTATCTTAGACCAAGCAAGCGACAGCGATCCGGATACGGAGGTAGATTTTCCGGGTTCCGCCAAGGCAAACTACGCAGGGCCAATCTTATGAACCTCCTCTGCACTCGTTCAATTCGAATGTGATGTGGAGTCCAAATTAGGCACGCATTTTCGAGAAGAGGACGAACTAAGGAGCAATACAGGGCCTTAAAGCAATGCGGATCTTTAAAATCTCGTCCAATTTTTGCAATAAATCCCAACTGGCGAGTCGCTTTTGAGATCATCGTTGTACGGTGACGATCGAAAGTTAGTCTCGGATTGAGAATCACACCAAGGTCATTCACATGCTCAACCCTTTTTAGTATCTGGTCGTCAATTTTGTAGTCGAAAACTAAAGGCGATTTGATTCGGTGAAACGTCATAATCTGGCATTTAGAAACGCTGATAGTCATGTTATTCACTTTGCACCAATTTACAAATGTGTCCAACAGAAGTTGAAGGCGATAACAATCCTCGATGCAACGAATCGTCAAGTAGATTTTAAACTCATCAGCATAAACCAGCCTACATCCTCTTTCAAGAGCAAAGGCAGCGTCGTTAGAGAAAAGAATGAATAAAAGTGAACCTAAGTTACTGCCTTGTGGGACACCATATTGATTCGTAAACGGGGACGCTTCGCTGTGATATAGCAGTTTGAAACTTTGAATTAGGGGGTCAAATTAACATCTATGTATAGACAATGTAAAATTTTTTAATAAAATTGTCCCAAAACGTTAGCTATCAAAAAAAATTTATCAAATAACCTCTATAATAAAAGATCTCCGGTAGACACACCTAGTCGCGAAAGAAGTTAATCTTCGTTGAAAAATAAAAAAGTTATAGCCTTTTAAAGTGGCCTGCGGTCAAATTGACCGCAATGTACAGACAAAGGATAAATGTGCCATTATACTTTTTCACTCACCAGGAAGCCATCGAGAGCGCATCTGACATAATCTGGAATATGATATGAGCCGTGTCTTCAGTCGATGTATAGCTTTGCAAGTTTAAGTTTGTCAAGCGTGGCAACAAACCTCCTCAGCTAACATATATTTAAGCGCTGAACAGTAGCTCCCTAAATCATAAATCAAACGTTTGTTAATTAAATGATTCAAACTAAAAGCTCATTGGAATGTCGTGAACTAAAGTGGGCCTAATAATATATGGGTCATCCACGTGAAGTGTTCGAGCCCCGTGTAATCGACCTTCATGAATTTGAACCAAATTTTGCCAAATTGTTCGTTTTTGGTCAGAAAGCAAAAATCGAAAATTTGGTGCCGATCGGACATTCCCTCGATTAATGGGAGCACCTCTAATTTTAAGGAAAATATTCTTTTTTGTCAAACCCTCTTTTTTCTTTTGCTTATATCTCCGGAAGTATTGGATTTAGAAAGACACTATTTTCACATTTTCAAAGAAAATTACCCAAGGAGTTCGAAAAAAATATTATTTTTAAGCACCACCCGAGCAGGAGCGAAGAGCAAAATAATATCAATGAAGACAATTTTAACTCAAGAATTTCAACTTCATCGTGTTTCGCACTTTAAGAGGGGAGGGGCTCCTATACAAACGAAATACAAATTTCCTCATAACTCGAGAACGCGGAATAATACCGTCTCTGATGGTGATGCTGATGTAGCGGCAGCGCATGTACCGGTTAATTTGGCGGATTTGAGCTTATTTACTATTACTACCGAAATGGTGTTAACTGCCACCAAAAAACTCAAGCGTTCTTTCTCTGCGGGACCTGATGGCATCCCAGCCGTAGTTTTGAGCCGTTGTATAGAAGTGTTGGCTGAGCCGTTATGCGCAATATTTAATAAATCTTTCGAACAAAGTAAATTTCCCGATATTTGGAAGCAATCGTTTATGTTTCCAGTATATGGTTCTGGCGATCGCCGTGATGTAAGGAGCTACCGCGGAATTACTAGTCTCTCTGCGGCATCAAAATTGTTTGAGATAATTGTGAGCGGTGTAATACTGTCCCGAACTAAAAATTATATATCCACTGCTCAACACGGCTTTATGCCTGGTCTGTACTAATCTGTTAGAGTTTACCTCGACGTGTATTTTGCAAATGGAAGAGAAAAAACAGGTTAATGTCATCTATACCGACCTGAAAGCGGCTTTCGATCGGATTGACCATGTAATACTTTTGCGAAAGCTCCAACGACTTGGTGCATCTCAGAAAATGATTGATTGGCTTCACTCATATCTTAGCGATGGAGTACTACGTGTGAAACTAGGATCCAGTACTTCGTCAGTATTTAGCAACAAATCTGGATAAGAATATTTTCTATGGTGAATTAGGACCCCTCCCCACTTTAGGAGGAGGGGCTCCTATACAAATGAAAAACAAATTTCCTCATAACTCGAGAACTAATCAAGCAAATGGAATCAAATTTGACATGTAAGTGGTTTTGGAGGCAAGATTTTTTTCTATGGTGAATTGAGTCCCCTCTTCTCTTTAGAAAGCGAGTTATCACCCATCTCCCCTTTAAGAGGGTGGACTTCCATACAAATGAAATGCAAATTTCCTTTAACTTGAGAACTAATCAAGCAAATGGAATCAAATTTCGCATGTGGGAGATTTTGGAATCTTGAATTTATTTTATGATAGTTAGAGACCTCTGTGGTAGGGGGATATGGACTCTCAAACAAATAAAACAGAAATTTTTGCGAAACTCAGAAACTAATCGAACTCGAGAAATTCGAGACTCTTCCATAAAACATTAGTCAATAACAAGACCACAAAAACTATCTATAGTAACACTAGATCATTCAGGACGAGACGGCCGCGAGTGTTGCCGGCGACCCGCCGTCGGAAGCGCCGCCCACTGGGGGAAGCAACTCCCCGCAGAAATCATTTGTTTATTTGTTTTCCTAGGCCTACCTGGGTGTCCTGGAACGAGCGACAGCGAGTAAGGAGAGGATCGCGAAATGGTACTTTCCACAAAAAAGTTTTCCGTGAAATGGTACATTTCGTTTAAGGTTTTTCGCAAAATGATATTCGGCGTAATGTTGTACAATCATGGCGAATATTACTATCCGCTTTCTGGCTATGCAATGAGGGGACAGGGGAGTTGTTTCCTACTTTACTGTGAGGAAAAATTGCAAATTTGTATATTAAACTACCCATTCCTGGTAACTAATAAGCATTAACATAAGCAGCAAATCAGCGTATCTGGCATTTTATACTGCACGTTGTTGTATATTAGCTTTTTGACTGCATAGGTGTTGTAAATTGGCATCCAAAATTGTATTCAAATTCTTCGTGTCGGTAATTAGCTGTGAATTAGCATTGTCAGCACTATAAGACGGTCATCAGTAAAGTAGCTGTATATTTTGCCAAAATAGCATTTAAGTAGCATTTAAGGCGACTTGAATGCTTATTGGCCTACATTTAAATAGCATTGGTGATGCTTATTGGTTACCTGGTATGCTTTCATAGTTTTACGTAACTGCCAAAATGAATCATCTAAGGTTGAACTCCTCAGAAACTTGCAAAACTCGAGATTGTGACAAAGATCATCCGAGATTCATGATTTATGTACAACACAGGGCAATACGAAGCTTGTCGGGTCAGCTAGTATTGTATAAATGCTTTCCCGATATGGCAAAGTAGTTTTATATTGCGTAGAGAATCACTGCTTAAAAAAAGTTATTTTGCTTATAGTTTTACATAAAAAATGGGATTTTGCTTGATTTAAAACGCTGTAACTCTGGATCGGCAAAAACACCTCGTGGGAATGAGTGATTCTTATGTAAAAGAACCTGAGGATTACGAATGAGTTGCAATTTTTGAAATCAAATTGTACTCAATCATTGAGGGAAAAATGCAACTTTCATATTTAAATCGAATTTAAAAATATTTGGTAGTACTTACTTACTTAATCAGCTCCAGGCCGTGGTTTCCTCTGCTGTACGAAGAAGTCGTCTCCATTCTACTCGGTCCATGGCCGCAATTCGCCAGCCACGTAGTCTACGTAGGGTCCGCAGGTCGCCTTCCACTTGATCGATCCATCTTGCTCGCTGCGCGCCCCGCCGTCTCGTTCCAGTCGGATCATTATTGAGAACTTTTTTAACCGGGCAGTCGTCCGACATCCTCACGACATGCCCAGCCCATCGCAGGCGACCGATTTTTGCAGTGGCAGCGATGGGTGGTTCCCTAAGCAGCTGATGCAATTCATGGTTCATTCGCCTCCTCCACGTTCCGTCTTCCATCTGCACTCCGCCGTAGATGGTGCGCAACACCTTCCGTTCGAAAACACTAAGGGCGCGTTGGTCCTCCACGAGCATAGTCCATGTCTCATGGCCGTAAAGGACTACCGGTCTAATCAGCGTCTTGTAGATTGTTAACTTCGTGCGGTGGCGAATTTTGTTCGATCGCAGCGTCCTACGGAGTCCAAAGTAGGCACGATTTCCTGCCATAATGCGTCTTTGTATTTCTCTGCTGGTGTCGTTGTCTGCGGTAACTAGTGAGCCCAGATACACGAACTCTTCTACCACCTCGATTTCATCACCGTCTAAATGAATTCGGGGAGGGAGGTCAGCATTCACTTCTTTAGAACCTCTTCCTTTCATGTATTTTGTTTTCGATACATTAATGACAAGTCCTATCCGTTTGGCTTCAGCTTTCAGTCCGATGTACGTTTCCGCCATCCTCTCAAAGGTACGTGTAATGATGTCAACGTCGTCAGCGAAACCAAGAAGCTGGACGGACTTCGTGAATATCGTGCCACTCGTGTCTATACCCGCTCTTCTTATCACACCCTCCAAAGCGATGTTAAACAGCAAACATGAAAGCCCATCACCTTGCCGTAACCCTCTTCGAGATCCAAAGGGACTCGAGACTGCCCCTGATACTCGAACAACACACATTACTCGATCCATCGTCGCCTTGACCAATCGCGTTAGTTTATCCGGAAATGCGTAGTAGTGCATAATCTGCCATAGCTGATCTCGATCGATCGTGTCGTACGCCGATTTGAAGTCGATGAATAAATGATGCGTGGGCACGTTGTATTCGCGACATTTCTGCAACACTTGCCGAAGCGCGAAAATCTGGTCCGTGGTGGCACGGGCACCCATGAATCCCGCTTGATATTGCCCCACGAACTCCTTTGCAAAAGGTGATAGTCGACGACATAACAGTTGGGAGAGTACCTTGTTGGCGGCGTTCAACAGTGTGATTGCGCGGTAATTGCAACAATCCAACTTGTCGCCCTTTTTGTAGATCGGACACACGATGCCTTCCGTCCACTCCTCCGGTAGTAGCTCATCCTCCCAAATCTTGACAATGACCCAGTGCAGCGCTCTAGCCAGTGCGTCACCACCGTATTTCAGCAGCTCGCCGGGTAGCTGATCAGCCCCAGCCGCTTTATTGTTCTTCAGCCGACCGATCTCTTCTGCTACCTCCTGGAGGTCAGGGGCTGGTATTCTGTCGTCTTCTGCACGTGCTCCAAGATCTATTGCCATATCGTCACCTCCATGTTCAGCTACATCGCTGTTAAGGTGCTCGTCATAATACTGCTTCCACCTCTCGATCACCTCACGTTCGTTCGTGAGAAGATTACCGTCTGAGTCTCGACACATATCGGCCTGCGGCACATGGCCTTTGCGCGAGCGGTTTAACTTCTCGTAGAACCTCCGTTTATCGTTAGCACGGTACAGTTCTTCCATCGCCTCGCGATCCCGATCTTCCTGTTGGCGCTTTTTCCTCCGGAAGACTGAGTTTTGCCTGTTCCGTGCTTGTTTATATCGATCCACATTCGCCCTCGTACGGTATTGCAGCATCCTCGCACGTGCTGCATTCTTCTCCTGCACTAATTGCTCGCATTCGCCGTCGAACCAATCGTTTCTTCGGTTCGGATTCATTGTACCTAGTGCCGCTAGAGCAGTACTACCGACGGCGGTCTTAATGCCTTTCCAACCATCTTCAAGAGTTGCTGCGCCAAGTAGCTCTTCCGTTGGTAGCGCTGCTTCCAGCTGCCGCGCGTATTCCTGGGCAACTCCGGTGACTCGTAGCTGCTCGATGTTGGGTCGCGGCGTACGACTTCGACGCGTGTTATGCACCGTCGAGAGTTTTGAGCGCATGCAAACTGCAACTAGGAAATGATCCGAATCTATATTCGCACTGCGGTAGGTGCGAACGTTTATAACATCAGAGAAGAATTTACCGTCGATTAGAATATGGTCAATTTGGTTTTCTATTCGTTGGTCTGGTGATCTCCAGGTGGCCTTGTGGATATCTTTGCGGGGGAAGAAGGTACTTCGGACTACCATTCCGCGGGAAGCTGCAAAATTTACGCATCGTTGGCCGTTGTCGTTCGTTGCGGCATGCAGGCTGTTTGGCCCGATTACCGGTCTATATATAGCTTCCCGTCCTACCTGCGCGTTCATGTCACCGATGACGATTTTCACGTCCCGTCGCGGACAGCCATCATACACCTGCTCCAGCTGCGCGTAGAACGCCTCCTTCTCGTCATCGGGTCTCCCTTCGTGTGGGCAATGCACATTGATGATACTGTAATTGAAGAAACGGCCCTTAATCCTCAACTTGCACATCCTTGCGTTGATCGGTTGCCAACCAATCACACGCTGGCGCATCTTTCCCAGTACTATAAAGCCGGTTCCCAGCTCGTTGGTGGTGCCACAGCTCTGGTAGAAAGTAGCCGCTCGATGCCCGCTTTTCCATACCTTCTGTCCTGTCCAGCAAAGTTCCTGCAGTGCTACGACTTCGAAGTTTCGGGGATGTAATTCATCATATATTATCCTATCGCAACCCGGGAAGCCGAGCGATTTGCAATTCCATGTCCCGAGTTTCCAATCGTAGTCCTTATTTCGTCGCGTGGGTCGACGCCGATTGTTCCGATCCCTATTTTCTTCTTCGTTGTTGGTAACTTTTAGTTTTCCAGGGCGGCTTGTTGGGCCTGCCCCTAACCCCCTGTCTCGCCGGAGGACCATCGTGCACAGCACTGTTTAGAGTCCCTGCTGGCATAAGGACGAGTATAATAATCAGCCGCCCCTAACATGGAGAACAGACGCTGTTTGAGCCGCACCTCCTTGGTGAACAGACGCTCGTGTTTGACGAAGCATTTCCTCTACCGCCATGCTATGGTTACCGCGCCAGTATTCGCGTCGCACCTCCTCACTTCGCTATTGTCAGATTGACAACATTGCCCAGGCTACGCCGCATTTGGTATCATATGACTCGTGGAGGCGTGAGGCGGGAGCTTGTGAGGACCAGAGCTGTGTTTGACGCTCCTTCCAGGTTGTCAACTCACCATTTGAAGCCTTTGGTAGTACTGCCGTTGAAAACTAATATTTTTTCGGATTTCCTTGTCAATTTCTACGAATGAAATCCGATTCATGTCATACATGTAAAAATATTGTCTTTCTAAACCTAATACAGTATGGTTCCGATTATATCAGCTCCCGATTATATCTACCCCTGATTGTATCATCTGTTATCCGATTATATCACCCTCAAAAATATTTTTTTGTTTGTTCTTCTTAACTTATTTAATGATTCCTTTCAGGTCATATGAACAGCCAAATAAGTGTTTCAGGTGTTTTAACCCTTTATGAAACAGGCTGCACAGTGGTCTAAAGAGTGAAATACGTGATCACGTGAGATTATGCCGAGTCTTTGGCAATATTTCTTGGTATAAAAACACCCTTCGTTTAACAAGAACCATTATGTGATTAATCCCCTTGTTGGCGCGGCTGAACTCTTGTTTACAAATTATCCTGGCAACCATTTGGCGAAAGTGACGTTTTTCGCAACATAGCTAGCAAAAAAGGTTTGTTTACGATCGGCATCTAAATAAAGTGATTGTGCAATTAAATTCATATTTGCGGTCAAACTATAGAAAATATAAAAATTATAGTGTTTCTGTTGAGGTCAGTAGGTAATATATTGAATGAAAATATCATTCTAGACGTGAAATCTGTATGTAAAAATAGAAAACAAGTGAAGGATAAACTATAAAAATACCTACCTGTGGAAAACCTGAAAACAGAAGGAAAATTTGAGTCTGATTAGGTGGATTTAACGAATACTCCAAAAGCTTTGCTGCTGATTTGACTTAAATACACTTACCTTCCGATCCGTGCCCTTTGAATTCACTAAAAAGCGATCAATAAAGCATTTGAATGAAATTACGCAACAGACTTTATTTCTTAAATTCGTCGTACCGTTTAAAATCCGTCCATCAAAATTTTTCATCGTTTCCTGGTTGTAGAATAACGACAATGCCAGGTTGCGAACAATGCGTGGGTTATTTTAATTTATGAATGACGGAAATTAAAACGATTAGTCGACATTTTCTTGTTCGTCGCACGAAAAAACGTAGGAAATTTGGCTGGTAGGACTTTTTGATTAATGAAAAGCATTTAAATAGATCTCAGCTCACTTTGATTGATCGCGTATGAGAGACAACAAACTAAAATATTAGGGAACAACTAATTTTGCATTGTGTGTCATAAAAATCGCTGATATTTTTAATAATTTGTATTGGATAGGACGGGAATAGGCAATTACGACGAAGCAGCAACATACCGTAAGATGTAAAATAGTAGAAGCATCTAACCTTATTAATCAAATAAATTAGCTTTAGCTGTCACAAAAAGTGCTGCTGAGAACTTATTTGCTCGTTTGTGCACCCGAACACCCCATAAAGGTGAAATACGAAATTTCTTTTCTCACATATTCGAGATACAGGTTTGATACGTTCAGCAAAGATGTAGTAAATATCAATACAAAAAACTTTGTCAAAGACATTATAGCTGTATCTCTTCATAGAACTTAGTTATGAAGCGTTATTTACAGACCCTTTAAAACAGGTTTTGTCTCTAATTTATTCTGATCAATTTTTATGTGATCAAAGTGTTAAATCCACATCCTAAAATCCAATACAAAAACGATTACATTACTGATGTAATCGAACAATACTGTATTTCCAGGGATATAAGCAAAAGAAAATAAAAGAGGATCCGATAAAAACGTGTCGTTTCTTTAAAAATAGAAGTAGGGAGACACTTCTGATTTTCACAGTGCTGATATATGCAGCTTATTTGCAGCTAAATTCGCCAGTGTATTTTGCAACGAAGTGCTCAATACAGGTCAAGTATTGGACACCGCAAGCAACGTTCCTTGCTGTGGCCACCTATTTGCGTCGATCAACATCGATGATAACATTATTATGGCTACTTCCGCTATGCTGAAACATTCCTATTCTGCAGATCCGGATTCATCCCGGCTACCCGAACGAACCGAAAAGATTCGCACAGATTGTCATGGATTCCTCGCATTAGAATCGTGTATAGGAATCCTGCTTAAGGGGGCATAGTACTTTTTACACCATATTTTTGCCTTATTTCAAATATTTTTTTCTCGATAACGCGAAAAGCGAATCGATTCGGGTTCATTGCTTGCTAAACATTGCACTTTATACTAATATTTGCAGTTTTGTTTGCATATGTGAACCTCTTACCCTCTCCCCTACGGCTCCTTGAACATGATCGTTCGGAAAAAACATGATTTGCGGTACCATGGATTGGCGCTGGGGGGCTTATCCGAATTGAAAAATTCCAAAACGACATGAAAGAATATTAAATTATCTCGTGTTTGACCCATCCTTTTTTTAAAATTCGAACGCATAACAAAATGGCGGACATTCAAACATAAAAGTAAGGTTTTTAGCCGAAAAAATTGACTTTAAACATTTCTTAAAAATACAAAAATTGTAATATCAAAAAAAGGATGGGTCGAACACTAGGTAATTTCGTTAGCTTTGAAACAAAAAAAGAATCATGAGAATTGCTTCAGCCGTTCTTGAGATATTTATGGTACCGACTTTCAAAACCTGGTTTCGAGAAAAACGACGTTGAAGTTTTTATTCGCTGTGTAATCGGTCAAGACATGCGCGGTACAAATGTCTGTAACTTTGTCAATTTTTGGAATTCATCGAAATGACTTGAAATACGTATGGTCAAAATGTTAATCTTTCGAAATAATCAATAAAAAAAATTTCGATTTTTTTAAATTGAAAAAGTACTATGCCCCCTTAAGATTCGTACAGAATGTCTTGCCTATAGAACCAGGATTCTTGTATGAGAATCCAAAAGCTAAATCCCCAGGATACCTATAACTCGGTAAACAAATCCCCTTTACTATGAAATAGGAATCCTCGGGATTCTAAAACAGGAATACAGTATGTATTAAGTAAGGGTAGGCTGCTTAGGAAGTGCATTTCTGGTTTGCTTCAGCCGCTCGCTTTCCTGTTTCGTTTGTCGCTTTCTACTCGAAGATTTTCTGCAGCATAAAATCAGGCGTTTTTGTGTGCGGTATTATTATTCGCCAATGGAATGGAGGAAGGAGTGCTTTGTCTCATCTACAAAAAGGATGATCGGCTCGACTGTTGCAACTATCGCAACATAACACAGATAAACGCCGCCTACAAAGTACTCCCACAGTTCATGTTCCGCCGGTTGGCACCGATAGCACAAGGTTTCGTAGTGAATTATGAGGCGGGCTTCAAGGAGGTTCGCGCAACTGCGGATAAAAATTTTACTATCAGACAGGTCGACAGGTATAACGTGCCAACGCTACACATCTTTATTGATTTCAAAGCAGCATACGATACAGTCGATCGACACCAGCTATGGCAGATAATGATGAATTTGAAGTGGGCCGGCCACGTCGCAAGGATGCTGGACGATTGTGCAGTGAAATCTGTTCTTTTCGAAATCCCCGCTGGCACCAGGAATACAGGGGTCAAACGTGCTAGATGACTCGACCAGGTTGAAGCCGATTTGCGGGTATCGAGACGCTCTACGAATAGGCGACGAGTAACCCAGGACCAAATACCAGGACCAAGATCGCAAGCTCCAGTTCCCGGCAGTGTTTTGGAATTTTCATTCACTCAACTCAATGCACTGGCATAGCTTTCGAGCCTCCGATTTAGCACGATTGTTTTAGGTTATTTTAGCGCCTGTCTTTAAATTATGTCTGTACCCAATCCATCCGTTCATTCCTACGTTAAGTTTTTATAGCCAAATCGCGAGTAGAAGCATGAATATAATTCACTACTTAATTCTGATTCAGTTCGAGCTTACGATGATTGGATTTTCGTCTACTTCTTGGTAGATTCTTCAAGGAACATTCATTGCTACTTTTTTCAATGATGCGTTTCACACTTTCGGGACCATTTTTCGTTGTTTTTCGCGATTGTATGTATTTCAGGTTGCACTCTTTTCGGTACGGACATTATTCCAAGCTTTGCCATTTCGCTGCAATTTGCGGCATTTGTGAAAGCAACTTTGTGAACGTTAACAAATCTTGTATTTGTATTTTTGTCATGTTAAACAAAATATACTGTGATTACAAGTCAAAGTTTCATTAAAAATAAGTTACTTCTTAGAAAGGTATGATTAAAATGTGATTTGACTAGGTGCTAATTAGTCGTTTCTAAAAGACTTTTCCGAGAGTCATTCCCTGGTGTTTCGTAAATTTGGATAGCTATCCATTTTTTTCTACAAAGCATGCGAAAATTGCAATCAAATCTAAACAAACTTCATACTAACAAATCCAACAATAAATTGTGCAATATTAACATCCTTTTCAAATTATATAGCGTCATTTTCTTGGATGAATGACTGTTTTTCTTTTGAACCCATTTTTTCAACATCCATTCAAATTCTTATCTTCATTAAAACATTAATTCAAAGTAGGTATTTCATATTCCGCGAAATGCAAAAATAGAAGCAATAAATTTTAGACATCCTTAGGGAGGTTGTTTAATTTTAATTTTTTAATAATTTACATCTTCAAAATATACACACAACCGTACACCAGAAACATTTTTCCTCCCCATCCCGCCCCTTCATAACGCTAAGGCAACATAAGAATCGAAATTTACCGCCTATGTTCAACCTTACTTTCTTTTATAAACTAGTAAATTATCCTAACACACATACCTACGTACGAGGAACGAACACGAAACTTCCAGCGTCTCACGTCGTGGCCCGATTTTTTAGTTAAACAACGCGTTATTTTTAAACAACTTTTTCTTAGACAACCCACCCGATCGTGGGGGGGCTAATATCGTCGGGCACGGCAAAGCCCGCCGGAAGTTGGCCGGGGTGTGGAAAACAAAACAGTATTTACCGAAAATCTAATGCAGCAGGCTGCTGATCCAAGCGGGCCACGCGATGCAATCCGTGAAAGGGATGCAAATGCAAGCAAGCAATGTAACGAACGAACGATGTGTGTATGTATCGAAGTAGGCGCCCAGTTGGATTGCAGATTGCAGTGCGCCGCGGCGTCGTGCTTCCATTCATAGACTCGACGCCGTCGAGTACATACGATGTGGGTATTGTACATAGAAGAAACCACCCCAATCGCATCGTGTTCGGCAGCGTGCAACATATGTAGCCGTACTATGTGCTCGGTAGAGTACGTCTAGTGAGTTATACCTACCGCTCACTGTTGCTTGTTTATGTTGGCAAACTTTCTAGCGACGCGTGCTTCTTCTGCTTCCAAGCCGGCGTGGTGTGTGAAGATGACGCATATGTAAACATTATGCTCCAAACAACAGGCCTTGGTGCACATATGTTGGTGAGCGCGCGGGAGAGCAGGGAGAGAGAGAAACTGCCGGTGCATAACTTGTTGTACATAAAACAAACCGAACCGCATATTGCATGCAAGTTATGCTGAGATAACTAACATTTTTAGCAACTGTCATTCAGAAGTGTTTGTTTACTATTTTTGTAACCCAAAACCAAAATATTAACTGCATATTTTTGTTCTTTCTATTCAACAGGAAACCGGCGGAAGTCAATGCGCTTATATGGACGTTGACGCTATATACTTTCAACTCTTGCTTCTGCTGAAACAAGGTAAGGTGAGTATCGTCAAAGCTTTTCTTGAAAATGTTGCATCCCTATCAGCTCGGCTGAATTGCATGCAAACGTGCCGGCTTCAGCGGCACCAACGGCGAACAAGGGAACTAAACTTTTCACTGCCGAACTGTCATTCGGGGGTGCGCTTCTTCTGGGCTGTCGTAAAATGGGAAGCAAAGAGTATAATTCCAGCACAAAACAAAAACATTTTTTGCTGCACCGTGGTTAGTGTACGATAATTTTTTTACCGAGATTTTTTCCATTCAACAGTTTAGTTAGTTTTGCATTGTTTACCACAGAGCTGGCCGCATATCAAGTGCTATTTTTCCTTGTTTTTAGCGTTTCGGCTGCGTTTGTTTTCTTTTTCCCAGTTCCGTTGTTCGCTCCGAGCATAAGAATTTTGTTGTTAGACAACAACGCGTGAGACAGTTTACGGGTCAAAAATAAACGCAGAATCTTATTTTTAGCCCAATTGGAAATGGTTTGTGATTGTGCGTTAAACAGATCTTTCTTCGTCTTGCCCGTTTCAGTTGTATCAAACATAGATGTAGATCCTGTTGTAACCTCTGGTCATTCTTCTGAAGGCATTTCGAAAGGGATGATGCCGAATTTCTACGATCATTCACGCCCCACTATGGTCCCGACTAGCTCCGCAATGCTAGGGCCTCCGGTGAGTAGAAAACTATAGCATAAAACGACTTAGAACTTCTTTAACCGATGTTTCCTTTTTCAGACCAATAGTGGGGAGAATAATTCGAAAAAGCAACACATTGTAAGTGCCTCTTCAATTTCTAATCTAAGCAAGCCTTTGGTAAATTTTCAATATTTTCAGCAAATTCCATTCGATTTGGAAGCAACACTGCAAGCAGTGGATGTAAGTTTATCTACTTTTCAATAAATACAGTCATACTAACGCCGCGCGCTCTATTCTAGAATGAAGTACTGGAAGGTGAAGAAGGTAGCTGTCCCATTTGCAATAAAACTTTCAGTAGGAAATCGTCACTGCTTAATCACATACGAAATCACACCGCTGAGAAAAAGTACATCTGCGAGTACTGTCAGAAGGGTAAGTGTTTAACGGAATGTCACAGATAAGTGAACTGGTAAACTCATTCACCGGTTGCAGGTTTTTCCCAGCAGGCCAACCTTCGTAACCACGTTCGAATTCACACAAACGAGCGGCCATATGTTTGCATAGATTGCGGTAAGAACGTTATGTTTTTCGAGAATTTTCCGGCAAACTGACTTGAGTTTCTTTTGATATTTTCTCAGGTAAGGCATTTACTCAAATTACGAATCTGAACAACCACAGGCGGTTACACACCGGCGAAAGACCTTACGTGTGCATCGAAGCCAACTGCGGTCGCTCCTTTGCACAGGTGAGTAATTTTTGAGGCAGAACTACGTTTTTGTTTTCTATATTGGGGTGCACTTTAGAAGTACGAGAAATGAACAAGTAACAGAAAATGGTTACGTTTTGCACGCTTATAACACAACCGTTTTTCAATGGATTTTAGAGATATTTGCATTAATGTAGAGAATTTAAGAATGACACATTCCTGTCAAACCACTATTAAAATAAGCATAAATAACAGTGAGACACAAGTGAGAGAGTCTCCCCATACAACAAATCAAAGATCTTTTTGTATTTAATGTTTTTGATTGGCAGCAAAGAATCACTTTAAATAGTACACATTTAAAAGCCGTGCGGTCCGTAGGCCGCCGGCAAACATGGCTGAACCTGTTCCTATACTGGCTGGACCTGCACACTTTCACGCTTACGTGAAATGGTAAACGGTACTCCTTCTAGACATACTCTACCTTTGTGGATGGACGCAGCAGATGTCCACGGTAACCTAATAGTTCTGCGGATGGAAGCAATAAACGGAAAACTGCACAGAAACCCCTTTGTCATTCGAGCGTTTGTAGAACAGTGCGTCGGTAGACCCATCGATGGCGCTTTTCTGGAAACAGGCGTAAGTTTTACACACTAAAAGTTCGGAACAATATTCTTACTAAACTTACTAAAACTAAAAGAATTCCTTGGTAAGCGAACATTCTATATCGTCTATGTCAAATGTTTCACCCCCTGTTGAGACGTGATTGAACTAACTGACCAGAATTTAATGGCTTGTCTAAAGGATCAAGGTGTGGTCGGCATCAGGAGTTTTTACCAGACGGAAAGGAGAAAAACCGTCAATACACCTACGATGACTGTAACAATCAAAGGCGCTGCTATTTCCAATCACCTTAACTTCGGTCGCATCCGTGCGAACACCAGGCCGTACTACCCAACGCCAATGGTTTGCTACAAATAGCTAATCTGCGGGAACTGCTCAAAAAGTCATCTAATAAATAGACGGTCAAAACTGCACGAATGCAGACTTGTGCAACAGATGCAATAATGAAACGCATTCTATTAAAAGCAGAAACTGTCCAGTATACATCAAGGAAAAGAACATACAACGTCTTAAGGTTGATCAAGGAATTTCATACCCTACCGCCAAACGGGCATTCGAGATCGAGAACGGACGAAGGAGTAATGAAAAAATAATCAACGCTGGGAATGATAAGGTGCTGGATCGGGGACCTAGTTAAGCAGGTTGAAAATTTAAAAGCTGAGGCTGAAAAGAAGGACCATGAGAACGCTGTGCGAACGATGAAGGTACACTAGCAAATTTAGCAAAACCTACTGTAAAGCCAATTAAGTGTGAGGTTCTGCCGGCAGCGGAAACTCGCCCAAACGAACAGACAAAAGGCAAACATAAAATAACCAAAGTAGTCAAGTTAGACAAACTACGCCTAAAGTCGTTAAGGCAAAAATGCCCAAAAGCTACGATCAGCAACCCAGTACTCAGCTCGTTCAGCGATAGCTCATTGCAGTAAGCCAAAATTGTCCTTACTCCTGATTCCGACCCCACCCCAGAATGCTTCCACAACTCTTAATCTAAATGTCAATGGCGACGAAAATCTCAAAAACAACTAATGATATACCGAAGAAACCATCAACAACGGTTAGACAGCCAGAAAGGTTACATATCAGGAGAAAGACTAACTCAGCACCTCACACCAGATATGAGAATCACAGCTATGCTAGTTCTGAATACGTTCGTCTTGTTTTTCCAAGTTCACCCCGCACAAATAGGCAATTCTTAGTACAACCGTCTAAGATGATGACTGCTAGCTTGATGTTGGCTCAGGCTTATCTCCAAACATCCTCATTATTCAAGAAATACATCGCACAACCGTCGAACAATTAAATCGGCAAATACCGATGGACTCAAACATGGAGCAAACGTCTATTACTCGGTGGCAAACAAATTCTTCGTCCCGTACCGTGGTCCATCATACCAGTTGATTCCAGTCTACCAATTGTTGCTGGCAGAGTTCGGATATTCGATCGCACTATCGATAGTAAACATATACCTACCACATGGTAGCATTCCAGATTTTCGTAACCAGCTTGTCTGTATTATAAACTCAATCCCGGAGCTCAAAATCATCCTCGGAGACTGCACAACGGTCATCACCCGGCCTGGGAAAACCAGTAAGCCAACGCTCGTGGCACCTCTGTCGTTGAGTTCGCCGAAACAGGTCTCGTTATCCATCCATCCATGGTTCCTCAAGCTACACTCTTAAATGATTCTAGCTGTAAATAGGTCAGGTATAGTTAAAACTTGGTTGAAACTACTTAAAATGCCCTTAAAGTGTACAAACTCAAATTTTGGGTAAAAAATTCAACCAATTTTGGCTATTTGCTACCGATAATTGAATTATTCTCTGTGACAAATAGCGCACTTTTAAGTTGCTGCTACCAATTTTTTGGTCGAAAAACTTCTCAAAATCTGAGTCTGTACACCTTAAGAGCATTTTGAGTAGTTTTGACCAAGTTTTAACTAAATCCAACCAAACTACGGGTAAACTCATTTAAGAGTGTACTCTTCCAGTCAGCACAATACTGCAAGCAACGTGACCTTAGCAAGCCCTAACTTTGTCAATCACCTGCTATGGAACGTTGGCAGTGATTTTTTCGGAAGTGACCATCACCCTATCATAATATCTGCAGAACTGCTTGTCTGACATAATCTTCGCATGCAACCTAGAACCTGAAAATTTCTGGTCGTTTGTGAACACAAAACGAAGAGAGAGTGGTTTACCATCGTCTATGTTCTTGAACATAGGTTGAAGCTTGGAGGAAGATCGACGAGCGGAGAGAGGCGAAAGCCGGCATTGAGCGAGCGTGAACCAGATCCGTATGCATTGTGTCTGGACTTTAAGACAGCAACCCATTAACGATACGCCGAACTGGAGGTGCTGTTAAACGTGCTTGTAGGCGGGACAAGCGAGCGTGGACTAGCTCTCTAGTCGAACAAGGAGAAATCTCCGTGATATCCGTTTGTTGTACGATATTTGGCGCCGCCTTAGTGGTGCCAGAATGAATACAAAGATGCCGCTAAAGGACAGAGCTGGTCAGCTTCTGACTGACCGTACAGAACAGCTTTAGCGATGGACTGAGCATTTTGAACAACTTTTTCGAGTTTCAAATGTCAGAGACCAACAAAACCTGCAGAGCGAATGACGCCTACAATTCATCGAATTAATCGCGTCAACTCGGAGGCGCCATCGCTGGATGAAATTGTAGCAACCATCAAGATTATGAAATCCAATAGAGCGCCAGGGATAGACTGTATTTCAGCCGAAATGCTCAAAGCTGACCCATCTTTGTCAGCCCAGCCCAAAATATATGTGAAACCGCAACTTTTCCGGTGGACTGTATGCAGGGCATATTGATCAAAGTCTTTAAGAAAGGAGACCTAACTGAATTCGGTAACTGGCGTGGCATCATGTTGCTCTGTATTACTTTCAAAGTATTCTGTAAGGTAATCCTCAACCGGATCCAGGAGAAGATCGATGCTACTCTCCGGCGGCAGCAAGCCGGATTCCGTGCTGGCCGATCATCAACGAATTCCAGGACCCTCTTCTGCTGGTGTTTGTTGATTTCGGAAAGACGTTCGACTGACGCAACCACGAAAACATCTGGGGCGCACTTAGGCGTAGAGGAGTTCCAGATAAGCTAGTCCATCTCATAGAGGCTCAGTACGGAGCGTTCTCGTGCAAAGTTTTGCACGACAGTGTCTTGTCCGACCCCATAAGAGTTACTGCTGGCGTGGGACAGGGCTGCATTTTATCACCGCTTCTGTTTCTCATCGTTATGGATGAGACATTAGTTGGAGCAATTGACAGTAGACCAAATCGAGGATTGCCTTGGAATCCTCTAACGATGGAGCAGCTAAATGACCTCGACCTAGCCGACGACATTGTCTTGCTCGCGCATTGCCGAAACGATATGCAGAGCAAGTTAGATGACCTCTCCGAGAGCTCCCAGGCAGCAGGTCTCACAGTCAATGTAGCGAAAACTATGTCTATGGTAGTGAACACAGACAATTCCACCAACTTCACAGTAGCGGGACAACAAGTTGAGCAGGTAGACGCCTTTCAATATCTTGGTAGCCAAACAACGCCCGATGGTGGTACCAAGACTGATATAGCCAGCCACACGGATCAGGAAGGCCAGGGGTGCCTTTGCAGGTCTGCGAAACATTTGGCACTCAAACCAGATCACTCTACGTACGAAAACCCGAATCTTTAATTCAAACGTTAAATCCGTACTGCTGTGTGCCTGCGAAACGTGGTGCGTCTCAGCGGAGACAACGCCAAAACTGCAGATATTCATTAACCGATACCTGTGATATTACAATTGTGCCTGGTGGCCTGACAACTGGATATCCAATGAGGAACTCCATCGTCGGTGTCATTAACAGCCGATAGCCACAGAAATTCGAGAACGTAGGAGGAAGTGGATCGGACACACCTTGAGGAAAGGAGCGAACGAGGTCTGCAGAGAAGCACTCGACTGGAATCCACCCAGACCCAGAGGCTCACGGCGACGCAGTTTAGCCAATGACATCCGGGCTGTAGACTAGAACCTTTCCTGGCGACAGGTAAAAGCCAAGGCGGGTAACCGTCAGCAGTGGAAATCTCCGATTTCATCCCTTTGTTCTTCCGAACCGGTGGACATGGACACATAAGTAAGGAAGTATATTCTTGAACGAACAATGAACGCGAAAAATGTGATCTTTTTGCGGAGCAGTTCCAACAGTTCAATGATTCCATCGCATCTCCTGACAAATTGCAGAAGCCAGTAACATAGTACCATGTGATATTTTTTCGTTCGAGTAACCACATATTAACGAGGACGTCGTAAAAACTGCTTTGGGTAAACTGAAAACTTTATATCCAGTTGATCCCGAAGGCATCCTCTCTGTTGTTCTGAAACGATGCAGTAACGTGCTTAGTTTACCAGTCGCAAAACTTTTTAATATGCACACATTTCCTGACCGGTGAAAATTTTTCTATTGGTTTCCAATACACAAAAAAGGCGACAAACGCGACATTACTGACTATGGCGGGATCACGTCCATGTGTGCTTGCTCAAAATTGTTTGAAACCATCGCGATGCATCGTAAATAACGCTTTATTTGCTTGCTGTAAAATTAATATTGACGCTGACCTGCACGGGTTTTTTTCCGAAAAGGTCGGTAAGCACAAATCTGATGCAGTTTATTTCCCGCTGTTTGAAAAAAACTGGATTCTGGCATTCAAACTGACGCTATTTATAGACCACGAAATAGTATTTGGAAAAATGGAGCGCCGTCTGCTGATTTAGATCTTATCTGATAAACAGAACAGAATGGTTTGTGTCAAAATCAGATCGTCTATCTCCAGCTGCTTCTCGCATAAATCTGGAGTCCCATAAGGCAGCAACTTGGGCCCGCTGCTTTTTCTGATTGTTGCAAACGATGTCTCACTTGTGCTTCCACATGGGTGTCGACTGTTTTATGCGGACTTTCTAAAAAAATTAAAGCCATTACGTGCCTGAGCGACTGTTTAGAGTTGCAGGATTATTTGAGCATATTCCTGAATTGGTGTACTGCAAACCACTTAACACTAAGCATCGAAAAGTGCAATGTTATCTTGTTTTACAGAAGATGTACGCCTGTTGAATATGATTACACTATATCTGGCTACCACGTCCTCCGAGTACAGTGATAAAAAATTTAGGAATGCTATTAGACAATGAACTTTCATTCAGAAATCACGGCGACAGCATTAACTCGCTGGGCCAACCGGCAGATGGGATTCATTTTTAAGATAGCCAATTTTAAGAAAGCCAATTTCGTATCCCCCAGTGCCCAATAACATTATACTGCTCGCTAGTGAGATCAATCCTCGAAACTATATCTGTTATTCGGTGTTCTTTACACGCTAATTGGTCTCGCCTAATTGAAATGATACAGCAAAAATTCATCCGCTATGCTCTACGCCATCTCTTATGAAGCGATCTTCTTAATTTTCCGCCCTACGAGGACCACTACCGACTCTTTGGTATTCAACAGTTGAAGCTGAGATGACAAATCGCACAAGCGGTTTTTGCTGCGAAACTTCTAACCAACCATATCGACTGCCCGACGTTGCTAGAACTGCTGAGTACATATGCTTCCGTACGTCCGCTACGCCAAGGAAGCTTTTTATTTATACTTGTTGCTACGAAGTCACTTATTTGGAAAGCAAGAACCCGTACGTTGTATATGCCATCGTTTTAATGAGATGTTCGACTTTGATGTGATAATTCATGTTTTTCGTAATCGTGTAGTCAATATTTCTCTTAGAAATTAATATCATTTTTTATTCATTAAGACACAATGTCAGATGGAACTGGTAAATAAATATAAATTCAAATAAAGATGTGACGGGAGCACGTTGGTAAAAATGTCCGTAATTGCGCAAGCCCCCATGAAACCTGCCTGGTGACATTGCTATCTTCCATGGACGTTCCGCCTCCTACTGCAACTTACGTAAAATTACTTAATTTAACTAATGGCAGACGTGCGACCCTTCCTCACCTAAGGTAGTAGAATAACACAGCTTTCAGGCCAATGTGTCTTATCTAAACGTATCCCGCATGTCTAGTACGTCATAATTAGAATTTTCTTGAAGCCGATCCTGATGTGCCTAAAGCCCGCCGAAAACGTGCCGTTTTGCTTTTGAGTTCTAAGCTCTAGCAGGACGTTAGACGTTTGCAACTGGCTTATGGAATTTGACTAGCTTTACTCACCTCTAGACCGTTGCACTACGTCACTTGCAGGTACTAATGTTCACCCCCTTCTCTTCCTTGTGTGTACATAATCGCGTCCCGGCCGGCACTACTTGGAGGTAGGGATAAGAGTTGTCGTAACTGAGGTAACCTTATAGGGCCCTTGCCCGGCCCGCAATCTCTAGGCCTTGAATGGGCAGATGAAGTTTAGCATGCTCGTGACTAAATTTACGGTGAGCGAAAAGGTCCAAACAGCGGCATTTATGTCTTCCTCAATCAAGGTTGCATCTCAATTAATACTGTTTAAAAGACATTGGATTGCAAGAAAAACGGCCCAGTTGAAATCACAACTATTCTAACGGACTAATGAGACGTGTAACTTCTATGAGAAGACGGACCAATCTCGTAAGGGATTCCCACCAAAAAGAAATAGGATTTATTTCTAATTCCCGTCGTAGTAAGTAAAGTCATTCTAATTTTCATCATTTGTTGGATGGATTTAATGAATACTCCGAAAATTCTTGTGCTGATTTGACTAAAACACACTTACCTTCCGATCAGTGAACTTTGAAATTACTGAAAAGCGATCATGAAAGCATGTTATTGAAATTACGAAACTGACTTTATTTCTTAAATTCGTCGTACCGTTTTAAAATCCGTCCATCAAAATTTTTCATCGTCCGAGCTAAAAATCACAACAATGTTTACGAAGCTAACGCGCATGTATTAGTGAAGGACGGCATGACAAATGTTATTCTGTAAAATTTCTGCAGGTCAGGCAAGTCTTCCTGACTGTAGAATAACGACAATGCCTTGCATGAGGTATTTTTATTTATGAATGACGGAAATTAAAACGATTAGTCGACATTTTCTTCTTCGTCGCACGAAAAAACGTAGCAAATTTGGCTGGTAGGACTTCTTTAATGATAAAAAGCCTTTAAATAGATCTCAGCTCACTTTGATTGACCGCGTATGATAGACAACAAACTAAAATATTAGAGAATAACTAATTTTGCATTGTGTGTCATAAAAATGTTGATATTTTGTAAGTGTCGATAACCTGGGCCACGAAGGTCTAAATGATTATTGGTTTAAATTTTGTCATCGTTTAATTAATCTTTCATAATATCAGGAGTAGTTTGAATCTATCGTCCAGCAAATCAGCAAGCTTCCCACAGCAGCAGCCAATAATAGGTGGATACCTTAACGCACGCAGCCCACATCTCATCGAATTTCCACACCCAACCACCAGAAGGAAGCAGGCGAATTCGCGGACGGCCCGTGGGTGACAAGAGGCGAAATAACTGATAATTGGCGACCAGATAGAAATATTTATATGCAAGCCAGGGCAATGACCGGGGATTACAGGGAATGACCTGTACGAAATTTAGAAAAGGAATCAGATTCGAATGATCATTATCCAATAGAAAGCCAGAGTACAAAGACGTATGACTCTATTTGTAAGTACAGTGTCAAATCAGTTTAAGTTGCAAAGATCAAGTGCCATTGCAAGTGAAACATATATGGACAGCAGAACCCCGTGGCTTTCGGAATACAAACCATAATTTCGGATTATACAAACCATCATCGCCATTGGCCTAGACAAGCCACCGCCATAGTGGTCACAGAGTCAAAGGACTTTTGGATTTCCCGCCATTTGCGAACGGTATTCGTACTTCCGGCTTTTGTACGTCGTCATCGTCGCCGTTCAGAATCACCCATCGCTATAGTCGTGGTCCGGCAACGGAGAGTCATAGTGTCGCCTTGATTCCCGTGACTACATACTATTTGCCCGAGGAAACCGTGATACCCGCTAAGTTGGAGGAAGGTGGAAATCGGAGTGGAAATTGCCAGGATTCGAGGAGAGGATCCGAAGGAGTACGGCTGAAGGAACTGGGCCCCGGAAGTGAAGAAAACAGAAGGTTAGCTAAATTTAAGAAAGTGGGAGAAGATAATAGAAAGTAAATCCGCGAAATCTACATTAAGTGTGCCGACCCTGAGGTGTTTGTAATCGGGGAGTTCTTTAGACGCTCGCTGCTAGCTTGCTGACAGGTACAATTTTTAATAATTTGTGTTGGATAGGACGGAAATAGGCAATTAGGACGAAGCAGCAACATACCCTATGTGTAAAGACGAGTAGGGAAACCTGGTCACAAAACGAGCGCGAGGGGGTCGACATCGATAGGTGAAAGCAGATATTCGATGTGCATCTCAACGGAGATATAACAGAAGAAGACGCAACGGAAGTTAACTTAGGATTGCCTACTAGGCAATCCTAAGCAGGGACCGAAACGGTTACATTTTTTTTGTACATTTGCCAGTCTAATCTCATAGGAACGGGGCCTTTCCCCGAAAACCCGCGCTGAGAATCGTGGCTAACACGCTGACAGACGAACAACATCACGTGTAGTACCTTGCAAGTCGTAAGGGGCTGCATAGTGTCGTCGTCCTGCCAGTAAAACAAGTTAGATCTAAAACTTCTCGGTTGATGGTTATCTACAGTAGACGGAGGAAGAGGCACAATTTATGTGTAAAACCCAACCAGACGCGTCGCTATCTTAATAAGTGGGTTTTGCAGTCTCCTTTTGTCCAACGCCTCTATGGTTCAAAGGCACAAGTACCAGCGAGCCACATGCCCTGGTAGGTGTTGTGGGGTATTGTTTCTGTATCAAGAGAGCCTATCTCTTGATATGTTCAAACTAGCTGGAATATGTACATAATAATAAGCAAACATTCTTATTTCACTGTGACCAGTCGAAAAAAATGTCACAGTATGGAAGTGACAGGCATTCGCCGCTTTTTGCTTACGGTTCTAGCTGGAATAGTATGGACAAGCCATAGAGAATAACGTGTAATTATTGATGCGTTTTTCACCTGAAATTTAGGTAATGAAAATTGTTGAATTTTTACACGGTTTTCTGGTTGATCAATACTTTAAAGATCTTGTAAGAATAGATGTAGTAGAGTTCGAAGTGTGTGCGACACGACGAGCAAGCAATGTTATCGTTGTTCTAGCATTTTTTCTCGGTGCGACTTCATATATATGCTAGGGGAGGCTCCAGAAACAACAACGTTTGCCTCGCAAGGGCAGTGACTATTGACGGCGATGAACTGGAAGTGGTTGATGAAGTCGTATATTTGGGATCTCTGGTCACCGCCGACAATAATACGAGTAAGGAGATTCAACAACGCATTCAAACTAGAAGTCGAGCCTACTTTTACCTCCGCATGACGGTTCGATCAAGGACTATGTGCCGCTGCATACACGTATGTGTGTCTTGCCGTATTTGAACAAAAGGTGTTGCGGACTATTCTTGGCGGAATACAAACGGATAGCGGAGAGTGGCGTAGGTGTATGAGCAACGAGTTGCAGGCACTACTTGGAGCGATTCCCATCGCACATCTGGCGAAAGTTGGAAAACTACGATGGACCGGTCACGTCGCAAGAATGCCGGACGACAGTGCAGTTAAATACGTTCTCTTCAAGAACCCCAGAAATAGATAGACCCAACGTGCTAGGTGGTTCGAGGTTGATGCCGACTTGCGTAGGGGAAACAAGGGAGACTTGATCCCCATTTTGTTTTTTGTATATTTCTCAAAAGTCTACTAGAAAAAAAACCTGGGTTTTCAATTTTTCGGCAGTTTACAATACAGCTTACTACCTACAATTTATCAGTTAGTGATACGTAGCGCTAAACAAAAGATATGAGATATTTTAGAAAGTACAGAAAATTGTACATATTCAAAGTATGCGGGAGACTTGATCCCCCGTTTAGGCACAATTGATCCATTTGCAAATATATATTTTTAAAGCTCAACTTTCATTTGGAAGTTTTATTAAAATAGGCCTAGTTCATATAGTATCATTATTTAGTGTATAACAGTTTAATTCAAAAGTATAAAAAGTATTTAGAAATCGTTAAGTGCATCGATCTGTAAAAGTCTTTGGACATCTTTTATAATTTGCGACGAGAACTTTTTCGTTGGGTTTTAATTTTTGAAGCATTATATTTTTCCTGTTTAATAATCAGAGCAGCCTCCAGCTTCTATTTCGTTGGTGCATCTGTAAGGATATGTATCTCCTCGTTTTCATACTCTTCGCATATTTTTACGTGGTGATGCCTTTGGCAATGGTTTAATATTTACAGCTGTTTTGATAATTGTATTGTTCGGAATCATCGATTTTGGTACCTGATTAACAGAATTCTTCAGAGAAGATGAGCTGTTTTGTTCAGATGAATTCTTTGTCCGAGCAGTCTTTCTTCATCCTTGGAAAATGCACAGGTTGCTCCTCCGTAGTCCGGTTGGTAAATGATCTTTTCAGAAGCATTTTTTCGCTTTCTCACATATCGCTTAAGTGTCATTACATTCAAATTGAACATTTTTGCGGTCGTTTTGACCGGATTTCCAGACTATTCGTGATTTTTACATAACGAATGTTTACGACATGGAGAATTGTTCATTTTATTATTTACGACATAACGGCCTCCAAGCTCTTCACTACCTAACAAAAGGATCAAGTGTCACTGAAATTATGTGGATCAAGTGTACCTGTCGTAGTAAGTTTTACTGAAAATTAATTTTGTAAAATATACACAAGTTTTATTGTAAAATGTATACAGCATCAATGAATAAACATGTTTAGCTAATTTTTTGTTTGAAAAGTAATTCAAAAATTTCAAGGCAGTTTTCCGTAGCCAAAAAGTTGGACTTCACTAAAAAAAGAAGTATAGAGAATTATTCCGTTGCAAATCTTATTATATTATATTTTCCTTGCAATGTAAAAATTTATTACATTTTTGTTTTGCAATTTTGTTAGTTGAATGAAATGAACAACTTTGTTTTTTTTCTACATAAAAACAACATTGTATTTACTGAGAAACAATGAATGGATCAAGTGTCCCAAGGGATCAAGTCTACCTGGTCTCCCCTATGTCAAGACGCTAAACGAACCGGCGACGAGTAGCCCAGGATCGAGTACAGTGGAGAAGAATTCTTGATACGGCAAGAAAAACCCTGGCTCTCTGATGGTAGAAGAAGAAGCAGAAAGATGACTAATTTCCTGTTCTCTATTGTCAAATTATGACAGCTAAAAAAGATTACATCAACTTATGGCTTGCTATTGCAGATCTTGCTTCTACAGAAAATCTCAGAATATTCTTCTATTCAAACATGCAGTTTTAAAAACGCCGACGATTATGCTCATTATTTTTCACAAAAGTTATTTACTGTGTATTTTTTGCCTTCTTTCTCTCTCTTTTCAGGTGACCAACCTGAACAATCACATGAAAACGCACCACAAAACCCAACAGTACGTATGCAATCAGTGTCCGAGACGATTCTATCAAGCGACACAGTTGAATCTTCACTTGATCTCGGAACACAGTACGACGAAAACCTTTTTCTGTCCGCAATGTCCCGACAAGCGTTTCAAGTCACAATCACTTTTTCAACACCATCTGAAAATCCACGGCTCGAACTTTGGCTTTCCGTGCTCGAAGTGCGACGAAAGGTACGACGCGTGGTGCCTTGCTTTCTTATTGCTTTTTTGCTTACTCTGTTTAGAGTGAGCAAACAAATTATTGCTTAGTTCTTTTTCCCTGTCTTGGCAAATTTCCATTCTTTTTTTGTTTCTATGATTTTCAAAATTTACCGTCACCCATGTTTTCCTCGCCACCAAAATTAGCAGGATAGGAGGATAACCGGTAGCCTAATCGACGTCCACTTGTCTCTTGTTTCTTTTTTTTCTTCTCTCCTTCGGAACGATTGCAGGTTCATTCAGGAATCGCATCTCATACTGCACATGACCCATCAGCACGGCGATTACGCGTGCAGCATGTGCTCGATGACGTTCAACGATGAAGTTTTGCTGAAAAAGCATGTCCAAAGGCACTTGGATGGAAGGTAAGAGCTAGCGCCAGCGCCCAGGGCCCTTTCCACCACGCCTTCTCCGCTTTGATGGAAATTATGTTGAAAACTTGTTTACGATTCGGTTCGACAGTAAAAAAAGTGGAGTTTCTTTTAAACGCTTTGTGGCTTTGTGATAGACATGAAATTTGACTAAATGTTTTAACTTCCAAAGAGTTCGTGGAAACTTGGCTAAATTTGGTCTGTTCAACAGGTATTTAACCTGCCCGGTGCTGGGTTGCAACGAGGGATTCACCATGAAGAACCACCTCACCAAGCACATGCAAATGCGCCATCCGGCGATCGATCTCAAGAAGGGTGGCTCCAGCGCGGGAGCCGTGCTGGATACGGCCAAGCGACCGCCCAAGCACTGCTGCCATTACTTCAACTGTAACGAATCGTTCGACACTTCCGACGGGCTGAGCAATCACCTGCGAACGGTTCACGGATTGCCGATTGCTTTGCCGCCGTCGGCGGCTGAACAGAAGAAGCAACATCATTCGCAGCACCATCCGTCGGCGGTACTGGGGACGGATATCAGCATGCAACACTTGTCCTCCCATTCGGTTGCGGCGCCGCAACCTGCACCGGTATTGGGTGCAAGTTTTCAGTCGTATCAGCAACAGCTGAGTGAGGCTCAGCAGTTGCAGCAGCAACAGCAGGAAAAGCAGAAAGTTTACACGGTAAGTTTAGAATATAGTTTATTAGAATTGCTCCAAAGAAATAGTAAATTTTATTGGCGTCCTCAGACAATTTCTTATGAAAATGTATGTAAATTTTCTTAGTTTGGCTATTTCTTAGCGGTGCGCTAAGAAATAGCCAAACATGAGAACATCCATATTATCCATATCCGTATCATATTGAGTCAACGGCCTGCAGTTTAGGCAAGCTGCCACTTGGCATTTGTTCGGATGTTACTAGCAAGTTTTAAGAGCCTTCTTCGCGGCCTCCCACAGCCCGCCGAAATGAGGTGATTTTGGCGGTATGAAGCAAAGCTCAATTCCCTCGTTCGAGGACTGGCCCATAATTCAATATTCGACGAGTCTCGATGAAATTCGTGACGTTATCGCAGAAGATAGATTTGAGTGTACCACGCCTAGCAGCAAATCGTCTCAGGAACGAAAAAGAATCAGCAAGCTTATCGACAGCTTACGTTGAGATGCAAACAAAGACAACTGCGCAGCACTTTTGTGTGGCAGCTTTTTGATGAGGTGGCCTTAAATGGAACGGACCACATCCACATCAGAATTTAAGCACGGAAGAAAAGGCGATACTCGAGCAGGATCTGCCATTAGCTGTTCCTATGCGCTGGGCTTACAGCGAAAGCACGTAACACAGTGATGCACCACATAACGGGCCAGATGGCGGAGTCTAAGTGGCCAGAACCTTTGGCATCAAAAGTTGTGGTCCAGCATGTAACAGTATGACATGATAATGTCGCACAGTTAGATCTTCGAGAGCATGTTTGCTGTCTAGAACTAGATTTTGCAAAGCAGCTTTGAGTTTATTTGACTTAAACGTCTTTTTAAGACTTACCCTTCTTTATCAACAGACTAACAGACGGCTGTTAGAGTACAGAATAATTACAGGACCAGTGCAACCGTGATTCGAACTGTTAGCTTGTTAGACCAGCTTCGTACCTCGAAGCTAACTGATTTCATTTGAAAAATGTGATTAGTTACCGGAACTACGGCTAACGCAGTAACGTCTTTTTCTTCAAAGAGGTCTGCGCTAAAGAGATCATCGGTAGTTCTAAGCAAATTTGGCCAAAACCTACACGATTAGTTTAACCAGGTAGTTGGTAAAGGGGTGCTCTTGCATTTGAAACGATAGCACTTGTACAAGTGGCTGGATTTCTGATAGGGGGAATAGGGTGACCATTACCAAGGGGGAGGTTCAAAAGCGTAAAAAGGCTTTGTGTCGATTTATAAGGATTACCGACAAGAAGACAGATTTAGAGGAACAACAGGAGAGGAACTGACAAAGGACACATTCAAATGAAGAAAAAGGGGTTTGTTTCTTGCATTATGAGAATTTTCGTTACAATAACCGATGTACAGATGGGCCCCGAGTCAAATTGGGCAATCAGCTAGTTTCAAATAAAAACTTTAAATCCTATTTCTAGTCTGATTTCATGTCTGATTCAAAGTTAAAGTTCCAAAATACTCCAAATTTAGGTTCAACTTTTTTTAAGTACCAAGTACCAGGTTTTAAGTACCATTTTTTACGTAGGACTACATCTTACGGCAAGTTTTGAGATACGAAAGTCACGAAAAATGAAAACTTTGTGCGCTAATAGCTTGGTGGTTTCCCGATCGATTTTAAATATTTTTGCACCAATCGATAGAAAATCTTTTACGCATCTACAAGAATAAAGAAATTTCTAATTTCTAAGTGCGCACTATTGAAAATTTGGAAATAATGAAGCCTTGTCCATCTAGAAATCCTAGCTTCGTGATTGTTTGTTGGAAATAACGTCATCAAAGTGGTAATGCGTTCTCACGCTTCGGCTTATAATTCAGTCAATTCCTAATAGATTTCCAAGCTATTTACACCAATGGATAGGAAAATCGAATTGGAAAATATAGAAAACTATTGATTTTCAATGCGCGCCATTGAAAAATTGAAAATAACTCTAACTCGGTAGTTAGACAGCAGTTTTTTCAACTCTTCGTTGAGGCATAAATTCTCGCTTCGTGATTGGTTGGAATAATTTACAATTATTTTCGAATAAGTTTTGATACAATGTCTGGAACCAACGAGAACGTTGAGAAAATTCCATTTAATTCTACTATAACAAAATTACCAGAGAATTAAATTTAATCCTACCCTTTCTCGTTGATGGCTAATTGGCTTGATAATTCCTTATTGTGATGTACCACCAACGGCAACACGAGTGGTGCCGCAGCAACTTTAATTTCAATAATCGTCACATTGAAAACTTGTCTGCTGTGAACAAGTGATAGCAATTAAAACCAAATTAACAGCAAATTAAACACTATTGACCGCAACAAATGCGCAGGAAAACGCATTAAAACTAAACCCAATGTTTTGTTGTAATAATTATTGCTGGTCTAATAAACTTTATTGTGATCAGCGGAGAACAACGATCTTTTATATCTTCATATAACCAGTATTAGTATTAGTAGTTTTAGTGACATCTTTTGCATCTTCATATAAGAATTTGTTCATTCTTAAAAGATCGGTTTTCGGTAATTGATGAAACTGCAATATTCTTGGGATATGGCGGTTCGGTTTGGAGTAAGAATACTAGATGTGGTCCTCGTAACGTGTCGTTCTCGACTATATTGTACTGAAATATTTCTTCCTATGCTATGTGTCGTACGTTTTACGCTATGCGCTGTGTCAGCGTATAATTGTCACCGTTCGACGCGGTACAGTCCGTTTACGCTTATACAGCATAACCGATCCGCGTCGCGCTGAACCATTTCAATCATGAGCGTCCACCACACGCCCTATTTACATTTTTTTAAAAATTGTTATCTATAGTTAAGAATTTTTAAACTAAACAAGGAAATATGAACTAGGATTTATATAATGCGTATTATTCCCATGTAATTTGAAAGAACTCATTATGAAACAATCGTCCACCACACGTCCTATTGTTTCAAATTATATGTATTATTATTTTCATTCCTTATAACTTTTTATTCTATTTTTATGTATTATATCCTCTTTACCATTGATCTCTACCCTTATATTTGGGTCTATGTCCTCTACTACTCTGTATGGACCTATAAATTTATTGTCCAATTTTTTACCTATTTCATTTTTAATTAGGACTAAGTCATCTTTGTTATAACATTTTGGTACAATGTTTAAGTTATTTTTTATTGTTCTTTTCATCTTGCTAGAAAGAAGGTTTTCTCTTATTTCTTGATGGCATACTTGTAACTTTAACGTCAATTGCTTGCTATAGTTGTCTATGTCATAAATAGGCACTGGATTATCATTTGTTAAATTTGAAGGCATGTTACTATTTTTTCCGAATACTAAATAAAAAGGTGTGTATCCAGTGTTAGTGTGAACGGTATTGTTATATGCGAATGTGTAAAATGGTATCCAATGTACCCAAGAAAATAATTTTTCGTTACAATAGATGCGTAAAAAGTTTCCTAAACATTTGTGTGTGTTCTCCAAAGAACCTATAGTTTCATGATGGTAAGCTGTAGAATTTAGTTTTTGAATATTCAATAATTTGGCAATGGATGTAAACAAACTCGACATAAACTCTGTTCCTCTATCCGACGCAATTCGTTGTGGAACACCATATTTTAAAATAACATGCTCCACGAATGCTTTAGCTACGGTCTCTGTTGACTTGTTAGGTATCGGTGTTGCGGTTATAAATTTTGTTAACTCGCATTGCGTTGTTAGTATATATTCGTATCCATTGGTAGGTATCAAAGGACCAACCAAATCTACGTAGATTTTTTCAAATGCTGTGCTTGCTGTTGTCGTAATGATCATTGGAGTTTTTCCGCATCTTCCAACTTTTGATATCTGGCATTGCTTGCATTTTTTAATGAAATTCTCTACATCGCATTTCATGTTTTTCCAAAAATATCTTTTGCTTATAGTTGCAAGTGTGCGTCTAATACCCGCATGTCCCGCTGTCGGTAATATATGATAGTCGTTTAGTATTAAAAGCTTTGACCTTTCGTCTGTTACTTCTTCTATTTCCTCTCCGATTTTTATTAAAATTGGTAATGTTTTTACTGATGATGGTCGACCATATATCTGTAGTTCTTCATATTTTTTAATGACGTCATATGTCTCCTTATTATTTTTGATGATTATATATTTTATATTATTAATTTTTGAATATTCCGCCACCTTCGACAACATTGCCCGTAGGTCAATTTGTGTCCTTTTGAGGGGAATTTCAATTACATCTGTGGAGATTTGCATGCTTTTTATGTTATCTTTCATTACCATTTTAACGTATTTGTCTTGTTTAGACGAAGGTTGATCAGTCCTATCGTCATTCGCTTTTTCGCCTTTAAGTTTCGAAGCTCTGGTAACGACTAGAACAGTTTTTCCATGAAGTGTTTTCAGGTCTTGAATCGAAATGCGTGACAACGCGTCCGCTATCACATTCTCGCTTCCTTTCCTGAAAGTTACTTCAAAATCATATTCTTCTAAAGCTAACCTGAATTTTGTTAATCTGCTGGAGGGGTCAGCTAAAGTAAAAAGGTAAACTAATGGTCTATGGTCACTGTAGACTTCAAATCTTCTTCCATACAGGTATGGTCGAAAATGCTTGATAGCCCACACCATAGCCAATAACTCCTTTTCTATCGTACTGTAATTTGATTCGGCTTTATTCAGAGTCTTGCTGGCATATGCAACCGGTTTGCCGTTGCTATTAGATAGCACAGCACCAATCGCATATCCAGACGCATCCGTATGTAAGTTGAATTTGTTGGTCTCCGTTAGATCCGGGTAATCCAGTACTGGTGGATTTATAAAACATTGTTTTAAATTCTCGAATGAGTTGTGGCATTCGCTACTCCATTCAAACTTTACACCCTTTCTGGTCAACTTGTTTAACGGTGTGCAAAGCCTAGCAAAGTCTTTTATGTGCTTCCGATAGTAATTTGCGAAAGCAACGAATCGCTTGACTTCGTCCGCAGTGGAAGGGATCGGCCATTTTTTCACTGCTTCGATTTTAGCAGGATCAGGCCTGATGCCTTCAGCAGATATGTAATGTCCCAGGTATACTAAATTTTCTTGCAAAAAATTGCATTTTTCGGGGTTTAGTTTTAAATTTACCTCTCGCAATCTTCGGAAAACGTTCGAGAGATTTTTGTTATGCTCTTCTAGATTTCTACCAAATATGATGAGATCATCCAAATATACTAAACACTTCTCTCCATTAAGACCTGCCATCGCTATGGTCATTAGTCTTGAAAATGATGCTGGGCTTATTTTTAGTCCCATTGGAAGCCTTGTCATCTGATATTGTCCAGACGACGTCGAGAAAGCTGTTAGTGGCCTATCCTCTTGCTTCAAATTGCATTGGTAGTACCCTTGGGACAAGTCTAAATGCGAAAAGTACTTCGCTCCTGCCAATGAGTCTATGACCTCCTCTATATTTGGGAGTGGAAATGTATCGTTCTCAAGAACATTGTTAAGTTTCCGATAATCAACAACCAACCTCCATTTCTTTTTGTCATTCGCCGACTTTTTTGGCACTAGTAAAATTGGGCTATTCCATTCGGAACTAGTCTTTTCAATGACTCCATCTGACATCATCCTATCAATCTGGTCATTTATTTCCCTTTTTTGCGCCAGGGGAAGGCGATATTGTTTAGAAAATATTGGAGTTGTGCCATCCTTTATTTTAATACTGGATGTGTACTTATCCGTTACTGTTAATTTATCGTCTTTCAAGCAAAACACATCAGCGTATTTTAAGCATAGCCTCTGCATCTCTGCCTGATCTTGTTTTGTCAAATGTTTCAAGTTCAACTCATTTAAAAGTTTACTTGCTCTATTAGTATCGTATTTTGGCAGTTTAATTTTTCCTACCACATTGTAATCCCTTAGATCCTTTGTTTCAATATTTTTTGTTTCAATGCAAATTTCCTTATTTGCTATATTAATAATTCTTACGGGTAATTTCCCTTCTTTTGGAACTGATATTGAATTTGCTATGAAAACATGTGGCATTATTTCCTGTTGTAGTACCACACAAGTACCCGTCACACCGGTATCAACGTACCTTACCACCTCAGTACGAGCCGGTATAATGTAGCATGTTTCAGTTTTTGGTTGTTGCAATCTCATCTCCATACCCACAAAATCAACAATGGCTCCAAATTCTCTCAAAAAATCTGTGCCAATCAAGCCGTTAACTGCATCCGGCAAGCTCTCTATAATATTAAATTTAATGGGATATTCCACAGACTTGTACCCCACAAAAGTGTCAACGGATCCCAGAGTACGGGTTACTCCGTTTACACCACTGATTTCTAATGTGTGTGAATTATTGATATTGATAAATTCGGGAAGACATCTTTTGTCCAGAATACAACAAGATGCTCCACTGTCAATTATGAGTTCTATTACTCTGCCAAATAATTTAAATTTTGCTCTGAGAGCCTTCTTCGCACTAAAATTAACGAAAAAGATCGATTAAATGTGCCTCTTCTACAGGTTGTTGTTGTTGCTGTTGTTGTGTTTGTTGTTGCTGTTGTTGTCGTTGCTGAGGTTCGGCCATATGTGCCACATGTCCGTTGTTCCTCCCGCGACTGTTATTTCCTCGGTAGGTTTGGTTGGTTTGGTGGTTATTGTTATAACCATAGTTGTTATTGTGTTGTGTACCCCTACCACGGTACCTAGTGTTTCCTCGGTAACCACCACGACCTCTAGAGCTTCCTCGGCTTCTCCAATTATTTCGATCGTTGCCCCTATAGGGCGTTCTTCCTGATGTGCACCATAGTGCCATCATATTTTCTAAACTATTTTCATTTTTTGGAGTACTTTGGCACTCCAACGCATCCGATATCGCTTTATTTAGCGATGTCGGATTCCGTGCTTTTACGAAAAATTGTGTTGAGGGATCTTTCAATCCCTCGACAAATGCCTGAACCGCTACAGGTTCGACAATATTTAGGGCTGCCGCCTCACTTGGGAAAGTTCCCATTGAAACGTGTGCGGCTGCCAATTTAGCGGACAGGTTTTCTATGTCCGCGCCGAACTCTGCGATTTGTTTAGAATGTTGTTTTTTCAATGCCATCTCCTTTTCCACCGCTCTCGGTGTAATCTTCACCGAAAATTTTCTTTTCAGTGCATCAAACGCCTCGGCGGTTGTTCGGGCATTATCGATTGCCCCGTGGGCTGCGCCTACTAGTCTTGTTTTTAAAAATTTCAGGACGTCTGCTGGTGGAACTCCGTTGGAGTATTCCTCCAGCAATTCGACGGTTTCAATAAATATGGACAGTTTCGATGGTTCGCCATTATATCTGTCGACTACCTTCATGGCCAAGCTAAGGTCTAGTTTGGTCGCCATTTCGTAGCGTTCTTCTTCTTCGAAGTCTGAAAATTCTTCTTGAAGAACTTCCTCGTCGTCGTTTGATTCCTCTGAGTCTTCTTCGTTATCTTGTATTTTCGAATTTTCACCCTCACCCCCTTTAGTGCCTTCAGGGGCTAAGGTGTCGTCTAGGTTAGCAGGTACTGAGCCAAGCAGCTTATAGCACTGCCTAGCAACAGACTTCAGTTGTAGATATCTTCTTTTAAATTGGGCTTTAGTCTCTATTGCTTTACATTTGTTTACGGCCCTTTTTAGCTCTTCTAATATGGTTTGGATTTCCTTTATTTTCCTTACCTTAGTGCCTGGTTTATAATTGGCATGTTTTTTTTTTAAATTAGCATGTAATTTCCCTAACGCATCTCCTGCTTTGAAAAATTCTTCCATTCCAGTGATAGTGCCTAAAACAAAAATTTTTTTTTTTTTTTTTTTTGTAAAGTAATTTATATTCTTCTTTTTTAACTAATGGATACTTCCCAATTATTTCTCTGGTTATATTTGAGATGTTCTATGGTCATCACATTTGACATTTTTTCCCCGCAGCAGCCGAAATTTCCCATATCTCGCTAGTGTGAAATTTTCCATCCATCCGAAGCTGGAATCATCGAACGAAATTTTCTCTCGCAGTCATCGTCTGGTTGATTGAAATCATTTCCAGTTGTACAACTGAATCAGCACTTTTATCCGTAGAATGTATGTCGATGTACGAATGCAACGTGGAAGCTACTTGGGACAGCACTACACTTTTTTTTTTTTTTTTTTTATACGTTTGTTTTTTAAAGCAATTGTTTATTGTTTTAATTGTTTTTATTTTGAATCACAACATTTGGTAGTTTCTTACACGTTTGGCAAATTTGCCATACTAATAGCTCTTTGGGCGACACTTTCTGTCTGTTGGCGGTGCAGTTTTGCTACTATCCGCACTACAATGTATCCTACAGCCAACGCTGCTATCACGCACAGTGCAATTGTTTGTGCGGTATGGTTCTGTTCAATGACGCTATTTGATGCGGCCGGTGCGATGATTTCATCCGCACTAAACCATCCCATTGTAATTTTTTTTTTTTCACTCTACGATTCACGTATTACGTGGTCTCTTCCAGAACACTGTTCGAAGCGTGCTTTTTCGCTTTGCAACCAACAAGGACGTTTTTCATTGCACAATTTCTGAAACTATAACTTCCGGAACAAAACTCGACCACTTTTTTTTTTTTTTTTTTTTTTTTACTTGGGCATCTCCAACGCGTGAATCAGAAAATTTAACCGTATCGAAACTCGCTTTCACTGCATACTGGCGAGGATCGCCATGCAATATTCTTGGGATATGGCGGTTCGGTTTGGAGTAAGAATACTAGATGTGGTCCTCGTAACGTGTCGTTCTCGACTATATTGTACTGAAATATTTCTTCCTATGCTATGTGTCGTACGTTTTACGCTATGCGCTGTGTCAGCGTATAATTGTCACCGTTCGACGCGGTACAGTCCGTTTACGCTTATACAGCATAACCGATCCGCGTCGCGCTGAACCATTTCAATCATGAGCGTCCACCACAAAACTTAGGAAACTTGGTACTTAAGGCTTTTCACTAGGTTTTCTTTAGCAACACAAATCTACCCATCACCAATGCTACAATAATACGTAGCGTAATTTTTCTTTGGCAGCAAAAGGTGAACAGCTCTTTTGTTCATACTGAAATTGAAATGCTCCATTTTCTTCAACCTAGATGACGGACCACGAAAAATAGGCGTAACCGATTCTTGTCGCCTGCTCTGGTACATAACACGAGGTAAGCCAGCGAACAGTATTATTCAAATGCTAGCTGAACTACTGCCAACATCTTACTGGCATGTCTTGACGCGACAAAGGAGAAAGCATCAAGGGCAAGCGAAAGTCACGCTCGAGTCGTGCACGTCTGCAGTTCCCGGTCAGTCGTATTCATCGGCTGCTGACGAAAGGAAACTATTGAAGTTGGAGCTGGCTGCCGTGATGGAATAATTAACTGCGGAAGTGCTGCTCACGAAGCTTAGTAGAATCAAAGTCATTCAATGTCAAATTACTTTAGCATGGGTTTATTCTCAGACCCCTCATTTACCCTTCCTTCATGCTGAATTTCTATATATTTACCCACTGAAGCCTCTTGACCGTACAAAAGTCCCCCCTATAGTTAAGTGTACTGGTCAGAGGTACGAATGAGTCCTCGCCAGGGACGGCTATAATATGGGATAGTACTGGCAGCAAGGAATAAGTGGGTAAAGTAGATCAAGCATTGAAAGAAGGGTAAACCCCAATTCACACAGGCACGCATAAAAATTAATAAGCATAACGCTCACTCAATAGCGATTATAGCAAATGAAATGCAGTGCAGGTCATACAGCAAATACCCGGGCGATATCACAATAGATCAACTATACTGGTCGCAGTGATGAGTCCACACAGGAAAAAAAAATGTATAAAGACAAGAAAGTTGAAAACGCCACTGAAGCTGAAGAATTATTCTCTGACTATTTTAAAATGTCTTTGATAATGATCAGCGAACAGGTCCCTCCAGTACAGCTCCATCGTTAGATTCAACTTTGGCTACATTTGAATTATCGTTGTCAGATGTCCGCAAAGCGATTTCGGTTACGTTACTGGTTGAAAATTACAGAGGAATTGCCATTCTCTCGGCTATACCGAAAATGGACAAATCAATGGTTTATGATCATTTGTATCGTACGATTGAACCAAAAATATCAATTTTCCAACACGGATTCCTTAAAGGACGCTCAATGGTAAACTAATTTGACGGAATTTGTTTCGAGAACTGCGCAATGAATGGTGGATGAGTGGCAAGTAGATACAATTTACTTACACAGATATGTCTAAGGCTTTTGACATAATAAATATTGATGCGATCGCATCATTGCTGCCAAAGTATGGAATAAACGGTATAAATCTGAGATGGATAAGCGACTATTTAAAGAATCGATCGCAATATGTCAAGATTGACAAGAGCAAGTCAGCTCCATTGCCAGTCTGGTCTGGTGTCCCTCAGGGGAGTCATCTAGGGCCATTGCTTTTCGTCACAGTCATGAATGCGCTCCCGGAGCTTCTCCCTGGAGTTTGCATCTTAATTCATGCTGACGATGTGAAGGTTTTTCTCCCGGTGAAATGTGTTAAGGACTGCCGAATTCTTCAGGATTGTGTACAACATGTCATCGGTTTTTGCAAAACGATCGGCCTCAAAGTTAGTACGAAGAAGTGTGTACCCGAAAAACAAATAAATTACTATTTGATTATTCCATGGAAGGTGAAATAATACCAAGAAGAGACCATGTATGCGATCTTTGGGTAGAAATTGACAGCGAGCTTAACTTCATTCGGCATACTGAAAAGGTTGCTATGCCCTGCGGAATTTAGGATGGACCGGAGAGATGCCTAACTATAAATCGTTGTGTTTATTGATTGGAACGGAAAGCTTGAAGAACAGAAGGCGTACAACAGATGCTCTGTTCTTAAAGGACATTGCCGGTGAGCAGGTATAATTCGCCATATTTATCAAGCCAATTGACCGTGAATGATGGACGTTCGTCGTTAAGAAGTGTTAGACCTTTTCGTTTGACAAATAGAGTTCAAAATTACGCCAGAAATGAACCAATGTATAGAATGATGACCACATTAACAATCATCGTGATATTATAAATGTTGAATTAACCATGAAGCAACATAGATAATAATCTTTGAATATTTTATGTGAATCATTTGTAATAAGTAGGTAAAAACTATGTAATAATGTTTTAAATATCGATAATGGGCAGAGCCTAACATCAGTCAAATAAATAAATAAATAAACTACCAGTCCATTGCACAGTGGTCTAAAAGATACACGTCCATGTTAGTAGATAGACATATGGTTTCTTTGGCAAAGTTATGGAAAATATAAAGGTAAATAACTTTGCTAAAGAAGTGATATTTCTATTCCTATCGAATGCCGAGCTATAGAGCATTTTCCTTGGAAATTCTTTAAAAATTAGTTTTTCAAACTTAGCTTATGTTGGTTGCCTTTTACAGCAATATATGGTTCTAGGCGATTATTGACGGACTCAAAATACACGTTTTTGTAGAAGATTGCAAATCTCTAGGACCTTTCCTTGCAAAGTTATCGCTTTTGGCTCGTGAAGTTCAGGAAAAATAAAGCTTAAATAAGCGATAACTTTGTAAAGAAAGGTCCTAGAAATTTGCAACCTTCTGCAAAAACATGTGTTTTGAGTCTTTCAATAATCGCCTAGAACCATATACTCTTGTAAAATGCAACCAATAAATGCTAAATATGAAAAACGTACTTTTAAAGAATTTCCAAAGAAAATGCTCTATAGCTCTGCACTCGATAGAGACAGAAATATCATTTCTTCAGCAAAATTATTTACCTTTATATTTTCTACTAGCTGACCCGGCAAACTTCGTACTGCCACTAATTGAATTAAATGCCGTAAATAGTAAATTTTGGATGTACTCAAAGTGTAGGTTAAGTTTTGTGCGTTTTTGAGAAGTTTATCTTTTGAGGGAATGGTTAATTGACTACCGGATTTTCATGGAACATCTGTTTCTTACAACTGTGCTAAACCAAAATCGTAAAATATATTGCCAAATATACGCTAAAAACATGTAGAAAATGTTGATTTTTCAATTCTCAGTACCCAACAGATGTGCTGAGTGTCAATTTATTTTTTGTAAAAGTAGACTCGATGTTATTATATAACGCCTAATTCCATCTACTGCAGTTAACTGTCTAATGATATGCAATATGCATTCAAAACTTTTTGAGAACAGAATCATTGCACCACCAACTATATTTTCATTGCCGCCGAAATCTATGATTGTTCTGTTCAACGCCCTCCAATGTTTTCTTTCGCCTTTGTGCCTTGTCCCATTATTGATTTGAAATTTTGCATGTCCTTTTTTACGCAAATTGTTGGTTTATTAAACATATAATTTGTTGACACTTTCGATTTCCTCTATCGAAATCAGAGCTTTGTTGTGATTGCCACCGTAATTTTTGAATTTAAATTTGATATTTATAGGTATGAAATGAGAATGTCAATTAGATTCATTAGATTTTTAATTTTACTTATCAATCGATTTGTAAGAATTTACCGAATGAATTATACTCTGCTGAAAGTCCTCAAACAATTACCTTTGTTAGTATATTATACCAATCCGATAGGTTTCATTATTCCTCAAAATATAATCAATGTTATTTGCTAATTTCATTTCTTGCTGGTCTCCTCAAACATACGAAAATGCAAATAAATGTACGCCTTGTCTTAAACCCTTTTTTGTCTTCTTTATTACTTTGGTATTTCAAAACAATTTGAAACAGAATTATAATTTTATGAGCCTTTTTGCACTTTTAGAGGTCTAATCAGAAGAGAAAAGGACAAAAAATAATTAACGTTGTTTTCAATACGATTTATTCTAATGGGTTACATGTACTTTTAGTGTTAATTTATTTCAGCTAATATTCTTTTGAAGCACACTTTTCAATTAAATTTAATACATAAAGTATATTCTTCTCTTGACGGTCATATAGCTTCATACCTAATTTTTAGTCATTGAAACATTTGTAAACATGCATTAGAAACGCATACAACGTAGAAAGTTTCCAGTTCTGGTTAATTTAATTAATTTGATAAATGATGTGAAAAAATTAGTTTTAGACTATTAGGCTCTTTTATAAACTGAACCCCCAACGCATTATACAACATTTATTATTTTTTAAATTTGCTAGCCCATAAAACTGTTTATTAGCAAGAATAAAGATTCTGTTTCAATATATGTATATTGCATACCATATTAACGGACAATTACAGCTAGGGTTGGGATACCGGGAGTACCGGAACCGGGAATACCGGTACTACCGGCTGATTTTCCAGTACCGAAATACCGGTACTGGCACAAGAGAAAACCGGTACTTTCGGTACTGATCATTTATGCATGTTTTCTAACACTCGGCCTTAAAATCGAAGATAACAATTTTAAAATAATTTATAAAACTACGCGCTATATTTTGATAAAGCTAGCGGATGCGTTACTACAACAATTTAACATCAGTAACGAGATTGAGGAAATTGTTGAGCGCTAGTTATTGGAATGAATATGGCTAGCTGATCATGAAGGAAAAATTGGTACGGACTTCCGACGCCTATAGCAGTTCAAGCTTTAAGGAGCTCGATTAGACCTGTACACCAAAATACTCTGCGGAATGAATTCGCTTCGATGTAACTCAAGGATTGAAGAGCAAGTATGCTTTTCGGTACCCTGATTACAGCCTGTCCTTCAGCGATACATTCTGAGAAAGCATTTTCAGCGTCTGGCAGATTCGTTTTCGCATGGTGAACAGTACATTGAATATTCTGTGCATCTTAAAGTTGAATTTTGCAAGCTTCTCCTCTAGCAGCATACAACCGGGGGCGTGTTGTATCAAAAACTTGTCTCCACTGTACTTGGTCCTAGGCTACTTGTCACCAATTCATTGAGCTTCTCGAAGTCGGCTTCAACCTGGTCGTTGGGCCCCTCTATTCATGGTATCGGTGGGGTTTTTGAAAAGAACAGATTTCGGTGCACAGTCATCTGTCATCCTTGCAACATTGCCGACCCATCGTAGCCTCCCGACTTTCGCCAGGTGTCGTTTGGAATCATTTTTACAAGGGCCCTATTCTCATAGATCTTAGATGAGAACACAATTAGCGATTTTGAAAGTACCTGGGTGACTCCTGTTAGCTAAGTGACAGTACCGACCCCCCGGCACGACGCCATTTTTCTATGACTGCAATCTAAAACGTCAAAACACTGGGCGGGAAATCATTTCATAGAAAATATATGGAGCGGCCATTGTTGTTTGGGGCCCAGCAACGAGGGGCCCATCAGTATGGGGGTACTGTCAAATCATATGTGAGAGTGTATTGGTGACACCGGGCTGGACAGTACAAATGAAATGGTAACTGCAAGGTGAGGTGAAGTGACTTAAGAATTGGACCACAAATAAAAGTATTAGTAGATTTTTCAGAGAACAAGGATTTTCATTTTAAAGCTTTGGGTACCGGTACCAGTACCGGTATTACCGGTACTAATCCTTCCAGTACCGAAATACCGGTTCTCAAAAATCCTGTCGGTACTCCCAACCCTAATTACAGCAGACGGAATTAGGCATTATCTATAGCTATCGAATTTACTTTTACAAAAAATAAATTAACAGCCAGCTTAACTGTTGAGTGCTATAAATTGAAAAATCAACATTTTCCACATGTTTTCAATGAATATTTGACAATAAGTTTTAGGATTCTGGAAAGATTACTATTTCTAACTAATGTTGATTTCAGATAATCGCCGCCACCGCAATGTTTGTTCGATTTAATCGACGTTTTTCGGCAAAATAAGTATGAAGATTTTTAAATACCAGTTAGTCCGGACGTTTCGAGCTACTACTGGTCTTCGCTCATCATCTGCGGACAACTTTTTCGTCCATTAGGTTCTACTTGGACTTGGAGAAAGATAAACCAAGTAGAACCTAATGGACGAAAAAGTTGTCCGCAGATGATGAGCGAAGACCAGTAGTAGCACGAAACGTCCGGACTAACTGGTATTTAAAAATCTTCATACTTATTTCGCCGAAAAACGTCGATTAAATCGAACAAACATTTCTAACTCAGTTTCTAAGTGTTTCAGTATTCAGTATTTCTAACACAGTTGTAACGAACAGATGTTCTGTGAAAATCAGGCACTATTGACCATTCAATCAAAGTTACCCTCATCAACATGTTTGTTAGCCCAGCAACGACGCTGCATATTGAATGCGACGCTGGTTGATTTGCACCGATAATAATCATAGTAGTCTAAAACATTGTCTATGCGACGAATGGCGGGAAAAGTAAAATATTGGTTTTTTACTATTTTTCAGTTTTTCGCGTAGATTTTTAATATTTTTTTTGCGTATAAACCTGACGCAAACCAAAACATATCAACTGAAAAAAGAATCATGCAATTCCGTCCTGCCGTTCTTGAGTTTATCCCTTACAAACAAACGAACCAACTTGGTTTTATTATATAGAAGATAACTATGCCGAAGAAACCATGTGTCTATCTACGAACACAAAAAAAATGGACGTGGATAGAGCTTTTAGCAAACGCGAAACACATAAAACGTAGGCTTGCCGTACTCTCATTTGGGTGGTTGGGGACAAGCACTAATTTCATAAATCCACTTGCCCCATTTTACCCCATAGGCTCGAGAATTTGCGGAAATTTAAAGCTCGAATGAATATAACTCAGCAAGTAAAGCTCCAAGAGATTTGCCGTCTTCTGTAAAAACGTGTATTTGCAGACCTTCGATAATTGCCTAGAACATTGTATTCTTGCAAAATGCAACTAAGAAAGTTAAGTATGAAAAATGAATTTTTAAAGAATATGCCCTGTAGTTCAGCACTCGATAAAGATAGAAATTTTATTTCTTCAGCAAAGTTGCTTGTTTTTACAATATTTACAACTTTGCCCAAGAAAATATGTCTATATTTCACCTAAAAAGTTATTTTTTAATTTTCATTATAGTAAGCGATGACTAACTTTTGACAGTTTTAGTTTAAGGGGGATATTCATACGAACAAAAGTGCTAGGACCATAAATGATAAAATAAAAACAAGAGACACTAGGAAAAAAGTTCCACTTTTCGTCCTTTTGGACTACTGTGCACTGCGTTTGGTTACAGCTACAAACAATAAGTAATCCAGGTCAAAACATTCTTCTGAAAGATCGGTTGTCCCATCTTTTGTTTATGTCTGACCCAATTTATACAGTACCATAGTGTTCAGCTGTTCAGTTGGGCAGTCGGTTTACAATCTGGACCAAAATGTGATACCTAATATATACAGCCTTGTTCAGGCCCAAAATCTGGTCTTGGTGCAGAATGTGGTTCAAAATCTGGTCCCCGTTCTGATCCCAAATCTGATTAAAAATGTGGTCCAAATTGCATTCAAAACCTGCACCAAATTTGATAAAAATGTGGTCCCAAATCTGCTCCATCTAGCAATCTTTTGGAGGTCCAACATCTGATTAGGGTCCAAAATCTGGTCTAAAACATGGCCAACATCTAATAAAAAATGTAGTCCAAAATCTGGTTCAGAATCTAATTCAAACTGGTCTGGTTCAAAACCTGATCCAAAATTTGGTTGGTGGTTTAAAATCTGATAAAAAGTGTGGCCCAATATCTGGTTTATATTTTGATCCATTTCCAGAATCTAAAACCAAATTTGATTCAAAATCTGGTTCAGGTATAGAATGTGGTCGTAGTACAAAATTTGGTCCAGAATCTGATGCAGGTCGAGGATGTGGTCCAGACCAAATCTTATTCAAAATCTAAACAAAATGATCAGAATCTGATCAAAAATGTGTTTTAAAAATTGGTCCAAAATTTTGTCCAAATCTGTTCCAAAATCTGAAACAAAAGTTGATAAAAAATGTGGTCCACGATGCATGCCAGGTCCAAAATCTGGTTGGTGGTTTGAAAACTGTTAAAAAAATCTGGCCCAAAATAGGCTCCAGGTCCAAAATCTGGCCCAAAAAACTGGTAAAAGTTGTGGCCCAAAATCTGGTTCGAAATTTGATAGAAAACATGTGTTCCAAAACGTAGTCCAGGTTTAGAATTTGGTCCAGGTCCAAAATCTGGTTTCGGTCCAGAATGTTGTCTAAAATCTGATCAAAAATGTGAACCAAAATGTGGTTTATATTGTGGTCCACTTGCAGAATATAAACCCTAATTTGTTTCAAAATTTGGTCCAGAATACGATGCAGGTCCTAAATGTGGTCCAAAAAAATTCCAAAATGTAGTCCAAACCAGGTCTAGAATGCACAGTGGTTCAAACAGCGAAATGCGTGATCGTTTGATATTGCGCCGAAGCGTGAAGTTTTTCGCATGTAGTGTCTATAGATACATTTCTTGGTATAACAAGCCCATTCTTGTGAGAGAAATCTTTGGGTGATTAATTCCCAGAAAGTGAGATACGAAATTTATTTTCAGGTCTGGTACTTTCGGCAAAGTTGTAGTAAATATCAATACAAATAACTTTATCAAAGACACCATACTTGTATCTGTTCATGGAAATTATCTATGAAGCGTTATTCGTGGACAAACCCCTTAAAACAGTTTTTAAACCCTGACTTATTCTGGTCAATTTTTACGTGTTCATAGTGTTCGAGATAGTTGTTTATCTGGCTAAAATCAACGTTTCTGTAGAACATTATTATATGTTATTTTCTAAAGTTTCGGAGATTTTGAGCTTTTTTGGTGAAAAATAGTACTTCTTTGAGCTTAAATATTTTCCAAGGAGGCAAATGGTGGCAGATCAAACAACTCCTACTTAAAAGTACAACAAAAAACCTGTAAAAGCAAGTGTCAGTTGACTGTATCTGTTTGTATCCTCAAAAGTTCTAGTTGTTTTAAAAATCCATCTCAGGCATGTTTACAAAACAATTAAACTATACTTCGGATGCAATAAACGCCATTTTGTTTACGTTGACAATCGCTTTGTAACAAGTTAAGTTACCAGCAATTTTTCGCCTATTTTCGAGTCGAAAATGAATGTAGACTTAAAATTATTTGACGCAGTTAATAAGAGAAAAGCTTCCAAATAACTAACTTAAGTTTATTTTGTTCAATTTTGCATTGCTCCCTCCTTCCGCATTTTTTCAAAACAACATTTGATGATGAATCATCTCACCTACACCTTTATTTAACATAATTAACTATATATGATGTACGGAGGGGGCCCTTTTTCTACGTTTTTCGTTTTGTTAACTACACAATAGCACATTTTTACACTACAATTTGTCTTATAATAATTTTAGACTAAACGATTTTATGCCGCCGCGCACTACGTTTTAGTTTCAGGCTAGCACAAAGATTGAATACGTCTAATGCGCTGAGCCACTATTTATCATTTTGAGGTTGTGAGCAAAAGGGCGTACAAATTCGGAAATGACAATAAATGTTAGGTTTGTTAGTGGTAGTTGTTATGCCTTACTGCTCACACTCATTATCTTGTGTTCGCCTGTCACCTAATCAACTGCCCAAGCAATCAGAAGTTAGAATATTACTTGACACGCGAACTCGAAAGTTCACAATTAGTTCAAATTCAGTTCCGTGGAACTTTCTTGCTAATTAGTAGTGTACATCAAGTATACGTGGAACTAAATGCTTTAAGAAGTACTTTATAGATACTTCAAAGCTATTAGGATGCTCCTACTATTTCAAAGCTATTAGGAAGTTCTGAAGTAACTTTAGTTCCTAACAAGTTCTGCGTGCTGCGCTTTGTTTACATCCCAAGTAACCAAAAGCTCCGATTAAAGGGGATTTTTTGGCTTAATCAGTCAACGAAATGATCATGAATAGAACTCTATTCAACTTAATTTTTAAGTAATTAAGCGTACTTTCAAGTTCATATTTGATGATCTTCGACTTCGAAGGGAATACAAAGTAACTTCTACCAGAACTATACAGTTCGCAAAAAGTTCACTTAAGTCGCTATTTAAAACACTGTGCAGCCCAAAAAGAAACTCCAATAATTTTAAAAATAAAAGAGATTGGGGGAATATTTTCCTACTTCTTCCTGTTTTGTAGAGTCATGACATTTCTCATTAACTAAGGCATTTAATTTCGGTTAATAATCGACTGTTTTTTATAAATATTAATTTATTGTAACTTACCACACACCACCAACCACAACCTCGGGGATTTGAACTCGAGTACTTCTTTTCGGTGACTTAGACGCATACCACTGCTCCGTTGCTGGAATATGCAATTTGCATCGTTTTTACTCGATGTGCTAATTTCTCATTTGTCACAGCCCCGAAACGAACTTACACTTAAGAACAACTCATCGGCAAAATTCCTGTCACTAGCGGCGTCAGAGATCAGATCAGTCAGAGGTAATTAACTAGTAGTGAGATACCGATAGCATATGGTACACAACACAACACAATAATGAAGAGCATTCCATTCTAATTTATATTTGTAATTAGAAATGTGCGGGGATTAAATTTATTCGAGTGAAATAAAAATAATTAATCTCAAATAGTTTTAGCACAGAGAACAGACATCCAAGTGAAAGGTCCTCACTTGGATAAAACTTATGTCAAATTAGTTGGGAAACTATAGTGATGATGTCGCTAAAGGCGCATAAAATTCTACACTAAACTCACAACAGCTAGCTTCTGGCGCTAGCATAACGCTTACAGTCCATATATACTAGCGCCAGAGGAGCCAATGGTTGTCAGTGTGCAAATTCAGAAAAATCATTTAGTTGGGAAACTATAGTGGTGATGACGCTAGCATATTAGGTGATTTTAATTTGAAATTTCATCCAAGAATTCCCGAAAAATTTATTCCTGAATGGATGTCTGTTCTCTGTGGTTCGGGTAATTACTTAAAAGTGACGCTGCTTAGCAAGTTATAGATTAATATACATAAAGCTGTTTAACCCTCGTTAGACACCATTATTCGAACTCTTGGTTACTTGGGTGTGGTTGGAAACTGGCGGGGAAGCTTTGCTGCAACTGCTCGAATCCGCGGTGCGTTTGCAACATTATTCTAAAACGCACTTGGCGGAGCCAACGTATATAATTATGTTACCAACTGGTAATACTCCAGAGTGGCTTTGATCAGCTGCGTCAGTTTGTCCGGAAATCCGTACTCGTGCATTATCTGTCATAGCTGTGCAACTCATTCAACTGTATCGTATGCTGCACTGAAATCCACGCAAATATGATGCGTGGGCACGTTGTACTCTCGACATTTCTGGAGGGTTTGTCGGAGAGTAAAAATTTGATCCGTAGTGTAGCGGGCCCCCATAAAGCCCGTCTGATACTGCCCTACGAATTCTCTTGCCTCTCTATAGGCTCCCTTGATTATATCACTAGCTGTATTTTGTCATAATTTGTTCATGAGCATATGGAGAAGGTTCATCTGATACACGCCAATTTCTCACTCGATCGGAAAGTATAGAACTAGAGAATGTAAGATCCAAAACCTCTTCTTTGCAGTAGACGACGAACGCCCCAACCATCACCAGCAAAATTGGGTCTTGTGGTTTAAAATCTGATTAAAAATGTGGCCCAAAATATGCTCCAGGTCCAAGATCTGACCAAAAATGTCCAAAATCTGGTTTATAATCTGGACCAAAATCTGGCAGAAAATGTTCAGAATCTGGTCCGGACCCAAAATCCGGTCTTGGTGCAGAATGCGGTTTAAAATCTGGTCCCACATTTGATCCAAAATCTGACCAGAAATGTGATCCAAAATGTTTAAAACCTGGTCCAAATTTGCTAAAAATATGGTCCAAAATCAGGTCCAGAATCTGGTGCAAAAGATGAGCAAAATCTAATTACAAATGTAGTTCCAAATTTTATCCAGAATCTAGTTCAAATCTGTTCAAAAATTTGTTACAAAATCTGTAACAAAAGTTGTTAAACAATATGGTCCACAATCTAGTCCAGGTCCAGAGTGTGATAAAAACCCTGATCCAAATCCTGGTTGGTGGTTTGAAAACATGGAATTAAATAAAAAGAAAACTTATCTAATTTAATTCTACTATCCAGCTTTCCATGAGCGATAATGGCGGCTATTGAGCACAACTGGGCACAGTCTTTTGACATTCATTGCAGGAACGCCGAGTTCGCCCTGACGGAGTTACTATGGAAACATCCACGATTGTTTGTTGTTCGATTGTAAAAAGGTAAACATTGTTTAATTTTGCAGATCAGCTGAAGAGGAACATAATTGAACGGATAAGAAGTTTTATGGATTGTGGCTTCGCAGTTTTCGCAAACTTCAGGGAGAATGTCCAAATACGCAACGGAAAGTTTCTTTTATCAAGTCGCTAACGCTGTACGAGAGCAAACTTGGTAACGGCTCGACCAATATGAAGTTAATCTTTGCCTCTGAGTGCACTCGAATGTTTAATTCGCACGATTGAAAAAAGTATTCTGTGCCGATGCTTTCAGGAAATTATGGCCGAAAACCACTGCAAAAGTTTGAATCCGTTCAGTTATGTTCCTCTTCAGCTAATCTGCAAAATAAAACAATGTTTACATTTTTACACTCGAACAACAAACAATCATGGATGTTTCCATAGTAACTCCGTCAGGGCGAACTCGACGCTCCTGCAATGAATGTCCAAAGATTGTGCCCACTTATGCTTGACAGATACGTATTTCGCCTACGACTTGCAGGCTTCCTCAGTGTCTGCTTTCGAAAGTAGAATTAAATTGGATAAGTTTTCTTTTTATTTAATTCCAGGTTTCGTATTCTACGAAGACGCTCCAAAAACTTAAGGTTTGAAAACAGTAAAACCGTAGCCCAAAACAGGTTTGAGATCCAAAATTTGGCCAACAAAGTGATCAAAAATGTGGTCCAAAATTTGGGTTTTCACTTGATCCAGTTTTAAAGTCTAATCGAAAATTTAATCCTAAATTTGGTTCGAAATCTGATAAAAAATGTGGTCCAAAATCTGGTCCGGACCAGGTCTAGAATTTGAGTCCAAAATTCAATCCAAAAGCTGGTCAAAAATCTGACCAAAAATGTGTTTCAAAATCTGGTTCAGAATGTAGTTCAGATCTGTTCCAAAATTTGTTATAAAATCTGGAACAAAATTTGATAAAAAATGATCACAATCTAATCCAGCTGCAAAATACGGTCCTAGTCCAGAATCTGGTTCAAAACTTGATCCAAAATCTGGTTGATGGTTTGAAAATAGGTCAAAAACCTGTGGCCCAAAATACACTCCACAACCACATCCAAAATATTTTTGGAGCAGATGTGGAGTGATCAAAAATGTGGTCCAAAATCTGGTTTATAAACTGGTTCAGTTTCAAAATCTGGTGCAAAATTCGATCAAAAATCCAGTTTAAAAAAAATCTGATAAAATATTGTGGACCAAAATGTGGTTTAAGTCTAGAATTTTGTTTCGTTTCAGAATGTGGTCCAAAATCTGATCAAAAATGTGGCCCAAAATCTGGTCTATATTCTGGTCTATTTCCAAAACATGAACCCAAATTTGATACAAAATCTGGTCCTAGGACAGAATCTGGTGCAATATTTGATCCAAACTCTGGTTCGAAGTCCGATAAAAAATGTGACCAAAATGTGGTCCAGTATCTGATCCAGGTCCAAAATGTGGTCTAGACCTGGTCTAGAATCTGGGTCGAAAATCTAATCCGAAATCATAAATGTGTTTCAAAATCTAGCTCAAATCTGTTCCAACATCTAAAACAAAAATTGATAAAACATGTGATCCACGATGTATTCCAGGTTCAAAATACGGTCCAGGTTCAGAATCTAGCTCAAAATCTGATCCAAAATCTGGTTTGTGGTTTAATAACACAAAAAAACTGTGCCTCAAACTAAACTCCAAATCCAAGTTGGCCCAAACAACTGATCTAAAATGTGGCCCGAAAAAAAAATTGACTAAAATGTGGTCCAGGTCCAGAATGTAGTTCAAAATCTGGTCCACAATCTTGTCCAGGTCCAGAATCTCGTTGGTGGTATTAAAACAGTTCAAAAACCTGTGGCCTGAAATACGCTCCAAGTAAAAGATCTGGCCCAAAAACTGGTGTGGGCCAAAATCTGGTTTTTAACCTGGTCCAGTTCCAAAATCTGATTCGAAATCCAAAATCTGATTCGAAATCTGATAAAGTGAACCAAAATGTTGTGGTTCAGGGTCCAGAATTTGGTCCAAGTTCAAAATCTGGTTTTGGTCCAGAATGTGGTCCAATATTCGGTCCAAAATCTGATAAAATGTTCCAAAATCTGCTCTAGAATCTAGTTCAAATCGGTTTTTTTGATCTGTCAAATTTTGATGAAAATTGTGGTCCGGAACTTAGTGGCAGGTTCAGAAACTGGTTGGTGGTTTAAAATTTTATCAAAAATAATAAACTTGGACACTGATTTTAGAAACGAGTGAGTGCTAAATCTGGTCTTCTAGGCACGCTAGTGGTAAATTTTATTAAAAAATTTAGATCATAAGTCTTATGCCTTGCCTTAAACTTTTGTTAAACAAAACATTCGATTTAATTCACAGGTTTCCGACTTGCTCACCATGAGCGAAGAGCTGCAGCATCACCATAATCAGCAGCAAAAGCAGCGTAGTCAGCAGCAGCAGCACCAACAGCACAACGGATCAACCGAGGCCGTTGAGCAGCACATAGAAGTAAAGCAAGAATCGCAATAAACTGTTTGTACTGTTCTGTATTCTATACCTTTTTCGATTAGAATCTAATTGTGTGAAACTTTTCGATCACTTATCAAATTGCTTTGAAATTTTCTATTGACTGAATTGACTACCGGATTGACTGACGCTAGTTTAAAATTATAAATTAAAAAAAAAGTCTTACGTTAAAGCATGCAATTTTTAGTAACGCAGTTACAGCTTTTAATCGAATGAATGTCGCCATAGTTTTTCTTTATTTATTTACTCATTTATGTTTAGATTTAACATAGGCCAATAAAAATTATTTTGTTCGAAAACCAATATCGTTCGGCTTCGTTTCTAACCATTGTTTCTAACAAATCTATTCCTAGCTCATAGTCCACCCGCTAAACACAAATCCTCCCAACTGCTTATCTTACTTTCAGGACCGAGTAAACAATCTGAGCCGCATCAAGTCGGAACTGCAAACCAACCTGCACATCCAGAGCCTGTTCGGTCTGGCCAATCCGATGGGCCTCAACTCATCGTTCGTACCACCGTCAGCGGCCATTCCCACCGGCGTTGCTGCTGCCAAGTTGGTGTGCAGCTATTGCTACAACGTCTACAAGACGCCGCAAACGCTGTCGAGGCACATCGAAAAGTTTCACAGTTAAGCCGCACGTAGGTGAAATATTTCACCCCGCCGTCGAGGCGTCGTGCCAGGCCGGGTGTTGCAACGGTTGTCGTGACAACCATGCTTCAGCACCTCGATTGAAAAAAAAACAAGAAAAGTACAAAAGGCGCATTCTTCGAAAATATCATTTCTCAACTTGAAAATCGCACATTAATCGAGGAATGATATCTTTGGCCAAACGCTTACACTCGCTCATCCACAGTGCACATCGAGTATGATTTAGCAAGATCTGTTCCAACAGCAAACGCAACCAGTTGCAATATAGTTTCTACGGAAATCCTCCTCCACAAGTAGGACGGTTACGTAGACAGCAAACAACACTTATGCTAAGATTGTAGAAATTAGACATTAGGTAAATGTTTCCTCGTCGTGTAGATATTTACTTGACGGTAAAATTGCGGGGTCAATTTGTCCGAACCGACTGTTCCGGAACGGCGGACGTAGGGAAGGATTTATCGTTCAACTAAATGTGAGCCATTGTGTTTTTTTTTCCTAGATAAGAATATCGTAGATATGTATAATAGCCCTAGGACAAAATCAAAAGAAAGAAAATCCCTTTTTTTCCAGTCGAGAACAGACGGAACGAGAAATCGACAACAACAAAAAAATTGTTTCGAGTAAGATGTATCAAAGACTATTTTTGTATTTTGAAGCTGTGTTATTCTATTCAGGAATATATTGTAGAACTGAGAGAATAAAGACGATGTCTAGTCAAATTCTTTGCTGGCTTTGCTTTTAAAGAAAATAATCACGGAAGATCCTATCTATTTTACTTTGGCCCATTCGCAGTTAGCAGTAACTTCACAGTTCACATTATTATCGCAAATCATACGGTCATAAGAGATCATCCAAGGTCATAAAAGTAGTTGGTGTCGCACCCGCTAATCTGATATTTTCTAGCATTATCTCATTTGGTTTAACTAAATCGTACGTCGCCTTAAAATCAATAAATAGATGATAAGGCTGTGAGTTGTACTCTACGAACTTGTCACGTAATGGATTCGGTTACGAAAATCGGACAGTGATAGGAAGAAATTGTTGGTCTGCTATTCCTGCAAGAAAGTGGGTCAAATACAGAGGGATTGCCGGCAATTTGCCCGGGACGACGAGAAGCAACAGAAGCCTGGAAAACCAGGAGAGCCATCATCACCCAAGAAAGAGGTAAATTACAATTCCGTTTCGTCAGCATTTCTGGCATATCCATTTCTGTGAATCGCGGACTTAAGAGCGAATGGCCACACCCGTTCCAAGCCAAGAATTTTTCTCGGAGCTCAAGCGAGCTATCGTCGAAGGAGAAGTCCCGGCGTGATTCAATGCAGCAACGACCAGGGTAAGCAAACCAAGATAACCGTGAGCAAGGCGCTTTACACACCTACGCTGACGATGAACCATTGACCTGTTCTGTCGCTAGCGCAGAAAAATATAGCTGTTTCTTTCGCGCAAAAGAGGCTTCTACTACCTAAAGCAACCGAAGGAGGTCACCTTGTTGGTCGGTGGGAATCCGATAGAGGCACCCATCCGTACCCGGATTCCAGCATTTCACGACGTGTATCAACGATTATTCGAGGTACTGTACGTTGTTGCTTTTGAATGAGAAGTCCGAAGCAGTTGGTCATGTCCGAGTTTTTGGTACCAGCATCTGGGAACACATCCAGAAGCAGCAGAGCAACATGCTAGGTCCTGCATCCCGGAAGCTGACGTTTGTGGGAAATTTCCAGCAATCTCGCTTATCTGTGCCCCGTTTGGTCCTAGGTCTTAAGCTGCCTACGGGTTCAAATCCCAACCCCGCAGAAGTCACGAGTGACATAAGCTGTTAAAGTGACTATAATCTAACAAAAAAACTGTCCTGATCCTTGCTAAAGCAAGGATCAAATCGTTCTAATCGTTGGAAACTCAGTTATCACGCCCGTCACCGCATTTTTGACCACGCTCCACTCGCACATTTCTGCAGTCTTCACACATTTTTTGCACGATGTTGTCCTCTTTGGTGTCGACTCCATCTTGCACCGAATGGGTTCGAAGCGCGGATAGTCAAGCACATGCTCCAGAGCTTTCTCGGCTACAGTAGAAACGGGGCAGAAGATCTGTGTTGGTACTTTTATTTGATACACCCATGACCTGGTAAAAATTGCGTGACGATCCAAGATGAGATATTTTGGACTAGCCTATGGGTCCATCTGCTGTGCTCGGCGATGTCTGATTCTTCCTGCTGTCTACTTATAGTCTGGATTATCTTTATCCTGAATGCTTCTGACATACCCGAGCATACCTAATGACGCTCACTGCCCAGAGCTGAAGCCCAAGCCGGTGTCCCGTAACTCAGCACCTACATGGCTATCCCAAGTAACAATTTCTGTGCTATAAAACCGTAGGCATATTTTATAAGAGTTTTATAGTGGTAGTACTGAAGCTAATTTGTTTTTATAAAGCAACATACTGCATTAAATAAATTTATCTTCAAGATATCCTGAAATGGTTTGGGACGACCTTTTAAAACTCTTTCAATAGGCTATAATGGCGAATAAAGTACAATTAAGTTTGATAGGGATATATGAGTGTCAAATAAAACTCATTCATTAAAACCAAATGAAGCCCCCCAACAAAGGATTCAACTATGTCCTAAATACGTATTAAAAGACTCTTAGCCTTTTGGTTATCAGTTTGAGTCAATGTTAAAGCAATTATTGGTTTATCCCAAGCAGCAATATTAGCTTTTTGATAATCTCAATGCTGTTTTTACGACCATACTCTTAAATCTTCTTTTAAAGCTCGTAAACATGAAAAGTAATAACAAATCAATGAATAGCCTTACTTAGAACCAGAGGGCAACGATAGAGGAGAGAGTTGGAACCAAGCTTTAAAATCATCTACAGATATCTAAGTTTTACTGCACAATATCCTATCGTAGTTTTATAGCGGTTGTTTCGACTTAAATGAGAACTATATATTTCAAAGCAGCAATTTGATTTTTATTGTATTCTTTGAACGGTTTTTATGGCCAAATAAAAAGCATCTGCCTAATAACATCTGTAAAACCATTTTAATGACTAGTGCTCTTCAGAAAAATTTTAAAACAATTTTCAGGCAAACTATAATGCTGCTTTAAACCGATTTGGATGTAGCCTCTATATTCTACAGGATTTTTTTCGAACTCTATAAGAGTAATGTTAAGTGCAAGTAGCTTTATTACACTGACTGAAAGCAGCAATAAAGTCAACTGGATTTTTCGATACTTGACAGCAGCCACCATAAACTGATATAGCTTTTCGTTCCGCTCTCCAAAACTATAAGGCATGAAACTATGCTAAATATGTTTAACTAGCCTGTTGTTGTTTAAACAACGCAAATAAATTTGATTAGGTAATCGTAATATCCTGTAACCAAACTGCATCGGCTGCATTCTGCAACATGAAAACACATCGATATCAACTTCATTTTTGCTGCTCTCTCTCTGCATTGATGCAATAGCTAGCATTTTTGTTTCAAATCTAACAAAAATGACAGAATGTCAATATAGCCTAGCCTAAAAAATAGGTTTTCGGTGATAATCTCTATACACTCTTCTTAACAACTGCAAAAAATATGCTTGGTAAGGGTATTACCTTTTCAAGAGCACTTTAAAACTGATAGATTTGTTGCGGCTTGACAAGCAACCACAATGAGATTAAGCTTGTATTGAGACGTTTATTGCTATGCCTTCTCATGGGAGTACTAAGGGAAGTTTGACGAGAGACGTTGCATAGTTAACTGGTTGAACAGTATTTTTTAAGCAACAGCAATAAATGTTTTATTTGGCTTCGTCAAACCATTTTTGCCGAAAATCCATCTTATATTGATTATAAAACTGTTTATAAAACCGAACTATGCAAATACTTTTATGAAGCGAAAAATTGCTTTGAGGGATTGCATAAAGCTATTTTGAACCGTGTGAACCAACTGCAGTCTGGAAGATTCAGAAAAAAGAACAAAAGTTTTATTGCGGTTGTTTCTACAACCACTATAAAAGCTGCTGGCTATATACAACATCTTTCATTAAACCGCTCTAATCTTATTGTGGTTGCTGTCAAACCGCAACAAATCTGTTAGTTTTGTAATGTTTTTGAAGTGGTAATTCTCTGACCAAATAGATTTTTTCCTGCTGTTATGAAGAGTAAATAGAGTTTATCAAGGAAACCCTGTATTTTTGACAAAGCAAAAATTGCCGAGATAAAAACATTAGCAATGCGTTTCTATGTTACACAATGGAACTAGAATGGTTTTGCTAGTAATTGGAAAAGACTAATCGGATTCATCTATTTTGTTTTTAAAAACTGGCTTCCTTAAAGTGTACTATTTTGAAGGCGCGTTCATTTTATCATCCTATCCTCCCAATATTTACGATAAAATTTAATGCGTTTATGATGTGTAATTACGGAAGATGTTGAAAATTTTCAGTTTACTCAAACAGATCTTTTTTATTTGACAGCAAGTCTAGAACTTTCCTTTGTACGGCCACATACTTTCAAGTTAACAAAGCAGGCTGGCTGATTTAGGCTGGTTGGTACTTTATGTTTCATATGTTGAAATGAATTACCGCACCAATTTGTCGTTCAGTGTAGCAGGGAAACTGTTATACGGTTCCAGCAGAATGCCGGCTGTCAACATAACGTCAGCTGTCAGAACGACTCCAGCTGTCAGACGACGCCAGTTGTCATAAACAACTCACTATTGTAAGATCATGTGTTTATAGAATTATAAGTATTGTTTCCATATCAATCGCTATTATAATGTAACCAAGAATCATGACCTCGATACATGTTACCAATAAACTTTACCTTTTACTCAGACTAGATAAATAGTAGTGTTTCTATTAATCTACCAAGGTCCAACATCATAGCTTTGTTAAATAAATCGAAGAGCTGCATCAGTTTCTGGCAGCTGCTGTTAAGCAACAACAAATCCAATTCACATTATAACTGCTTCCAGCGGAGCATAATAAAACTACTCACGCTTAATAAAAGTACGCTAAATAAAAGTTTGTAAAAACCTCCTGTAAAATACAGAGGCTACATATAACTTGGTCTACAGAAGCATTATTGTTATTCCAAAAATTACTTTAAAAACCATCTGATGAGAGGGCACTAGGCATTAACATGGTTTTATAGCAGTTATCATGAAGAAGTTTTCATCAATCTTATAAATTTGGTCATTAAAACCGCTAAAAGAACACAGTAAAACTCAAATTCTTGCTTTTGAATACGGCTCTCATTAAAATCGCAATGACCGCCTTAAAACTACGATAGGATATTGTGCTGTAAAACTTAGAAGTATGTAGATGATTTTAAAGTTTGGTTCTAACTCTATCCTGTAGCATGGTCCTCTTTGGTTTTAAGTAAGGCTTTTCATTGATTTGTTATAGCCTTTCATGTTTACGAGACTTAAAAGAAGATTTAAGAATATGATCGTAACAATTGTTTAAAAATTATCAAAAAACTAATATTGTTACTTGGGATGCTACGGCTATGCTGTCGGTGTTGGGCTGCCGTTCTCCAATCACCACCACCATCGTCTTTGACAGCGCACACCCATCGGATGCGGGGTCTGTCTCGGTGTCTACGACCTCTTCCTGGTTCTCTGCTGAAAATAGTTTTGGCTACTCTTTCGTCGGGCATCCGTAGAAAGCCCGATTCGCGGCTGCAGCTCGTCGTTTCACTTCGCGGCTTACATCGTTGTCATATGTCCCCATCGAACTCCACCTCGGCACCAACACCACTTGGTCTCCCACGTTCCCTGCCAGCAATCATGTACTTCGTATTAGCGGTGTTAATGGTAAGCCCTAATCTCCCTTTTAATGGCCCCCTGAAGGCCTCTTCCACTGCTCTACGGTTGATTCATCCGCAAAGCCAAGAAGCATGTGAGATTTCGTGATGATAGTTCTATTTCTTTCCATGTTTGCCCTTCGTAATGCACCTTCCAAGGCAATGTTGAATAGCAGGTTAGAGAGTGCATCCCCTTGCTTCAGTCCATCCAACGTCATGAAAGCGACTGAGGTCTCATCCGCTATTCTAATGCATGATTTGCACCCATCCAGCGTCGCACGAATCAGCGTAGCTAGTTTTGTCGGAAAACCATGTTCTAGCATTATCTGCCACAGCTCATTCCATTTGACTGAACCGTACGCCGCCTTACAGTCCACAAACAGATGGTGTGTCTGCAAGTTGTGCTCCCGGAACTTATCTAGTAACTGATGCAAGGTAAACATCTGATCTGTCGTGGAGAAACCCTCTGGAAGTGCTCCTTCCACCTGGTTGCTACCGCCGTTTTGTCAGTAACCAGGTTGCCAGCACTATCATTGCGCATCACAGGCATGGTGAAATTCCTGCATCTCACCGTTACCCGGAATAGTTGTTCTAGCTCCTCACGATCTCTGTTCTCTTTCTGGCGCTTTTTCCTCTTCAGGATCGTGCTCAACTGGTTCCTCGCTCGTCGATACTTGGTCAAATTCTCTCTCGTGGATATGCTCAGATAGTTTTCCCAAGCTCTTTTTTTCCTCTCTATCGCTTCTTGGCATTCCCCGTCAAACCAATCATTTCGTGCACTCGAGGTATTCACACCTAGAACCGCGGTTGCGGGCTGGTTGACGGCCGAGTGTATCCTACTCCGTCCGTTTTCGAGGTTCGAAGCATCTAGCTCTACAGTTGAAGGCAGAGCTTCATCCAGTACGCGAGCATAGTTTTCGGCAAATGGCGGACTGTTTAGCTGAGGAGGGCGACTTTGTCGCGAGGTATACACCGTCGATAGTTTTGAGCAAACATTTACTGCTACTAGGTAGTGGTCCGAGTCAATATCCGCACTCCGTAGGGAGCGTACGTTGATGATGTTCGAGAAGAACCGGCCCTCGATGAGAATATGGTCGATTTGGTTCGAGGTTCGTTGGTCAGGTAATCTTCAGGTGGCCTTGTGGATATCTTTGTGGGGAAAGAAGGTGCTTTTGATCACCAAGCCTCGGGAAGCCACCAAGTTGATGCATCGCTAGCCGTTATCGTTCGTGTCACTGTGCAGGCTATTGAGCCCGATCACCGGTCTATACATTGCTTCCTGACCGACCTGGGCGTTCAGATCCCCGATGACGATCTTGATGTCCCGTCGTGAGCAGCTGTCGTACGTTGCCTCCAGCTGCGCATAGAACGCTTCCTTCTCGTCGTCGGGTCTACCTTCGTGTGGACAATGAACGTCAGTATACGTGAGTCTCATATTCAAGCGATTCAAGATTGCTCTCCTTGTCTCTTACCGTTCGTATGACGAATTCTCGCAACACATGCAAAGTAATTTCAGTTACACTCTATTGTTGTACCCATTCGGCAAATGGTACTAACAGAACCCGCACGTATGCCAGATATACATCTAGCTTACTACCCCACTCCACTACCCAGGCGTTGAAGTCGTCTCCAATGACCACTTTCGACCCGTGAGCTCATCAGTGAGCTTAACTAGCATCTGGTCGAACTTTACCGGTAACCACCAAGACGGATCTTAGCAGCTGCAGATGTAGACATCATCGACCACAGCAATAACGTACTTTTCTTGGTCGGTCGATATCGATGGTTGGATGGGAGCCCATGACAGCAATCGCTGCCACCGGACCACTATCCGATACCCAGTTACCGTTGCCCGAGGGACGCGGTAAAGGTTTGTGATAATGGCAATAACGCACCTCGTCTCGGCTGCCGATTGCCAGAGCAATTGCTGCGCCGTGTCGCAGTGATTGCGGTTAATCTGCTGCTGCTGAGCAGATCTGGGTAGTTTAGTCTACTCTTTTGCGAAATGGCCTTCTTCGCCACATCGCCTACGCAGCTTCGACCAATCGGAGGCTTTGTACTTCCCCGTCCGATGGCCGAAACTCATGCACTTAAAATAGCGCTCTACACGTTATTTGAATGTGAGTGTACATACCTTGATTTTGTCATGACTGCAGCATTTTGTAGGCGGTCGTATTTGGCACATTAATGGTTGCGTTTTGCATATCTCCTTATGCCTTTCGCAACCTTGTGTCTGAGGGCGCCACCTCAATCTTGACCTGGTCCCTCAGAGCATTCTGCAAGTCAGCTGCGACAGGGCATTGACTTGGCCTAATCGCCCAGGGACTTCTCTACAGCCAATTTGATCACTAACGCATCGCCCTTGTGGGCCTTTTTTGGTTTTGGCTTTACAACCGCGGCTTCTTTCGGTGTCTGGGTAGGCGGTTTCCGCTTAACCACCCGCCATTCGTCTTCGGTCCCGGTTGCACCAGTTTCAGTAGCTCCTGCCATTCCGTTTCGCCAGCTATAATGGTAGAGCGAATGCTCACCGCTAGCTTCTTAACCTTCCGTTACTCGCGCCAACTTTTGTAATTGAACTGAAAATGTTCGGTAGTTCATCTAAAAAATCAGAGGAGTTGTGTACAAGACACGACCGCATATATAGGTGACGCAGGACTACGTAAGTCTCTTTGTAGTGATAGTAGCATGTATTCATGCTTGTAATCATTCGATTCTTCATGTATACATGCTATATGCAACAAATATACATGCTACATGCGTTGTAGGTAACATTTATCAAAGTAGTAACATTGCATACGTTCAATTCTCAAAAGACTGTGCATTTGAAAACAATTTAACAAAATCATGCACACAAACTATTGTTTTCCTGTTACCTTACTGCAATTAAAGATTGTTTTTATTACCCATGGTTCCCCACGTTGAAGGGATTTTACCAATTCTATCCTATTTTATCAACAGCACATCTTTTCACTACACTTCTAATGAAACGGCAGCATGCGTTTTCATACAGAGTCGTATTATAACCGAACACTACAGCTGTAGCACATTTTTCCAACACAGATATCAAATTCGCCGAGGTTTAATAGTCTCGCAGTAAAGAATTTGCGATCTGTTGGGACAGTGAACTTATGTCATTTTTTCTGGCACACTTCCCTAACACAGACATCAAATTAGACTAGGTTTAATCGCGTTCGTAAGAAATCTTTTGGCACGAGGGGGCTTTGTCACTCTTTCTGGCGTACTTCCCAAGCAAGGACATCAAAATGGTCTACGTTTAACTGCGGTGTTAAGAAATCTTGTTGGAATGGGGGAACTTTGTCACTTGTTTTGGCTTACTTCCCAAGCACAGATATCAAATTGGTATAGGTTTAGATCATCGTGAAGAATCTTCCAACCAATCACGAAGCGAGAATTCTGGTAAAACATAGGTTCATTATTTTCAATTTTTCAATAGTTCAACATTAAGTATCCATACTTTTCTTTATTTGGGTCAATTCTTAGAAGATTTTCCGATCAATTGGTGTAAGAATATTGAAAATCGATCGGAAAACCGCTGAGCTATTAGCGCTCAAAACCTTTCATTTTTCGTGACGCTCGCATTTTTCGATTTTTTGGAATGACACCCTATCTCAAAACTTGCCGTAAGACGTAGTCCTACGTCAATAGTCCTACGTCAAAAATGTATTAGGACAGGAAGTTTTGTGCTGAAACACTTTATTTTTAATAGGTCCTTCTTGCCCCGGGTGCTTTGAAGTGCCAACCTTATTTCGACCCATTTTTTTAAATGCCGTTTGTCAAATTAAACAACTAGTTTTCGGGTGTAATTTGTTAATACACTCATTATGTTTACCTACTGTCAGAAAAATATGTACTTTTACCTAAAGCCTGTGGCCAAAATATCATTTATAGAAAGGTCCGTCAAACTTACGACGCAAATTGAAAATAACGCTCAAATTTGAAGTCGAATTTTGGTGTTTGAAATGCCAATTATAAATAATCTATAATTTTAATGTATGCGTTTGAGTTGTATCTTTCATTTCTATAATAGTTTGGTTGGAGAAAATGAGGTTGAAGAGAGTTATGAGCTCCGTTCCCACTTACCCCGTATTCCCACTTGCCCCGGGGTACCTTATGTATGTATGTGAGTAGCCAGGATTACTGCAGAATCGAATTTATCCACCCAGCAACTTTCACGTCAATGCTGTTCGTGAAGGACCAAAAGGGGTTGGGTGGATCTATAAGCAATGTCGCTTAGATGATTCCACGGGAAAATAAGACACTCCTTGCAGCATAGACCTCTGGTTTCTAGATACATGACTTCGCCGTGCAAACTTATCTTGCGTGAAGAGCGCGTCAAAATCCTCACCGACCTTATATGACTTGGGCTGGTTACCACATCCCTTATCCAGTCTTCGATTCATTCGATACCCTGTTGCTCCTTCCCCTTTACGATAATGACGGTATATGGCAATGTAATAAAATATGTGTTATATGAATATAGAATATATGAAGATATATAGGCAAAAATAGAACAATCTCACAGCAGTCCTTCGAATGGAATAGAGTTGCATCATTTGAGTTTCTATAAGTGCTTCCATTATTAATTTAATATTTTCTTCTGGTATCCAGGAGCATTATTTAAACTCTTTTCGGTCAGAGTTTTCACCATACAGTAGGAGATGTTTCATGAACTAAAACGAAACAAATAATTGAAATAACTGTTATTAAGCTTACCTCCTAACAAGGTCGTGTGGTTCAAATCAAGCAGCCGGGAACCCCCCAGCATCGCATCTCCTAGCTTGGCTACTCAATAGACCATTACCCGGTTAGGTCACGTGGAGGCGCTAGGTAGGGGCTTGCGATGGCTGAAGCTAGGTTCGACGCTTCGTCATTTGCCCTGGAATTTTCTTGAACCGATCCTAATGTGCCCACGGCACTCCCAACGTGGCTTTTTGGTTGAAAGTCCTGAGCTCTAACAGGGTACTACGACGTCTGTAACTTGATTATGGGACTTGAGCTACTCTCGCCTCTTTACACCAATACACTACGCCACTCGCAGGCACTACGTGCCCCCCTTTCCCTGTTAGCACACAATCGAGGGTGCAACCAAGGTCTGGTATTTGGTCGACCCCAGGCCCGGTCGCTTCCCAGCCGGCACCGCGTGGAGGGAGGGATAAGAGTTGCCGCTTCCATTTTAATGGCTATATAGGGTCGTATGAAGTCGAACCGACTTTGATCGGCGCCACAACCTCGCTGGGTTAGGGCCTTCACCGGCCTGCCATAGCTGGTTTGGATCGACGGTATCGAATGCTGCTTTGAAATCAACTAAAATGTGATACGTGGCAACATTGTATTTCCGCCACCTGTCGACCAGCTCGCGCTCGTTTGAGATAAGATTCCCTCCATCGTCCCTACGTATGTCAGGTTTCTGCATGTAGATTTTTCAAGCGGCTCATCTTCTTGTAAAACTTTCGCGTATTGTTAGCTCACCATAGTTCTAATTCTTCTCTTCGATCTCTATCTCCTGTGACGAATAGTCTCCAGTCGCGCGTAAAACGCTTTCTTTTCTTCACCGAGTCTTCCTGCGTCAAGCCGTCGCGTCAATTGGAATTTGTCGACGACTTCATATATTTGGGATCTCCGAACTCTACTTACCTCACGAGTAAAGACATTCAACGATGCATTCAAGATGAAAATCGGGTCTGCTTTGCTCTCCGCACCACGCTTCCATCAAGAAATATACAGGAATATATACATGAGGCTCAAGCCGCTGATTATACTGGTTGTTCTTATTTTGAGAATACACGTTAATGCACCCAAAGAAAAAAGTCAATCTTCTACTGCTATGTCATAAGTATTGATTCGGTTTATGTTTTCTGTCCTCATTTGTACGTTTTTCGTTAGCTCACTCGGTTTATTTGCGACATGGTTATCGAAATGTGTCGAACTAGAAAAAACACATCGGTTCGAAGAAAAGATATGTTATCATATCAGTTCCCTTCCTATCGCCCTTTGGGACAGAACAAAGGGCCTGCCACTGTTACGCAGTAGTGGAACCTAAAAAATACGGATGATAGAGGTGGTGATTTCTGTGAGAAAAATTCGCAGTTTACAACTGTCTCGTACTGAATTGCTCCTTAGGCAGTAAACGAGCGGTAGATAACAAACATGAAAGCTATTGGAAGGTTGGAAGTAATAAAATGCGTATTTCCTTATTAGTGTTAGGTGCTTAGGAGGGTAGTACATGTGGCTTTTAAAGCTAAATGTTTGTGAACCACTTGTAAACTCTCATAGACTGTGAACTATGAATTTCAAACCCATAAGTTAGTGACAGACAAAAAATCGAAACTATTTAATTAAGCCGGGCAACATACGAGTCAGTTTCGAAACTGTGATCAACTTTTGAGGTGTTGACCACCCCATAGATTTATTGCATCTTTAAAAAGAATTGTGTATATAGAAGAGGGAGAAAAAATAATATCACCACATTCACTTAGCCAACTTGTTAGCCATTAAAAAGAGATTATAACATTCGCGCAGATCCTCGATCAGCGTTTTCGGTAGTTCCAGATCGATGAAGCTGCGCTTGTCCCGCAGAGCGGCAAATATGTTCCACGCGCAGTTATCGCGCAAACAGCGCAGCGGATAGTGTATCTGAACCTCACAGCGGGCCAGCTTACCGTTGGCATCGATGTTGGTGTACCACGGTTCCGGGTAGAAGACTGGCTGGTGCTTCACTAGCATCCGTTCGCCGGTAGACTTGTCGATAAACACCCACGGATGAGTTACGTACGTGTTGACCGCCACTTGAGCCGTAGGCTCCAGTGCGGAGTAGTGAACAAACTTTGAGTTATAGTTTACCCAGTAGATTTGCACGGTTCGCTGGGTGAGGTTTTTGAACAGAACGAAGGAGCGTATCTCGGCGTGCTCGGATTTGATCTTCGGATCGCCTTCCATTGTTGTGATCGTCGTTGTTTGATGATCGTCGTTTAGTGGGCCATTGTTTTCCAGGTAATTCTATTCGATTGTTAACATTTTTTCATGCTGAACAATCTGAAACGTATAAGAAATGAAATAAAGTTAGTGTGAACTTGTTTCGACCGACACCCCACTACTTGTGACTACGTGACTTTCTTCTTCCTGGTCGATATGATATGGCAATAAATTAAATCAGTGCAGACTGTATACAGATATAATACAGCACTGATAAGCAAACGGTAACGAACACAGAGAACAACTTTTCCTTGAAAGCACAAAAAATATCATTGGTTTGTAACTAGCAAACTACCAATAAACTTGAAATACAACCTAATGGTGTACATTGTTCTAATTGCTCACAAAATTAACATCAATATTCAAAAATACACACAAAGAACCAGAGCTAACTGTTACGAGTTATGGAAACTTACCAATCTTTACAATTTATGCTGATTTCTTTCTGGAAACACAATACACGGCCTACATTATGATTTGTTTGCAGGTACAATTTTACGCAGCGTATAGCAAAATATTTACTAGAAATGTCATCGATGTTTGCTATGTTATTGATAACGTTTGCTGTCACGTCTCACGTTTGTCACATTTTTTCATCATGTTGCATGCAATGTTGCAAACGAATGTTGCACGGACAAAAGCTGAAATATTTCACTCAGGAAACGTGCTGCCAAAACGATGGAAGAGCTGCAATTATGAGAGTCGTTTAAAAACTATTTTTGGATATGCGCCAAAGGGTCCTAGAATTTCATGAAACGAGATTAATCTAGGATATTTGGATTCAAAAGTAGTGCTGATGTAAGTAATTGTAGCGATGTAGCGAATTATTAAATTAACCTGGGTTCGTGCTAACTCGAACCCGAAATTTATGAACGATACGAGCAGTTTGACAGATAGACCCGTAAACCGTAATGCTATTTTGAGATTGCTGACAGCTACCGTACGCACACTATGCCGCGTATACGTACACGCGATTTGTTGCTGCTGCTGTTGGTTTTTCCATGACGTTCTTCAAACTGGGGGGAAACAAACCACCAACACAACCGCAAATTAGCAAGCTCTAGAGCAGTCTATAGACAGTTTTAACCTGCGCTTTAAACTGAATGCTGGCAGTTTAACCGAGTTGCAATCTCGGTCCAATGAAATGGACCTAAGACTTATCGACTTTGCCGCCTCCAAAAACATGGCCGTACGTAGTACCTTTTTCCAGCACAAAATCCATCACAAGTACACCTGGAGGTCACCAAATCAGACAGAATCACAGATCGACCACGTTTTGATCGACAGTCGGCACTTCTCAGACATTATCGACGTCAAATCCTATCGAAGCGCTAACGTTGATTCGGACCACTACCTAGTGATGGTTAAGATGCGCCCAAGACTCTCCATTGTGAACAACATTCGGTACCGACGCCAGCCTTGGTTAGATCTCGAGCGGCTGAAGCAGCCGGACGTCGCCGCTAACTACGCGCATTCACGCGAAGCTGCGCTGCCGGAAGAGAACGAGCTGGACGAAGCCCCCCTCAAGGACTGTTGGAACACTATCAAAACAGCCATTTGCACTGTAACGGAGAGCCCCATCGGGCATGTGGCCCGGAATCAGCGGAACGATTGGATTGACGATGAATGTAGGAGAGTGATGGATGAGAAGAACGCTGCGCGGGCGGCCAAGATACGCAGTGCCACACGTCAGAACGTGGAAAGACACAAGCAGAAGAAGAAGCAGCGAAACCGGATCTTTCGGGCGAAAAGGCGCAACCTGGAAGAGCAGGAATATGCAGAGTTGGAGCGGCTGCATCGTTCCCAGGAAACGCGAAAGTTCTACCAGAAACTGAACGGATCCCGCAAAGGCTTTGTGCCGTGAGCCGAAATGTGTCGGGATAAGAATGGCAGTATTCTGACGGACGATCGTGAGGTGACCGATAGGTAGAAGCGGCACTTCGGCGAACACCTGAATGGCGCCCAGGCGGAGAACCATGGTGGCGGGGAAAGCGATTTCGATGGTGCAACAAACGGGGAAGAGGTGCCAGCCCCAACGACAGGCGAAGTTAAGGAGGCCATCATGCAGCTAAAGAACAACAAGTCAGCTGGAAAAGATGGCATCGGAGCGGAGCTTATTAAAATGGGACCAGAAAAGCTGGCCGTTTGTCTGCACCAACTAATTGTTAGAATTTGGGATACGGAACAGCTACCGGAGGAGTGGAAAGATGAGGTTATCTGCCCGATCTTTAAAAAGGGCGACAAGTTGGACTGTGAGAACTATCGAGCGATCACCGTTCTCAATGCCGGCTATAAAGTGCTGTCCCAAATCATTTTCCGCCGTCTATCACCAATTGCGAATAGATTTATGGGAACTTATCCAGCCGGCTTCGTCGAAGGTCGGTCTACAACGGATCAAATATTTACACTGCGGTAAATCCTCCAAAAGGGCCGTGAATACAGAGTTCCCACGCATCATTTGTTCGATGATTTCAAAGCCGCATATGATACCATCGACCGGAAAGAACTATGGAAAATCATGGACGAGAACAGCTTCCCCAGGAAACTCATCAAACTGATTAAATCTACGATGGATGGTACACAGCGCTGTGTTCGGATTTCGGGTGTATTGTCAAGTTCATTCGAATCACACAGAGCGCTTCGTCAAGATGTTGGTCTTTCATGCCTGCTGTTCAACTTAGCGCTACAAGGTGTTATGAACCGAGCGGATATCAACACGCGGGGCACGATATTCAACAAATCTAGTCAATTCGTCTGCTTTGCCGATGACATGGATATTATCGGCAGAACATCTGTGGCGGTGGCTGAACAGTACACCAGACTAAAACGCGAAGCAGAAAATATTGGGTTAAAGATAAATACGACTAAAACAAAGTACATGCTGGCCAGCGGAACCGACGCCGAACGACACCGCTTGGGCAGTAGTATACTGATCGACGGCGATGAGTTTGAGGTAGTCGATGAATTTGTTTACCTTGGCTCACTGGTAACGGCGGACAACCCAAGTAGCACACATTTGTCATTTCTGGTTGCTGCAACCTATTTATGACTGAAATTAGTCATTAAACGGTTACCACAATTAGTTTATTACAACTGAAGGGAATGATACCAGCCGTGAGATTCGGAGGCGTATTATCAACGGAAGTCGTGCTTACTGTGGGCTCTACAAGCAATTGCGGTCGAGCAGACTAAGTCCCCGTACAAAGAGTCAAACATAGCTCTGGCTCTCTCAAGCTCCCACCTGGCGCCTCCACGCAGATCTAAGTCAAATGATGACGGTCGATGACCTTACCCGGAAATGCTTCATGTACTTACTGAAGCAGCTAAGCTAGGAGGTGCGAACTAGAGCGCCTGTTCTCCATGTGAGGGGCGGCTCACACAGCGTCTGTCTCGTAACGGGCGGCTGAATATGAAATGCTGTATCCCGCAGGCTATACGCAGCGGGATGTAGGTATCGCGACCCCGGTGAGGGAGTATACCGAAAACTCAATTACCACGAACAACGAACAAAGAAATTCAGGACGGAACAATCGGTATAGGACACGGCAAGGGACAAGGAAACGATTAAGGGATAACGATTGGAAACTTGGTACCTGGAATGTTCGAACTCTCCATGAACCGGCACGGGCTGCCTTGCTTCCTTGAGAGCTGCATCAACTTGGAGTGGAGATCGCGGCTGGAGTGGAGTTCCGTGCAGTAGACCCTATTGCAGGCACTTCTTTCAAGTACCACATCTACTACAGTGGCGGTAAGAAAGCAGAACATGGAGTCGATTTCATAGTGTTGGGAAAACAAAAGCAACGAGTTATCCGATGAAGGCCCGTAGATGATCGTATATGCGTGTGGAGGATTAAGGGCAAATTCTTCAACTATAGCCTAATCAACTTATACGCACCGACAAACGATAAATCCGATGATGCTAAAGACGAGTTTTACGACAAGCGACGACGTGAAAATCATCATCGGAGATGCAAACGCTCAGATCGAGAGGGAGGAATACTTCCGTCTAGTTATTGAAAGACATAGCCTTCATCTGTCGACAAGTGATAACGGTCTGAGGCTCATAAATTTTGCCGCGGCCAGAGGAATGGCCATCTGTAGCATCTACTTTCCACGTTTGAATATTCGGAAACACACCTGGAGGCATCCAAATGGAGACTCTAACTCTCAGATCGATCATGTCTTGATTGACGGTCGACACTTTTCGGATGTTATCGATGTACGGTCTTTTTGGGGACCAAATATCGACTCTGACCACTAATAGTGAGTAAGCAACTTGCTTACCGACAACACGGCGGTAGCAGCCAGGTGGAAGGAGCACTTTCAGACACTGTTCGGACATCGACTGGAGTGTAAAAACTATCGAGGAATTACATCGTTCAATTCTGCCTACAAGGTGCTTTCCCGTTCTGCAGACTGTTCTGCAGACTGAGACCATTAGCGGAGTCCTTGGTCGGCGAGTACCAAGCTGGTTTTCGTGAGGGTCGCTCCTCGACAGATCAGATGTTTAACCTGCGTCAGTTGCTAGACAAGTTCCGGGAGTACAACTTGCAGACAAACCATCTGTTTGTGGACTTTAACGCGGCGTATGATTCAGTTAAACGAAATGAGGTATGGCAGATAATGCTAGAACATAGTTTTCCGACGAAACTATAGTTACGCTGATTCGTGCGACGCTGAACGGATCCAAATCATACGTTAGAATAGCGGGTGAGACCTCAGCTGCTTTCGTAACGTTGGATGGACTGAAGCAAGGAGATGCACTCTCTAACCTGCTATTCAACATTGCCTTGGAAGGTGCATTATGAAGGGCAAACATGGAAAGGAATGGAACTATCATCACGAAATCCCACATGCTGCTTGGTTTTGCGGATGACGTCGATATCATCGGAATCAATCCGGAATCATCGGAACCTGAAGAGGTCTTCAGGCCCTTTAAAAGGGAAGCTGCGTGTTTGGGACTTACCATTATTACCGCTAAAACGAAGTATATGGTTGCTGGTAGGGAACGTGGGAGCCCAAGTGGTGTTGGTGCCGAGGTGGAGTTAGATGGGAAACGATATGAAGTAGTGGAGGAATTTATATACCTTGGTACACTCGTGACGTGTGACAACGATGTAAACCGCGAAGTGAAACGACGAGTTGCAGCCGCGAATCGGGCTTTCTACGGATTACGTAGCCCGTAGTTTGCAAATTCGCACAAAACTGGCGCTCAACAGAACACTAATCCTCCCGGTGGCCCTCTACGGACACGTATCATGGACGCTAAAGGAAGCTGATCGGCGAGTGCTTGGGGTTTTTGAGCGCAAAATTCTGCGATCTATACTTGGTGCCAAATGGAAAATGGAGTGTGGCGCAGACGCATGAATCACGAGCTGTATTAAGTATACAAATATGGTGATATAGTGAAGGTAGTGCAATGTGGCAGGCTGTGGTGGGCTGGACACGTGGCCAGAATGCCCGGTGAAAGAGTAGCCAAAACTATTTTCAGCAGAGAACCAGGAAGAGGTCGTAGACTCCGAGGCAGACCCCGTACCCGGTGGGTGTGTGCTGTCGAAGACGATGCACGTTCAGCTGGTGTTCGTGGGGATTGGAGAACGGCAGCCCAGGACCGACGGTACTGGACGACCATAATTCGTTCGGCGCAGGATCGGTAACGGACCGTTGCCACTAAAGTAAAGTAAGTATGAGAAAAGAAAATAAATTGTCCGCAGATTTTTCTCCCGAAATTTTTGATGTTGTTCGTAAAAGTGGAATGGATGTCATAATACGTTCAACTGGCTTAGAAAAGGAGTATAGAAGGAGCTCACCACATTTGATACTATTACCGCAAGAAGAGCCAAGCACCTCGCATGAAACTTCCAATGAAACTACATCGTTTGGGAAAACAGCTTCACACGAAATACAAGGAGACGATGAGACACCAACAATATTGCAAAAATCAGATGATAAGGCAGCAAGCGCATCAAAACGGAATAGATTGGAGCCTAAGCATATGAAAGACTACATTGCTTACTAGAAGCTTTTGTTTTAAGTAAGGGGGGATGTAGGGTTTTATATTAACGGATTTCAAGTATCATAAATTTACAATGTATTTCTTGGTACCCTTGTGTTTTGACTACGAAAAGAGAAAAGAGCGAGAGAGGAAGAACGGTGGCAGTTCGTTACGTCGGGAGGTATAGAAAACGTGTGTGAATATTCGATCAATAAAAGATATATATTTGTAGTGATTAATGTGCTGTGTTCTTATTGCAAACTGAAATGCAAACATTAACTTCATATTGGTCGAGCCTTTGCCAAGTTTGCTCTCAAACAGCGTCTCGACTCGATAAGCAACTTTCCGTTGCGTATTTGGCCGTTCCCCCTGAAGTTTGCGAAAACTGCGAAGCCACAATCCATAAAACTTCTTATCCGTTCAATTATGTTCCTCTTCAGTTGATCTGCAAAATTAAACAATGTTTACATTTTTACACTCGAACAACAAACAATCATTGATGTTTCTATAGTAACTCCGTCAGGGCGAACTCGACGCTCCTGCAATGAATGTCAAAAGATTGTGCCCACTTGTGCTCAGTAGCCGCCATTATCGCTCGTGGAAAGCTGGATTCTGTCATATTGCGAAGTTTCCACCTATTTAGAGTCCCACGCGAAAATTATTAGCGTAGTTATTTTCTGCGTTTACCACACATGTTGGCAATTTAGCAAATTGTACCATCAGTTTTTCGTTATTGGCTCCCCACTGCACCCCTCCTTGCTTGACAAGCATATTTTCAATGTATTCAGTAGGTACAGGATAATTATTATTAAAAAAAGAATTTGTGTAGGACTCGTAAAATTGCTGCCATAATATTCAAATGATATTATGAAGCTTTTGACGATTTGTTTCCAAAACCGACATAACATCAAAAAAAAAAAAAAAAAAAAAAAATCGGTTCCAACAACGTTTTTCGCAGTTGCACGGTTTTGCACAACTAACTTCCATTTATGGGCAGTGTATTCACTTCACAACCAGAAATGGTTTCAAGTGATCTTAAATATTTACAAAGATGTCATGAGATTAGGGAGAATAATTAATTCAAAAATTAAATTTTAACTCAAACGCCTTAACGAATCCATCATAAACGAATTTTCGGAAAGTTTCACATCTTTGCACTTTGAAAGAAAGAAAAACAGTCATTCAAAATCATTTTTTAACCGTATCTGCATACAATTGTTTCAATGATTGATTATTGGAACAACTTAAAAAAAAAACCCCTATTGATAGTATATGCGTAATCTAAATTAAATATTAGGTACGATATTTCAAAGTACAAATTTGAAAAGTGAATTGTAGTACCTGTCGCGACTTCCATTCTCCCACTTCAGGATTCCATACAACAGCATAAATCTGTAAGCTCATATTCATTAGGTCTGATAACAAAGAAAATTAAATAATCTAGTCCAATTTTGCTTTGCAAAATTTGAGCTTGAAACCATTCCAACACAGATTACCTTTCATACCACTTTATCAAATACACTTCGGTATCGCTCGATCAAAAGCCAGGCCAGCAATGTTTAAATTTGATTAAAATAATTTAATCCGATTGAGACCGAGCACTGATCCGGAATTTGGAATCGAGATGAATTTTATCCTTTATTAAAATCTCCTCTATTATTATTACACGTTCGATCCGACTGGTCACATAAATTTATTACAGAGACGAATGGCTCTCATTATCTGGTTCAAAGATATTTTAGTACAGTTTCGAGCGGTGCACGGATTAATGATCCAAAATAATGTTTATGGCCACCAAGTAGGTACCAGGCAGCGTCACCAACAATCAGATCCGTACGTAATAAACGACAAAACGGAAGGCAGCGCGCGGTGGATGTCGTTTTTATGGGCAATCATGGAAACGCTAAATCTATCGACAAATACAAATCCATGCCGGTGAAATTTTGGCACGAACAATGGAAAACCGGCAAGATTAACGAGATTTCAATGACGGCAATTGAGTCAATTTTCGACTTACGACTTGTAACAATAATCCGGCGAGGAAAATTGCCATAATCAGACAATGGAAAAGCAATAAATAAATGCTAAACCTTGGAGAGAAAATAAACTTCCCATGTAGCCGCAAATGTGTCACATAAACGGCTAAGCTCGTTTAGGTTATTTTATTCCTTTTATTCTCGATTTGCCGATCGCCACCCGACGACCCGACCCGATCCGGTTGCCGTTCATCCGTTCCGTTTGCGAAGTGTCCTACCACGAACCGACGAGCAAACCGTATGTATGTGTGCAGAATCAAAACACCAACCGAACCCCATTTGACTCTGCTGACAAACATAACGCCTGCATCAAATTGTTGGTCGTTCCAGCATAAACCACCGTAGGATGCTGCACGCACCGCTCGCAGGATCAACATTCACTGGCAGCTGGTGAACCAGTCTAGCGATACATACAATACTAGGTAGTATCAACCTATCACCCGACCATCAAGCGGCACACAAACCGCACAGTGAATACAAAACAACAGCGGGAAACATTTTTCTTCATTTCCATTTCTCACGTCGTCCACTTTTCACTCTGCTCTGCTCTGCCCTGCTGCTGCTGCTGCTGCTTGACAGTACCGTGCAGCATCACATAGCCTGCTAAGCCAAATGGTACCTTCTCCTAGTAGGTAGGTACAAGTACTAGAACCGGATTCAGATTGGAGCAGGCGGAGCGCGGCAGGGCGGTCGCACTGGTCCGCTTAAGCCAAATGGGAGAATAATGGAAAAGTGCTCGATTTAAAATTGGAAATGAAACCAAATTAGACAGTCGCTCTCGTCCGTCGCAGCGGGGGTGATTCTATCGAGTTTTAATTTTCCGTCGTCGATGTGCGACGACGGCGACGTCGCACTTAACCGTTCACCGGTGGCAGGTTAAGACGCGTTCGGTTAGAACTCAGGTGTAATTATCGCTATCCCGTTCCGTGGTCCGTGTTCCGTACTCCGAGTGTGTGTGAAAGTGTGGCGCATTTTTGTTGGAACCGAAGCAGATTTCAGCCGTAATTGATTAGCAAACTTACTTCCCCCGTCTGGGAGGGATTTTCGGATTTGTGCGCTCGTTCCCCGGCTAGCCCGGACAGACAGCCAACCGGAAATTCGGAAATGGTCACGACAGCAGATCTGACAGAATGGATGGAACTGTTGAACGGTAGATATATTGGAAGCGTGGGAGCTAAATTATACAAATGGATGGCACGCAGCGGGCGGCACCTCAGCCAGGAACAAAAAGTGTAGTCGATGCAATTAACTTGTTTCCGATTTTGTTAGCTCGCAGAAAAAAGTGTGAATAGTGGATATCCGTGAGATGCGCGACTAATGGAAATGAGATAAGTTTTCGCAGTGCACTACAGTTTTTCTTTTTTTATCTAAGTAAAAGAAATACTTACGAAATTACCGTTTTTACGGCATGATTAATTTAATCACTGATTGATTGAATGGGAGATTGAAATTGGGATGAATAAAAAACGTGCTTTAAAAGTACAAAAGAATGCGAAACACATAAATTTAATTAAATTATGCTCGATGGTGCATCAATTTGAAAACAAAACAACAATTTTTATGCCGTAATGATTTGCATAATGGTAAACCATCGCCGCTCCCGTTACTAATGACCTAAAAAAATCGAACATATTAATTTACTCCAAGCCACAATTATCACCATTTATGTCCATTCTATGGCTGCAAAACAATTGACTTGCACTGGAAACAATAATACCATCCAATCCAATAAGCATTTATGCAGTTAGCCTCCGGGGCACGTATTTGCTTCTATTTGAATCATTTTGCCGGGTTGCAACCGTTGGGGTTAAATGGACAATAATCGTCAGGATATTATTACAGAAATTTGACGCATCGACTAAATTATCAGCAGCGGGTTGAATTTCATTCAAAACTAAGCAAATATTACTCAAATTACTAGGTCGTTATGAGGCGTCTCGTACACGCCTTTTGCTAAACAAATCATAGCTTTTATACATGTTCTGTGTTTTCCTAGAAAACTCATGGTGGTACCAAAATGTTCAAATAAAACTATAAGCAAATTTTGTTGATCGTTAATAAACATATAATCAGGAAAATCGAGCTTCCATCATCCATTATAATACCAGCAACAATTCTGCAATAGATATTGTCACACAACTTCCTTCCTGGCTTTTGGTTGCTTTTTGTATATCCTCACACCAAATCTCCTTCAAGTGAGCAAAATGCTACCAGCACGTACCTAACGGTGCTATACTTTTGCAAATTGAACGTTTCCATGATCGGTCTCCCTGTTAATGTCAATTCTTGGAAAGATTAGACTCTTTGAGTTGATAGGAATTTCCTCTTGCCACCGACGCGTCGTCGTCGTCAATACGAAGAAGCACGCTCGCTTTAGCCACGTTGGTCTTTTCCGATTAAATCTAAGCTGTTGATGATTTGCAAGCTAAAAAAATTACCAAAATACCTACCTAGTGCTGATTTTTTTTTACATTAACTTTAAACGCAGCAACAATTTTTTTGTGTTCTTCTATTTTCTTGTTTAGTTTCGCTCGCATTCACAGATTATTTCACGCACGTCGGCTTGAAAAAAATACTACTAAATCATTTGGACTATGCAAATTGCTTTGCTTAAGTCTTAATTGTTTGTTGGTTTCATGTGTTTCTATTTTTTAGCCATAGGTAAAAATCGGCGGGTGAGAAAATACAAAACCTTTCTATAAAAGATGCATTTCACGCAAACCAATTTCGGCGCCTTCACACAGCAGCCTTGGCACAGCATTAAGGCGTAACGGATTTCAAACACAAGGGCATTTTTCAAACTTATTATACAACATGAACCAAAAAGTTGTAGAATTTCATAATTATTTTTTTCTAGGAACATAGTTTATGTACCGTTCTGATTCAAACTTCGAACACTTACGCCATGCTGAAACTTTTTTCAAAGTAAAATGTTCGAAAACATCTTTATTCTACCCCCATGAATGGTTCAATAGCATGACAATTTATTTATTTTCGTGGGAAAATTTTAAAAATGAAGATAAAATGTTATTTTATAAGGCCATTGCAAATCATATTTAAAGTTGTTGGCAGCCCCCCCTTGGAAATCGGCTTGAAAAATCGGGGGGCAAAAAATAATTTGTAGGATATGAGTCAAATTTCTTTTTATAAAATCAATTGTCTGTGGGCTCTACAGTCTGAAAAACTCGAAAAATGAGTCTCCGAGTTGAATTAACGCTTTTAGCACGAATTTCCGAAAATCGTCCTAAAAAATTTACCTCCGTTTTTATCTTTTTTCGTATATTTTTGCATAGAAAATAATATCGTATATATTATAAGCAAGAATAGATTCGGTTTTCACGTTTAAACCTTAAATAAAAAATCTTAAAATCCATGTTTTTTTTGCTCGATTAACAAATTCATTTTGTTTATTCCCCCCCCCCCCCCCCTTTCAGGGGCCGAACACCGGAAGGACAAAAATTTTATAAAATATTTGTAATGGCCTAATGAAAAACACTAAAAAGTTACAATTCGGTTTTGATTCAAACTTCGAACACATGCATGGTCGACATTCAAAGCTCGAATATTTCAGTCTCAGACATCGCACACTTGTATTACTTTGATAAATATTAATGTTTTTGATGTCACTCAACTTAAATGAGTGAAATCACATCCTTTTTCTAAACCCTGCCTTTTTAAATCCACCTAACAGTGTGATTTAAATTTTTCACACAATAATTAGTTTGAATCCATATTTCTGAAATTAATTCATAATATTCTTGAATTCCATGAACCACATCTAAAGCAAGTTTACTTTCTACAGCTTAATCAATGCAGACAATTAATTTTTCCGAAGGAAAACCCGGAAAAACCGGATATTATTCATTGCTGTTCGAAGTTTGAATCACTCCTCAAAACGTGATTCAAACTTCGAACACTTTAATTTATCTAATATCATTGAAATAATGCATGAAATATTGTAGTTTCCCTATGCTTTACTACATAAATACCTTGCACTTATCTAATAATCTCGTAGTTGGAAGGTAAACATTCTAAAAATAGTAAAATAATACGAACGAAAAAACAGCTACTTTTGTTCGAAACGCTAAGAGTAAGCAAGCCAAGCGAAAATCTGAGTTCTTATTTTTTTCCAGCGCCTGCTGATTTCTTACAAGGAGTCCTACAGTTCACTGTCATGCTTTACCGGATAGAGGACATTAGGACGAACACGTTGGTGTACAATAAGCATAATACTTTATCATATTAGCGATACTAACGAGCATTTTATTCTCAAGTGTTAGAAGTTTGAGACTGTTCTAAGTTTGAATCAGAACGGTACTTAGGCCATTGTAAATTATTTTGTCACCCCCCTTGAAAATTGGTTTGAAAAATCGGGGAGCAAAATAATAATTTGTATGATATACGTCAATTATTTTTTAAAAAATCAATTGCCGGTGGGTTCTGCAGACTAAAAAACTCGAAAATGAGTGTACGAGGGAAGTTAACGCTTCTAACACGAAACAGAAATGGAAATTCGAACAATGGAATTTCCGTAAATTGTTTCTATCATTTGTGTCATTCTTTTTGTAGGATTTTGCATGGAAAATAATAACGGGTATGTGAAAAGAAATAATTGATTTGGTTTTCACGTTTAAACTTTAAGAAAAAATGCTGAAATCGCATCTTTTTTGCTCGATTAAAAAAATCTCTTTGTTTTTTTTCGCCCGCTTTCAGTGGCCCAACACCGGAAAGGCAAAAACTTTATAAAGTATTTGTAATGGCCTTATTAATGAAAATAATATTTAAAACAATGGTGCTTCCATTTTCTCAGATAATTCTATTGAAATTTTTCGATATTCACTTAACGGGTGACAACTAAAATTTTGGTTTTTTTTTTGCGGGGCCTCTCCACAATAAACGAGCTCAGAGAGAAATGAGAGTATGTATGTGTTAGCTTTTTCTCTCCTCTTTTTGTCAATAATTTTTGTTTTGTTTATGCTTGCCTTGTTTTGCCTTGTCATTTTAGACGTCGAAACAAGAAGCATTTCGGGAACGCGTTGTACACTTCTACGAACTGCCACAGAAACCTCGGCGAAAAGTATACGGTACAATATTTAAAAGGGGCCATCCATAAAGTACGTCACGCTTATAGGGAGGAGGGGGGGTTGACCTAATCGCAACGATTTGTGACGTAGGGAAGAGGGGGGGGGGGGGGGTATGAAGTTATGTGATGTCTCATGAACAAAATTTGAAATGGAAAATTTATTCGGGGAATTATAATTTAGCTTTCATGTTAAGATGCAAATATTGAAGTCTTCTGTAAAATTAACGTGCTGATGCATTTTAAAACAAATAGTTAAATTTTTTGAATGACAACGTTTTATTTTTAACATATATGTGTGAACAGGACTCATTTATTCTTCTAGTATGAACTCTTCATTAAGGTTTTACAGAACATGTTGTACACCACTGAGGTGCTTCTTGAGCATCGTTCTACCTAAAAGATTTGTACCACCGTCAATGGCAGTCGTCTTGAGAAGGTACGAAAGACCAAGGGCAATGTTTGCCCTCGATTTTCGTGCTGTATTTAATCAATGAACCTAAAATTATACCGAAGTCCAAGGTTGGTTTTAAGGTTCTTCCGTATATCTATACTGTCCCTAATTCAAAAGTTCCCTGAAAGACAGTGTTTGTGCCACTTGCGGACTATATTTCGCATCCCAGGTGATGTTCAATGATCGCAGAAAATACACAAAATGACAAAATCCGTCAGAAAACTTGTCAACAGGAAGGTTAATTCTTCCAACCATCTCAGACGAATTTGAATGGATGGATGAAAATGACGTGGATATACGCGAAACATTAATTGACGACACATCAGCGACTACCTACTGAAGCGTAGCCGATCGTAGCAATCGGAGATCATCTTCAAAATCCGAGGATCGATGACGAATAAGCTCAAAAATTTCCTTTTTTTATAAAAAATTATTACTTAAGAACGCGAAGAGAATTTATTGTGTCATCTTAAATTTTAAATAAAAAGCGGTAAATTTGATACGTGGCGTAGGAAAACCCTTGCTCAAGAATTTTCAATAAGCGGCTTTGATACTGACACTTATGATAAATTAATACTGACAGTCCAGGCATCGCTTAAGTAAAGCGTATGCTTGTTTCTTAGATCGGACAGAGACGTTCGAAGCAATGATTAGAGCCTGTATAATTGGCTTAGCCCTGCCAACAGGCTATTCTAACTAAGCAAATTTTTATTCCAGTTTGTACTAGCAACCGAACAAATTCTTTTTCCGTGGTGTGTTCTGACATTTCTCTAGAGTAATCCGTTAATTTTCACTGAAGATTTTCTGAAGAGCTTCACTGTATTTCTTGTATTGCGCAATATTCTTAACTAATTGGCGCCAAGCATGAAATCGGACCTACCTTGCCCTTCGCAAAACGCTACGATCAAGAATCATAAGCCGCCGTTCTAAGCTGACAATGTACAAAACCCTTATTTAACCGATAGTTCTTTACTGAGTTAAAGCTGTGCTGTCGCTCACGGTGGAAATATGCGCCCTTGTCGTGTTTGACCAGAAGATGCTGCGGATGATATTTGGCGGAGTACAAACTAAAAGCGGAGAGTGGCGGAAACGTTTTATGAATCACGAGCAGCATACACTTTTTGGAGAGATCGCTATCGTAAGCTGGCTAAAGTCAGTAGGCTACGGTGGGTCTGACATATCGTAAGAGTGCCGAATGACAGTGCGACAAAAGCGGCTCTCAACAAGGATCGTGCAAGATGGCTCGACCAGATCAAAAGCGACTTGTGACTTCTGAGACGTCTGGGAAATTGGCGACGAGTGGCCCATGAAATGGACCAAGTTAAATGGAGTCAATTGCTTAAAAAGCGCAATGCACTCCTGCTCTATGCTGACAACGGTGGGGTATTTCGGGGCTTTCCCTTTGGAAGAATTACATAATTGAGTTATTATTTATAGAACCTTCCATCATGAAATTTAGTTCGCCCTATAATTTAAAAGTTTTACCAGCGATTCAAGTTTCTTGAGTTGTTGTTTGATCATACAAAAAATACCGAAAATACCGGTTTTCGAGCGTGGAAAAACCGGTAATTTGGTATTGGAAAATAGCCCGGTAATACCGGTAAAACCGGTTTCGGTAAACCGGTAAAGCATCCCTAGAAATAAAAAGTTTGGAGAGTAGGTGTATTTAATTTTTTTGTTGTGAAGGGAGGGGGGGGGGGGGTTGCCGTGATGTGACGTGCTTTTTTAGGGGTGTTCATGAAGGTGTGACAGCATGTGACAGAGGGGGGAGGGGAGGAGTTGATTTTGGTCAAAATTTGTGTGACGTACTAAATGGATGTTGCCAAAGCAAATATGTTGCGGCTTCGACTGTTTACCATATCCTAAGATGCCCAACAACTATTCACAAGCAAGGTAGTGGAAGACCATCCAAAATTATGGACGCAGAAGGACATCATTCTCTTTCTCGTTTCTTCAACAACAAGTCCTCTGGTTTGGCTATCAATTGAGATGCACTAGACAAATGTTTGAAGAAAATTTTGATCCCGTTTCTACTAAAACATCATGCAGATGGACAATACGTGTTTTGGCCGGATAGAGCATCATCGCATTACGCCAAAAAAACACAATCGTTCATGAATACCCATTCGATCCCATTTTTACCCAAAAACCACGACTCGTAAAATCTGTCTCAGTGCGCCCAGTCGAAGATTTCTTCGGGATTTTGAGTTCCTTGACGTACAAAAATAACTGGAGAGCCAAGAATTGCAAACAGTTGATGGATAAAGTCAAGAGATGCATTCGGAAAGTTGACATGGCGACCGTACAACGCTCCTGTTTCGACGTCAAACGAAAGCTTCGCCGAACAGCTGATTACGGACCGTTTTCAAATGTACACTAATTTTTTTTCAACAATAGATAATGTATCTTTAATTTCGGTAAATCAGATCTTCTGCATGTATCTTTGTCTTTTTTTGACCGATTGAGAAAAAAATTCTTAGAATTTTTTTTAAAATATTGTTGTGTCATTTGCCAATTTTCTCAGCTATTCGAGAGAAATTTTGCGTGGAAAAAGTTTTTCACTAAGTTTTCCATGGGGGTGGAAAACTCCAAACAAAAGCCGGAAAACTATGATCTAATTCCTGCCTAATATTTTTTATTCTTTCTTCTTCGCTATTTCATAATATTTTTGGTGACAAAATGTTTATGATAGCGTTAGATTATTCTAGACTACTGGCGAAAATTCTAACGATCGCACAGTGCATAGTGGTCCAAAACGGCGAAAAGTGGAACTTTTTCCTAGCGTCTTTTGCTTTCATTTTAGCATTTAGGCTCTTCAGCACTTTTGTTCCTATTAATACCCCCCATAATCTAAAACTGTCAAAAGTTAGTCATCAGCTTGCTGCGATAGAAATGAAAAAAATGCTTCCTTTGCGTTAGGAACTATCCAGCTTTCCACGAGCGATAATGGCGGCTATTGAGCACAAGTGGGCACAATCTTTTGACATTCATCCAGCTTTCCACGAGCGATAATGGCGGTTATTGAGCACAAGTGGGCACAATCTTTTGACATTCATTGGAGGAGCGTCGAGTTCGCCCTGACGGAGTTACTATGGAAACATCCATGATTGTTTGTTGTTCGAGTGTAAAAATATAAACATTGTTTCATTTTGCAGATCAGCTGAAGTGGAACATAATTGAACGGATTCAAACTTTTGTAGTGGTTTGTGGCCATAATTTCCTGAAAGCACCGGCTCAGGATACTTTCTACAATCGTGCGAATTAAACATTCGAATGCACTCAGAGGCAAACGTGAACATTGAACTTCATATTAGTCGAACCGTTGCCAAGTTTGCTCTCGAACAGCGTCTCGTTTTGATAAGAAACTTTCCGCTGCGTATTTCGCCATTCTCCCTGAAGTTTGCGAAAACTGCGAAGCCACAATTCATAAAACTTGTTGTCCGTTCAATTACAAACCACTACAAAAGTTTGAATCCGTTCAATTATGTTCCTCTTTAGCTGATCTGCAAAATTGAACAATGTTTACATTTTTACATTCGAACCTTGATTCGAACAACAAACAATCATGGATGTTTCCATAGTAACTCCGTCAGGGCGAACTCGACGCTCCTCCAATGAATGTCAAAAGATTGTGCCCACTTGTGCTCAATAACCACCATTATCGCTCGTGGAAAGCTGGATTGCAGGATCGTCGGGTTCGCCCTGTTCGAGTGTAAAAATGTAAACATTGTTTAAATTTGGCAATCAGCTAAAGAGGAACATAATTGAACGGATAAGAAGTTTTATGGATTGTGGCTTCGCAGTTTTCGGACATTTCAGGGAGAATGGCCAAATACGCAACGGCAAGTTTCTTATCAAGACGAGAAGCTGTTCGAGAGCAAACTTGGCAACGGCTCGACCAATATGAACTTTTTTTTTGAGCAAACCTCGTGATTTTAGTCATGACCTTGAAATGCGGTCAGGCATATATTAATTTTTTTTTGAAACGATGGTTCTACAATTGACGAAAGGACGGTAAGGGAAAGTAATGAAGAAGGATTTTTTGGGAATAGAGGGGAAAAGAGTGGAAGGGAAGCGGGGGGGGGGTAATAGGTAGCTGCGCTTAACAAGTTGTGACTCCTACCTTTTGTCCAATGCTGGAAGGTGCATGGATCGAACCAAGCTATAGTCTGAGATTATAACCGGATTCGAACCCACAACACCCGCAACAGTGTCGTCATCCCGCCAGTCAACACAAAGTTAGATGAAACTTCTCGGTTGGTGTTTTCTACAGTAGGTGTAGGAAGAGGCACAATTTGTCTAAAAATAGCCCAACCCAAGTCGCTACATCAATATGGGGGGTTGTGCAGGCTCCTTTTGTCCAGCGCCTCTGTGGTTCATAGGTACGCGGGATACCAGCGAGCCACATGCTCTAGCGGATGTTGTTGGTTCGAACCCAGTTATAAACTCAGATTATAGCTTGGTTCGACCCATGCATCTTGCAGCATTGGACAAAAGGTAGGAGTCTCAACGATAACTTGTTAAGCGTAGCTATCGTATTGAACTGGAAATTGGATTTAGAATTGTATTTGAAACTGGACTTGAATTTAGAGTTATTCGGACTACCAGTTTTACTTGAAATTAGACATGAAATTGGACTAAAAACAGAATTTGTAGTTTTTAATTGGGTTAGGCTTGCAATTGGATCAAGAATTATAGTTGAAATTGAATTTGAAATTGAACATAAATTGAATTTAAATTGGACTTGAGATTAGACCTTGAATTACATATGAAATTAGAATTCAAATTGTGCTTGAAATTATGCGTTTTTTTACTTTGACCTAAAATTTAACCTACAATTGGAATAAAACTAGACTGGAAATTGGGCCTAAAATCGGGCAGGTTTTGAAGTTGATATTCGACGTTAAATTAAACTTGAATTTCGATTAATTTGAACTCGAAGTTTTACCTGATCCCGAACATGGACACGATATTAAGTACTTGAAGTTAGTTTAAAATTGACAGTTTCTATCTTATTCTGTCACACTTCTTACCTTCTTATCTTTTTCAGTATCGTTTTTCACTTTTTTTCATTTTTTCTCCTTTCCTGTACCTTTTGCTTTATTCCGTTTTTCCTCTTTTTCTCTCGTTTCCCTTTTTTCTGTCTCGTTTTTCCTGTTTCATTGTTCGTTTTTTTGTTTCCTGTCCCATTTTTCTACTTTTCAGCCCTGTTTTCCCTCATGTTCATTCAATCGTTTTTCGTATTTTCTCTTCTCTTTTCTCCATTTTTTGTTTCCACTTTTCAGCCTTTTCCAACAGTTTTTATCTCCTTTCTTTCTCGTCTTTCGTGTTTGTATGTTCCATTTTTCCGAGAGAAATTTTCTGTTCATCTGTTCATCTGTTTTTAGCTCTCTTTACTTCCCTATACTCTCTGGTTTCCCTTTTTCTCTCGTATTTCGTCTTTTTCTTTTACTGTTTTCTTTATCCCGTTTTTCCTTTTTTCTTCTTTTTATGTCCCATTTTTTGTTTTTTTCATCATTTTCCTTTCATACCCCGTTTTCTTCGTTTTTTTACCATTCTTCATTTCCCTTTTGAACCAGGTGAACCTGTTTTCTGTTCCGTATTCCCTTTCTCTCTTTTCCACTTTTTTACGTCACATTTTCCCTCCTATTCTGTCAATTTATTTCTTTCATCTCGTCTCAGTTATTTATATTATTTGCTGTATGTTGCCTTCTCTGTTCGTTTTCTCTTCTTTTCCTGCACTTTTTCGCCCTTTTTATGATTTCTGATTTTTCTTTGTTCCGTCTTCGTCTTTTTTTTCTCGTTTATAAGACATTTCCCCTCTTTTCCTGTTTTTTTGATCACTTTCGTTTTTTGGTCTCAGTTCTCGTCTTTTTTTGCTTTCAACTTCTTTTCTATCCTATTTTTCGTAATCATCCTTTCCGTTCTACCTCTTCTCTCATTTCTCTCATTTTCTTTTTTTTCAGTCTCTTCGTTTTTTGCCTCGTTTTTCCTCACGTTTAATTCTTTTTCACTTTTTTTCACTTTTTGTGTCCCTCTTTCCCTCGCCGCGTATTTCTTTTTTTCCTAACAGTTTTTATTCTTGTTCTTTCGTGCTTTTCCTCTTTTTCTATTCCGTTTGTGCAATATTTTCTCCTTCTGTCTCATTTATACTTTTTTGCTGGAGAGCAGCTGGAGGCGGACTACTCATGGATTCATCGATATAGGGTGTGTTGCTGCTTCGTCGTAATTGCCTATTCCCGTCCTATCCAACACAAATTATTAAAAGTATCAGCATTTTTATCACACACAATGCAAAACTAGTTATTCCATAATATTTTAGTCTGTTGTCTATCATACGCGATCAATCAAAGTGAGTTGAGATCTATTTAAATGCTTTTTATCATTAGAGAATTCCTAGCAGCCAAATTTCCTACGTTTTTTCGTGCGACGAAGAAAATATCGACTAATCGTTTAATTTCCGTCATTCATAAATGAAAATAACTCATACAAGGCATTGTCGTTATTCTACAGCCAGGAAAACTTGCCTGACCTGCAGAAATTTAGCAGAATAACATTTGTCATGCCGTCCTACACAAATACATGCGCGTTAGCTTCGTTAACATTGTTGTGATTTTTAGTTCGAACGATGAAAAATTTGGCTGGACGGATTTTAAAACGGTACGACGAATTTAAGAAATAAAGTCAGTTGCGTAATTTCAATAATATGCTTTAATAATCGCTTTTCAGTGATTTCTAAGTTCACGGATCGGAAAGTGAGTGTGTTTTAGTCAAATCAGCACAAGTATTCATTAAATCCATCCAACAAATGATGTAGGGCTTTACTTACTACGACGGGAATTAGAAATAAACCCTACGTGAATATGCTAAGAAAATTTAATAACATTTTACTGTTGGCTCCATGCTGTTTGGTTCAAGAGATTTGCATTTTTGAGCCGAGTTTTTCAACAATAACGATAGAAAATTTTACCGAATACAGTGCCATCACACTTATGTGGCTTTGTTTTTCATTCAGCACCATAATACAAAAAAAAAGACAATAAATTGTTGCTCTAAAGTATCGAAGCCTTGTTTCTCTAAGCTACGCATGATACTAAATGGGATTGGATTATTTCGCTAGACTGCAAACATGTTTGGGGGCAGAGACTTTCTGAAAATTGATTATCGTGCTTACCTGCTCTTGAAATTTATGTTCGAAATCCTCTGATCTGGTATTTCGTTTTCTAACTACCGAAGTCTAGACATGCCGTGGACAGTGTGTAAGGTTTTAGCTGGGCTTAAACCATAAATTTTAATTCGAGTCATGGTTTTTAACAGTACTAGTCGGAGATTTTTTTTCGATTAAACCCCATTTACTGATTTACTTCGCAGCACAACAGAATGATTCAATTTGAAAGCAGCCGTGTGTAATACTGGCAACATTGTGCAATTAGTGTTAACAACGTGAGTCCATTGTTTTACCGCTGCGGGCATAACTGCGGTAGGTTATTGTAGCTTTGCTGAGGTTAATATTTGCGATTTTTTCCGCCCCAACAGCCATCGGCAGAGTGACGGGTTCCCGCAAATCAATTTGAGGTCCATCGAATTGAATTGCTCTTGGCTTTTTTATGCTGTGCTTGTTACAACAGCAGTTTTAGATGCCAATCAAATTAATCGATTCGTTCTTCCGGATTCGGAATCTAAAAAATTACGATGGGAGAAGCGAACAAAACAGCAATTATGTTTCAATAAAAGAAAGCGCAAAATTATGAAACGTAGTAACGAGCCTCTACGGAACTGATCGAGAATTGAATAAACCAACAAATTGTGAGAGGAACAAAAACGAATATCCTCCCGTGCATAGCGTCGCGTTCGATTCATGAAATTTTATGATTCATGAAATCGTTTTAGCCATTGTATTATCGAACCATCAGACCGCACCGTTCAATTCTATCCGCTAGAGCCAGTCGGTCAGTTCGAAAAGCATCCTCTCACACAGAATAGCGAGAAAAAAAAACTATTCTCCGTGCCGCTGGCTGGGTTGTGCTGCTGCAATCGACGATACACGAGAGTAGAATTTGCAATGGCGTGTCCTTTCCGATGTCCTAACTGATTCGCTTTTTCGCTTCTGCTTTCTAGACATGCTTCAGTTCCTGGATGCAACGACCGCTTCCGCAGGGATGGCACTCATGCCGCAACCGCCGTCGTTCGCTGGCATTGGCTTCGAGGGCGAAGCAATAAACGGAAACCAACAGCAGCACCGGCAGCAGCAGCACGAGCCAGAAAAACACCCACAATGCGGTGCAGAGTTAAAGTGCGAGGAAGAATGCGAATCGTGTCTTGAAAATGGCAAACGGCTGCCCCCCGGGGCTGAAGATGACGGTCCACCCGGGAACGCCGAGTACATGAATATCGTCAACGAAATAGACAAGTCCCGCTATATGCTGATACACAAATGTAAGTCGTTTCTTTGGAAGTTGGAGCGACTGCGGTTGGAGTTTGCTGCCACTGCTTCCAAGAAGGACAATGCCAAGGAAGCGCCCGAGGAGAAGAATCAGAAGGACGTGGAGCAGGAGGAGGAGGATGAAAACTCATATCTGGAAATGTGTGGTGTGGGACATAAAAATGGTATTAATTTAACTCAACCGACGGATGGGATTGACTCGTGCTGTGAGAATTTTGATAGCGACGTCCTCGAAAGCATCGCCGGTGACAAAGTGGCCGACGTCGTTGCCGAGGACCAGCTAAATGCGGAGGAAAACTGTTATGATTTTACAACCGATAGCTGCCTGTACGATGATTGCTCCGAGCTGAAATTGAATAACGTTGGGAACGTGGTTGTCCCCCCGGTGGAGGCGGACGACGACACTGGTAGCGGGACGTGTCCCTTTAGCGGTCTGCCAGCCGCACATCTGCGTATCAAGCAATCTCCCAAATATGGTACCCTTTTCAGGCTGGAGAAACGTTTATTCTTTGATCAATCGAAAAAGTTCTACGTCGGCTTGCTGGACCGGTGGCTGCTGCTGTACAACAACTGCAACGAGCTGAAACCGGCTCAGTGTGTTCAGGTAGGTAATTGCGTTATTCGGCGGATTGGCTTGGAGGTATTTTCCCAACGAAACGAGACCGACGATGATTGATTTTGAATGAAGCGCCTTTTTTTCGGGCAACATCAGAAATTGGTTCAAGGTTAGGTTTTCGTGCTGGCTAACGAAACTCAAGGTTTAGTGTTTAGGTGGAGTTTGGTGGATTCGAATCTGATATTGAATTGCTTACGTTAAAAAGCGGTACACCTTCGTAGATTTCAAAAGTAAACATTCAAACGTTTGCAATCTAAATAAAGCCTGATTGGGAATAGAAAACTGCGTACGCTGTGACAGTAGAAGAAAAAGATATTTTTTGTTCAAAATATTTAATCACAATGGAAGTAATTTCAGTTTGTTAAATCTACCCATTATTGGAGAAAACGGAGCGGAAACGCTAAATTCAAAAAGAGTTTCATTACTTACTATGTTGCGCTTTCATAGCGTTTTCATAGTCGAAATAATAAGCTCTTGCTAATTATTTTCAAGTGCCTTTTCAAAGCTTTTATGGGCGAAAGTACTTCCACACTAGACACACACCCTCTAAAGTTTCTTTTGTCGCTGGAAATCATCAAAGTGATGCTAGATTTTGTTGAGTCGTAAAATCCAACATAAAACCTTTCTGTTTTTTTTAGCAAAATGAAATATCGACATTTTTAATTAAATTTTCAATAAACCGGAGTTTTTTTTGGTGAGCGATTGGTTAACTCCTGCTCAACGTAAATTGTTGTAAAATTCTTGTAATTTAACGCACAAACTGAACGAACAGTGTAACGGATTTCAAACGAACCGGCCATATGACCTTTGAGAGTTATGAGATGATCGCCAATCGTTTTTTTTTGTCAAACGGTGATGTTTTCTGATAGGGGGCATGACGTTTTGTCGTTTATGGAAATCGATTTCTCCATTTACTATTTATAATTAATCTTTTGCCTCTTGTGCTTTGTCTTCTGTCTTCGTCCTTTGTCTTTTGGCTTTCGTTTTTCGTCTTTCAACTTTCACCTTTCAACTTTTGTCTGTCTACTTTCGTTTGTCGTCTTTCGCCGTTCGCCGTTCGACGGTCGTTAGTCATCCTTCGACTTTCGTCTTTCCTCTTTTTGTCTTTAGACTTTCGGCTTTCGTTTTTCGTCTTTCGATTTTCAACTTTCAGCTTTCGTCTGTCTACTTTCGATTTTCGTCTTTCGTCTACGTATTTTGTTTTTCCTCTTTCTTCTTTCGTCTTTTGCATGTTGTCTTTCGGTTTTCGTTTTTCGTCTTCCGACTTTCGTATTTCAATTTTCAACGTTCAACGTTGAACTTTCAATTTTCAACTTTCAACTTTCAACTTTCAGCTTTCAGCTTTCAACTTTCAACTTTCAAGTTTTAACTTTCAACTTTCAACTTTGTTTGTTTATTTTTATCTATCGTCTTTCGTTTTTCGTCTTTCGTCTTTCGTCTGTCGTCTGTCGTTTTTCGTCTTTTTCTGTCGTCTTTTGTCTTTCGCCTGTCGTCTTTCGTCATTTGTCTTTCATCTTTCGTTGTACGTCGTTCGTCTTTCAACTTTCGTCTTTTCTCTTTCTTCTTTCGTTTTTTTTTATTGGCCTTCGTTTTACGTCTTTCGAATTTCAACTTTCAACTTTCGTCTTTTGACTTTCGACTTTCATCTGTCGTGCGGCGTCTTTTGATTTTTGTCTATTTTTCTTTCGTCTTTCGTCGTTCATATGTCGTCTTCTGTCTTTTTTTATTTGTGACTTCTGACATTTAATTTTTGGTAAGAGGGACCTAAAAATTGCATAGTTAGGGGTCATTCGACTGTGTAATGTATACCTGGGTGTTTCGACAGGATCAACTTTGAACCGGATTTCGGACTATAGAACTGCACACTGTAAGTATGAGAAAGCTCACACTGCCCTGCTAGCTCACTCTATCTACTCAGGGTCGTAGCGTGTTCGGGGGACTCAGTACCTGCGATTACTTGCGAGTTCAGTAGAGAAAAAGGATCGGCTCTTTAGACTTAAAAGAAATTGTTCATCTTAAACGTTTATTAAACCAGGTTTAGGGTCACAATGCGGTACCAATCAGGAATACGACGCGTTAAGGCCCATCGACGACATCCAGGACGACGAGAGGGAGAGAGGTTACATACCATGACCGCTTCACGGTCAGACTGCGGGTTTCCGAAGCGATGACAGGCCAGACGATCTTACTCGATGGGTGTTCTTGCCCTTAGAGAGGGTAATCCGCTCGCCGGGTAATCCAGAACCGGAAGCAGGTAACGTTGCTTATCTTCTACCGAAATTTAAACTTTTCGTTCGGTTTGGCTCGACGATTCAAAATTTAGCTTTTGTCTGCTGTCTAGTTTGAGCTCGACTGATGTCGAACGGTTTCTGCCTTTTCCTCACGATGACACTTTCCACCCTCCATCTCCTTCTAATCTCCGACGATCTTCTCTCTCCCTTTTCTTAACCGGATGCTCAACGATCGCAAGCGACAATAACTCCCTTTTTTCGCCAATTCGCTGAACCGGTTAAACTTCCAGGGCTGTGCAGGATCTCTAGGGGTTAGTTTAGCGGTTCAATTTTAATGCGGACTATTTTGCCGTCTTTTGCCGTTGCGGTTTTTCCGGTGCATCTGATCTTTCTGATTTTTTGTAACCGTTTATAAGTCGTGGCCGCCCTCTAGACGGTATCACGGCTCCGTATGAAGCACGTTCAATACCCCAACGTCTGGTCTGCACGTTCCGGGGTGGGCACGCAAGGCCTCTTTTAGGTCTAGGTGTCAGCCGGCGGTGATTCTACGGGCTTATAAACGGCCACAATACATGGTTCTTTTTTTTTCGAAATTTATCGTAGCCTAATTAACGGTTGTTTTTTATGTTAGTAGATGTTAGCGAGTACTTAAACCTATGTTAAACAAAAAATACAAATTTTGAACAGCAAAGAAAATTAACAATTAACGACAATATTTAAGAGCCGATCATACGCAAAACAAAATATTGACAAACTTACGAACTAAAAACGCTAAACTAAAAAAACTCCTTCATTGTACCGATCTATTTGAAAGTGATCGGTAACAACACAAAAAATGATCTTTTAACTAAACCACTTTTAATGCAGGAAACTGGTGGATATATTTATCCTCGATTTTAATTGGATACAGAGCGATATAGATTTGCGCGCACGGTCAGTCTGATAGTAACTAATTTATTCTATCTTATGATGATCGGTACATATAGATATGATCGGCTACGTTCGATCTGTTGATAACGGGAGAGTGAGTGTCTGATAGAATGCATGACGCTATAAGAGCGTGAGAATGTACATATGTTTATGCTAAAGATTAGGGTGATAAAGTTTTTGCGCGAACACTGGGATTATTTTACAATTCTTGCGGCCCGGAACTCTTCAGTGGTATCACTTCGAAGGTTTAAATACAAAAAAGAACTAACGATTTACGTGCAATGGATCTAAGAAGAATTTTCAAAATCATGGCGATAGGTCCCACTTGCCTCATTTATCGGGGTAAACGGGACCTATATCCGGAGTGATTCGCAATTGGGGCGCAACTAACAAATTGTAAACAAATCGTTTTATAACATCATCAGCCTTAAAAAGACTGATAATATCCTTGGCAAGAATCCTTTCTTCTGTTTTAATCGTTAGAATTATTTAAAACAAGTTTTTAGTGATGGGCGATAGAAGTGTTTAATCAAAACAAAAGCAATTTGCAGTTTAACCCCTTTCATTGTTATGAAGTAACAGGCGATAGTAAAGAGCGAAAATGCGTTGTTTTCAAAACACAGGCGAAACACATTGTAAACAGGCGAAACTAAATAAAAAAATCCAAACAAGGCGAAACAGGGCTGGGCGAATCTCACTGTCAAAATGCTTTGAGGCTCATTCCAAGGGGTTCAACTATAAAACTTAGATTTTGAGCTTGAATGCACAAATTTTATGCAGTATTGTTGTGAAATTATAAGATTGATTTATTCTACGCCAATTTATGTCTTTAAACTTGATTTTTGTAACTTTTATTTAAATTATGACTTGAAAATATACTGGCAAATGATCACAGTGATATTCCTCATTGTTTACACTTTGCTAGTTGCGCCCTTATCGCGAATCACTCCGGATATAGCAAGAGCAAGAGAATTCGTAGGGCAGTATCAGGTGGGCTTTATGACGGACCCCTGCTACTACGGATCAAAGTTTTACTCTTGATATTGCTGATACCAGAGGGGCCTCAGCAGAGTCCACCCCAGGTTCCTGGTCGAACCACTGGGAACCGTGTAGGGGCTGGGCTCTCACGGCCTCTTCTCTGACTAGCTCGGCTGTGAGGAGCACGAAGGCTCTCAGAGTCGGCTCCGGGTCTACTGATTCGATCAAGGAATCAAAACACTATTCATAACTACTTACAAAACTACTTTTATTCAAGATTTTATAAACTCACTGTGCATTTGCTTTTCACGGGGTCGGCCGACCAATTCACACGATGATACTGCATTCTCAATGGGACGACAGCAAGCGCAGCATTAAATCCAACAGCTATCTTAATTGTACCCAGGCCCGTCACGGCCTCTGGTTAGAGCGCTCGTGACCTCGAAGGCGGGGTACGTCCGCGAGTGTGGAGTAAGCTCTTACGTTGAAACAGAATCGATACTGTTCCCAGGCCCGTTACGGCTTCTGGCTTGAACGCACGTAACCTCGAAGGCGGGGATTGTTCGAAGATGCGGTGTATATGAGATATCCGGATGATTATCTGGGGCCACGTGTGCCAAGTGGCTGCATTTGTGTAGGTTTTCGTCGACGACTACCGGTTCCGTTCCGGCTTTTCGGCTGCTACTATGCTCTCGGCTGTTGCGATAATAGCAATAATGGGTCCTGACTGGAATACTAGATGATTTAATCTCCTTTTGGAGTTTATCACACATCTATTGTCACTTTTATACTTCGTACTGACACCTTTTATAATTATAAAAATATATTATGCAGCGAGTTAGGGTTTTACACCTCGCTCTATCGACTACTTGATCTGAAGTGATCGACTCTCATTTTTCCATGGCTAACCGGATCCTTTTCGTAGTAAGTTCAGGCTCTTTTAGCCACTGAACTGCAATTTTATTTTGCGTTTTGCAACGCCCTCTATTTTAGATGGATGTCTATGGGAGTTTCGTTAAGCACAGTGAGCTTTCCTAACCTGCTTAATTTTGACTACTTATGATAACTCGGAGGAATTTTAATTTAGCTTTAATCGTTTCCTAATGTATAAATTTCATTTAGTCTCTAGGATTTTACGTTTACTTATGTTCATTTTAATTTATAACAATATTATTTTAACAGCAAATTAAACGCGTCCCCAACCTACCTCTAAAATTATATAAACCAATTCATACCGAACTCTAGTATAATGCTATCTAGTTGCGTTTTTCTGCAATCATACCTATGGGTATAGGGTAAAGATGCGAAACGGTAACACTCTCCGACAAATCCTCCAGAAATGTCGACAGTACAACGTGCCCACGCATCATATTTTCGCAGATTTCACGGCAGCATAAGATACAGTTGAACGAGAACAGCTATGGCAGATAATTCACGAGTACGGTTTTCCGGACCAACTGACGCGGCTGATCAAAGCTACTCTGGAACGAGTGACGTGCGCGTTTCGGGGACACTCTCAAGTCCTTTCGAATCGCGCAGAGGGTTACGACAAGGGGATGGACTGTCCTGTATGTTATTCAATATCGCTATTGAAGGTATAATCCGGTGAGCGGGCATCGAAACGAGAGGAACGATCTTCAGCAAGAGTTGTCTTCTCGTAGCCTTCGCAGACGACCTCGACATCATTACCAGAAACCTTCACCAGACTAAAATCGGAGGCTAGGAGGATAGGGTTACAAATCAATGCGTCGAAAACCAAATATATGGTAGAAAGAGGTTCCAGAAGAAGCGACATTTGCCTCCCACGGACAGTGACTGTTGTAGTGCTGGGCGGAATGCAGGATCGCGTGATAGATTGGAAGGCGATCAACGAGAGAATGTGTGTATTGAAGATAAAGGGCCGTTTCTTCAATTATCGCATCAGTAACGTGCACTGCCCGCATGAAGGTAGACCCGACGATGAGAAAGAAGCGTTCTACGCGAGGCTGGAGGCAATGTACGACAGCTGCTCGTCACGGGACATCAAGATCGTCATCGGGGATATGAACGCCCAGGTCGGTAGGGAAGAGATATATAGACCGGTAGTAGGACCCCATAGCCTGCTCACCGACACAAACGATAACGGCCAACGATGTATAAACTTCGCAGCTTCCCGAGGCCTGCCCAGCTAGCATTTTCATATGTATAAAAAAGGTAAAAATCAGCATTATGTACAGATATACATGCTAAATAAATCGTATATCATGCGCAAAATTGGCATATCCGTACTATTTTGAAGGCGATATACGTGATTACGAATAATTTTGAGCGTTACGACTATATAAGTATTTATATACGATAATATCCAGTTAAGCGCGAGTCGCTCCGTACTACTCTACGATTTTGTGCTGAAAATCGTATGTATGTCAGTCATTATCATTGTTTACGACAGAAAATCAACTTGATCCCACTATATCCAGCTTTAGTTACGATTCCGAATTTATTAGGAGATATTTACAATAGTTTTCGTACATTGATATACGAGTTGGTGCTAGCTGGGTGGTGATCCGAAGCACCTTTTTCCCGCGTAAGGATATCCACAAAGCCACCTGGAGATCACCTGACCAACGTACAATGAACCAAATTGACCACGTTCTCATAGAGGGCCGGCCGGACGTACGCTCCCGTCGGGGTGCGGATATTGATTCTGACCATTACCTAGTAGCAGTACATGTGTGCTCAAAGCTGTCCACCGTATACCGGACACATCAAAGCCGCCCTCCTCGGCTGAACATCAGGCAGCTAGATAACCCACAAGCTGTCGAGAACTACGCGCGAGTACTGAATGAGGCACTGCCTTCTTCCGAGGAGTTAGGTGCTTCAAACCTCGAAGACGGTTGGGGCAGAATACGCTCGGCCATCGGAGAGGCCGCTACCGCGGCACTAGATATTGCGCCTCGGAGTACACAAAATGATTGGTTTGATGGGGAATGCCAACAAGCGGTGAAAGAAAAAAAAACTGCTTGGAAAAATTATCTAAGTATTGCCACTAGAGAGAACCTGGCCAAATACCGACGAGCTAGAAACCAGTTGACCACGATCCTGAGGAGGAAAAAGCGCTAGAAGGAGTACAGAGATCGTAAAGAATTAGAGCAACTATTCCGAGCTAATGACATGCGCAAGTTTTAGTAAGGTGAACCAAACTCGGAAGGGCTACAAACCGAAACCTGACATGTGTAGGGATGAGGGAGGAAATCTAATTACGAACGAGCGCGAGGTGGTCGACAGATAGAAGCAGTTCTTCGATGAACACCTCAATGGCGAAGTCGCAGAAGGAGGCGGAACGGAAATTAACCTAGGAGCGCCCATGGAAGATAGTGATGTCCTAGCACCTGATCTCCAAGAAATCAAACGAGAAATCGGGCTGCTGAAGACCAATAAATTCGCTGGGAAGGACCACCTACTGGCAGAGCTTTATTAACATGGCGGAGACACGCTAGCAAAGGCTCTACACTGGGTTATTTGGATGGAAGGAATTGGAATGGATGGAAGGAGTGGTTTGTCCCATCTACAAAAAGGGTGATCGGCTAGACTGCTGCAACTATCGTGATATAACGCTGGTAAACACCGCCTACAAGCTACTCTTCCAGATCTTGTTACGCCGGTTGTCACCGATAGCACAAGGTTTCGTAGGGAATTATCAGGCGGGTTTCATGGGGGCTCGCGCAACTACGGACCAAATTTTTACTATCCGATAGATCTTGCAGAAATGTCGGGAGTACAACGTGACCACGCATCACATCTTTATTGATTTCAAAGCAGCATACGATACAGTCGATCGAGACAAGCTATGGCAGATAATGCATGAATACGGTTTCCGGACAAACTGACGCGACTGATCAGAGCTACATTGGATCGAGTGATGTGTTTCGTACGCATCTCTGGGACACTCTCGAATCCCTTCGAGACGCGACGAGGGTTGAGACAAGGTGACGGTTTATCCTGCATGCTGTTCAACATCGCTCTTGAGGGTGTGATCCGACGAGCGGGCATCGAAACGAGAGGCACGATTTTTACCAAGGGTAGCCATCTTCTAGACTTTGCAGATGACTTCGATATCATAGCCAGGAACTTTGCGACGGCGGAGGCAATCTACGCCAGACTGAAAGCGGAGTCTAGGAGATTTGGGCTAAAAATAAATGCGTCGAAGACCAAATACATGAAAGGAAGAGGCTCAAAGGAAACAAACGCGCGCCTCCCACGGACGGTAACCGTTGACGGCGACGAACTAGAAGTGGTAGAGGAGTTCGTGTATTTGGGATCGCTGGTGACCGCGGACAACAACACTAGTAAGGAGATCCAGCGGCGCATCCAAGCGGGAAATCGGGCCTACTTTGCTCTTCGTAAAACGCTACGATCAGGAAGCATACGCCGCCGCACGAGGCTAACAATGTACAAAACCATTATTAGACCGATAGTTCTTTATGGACGTGAAGCCGTGACACTGCTCACGGAGGACATACGCGCCCTTACCGTGTTCGAGCGGAAAGTGCAGAAAGTACAAGCTGAAAGCGGAGAGTGGCGGAGGCGTATGAATCACGAGCTGCAGGCACTGCTTGGGGAGACTCCCATCATGCATCTAGCGAAAGTTAGCAGGCTACGGTGGGCCGGACACGTCGTAAGGATGCCGGACGACAGTGCGGCGAAAATAGTCCTCTTCAACAACCCTACCGGCACCAGGAACAGGGGGGCCCAACGTGCACGATGGCTCGACCAAGTCGAAAGCGATTTGCGACTTCTGAGACGACTAGGAAATTAGCGACGAGTGGCCTAAGACCGAGTTGAATGGAGACGAGTGCTTGAAACAGCACGTGCCATCCCGGCTCTATGCTGCTGAAGAAGAAGAAGACAGTGACGGTTCACGGCGATGAACTGGAAGTGGTTGATTAGTTCGTATATTCGAGATCTCTGGTTACCGCCGACAATAGTACGAGTAAGGAGATTCAACGGCGCATTCAAGCTGAAAATCGAGCCTACTTTTCCCTCCGCAAAACGATAATCAGACCGGTAGTCCTCTACGGACTTGAGACAGTAACTTTGCTTACGGAAGACATACGTGCACTTGCCGTATTTGAACGAAAGGTGTTGCGGGCCATTTTTGACGGAGTACAAACGGAAAGCGGAGAGTGGCGGAGGCGTATGAATCACGAGCTACAGCAGGCACTACTTGGAGAGATGCCCATCGTACACCTCGCGAAAGTTGGGAGACTACGGTGGGCTGGCCAAGAATGTAGGACGACTGTGCAACGAAATGCATTCTCTTCAAGAACCGGCACCGGCACCAGAAATAGAGGGATCCAACGTGCTAGATGGCTCGACCAGCTTAAAGCCGACTTGCGTGTGTTGAGACGCGCAAGGAATTGGCGACGAGTAGCCCAGGGCCGAGTACTATGGAGAGGAATTCTTGCCTGATTTTTTAATAGTAAAGATATATTTTTGAATTAGGAACAGAATGTCATAGATGTTGAAAGATTAATAGGCTCTCTTGTATTACCATGATTGGTCATATAATTGTATATTAGGGGTTTCTGCTATATTAGATGTTACATTTTACAAAGATAAGAACAAAAGTTAATGCTATCCCTTAATTCTACTACCATGTTATTGTCTAATGTCTAATGACACATACGTATTTTGATCTTCTTCAGTGCCAATAACTTAGACTGTTTACGGTATAGCAGCCTGATTTCCTATTTAAACACAATAAGTTGACATCAGAAAATAATAAACCGGGATTTGCACGAACCTATGTTAGAATGTCTCAAAATAAGACAATTAAGTATAATCACCCAATATGTAGAAAACCGATGAAATATTACTAAAGGGTGTCCCACATCAAATTGCACCATGTTTTTTGAAATTTACAAAAAATGGCGTCACCCGAAAAGCAACGTAACAAATTTATTTTGCGCAAGCACCTGGAAAATCCTCTACTCTCTCATCATGGATTATGAGACTTACTTCAAGGCTGATTTCCGGCAGCTTCCGGGGTTACTGTTCTTCACCACCAGAGATTCGGCAACATTCAGCCACCAAATATTATTCGCAGGACGGAGAAGGTTGTTGCTTTCAGAAGTAATGGGATGGTTTTCCATGAAAATGTGCTCGGTTACTTTGGATTTTAAATGGTAAAGTTGTTTCTACTGTAGATCTTTCCTAGCTTTTGTTACTTCCAAAACCTGTTCCTTAAATCGGATCCCAAAATCGACTGGTGTAGACGTTATCCATCCCACATTTTTTAAATTTCGTATGAAACTGGTGTGTTAAAGCACCATCACGCTCGACAGTCACCCTTTTCAGATCTTCTGTTACAGTGATTAGTGTCGATCTCAAAAATATATTTCAATTCAGCCTCTTTTCCTTCCTAACTCAGTGAAAGTTTTCACACGATTAATCATATGATGAAAAGTGACCATTTTGTTTTGAAAGGAATAGTTGGACATGGTTGGTGATATCTATTATCACCCGTTTAATAGGTTTCCTGTAGATTTCAAAATCAAAATTTGAGCAGTTTCTTACAACAACAACAACAACAACTAATGGAAGTCTGTAGTTTTCTTCCCTCTCGAATGTAAAACTAATAACTTATTGGACATTATTGATTATTTCCAAGAGAGTATCAAAGTCTTCATGTTTTAGAATACAAAAAATGCCATCCACATATCTCCAGCAGCCGGTAAAACATTTATTGCTTTTAATGTATTATCTGTTGTAACCGTTGGTTACAGTTGAGATTTCAGCTTCACCAAAATTATAATGTTGTTCAGAGTTGCGCAGTTTATTCCCACATCCTAAGTCCACCTCTGAGCAAACTTTGACAGAATGAGGGATAGCTCTCCAAGCCGCTTCTAGGCGGAGAGGCCACTCACGGAGCAAAGTTTTCTCAAAAGTAGATATCTATTGCAAAAGCATCCCTCTCCGGTTGAGCTGTCAACGATGTGGGTGATAACCATCCAAGCCTGCGGGCGGATGGATGATTCACTTTGGAAAGCATTACCGAGAGGTAGAATGCAGATGGCTGTTTGAGTGATAGCACGCCAAGCCTGGCGCGGTTTGCGTCCTGGGCGGAGTGGTCATTCTAACAAAGAAGCGTTCACTGAATTCACCACGGACACTCACAGCAATAGGGGTGATATCACGCCAAGCCGGGCGCGGTTTGCGTCTTGGCGGAGTGGTCACCAATATTTGTATGCTCACAGATACAAAGGGAAAAGACGATTCCGGCATTCAAAGCCACGGTTCAAAAACCATAAGAAGGGTTGCCATTACAATAGGGCATTGTTGAGGTTCGGAGAAACTTCGTCTCCGAATCTCATCTGACAGATCCTTTAAAAAGCTCAACTCTTATGTTTAGGGAATTTTATTCTGTTGAAACATCAAACAACAGCAGATCGTGGCGAAGATTAAGATATTGTACATATCAAAAGTGGTGCAAATTGTATTGTCGGTTCATAAAGAAGAAAAGTCTTGTGTCTAAAAGAAGTAGTGTTCTAAAAGGTATAGTTAAAAGTAGAATAAAATTATTGTGTCATTTGTGTAAAAATTGAATAGTCAGTTGTGTAAAAATTATATAGTTAGTTGAAACTTATTGTTATGCTATGGACTACTGTGTATACAACTAATGGCTAAACGTTTATATTATAGTGTCAAGAATTGTAAAAAAACGGCACAATAGAAACTACAATTAATAGTGATAAAAAGATAAAACAAAAAGGTAAATTATATGTACAATGTATAAATATGTATAAACTTTGTAGTGCTGGGGTGCTGGTGTAAAGTGGGCGTAAAATTAAATTAGAAAGTGGCTAATATCCCTCGGCAGGTCCCAGAGGGACCTTTTTTATCTTGGTTCTAGTTATCCACCTGAAGGCGACGTTTGAGGGCAGCTTTTGGTGCACACTCATAGATCAACAGCCTTTGCCATCGGTCCGCTTTTGTCCTGGTCAGTCGTTATTCCGACCAACACGTCAGCCATTACCTCGTTTGAGGACAGCTCTTATCTTGGCTAACAATACGCCCATTGTTGTTGCGGCCAACAATTCGTCAGCCATCGATACCGGTGGGGACAAAGGTCGTCGAAGCCATTGCTACGCAAGGCCAGCGTAGGCGGTGGTAAGCTGGTTAGAACTAGAAGCCAGCATTTGCTGAAAACCAATCTATAATCATTGCTACGCCGGCGAGCGTAGGCCGACCAGGGATCGGCATCTGCTGAGACACCTCGCTTCGCGGCCGTGAAACGTCCTGTTCAAAGATAGCCCAACACCAGCACGATAAGTAAACCTTAGATTAAGATGAATAGTAGCAAGTAAGACGAAACAGCCAAGAACCACACATTGTAAAAGGGGGGAATAAAAGCTAAGAATTGTAGTTCAGATCTTGTTCCTCAAAGCAGCGACAGCCCCTTTTGCACCATTTCGCGATCTCGTTCAATTAACTCGAAAGGAGTTCTTAGTCTGTTAGTTTGATAACTGTGTTATAAAATTCACCTCTGCATAGAGATTTTGAGCAAACTGCGTGGACTGGCCCGTAATAATTCTGTCCTAGGTTGTTGCATCGCATGAAATTTCGCTTTCAGTTGTTCTCTATTAGCGTACCGTGAGTCCGTGGTGAGTTGCAGTTTAGCCGGGGTTGCCACCCGCACCTTCACTGTCTTTCCCTCCTCACCTCCCCACCACTGAGCAGCTCTGGATAAGTTACCAATTTTAAAATTAACACTGTATTTGCTACAGTGACGCCAGGTTTTGCTGAAGAAAAATCCGTAGTTTTACTATCTGTGTTTAAATCATAGAAAAAAAGGGGTATAAATTATAAAACCAAATCAAACTTTTGATTTAAATGGAAGCTTGTCCGACATTTGTTCTTTATATAAAGTGTTTCTCAGTTTAGCTAAGTGACTTTTTTTATCGCATAGGTATTCTTGATTGCATATGAAACAAATTAATACTTTTTTTTTATCGAATCATTTTATGATACATTTCAAATTTCCTCTATATTATTCAAGAACGCATAATCTTGACTTTCGTCATTTGCCTTCAGCCTTTATTTTTCCGAATTCTTTCATTTTTCGTCGTTTGGTTATTTGGCTTTAGTTTTTTTGTTTTTTTTTGTTTTGCTAAGTGCACTCCGTCAACTTTTCCGCCATTATTGTAATCTCCTTGTCATCTACTTGTCGTTTTTGTTTGTTTTAATGTTTGGGGCTAACCAACCACTAGTTGAAAGCCCCAATAAAAAAGTTAATAAATAAATAAAATTGTTTTAATGTAATTATAGTCACTTTAACAGCTTGGGTCATTCGTAGTTTCTGTGGGACTGGAATTTGAACCCGAGTCCTCGACGTGAGAGATGTGAATGCTAACCACTACACCGTGTTGACCTCTCGTTTTTTCGTTGTCTTTTAACGTTTGTTGGTCATTTTTCGTTATTTGGTATTCTATCATCGCATTTTTGTCTCTTTTCAGTGATTTGTTTGTCTTTTTTTATTGCTTTTTGTGGCGTTTTTAGTTTGATGACATCGTCATTAGTGACTTTTTGGCATAGCCTGTCACTGTTTTGCTGACTTTTAATAGTTTCTCTAATACCTTTAGCCAAAGGCTACATCTATTTACAGTCTTTTCGTCGTTTTGTATGGCTTTTCTGGAAATTTTGTCGCTATTTGTAGCGTTTTTGGCGTCTCGCGTCATTGTTGTCTTTCAACTTTTCGCCTACTTGTCTTTACTTCTTCGTCATATCTTTTCGCAGGCATTTCACTGCCTGTTCGTCGATTATTTGCCGTCGTTTCATGGTTCTTTCATCGTCTTTTTGCTACCTTGCATTATCTGTTCGTCATATTATCGTTGCTTTTTCGGAACCATTTTTTCGTCTTTTTGTAATCTCCTTATTGCCTTTTCTCCGTATTCGTCATCTCATTATCATTTCTCTGTTATATTTTTATCGTCTTTTCATGTTTGTTTACCATCTTTCCATCGTATTTCCGTTTTATGACATTTGGCCGCCTTTTTTTCATTTTCATTGTCATCTTTTTATCATCTTTCGTCCAGCTTGTTACCAAGACAACAAAATTATTGTATTTTTAATGTCTTTTCGTTGTTCTTTCGGCGTCTTTTTGATGACGTATGTTCGCCATCTGTTTGTAGTCTTTTTTGTATGTCGATAGTTTAACAGTTTGTAAATATCTCTTTCCCATTTTTGTTCGTGTTTTTTGTTGCAGCATTTTGTCGTATTTTTATCGTATTTTTGCCATCTTTTTATCACAGTTCTATTGACTTCTATTCACATTTCCGTCAACATTCCGGTGTCTTTTGCGGGCTCTTTGTTGTCTTTTCTATTTATTTTAGTCATCTTTTCATCGCTTTCTGAAGGTCCAATAGTTTTTATTTGTCGCGTAAAAAGAGCATATTGATTAATGCATTAATGCATATTGAACACGGATTCCATCTACTTGATTGAAAACAACAACCTTATTTACTTCATTTTGAAGTTCTATCGCACTACAGAAATCAAATTACGGAGCTACCAAAATGCAGGAAAAATAAAAATGAAAATATTTAGCCATTTTGCCGCACTTTAACCAGGAAAATATCAGTATTACTATAAATATCTGCCGTCAACGCGGAAAATGCTAGTTTTTATTAACAGCAATAAAGCAAATCTTCCATTTTTGACACACTTCTCATTAAAGAAAAGTATTCTATTCGCTTCTTTCTCTCAGAAAGACTAAAGTTATGCTCTTCGGGATATTCTTCATTGCATGGGCGTGCACGTACTTTTTGTCACTAAATGATACTTTCAATCTTTTCCGCAAAGTTTATGAAAATCCGTAGATTTGAGCACTTGATCCGTAGGTCCGTAGAAAATTCCTAAATCCGTAGAACTACGAATAAATCCGTTGATCTGGCATCACTGCCGAACTCCCTTTCTCTGGAATTTGGGCATCGAACTTCCTCTATAGCAGCGATCTCCACTCTGAGTCTATGCAGCTCTATAGCAAGCAAGCCAGCTCGTGCCGGTTCATGGAGAGTTCGAACATTTGAAGTACCAAGTTTCCAATCTTTATACATTACTCGTTTCCTTGATCCTTGCCCGTGTCCTATACCGATTGATCCGTTCTATATTTCCTTCTTCGTTGTTCGTGGTGAGAGCTTCGGTATTCTACCTTACCGGGGTCGTGATACCTACATCCCACTTATGGATCTGCCATTTTAGGTATAGTTTGCAGGATACTGCATTTCATAATCAGCCGCTCGTTCCGAGATAGACGCTGTGTGAGCCGTCCCTCACCTGGGGTACAGGCGCTCAAGTACGCACCTCCTAGCATTTCCAGGCAAGGCCATCGATCGTCATCTTAGATCTGCGTGGAGGCGCTAGGTTGGAGCTTGAGAGAGTTTCCTCAGCTCTAATGTTACCTAAAGTTTTTAAATTTTCATTGAAATCTCCAGTGCTCTTAATTTGCATCGACTTGGAAATTTCTTTGGGGACCCTACTGCAGAATTAATCTCCCTCATCTGCGGCAAAACAAGCTTACCACGTGCACCTGCCACGTAACCGAATTCGTTCCACCGAGCTTCGAGAATCGAAAACTTCACATCGGTTTTATTTTCAATTTGTTTTCACTGAATGAAAAATAAAAACAAAAATGCAATGCTGACTAGATGTACCGTAATTGTCATTCTCCGGTGGCACGCTTTCCATTCAATGCTTTTCGCTCATACCTACCTAGAACCGAACCGAGTTGCAATGGCGGCGGCAGATGTTTTGTTTGTCTTTCAATCCGACGACAGGTTTAATTCTGTCCGTGGCACAATTTACACAAACCGGCGAATGTAGCTTCAGGGTTTCGCAAAATATTAGCAAAAGTAATTACACACCGGAGAAACACTGATAGAAGAAGAGGTTTTAAATGGTTTGAAGTACGATCTACATTAACGGTCCGCGTTCTGCTGGACAATAGCCGGTTAGCCAATTTTCACGCTAAATGAATGTGTACATAGAAAAAGTTGTTCCATTTAATTGATGTTTCCAAAAGTCCCACGGCTATGGAGTAAAAGATATCAATATCTTAATATTCCAACTTTTATGGCTACAGACAGCTTTCTATTAGATTTCATCATTGATATCTTAAATTGCTTCCCATTATGTGTTAGATATCGTCGGTAAGGTGCTCTTGGAAAAAGCAAAGTTAGCAGAACAGTTCTGCCTCTCAAGAGGCAAAACTGAATTATTGCTCACATTTATGCAAATTAAACTCAAAACTCTTCAATTGGGTTCGTTCAAAGTTATAATTCTCCAAGGCCGTCCAAGGTCCGGAAGAATACAATATAAATTAGCAAGTTTAGTATTACTATTCAACTTGACTAAATGATTGTAACGGATTCTTCTTGACCCAAAGAGCCGATACCTACCCATAACTTTTCCGACAGTTTGATAGAATCTAAAAAAAACTTCTCCACTCAATTTCAGATTAAAGACATCAAGCTGGATTTGAGTCTAAACGATCAAATCAATGAGAGGAATCAGTTTCACATTATCACTCAGGACGATGGAAAACTTTGCCTCCTTACGCCGAGTTTCAAGGAGCTGAACGAGTGGGTGGTAGCCATCCAGCAGAATCTGCTCGTCAAAAGCGACACCGTGCCAGGTGGTGGGGGTGGTGGTGGTTGCTCTCGCAAATTGCCTCTTCCTCCCACGCCGGAATTCTGCGCCGACGAAACTGATAACGGTACGGATCAGAAGCCATCCCACGACGACAGCATCTACGAGGAGCCCCAGCAGGTGCTGCAGAGCAAACGGCACCCGTCGTCGTCGTCCCCCGAAGGTGAGCACAATTATGACACGCCAAAGGCAACCGCCGAGCTTAGCCACAACCTCAACCGAAGGCAGCACGCGAAAGTCAGTCCAACTAAAATAATTAATGTCTCTCCGTCGACGTTGCCTCTGCCGGCATCAAGCAAGGCAAACAAATGTGAGCCAATTTGCCAGTCACCGGTGCCAACTGTTGCAAACACTTCCGGAACCCCGGCCAACTCGTCCGTCCCGGTCACGACGACTACTCCGGTCAAAAGTTGGTTGTTTAATCGTTTCAATAAATCTCCCGATGCCAGCTCCGACCAGAAGCAGTTGGCTAGAAAGCCACCAGTCTCGAAGAAGTTGTCCTTGCATGGATTGGATACGTCGCCCCTCGTACCCGGATTGAAACCACCGACAGCCGTAGATGTAACTACCAAACCGCCACCTACCAGTCCGATCAGAATGCCATCGGTCACAGTGCCATCGGCTGCTGCCCATAAGGGGAGCAAAATAAATATGATAATTAGTCAGCTGGAGGCCAACGGTCAACTGAGTTTGCTGTCGAAAAGTTGGAACGACTATCCACCGGGCAAAAGGAACACTTGGTGCGCCGAGGAGTGAGGCCTCCTCCTGTTTTGTGCGATTGTTGAATGTTTTGAGATGTAGCCAATAAATTACTTTCGGAAAGTTTCACACTCACTGGCCGTGTTCGTTCGTGTGTACCTAGCCTAATCGAGTTTACTGAACTGACTTCGAAATGTTCCGTTCGTCGAATACCTACGACCTCCCTACCGGTGTGCCCGGTTCGGTCGAGTATTTTTCCAATTTACTACTTGTCGGACAAAGATTTTCCCCATAATCGAGAGAAAGTTACAATTTAGATGAAACATCTGTGTACATACTGTGCTGTAGCTTATCGTAAGAGGCTTAGCGTCAGGAAGGATAACTCCATTCTGCATCCCCTGCTGAGCCAAGTGTAACGAAGTGTGCAAAAGCTTTCTTTTTTTCTATTTCGTTCTCTCTTCCTGCATTGCCTGTACGAAAGTTTTGGGAACAAACAAAGCTTCAGCTTTTATTTTGTCGTTAGTAGCTAATGTAGTTTGAATATTAAATAGGCCAAGCTTCTATCAGAGAGTCAATTTTTTTTCGTAACAAAAGCGTAGAAACTTTGTGCTGACCACTTTCAAGTAGTTTATTATGATAAATGAAAAACTCCATTGTTTTAATAAAGGTCAAGTCTTGCAATTGATCCATAATCACGCTTTTCAACTTTACTTTCTGCACTGTCCAAAGAAAAGAAATCCGACCTACACTTTAAACTCACTTTCTCCTCTCTTCACCTAGCTCGTACCGTAGGAAAATAAATTTCTCAAATAGCATTGTTTGTTCACTCGAGAATTTTGCAAAGCTACCAACCTACCTATCCCCACACTGCCCCCACCCCGCCGGTTAAAGCTCACACAAAACCGAAACCACTTTTGCAACATTTCCGGTTGTCGAGGCAACGATCGATAAACAAGAGCTGTCAGTGGCACTCTTCGATTTCTGAATGTCGTTATCGGTCCGGTCGACCGGCCAACCCGACCGACCGACCGGACTGCTGCGGTAAGTGAAAATGCAAAAGTGAATGAGGCGAAAGTTTTGCGCTTCTCGTCCGGCGTCGTCGTGGGGAATGGCTTTGGAATCGGTCGGAAAGTGTTAGAAAAAGTCGCTGAAAACCGTTCATGTTGCCCAAAGAAAGTATTTTGAAAAATAGTTTGTTTCTACAAATACCCAAACCAGTTCCTGTGGATTTGACTGGTAGTAATAGTATAATCACAAACTATAGTTTGTGGTATAATGGCAGAATAGCACAGAGAATTAATAAAAACAAAAAAGGTCTAAAACAGGACAAATTATTGTAAAATATTGAGATGACACAAGAAAAGACTAAAAGAAATAACAGATAAATCTCATTCACCTCATTGTCTGCTACTCAAATAATTCTCTCTCTCTCTCTCTCTCCCCCCCTCTCTCTCTCTCTCTCATTATCTAATCTTTTAATAAGAAAATTTTCATGACAAAAAAATCTTATGAACCACTTCATGACAATGAAATCTTATGAACCATACGGTACCCTGTAGTTTCTTAGCATATCACAGATGAATTACCGATGGATCTAGAGGCAGTCCGTCACAGGGGACATAGTGGGACACAGGGGAAAAAGTGACAAAAACAAAATGGACAAACACGATAGAAAAAGAGGAAATATGCAAAAAAAAAAGAAAAACTGACGAATAAATAAATCGTGACAGAATGTGAGGAAAGACGGAAAGTAATAAGAGAAGAGGAAAAATCTTTTTGTCTGAGATAAAAAGGAAAAACGAGACGAACAAAGAGGAGATTGGACAGAAAAGTAGGGCTAGTGTGGGAGAAGATATGAAAAATGAGAGAAAAGAAGGAAATACGCTTAAGAAAGCAAGGTATATGAGAAGGAAAATGAAGGAAAAGGAAGGACAAATTTGGCAGAAAAAAACGGAACAAAGAAGGAAAAAACTGGATATTTTGATTAAAGCAGAGGAGCGTTTGGTGCGAAAAATGTTAGACTGAATACTGGGAAAGCTTCGATCTGCGGCTAAAAATATTGGGTTAGTTGCGAAAGATGGAATGTTTGGACTGGTAGGGACAAAATTAGATCTGAGACTAATGAATATATGGGTGTGGTTAGTTTAAACATGTAAAGCACTTGAGTACTAATCGAGAAATTTTTCGCACCAAACGCTCCTCTGCTTTAATCAAAATAGAGTTTACGTTTGACCGCGAAAAAGTCAGTAACAGTAAAACGAAAACACTGGATAGAAAAAGAAGAAAAGGAAAGGAGAAAACCAGGATGAAAACCAGGGGCAGGAAAATGAAAAAACGAGAACAGAAAAAAAAGAAAATGGAGGAAAAAATGAAAAGAAAAGACTAATGGGATATAACGAAAAACAAAACGTTACCAAAAAGGAGAAAAAAGAGGAAAAATGAAACAGACGAAATGCAAAAAAAATAGGAAAGAAGTTAATTTGACAGAACACAAAATTCGAAACTAGAAAAGAGGAAAAACTGGCCTGAAAATGGTAGAAAAAGACGAAAAACAAGACTAGAAAAAAACAAGACGAAAATTAGGACTTAAAAGCGAAAAAAACGGGTCAAAAAAAAAACAGCGAAATAGGAAACAGCGAACAGAAAGATGGAAAAACGAGAGAGAAAAGAAAAATGGAATACAAAACAGAGGAAACCCTAAGAGAAAAGGAGAATCTTGTGAGCAGAGATGGTTCGATCACTTTGACTCAGTTTTGATTCATTTGACAGTACCGTATGAAAGGGGCCAAATACGACAAAGTTATTTATGGGACATTTGTAGAACAGGTTATTATCTATAATTTTGCTTAATGAAGTTTTGCTGTATCTTTTTTAGTTACGGCGCTACAATGCTAGTATCTTATTAGTGACTAAATGAACGTTCATTTAGTCACTGATGAGTTACTAGCGTTGTAGCACCGTAACTACAAAAGGTACAGCAAAACTTTGTTCAGAAAAATTGTAGATTAGAACTAGTTCTACAAATGTCCCATAAATAACATTGTCATATTTGGCTCGGCTGAGACGGCACTGTCAAATGAATCAAAATTGAGTCAAAGTGATCGAACCATCCTTGCTTGTGAGAGAGAAAAGAAAACTGATAGAGGGAAACCGGAATATAAAAGGAGAAAGATCGGACAGAATAGGAATGGGAATGGGATGGAATAGAACATGAAGAAAAGAAAAGAAAAAACGGTTCAACGAAAAAAGGTAAAACTGGAGAGAAAAAGACGAAAAATGGGACATGAAAAAGGGAAACCGTAGAGCATAGGGAAAATAGCGTCAAAACAGAATAAACGCAACAGAAAAGAAGAGAAAACGGGACATCTAGCAGAGGAAAAACGGTACAGACGCAGACGAAAAACAAAACGAAGGAGTCTTGTAAAGAGACGAGAATTGGAAACGAAAGGACAAAGGGAAGAGAAAAAATGGAAAACGGGACAGAAAATTACAGAATATGGTTGAAAAATAAGTGGAAAACAAGAGTGTCAATAAGAAAAAATTGAACAGAGAGCGAAGAAAAACGAAACAATGAAAGAAAATAGACGGGACAGGCCTCTCAGTTGGCCTCGAGGTAGGATCGTAGCAAGGGCCCGCGCGCTGTACTTTAACAGCTGGCTGCGAAGTCTGTCGTATAAAACAAACAGAAAACCGAAAGAAATAAGAAGAAAATGAAAGCAAACACCAACCAAGAAAACGGTACAAAAAAGAAGACAAAACATGTTCATTTAAGGGGGAACCCTACTCTGGAAATTCTGAAAAATCGAATTTTATTTTTTTGCATTTTCCAGACGCTTATACGCTTTTCCAGAAATGTCATGCCAAAAGGATTTTTTGATATCTGATCTCGTTGAAAACTTACGGCAAATATTGTGGAGTCACCTCAAGGGAAGTTCATTGCTGTACGAAACTTTGAACGCGTTTTCCTCGAAACCATGTTTCTTTAGCTGGCGGTACCTGTATCTCAGAATCTAGTGGACCGATTTGGCTGAAATTTTTTTTCAGCATGTAAAAATGAATTATCTAAAATGTTACATAGCCGTTTTTTGATATCTCAATTTTTTATGAGCTCTTAGTTGGCTATTTTTGATGGAAAAACACCTTTCTTTTGGAAAAATTGCCGCCATTTTGGTAATTTTTCGAATTTTCAAAAAAACAATTTAGGTATTGCCCTAAAGCTTCAAAATCAACCTTGAAATCCATTCTACAATACTCCGGCGGTTCGTTCCGAGCGCCAGCAAGAAACTATTTTCTAGAGGGCATTCACGCGCACACCTACCACCAGCATAATAATCACTATTTTGTCATCCAAAAAATACAAAATATATCTTCAAATATGCCTTTACCAATAACCAAAATACCCCAACACTTATTTATAATTTTAGCATCTGAAAAAAATTGACGAAAATCTATTATTTTGTCTTGTAGAGTGGGGTCCCCCCTTAAGTTTCAAGTTTAAATGTTGTGGCCATGTCCAAATTCAAATCAAACCAAATCAAACGTCCACTGTTAAGTTCATTTTCAAGATAAATTGCAAGTGCGACTTTAAGCCCAATTTCAAGTTTAACTTAAGTCCAATTATAGGTGAAATTTAGGCTTTTTTTCAAGTCCAATTTCTACTTTGAATTTCAATTTTAGGTCTAGTTTCAAATGTAATTCCACATAAAATCTCCAGACCAATTTAAATCCAATTTCAATTCAAATTTTGAGATCAATTTCGAATATTATGTCAAATCCAATTTTATGTCTAATTTCAACTTTAATTTCCAATCCAAATCACCCCAACGTTCAGCATAATAGTACATAATCTCACGCTCTAATTATAAAGTGCATTTTATCAGACACTTACTCTTCCTTTATCACGTAGACATATACAAAATAGGGTAACATTGATCATCGGGGTAACGTTCAGGAAAATTGGCAGAAGTTGTTTATTTCACATTTTTATGAGAAGGGTCTAATTGATCAACGTTACCCCGTTTTATGGTACCATTACTCCTTGGTACTTAGTCCTTTTCCGTCAACCAGTTTGCCAGTTTGTGGCAATTATCATTGGGCAAAATTCCGAAAGTAACGACAATTGAATGTCGATACTCAATCCGCCCCTTAATCGATATCCTCGATAGCGATATAACAAGTATTGATATTAGATTTAGAAGTATTGATATTAGATTTATCGATACTGTTTAACGCAAGCTGGGATTTGAAAATGCTTTATATAAAAAGGGATTTATAAAAATTAATCAATAAAAAATACTTTGAGCAAAAAGCTATGTTGCAAAACAAAAAGCTATGCAATATTTTCGTGAAGGCAAATGCGTTAGTTTTTCTCAGGCAACGTCAGTAATATTGACAAGGAAAATTGTGTTATCTTTATATATTTAAGAGAAACGCAATTTTCGATAGTTTCTCGTATGATTTCGTAAAACTCTGGCTTGAGTTTTCATTAGGTCGCTTAATCCATGCAAAAGGGTTGACGTAAATTGTCAAAATGTGCGTAAGATAAGTTTCAGTAAACTCTATATGCAGCTCTATGCGTGTGCGCAAAATTGGAGCAATATATCTAGCACGGTGGGACCCTCTATTCTTGGTGCCGGTGGGGTTCCGGAAGAGAATGGATTTCACTAACAGGTATCCGGCATTCTAGTGACACAGTCAGCCCACCGCACAGTGGTTTAAAATGCGTAAAACGCGAACCTCAGCATTTTCAAAGGTAAAACGTGAAAAAAAGCTACACTATTATTGGCAAAGTTGCCGTATATCATTAAAGCCAACTTTCGACAAGAATAAATTTTTGATTAAACCACCCTAAAGGGAGATAAAAAAATTATTTTTTTAATTATTCGAAAAAACAAAATATGTTCTTCGGCAAACTTATAGAAAATAAAATTTAGAGACATTTTGTCGAACATACATTCGCCCTATCTCTTCAAATAAACGACCTACAGTATGTTTTGTATGAACAACACCTAAAAACTAAAAAAATACACTTTACTCTTTTTAGTGATATTTTGAAGGCCCACTATGTTCTAGAAAGTTGCTTATATTATAAGTTATAAGTTATTATAAGTTATTATATTATTATAAAAACATACCATTTGGCCGAATGTGTCATAATAATATCTTGAAGTTTTATGCTGGTTTTATGACTTTTTTGATGAAAAATAGTGCCTTTTCATACCACAATGTCTCGGTAAGTGGGCAATAGTTGTAGAAAAGATGATAAACATATGAAAGGGTAATATTTTGCCTTCCACATCCTGGTAAATTCATTAGTTTCCCTTAGTTTCTTCGAGGCAAAATCGTCTCTTGAAAATTGTCATTTTCAACATTGTCACTGTCATTTTTATCTCTTTTATCTTAGGGTGGATTAAGGTGAAATTAGTTGTCGTCGATTCTGCAAATGTCAAAAGCAATTTTTTTTGTTTGAAACTAAAATTTTGATTATGAAAATATATTCGCTGTGTTCGGATTGGCAAGAAGAACCCAGTGAATAGATTTCTATAAACAGAACCACGCTTTTGGGCCCAAAAACTGCTTCCGCAATTAGGCTCTACGACGAAAAGTTAATGACTGCTAGTTTCCCGTTAATCAAAAATTTATTCCTGTCGAAAGTTGGCTTTAATGATATACAGCAACTTTGTCAATAATAGTGTAGCTTTTTTTTCACGTTTTCCCTTTGAAAATGCTGAGGTTCGCGTTTTTGCATTTTAAACCACTGTGGAAGGGCGGAAACACGGACACCTTAAGGTTTAAAACCCAATACCTACTCAAATATAACTGTATTGATCGCAATTTTCATACAAACTGTACCTTTAAGTCTCTGTCTAATATAGTTACAACGTGCGTTAGAAAATTTCTTCCAAAATTTGTAGGGGAATGTCCCCGGTTATGAAACAGGTTTTGTTTTTTGGTCATAGCTTTTGAATGGATTCTTTAGGGTATGAAATGGGGAAGGCAACTAGGAAGAAGCGCCCAACATAGCTCTAGCCATCCCAAGCCCCTACCTAGCGCCTCCACGTGGCCATACCTGGAAATACTTCAATTTGTATAATTGAGTAGCCAAGCTTATTTTCAGAGAGCGAAATAAGGCGCTATATCCTTGGCCAATTGCAGCCTGGCTTCTGGTCTAAATACCATTAGTTCATCCCTGAGGGTCCGGAGTATCACTTAACCTTTATTAGCAAAGATACTCCCAACGATTGTAAATAAATCATTATCTATGTATACGGGAAGCGTTTGGTACGGGAGGTCCACGCTTTCTTCCTTCCCCTTGATTTCAAGGAGTTTAATGGAATTAGATATTTTTTCTGGTTCCACTTGATTCCTTGGAATTCTCTCTGCGGTACATGCTGCGCAGTTGGCCTGGCCGTTGACAAGAAAAATGATTGATTCAAGTAATCGTCATTTTCCAGGATGCCTTCAAGAACTGGCTGCGTTAGTGTGAGATTAGATTAGATTAGATTAGATTAGATCGGTCAATTAGGCAATTTTCTACAGAGTTTCTTTCGTGATGCAATTTTATGTGGGACACCCTTTAGACGGTAGTTCCGGGAGAGTGGGAAATGGACGGAAAACGTAAGGAGTTTTTTCTAGTGATCAGGCACAAAGTACCAGATTGTGAATTCCACACAGTGCCATCACCTTACAGGCTAGCCTTTTGAATGTTTTTTGCTTCTTACCGCAAAAAACCACGCACACACTACCCCGCTAATATAATTAATTTGTAATTCAGAATAGACCCTAGAATAAAATAAATCAGTCAAGCAGAGCTTGGTTGATTTACATGAAGTAACCCACTCTATTCTCTGTTAGGTCACATTAAATTTACAACACGTTACAATTATAACACTATAATTAGTAAAGACCTTCTTTTCCGCCCTGGACTAATAAAATACAATCGTGCTCTTGAGAGTTGAAAAACAATTACCGAAAACTAGAATGCTCGCTCATACTGTCCTTGAATTTAATTGACCGGAAATAATCGTCCATTCTGCACGAAAGGATAAATGGCTCGGGACCGAAATGACACCTGAAATATATACCTACCTGCCAGGTACAGCTACACTTCTGCTGATGGAACAACCGCACTGGTAATGAAACGTGTTTGGGAGAAATCCACAGCCATAAACGTACCATTCCGCAAACAATCGTTGGGGTTGAATTCCTTAACAGCAGCACTTCGCCAGTGTTAATAAAGTGAATAAACTCGTCATTTAAAATTAATTTCTACACGGCGAATTTCACTGAGGAGGCAGTTTTAATCATTTTTTCACGTAATAAGTTTACGTGAATTCAAGATAGTTTACACTCGTAGATTTCATTAATAATGAGCTGAAAAGTAGATCACTCGTAGGAAAGTTACGATAACTATTCTCAACTTTCGAATACGAAAAAGTCCAATCGTAGGATCGACTGAGAATAAGCTTATCTAACTACAAAGTAGATAGAAAGTCATTTTTTCATGCAAACGTACGCACTTCCTGTTTTCTCTGCTTCTGGATTTTATCACCCACCAGAGAGAGACAGAGAGCAGCAGCAGTCGGAGTGGTCGGTGGCAGCTCGACAGGCGGTTTCCGTGTTCCGTGCAGCGCAAGGGTAACAAACTCGACGATAGGATAAATGGATGATTCAATGCATTAAAAAGCAATCCCATTCCGGGCGTACCTCTGCCCGACATGCTACATACTATGTGCTGTACGGCTGAACAGTTGAAGTGTGGTTTTGTCCGATTAAGGCGATAAAAATCGAAACAAATGAGATTGTGGCCGACACAATGTTCATCGCGCAATTGTGTTTCCATGCTTGTACCAGCCAGCCAGCCCGCTGCAAGGGAAAGTTTCCATCCGGACAAGTGGACATGCTGTTTTCTGAGCTCAGCATCCGTTTTCCATTCGGTAAAGTAAAATGTAGATCACCACTGCTATAATCACTGGCCGAGCTAGTAGTGGAGGGTGGGGCGGGACGTCAAACTATGTATGTACCTATAATGAATCCCGGAGAGAAGAAAGAAACCGGACCCGGGGGAAATAACAACTGCATTCCAAACATCCGGACTGTTAGGAAATTTTATAATGAATTCGATAAATTATTTACTGAAATGCGGAGTAGTTATTTGCAATCCAATATTTAAAATTTCATTTGGTTTAGTATTTTATCAAGGTACTGGGTCTTAATAAGTTGTCAAAAATTTCATTTTTACCCATGTTAAGATTCCTATCCGTCTAGACTCGTTTTAGTGCACTGGCTCGCACCCCCGTGGGCTTCTGAATCCGGTTTTAAAAGAAATAAAATGTTGAATCAATTTGCATAGGAAAACACTGCTTTGCATAACAAAGCATAGTTGATAACTGGGAAACGGGAAATAATATATTACCATTTTTCCTAAAATATAACGAAAGTGTGCTTAAAATTTCTTTGTTGCTGGGCTTAGTAGAATACGTAATATGAAGAAAGATACGCGTTTTGCCTACGACTTGCATCTGTTTTAGAACACTAAAATAAAATAAATAATAGCATTAGAACCGAAAAAGTCTCGTCTCTGCTTTCTTTAACGGAAAAGTACATCAAAGGTACTCAAACAATCAATGGGAATCGCTCTTTTATCAGCAACTAAAGACTGTATTCTAAAAAGTTCTTTGCGATGGCGGAGGCAGACTGAAAGCGGAGTCTAGGGAAATTGAACTTAAAATAAATGCGTCGAAGACCAAATACATGAAAGAACGAGGCTCAAAGTCAACAAACGCGTGTCTTCCACGGATGGATTACTAAAGAGTTCCAGCAGTGCACTCAAGAGTGAAATCAGACTTGCTTTACCTATTGCAACACGCTACGATCAAGAAGCATACGCCACCGTGTGAAGCTGCTAATGTACATAATTTTTATTAGACCGATAGTTCTTTATGCTCTTGCAGTTGCGACGCTGCTCACGGAGCACGCGCCCGTGCCGTGTTCGAGCGGAAGGTGCTGCGGATGATACTTAGTGGAGCACAAACTGAAAGCGGAGAGTGGCAGAGACGTATAAATCACTTGCTACAGGCACTGCTTGGAGAGATTCTCATCCTACATCTGGCGTTCTCTTCAACAACTCAACGGACACCTGGAACAGAGGGGCTCAACGTGTAAGATGGCTCGACCAGGTCGAAACTGATTTGTGACTTCTGTGACGACTGGGAAATTGGCGACGAGTGGCCCAAGATCGAGTTCAATGGAGACGAATGATCGAAACAGCATAGTGCTGTCGACGACGACAATCCAGCAAAAAGACAAAATGATTCACATCCGACGTTAGGTACTCCAAAAATGGAAGGCTTCGTTTAACAATCGGTAAGAAGCTATCGAGCTATCTATATTAGTCTCTCTCTAGGCAATCGATCACAGTCGTTCAATCCTAATTGACCAAAATGATAATGATTAGAAGCCGCTGACATATAACCATATTTACAACCGTGCGACTATCTTATGTTCATTGAAGTTTTAATAAAACAACCAATCTAATTTTAAATTTGGCTAATTTTCTTGCATTCAAAGCACAAAAAAATACTTTGGACAAAATCCATTCTACTGAAAATCCCATGATAAACAGTTTTTAAAACTTGGTCATCACCCGTTTGTGCGTAGCAGAATCCATTTAAAATCTAGAAAATCTAAATCTAGAAAATAAAAGAGAGCAACTTTATAACTACAATGAAGTTGCAGAATTTTCAAACTCAGTAGTTTGGTTTATTATATCTAATAAGTATTTTCTACTATCAACGCAAATATGTATAGATAAAGCATCCCACACGCTTAGCTTGAAAAGATAGACCAGTACGTATGCACGGAATCCGGAAAAAATAACTAGAATACAAAAATTCAAATTATTGTAACAGCAGGATACAAAATGCCTCTACTACCAAAATGCCAGGCGATTGAGGACAAAAGAGGATAAAATTTATTTGGCGTCTCATGATTGCAGTCTAGATGTTATTCTATCATTCTACCGGGAACTGGACTCAAGGATACTATAAATTTAGTGCAGCTGTTTGGCGAAATGTTCAACTTATTACTAATTTTACTAGGCACCCGGTGTACATCCCTCCTGACAAAAGCCAAGATCGCGTTGTGATTGAACTGCACGTTTCCGCTATTCGCGAGCTGTGCGAAAAAACCTATTCAATTGACAGTATTTTGACTTGCTGCGACTATAATCAACCACAACATGATCCGCCACACGAACACATTGCAACTTGATGCGGCGAGTGCAACTTAAGTAGATGGAATGGATTATCTCGACCTTTAACAAGTCAGTTTGGAGCGTTATCAGTTTGGTAGAGTGCTTCATTTGGTATTTCATTCCGCTGAGCACGCGGTGTCCGTTGACACTCATCACCCCTGCTCTTGATTTCGTTACCTGCTTTTAACGACTATATGGAGAACCATGCGCCTCCCGTAATTAGCTTGCCTTCATGCCTGGCCCATCGGTCACAACGAAATTACTTCCTCTTACAGCGCGCAGCTCGAGGAAAAAGCACAGGTAGACGCCGTATACAATGATTTGAAAGCTGCATTCGACAGGATTGACCACCGCATCCTTTTACGAAAGCTCCAGCGTTTAGGATTAGGAGCAGCGAATGTTGTGTTGGCTTAGCTCATATTTATTTGATCGTATCTTGCAAGTTAAGCTGGAATATATCGTTTCATCTGTGTTTACAAAAAAATCTGGTGTTCCTTAAGGAAGTAATATGGGACCTTTGCTCTTCATCCTATTCTTCAACGACATAGCCGCACTACCTGAAGCCGGGTGCATACTTGTTTCATTTACAGTAAAAGTTATCGTCCTTTTTGAATAATTATCATTCAAGCGATAAAACAGAATATAATTAAAAATCAGAGGGGTTGTGCACAAGACACGACGGCATAGGTGACGTAGGACTACGTAAGTCTCTTTGTAGCGATAGTAGGATGTATCCATGTATGTAATAATACGATTCTTCATGTATATATGCTACATGCCTTGTACGTAACGTTTATCAAAGTAGGAACATTGTATACGTTCAATCTTCAACAGATTTCGGAGTTATTTCTATGAATTGATTGAATCTATTTTATTAAAACGAATCAGTCACACTAAACCAAACAGTTAATCATGAAAATTGATCTGTTTCTACGTTGAATAGTGCTTTTCCTCTGGCAATCGGTACACGGAACGCGCTAGTTTTCAAAAAGCTGAAAATTTTACACAAAGCTTTTCTGCGGCTTACAAAAGAAGAACACTGATTTACTGAATTTTGGAAGTTGTAGAAAATGTCATCCGTGATCAGAAAACTTATTCCCGCCATTTGTTGGTCGTCCGCAACGGCGAAAAATTCAACTTTTCCCTCGTTGCCTGTGTTATTATCGTATTAACTGGACAAGAAAAGATAATAAACTCTTCAATTGTTGCGTGGTCCTTAAAAGAACCGATGGTTTAATTATCATAACTCCAGCTTGCAATGAACTTGCACTAACGCATTTAACGTAATTTTCTTTTCGGTAAATTGGAGTACCGATAACCGCAAACCAGGCACGGCTTGTTGCAACGAATCAACCGGAAAACCACAGCAGCTATGCGATAGACGAAGCCGTTCGTGTATAGTCATGAGTCACGATGAAATACCAGTCCAGGTGGCCAACTGCGACGTGGGATAGTTCTGATCTATTTGTTGTCGTGATCAGCACTTCCGCAGTTAATTATTCCATCACGGCAGCCAGCTCCAGCTTCAATTGTTTCCTTTCCACAGCAGCCGATGAATACGACCGACCGGAAGCTGCAGACGTGCACGACTTTCGTTTGCCCTTAATGCTTTCTACTTTGTCGCGTTCAGACATGCCAGTAAGATGTTGGCAGTAGCTCACTAGCGTTTGAATAATGCTGTTCGTCGGCTTACCTCGAGTTATGTACCAGAGCAAGCGACAAGAATCGGTTCCGCCTATTTTTCGTGGTCCTTCATTCTATCATCTACGTTGAATAAAATGGAGCATTTCAATTTCAGTCTGAGCAAAAGAGCAAAGTTACCAGTGAGCCGTTCACCTTTTGCTGTCAAACAAAAATTACGCTGTGTATTACTGTAGCATTGGCGATGGATAGATTTGTGTTGCTAAAGAAAACCAGGAGGAAAGTCCTAAGTTTCAAGTTTCCTAAGTTTTACCAATTACCGAAAACTATTCTTTTAAGAATGAACAAATTCTTATATGAAAATGCAAAAGATGTCACTAAAATAATTTCAATCCATAGTTTTCAATGCATTTTGACGTTCGACCGAACACATTTACTTGGAGCTGGTATATTTGTTGGCTGCTTTGGTACTTTCCGAGATGGCCAACTTAACCAGCGCAATAAGCGAAAAGAAGCGCGAGAGGCGATCTGTTAAAATTACTTGATAAGAAGCGAACATTTAGAATCAATCGAATTACATAGAATTAAAATCAGTGAGCGAAAATTCCTCAAATCTTCATGAATTTATATTTCGTCCTTAAAAGAACGTTTTACGATGTGATGTGTTGGAAATTTAAGCCTTGTTTTCCGTCCTCTTGGGCAGCAACAAAACAGCTCGGATGTTCGGAAAGACAATTCTCTGAGCAGTGGTGACACCGGACAGCATATTTCCTGTCAATTCCAGAACTTCAGCAGCCAGATATTCCATCACGGCAGCGAAACGAGTGCTTCAGCTCCAACACACGCTCAGCATACTTTCCTTTCCGCAGCAGCCGATAAATACGAACGACCGAGAACTGCAGACGTGCACGACTGCGGCACAGCTCGTGTTGTCGTTGGTGGTACATCACAATAAGGAATTTTCAAGCCAATTAGTAATCAACGAGAGAGGGTAGGATTCCATTTAATTCTTTCGTGACTTTGTTATAGTAGAATTACATTGAACTTTCCATCAACTTTCTCGGTACATCCTGAATTGTACTAAAACTTGTTCGATAATAACTGGAAATTATTCCAACCAATCACAAAATCAATTTCTAGTACGACCGAGTTCGAGTTATTTTCAAATTTTCAATGACGCGCATTGAGAATCAATAGTTTTCTATATATTCAATATTTTCCATATCGATTTTTCGATCAATTGGTGTAGATATCTCTGAAATCTATAAAAAATTGACTGAATTATAAGCCGAAGGGCGAAAACGCATTTCCACTTTGATGACGTCATTGCCAACAACCAATCACGAAGCGAGAATTCTGGTAAAACATAGTGTTGCCTCCAAATGCGATAACCAAATACCAAACCAAAGGATGTGGCAACTAGGATGACGATAGCTCAGTGGGACCAAATAGCAACGCCACGCGCCCACGGCGGAATCCACCAACAATGTTTGCTTTTACACGCCGAAAGGATTTTTACTCTTCAAGCCCTCAAAAGGACTATTTATTTCAGCTTCAGCAGGAAAACAGAAAATCTTCGATTTTACTTCCACTTTATTCTTCTTGCTGTGTTCAGTATAAAGCGGGGTACGCTGCTGAAAAGAAAACAGCTCAAGAAAAAATCTTGCTATTTACCGAAGAAATTTTGACAACTCCAATGCAAGCAACCACCTGTCATTTTTTCTTGTGGTAATATTGCCCTTTGCATTGAAAGTTGGATTTTGAGCACACTTGTTCAGTCACACATTTTGTAGGTGAGAAAAGTTGCCAAAATTTCGTGGTAAAAACCCAACAATCTTGGTTGATTCCTATTTCAATTCTAATGCTCGCGTAGAGTTGTTATCGACGCTACGAATAATATAAAAATAGTTTCTAAATACATAATTCCGCTCATAATTCATAATTTGAACAAATATGCAGCATATATGAAATAAATGAAAAATTAAATACTATTTGCTTTTCCTACAACTGGTACTGGCGCCACTGCTAAATCAAATGTCAGCTCAGATGGGAGAGTTGTAATGATGGGAAATGTCGATCAAAATCTATAACGATTATTGATAAAATTTTCTTATCGTTAATAATTAATAACGATAATATGAAAGTATAAGCAAAAATACGTAAGAAATAGAACAAAAATGTTAAAATAATAACAAGCCAAGAAGAAGATTTTACTTTAAACCCTCCAATTTTCGATACTCTTCCGTGACGATAAAGTTTGATGGTATTATCGATATAAGATTACTAGCGATATTATCAGTAGCACACTTTTCATCACAGTTTTGAAGGTTGCACTTTATAAGTGTGCAGTCCAATTGAGTGTGAAGAGCGCAATAATTGCGCCGGATATTATTCCGTACGGAAAAGTGACGTTTTAATTCACCTACATGTAAAACTGCGCCATCTGAACGTGAAATAATATTTCTTATGAAGTGCGTACTGCTTAAGAAATCGTAAACGAAATCGATTTCTTGAGCATTTCTTGTCCTATCTTTTTACCCATTACTTTTCAGCAGCGTACCCCGCTTAAAGGTTGAAAAAGTTTTTACTAGATGCCCGCAACGAGCGCGTATTTATACACGTTTCACGTCTGCTTGGAGGGAAATTTCCGCAGTCCGGTGGTTGGTCCGCCAATCAGAGACGAGTGTGATATAGCTGCGTGCAGTGCGTGTCGGGCAAGCAAAACTCTTGTTCGAACACGAGTATTCGATAACAAATCGAACATACTCCGACCGGCGATGGAGCGATGCTTATTATTCAATGGGGAGAGGAGCAATTTTAACGATTGGGCGACGAAATAATCCTTCTGCTGTTTTTTATTCAACAACTCGTACGGCAACATCGGGTCCAGGAAATGTCTTGGTGATCCGAGCTAATTTCCAGCATGCTGGAGCCATATTTTCTTCTTTCAATAGTACAAGCCTTCCTTCAGTTACATTGGGCGAGCGGTTAATCCATTTTCCGCGAGCTTGAAGTTGTGTAAGATACTCTGTTGACCACTTTTTCCAAAAATGTTGCCTAAGGAACTGAAGATGCTTCCAACGAGACGTTAAATTATGATTGTCATTACATACAGGCTCAGGCAATGCCACCAATTCTTTGCCTTAAAAATTAGCAGGCGTAAGGACAGAAGACTCGGTTGGGTCACTGCTAGGACCGACGATTTTCCTTTTAATATCCAAAATTTTGGTTGGGTGATGGTTAATAGAGCTGAAGATGTTCTTCATGTAGTGTTTAAATAAGGCCATTACAAATATTTTATAAAGTTTTTGTCCTTCCGGTGTTCGGTCACTGAAGGGGGGGGGCGAAAAAAAACAAAGTGAATTTTTTAATCGAGCAAAAAAAACATGGATTTTAAGAATTTTTATTTAGGGTTTAAACGTGAAAACCGAATCTATTCTTGCTTATAATATATACGTTATTATTTTCTATGCAAAAATATACGAAAAAAGACAAAAACGAAGGAAAATTTTTTTGGACGATTTTCGGAAATTCCATTGTTCGAATTTCCATTTCTGTTTCGTGTTAGAAGCGTTAATTCAACTCGGAGACTCATTTTTCGAGTTTTTCAGACTGTAAATCCCACAGACAATTGATTTTATAAAAAGAAATTTGACTCATATCCTACAAATTATTTTTTTGCCCCCCGATTTGTTAAACCAATTTCCAAGGGCGGGGTGACAAAAACTTTAGATATGATTTGCAATGGCCTAAGAATATCCACAGTAGGATGGCTGTTGGGTAGAATCATTTGATGTTTCATTTCGAAAGGAAGCTTGGATTTTTGAAGCCGACCACTAACTTGTAGAATACCATTGCACTATGGTCCAGAAAGCGATTTTAGACGGGATATTCTAGCTCAATGAAATCTTCGGCAACTTTTTGAATGAAAACATGACGCATCTTTTGAAAGGGTCGTCCAATGTTCAGATGATACCGTAACAACAATTCAAGTAATAGTTTTTAAAATAAGTTTGTTTTCCATTTTTTAGTTTCAAAACATTAAAGATAGATTAATTTCACGTAACTTTTCTAAACATTTCAAATTTCTAACTCTTACGTATGGTCAGCAGTGGACCTTTGTTTATGGACGACCCGTAAAATCATATTTCCTCTTATAACTCATTTATCTCAACAGATAGCTCATTATGATGTTCTACAAAAATTTGTATACGTAAGAGAAAAATATTTTTGCAGAAGACTATTTTGCTTTATCTTTATGAGTTAATAAGTTATAGCCGAATTCAGGTTAAAAACAGACCAATTTTACTAAAGCATAACTCAAAAAGCGGCAAACGGATCTTGATGAAACTTTGGCGATTTAATATACACATATGCATAAAGTTTTTAGCAAAAAATGGTAAAGGTGTTATTTTTTTAAAAAAAGATAAAATTCTTTGAATTTTATGATTTACTATAGCTAAATTGTCGTTTTCTTCATAGATTCACATTCAAGTAATCAAGTATGCGACCATGCAATACTATACGCAACAAATATACTGGCAATGACCATGGTTGATACTAAAATAGTGAATACATTCAAAGAGTTACATTCGCAATCTTGTTTTTTAAGCGAAAAAGCTAAAAGAATGTTTAATAATAACCTTGAATTAAACGATTTTTACGATCCCTTTAGATACTAACACGGACTTTTACTGTTATACGCGTATATTCGCAATATGAAGATGTTTTTGAAAATATTTTATAGACTAAAAATAACTGCGATGTGAAAAACGACGAAGATGAAGCAGGGCTGCGGAAAACTTATGATTTGCGCGTAATCGAACTACTTACGAAGAAAATTCCACTAATTGTTATATTTACCATTGAAATTCAAGAAAAATTCTATTATGATTTTTAAATCCATATAAAACTATAAAATTAACAATGGAAATAAATCGGGATTTTTTTTTCTTTATTTTCAATTTTCGTATTCCACTGAAACGCTCAAAAAACTTCAGTCAATTTCAACATTACTATATATAGTTTCCTTGTGTCTGACTGTAACGCTAGATCCAAGCAAGCAGTTGAATAAAAAATTTCTAGACTCCAACACGCGTTGTGAAGGTAACAATGATTTCTGTCAGTGGGTGGGTGGGTGAAATAGGCAATTTAATAAGCTGCCACATAATGCGATTTCAGCAAGTCCTGCGCTTGAATAAAAACATTTGATTTTAAAACAAATTTTTAAAGCAAACGTCAACCGTTTGAGATTGATGGAGCAATCTAAACAATGGATTTGGCACGTGGTAATAAGGATAGCCAACGATTTAATCAAGCTGCCAAGATAGCGCATAATCAATATAAAGCGCGAAAACGCATATCCCGTTGAGTATTTTTATATCTACATTTACTTCTTCCGGAGTTCCTTACAAGAATGGTAGCTAAAACCCTTCCTGATTTAGGTGAATCACACAGAGGTGATGTAGCGTGTTTTCTTACATAGTCTGGTGTTTTATCAAGGATACATGGTTGGTATTAAGTCAGATTGAACCAAATGACAAAACCATGATTTCGAGAAAAACGTGTTCAAACGTTGCTGTTCTGTATGGTTTATAACTATCAATTGTTCGAAATCATCTTATAACTTTAGCTGTTTAGGTGGTCTGGTTAGAGTAAAATAGAGCTTAGAAAATTCTTGAGTGTTTGCTATCATTAACATTTTTTTTTTAATTTTACGACTTGATCCGGTCTGATTTGACACCGACCACGTTGAAACTTTGCTGATAAAAAAGTCAGAATTGTCCAAATGTAATTTATGTGGAACGTATTGTTCCCTGATTTTGTTGTTAAGTTGATTTACGAACGCGACCTGAAATATCTCAATATAAAGTAACATAAATATTTAGGTTCTAACTTTAAGAATTTAGTGGAAGTAGCAATAGATATTTTCATATTTTCTTTAAGTGTTTCAAAAGTATTCTAATTTTTTATGAGACTGGGCCGCAAAAAAGCCGTTGAGATCCGAAATATCCAAGGATTTTGTATTGTATTGGTGCGATTTCAGGCAATTAACTAATCCAAAAGTTTGTCCGGTTTACTAAAACGAAGAATGTTTTTATAGTTGTGGTCCAACGAGGGGTAGCGAATTAGATAGCAAGCGTCTGCCCGATATAATGCAATCAATATTTTCTGCAATCATAGTTCAGGCGGGACTGGTTCTAAGTTTTGCATCGGTTCTAGAATTGAGTACTTTTTCAAAATGTTCTCCTTCGAGCAGCACGTTCTTTACAATTTGTAGATTGTTGCCCTTTTATCTAAGCCCCGTTTGCTTCGTTTGTAGTTTACACGTGTTTTAATTAATAGAAGATTGCCAATTTTTCACTAATCAATTTTAATACGCGCTATTGAATTGGAAATCATAATACAACTTTCAAGAATACTAAAGTATCGTGGCTAGCCACGTCGGGTCATCCTAGTTTATCAAACATTACTAGACACCACGTTGATTTATTTGAGCGAATGCACGTGATGCTAATAATTATTAGCAAACATATAACCAACCCTTTAATGGGTAGACTTCTGTAGATAGTTTTTGCTTTGAGAGTCTCAGAGCCATATATGAAATTTATTCTAATTGGATAACATAATATCTGTGCTGAGAATCCAGCTTTTGTATGCAGAGTTGTCAAAAAGATTGTTCGCATAATACGAACACAATTTATAGCGCGTAAAAAGCTGGATAGATTGACATTTTGGCATCAGCATTACAACATTCTGACTATGCGTTTAAGAGTTCTTATGTTTTAAAATCTAAAATTCAGGAAAATTGTGACGAAAATAATTGCACGAATTTTGTCAATTTTTACTTTTGAAAGCATAGGACATCTAGAACAAAATGTTCGACCTCAAAAATATTCAGTGATGAACTACGCACTGAGTTTTGTAATATTTGGAAAAAACAAGGATTGGATATGAAACTCAAAATAAAGATTTTATAATATGCCTTAACTGTTGCTAGTCCAGATTATTACTTTTGCATGCATATCAAATCTTGACTTTCTTTTGAGTGTACTTTCTTGAAAAACAGTCATTATCTATCGTTGCCTCTTTAGAAGGTTAAATATGTACAGTTTCGGGAATACACAGAACAATCTATATGTATAGCTCCTTTGCCTCCGACAGTGCAAATAGTATTTAGATTTCTTAATTATGTAATTGATCAGCGTATATATCATAGTTTTTCTCTCAATGTAGGCATTGATACTAAACGTATCAAATAAACTTCATGAATGTTTTTCACTAACAGATTGAAAAGACCGCGATTGTCGTAAGATAAGCGTTTGTATTTGTCTCGATAAAAAATAAATAGTAAAGCAATAAGCTATGATATTTTCTAAAAAAGTAGTTACACAAAATTGTGTTTTAACGCTTTGAAACTGAGCAAGAAACTGTGCCTGGGCAGTTAGGGATGGATAAAACGAGAACTTTAGCTACAGTAAATCATAAAGTTCAAAGAATTTTATCTTTTTTTAAAAAAATAACACCTTCACCATTTTTTGCTAAAAACTTTATGCATATGTGTATATTAAATCGCCAAAGTTTCATCAAGATCCGTTTGCCGCTTTTTGAGTTATGCTTTAGTAAAATTGGTCTGTTTTTAACCTGAACTCGGCTATAACTTATTAACTCATAAAAATAAAGCAAAATAGTCTTCTGCAAAAATATTCTTCTCTTACGTATATAAATTTTTGTAGAACATCATATTGAGCTCTCTGTTGAGATAAATGAGTTATAAGAGGAAATATGATTTTACGGGTCGTCCATAAACAAAGGTCCACTGCTGACAATACGTAAGAGTTAGAAATTTGAAATGTTTAGAAAAGTTACGTGAAATTAATCTATCTTTAATGTTTTGAAACTAAAAAATGGAAAACAAACTTATTTTAAAAATTATTACTTGAATTGTTGTTACGGTATCATATGAATATTGGACGACCCTTTCAAAAGATGCGTCATGTTTTCATTCAAAAATTTGCCGAAGACTTCATTGAGCTAGAATATCCCGTTAAGGCGCAATCATTTTTGTCTGTCTAAAATCGCTTTCTGGACCATAGTGCATTGTTACATATTGGCTTACAAAATTGTGTGTATTTGCAGGGCTTGTCCATAGAAATTCGTTCACATTCAAATCCTACTATTGCTTCCGTAGAACGACGCAGCTCTGTAATGCTCAGCCGTTTGGATAAATTACGATTTAAATTTGAATGACTAACATTTCCAAGGAATCGTAAAACATAAGCCATGACTCTTTGCAACCTTCGAAAACAACTATATTTTGTAAGAACCGAAAAAATGCGCGCTGTAATGCTGGTATACTGACCACGGTGTTCAAAATACCGTTATTAAAAAATAAAATAGGCCATTTAAACGGAAAATGCCAGTTGGTTTGTATTGTAATCCTACACCCCTGAACAAATTTTGCAAAAAAATTGATCGACGAATTTTTGAGTTACGCCCTTTTGAAGTTTTACAGGGCCGATTGCTCATATAAAGTAAATAAAAATCTTCAATGACACTTCCAAAATGAAAGTAAATCACAGCCGATATTGATTCTTTATGCAAGATATGCCCACTGCCGACCATTTTAGGAGTTTTACGCTGTATTGGGACTAACCAGAAATGTTCCGGATTAAGCTATTGCTGTGGAAAATAGCCAGTATCGAACATGAACAAATACTTATCATGCGAAACCTCAAATTACGCCAGAATTTAAAAACTGGATCATTGATAGTCAGATAAACTACCTAGCACCACGTTGGTTATATCTGGACAAGTTCCGGGAACTTCCGGGAACACCCAGACCAGTGGCCAATTTCGTCCATGAACAAAAATCTATCGTGCGATACCTTAAACGACGCTAAAATTCAATAACTAGATCAATGAAAGCCAAATCTGCTATCTAGGGTTAGATTTGGTCATATCTGAACATATTTGGGGGAGCCCGAGAACCCCTGGGAAGTCAATAATACAATGTGGTACATTTTTGATAATAAATACATGGTAAGATTTGGCCATCATGGTTCTTAGTACTCAATTGGGCTTACTTGGATCTATTTTAAAAGTTTTAGTGTGTTTTGAGGTGTCGTATGATGAGTTTTTGTTCAAGTTCGAAATTGGTCATTTCCTAGGGTTTTCCGGAGTCCCTCAAACATGTCCAGATATGACCAAACCTGAGCCTAGATAGCAAATTTGGTTTTTATTGATCTAGTTGTTGAATTCTAGTGTGATTTAAGGTACCGCACGATAAGTTTTTGTTTATGGTCAAAACTGGCCACTGGTTTGGGTGTTCCCGGAAGTCCCCGGAACTTGTTCATATATAACCAACATGGCACTAGGTAGTTTATTTGACTGTCAGTGATCTAGTTTTTAAACTCTGTCGTAATTTGAGGTGTCGCATGATAAGTATTTGGCTATTTTCCACAGCGATAACTTTATCCGGAAAATTTCCGGTTAGTCCCAATACAGCGTAAAACTCCTAAAATGGTCGGTAATGGACATATGTTGCATAAAAAATTAATACCGGCTGTGATTAACGTTCGTTTTGGAAGTGTCGTTGAAGATTTTTATTTACTTTATATGAGCAATCTGCCCTTTAAAACTTCAAAAGGGTGTAACTCAAAAATTCGACGATCGATTTTTTTTTAAATTTGGCTCAGAGTTGTAGGATGGCAATACAAACCAGCTGACATTTTTCGTTTAAATGGCCTATTTTATTTTTTAATAACGGTATTTTGAACATCGTGCTGACTACAGTCACCTTGAGTTCAGGGATTTCATCGTCTGGGAGTTCTGGTAGGTTTTCTTCCGGATATGGCTGAAAGCGTAAAAACTCAGGACCATGCCACTATAAATTGTTAAATTTTAGTTCTTCAGCTAACATGCCTCTGGAAACAATATCTGCCGGATTGTCCTGTGAACGTATGTATTTCCATGTATATTCACTGGTATTCGCCACTATCTCTGCAACGCGGTTTCTAACGAATACATCCAATTGATTAGGAAGCTTTCTTTCGAAGCCATTTGAATTGATACTTCGAACATATAAGCAAGCACCATAGGCACGATGTGAGGAATCAGCAAAACCGTGTAACTCAATTTCAATGGTATCAGGCATGATGACATATCTCGGTATAGTTATCTCTGAAGGTTGTAATAAAGATTCTCTAAACTTCACCCAATGTTGCAGAACTTCTCCTTCTAAAGGGACATCCCAATCCTGTTTATTCTTCCGCAAAGTTTGTGTGAGAAGTTTTGCTATTACAACTACTGGCGAAATTAATCGCAAAGGGTCAAAAATTTTGGCAGATTCAGATAAAATTAATCGCTTTGTTGCTGGAGTAGATACTCTCAATGCCTCTGAAGATGGAGTACAGAAGAGAAATTGATCCCCTTTTGAATCCCATAGCAAACCAAGCGTTTTGATAGCTTTATTGATACTAGAATGTTTGATTTCCATTTGTTTTTCCCATTCGGATTCTGGAACCAGCTCGAGGACCTTCCTATTATTCGAACACCACTTATGAATGGGAAATCCACCAGCCTTTAGTAAATATCTCAGCTCTATGAGTCTAGAGTTTCGCTTGTAATCTGCCGAATTAGTTCTCACAACATACGATCTAGGTTCAGTCAATTTCCTTAATATTTCTACTCTCATCCATCTTTTTGTCGTTTGATCCTGCGCTAGCACCAAATCCCCTTCCTTAAAATCTGCTCTTGGATATGCTGTCCTATCGTAGTTTTGCTTGTAATTATGCTGATTATTTTGCAGCTGCACTTTGACGATGTCATCCTTAGCACCTTTCAGTCGTTTTACCGTAACAGGCAGCTTTAACCTTAAACTTCTACCCAGCAGAATCTCTGCAGGTGATAAACTCAGGCCCGCTGCTGGAGTATTGTTTTATTCCAATAACGCGTAATAAAAATCCACATCATCTGAAGTAGGGTAATGCCGTTATCGTCGGGCCACTGTTATGGGAGGGCCAACACGATTTTTTCAGTTTTAGTAACTCGTGATACGGATATACAAGCAATGTAAAACTTCTTACTGTGACAGCTAACTTTTCACAATATTGTAAGTTTCAATCGTGTATTCAAAACACGCGTACTGAATTCACTGATTGAATCAATACAAAAAAGTTTTGCAGGTGCAGTTAACTTTTTTTCAAGAAATGATTTATGAAATGCAATTATCGGGATAAATATTGAAAATTTATTAAGTGTGTTGTGCTCTATTCGAAGGATATTGAAAAATCCCGTCCAGTTAGGACGTAAGGGGGTAAGGGGGTAAATGACACAAAAGCGCTTATTGTAAAGGTCCGGCCACTTGTGTAGTCATGCTTGGGCCACCATAATTTTAAGCACAAAAGCGCAATTTTCGCTAGAGAACGTCAGTCGCGGGAAATGTGATGAAATAAGGGAAAATTAGTATAATAAAATCCTAGATTGTTGTTGATTTTTCATTGCAGTAGTACACTTCGGGAAGCGCGATTGTAGTAATATTGATTTACAAGATCACCAAAAATTTCGCAAAGATGTTATTAAAAATAGGATATTTATACTTATAAGGGCCATTGCTCACGAAATTCATTCTTTTGATGTCTCTACATAGAATTTCAATACGTATTTCTTAGATTAAGAGCAGTGGCCCAACCTGTACAACGTGGCCCGAGTATGACAACATTTTTTGTCTTCACGTAGTTGTCTATAAGTTTATTATTTTTTAAGCAATCAGTTCAAGATTTTCAAGAAATACAGCCTATTCTTTGACCTTTCCAACGACATATTTAGATTTGAAAAATTCGTTTTGAAACGGAAGTTATGGGCGAATGTCAAAAAGGCGGCCCAACCACGACGACATTCCCCTACATTTCCGCATCATCCGTTTTACAGTTTGTACACACCGTTCACTGAATCCGTTGGATTGCGGGTAATTCGGGCTGCTAGTCACTATCTGGCATCCCCATTCCGAACAAAAATTCGTAACTGCTCCAGCATTAAATGGGTTGTTGTCGCATATAATTCTCGTAGGTACGCCGTAGATGCAAAATGCATGTTTGAACACTTCACAAACTTCTTTTGCTGATTTACTCTTGGTTTCCACAACATGAATCCACTTGGAAAAATAATCGGCCATCACTAAAAATGTTTTTCCTCCAAAATCAAGAAAATCACTTCCTAGCTGCTCAAAACATCGCTCAGGAACCGGGTGTGGAATTAGCGGCTCCTTAGCATTTGATTTATGGAATTTTTCACAAACAGTGCACTTTGAGATTATATCCTCTATATCACGGTTCATTCTTGGCCAGGAGAAGATTGTAGCAGCTCGTTTTTTCGTTTTTGATATACCTCCATGCGTCTCGTGAAGCAATTCAGCATTTGACGTCTCATACTACTGGGAACGAATATTCTATCTTCCATGAACAGCAATCCATTGTCGTCATATAACTTGTCCTTGAACTGCCAGTAGTACCGAAGATCTTCCGGAAGTTTTGACCGATCACTAGGCCAGCCGTTTCGGTAAAGCTGCAGCAATCTGAAGAGAATTGGATCCTGACTGGTTTCCTCTAGTTCTCTCCCAGTACTTTCTTGTATCCTTATCCAATGCCTGTGAGATAAGGTTAATCACCATCAATTCGGACACACCGGTTAGTTGCTGCCCTTGGAAACGCAGATTTTCCACACATCAGCTTCACACGCATCTTCCGCAATCCGCGACAGAAAATTCGTCAACCCTCTTCTTTCCTCTTTTGTATTCTACTCATTGACGCTTTTGCGCATCCGACAGTTCCTCTTCAGCTGAGCTGTAAAATGAAACAATGTTTACATTTTTACACTCGAACAACAACAACAAACAATCATGGACGTTTCCATAGTAACTCCGTCAGGGTGAACTCGACGCTCCTGCAATGAATGTCAAAAGATTGTGCCCACTTGTGCTCAATAGCCGCCATTAACGCTCGTGGAAAGCTCGATACTGGCAAGAAAATAGTTTGAAATATTTCTATGATAAGAAATAATTTAAATCATTTCCAGAAATCATTTATTGTGGCTGTGATAGTATGTATTAATAAAAATAAGAATAAGAATTGTTTTTACTATATTTTTATCGCTGTTAGTTTTTCAAAAATTGGAAAAAATGGCGTCACCCGAAAAGCAACGTCGCGAATTGATTTTGCGCAAGCACCTGGAAAATCCTTAACTCTCTCATCGGAACATCGGAAAACAACTCGGTATTACGCATTTAACGTTGAGTCGGGTGATTAAACGTTACTACGAAACTCTGAGCATCGTACGGAAGGAGAAATGCGGTCAGAATGGTTGCTCCATTAGTGATCAGGATCACAAGCGTGTCATAAAAGCGTTTAAGCGTTTATGCGGAATTCCAACGCTTCGGTCATGGATGTGGCCGAAAAGTTAAATTTGTCCAAGTCTTTCCGTACACCCAGATTCTGACGAAGCCTCATTGTCTCATCATGGATGATGAGACCCACATGAAGGCGGACTTCCGGCAGCTTCCGGGGCTACTGTTCTTCACCGCCCAGCACAGGTTTGATGTTCCGGAGGAAGTAAGGAACCAGAAACACTCTAAGTTTGCCAAGAAATACAAGATTTGGCAAGCGATCTGCTCATGTGGCAAACAGAGTACGCCGTTCGTAACTACCGGGACTGTAAACGGGCAGATCTACCTGAGGGCGCCTGCTTCCTTTGTTGAAGCAACACGAGGGCAACATGAAACAGACGCTACGGAAGCATCCCAAGGAGGTCAAATCCGAGGAAAACATGAAGAAAAAGTGGGTTTCCGTATAGAAGAAGCTTCCGCCAGCTGTTGATCAGAATCTTACGAGTGGAGTTAAGCGAAAAGTTATGGTATTGAAGTTAAATGAAATGAATGTGGCAAAAGCTTACTAATGGATTATATTTTTATGTCTAAAAGTTTGAATAAAAATGACTTTCTATCTGTTTGTATGTGCCTTATAGACTCGGAAACTACTGAACCGATCGGCGTGAAAATTTGTGTGCAGGGGTTTCTGGGACCGGGAAAGGTTCTTATGATGGTTTGATACCCCTCCCTCTTCTAAAAAGAGGGGCTACCGTCCAAATAAAACAGAAATTTCTGCAAAACCCTAGAACTAATCGAAATCGAGAAATTTGAGACTCTTCCATAAAACATTAGTTTGTCAAGTTTGTCCGGTCAACTAATAGAGAATTAGTAATAATAGGCTCAAGTTACTACCCTGTGGTACAACGGATGTATAAACGAATGGCGTGCGTGAATCTAATCGTGCAATTGTGCCATATTCTATCGACACAATAGGGTCGCAGCGATCTAGTCATATCATCAGTGCCTAGGTTTAGGCATATTAATTTACACAGAAAATCAATCTTGAATAGTTCAGTGGCATTGGCCCTAGGAGGCATGAAGGTAAATTTACGAAAGCTGGTGCATATGCCTCCAGTATAAGAGCAACTTCCATCCAGATAGCCGTCTAAAATTCGACCAAGATGGTTACGAGCGGTGCACACCTGTTTTAAGTTGACTAAGTCCTTACCACCCATTAAAACACAGACAACCATCGGTAAAACAGACGTTTCATGAAGCGAATATCATTGATACACGTAATATGAGGCCTCCACATACGAGCAGCAAATCAGATTAATCATTATGTGCTCATTTAATACGGCACAGTCCTGAACTTTCTCAGGTGGAATGTAAAGCCTTCATGAATTAATTGAATTGAATGTATAGTATAGTAGTAGTAACACATATACGTAGGCTTCAAATGCCTTCCGTTCACTGTTTCCACCTGGTTGTATTACTTGTAGATTCCAAGTTTCACGGTTCGTCACGGATCGGACCGAAAGAAAGATTGACAGCGAAAGTTTGAGGGCTAGAAGAAAGTGGTACTGGTAGACTAGGATATTGGCTGTTATATAACTTAGTCTGCGTTTAAATCACGTTACTTGTAGATTACAAAAAGTCTGATTACGATTCATTTAGTACAAAAAAATACTTCCATATTTCTCTTCCAATGTACGATTCAGTATATAACAAAACAGTGATTTTTCAACTACTGTCGTCTTCTTTCATTCTATCTTGTGACAGTGGTGGGTCCACCATTTATTGCACTCAACTAAAGCAACAAAACAAAATTAGAAAACCATTCTTATGTTTATATCTACTGGGCACTTTCAAGGAAACTGCTTCACATTAATTAAAATCTCCTTAGTCTGTTCTTCACTAGAATGTTCCTTCCATTCATTCCAGCAAAATACAGCATCCTTAATAAAGCGTAATTCGGAGGAAAGTACAAACTGCGAAAAAAAAACTCTGCAGAAGAATGTTCCCGAGTAGCTTCATCAAGCAGTACGCCAGTCAGTGTTGTACGTACATTCCTGCTGTTAAATCCGAGCCTCCGCGAGCGTCTTGTTAAGTGGCGTATTGATCGAATTCCCAGCATGTTTTCGCTTGTAACTGCCTCGATATTGTCCCGCCGCTGCTGCCGTTGCTGTATGAACCTACAATGGCGCAAACCTGCCTGGCCCGCCTCGTCTCGTTGGTTGGTTGGCTGCGGGCAGACAATAATGTTCGACGTGAGATTGAATTGCTCCTGTACATGTCATACTTTGTATGAGCAACATTATGTCTAATATTATATTTGTGCCACCTTCCGCCGCTACTGGCAAACTTCTGTCTGTACCAAAGTACACAATCCGGAGCGCCACTGGTCCTTCCTGCCTCGTTGCTACCGCGCTGCCGTGCCGTATTCCGTTCGCCACCGGTGAGCAACGTAAACTTTCCAACTTTCGACATTGTTTGGTGAATGACCTACAAGACAACAAATTGCTAAATCCAGCCAGCAGCGTCGCACCATCTGTTCCGTAAGCCATTAAGAAGAGAAGTGGAGTTTTTGCGCTGCTGCTCTGCGGCAGGAAGGAACGGGGGGAAAGAAACAAAATAGATGCACAAAACTTAACAAGGAAGTGGCACTGTTGTAACATGTTGTCGGATGGATCCGCTTTGCCGGTAGACACGGAACGGAACGGAGCGGACGGGCGGTCCGGGTGTCCCAATTCCCGGTTGTTATGGTTCTCTTGTTATAACAACGCTCGTTGCAAAAGCCGAAAGCGCTCGGATAATAATAGCCGTTTACCCCTTGCAATCGCGTCGTTCAGTAACAAGTTAATGCGTGGCAATGGTAAGCTATTTGATTGTCCTTTTTTTCGTTTTGTTTTTCCATTAGGATACAGGAAAATTAGTGTCTCATACCGTCGTTATACATATACATAGTTTTCATAATTGGCTATCGTTGTGTAAACTCGGGTTAGAGCTGGAAAAATGTTGGAAATCGCAGTTTAGTTCGGAGTTAGCTTCAGTCGACAGCAGTGGAAGTTTGCTGGTTATTGATTTTTCCTTTAGAGTTTGTGGCCGTGTGGCAAAAACCAACCGACGACGACGGCCGGCTGGCCGTCGGTATAGTATCTGCTCTGGTTCTCTGATGGTGTCCACTGCGGCGGCCCAGGGCTAGAGAGTTTAATTAAATAAAGGTCGACCGGCAGTATACAATGTGTTTACCCACTTTTGCCATTTTGCTCTGTGTGTAATTGTATTTGCTTAGAGCCCCAAAAAGAAGATGTCCAAAAAGGAGCGTGCCCGCCTGGAGGCCGAGCAGGCCGAGCACCAGCGGATGGAACTCGAGCGGGAACGCCAGCGGAAGATCGAAGAGGAAAAGATGCGCAAGGTTCGCGAGAAGGAGGAAGCGGAACGGAAGCAGGTGCAGGAAATAGTAGCGAACAAACTGCGAAAGGTTCAGCTGGAAGAAAGCTACAAATATTTTTCCTCGATTATCGAAGAGGTGAAGCACTTTCACGCACAGCTGAAAAAGGATCGAGAGGTAGGTTGGATTGCGTTTTTACATATTAGTATGATCACTAGCGTGCCTAGACTTCAGCAAAAGGTGGGTCACTCGACCTCTCTAGAGTAATCGTAGAATAGTCACTTATCACAAAAATACCGGCTAATTAGGTCGAAAACTCCAGGCTTTTCGGTGCATTTGGAATTAAAATTAAATTTGAAATCGGAGTTTGAAGTTGATATTTGCAGCAGGACTTGAAATTGCAATTGACAATTGACAATCAAATCATTAAAGTTTGGAATTAGACTGAAATTGGATTTGCAATTATACTCGAAATTGTACTAATAATTGGAGCTGAAATTGGACGTAAATTGAATTTAAATTGGACTTGCGATTAGAATTGAAATAACATTTAAAATAGGAACTCAAACTTTACTAGAAACGGGACTTGAAATTAGAGTTTAAATTGGATTTAAAATTGGAATTGAATTAGACTTGAATTTGGACATGAACACGAAATTAAACTCGAAGTTTCACTTGAAATTAGGTTTGACAAATTTTGTCTCTGGATTTCAAACATTTTACCTCTTTTCTGTTTATTCTGTCTCTTTTTCAATCCGATTTCGCACTTTTTGTTCCGCTTTTCTCTTCTGTACTGTTTGCTTGGTTTTTACACTCATTTTTTTCTTATTTTCCACTCATTTTTTGTGGTTTTTATTCCCGTTGTCCGTCTGTTCCCTTCCCTTTTTCCTGTTTTCGTTTCCAGTTTTCGTCGTTTTCTAACTGTTTTTATTTCTTTCTCGTTTTTCGACTTCGTTTTATTCTTTTCCGTAAATTTTATTTGGCTTTTGGTTCCCTTTCTCCCTTTGCTCGCACATTTTGTCGTCTTTTTCTCTCGCGTTTTACCAATCTTTTCGTGTTTATTTTTTCTGTTCCATTTTCCCATCTCATTCCCATTTTGTCCCATTTTGCTCCTTTTATATCTCGTTTAACCTCTTGTTTACTCTTTTTGGCCCATTTTACCTCTTTTTTCCATTCTCCTCGAGGAAGAAAAAATATAACGAGTAAAGGAAGACTCGTTATATTTTTTCTCCCTTTCTCTATTACTATCACTTGTTTTCTATTCCGTTTTACTTTTCTTGCCTCGTTTCCCTCTTTTTCCCCATTTTTCCACCTGTTTTGTAACCATTTTTTCTTCTGTCCTGTCTTCCGTCAATTTGTCGCTTTATCCTACTTTCTGCTTACTGCTTACTTTTACTCCTTTTCCTCTCCGTTTTTTGTCCTTTTTCCATTTTTCTGTCTCGCTTTTGCATTTTCTGTGTATTTCTATTTTTGTCTTTTTCTCTGTTCTGTTTCCCTCGTATTATGTCATACTTTCCTTCCTTTTCTGTCATGATGGTGTTTTTGTCTTTTCATGTTTGTCTTCCGTTCTTTGATTTTCCTTTTTTTTTATTCTCATGCCTCTATTTTCCTGCTTCTGTGGTTTTTCTCTTTTTCCTTCCTGTATTTTCTCCTTTTCTTTTCTTTAAACATGACTCGAAATTAAAATTGGCATTTTCTCTGGATTGCACATAATTTTCTGATTATTTTTTTCCAATCCCGTTTTCCCACTTTTTGTTCCATTTTTTTCTTTTTTGTACTGCTGTCTTAGTTTTTGCATTTTTTTTTATTTTGTGTTTTTGTTTTCTAACTCTTTTTATCTCCTTTCTATGTCGTTCATCTGTTCGAATCTGTTCTCGATTTTCCTTTTACTCTCTCGTTTTTCGTCTTTTTCTCCCGTTTTACCTTCATCTTTAGTACATTTTACCTGTTCCTGTTCCTGTTCCCATCTCATTCTAATTTTCCATTCCCGTCTTGCTCCTTCTATATCCCGTTCAACCACTTTTTCCCATTGTTAGCGTTTGCTCTTTCGTTTTTTTATTTTCGGTCGATAGTTTTCCTATCCTTTTTAGTTCTGTGTCTTTTACCTTTTCACGTCTCGTTTCCCAGGTTTTCTTCCCCGATTTACCACCTTTTTTGTTCAATATTTTTCTGTTTTCTGTCCCGTCTCGTCCCGTCAATGTGTCTAATTTGCCTTCTTTCTGCTACTGTATCCCCATGTTATCCGTTCTTTGCCCTTTTCAGTCCTCTTGTTTTTTTCGGTGTTTCTTTTCTGTTCTATTTTTCGTCTTTTCTCATCTCTTTTTTTCTGTCCTGTTAATTCCTTTATTACTTTTATCCTTTTTACTGTTCCGTTTATCCTCTTGTTATGTCCTGCTTTTCTGTCACTGTATCTTGTTCTGTTCCGTTTTCTTTTTTTCTTTACTGTAGATACGAAGTTTCAATTGAAACTACGATTGAAATATTTTGTCTTTGGATTTCACACATTTTACCTATTTCCTGTTCATTGTTTCTCTTTTGCAATCCCATTTTCAACTTTTTGTTCCGTTTTTTCTCTTCCTGTTTTTATGTTTTTTATATTTTTAGTCGCTTATTTTCACTACTCTTGCAGTTTTCTTTTCCGTTTTCCGTCCATTTTCTTCCCTATTCCCTTTTTCACTTTTTTATTTCTCGTTTTTCGACTTCGTCTATTCCGTGTTTCCTCTTTTAGATGCTCCGATTTACTTCCTTCCTGTAACTTTTATTTTGTTTTGGTTCCTGTTTTTCTGTTTTGTTGTTCTATTTTTCTTAGTTTATTGTCTTCACCAGTTCCGTTTTTTTTTTCTCTTTTAGATGCCCCATTTTCTTCTTTTCTGTCATGTTTTTGGCTCCCTTTTTTTCTTTTGTTCACTCATTTTTTCGCCTTTCTGTCTCCCGTTTAACATTTTTCTTTAGTTCGTTAGGGAAAATGTACCCCTCTCATTCTCATTTCCCATTCGAACTGAAACCCCCATTTTGTCCCTTCTTGCTGCTTTCATATCCCGTTTAACCTCTCCCGTTCGCGGCGTTTCCTCTGCCGGTTATGTTTTTTCTTCCTCTCGCTAGTCTTCATTTTCCTTGTAGTTTCTCTTGTTTTCTCTTCCATTTTCCCTTTCTTGTCTTGTTTTCCCACCTTTCCTGTTACGATTTTTTTTATTTTTTTTTCGTCTTCTGTATATTTGTCTCATTTCGCTTTCTCTGCCTGCTATTTTCTCTTTCTCTTCTTTTCTAGCCATTTTCTTATTCTTTGTTTCGTTTTTCATTTTATAATGCCCAGCTTACTGAAGTTTTTAGAGCGTCTTAGTAGAATACAAAACCTAAAACTAAAAATAAAAGAAAAAAATCCAATTTAATTCTACTATGTATATTTTATTCACGACAGACACGTATTTCGCCTACGACTTGCAGGCTTCCTCAGTGTCTGTTTTCGAACTTTCGATATACATAGTAGAATTAAATTGGATAAGTTTTCTTCTTTTTTAATTTTAGATGTCCAGCTTATCCAATTTGTCGTTTGTAGTTTCTTCTGTTCTCGTTTCTCAATTTTCCTGCATCTGTATTTTCGTTTTTCATTCCTTCCTGTATTTCCTCTTTTAATCTTGTTTAGACTTGAAATGAGGATTTTTCGTCTCTGGATTTAACATATTTTGTCTCTTTTCTGATTCTTTTTTCCACTTTTTCAACCCCGATTTTCACCTTTTGTTCCTTTTTCTCTTTTGTACTGTTTTCATGGGTTTTCTTTTTCCTTCAGTTGTTCCTCTTATTTTCTCGTACTTCTTTTTTCTGTTTCATTTTTTGTTGCATTGTTCCATTTTTTCTCGTTTACTGTTCCATTTTTCTCTGTTTTATCTCTTGTCTTTCGTCTAATTCCTTTTCTATTTTTATCCTTTCTCTTTCTTCCTGCTTGCCTTCCGTTTTCTTTGCTTGTCCTGTATTTTCTTCTTTTCTTTGCTCTAAACACGAAATTTCACTTGAAACTACGATTGACATTTTTCGTTTTTGAATTTCACCCATCTCACCTCTTTTCTGTTTAGGCCATTACATATATTTAAAAAAGTTTATGTCCCTTCGGTGTTGGGCCACTGAAAGGGGGGGGGGGGGCGAAAAAGACACAAAGAGAATTTTTTAATCGAGCAAAAAATAAATGCATTTTAGACATTTTTACTTGAAGCGAAAACCAAATCTATTCTTGCTTTTAATAAATACGTTGTTATTTTTCATGCAAAAATCTACGAACAAAAAGACAAAAACGAAAGAAATTTTTTTTGGCCGAGTTTCGGAAATTCCACTGTTTGAACTTCCATTTCTATTTCGTGTTAGAAGCGTTAACTCAACTCGTACACTCATTTTTCGAGTTTCTCAGACTGTAGAGCCCACAAACAATTGATTTTATAAAAAAAAATTATTACAAATTGTTTATTTGCCCCCCGACTTTTCAAGCCAATTTCCAGGGGGGGGGGGGTTGACAAAAACTTTGAAAATGATTTGCTATGGCCTAATTGTTTTGTAGTTTTCTTTACCGTTTTCCGTCTGTCCACTTCCCTTTTTCCGTTTCCTGTTTGCGTGATTTTCTACCTATTTTCATCTCCTTACCATGTCGTTACTTGTTTTTATCTGTTTTCCTTTTTTAGATGCACTTTGTTGGTCTCTTTTTCAAGGGGTAATATCATTTAGTCTACGCCTTGCAAAAGACACCAACAAAGTGTCGAAACGTCGGGAAAACATCAAACTTCAGTCTTGATAAATTTCTCCGAAGACTGCCCTGCCAAATATTAACAGTTACAATTGAATCCAGTCGATAAAAAAGTTCTATTTCACCTTCATAATTAGTTTATTTTTCCTGTTTATCTTTTCTTCTTTTTCGGTCCCATTTTCCCATCTCATTCCCATTTCCATCTTGTTCCTTGTATATTCCTGTTGTATTTTCCTGTTGTTAGCGTTTCCTCCGTCGGTTAACTTTTTTTCTCTTTTCGTAGTTTTCCTATCCTTTTTAGTTCCCTTTCTCGTCTCGTTTCCCACCTTTTCTGTTACGATTGTTTTCTTTTTTTGTCCCATCCCTTCCCGTCAATGTGTCTCATTTGCCTTTTTTCTGCCTACTGTATCCTCTAATTGTTCCATTTTTTGCCCTTTTCAGTCCTCATTGTCCTCTTGTTGTTGTCGTTGTGTCTTGTCTGTTCTATTTTTCCTATTTTTATCTCTCGTTCCGGTAATTCCTTTTTTATTTTTATCATTTACTCTGTTCCGTTTGTCCTCTTATTATGTCCTGCTTTTCTGTAACGATGCTTTTTTCATCTTATCCCGCTTGTAATCCGTTTTATTTTCACAAAGTTGAAACTACGATTGACATTTTCCGCATATTTCACTGCTTTTCTGTTTATTATTTCTCTTTTCCAATCCCGTTTTTCCACTATTTTTGTCCCATTTTTTTGTTTCATTGTTTCATTTTTCTTATTTTCAGTCGTTTTTCCTTTTTTTCACTATTTTCTGCAGTTTTCATTTTCCATACGTTCTCTTCCCTTTTTCTTTTTTCCGTTTCCATTTCTCGTCTTTTTCTCTTTCTCGTTATTCATCTTAATTTTTTTCTTTTCTGCCATTTTTATTCTAGTTAGATCCCTTTTTTCCTTTGTTTTCTCGTTTTCCGTCTTTTTCTCTTCCATTTAACGTTTTTTAGTCCATTTTTCCTATTTTCTCTTCTTCCTTTTTCTGGTTTATTTACCCATCTCATTCCCAATTCCCATTCCCATTTTGTCCCGTCTTGCTCCTTTTATATCCCGTTTAGCCTCTGTTTTCGTTCCCCGGGTTTGCTCTATCGATTATCTTTTTTTTTCTCGCTCGCTAGTCTTTTTCTTCCTTTTAGCTTCTCTTGTATTCTATTCTGTTTTCCCTATCTCGCTTTCCCTCTATTGCATACTTTTTTGTCCACCATTTCTGTTACGATATTTTTTTTCTTTTCCTTTTTCTGCTGACTGTTTCCTCTTTCTTTTCTTATCCTGACCGTTTTTTTTGCCATTTCCAGAGTTTATTTTCCTTTTGTTTCTCTCTTCCTTGTTCCTTTTTTCGTTTTTTGTCTGCCATTTTTCTCTTTTGCTGCTGCTGTATTTTCTTTTTCTTCTTACATTTTTCTAAAAGTGTCTTGCTTTTCCTCTTTTTCAGTCACAATGTTTATTTTTATTTTTCTAGTTTCCTTTTTCCTGTTCTCGTTCCTCAATTTTTCTGCTTTTTCTTTTTTCCATTCCTTCTATTTTCACTTTTAATTTTTTTAGACACGAAGTTCTACTTGAAATTAGGCTTGACATTTTACATTTCTGTATTTCACACATTTTGCTTCTTTTCAGTTTATTTTATCTCTTCCAATCCCGTTTCTCCACTTTTTGTTTTCCCAGTCATTTCTTTTTTGTACGATTTTCTTGTTTTTTCACTCACTTTTTTGTTTTTCCAACCGTTTTCCTCTTTTTCTTTCGTATTTCTTTTTGTCACTCTTGTTTTACCTCTTGTTTTTCCTCTTATTTTTCAACAATTTTTTTGCCCGTTTTCGTTTTTTTCTGTCTCTTTTTATTTCTCATTTCGTTTTCATCTGTTCCTTTCTTTACTCTCTAAGACATCCTATTTTAATTCTTTTCTATCACTTTTTTTCACTTTCGCTCTTGTTTATTCATCTTCCTGTCTCCTATTTCACATATTTCTTTAGATCGTTTTTCCCGTTTTTCTCGTTTTTCTGTTTCTGTATCACTTTCTCCCATTCCTCCATTCATTCCCACTTCCCATTTGTCCCATCTTGCCCTTTTTACATCCCGTCATTTTCTTGCCCTTTTTACATCCCGTCTTTCGATTATTTTTTTTCTCTCAATAGTTATTCTTACCTTTTAGTTACTCTTGTTTTCTGTTCCATTTTCCCTCTTTAGTTTACTTGCTTTTCCACATTTTCTGTTATGATGTTTTTTTCTTTTTCTGTCCCGTATTCAATCTATTCGACACGTTTTCCTTTTTCAGTTTACTCATTCGCGCTTTTTAGTCGGCATTTTCCACTTGTTTTTCTCTATTCAGTTCCGTTTTTCTGTTTCATTGATTCATTTTTCTTCGTTTACTATATATTTTCTTATTTTCAGTCCTGTTTTCCTCTTGTTTTTTCACTCATTTTTTCTGCTTTTTTGCCCGTTTCGAATTCCCTGTTGCATTTCCAGTTTACGTCTTTCTCGTTTCCTCCTTTTTCTTCTCTATTTTATTGTTCTTTCCTATATTCCGTCCGTTGGTGCCCTTTTCAGTCCTCATTTTCCCTATTTCATTCTGTTTTTGTTTTTCATTTTTTCTTCTTTTTCTGACTAGTTTATTGTTTTTCTGTCCCGTCAATCCCTTTTCTATTTTTTCCGTTTTCTCTGTTTCGTTCTTCCTCTTATTACGTCCTGCTTTTCCTCCTATTCTGTCGCAATGTTTATTTTATCTTATCCCGATTGTCTTCCGCTTTCATTTTTTTTTATTTTTTTTTCTGGTCTCGTTTCTCAATCTTCCTGCTTTCTTGCTGTATTTTCTTCTTTTCTTTGGACACGAAATTTCACTTGAAATTAGGATTGACATTTTCGTCAGTGGATTTTTCACATTTTGCCTCCTTTCTGTTCTTTGTTTTCTCTTTTCTAAACTCGTTTTTTCACTTTTTGTTCCGTTTTTCTTCGTTTACTATTCCATCTTGTCTTATTTTCAGTCCTGTTTTTCCTATTATTTTTCACTCATCTCTTTCTCGTCCGTTCTCTTTCCTTTTTCGTTTTTTAGTCTTCTTCTCCTTCTCGTTTTTCATCGTTTTTTCATTTCTGAAAATTTTATTTGATTTTTGTTCTCTTTTTCCCTTTTCTCTCTTGTCTTTTCGTCTGTTGCTCTCGTTTATCTTCATTATTTCCTGTTTTTAATTCTTCTTTGTCTATTCCATTTTCCTATCTTATTCCCATTTTGCAGTCCCATTTTACCCACCAGGCTCCTTTTATATCTCGTTTAGCTTCTTTTATGCCCGTTTTTTCCGCTTTTTCCCGTTTTCGTTTTTCTCTCTCTCGCTGGTCTTCCTTTCTTTTATTTTCTGTTCTGTTTTCTCTCTTTTGCTTTTCTGTTTTTCCACCTTTTCTGTTACATTTTTCGTCCTTTTCATCCGCTTTTCCTTCTTTCACGATTTTTTTTGTTTTCTGTCTGAAGTGTACGGTCTTTTTCTATATTTTTTCTCTCTTTCGTCCTTTCTCTTATTATGTCCTGCTCTCCTCCTTTTCCGGTTTTTTTTCGTTTGTTTTTGTTTTAACCCGTTTGTCTACTGTTTTTCTTTTTTCTTTATTTTTCCTTTTTTCTATTCTCTTTCCCTAATTTTCAGAATATGGTAGCGGTAGCATAAGTTTTCGGATCACTTTTGGAAGGCAGCCATTACGATAAGACGCGTTTCCCTCAGAATCAAATAATTCAATTCTATCGGCTACTGGCTATTCGCTTCACGGTTAATTAAACAGTTGAATCTCTAATAAAGTTATCGAAGTGAATAATTAAACCGAAACTTCGCCGATATTATTTGTGTTACATTTCCGGAGGTGATTAAACCGATACACATCAGGCCGAAATAGGCCACTTTATCCCAATTCCACACGATTGAATACCAGAGTAAGGAGCTTGTTCAACGTTGGCCACTAGACGTAACACTGTATTTTCTACGTTCTTTTTCTCTTTTGTACTGTTTTCTTGGTTTTTGCACTCATTTATACGTTTTTCTTCGGTTTTTCCTTTTATTTCTCGTTTTTATTTTTTTTTCTGTTTCAGTGTTCCATTTTTTTTATTTTTTGTAGTTTTCATTCTCGTTTTCTGTATGTTTTCTTCCCTTATTCCTTTCTTCCAGTTTTCCTCTTTTTCCAACTCATTTTATCTCCTCATTTTTCGTCTCTGTTTTCTTTTTTTTGGATTTTTTTTCTGTCTTCTCTTCCTTTTCCCGTTGCCCTCTCGTTTTTCCGTGTTTTTCTCTTCCGTTTTACCTCTTTGTTTAGCCTGTATTTCGTGTTTCTTTCTTCATTTTCTGTTCCAATTTGGCCCATCTTTCTCTTTATAAAAAGAGCATCCAGTTATATCCAGTTTAACCTCTTTATTACGTCTTTTTCCTGTTCTACTCGTTTCCTCTCTCGCTAGTCTTCCTTTTCCCTTATGGTTTCTCATGTTTTCTGTTCCGTTTTCCCTTGCTTATCTTGCTTTCCCTCTTTTTCTCACCCGATTTCCCACCTTTTCTACGATTATTTTTTTCTGTCCTTCGTGTTCCGTCTACTGTTTCTTCTGTCTCTTCTTTTCCTGTCATTTTCAGTGCGCATTTTCCTCTTGTTTTACTTTTTATTGGTCGTCTTTTTTCTTTTATTTTTTTTCTCTCTTTTCCCGTCTTGTTTTTTGTTTTCTATCCCGTTACCTCTTCTTCTAGTCTTTTGTTTTTCTCTGCTCTTTTTTTGCTTTTCCTGCTTATCTGGCACGACGTATTTTTCGTTTTATCTCGCTTATCTTCCGTTTACATTTATTGTCTCCTCATTTTCATCTTTTTTTGTTCTCATTTCTCAATTTCCCAGCTTCGGATTTTCATCTTATCGTTTCCTCCTTTTCTATTTTGTTTTTCTCATATTAGGCTTATACAAATTTGAAAAAAAGTTTATGTCCTGGTCTCAAAATATTGTTGAAGGGGGGGGCAAGAAAAAAATAATAATATTAAACCTTCAATAACCAAACAAAAGAGAAGAAACCAGCGTTTATTTTTCCATATTTATTAAAATTTTAATATAAATATTTTGTACAGTAGTTAAATTTTAGTTCAACCCTTTCAAACTTCAAAAATTTTCGACCCAAGCACATCCTGTAAGTAAGCATCCTGGTAGAGATGAAGCAGTTTGATAATAGTGGAGTGCCACAGGATCACCTTAGAGAGCCACAAACGTATAACTTGGTCTTAATTTTGTTTTGAACCTCCGTATCATTCGGTTAGTTACCTTGCTTTTTTAATAATCGAAATCCGTGTTACTTACTAGTTCAGAACTCGGTAACCACGACATAGTATCGTAATCTAACCATAGTGTGAAAATGGCAGTTTAGGTCCCTGTCACTTTATTACTTGGAACACTTATGCTGTGCTATCGATATGTTTTAAGAAAACAAATCTCTGAAGCTATTCACGTTTCTTGGTCAACCTTTTAGTCATGAATATCAGCCCAAGCAAAGTTTTAGAGCAAATTTAAAACAAAATTTGATATCTTGATGTAACGGATTTTGAATACTCGGTGTGATTTCATTTTGGTCGACTTAGCGGTTAAAATATCAAAAATGATTGCAAAAATTCCAAGCCGTGAAATTAAATTGAATACTACTTTTGTTATCAAAAATATCAAACGGAATACTTATCTTGCTGTTACACAATATTAATAGGAAAGCAGAATTAGTTGTCATTTTACTATTATATCATCATCATTTTGCTATCATCATATAATTTGAACCAACCATTTAACTAGAAAAAAATTTATATGAAAATAGATTAATTTAAATATTGAAGGTTCATTTACATCATAAATAGAATCTGTCAACAAATTTTCTTTCAATAAAAATGAAAACAAAATGATAGTAAAGTCTGATACATCATAAGTGCCATTTTGAGTTGGTAACAAAACATGTTTTCTAGTTGATATCAACAGCAGAATATGTAATAATTTTGATATACTTTTGTTGTCAATCCTTGCTCGGAAGGCCTCTCCTTTGTCTATTAAGGATGCACACCGTCTCGAAAATTTCAAGTTTCGAACAGTTCAGTGACATCCTGCATGCTGCATGCATCCAATGAATGGTAAAAACTGTATCGTTGAGTACCTCCAAAATTACGGTAGTTACTTGGACATTACGGAGTAAAACGACCAATTTTGAGCCCCGAAAACCCAAAAAATTGTGTTTCTATTTTTATCTTATCTAGTACCTTTGAGGGAAAAAATAATCCCACTGCAATTCAAAAATCGGAATATCTCCGTCAAAAGCGGTACCAAATTTCACTAATATATTGTTTAATTGATTGTTGCCTCCATCTAATTCTTTTAAAACATGGTAAATTAAAATGGAATCAAGCCGAAAGTCTGATTGCAAGCACACCAATTTTCGACGTCGGGAACTTAAAGATTAAGCACAATAGTTGCCTATGACTTGCAGCAGAATCAGAAAGCTTAGTTGGTGAAAAAAAGTTGATCGAGACTAACGAGATAACTATAACTTTGCACATATTGTATAATTTAGAGATGTAAACTCATTGAACTGTGAAAAAATCCGCTTGTCACTAAAAAATGCAACAGACTAATATGACACTTTATTTTTTTGCCCCTTCACATTTCGAAAATTTTCAAAGGGGGGGGTGACATAAACTTTTTTTCAAATTTGTATCAGCCTTATTTTCTTTTCTCCTCCCCCGTTTTCTGGTAAGACTCCTTTTTTGTGCCTCTTTTTCCCTTTTTTGCTCCCGTTCTCTTCTTTCCACGTTTCCATCTTTTTGTGTCCCATTTCGCTCACATTTTGTCACAATTTTTCTTTCTTATTTATTTTTTTTTAATTTTTTTGTTCTTCTTTTTCTCTTTTGTCTTTTTCCCCTTTTTCTATTTTTTCTTTCTTATTTTCTCGATCTGACCATACGCGGTCATGACGTAAACCATTTTGAAAAGGAAGGAAGTGTCCCATGCGAAGGATGACTAACTGGATGAACCTGAAAATTTCGATATAGTCCAAAAATAAATCGGTTTTCAATCACGAGACTTGCAGTGCGATTATTGGCAACATACTTTGTTTCTACCGCACTGATCGAGTAGATAACAGTCTACCTTCTCGGTGGGAGAAACAAAGAGCAGTCATACAATGGGAAGTGTGTGACACGTATACAGGGGGATGATTGAATTTTAAGACAAAAGAGGCGAACCAGCCGCAGGCTGAAAACCTCTCTAATATAGAATTAAAAAAAAAATTTTAAGACAATTTTCAAGGGGGGATGACAAAAACGTTAAAAATAGTTTGCCTAAATTGGTTTTAAATTAAACTTGATACTATATTTGAAATCGGACTTGAAGTTGAACTTGAAAGGATTTAAAATTGGACATGGAATTAGGCTTAAATTGAGCTAGAAAGTAAACTTGAGATTTAATTTATAGCTATTCAAGTTCAGTGGACTTGAAACAGAAACTATTTTTACGCAGTTAATTTACTTATCGCAAAAATAGTGGCAGATTAAATTGTAAATTGTGGAGTTCTGAGCTATTGAAATTATTTTGTGTTATATTAAATTTTAAAGAGAAGGTGAGGTACACGTGCCCCAGTGTGTCCCAGCCTTGGCACGCCAGTGAACTAGCAAAGGCATATCCAATGGTATGCTTTACGTCAGTCGATGCGTCTATCCAACCCAACCCCAACCCAAAAGTTCGCCCCAGTTTATCTTAAATTTATTCATGTACATCCCAGTAGTGGTCCCTAATTGGTCCCTGGGTTGAATTTGGTGTGCTAATATTAATCATCTTGTTATCGAAAGATGCCACCCAACACAACCGCACATTGTCCGCATTATCGGGGAGGGGTGGTGGCCATGTAATCTCTTATCGAAGCACCAATCCAGCATGTATGTAGCAGGTACTAACTAACTCACCAAATACTGACTGGGTTTGTAATTATTTCTCCCGCACAGTGGCAGCAGTACATGCGATGCAACGGTCTACCGAACGCATTCGATCCGGCCGATTTGCGGAAATATTTGCACATCTGGTGCGATAGCATACGGCAGTATAACGAGCGGGAGCAGAACTGGCTGCTGAGCGCCAACGAGCAGAGCATATTGACACAGGACGTCAACGTGGTCAACGTGTCCCGGGAGGCCCTCAAGCAGCAACAGCCCGAGATCGGTAACGTTTACGCCGCCAAAACCAAGGAAGTGCTCGGCATCCTGGAGGAGATAGACGACGCCCTGCACGACACGGAGATGACAGCGGCGATGATTGATGACCTGAACGAGGTACATAATTTAATATTTATAAAAGCGAAGAAGAAAACCCATCGATGGGCTGCGTAAATCATATGAATACACCGTCTCGGACGTTGGCCCCGCCACCCGGACGGCCGGGCGGCGCTTCGGGGTGACATGAAATTCGATTCGCTTGTTTTTATGCTGCTGCCGATCGACGTCGTCATCGACGGCCGCCAGACAATTGGCAGTTTAGCAGGGTATTAAACTGACATTTGCATAATTTAATGTGATTGAAATCGTGAAATCGGGGCCAATGTTTTGGACGAAAAATGGTTATTGGGTATAAATTGGAGAGATTTCAATTTGACTGCTCGAACGAACGAACGAACGAAGATTAATGTAACGAGGGGACTGACTGTTCATGGTTTGTAGACATATTGAAAGTTGGCTGCTAAGGGAATCCAAGCAAGCTGGCTGCGATGGTGATTCGTTCAAACTGTCATATTTTTCGTGTTCGATAAATTTTTCAATTTGGATACTGCTTAGTCAGTCATTTGCGTTATATTGAATATTTAAACGAACTCAGACCGCATAGTGCTGTACCGTGATTCGTTTGCCAAGTCATAAGTTGAAAAACTGACAGGAAACAACGAGATTCCTTGTATAGAGTGAGCATGTTGACATCACGGTTGACTGCAATAAACTATTTTTTATCGATTTGATCCAGCAGAGGTTTATGTGATAGTCGATTTTTGGCAACGCAATAACATTAATACAAGTGAAACCACTCAAAAGCGTATTATTCAGCGGTAATCCTCTTTTAAACTATGGATAACCGCAGCGTTCGCATTCTCCTGGCTGCATGGTAGCCATATCACAGAACAAGTTGTTATGAAAACGCAAGAAGTGCAATTGCTTTTAAAAATGCTGCTAGATACACTGATTTTTGACGTAGGGCTACGTCATACGGCAAGATAGGGTGGCGTTCTAAAAATGCGAACGTCACGAAAAAATGAGAAATTTGGAATTAATATCTGTCAATTCTGAACGGCTTTCATAGGTGTGTAAACCAATCGATTCCGGAAAGATCTGGCAATTGTATTTTAATTAGTATAATATTGTTTTTCAATTGATAAATAATGAAAAACCAAAAGTTTCAAAGTAGAATTTTCACATACATTTTCAGTGTGGTCGGTTTACTATCCAAGCACAGACGACAATTAGACAATCATGCTAGTTACTGAAATATGTATTGTTTCTTGACGTATTAAAACAAAGAAAAGAAAAAACTTTTTCCAAATTACATTCCTCTATTAATATTTTATTCACGACAGATACGAATTTCGCCTACGTCTTGCAGCTTCATCAGTATCTCGAAGTTCGAAAACAGACACGGATGAAGTCGTGTACGATCTGCAGGCTTCATCCATGTCTGTTTTCGAATTTCGAGACACTGATGAAGCCTGCAGGTCGTAGGAGAAATACGTATCTGTCGTGAGTAAAATATTAATAGTGGAATTTAATTTGGAAAAAGGTTTTTCCTTTCTTTAATTTCAGATTACGTATTTTCGTAAGACGCTCCAAAAGCTTCAATACCAAAATCAAACTTTCACTAACAGTGAATCAATTATACAGTCAGTCCACAATCATGGGTCACACACAATTGCGAGTCATGTTCGCTTTAGCTGTTAATTTCCGCTTAAATGTCACCTACTGCTACTGATACTTATGGGTAACAATCTTATCAAGCGATTAGTATAATATTCACTTATTAATCGGCAGATAAAGCCGATGATTGTGGACTGACTGTAATTAAGAAATAATTTAAAACAATAAGTTTTAAGAATATCTTAATCCACGATTGCACATTTAACGGCAATTAACCTGCTAGCCGTAATAAGATCTTGCAACTCGAAGCACTAAACATTGCATTCTATAGGTTCTATTACTTTTTGGGGCATAAATTACACTAAATACTGTGATTTCTACCCAATTAAAATTCATCACTAGATTTTCACTTTTTAGCTGTCGATTTTTCATTAATTTTTTTCGGCCGTTCCATTCGTCACATCACTCGCGAAACTTAACTTGAGGCACAGAAACCTTTAATTTACCACCCGAACAGTTATTTAGTAAGATACTATAATGATTTTTCCCAAACAGTTCACTCAATCATCAATTCAATAGGAAAAACTTCACTTCGTTTCGATTGCAATTCCGAATCCAAGACCGTCGTTGTTGTACGTTGCCTAGGGAACGGACGTATATATGGAGTGATGCCAGCTTAAACATGTGAGCATAAAATTGACCAATTATTTTCGCTATCAAATTAAAGGTCGTAGAGTGTCAATAATATACTTATAAAATTCACTGAGTATAAAGCCGAACCGTACCGGTACCGAATGGCCGAATTAAGAATGGCCGAAATCCAAACGGTCGAATTCCAATAACAGTCACAGAAGGCCGAATCGCAAAAGGCCGAATCACAAATGGCCGAATCACGAAAGGCTGAATAACGAAAGACCGAATTTTCCCGGAATGCCCAAATCAACCAACATTTTATTGCTCATTTTGTTAGAACTTACACATGTTGAATAATTTTTTTTTCATCTATTTCTCTCCGCGAATTTGAAACATCCCCTCGAAAAACCTTTAAAATTTTCCCCTCTATTGCCTTTCGTTCCACTCGCAGCTCTGTGATGATCAGCGTCAATGATAGGCGAAGGAAAATGCTTTTCGTAAAATTCTGTACCTTAGTTTCAGGAAAACAAGATTTACTACTTATTTTGGTAGATACAGTATAGATGATTGATTGTTGTTTCTTCCCCTAAGCGCGAATGATTTTTGTTTATTATAGGGTGCGAGGCCTATTGATCGTGTTAGAACCAAATATTTCCTAGATGATTCAGGGCGAGACGGCCGCAGGCCGCGAGTGTTCGCCGGTGGCCCGCCGTCGGAAGCAGCCCCCCCGCAGAAACCACTACTATTTAGGTGCATGCATTTTCCTAGGTTTTGTGATTCGGCCATTCATGATTCGGCCGTTTGTGATTCGGCCGTTCGTGATTCGGCCATTAGATATATTATGCCATTTGTTATTTCGGCAATTCGTGATTCGGCCATTTGTGTTTCGGCCATTCGTAGATAATCCATAAAATTCACCGTAAACAACATTTTCTGTGATAGAATTACTGTCGGATCTAGTTCAACAGCAAAAATGAATACGCGATTCTACGTTTCATAATTGTTCATAACAGATTATTACCTACTACTAGCAACTCTATTCAAAAACAAAACGATAGTAGCAACAAGTACTGAAATCAGTAAAACTGCACTAGCAACTGGACTCTGACGACCTTCACCTCAAATATGGGTACTACTCTTGCTATTTTGAGGCTGTCGAGGTATAAATCTGTTTCAATTATCTCGTTGAAAATTTCTGCCAGAAGAGGGGCTAGAACACGGTGGTGCTGCTTTAAAATAGAAACTGAACTTGTTTTAATGCAGTGCTCCAAGTGGTCGGATCTGGAATGTTTTAACAACATTTTGTTGTGAAATATGTCAGTGCTGAAAAGTTTGACACAATTAATTTTCGTTCAAATAAGTTAGATTTGATGGAACCGAAAATTAATTTTAGATACTCACTTTAAAAATCGGTCGTGATCAAGTTCATTAATCGCGAGGTCGTTGAACTTCTTTGGTCTTCACATTTTCGGAAGGAACATAGCAAGCGTCTAAGTCGAATCATGGATCGGAAACTGCATTTGAAGAAGTTGAGAAGGATTAGGACTAGGTACCCCTAAGGCTGTCGGTTTACGAAATCGCCAAGAAATTCAATGCTAGTCAAAGCACCGTCAGAAGTACTATTCTGCGAGAAGGATTTCAATCTTTTCGGTTCAGGAAGTAACCAAACGGGACGCTGAAGCAGAATCTTGTGGTTAAAAGACGTGCCCAATAGCTGTACAATGAGATTCTTATGAAGTACGAAGCATTCATCTTCATGGATGACGAAATGTACGTAAAGAGTTCTACAAAGCCACCGGTCGAGGTGATGTCCCTAGCAAGTTCAAATTATTTTATTTTCATTCGGGAAAGTATAAAATGATTCTTTTTCTCTTCTTTAAATCACGCCACTAAGTTAAACTGAGTACAAAAGTACAAAAATACTAAATACAAGTTCGAAAAACAGACATTAATGCAAGTCGTAGGCGAAATATGTATCTGTCGCGAATAAATATTAATAGGGTAAGCGTACCAATAGTGGCGCATTTAGTAGTAAAATTTCAAATCTCTGGTTAAAATTTGCATGAGATTACGTACTCACTTTAAATGCTCGACAGATTTAAATTTCTTCAATTCATGAATAAATAATACAGTAATGTTCCGATTTTGTCAGCCCCATGTTGAATTCAGGGCTGCCAAAACGGGGAAACTGACAAAATCGGAAAAAAAATTTTCAAAATTTTTTTTTCAAAATTCAAGACTTAAGACCTTGCAATATCGAAGACATCTACTAAAAAATAAATTTTAACCCTCAATTGGTCAACCGAAAGCTCAATGAACCGGGCACAGCACACCGGTTCAGAACCTTTTTTGGTGCGCATTAGCTTTGAGCGGGAAAACTTGGTTTTAGGTTTACGGATCCTTTGGAAGAGTTTGTTAAAATTAAAAGTACTATTGTCCAGCGGAACTCAAATTTTCATTAATCCCCCTAAAAGTGCAATAAAAAATTAATTTTTCTTGTGTTCTGCAAAGTTTTACAGAATATTATTACAAGAAATTTTGCTAAAGACAGTGACCTTCTATCTCTTAAGCAAAGATAGAAAAATCCTGATAGCTGTTTTTGTAGTTGTTGTATGACTTTTTTGTTTGTTTTACAAAGTTATACAAATAGTAAAAATACACAACATTGCTGAATGTAGTATCACTCTTTGCTTGTTTAGGAACTATAGAACTTTAACTATAAAAATACCCTAATTTTGACTCCGAATTACTCGCAAGAAGGCATCATTTTATTCAGAAACTCTCCCCAGAGAATCAGAATAGTTTCAAGCAGGCTGAAAAGTTTTATAAATCATGTTTAAAAGCACAAAAGTTAAACAAAATTTATAGGCTGACAAAATCGGGATAAAAAGCTGATAAAATCGGGGGTAGACAAAATCTGGACCTGACAAAATCGGAACATTACTGTGTCAGAAAAAGATAAAATTCAAAACCTAAACTGGTGCCCTGGCGAAAACTGTTGCCGTTACCCTGTAAGTCATCATGACGATCAATTCAGAAGTTTTTGAGTGTATTAAGTTGAGTCATCATCATCATCATCATCATTAGTTTTTGACTCTATTAAGTACATATATACAGACAGACTCCCAGTTGGCTTTGAGGTATGACGCTGGCCTAATAAGCCAGTCGTCGCATGTTCGAATCTCGACTGGGAGAGGCTGTTAGAGTCAATAGGATCGTAGCAACTGGCCCTGCAATTGTCCTGCACTCTAACAGTTGGCTGCGAAGTCTGTCGAATAAAAACAGAAGGTCAAGTTTCGATAATGGAATGTAGCACCTAGGCTTTGCTATACAGACAGACCTAAGGAACACTTAATTGGTCGCACTTTATTGCGGAAACTCATCGGGTAGACTGACACAGTGACAGATAGGTCAGACGGCACAGGACAAATTGACAGAACTGACGGAACAAAACAGACAGTACAGGACTGACGGACTGACGGGACAGATGGAACGGGACAAACGGAACGGGACAGACGGAACGGAACAGACGGAACGGGCCAGACGGAATGGGACAGACGGAACGGGACAGACGAAACGGGACAGACGGACAGACAGAAAGACGGGATAATCTTGACAGGCGAGGCAAACGGAAGAGACGTGACAAACGGGGTAAACGAGACAAACGGGACAGACGAGATAAATAGGACAGACGAAACAAACGGACCAGTCGAGACAGACAAAACAAACCACCCGTGGAGCTGTCCGAAGTGTAGCAACTTTCTGCAAGTACGCTGCTGTCGCAACGTCGAAAAAGACCTCCACGGATGGAAAGAAGACAAGTTCGAACGGAGAAACTGGCTCGGTGAGTAGTACTGTTTTGACAATCGAAGAGTCTGCGCAAAATGCAGGAAGAGATGGATGCCAAGGAGAAGTCCTTGGAAAACGAAAACGGCTTGAAATGGAACGTGTATTGAAGGAGAAGGAATTACGTATGCTGAGAGAACTACGCCAAATGGAATTGGACCAAGAGCGGGTGTTACAGGCAGATCAGCTGAAACAGGAGCAGGAATTGCTGAACCAGCGCCTGAAGGAAGAGGAAGAGTTTCTCAAAAAGCGAAACAAGCTGCGTGAACAGTTCAAAACTGCAAAAGAGGTACTGGTTGAAAACTACGGCGGTACGGGTTGTGAAAAGGAAGAAGAACATAAAGAGGATGGAGATGAAGAACAAGGGCCTGTTGGTGGAATTCCGAATGAAGAAGAAGTGGAAGACTTTCATCGGAAGGTAGAGGATTGACTCGATAAACAGAAGCAGCAGAAAAATTTGTGTTGTCAGGTACAAAGGCAAACAAGGGCCCTTGCCCCCTCACACTTTACCGAAAAATCCGAGTGCAAATCGTAACAATATTCAGCAGAAGATCCCCCCCCCCCAAGAGCCGACCGTTTAGAAACATTCATACACTTCGGTATAACGGTCAAGCAGCTCTGTGACCACTTAGAAGCTGCGAAGCTCGTGTATCATTTGAGCAACCCCATGTTGGTTCAAGAGCTTATGGATAAGCTTCCTCCAAACTACAAGCTGGATTGTGTCCGCTACAAACGGAACCAAGTCGGCACTCCGTTAAGAATCTTTACCGAATTCATGAACGGTATTGTCTCCGACGTCTCCGAGGTCAATGAATTCTCCACTCAAGATCTTCACGATCACAGTGAACGTTCCGCCCGAGCGAAGCCGAACAAGAATGAGTTTGTCCACGTCCACAACTCTTTCCCCGGCAAAAGGGAAACGACGCCGAATATGAAAAGTGAAAAGCCGTGCTGGTTGTGCAAGAGGACTGATCACAAGATCAGATTTTGCGACGACTTCCGAAAATTAAACATCGCAGAACGTCTGAAGCTGGTCGAAAGGTTCAAGTTGTGTGAACTGTGCCTTAATAACCATGGAAAGAGCCGCTGCAACTTTAAGATTCGCTGCAACGTAGGACACTGCCAAGGAGAACATAATCCGCTATTGCACCTGGGAACATGAAGCACATCAAAAACGGTTCTCGGAAAGTGGAACTGATGGTATCCACTAGAGGGTCAACCGAGCAGTTCCCGTAACGAGAACGCACCGTTGCGGAACTCATTTTGCCTAAACAGGAGATGCAATTCCGCGAGATCGCGGCACGCTATCCCCACTTACAGGGCCTGCCGGTTGAGGATTAAGACGCAGAAGAACCGAAAATGATGATCGGGTTGGACAACATGCACGTATACGCTCCGCTCGAATCTAGGGTTGGTAGACCGGGCGAGCCAATCGGTGTTCGGTCACAATTAGGCTGGACAGTCTACGGACAGGAGAGCCAGTGTTCGTTGTCGAGTGAGGTGGTGAATTTTCACGCAGTGGAGTCAGTGAGCAACCAGCCAATACGTGATGGAGGAAGCAGGAGTTACACCGGCCGGAATTCGGGAGTCGGCCGAAAACGAACGCGCTCGTGAGATTCTTCAAAGTACAACGGTTCGTGTTGGATATCGTTTCGAGACAGGGTTCCTGTGGTGCGACGACGAGCGGATGCCTGACAGCTATCCGAAGGCTGTGCGCAGGATGCAAGCATTGGAGAGGAAGCTGTCAAAAAACGAGGAAATTTGTTAACCTAAATAAATAAACACATTAAAACTTACAGCTAAGATCGAGAACAAAACAGGAAAAAATTGATTAAATCTAGTGTGAAAAATGATTGAAAACGCTAAAAGTAAGTAAAAACCTAAGGGAATTATGTACAATTATTTACAAAGTTCTTAATCCTAAATTTGCGCTAGGGTGAATCAATTTCTTAGTGCTCGAAGATAGCTGCTAGAGAAAAACGTGACCGATCTGCTGGAGGGAAAAAGAAACTAAAAATGTAATGTCAAGACGAACGCGACAGACGAGACAAACAGCCCAAGTAGCACTTGTAACTAATCATAAAAATAAAAAAATACAAAAAGGTTGCCCAGCAGTTACATTTAGGATACTTGTAACGAGTTAGGTTACATAAAATTAAAAATAGTTACTTTTTAGTTTTCTAGTGACAAAAATCTCAAAAAGTTACCAGGTAGTTACCAAATGACCAAATTAAAACCTTTTTTTCGAACTGTCAACAACTTGGTCGTCGCAAAACAGTCACCTCTCAGTTACGAGTTACCAAATAGTTATCAAGTGACACAAATGAAACCTTTTTCCAAACTGTCATCAACTTACTGGTCGCAAAACAGTTAATTTTCCGTTACGAGCAGTTACGAAGTCAAAAAAAGTCGGCTAGTAACATTTTCGCCACAACTTGTTCACGGTTCCTTGTAAACACAACGGAACGGATTAAGCAAAAACCAGATCTCAAGAATTTTACTAATGGTAAAGATAAACAATTGGTACACGGGTTGTAAATGCTCTTGTAAATGCGTTTATTTACTTAATTGATGGTACTTGGAATCTTCTCCGCACAGACATTGGTATTAAGTAAACAAATTTTGATTATTCTCAAACGTCAAAACGATCAAGTTACATCGAAACGAAACCGGCAATGAAAATAGGTTACAGTGTAACTTAGAAATGACGACATAAGAAATAAATGACTACAACAGATTTAATATTGGTTACCGTATAACCGATACCGTAACCAGGTCGAAGGCTAAGGTTACGTGCAACTAGAATGTAACTGAAATGTAACCTGATTAACACTGCTGGTAAACTGTTTTATTCAAACTGAAGCTATTCTTTGATATTAAATTAACACTTTCTTTTCACAACAATCACTAAAAACACCTTTTCCAGATATCTATGAACAATGTCTGCTTAAAATCATTTCATGCAATATGCCGAAAACGATACAAAACTTCAAGGAAGATGGTGTAGTAGTTAAAACCAAAGGCAAAATGGCTATGAATTTTACTAAGTCATAGCGAAAACAATTTGTTTTTTAATGATTTCTAGGTGAATGCTCCACTAGTTCATTATTGCTAAGAATAAATTTAAAAAATCAGTAAATTAAAATTAAAATTTTTATATTTGTACATATTTGTTTTACAAAAAATCTATTTTTCAAAGAGGTAAGTTACGAAAAGCTAAATTAAATAGGAGCGCGTGAATTTTTCAAAGCTAGAATCATGCATTTCACCATAAATTTGAAACTGCATTAAAATTTGTGTTGAAATAACAAGCGAAATTTATACAGTCTTCTATATTCAACAGTTAAATTTACTGCTTGACGTTGACAGCCATAGATTGGAATAAAAAACCTGCTGCATTGTTTTCGTTATGCAATAAAAGTTTCAAGATAACTAATTTGCCACCAATTGAAAGTCAATTTACAGTTTATGTGTAACTTCAATAGTAACCATTTTGTAACTATACATGTTACATATTGGTTATTGAGTAACTGTTAATGTAACCATATTTAGTTACATAAGTTGCGCTATTTCGGTTACACAACTGTTATATTTTAGGTTACTGTAACCGAAGTTTTACATTTAAATTTGTCGCATATCAGCCGCTGCGACTCAATTGTGACAACGCGTGCTACTTGGGAGGATAGACGAGATATAGTGACAAACGAGACAAACGGGACAAACCAGACAAACGGGATAAACGAGACGAACGGGGCAGACGAGACAAACAACGGGACATAAAAGATGAACAGGATAGACGAGATAAATAAGACCCAGATAACACAAGATCGTAATAGAAAGTGCACATTAAGTCGTATGCATGTCAATTTTACATTGGAATTGCATAATGATTAGAGTATGTCAAGACGAAGTGTACAATAAGTTGTTTTGCGGTCGTGCGTGTCGTCATATACAACTTATTGCTGTGAATTGTAAAGCAGTATAGATGACTGTAACATTTAGTTATATCTTAATCGTATATTGAGCATTATTAAGTTGCGTGTTCCAAAAATTGTTGTATAGAATGCAAGATAGAATTATCAAAATTTTTGCACGTATATTGCCTCCACTTTGGTACTTATATGTTCTTATGTGGTGTGAAATAAAACTTTTTCGTGCGGATATGATTTCGTATCGCTCAGTTGCGACCGAAATGTACAAACCAAATTGTTTACTGGGGACAGATTAGACAAACGGAACGAACGAGACAAACGGGCAGACGAGCCAAACGGGACAGATCAGACAAACGGCACAGTTGAGACAAATTGAGCAGAGAGAACAGATGGAACAGTCGGAGCAGAGGGAAAGATACGACAGATGTAACGGACGGGATAGACGCGACAGATTGAACCGACGTGTCAGATAGGCGGGAGATTCACGATAGCCGCGGCAGACGGGACAGCTGATATAAATGTAGCAGAAGGAGTAGACGAAGAAATGGGGCAAATGGGACAGATGGAACAGACAAAGCAGTCGGTATAGACAGTCGCAATGAAACAAACGATATAACAATTACAACTACAAATACTAATAACTGAACTACTATAAATTCTAGTGAACTGATAAAATGTTGATACAGTTTGTTACGTCACCTTCGCGGGAAACTTCTCGTTACTGATCTCAGAATCAGGTGACCGCTTCAGAGAACCAGAACTGTAGCAAATCGTGAAGACTGTAGTAGCCCACAGCGGCTAGGACTGCATAGAAATGGAAGCCAGAGCAGAGCAAAAACAACATTGTTATTAGAAGCTTTGCCGACCAACTTCTTCTAACGCTTCTTACACTCAAACCAACTGGCTCAATTTTATTTATCTCAGGGTTGGCTACCGATCTTTGAAGGACTCATGCAACCCGAAACGAAGCGGAACCATCAGAAGGCGTTAAAGAACTTAACTGAAAGGAATACTGGCTCTTTTAGTTATATCGTTAAAGGAGGGATTTTACATGCAAGCAAAACTTTTATTTCTCTATCTCTTTGATGCTGCGCTGGACGTCACACGTTGGGGTCCATTGACGAGCGGCGAATGATCCAGGGACAAACGTACCTGTAGAGATAACCGTGATGACCCATAATTCCCGTAGATCATAGCACTCTCGGGATCAATTCCTTGATGATAATGTTATCGTTGCCAGGATTCTTTACCATAAATGTACTCCGACTACAGACAAAACTAAATTACGAATTCTTCTTACGAATTACACTTACCAACTAAATTTACACGCTACCAAAAAACTGTCATTTAAAACTGACCGATAATAGGCTGTCGACCCAATTTCTGGGTTGATACGTACCGCACAGTCATGGCGAAGATTAAAGGATCTGCTAGAAACATGAAGTTGTGCCCTGAAAAGCTGAAGCCTATCGTGGAGGGAGTTTTTCTCCATCAACACACTGTACGGTGCAGAAGGGAGGGACAACGCTGGCGGTCTGCAAATTTCCAACGAAGGACTAGTGGCAGCAGGCACAACGTTAAGATATCGCCCGGTCTGGATGGAATATCTAACGGGACCTGGCAGGCGGTCTCTGAACGAGTTCCGGATAGTCAGAAGGGTCCAGCTTAATATAAACCGATATGTCTAAAGTCGATATGTCTGTTGAATAAAAGGCTGATGTATGTATACGGAGTTTGGATTCCGGCAAGGTAACTCTACGGCGGTTGCTATCCGGACACTGATCGAACGAAACGAGAAGTCTCTGAAACAAGAGCGACGAAGATATCGGTTCTGTGCATTTAAATGCTCGAAATCATGGAACTTTTTTAATAATACAAGGGGAAACAAAATTGTGGACCCCGTCGGATGCAGAGTTATGAACCATTTTCTTTAAAAGTTCTTCAACACTCAGTTTCCCTCACATAACATTGACTAGATGCATTTTACAAGAATACAGTGTTTTAGACAATTTTCGAAGCACTCACAGCATACATTTCTGCAGAAGACAGCAAATCTTTAGGACCTTTCGTTGCAAAGTTACCGCATATTTAAGCTTTAGTTTTCCTCAACTTTACGAACTAGTTGGGTAGAATCTCAGTTTACTTTTGGATATTGAAGTTACTTTAACAATTTTCTTAACAAAGCCTGTTGTTTTACTTGCAGTATACTGACAAAATCATTCAAATATGTTATTTAAAACAAGTAGGTCTACAATTTAACCTTCTATTTGCATTGAGTCGATTAGCTGGAATGCTTCAATGTGCACATCAGTATACTCTGGCAACAACAAGGTTAAAGCCATATCATAAATGTAGAATTAAAACAAACAAAAAAATCATCCAGGTCAAGCGAGACAGTTCTTCAAATTGAGCACCAAACAAAACGTCGAATGAATAAAAGTGTTTGTCTTGCTGTTCCCGTGATAAGCCTTGTGGGAAACGTCCAAGGTAAACCATTTAATTCATACGGCCCATTCGGTATTTAATCAGTGATTCTGAAGAAAAAAAGCAAGCAAGGGCATGCAGCACGGTCAGCTCTTGAATTCTTTTTGTTTTTTCCCGGAAGAAGCTTTGCAAATGAAGGTTAAGTGATACTCCGGATACCTACCTAGGCTAGGGGATTAAATATAGACACTGCTTTGCATGATTAGCGGGATAAACCTCGCTTATAGTGTCAGGGTGCCCTTTTTCGTGCTCAGCTAATCTATAATTAACTTCGAGTGCTTCCAGGCAGGTGCTTCACTAAATGGTTCAGTACGAGTGCTGCAGGAAGTTGGGAAGCAATTTCCAATTATTTTTCAAAGGGTTTAGTTTTGCGGAGGCGTTAGGTAGGGACTGGAAAAATCACTTTTCCTTTCTCAACTAACTTATGAAACGTGAATCTAAAGCGGTTGTTTAAAATCGATTTAATCGCTTTAACGTGAGTAATTTTGAACGCACCAGTGCGCCAGAAAGTGTGACTAAACTAATAAACTAATAAAACGATCGATTTCAAATTTCCACCGAATTGGTTTGCGTCGTTTGAAAAATGTTTGACCAGCAAAATTTTATTACCTTCGGGGACAGACTTCGGGGAACCGAAGCTCGACCCTATTTACCCAAACAAAAGACAACGACTGTTATTATTTTCGGTTCACCCTTCGTACGTCCGAAGCAAATGAAAGATTATTCTGCTAATGCCGCAGACGTAAATCTATCGACCGTCGAAATGACAGAACTTTGACCCATGAAAGCCGCATTGATCCCCAATAAAAACACCCCAAACAGCAAAACAACAACAAACAAGCATGCCATGCCTTTCGATTTAACTCATGTCACGTCGTCGCCGTAGAACCATTTAGCCTGACGAGCTTTGATAGGTTAACGAACGTTTGAAATCGGTGCTTTTTCCTTTCTTTTGACGGTCAATGTTGCAAGACAAATTATACGACCTTTCGAGCCGTCCGCAATTACAATTCTCTGATTGCGTGATAGCCATGCGTCCCCACCACACACCGACCGTGCGGACAATGGAGGCGCACGATGATCCATCATTCCTTGTTTGTATCATATATATTTCACAGATGAAAACCGAATTCCGGCGGGTGCTGTTCCACTACATCGACGAATTCGCGTACAAAATTCTGTGCAACATCAACCGGGACATGACACTGACCGGACTGCTGGAGGTGACGTACAAGTACGAATCGGACATTTTCAAGATGCAACTTTACGGTCTCCGGGATATGCCCACACCTCAGCTGTAAGTATATATATTTCCCCCCGGCCCCTACCGGGCGGGGCTCCGTTTCGGTCGTAAAGAGCTTGCCGCTGTGAACAATACACTAATGGTTTATCGCTCTCCCTAGCAATCCGAAGGAAAAAGCCAAAGAGGATAGCAAGCACACCGATATCGACTTTCCGCTGCTGGGATTCCATCTGGTGCTGCCGGCAGCCGTAAAGTGCCATCACTCAGCAATAAGGGGTTTATGGTTAAGTTATGACCATTTCAGCGACTATTGTCCGACTTATGATATGCCGTACCGCCAGGATCATCGTGCCGGTAAATCACCGCCTTGGCAGCCTAGGATATAACTGCTAACTGTTACGTCTTTCTTATGTTTTGGTTTTTCCCCCTCTCGGTTCCTCCGGCTGACGACGACCGACATCGTAGATTTGCGGATTATTAGCCGTATTGAGTGGAAAAAGCGGAAGGAAATACTGAAGGCCGTCTACGAAGAGCCCCGTGAGAAGCGCCCGGACGATTCGGAGGATGACGAACGTTCGCACCAGTTCATCGATATCGATAAAATCTACACCGAGCACGCGGACGAACTGATGAAGAAGGAACGGGCCAAAAAGGGCGCCAAGGCACTGAGCCTGTTCGAGCACGACGTCAACATGCGCAGCCATCGCATAATTGCCGGTGTCTATTGCATCGATTATCTGGAGCAGCCGATGCAGGACGTGAAAATCGGAAAGAAATCGCTGCTGCGAACCGGTAAGTGAACATCCGAATTGGTTTCCTTCCGTGCCGGGCCGAGCCGGGTGCCGGGTCCATTGGGATTAGGGATAGGGGGAGAAATCACAGTTGCACAGTTGCTGGGCAAATCGGTTTGCTTCTTTTTTCCGGTGATTTTGTGTTACGTTGCTTTCCGCTTTTTTCCCCGGATCATCTGTATGCAACAAAGAAGATTGATTAGCATATGTAAACCAAATCAAATGTTATTTTTTGTGTGACTCTGTTCTTAAATTCCCATCACATGCACGTACGTACCTACCAGCAGGGAGCATACTAACAATCGTTATTTCGATTCCCCCGCATGTGTGTATGTATTTGTAGTGCCCCAGCCGGGACAACTGACGAGAAGGAAATTCTATCAACCCTATCGGCCTCCGCCGACACCCCAGCCCGGGGTGCGCCGCCTGCCGGAGGAAATCGAAGCCGAGATCAAACAGATGGAGGAGAACCTCGACAAGCTGGCTCTGATTACGCTGGAACTGCCGGAGAATGTGTTCTGGTTCGAGCCACCGATTGTGTGCCGCTGGGAACTGCGCGAGGAAACACTCGAGTCGGAACCGGGCTTCGCGCGCTACCTGGAGAGGCACAAACAGATGGTACTGGCGGCCCGGGAGCGCAAAGCGAAGGCCTCCCGAGACCGGCGGACCAAGTACATCGAGGATTTCAACATTCTCGACATTCCGTCGCACGTGGCCCTCAGTGCGATTGTTGCCGATTTTGTTGTTCCGAAACTGCCGGATAACTATACGGTGAAAATTGTCCCCCAGGACGACAGCAAACGGAGCCAGCGGATGCTGAGCGGTAGCAGCAGCGGCAAGCGGTCACGTGAGAAAAAGAAAAAAGTCTCCAAAGTGCCATCTGGCATGGCTATCACGAACATAATTTACGAGACAAAGATTCCTTCCTATCTGTTTCCGCCGGGGTGCGGAAACAAGATATTGAAAATTTTCAACCGTAAGAATAAACAATGCTACCCGTCAGTGCCGGAGGAGGACAGCGACGATCAGGGCGATTACGAGGAGTCGGACAACGAGGGTGTCGGCAGCGGGGTGGCCAACGCCAAGAATATCTTTCTCGGAAGCAGCCGAAAGAAGCAGTACCTGTTTTCGAAATTCATGAAAGATTTGGACGATTTGATTGACATGAAAACGCCCAAATTTGATTACAAACTGGAGGAGATTGTGGCAACGGTCGGCAAAGCCGATCACGGCAGAACGAGCATGCAGATACTGCGCTCGGAGGAGCGGGCCGCCCGGGAGCGGGAACGCAATCGGAAGGCACAGAAGAGCAAATTCGATTCGGATGACGAACAGGTAGACTACGGCGATATCCTGGAGGTGGGCAACTACGTCATGGTGGACCGGGAAAAGGAGTACATGGGCAAGTGGACAACGCGGGACATCCATGATGTGAAATTCAATGAGGACAAACTCACCATCCAGTTCCGGATCGGGCGGCTCGGTGCGTTCGGCTTCGCAGCCAATCGGTACAGCAATTTGCCCTACCAGACGTGGGAAATGAAACCGGACATTAAGAAGTAAGTCGGATTTTGCTGTTTTCTGTTTTCTCTTCCCTTCTTTCTATGTGTGTATGTGCGGGTGTGGGTGTATGTTTGAATCGACTGCAGTACTAGAATATGCTTCAATTAAAAATAATCGGAGTAGCTGTTTTTTTCTCCTCAGACGGTGACAGTCTCGATTATACGTTTTTATCGCCGCTTGCTTCGACTGGCACGTGTCTCGAATGACAAACTTTGTCTGGTGTAGCGAATTTTTTCCTTCCAAATAATACTGCAGCACAACACTAATCAAACGCTGTATGAACCTTACGTCTAAGTAAAAACGAAGGGATGTACGAGAAGCTGACGTAGGACTGTCTTTTGTTATTTAATCCATTCAATAGAGTTCATAATTTTTCGGTTATTATTTAATATTTATAAGCAATACCAGTTATCCACCAATAACCAGCAAACAAGTGCACATTAGTTATCGAAACATTAGTTAGTAACGAAAAGGTCGTCATAGTATATTTATGGCAGTTAGTTTATGGCACCCAATTACACCCTTCCGCTCCCTTCTTTCGCATACCAATATACTGCATTAGTTTCAGTAAACAATCACCAAAAATAATATTGGTTCAACTAATCTGCTAACCGTAAGAAGATTTTGTAACTCAAACCACTAAACATTACATTTTATAGGTTCTGTCTGAGAGAAGCCAGATTGACTGTTTTTGTTTTCTACTTCTTCTTATTTTTGATGCAGGAAATGCAAATAGTACCATTTAAATCAAGTAGGCATGTCCGAGTTTATGAGGAGTTTGCAATTTTATCGCAAATAAATACTTCCCCTATTTTATTCAATCAAGCGTGGTTTACAGTGACAGTTCATACCCACTGACTCGCCAATAGTTCGGTGCACAAAACCAATGACTCATCCTTTCTCAGGGATCTATTACTGTTTGGGTCATAAATTACACTAAACACTAGCTCCGTAATTGTCCTGTACTCAAATAACCGGCTGCGAAGTCTGTCAATAAAGAAGGGTTACGTTCTTTAGGACGTTTATACTCATGGCTATGTTCTGTGTCGAATATCTATTCCTATAAAAATGGATTTCTGTCTATCTGTCTGTCGGTATGTTCCTTATAGACTCGAAAACTACTAACCTCCTCATATTTGTATTAAAAAGTTACAAAAATTCAAATGATACATATATGAAACTAAGACTAACAGTTTCTCTACACAACTTAATATAAGTTATTATTTATAAAGAAAGTGCACGTACAAATGATTTCTTAATGACTACATGTGACAAATTAATATCGAAGACATCTGAATAATGATCAAACAAACGACACATACTAGTAACTGGCTCATTATACGCATAATTTATTCTTGCTGCGGGGAGGCGAGAAAATGGATAGTAACGGAAATTATGTTGACGTATATCGAAATTGAGACAATGTAACAAACTGGGACAGTCAATATGTGATTGAAGAATATCTGTCATAAACGTTAATCTGACGACATCACGACGAAGAGTTAAAGAAGCTAATTCTAGCAGCTTACAACAATCCGAGTAACTTGGGAAATTCATAGGATCTCTCCACGGTAAGTGGCGTAGGGCAAAGGAAACAAATTTATGTTGTATTGATTCGATGAGTTGTATGTCGATTTGGTAGTGCGGTGCCCAGACAACCGTGGCGTATTCTAGTATCGAGCCGACCAGGGCACAGTACAATCTCAAAGCACAAACCCAAGAGTTTTAGATGCCTTTGCAGTTATGTAGTTGATATGACTTTTAAAGTCGAGCTTGGAGTCTAAAAGGACTCCCAGATCTTTGATTTGTGACTCACGGTTAAGTATAGTTCCAGAGCAGTTGTAATCGAAGCAAACTGATCATCGTCTCCTAGTGAAAGAGATAACAGAGCACTTACTGGGATTTAGGGTCATTCTGTTCAACTCGCACCAGTTAGCGAAGTCTTCTATCTGAGTTTGCAGGAATAAAGCATCTTCAGAATCTCCCACGATTTCGAATAATTTAAAATCATCAGCATAAGATAGTCTCTGACATTTTAGAACAAAATTAAGACCGTTGAGGTAGATCAGGAACATAAGAGGCCTAAGGTGGCTGCCTTGTGGGACTCCAGACGTGATATCGAAGTAAGTAGTAGTACAATGATATAATGATCAGTTTGGTTTGAACAGTCGGAGGATACGGTTCGCTTTAGTGAGCTCCGCTAGCCTACGGTTAATCTCTCGGGCGCTTTTGTTACAGCATCGGCTGTTGTCCAATAGACCTCGGCTGTTATTCTCGCGTATGAACAGCTACAGATTTGCTTTTTTCAGAAGCACGTGGTTTTTGCAACTTCGGTTCTCATATCGTCACCGCCGGTCTCGTTATCGCATTTATCGGAAATTTTGCGTGTTCGCCGGTCTCTTCGTTTATTTCGATTAAAATTCCGCGTGCTACACAAGTGGAATCAGGACTGTACGTCAAGCTTTAGCGGCCTAAAGGCCGGTTCTCTTTGACATGGACGAACCTGATCCAAACCCGGATGGGAGCGGCCCTCGGTTCAAAGGTGGAACGGTTAAAGGAACTTGAGCCAGTAGAACGATTCCTGCTTGGATGGACTCTAACGGCGAATATGGGGAACTGACGGTTTTGCGAATGGAGGCCGGTGGACCTTATTATTCATCTCCAATGCTTTGCTATCGTTGTTGGACGTTTGGACACACACGTGTTAGACGTCAGGTAACTGCGGCAATTTGCGGAAACTGTGGTGGTAATCCCACGTTGGCCGAAAACCTACCATGTCCAAATCCTTCTTTCTGCCAACGTTGCAACAGTAAGGAACAGAGTATTAGCAGCAGAAATTGCCCCAGCTTTCTGAAAGGAAAGGAGATTCAACGCCTGAGGGTTGATCATGGGTTAGGTTATCCAGCGGCCCGTCGACTGCACGACTCTCAGAACGGTACCATAAACTACGCCAGTGCACTGGCAGTGTGGTCAATACAAGCAACGTAAATGCCCTTGGTGAAATGACTACAAAAATTGAAGAGTTGACAAAGAAACTAAATGAAAAGGACAAAAGAATAAAAGCTCCAGAAGAAAAGAAGAGCGACAGACTAGAAAAAGTTGCTGTCAATGGAACAATAGAGGATTTGATCAAACAGGTCAGTGACCTAAAGGAGTTAGCGGCGAGAAGGGAAAGAGAAAATAATACGCTGAAAGGAGTACACAACTCTCTGCGCAACCCGCAGTCCACCAAACAACCAGAACAACAGGAAACATACACGACATCGGTACGAGCTGCGAATTACGAAACCAGATCCAAAAGCAAAAAGAACGACAGAGGAGCAGTCCAAGTAGAAGCCAATCTACACCTAAACGTAACTAAATCGATGGAAAAGGAGACAAAAACAAGGTTAAAAGATTCGCGACTGTTGACTTTGACTTTTTGAATTCGATAATCAGCGATGGCTCATTCGAATCCAGCGATGGCACTTCAAGTGGAATCGCCGACAATGAAACGGATGTGGACGTGGTAAATCTTTCATAAAAAACAGAAAAAAAACAAAAAAAAACTAATCACTCAACTCAAAAGGGGGCATTGGCATTACAATGTACAATGGTAATCCCCCACTAGCTCTGAAAAAATCCGATTCGGAGTATACAGAATTGATCGACCAACCACTTGCTGATTATGCTGATTGAACGCCCGCCGAAGTTGTATTACCGCATGGCCTTACCATGCACCTTCTGAGGATCACCATGCATCAATCATAGAGAACTCTCTCCACTCGAGCTCACACACATCCATCGACCGGCCAATTCTAGCTATACAAAGGAATATCAAAGGGTACTTTCACAACTTGTGCGACTTGGAGCCTATGATACAAGATAGACCACCGATCATTCTCGCACTCCAAGAAATCCACAGAGCTCCTCCTGGGACCATGGACAGATCACGTGGAGGTAAATACCAATGGATACAGAAGTCGTCAAGGAACATATATCATTCCACGGCTCTGGGTATTCGAACAGAAGCTCTCCACGAACCGATCTCGCTAGACACGGACCTTCCGATAGTAGCAACAAAAATATGAAATCCTTTCCCATTGTCAGTGGTGAGCATTTATTTACCGTGCCATCAGATTCCTGAATTGAGCAGAAAAATCAGGAAAATATTTCAAGAAATCCCTGTGCCCAGACTTATTATGGATGACTTCAAAGGCCACCACCCCATATGGGGTTGTCCAAAAGCCAACAATAGAGATTCTATCATCGCAGCAGCTATTGAGGATGCCAATCTTACAGTCCTCAACGACGGTTCCTTCACGTTCACACGCGGCAACCCTGAAACGGCAATTGATCTTTCCCTGGCAAGTGATAGAGCCATTCAACACCTCAATTGGAAGAGGAATGAAGACATGATGGGGAGCGATCATACACCGATTCTCATCACCACCAACGACAAACCAACTAGTGCGACAAGGAGATCGCGTTGGTTGTACAGAGATGCGGACTGGCCATTGTACAACATCAAAGACAAGCTCAAAGACAAGCGAAGGACCAGGAAGAAGAGCTCTACTCTACTAAAGATCGTCAAGGAAAGAAGAAAAGCGTTGAGAGCGGCCAAACGTTTACCAGAAAATCATCCAAAAAAGGTAGAAACTACCGAACGATATATGGAAGTGAGGAACAGATGCCGCCAAGCAATACGTGATTGGAAGATGACGTCGTGGGAGGAATTCTTAGATGGAATCCACGAGGATTAGTCCCCGACCGAGCTGTGGAAAAAGATCAACCCTTTAAATGGTAAAAAGGCGGGCTGAAGCAATGACAATTAAAATGGACGAAATCATTACCAGAGATCCCGCAACAGTCGCGGACATTCTTGCGAATTACTTTGCTAACATCTTCGCTATCGACAACTATACTATCGACTTCATTCGTAAGCAAAACATCTCTATCCAAGGGCCACCATAAATCTCGATCCCGTCAAATGGTCCGCATGACTCAATAAGCGCACCGTTCTCAATGACTGAGCTCGACTTTGCCCTATCAAAGGCCAAGGGGACGTCAGCTGGAAATGATGAAGTAGGTTACCCCATGTTAAAGAATCTACCAACTGGTAAGGAATGTATGCTAAAATTAATAAACTGTGAATGGACCCTCATTACTTTCCCGTCGAGCTGGCGGCATAGTCTGATTGTACCAATCGCCAAGCAGTAACGGTTTAAACGCTGAACCCGCTGGATACAGACCGATTTCGTTGACAAGCTGCTTGTGCGAATCCATGAAACGGATGGTGAACCGCCGTTTGAACCATTATCTACGACATAACTGCCTCCTTGATTACAGACAGCATGCCTTCCGAGCTGGACACGGTACGGGTACGTACTTCCCGCACTGGGAGAGATTCTTAAAAAGGCCAAAGAATCCAGCCATCATACCGAACTAGTATCTATCGATATCGAAAAGGCATTTAACCACGCCTACACACCATTAGCACTTAAACAGCTGATCGACTGGGCCCTCTCAGGCAACATCCTATTTTTCATCCGCAACTTTCTCACTGAACGGTCTTTTCAAGTCATCGTAGGTAATGCTAGAACCGCAATCCACCCAGAGGAGACGGGAGTGCCTCAAGGGTTAATACTTGCCGTAACACTTTTCCTGGTCATCAGGAACAAAGTTTTCCAGGATCTTCCGAAAAATATCTATATACTTGCTTACGCAGACAACGTGCTACTAATCAGTATTGGAAAGACCACCCGAGCTCTTCGCAGGAAAAACCAGGCAACCGTCTAAAGATGGGCCACACGAACCGGGTTTAGATTAGCCCCGGAAAAAATCAATTGGATCCATTATTGCAGAGCCGGCTGTCGAGGAATCTCAAAGCCAATCATCCTTTATAACAGGCCTATAAAATACCGTGCGCGTGCTGGGAGTTGAGCTTAATAGCAAATTGTCTTTCAAGCCCCATTTTGTGAAAACAAAAAGAAGCTGTCAAACAAGGCTAAATATCCTAAAGGTAATATCAGGGCGGTGGGTCAAAGGCAATCGAAAGGTATTGTATTGTAAGGTATGCTACCTCTTTGCAGTGCAATCAGTTGCTGCGAGTGAAACCCAGAGGAAAGCAATCAAAGAAAATAGAAGAAAACGAAAGCATTGGTATAAACATCCTTAAGAACTTGACCCTCCTTTATCGACAGACTTCGCAGCTGGTTATTAGAGTTCAGAAAAATTACAGGGCTAGTACAAAGATCCTATTGATTCTGAAGCGGCATCCGCCCAGTCGAGATTCGAACATACGTCGACATCGTTCCTCGGAGCTGGACGGGCTGGTGCCAGTACACCCGTAGAATCATCCTATGTCATTTGCAGCTGGCCATCCGTAACAACAAACAAATGAGCGTCTCTGAATAGGGTTGCCGTGGCCGATGACGGTAATGTATTGCCGAATATTCAAGCCGTTTTGTGGCTAAAAACGAGAAGAAAGCCCAAATTCGTCACAGTGTTTTAAAATATAAAAGATTCTTCTTTGCTCTACTGGTCGTAATGAAACTATCCACTTATAACTTAAAACAGTTTAAAACTGTGGTATCGTTTGTTTTACCCTTGGGATCATCGACAGTAAAGAGTAAAATTTTATGCTATAAATTAGTTATAGATAGTAGACATCAAATTTTCTCTAAACTTCAATTTGGTCGAACCATCATCTGTTCTTGAAGCGAACAGATTCAACTTCTCAGTCTTCCGGCACTCGTGAATTTTGTTCAGTCTGTGTTACTGTTAGTGTTGTGTTATGCGAAAAATTAGTTACAAAATTTATAATCTAGTATATTGTTAAAGATGGTTGAAAAAGTTGCCAATTAATTGATAGTAAATATCTTTGAATTGTACTGAGTATTGATTATGCAATAAGCATGTAAAATATTAGCACTTTGATGCTCGTCACAACGCAAATCCGAAGCGAGAGTTTCTAGTTAGAAAAAGCTCTATAATTTTCAATTTTTCAATAGCGCACACCTCAGAATGAAAAGTTTTCTTTATCGGATTGACTGTTCGAACGATTTTTCGCAAACATCTTTGAAATCTATTGGGAATTGAAAGGGAAATATAAGCGTGTAAAACATTACGAAGCGAGGATTTCTAACTAGACAATTCTTCATCATTATTATTCAATAATATACACTAAAGAATGAATACCTAGTATTCTTTATTTGAGTCGTCGCGTAGAAAAGTTTCCGATCGTTTGGTTTAAAAATATTGAAACTCGATTCGGAAACCAAGTTAACAGTGTTTATCACCTGACCACTTTTAATTGATTTTTTGGAATGACACTCTACCTAACCAAACCTTGTCGTAAAACGTAGTCCTACGCCGAAAAACTACACAGCGAAATTCACATAACAATGATTCAAGACTCCCTAATTACGGAGAGGATTTTCAGTTCGTCCGCACCATTGCGGCTAACTTTACTGACTGTCTGGATCTGGGATGCAAAAGGATGATATACAAATGCCTGTCTCATTATTTAGGCTATAAATATAAACAACTTTTATTTGACGTGCGTCTTAAGTTGTACAAATTTGCGAACAGCTTCAATGCAGCAAATCATCAATCCCCCCCCCCTCCCCTGAGCCTGACACAAAACTCAAACCCCCAGGCCCAGGCCCGAGCCCCCAGCTGGCCGCCCCAGCCCTCGGTCTCATAATAAGACGGAGTCTCATAATAATTTTATTTTTCGCCCCGTGCTGCTCTGGAACGGTCATCAACATAGCAAACATAACAAAAAATGAAATATGTTTATCATAAGCGGCATAAAATGGGAGTAAGGCGCGAAATAAATGGGTAATTTATTCCGAAAAGGCGGTTGGCTGCCATCCTATACTTTAAGAAAGCGAGCGGAGAGAGCTGTTGGGGACGCATCAACTTTGGGGTTTTTCCTTGAAACGTCTTCCGCGCTGTACCGTCGCCGCTCGCAGCATACATCATCAGTTCTATGGTTGCTTTGATTACCCATCCATGTTGTATATTTTAACGCTTTGATCAGTCGCCATATGTGGTTTCGGTTTGGTTTCCTTGTACTGTCTCGAAAGATGAAATGCGTATAAAACATTGTCTGTCGGTTTCGTTGGTCGGAACCATCCAAATTGATAGCCGTATTATGACGCCTCGGGTGAATCTTGCATGCGTTTCGGATGTTCTCGTTCGGGGAATCACCGGAAGTAGCGGGTTTTAGTCCGTATGCTTGACGAATGGGGTTGGGATAACAACTCGGTATGCAACATAATCAATTCGGGTAGGAAAAAACCCCTTTATTGACAATCAGATATGTTATTCGGACGAACAATATTACGTTTCATGTTTATGTTTTCAAACAAATTCGGTGCTTGGATAATACTACAGATGATGGATTTACAGTTCGGAAATTGCTTAGCATATGGAAAATCATGCAATACTCTGACTCAATAAGTCTTAAATCGTACCAGTCGTCGTTTGTTGGCAAAGAAAATTACTGCCCCATGCATCCATCAAGGTAAAGCTCATTTGAGCTGAAACATGAAATGTTGAAAAATCTTCGAGAAAGTTGCCTTGTCAGCAATCAAACATTTTAGAGTTTCGATAGCAGATGCCGGGAGATTCCTCCACTGCTTTCCACAGACTGATTTTCTTTCGTTCCGCATCTGTGTATCAGATTTTTGCTGAAATCAAAACGACAAACAGTGCAGTCAGGGCGGACCGAGCTGAAAATGCGTCTCAATTTCAAGATCGCCTGAAATGTATTCGGCTGGTTGGGTCATTTTTTAAAGAAAGAAGGTGAACGAATACAATTATTTGTCGGAAGATTTGACCACTACGACCATTATTTTGATCTATTGTGGTAAACGAATACAATATCGGCAGTCCAGCCACTGAGTCCAGGCGGGGTGGCTCAATATCTGAGCAGTAACTCATGTACATATATAAATACACTGAAGACGCATTTTACGCGGTTTTTACGCGACTATTTTTACGCGATTTTCGGAATTTACGCGAATGTGCTCAAAACGTTATAGCTCAAACAATAGTTCAAAAAACGTAAACACACGACACCACAATTTTTTTTTGAAAAAATCATGCTTCGATATAAGACAACTTTTTTTCAAATTCTGTAAAAATATATAGGTCATTCCATGCGAAGTGTCCGAGCCCCGTGTAATCGACCTTCACGAATTTGAACCAAATTTCGCCAGATTGTTCGTTTTCGGCCTAAAAGCAGAAATCGAAAATTTGGTACCGATCGGACATTCCCTCGATTAATGGGAGCACCTCCATTTTTAAGGAAAATACCCCTTTTTTGTCAAAATCTCTTATTGCTTATATCTCCGGAGGTATTGGGTTTAGAAAGGCACTATTTTCACATTTTTAAAGGAAATTACCCCCGGAATTCGAAAAAAATATTATTTTTAAGCACCAGTGCGGCCAAATGTCTTTAAACTCAATTTGAAAACTAAATTTTCTTTTTTTCCCAATGAAGACAATTTAATTTTAAAAATTCCAACTTCATCGTGTTTTGCAGATCTTTTACATAAGAACCACTCATCACCCCGAGGTATTCGTTGCCGATCCCGAGATACAGCATTTTAAAGCAAGCAATTCCCCATTTTTTATGTAAAACTATAAGCAAAATAACTTTGTTTTGAAGCAGTAATTCTCTACGTAATGTAAAACTACTTTGCCATATCGGGAAAGCATTTATACAATATATAGCAAAGTTTTTCTCAACAGTATTCAGTCAGCTTTTTATTTTTTCGTTTGGTTTATAGCGCTAGATGAGGACAGTAATATGTCCTCAAAGGGCGTAAAATATACGTTATTTGTTTGATCATAGCCTTGTAAACTGTTTCTCATCTCGCTAATAGACACGAGCTCTTACCTTCCTTGTTTGTTGCATTTATTGTTTCTAGGAGACTAATATTCCCTTAATTAATGTAACTAATCATGCTGGAAACTGAAAAGTTGGGAACACTGTTAAGAAAAACCTTATTATAATATACTGTATAAATGCTTTTCCGATATGCCAAAGTATAAGTATTTTTACATTGGGTAGAGAATTGCTGCTTTAAAAAAAAGTTATTTTACTCTTAGTTTTACATTAAAAATGGGAAATTGCTTGCTTTAAAATGCTGTATCTCGGGATCGGCAAAGAATATCTTGGAGCGATGAGGGGCGATTCTTATGTAAAAAAATCTGCGGAACACGATGCAGTTGAAATTTTTTAGATAAAATTGTCTTCATTGAGAGAAAAATGTAAATTTAGTTTTCAAATTGAGTTTAAAAATGTTTGGCAGCACTGGTGCTCAGAAATAATATCTTTTTCGAATTCCTTGGATGATTTCCCTTGAAAATGTGAAAGTAGTGTTTTTCTAAACTCAATATTTCCGGAGATATAAGCAAAAGAAAAAAAGAGGTTTTGACAAAATTGGGTATTTTCCTTAAAAATGGAGGCGCTCCGATTAATCGAGGGAATGTCCGTTCCGTACCAAATTTTGGATTTTTACTTTCTGACCGAAAACGAACAATCTGGCAAAGTTTGGTTCAAATCCGTGAAGGTCGATCACACGTTTGAACTTTTTCTCGGTCACTTGGCATGGAATGACCCATATGAAGAATTTAATAAAATCCGGCAAGTTTTCGAAGCAAAATATCGTGGCAGCCGTTTAATTCGATAGTCACGCAATTTGACAGTACGGGGACAGCTTTAGGTATCACACGATCGACGTTTCAAAAGCGAAAAGCGAACGAATTGAAGCATAGGTAACCGTCGTTTTTGGCAACACTGCTGGTGCTTGCCCTTTTCGCGTTTTTCCAACCGTGTGAAGTGTGTCTATTACAGCCAAACAGCGCAGCACTAGGGGCAAAAACTAGCAAAAAACGGACGCAATTAAGATACGGCCTGTAGGCTAATACAATATTTGTTATCCTATGTAAAATTTACGGGAAGTATGTAATGGTGCCCACCCCTTTCCTGTTTGTCATCAGGAAGTGTCCCATTTGGCTCAGTTTCTCCTATTTTTAGCATTTTTTATCACTTATTAGACTATACCAAGCAAGGCTTTGTGAAAACAAAACTTAAAAGCCAAATAATTTTGTATAAAGAAGTCCATAGAACCGAATAGGTTTTATCCCATTTAGTTTAGAGCACATTAATTTTATCGATTGAGTTCCCGTTACCAAATCGACCATACCAAATTTTAATACTTCGAAACAGGGGACCCCTCGTCACCAAGGGGCCCGACAGTTTCATATATATACACGAGATGAACCAGCCCACGGCTGAAAATCTCGATAATAAAGAGAAAAAAAAAAAAAAGTTTCATATAATTTTCTTTCTTGTTATCGACCTAAGTCATTTACTTTTTGCTTCATGTGACTAGCGAAAAATTAATTGTACTGACAATTTGATGTTAAACCAAAAATATCGACTATGCAAAGGTGAGAGTTGAACTCACAGCTTTCAATCTCTAGTTGAGCGTGTTGTTCAACCAATTACACCATTACGCACAACCCACTTTGTCATCTGTCACAAATTTACACACCGAGAATATTATTTGTTCGGCTATTTTTGCGCTGGCTCGATATTATTTGAGATCCTTAGGCCGTTGGACCGAAGTTTTGCGCAATACATCTCACCTGATCAGCATGACTTTTTCCCTGGTCGCTCGATTAGCACAAATCTGGTGGAGTTCAGCTCATTTTGTCTACGACATATGGAAGGTGGAGTACAACAAGTCGACACAGTGCATACTAACATCAAAGCTGCGTTCGATCATGTTGAACACATCACACTGCTAGCTAAAATAAAGCATCTCGGTGCTTCTGCCGCTTTCGTCCGGTGGTTAAAATCCTTTCTTGAAAACCGCTGTCTTCCTGTGAAACTGGGGAGCACTGAGTCTTGCGACTTCCGAAGTACCTCAAACATGCCTCAGGGCAACAAAGTCGGACCCTTATTATTTTCGCTGTATTACAACAATGTCGATGATGCATGATACTTCCTTCAGGATCCTTCCTCAAGTCTACCTTGCAGTTCGTTCAGTTGCTGACTGTATCGAATTACAAAACCTGATCGATATGTTTTATGGCTGGTGTGTATGCAACCGGCTCAGCATCAGCGTTGCCAAGTGCTCCGTAATCTGTTCTTATCTGTTCGTAATCTGTTGCAATCGTTGTTGAACACCATTACAGCTGGCACGCACGTTTCCAGAGGCATTTCATCCCAAAACTTCTCCGAACGTTACTTGAAAGTATCCACAATCTTTTGTGCTCCCTAGTTTGCCTAGCTTATAATCCCATGAATAGAAGGATTCAAATCAGGCGAAGAGGAAGGCCACTCTTTCGAAAAAATAAAATCCGGAAAATTGTCCTCATACCAAGCTTGTGTAGCTTTCGCCTGGTGAGATGGTGCAGAATCTTGTTGAAAGAAATATGGTGTATTCTTGTCGTGGTTTTTGACGATGGGAAGCAAATGGTTCTTCTTAGCATTAAAAAAAGCAAAGCCTAGGTGCTACATTCCGTTATCGAAACTTGACCTTCTCTTTTTATACGACAGACTTCGCAGCCAGCTGTTAGAGTACAGGACAATTGCAGGGCCAGTTACTACGATCCTATTGACTCTAACAGCCTCTCCCAGCCGAGATTCGAACATACGACGACTGACTTATTAAACCAGCATCGTACCTCGAGGCCAACTGGAAGGTCTTCTAAGCATTATCGATGTAATATTTAGTGTTGATTTTAACACAACGTTCAATGAACGTTAGCTTTTGTATGGAATCTTGCGTTTATTCCGAGTGGCTTCAGCTTCACACAGTTGAAAATTTTTCAACAACAGACTTATCACAACCCAAGCAACCAAAAGTTCGAATTTCACTTAAGGAACGAACTTGAAAGTTCATATTTGGTTCAAATTTAGACCCTCAGAACTTTCTTGCTAAACAACTAGACACTACATTTGTTAACCGAACTTCATTCTCAATACAGTACCGTTAATATTTGTGGCAAATGAAACCAAATTTCGCATGTGGAGGTATTTGAAGGCAAGAAATGTTTCTATGGTGGTTCAAGGTCCCTCTAACAGTTTAGCACAGTTGTAAGAAATAAATGTTTTATGAAAATCTGGTGGTCAGCTTACCATTTCATCAAAGTTTAAACTTCTCAAAAAAGCCCAAAACTTAACTTATACTTTGATGTGAAACTTCATGTCTAATTTACAGTCAATATCAAAATTATGTTCAAAACCAATTAAGATCCACTTATACGTCTAAATCAAATTTGGAATCAAGTTCAATATTCAGTTCGAATTGAAGTTAAACTTCTAATTGAAATCCAACATTAAGTCCAATTTTGTGTCCGTTTTGCAAGTTTAGCTTAATTTCAATTTTAAGTAAAATATAGTGTCGCTTTGAAGCCCAACTTGAGTCCAATTGAAACTCAAATTAAAGTTTAATTTAAGTCCAATTTAAAGTCCAACTTCAAACCGGAAGCATCAAGTTCAGTTTCCGTTTTGAATTATAGTAAAGCCACAAGCACAGACAAACCGACGAGTCACTCGCATTAATTCTATCGTCCTTTTAAAAACCACTCTATTTTCAAAAAATATATATATTTCGCAACATGGCCATACCGCACAATGGGGCGGATTAAAAAAAATGAGACATAAGCAATAGTCCACGTTAACAAGAACGTCGTATTACTCATCAATGCAGAATATCTTTAGTCAAAAAGACAGTAGGTACAAGTACAACATGAAATCAAATAAAAAATTTACGCTGGAAGACTATTGGAGATTGAAATTCATGAAGATTACACGGCAGAGGATGAGAGTTACATACAGTAGCGTTCGGAGTTTGGTAACGAATATTATGAGGTAAAATCGTTGTTGTTGGATAAAATTAAACAGTTTGATGAGCAACCCTCAATGAATGCTTCAGTTCGCGCGCTTGATACTACGCAGCAGCCTACAATCGAGCATGTTCGACTTCCACAAATCAAATTGCAAACCTTTGATGGCAATATTGATGAGTGGTTGAGCTTTCGCGACCTGAATACTTCGCTTATTCATTGGAAGGCTGACTTACCCGATGTAGAGAAGTTTCATTATTTGAAGGGATGCCTGACGGGGGAAGCAAAAGCCTTGATAGATCCACTATCTATTACTAGGGCAAACTACCAAATTGCCTGGGATACGCTGCAAAAGCGGTATAACGATAGCAGGGTGTTGAAGCGGAGGCAAGTTCAAGCGCTATTTAAACTGCCATTTTTGTCAAAGGAATCAGTCACCGAATTGCAGACTGTATTGGAAGGTTTTGAGCGAGTAGTGCAGACACTGGATCAGCTTATACAACCGGCAGACTATAAGGATTTGCTGTTATTAGATATTTTATCTACGCGTTTGGACGGTGGGACAAGAAGAGCGTGGGAGGAATATTCGTCGACAAGGGAGCGTGACACAGTGAAGGATTTGTGTGAGTTTCTACAACGGAGGGGTAGGGTGTTCTCGGAGTGTTACCCGCTAAATCTACAGAACCCAAGGCAGAGTCTTCTCGGTAGTTCAGAAGAATTCAAAATCCCACTCATTATAGTCATAATGTTGTCCAAAATGCTGTTGGAAAATGCGTAGCGTGTTCAAGGTATTTATATTTATTTCTATTTTTTGCGTGATTAAGTTAAATACAAATATTTAGAATTATTTTTGTTTTTTAATCCATCTTATTACCGTAAAAATTGTGATTTTGGGAAGTAAAATGGTAATTTTTACTTCATATTCAATACGGTCTAGCAAAAAAGGGCCGACCTGGACCGATGCGATCTCAATTAATTTCGGTGGCCAATATATTACTAAACATCCATACAAAATGTGCTGCTTTTGAGCAGTTTTTACGTTATTGACATTTGAAAAAAGCATATTTTTTTAGAAAAACTGTCTGTAGTCTCAGAACCGAAGGAGATAGCGACCTGATTCCTTCAAACAAAATGTGCGTTTTTAATGGATGTGAAAGTGCTCAGAAGACATGATTTGTGAGAAATGAACACGAAAGGAGGTATTAAGCAAAAACGGATTTTTTAGGTCCACCCCGACCAAAAAACTTTAAATTACCCCAGTCCATCAACCATAAAAGATAGGGCTTTCATATCTTCAGCAAAATTACTCAAAATTTAATGTTCTTTAACTGCAGAACATTTTGTTCAGCTAACTTCAACCATAAAAAAGTTTATATTTTGCACACGCCTACTATGGTGGTCACCCTAATGCCATATACAGCAAAAAATGCGGAAGTTGAAATAACAAATTTTCTCCGAAGATACTTTATACCTAGGACTAACGGTTTAAGCGTAATAACTTTTGTCCACCTAGATTTGGGTTTCATCCCCCGGTGCGGCGGTTGTTTTGGTGGAGGACGATGAAGGACGTTCTATTCCGGCTAGAGCCTTGGCTCTGAATGCGACTTTATGACTGAAGGTTTAGGTCAGCGAATCAAAATTAAACGGCAAAGGTCAGATGTGTCAGTATTTGGTATAAGTGAAACGAGCACCAGAGTGAAACAAATGACAACATCTACAATCAAATCACGAGTGTCAGGATTTTCACGTAGAATGGAATTTCTACTTTTACCAAGGGTTGCTGCAAACCTTCCCATTACTAATGTAAATATGGCTGGTGGGAAATTCCGAGGGGCATCGAATTAGCAGACCCTGCATTTTTTACATCTAAAGCGGTAGACCTAGTGCTAGGCATACAGCATTTCTTTGCATTTTTCAATACCGGAAATGAAGTTCAGCTGGGAGAAGGTCTCCCAACGCTCACCGAATCGGTTTTCGGATGGGTGATTTCCGGATCAGTGGATGGTCCACAACGTGGTCAACGCATTTCCTGCAATATGGCTGTCGGTTTGGAGGAATTACTTGGTCGGTTTTGGTCGTGTGAGGAGATTGGGTCTCCCACAATTTATTCTCCAGAAGAATTACGCTGCGAGGAGCAGTTCGCTCAAACTGTGCAAAGGGGCTCGGATGTTCGTAAGGCACAGTTTCTCTGCCTAAGGTGGAAGGCGCATTTGGTAGGATTGGCGATTCAAGGGACATCGCTTTTCGGCGGCTTCAAGGTATTGAACGGAGATTGTCAAGGGACACTGAACTGCGAAATCAATACAGTAGGATTTCGAATTTGGCAACAAATGCGTGTCGCCTATGTTGCCAAAATCGAAACCGTGCCAAAATCGAGACCCTTTTTCGACATGAAAAAATTTATTGTAAATGCTTTAGACATTGACTAAATATCATTAATCAACGATTGCAACCATTTTATGTTTAAAAAGTCCGCTAAGAGCTATCCGTCCGGTGCAAATATGTTATTGACACCCTGCGGTACGACGTAGTCCTACGGCAATAAAAATATTATTGTTCGAAACCATATAACTTTTTTTCACGAACATACTGAGGGCATAATTTCTTCGTCATTTAAAGCATGTATGCAGAAACTGATTGATATTTAAGCATATTTTTGGAAGAAAAATATCTTGTGTTGCCAAAAACGAATACTTTTGTTGCCAAAATCGAGGCATGCCAAAATCGAAATCCAACTGTATAATCAATTCATGGAGGAATACCGGCAGCTAGGACATATGCGTAGGGTAGACGTACCTTGCAAGGAGCAAGTAGTACGTTGCTACTTACCACGTCATCCGGTCATCAGGCAAGAGAGCACTACTACCAAGGTCAGGGTGGTGTTCGATGCATCATGCAAAACAGCGACAGGGGAGTCGCTAAATGACGTTCTGCTAGCGGGACCGGTTATTCAGGATGATCTTCGATCAATTATTTTGCGAAGCCGGACGAACCAGATCTTATTGGTTTCGGATGTCGAAAAGATGTTTCTTCAGATTCAGATTGCGGAGGCGGATAGGCAGCTCTAAAGCATTTTGTAGCGTTCAGATACTGGCGAGGACGCCGAAACGAATGAGCTAACCACAGTTACTTATGGTACCAAGCCCGCACCGTTCCTGGCAACAAGGACTCTCAAACAACTTGCTATGGAGGAGCAAGCACTCTTCCCACTTGCAGCAAGGGCTGCTAGCGACGACGTTTATATGGACGATATTTTAACGGGCATCGACGATGTGGAGGTAGCATTAAAGATGCGGGTCTAATTGATGGAAATGTTAATGAAAGGTGGATTTCGGTTAAGAAAATGGGCATCTAATTGTCCAATGGTATTGCAGGGCATACCAAAAGAAGACCTAGCAGTGATAAAAGCAGATGGATACGAGCTAGATCCTGATCATCCTGCAGTGAAAACTTTGGGACTCATTTGGCATCCTAACAGGGACGTTCTAAAATTCCGTTTTAAGATTCCTGAGCTAAGTCAAGATGAAAGACTATCGAAACGAAAGGTTCTATCGATAATCGCGACATTGTTCGATCCTCTAGGCTTGATTGGAGCGGTAATCACGACTGCTAAGCAACTGCATGCTGTGGTGTTTGAAGGATAAAGACGGAAAGAAGCTGGATTGGGACCATTGGCTCCCAGCGAGCGTTGAGATGGAAAGGAGGAACTTTGAGGCTCAACTATCGTTTCTTAACGAGTTGTTAATTAGGCACTATGTAATCCGACCAAGGGCAGTTTCGGTAGAACTGCATTTATTGTCTGATGCTTCCGAGCGCGCCTACGGAGCGTGCGCCTATGTACGAAGCGTGGATTCAGAGGGAACTGTTTCAGTTGTGTTGCTGACTTCCAAATCTAAGGTAGCACCATTGCCAATCCATTCCACGACTGGAATTGTGCGGGGCCCGGATGGCCGCCGAACTTTCCAGCCAGGTTAAGCGGGGTACGCTGCTGAAAAGTAATGGGTAAAAAGATAGGACAAGAAATGCTCTAGGAATCGATTTCGTTTACGATTTCTTAAGCAGTACGCACTTCATAAGAAATATTATTTCAAGTTCAGATGGCGTAGTTTTACATGCAGGTGAATTAAAACGTCACTTTTCCGTACGGAATAATATCCGGCGCAATTATTACCACAAGAAAAAATGACAGGTGGTTGCTTGCATTGGAGTTGTCAAAATTTCTTCGGTAAATAGCAAGATTTTTTCTTGAGCTGTTTTCTTTTCAGCAGCGTACCCGCTTTACCAAGGCAATTAAAATGGAAATAGAGGTAGTTTTTTGGACGGATTCTACTTGTGTTCTACGATGGATTAAGGCAGCACCATCGACATGGACGACCTTCGTCGCTAATTGTGTAGCGAGGAGTCCAACACTCACCGAAAATAAAACCTGGCGGTACGTTTCAGGCACTGAAAATCCTGCGGACTTGATTTCAAGGGAAATCAACCCAGAGCAAATACAAAACTACACACTATGGTAGAAAGGACCCACTTGGCTCAAGACTGAGAAGGAGCTCTGGCCGAAAGATATTACTGAGCCGGTTCTCCAGAACCGGAGTTGATTCTTTCGAGCCAATCTATGTTCGACCGGGCCCGCGCCGCACGGCTGTAAAGGGAGACGTGGCAGTATTTATTTGTATGTGTACCAAGGCGATGCATTTGGAGTTGGTGACGGATTTATCTACGGAATGCTTCTTGAAGGCGTTACGCAGATTCATCGCGAGAAGAGGTATATGTTCGGACATTTTTTCGGACAATGGCACAAATTTCGTAGGGGCACGAAACCAGCTGAAAGCCCTATTCGATTTGCTACGCAGTAAGGAACACCAAGAAGGCGTAACAAGAGAATGTGCGGGTGAAGGAATCCAGTGGCATTTTAACCCACCGAGCGCTCCCCACTTCGGAGGGTTGTGGGAAGCGGCAGTTAAGTCTGCGAAATTCCACCTGTTGCGTGTTCTCGGGGACAACATTGCGTCCATTGAAGATATGTGCACATTGCTGGTTCAGGTCGAGGGATGCCTTAACTCAAGACCTCTAACAGCGATGTCCGACGATCCTAATGATCTACAACCGTTGATTCCAGGTCATTTTTCAACTGGGGTATCTCTGCAGCAGCTTCCAGAGTCGGATTATTCAGCCAACCCTGTGAATCGACTCAGGCACTGGCAGGTGATCCAGAAGAAGCTACAGGAGTTTTGGAAAAGGTGGCAGTCGGAGTATTTGGCCCGGTTGCAGGGTAGAACCAAGCGCTGGCGGCCTCCGGTGCCAATTACTGAGGGGCAGCTAGTGGACATTCGTGACGAAAACCTACCACCAATCAAATGGAAGATGAGGAGGATACAGCACGTTCACCTGGTGCGCGAAAAGTTTTGATCATTTCTCTTTCAGAAATCCGGCGATTTCAGCGTGGGGGAGGATGTTGGCAACTTCGAATATCACAAACTCGAGAGTGAATATCACAATCACGAGCCATTTCAACCCACCCCTGTCGGTTGCAGGCTTAACGCTAAGCGGCAACTGTCATCATCATCACCAGTGGCAACACCAAGCAGCAAGTATCCGAAAGATGATCAACTCATCCGATGGAGCTCTACGATAATCGGCCTGAGGCGGAGTGGAGTAAAACTTCGGTTTAGAGCTGATTCGAGGAACGAGTGCGAACTTGGATAAATCCTTAAAAGTGGCCACCATTGCCATTTTTGCCGCCAAACAGCGAGGACGCTAAAGTTTCTATTTTTATAATTATAAGCCAACTAAATCAGTTAATGTTAATTTAATAAAACGGTTGCGGTGTAAAAATTTAAGGGAAATAAAAGTTTAGTTTCTGTACGCCCCGTGTTTCAATTTGGCAACAGAAAAAGGTCCTGGCGAAGCAACGGTGATCAAAGTGAAGTTACCCGGCAACAGCGATTGGCGCTATTTGGCCAATTTGGGAGACTTTGGCCAAATCCATGATACAGTCCACGCGCCACGCGGGAAGAACCAGTCCGGGAACTAAGGTCCAGTTCCCAAACACATGCAGTTCTTGCGAATAAACTTTACATACAAAATAGTCAACAGAGAGCGCTTGCGTATAAACATCGGATGATCTGCACTCTGTTGTTCAATACAGATTCAAGCACTGGGGTTTTGGCAAAGGTCGAATTGCATGTCGAATTTTTAACACCGATTTTAGGGCCCTTCTTTTTCGGGCTCACAAGAAATCATGCCCCTGCCTGTAAAACAATTTTCCTACTAATTCTACCAAGACGCTAAAAAATAAACTTCGATTGTTCCTTTCTACTTTCCAACACTGTTATCATTTCACGTCTTCAAACACACAGTTTCCCAAATTATGTTCAAAAATTATGCGCATGATTTGTTGTTTTCTAGCACCGGTTAAATTCCAAATTGTGCTCAAGGCATATATTTTAAGCAGAGTAAACAAGTTGAATAAGGCTTAATTAGTACTCCAGTATTAGAGCTACGATGATGGTGAAGATAAAATGACTCCAACCAAAATTGTTCTAACTTCTCTGCACACTCTAACAATTAACCATTTCTAATGAATGATGCTGCTTTGATTCTGCTCTATCTGGATACTTCACATCTATACCATCGTTTCCTACAGATCGAATTCCCCCAGTAGCCTCCAATAAATCAATTAATTGGATGGACAATGCCTCAACCTCGGCCAGTCCAGAGCCCGGCAACAGCGTGCAGGAGGCCAAAACTTTGTGTGCCACACTTCAATGAACAATTCATCAAACAATTTTTTAACACCATTGGTCCTGACGCTGAAGTATGCATTGCCGAAAAAGTTTTCCGGCTAACCTGTTGCTGATGCTGAGATACCGGTACGGTACCGGTACTTCTCGTCCCGAATACCGCTCGAAAAACCTTCGTTAGCATGGAATACACTTAGAAAGCACTCAAAACTTGAATTTAGTTTCGGTTCAGTGGTCTGCAATGGTAATTCTTGGAACGTACCGGGGAAATTCACCACACGTGCGCCGGCGATAACTTTTCCAGGGCTCATCTGTGAAGCCCACAGTGAAATTTCCCATCAAACTAAATACACTAGATTATGTCACACGCACACCTGCAGGTACCACGGTTGTTGGTTCGATTAAAATCAGTTTGTCCTAACGATTATGTTCCGCTGTCATACTAATCGTACATTTCCCCTCAACCTATATTTACAGCCCGGGCAGTGTAACATTCAGCCTAACCGCAGCGGTCGTCAGCACAGAAATCACCATCAGCGAGGCCGGCTTCCGGGTCAATTCACTGCAGGGCGGCCCGACCCAGGCGCTGCAGGACTTCATCGGCCAGGTACTGCCGCTGCGGAAAATGGTTACCGCCCTGCGCCTGGCAGCGGTCGATCTGTTCCCGGAGGATGACGCCTTCAACTACTCGGAAGGTTCGTGCGAAAAGAATCCCATCATGGAGTCGCACCTGTACGACTGCATGGGACTGCTCGCGCTGACCCACAACTTCGGCTCGTCCCGGTGGAATCTGCTGTCCGGCTGCCGGATGTGCGTGCTGCTGATGCGTGAAATCATCGAACATCGTCGCGTGCCGAACCACTCGACGCTGCTGGTGACGCCGCTCAAAGCGTAAGTTCCGTTCCGTTTTCCGACCGACAGGCAGGTTTTATTTTGTTTGATGAAATCACAATCGGCCATTCCAGCGAGAGCGTGTGTAAGCGTGTATCTATTCAGGTGGCCAGTTGCTCCGGAAGTTAGGTGGATGTTGGTTCCCCTACTCCGCCTACTTCGTGGAAATTCAATCAACATTTTGATCAAATTTTTACTGCTGCTGGCAAAAATAATAAATTTCTGAATGCTTTGCTCGTGTAAAACAAACTCCGTTTGTTACTGCTCTGATTGTGACACAACAATAAGACAATAACAATTTCATTCGGGAGCTCATGCTAATTGAAATAAACGTGGTTTGGAAACAGACAACCACTCATTAAAAGGTCATTAATTCTTTGCACAAACATTTTACAACTGGCAGCTGTTTTCCCATTCATCGAAAGTGCGGGGGCTTTTTCTGAATCTTAACCTCAACATCGTATTGTGGGAAGCTTGGTAAAGTAGGCGGTTTTGTTTACTGTGTTCGATACTGTGTTTAATACAGTGTTTTGTTGTTGAAAAAACAATTAACTAAATTGATTCGAAGGCACAGTTGATAGTTCTTAACATTAGCGTGTCCAATCATAAACAAAAGGTGGGCCATTCGATCTTTCAAAAGAATATTTTGGCCTGAAAAATCGAATAATCGACAAATCTATTAGGTACTTATCACAAAAATACAAACCGATTAGGTTAGAAGCTTCAGATTTTCGAGTAAAATTGGATTTAAAATCAAAGTTTAAATTGGACTAAAAATTAAACTTGTATCTGTACTAGATTAAAGTTAAAATTGCACTTAAAATCGGACTCAAATTTGGATAGAAAGTTTTACTTTGCATTAGACATGAAATCGGACTTAAAAGAGAAGATTTTACTTGAAATTGGATTTGAAATTCGACGTAAATTAGTTTGAAATTGGACTTGAGATTGGACTTGGAATTACATTTCAAATTTTACTAGAAAATCAAAGCTTAATTTATACTCTAAATATGAATTAAATTAGAATTGAACATGGACACGAAATTAGACACGAAGTATTACTTGAAAATAGGATCGCCATATTTCGTCTTACTCTCTCACACGTTTCACTTTTTTTTTGTTGTCATTTTTTTTTCAGTCCTAATTTTCCACTTTTTGTACCATTTTTTCTTCTTTTCTGTACCGTTTTCTTGGTTTTTGATTATTTCTCTTCTTTTTACTTCCATATCCCCTATTTTTCTCTCGTTATTCTTTTTTTGTGTTCCGTGTTTTTAGTTTCATTTAGTTTTAGTTTCACTTTCCTTTTTTTCGTTTCCACTTTCGCCTCTCCTGCTTCTCGTCATCTTCGTCTGTAGTATTTTTTCATTTCAGGCCCCAATTTTCCCTTTTATCTCCTGTTTTCCTTTTTTATCTCCTGTTTTCCCTCTATTCTTCTATAGTTTTTCTTTTATATAGGTTCGTTTGGACTGCTTTGCTTTTCTTCTTTTTATTTTTCCCATTCCATTCCTATTTCATTCCATATTTTTCCTTCTCTATCAGACAGTCAGACAGACAGACAGACAGACAGACAGACAGACAGACAGACAGACAGACAGACAGACAGACAGACAGACAGACAGACAGACAGACAGACAGACAGACAGACAGACAGACAGACAGACAGACAGACAGACAGACAGACAGACAGACAGACAGACAGACAGACAGACAGACAGACAGACAGACAGACAGACAGACAGACAGACAGACAGACAGACAGACAGACAGACAGACAGACAGACAGACAGACAGACAGACAGACAGACAGACAGACAGACAGACAGACAGACAGACAGACAGACAGACAGACAGACAGACAGACAGACAGACAGACAGACAGACAGACAGACAGACAGACAGACAGACAGACAGACAGACAGACAGACAGACAGACAGACAGACAGACAGACAGACAGACAGACAGACAGACAGACAGACAGACAGACAGACAGACAGACAGACAGACAGACAGACAGACAGACAGACAGACAGACAGACAGACAGACAGACAGACAGACAGACAGACAGACAGACAGACAGACAGACAGACAGACAGACAGACAGACAGACAGACAGACAGACAGACAGACAGACAGACAGACAGACAGACAGACAGACAGACAGACAGACAGACAGACAGACAGACAGACAGACAGACAGACAGACAGACAGACAGACAGACAGACAGACAGACAGACAGACAGACAGACAGACAGACAGACAGACAGACAGACAGACAGACAGACAGACAGACAGACAGACAGACAGACAGACAGACAGACAGACAGACAGACAGACAGACAGACAGACAGACAGACAGACAGACAGACAGACAGACAGACAGACAGACAGACAGACAGACAGACAGACAGACAGACAGACAGACAGACAGACAGACAGACAGACAGACAGACAGACAGACAGACAGACAGACAGACAGACAGACAGACAGACAGACAGACAGACAGACAGACAGACAGACAGACAGACAGACAGACAGACAGACAGACAGACAGACAGACAGACAGACAGACAGACAGACAGACAGACAGACAGACAGACAGACAGACAGACAGACAGACAGACAGACAGACAGACAGACAGACAGACAGACAGACAGACAGACAGACAGACAGACAGACAGACAGACAGACAGACAGACAGACAGACAGACAGACAGACAGACAGACAGACAGACAGACAGACAGACAGACAGACAGACAGACAGACAGACAGACAGACAGACAGACAGACAGACAGACAGACAGACAGACAGACAGACAGACAGACAGACAGACAGACAGACAGACAGACAGACAGACAGACAGACAGACAGACAGACAGACAGACAGACAGACAGACAGACAGACAGACAGACAGACAGACAGACAGACAGACAGACAGACAGACAGACAGACAGACAGACAGACAGTCCATCCATCCATCCATCCATCCATCCATCCATCCATCCATCCATCCATCCATCCATCCATCCATCCATCCATCCATCCATCCATCCATCCATCCATCCATCCATCCATCCATCCATCCATCCATCCATCCATCCATCCATCCATCCATCCATCCATCCATCCATCCATCCATCCATCCATCCATCCATCCATCCATCCATCCATCCATCCATCCATCCATCCATCCATCCATCCATCCATCCATCCATCCATCCATCCATCCATCCATCCATCCATCCATCCATCCATCCATCCATCCATCCATCCATCCATCCATCCATCCATCCATCCATCCATCCATCCATCCATCCATCCATCCATCCATCCATCCATCCATCCATCCATCCATCCATCCATCCATCCATCCATCCATCCATCCATCCATCCATCCATCCATCCATCCATCCATCCATCCATCCATCCATCCATCCATCCATCCATCCATCCATCCATCCATCCATCCATCCATCCATCCATCCATCCATCCATCCATCCATCCATCCATCCATCCATCCATCCATCCATCCATCCATCCATCCATCCATCCATCCATCCATCCATCCATCCATCCATCCATCCATCCATCCATCCATCCATCCATCCATCCATCCATCCATCCATCCATCCATCCATCCATCCATCCATCCATCCATCCATCCATCCATCCATCCATCCATCCATCCATCCATCCATCCATCCATCCATCCATCCATCCATCCATCCATCCATCCATCCATCCATCCATCCATCCATCCATCCATCCATCGTCTTATTATATCCTGCTTTTTCTCCGTTTCTGTCACGTTTTGTTTTTCATTTTATCCCATTTGTCTTTCGTGTAAATTTTCCTCTCTACTTTGCTTTTTTCTGTACTTGTTTCACAATTTCCCTGCTCCCGTTTTTTCACTTTTTCTTTTCACTCTTTCACGTCTCGTCTTTTGACTTTTTATTTAGGGTTTTCTTCTCTTTTTCTCAATTTGTTCTTCATTTCTCCCTTCATTTTAGTCTTTATCAGCGTCGGTTTTCTGTCTTTTCTCTCATTTTTTCTAATTTTTTTCTTTTCTTCCTCTGTTTTTTGTCCAGTCTTCTCTTGTTTTTCCCGTTTTCTTCTTTTATCTTTCGACTGTCTTTCGTTTTCCTGTTTACTGTCTCCTTTTTGCTCTTCGTTTCTCAATTTTTCTACTTGCGTGTTTTCACTTTTTCTTTTCCTTTTCTTTCCTGTGATAGACAACATTTTTTGGTCTTTGATCAGTTTTTTCTTTTTTTCTGCAAAATTTGTTCATCATTTTCTTTCTCATTTTTTTCTTTTTTATCATCGTTTTTCTTTATTTTCCCATTTTTCAAATATTCCCTTCTGTAGTACTTTTTCTGTGCCCGAGTGTTTTGACAATTAAACTATCACCACAACTTTTAAATCATGCTCCATTGAGGATATCGCACTGCCGATGTCAACGGAAGGATAAAATAATGCCGTATCATCTGCAAATAACCTTGGTATCCCTTTCAAGTTTAAATTTCCAATGTCGTTGATGTAAATCAAAAACAACAATGGACCGATATTGCTACCCTGAGGAACCCCAACGTCAATTTTGTGGAGTGAGCTACGTGCCTCACCACTAATCGTTACAAATTGCATTCTTTGTGTTAGGTAACTGCCAATGACATTGTTTGCCAATCCTCTTATTCCATATAATTCCAATTTCTTTAAGAGAATATTGTGATTCAAGGTATCAAAGGCCTTTTTAAGGTCAAGGAATAATCCTCCAACAAGTTCCTTCGATTCAATTTCGCTGACTATGTAGTCTATTAGCTCTGTTATAGCTGTCGTAGTCCCACATTTCTGCCTAAAGCCGTATTGGAATTTGTAAAAAAACATTGTTTGCCTTCAAAAAATCTAATAATCGAGCTACAAGTAGTTTTTCTAGGATCTTGTTAAAGACTGATAATGTGGATATTGGACAGACATCTAAAGTGTTTCCTGCTTTAAAAACTGGTACTACTCTAGCAATTTTTAAACAGTTGGGATATTCACCAGTATCAAGGATTTTATTGAAGGCTTGACACAAAATGAACGCAAATGCTTGGGGATTGCCCTTTATTACTCTTGCTGGTATGTTATCCGGGTCTGAACTCTTATTAACATCTAATTCCTTTATTAGAGCAGTAACTTCATTAATACTTGCAGGGCGTAAAAAGATTGTAGTAGAGACGCATCTAACGTTGCTATTAGGACTAACGTTCTAAGGACTTGATATGTTGCGTGCAAGATTGGTGCCAATATCAGAAAAATATTTATTGAAAATTTCGCAGACGTGCTGCGCATCAGAAATTTTACTTCCATTTTGAATTAAATTTGATTCCTTTCCTTTTGCCCTCCCAAAGATTGTGTTAATATTTTTCCAATGTGTTGAGTGACAGGTAGTACTCAGAAGCGTTTCATAATATGATTTCTTGTTTTGTTTTTTTGTGGCTTCCACTTTTCTTGTTACATGATTAAGCATTATTCGAAGGTTCGCATCGTAAGGGTTTCTTTTTACTTTACTTTACTTTACTTTACTTTACTTTACTTTTTACCTTTGGTTATAGTCACTTTAATAGCTTGCGTCATTCGTGATTTCTGCGGGGTTCGGATTCGAACCCGAGTCCTCGCCATGGGAGGGGTGAATTCCGGGATTGGCTCCTCTTTTTAACGTTTGTTAGTCGTTTGCCGTTATTTTTTCTCTTTGTTGATTTGCAATTTGTTGTCAATTGTTATTGTGGCGTTTTCGGTTTGATGGTGTCGTCATTTGTAGTCTTTTGCCATTTCTTTTCGTCATTTTGTTATCTTTTTTGTGTTTTCTTCATTACCATTTCTACATCTATTTATCTTCTTTTCGTCATTTTTGGTATTTTTTGACGTTTTTTTTTGTAGTTTTTCGGCGTCTTTACACCACAGTTTTGCGTCTTTCGTCTTTCCTTCATCCTCTTTACGGCTATTTGTCTTCACTTCTCCCTCACATTTGCGAGATCTTTTCACCCATCCGTTGTCTTTTTGTTATTTATTTGCTGTCTTTTCGTCGTTCTTTCGTCGTCTTTCAGTCTTCATTACCTTCCCGGCAACTCTTAGCCGTTATTTTGTCATCTGTTTGTTAGCTTTTCTTCGTATTTGTCGTCTCTCTGTCATATTTTTGTAATTTTTTCGTGGTCTTTTTGCCATTATGGCGTTATATTTTCATCATTCTTTGATGTCTGTTTTTGCCATTTATTGCGTTTGCTTCCGGCGGCTTCTTGCCGTTTTTTGATGCTGTTTTGGTGTTGGTTTTCGTCGTTGTTTTGCCACCTTTTCTTCGTTTTTTTTTGTCATCTATTTAAAATATTTCGGCCTGTTTGCTGTCAAGACAACTAAAATGTTATCTTTTTCTTGTCTTTTCGTCATGTTTTTTTGTCACTGTTTTGACGTTTTTTCTTCGTCTTTTCATTATATTTTCGACACCTTTTTACTGTTGCGTCATCAACAAAATATGATGAAGAGATGACGCAACAGCAAAAAAGGTGGCGTACGTTGTCTTTTCTACTCATATTAGTTATCTTATCATCACTTTGAGAAGGCGTAAATGTCCAGCAATTTTTAATCATAGCGTAAAAAGAGCTTATGGAACATTAATACATGAAAAACAATGATTTAAGCTACCTGGATATAAAGAACAGTTTTATTCGTTTGATTTTGAGGTTCAGTCGCACTACAGAAATCATATTAGGAACTGAACTGTCAAAATCTGGGAAGAAATAGAAACGAAACTTCAACCAGGAAGACATCAAATTAATGTAAATCATACCACGACCAAAAAGCGTAAAACTGAAAATGAAGAATATCATGCCAGTAACACACATAATGGCGAAAAATTCTATCTGTTTCTAAAAGTTCTAATCTTCAAAAAATGCACTTCTCATTAGAGTAAACAATTCTGTTTACTTCTTTCTCCCAGAAGGAATGAAGTTATGCTTTTTGGAATAATATTTATTGCAAGTAGCTCCAATCTGGACACACCAGTGATACCTAATGCTAATAAAGCTTAAGTAAGCAGCAAGTAAAAATTCAATTTTAACGGAAGTCGTGCATGAGCTTGTATCATGTGCAAACAGGCATTCTAAAAATAACTCTTTGGGGTGAACAATAAAGGATAGAAGCTTTTATTAACAATTTTGACATCTCCGGTGAATGAAAAATGACAAATTTGCCAACAAGTAGATGTAAATAAGAATCCATTATAGGTAAAAACGGCTACCGATGAGTGCAAGATAAATTCTATTGTATATTCATACGTACAAACAAGTCAATTTCTGTTAGCAATTTTCAAATTGCAGCAACCTATTTACAGGATAAGCTAATTGAACTGCAAACAAAATCTACCAAGCCTATACTGAAGAGTGAGTGCTGGTCATCCGATAACACTGGTGTAAATGTTAAATAAAAAATTTGAAAGTGCTTTTGTCTGGTTGAGCTGATTTGATAATACCGAATTAGTTCGCTCAACGGTGTTTTGAACAGTACAACCAAATTAGGTCCACGTTAGATCAAAGATCACAGTTTATTTTTCTGAATTTTGTTACCCAGTAACTTTCACACTTGCCCCAAGGTTCATACACCAGGCCCCTTCCGACCCACAAATGATTCTTTTCTCCCTTATCTATGATGGCTTCCTTCCGGCAGGCCGTCAGTAGATAGAATTGTGCTCTACAGTCTTTGTGCATGATTCACCGCACAACCAACGTCTTCCCTTTGGTTCTACTTTGTGCTAAGGGCAATCACACTATCTTCACCTGCAAACAAACTTTACTTTACTTACATGGGGTTTGACAACCAAACCGCACTTACATACTTCCGTTTTCACCACCCACCTTTTTCCCAGTTGCCAACTCAGCATGTCACGCACGGTGACGTCATGGTGACCAAACTATCGATGCCAATCATAGCAACCGATCTGCCTGCCTCTTCGGAGGGATGGAGTGCTATCGGAACTGTATTTTACCAGTCTATACTGCAAAAGTAAAAAGTTTTCCGACTGATAGCAGACAAATATCCATGTCTGGGAGTAAATCGATCGAGCAAAAGAAAGAAAAACTGCTTCGTGTTGTCTTTTCGTTCGAATCAATCGATCTAACCTTGGCGTAGGGTGAATGTATTTTGAGTAGGTCTATCGGAAACGATATTGTGTTTAACCTTAATGTGACAACGAAAAATAAAATGTTGAGGTTAATTGATTTTAGGATTCCTAGCGTGTATCAAATGCACTAAATTGAATTTAAATTTTACTAACTATACCCTTTCTACCCATCAATTTACAAAACAATTTTTTTAAATAATTATTTATGACACTAAACCACTGGGCACTGTCGCTCAGCAGTCGGATGAAGTTACCGTACGTGTCACCTGAAGGTCATATGAGAGGCATTGACGATGGCATCATGGAACCCCTCGAGTTTCTTCCGCCAACCGTGTTGTTTTTTCTCCCTTCCAGCTTGGGATCTCCACTTGAAAGGAGTTCGTACAACTTTCTACGCACGCCAATGACGCGGATGAATCACATTTGACTGATAGCATACCTGCAGCTACACCAGCTCCGGTGAGCACTCTCAACATTTACTACCAAAATGCAAGAGGGCTCCGTACGAAAGTCGACAAATTTTATCGGAGCTTCTTCGATATAAATCCCTATGAATTCATATGTGCACCCTTGACCGTAATATGCAATCTAAGAACACTCGAGGGCGCGTTTATATCTCTCTTTGCTAGAATCCAAGGGGCATCAATTGGTCCACATAACATCTTTTCAACAAATACAGCCACCATATCATCCCAAATCTTTTCCAATGTGTCCATATCCAGCAGTTTGCTATAGAGCAGTTTGTTCGTATAGAGGAAGTTCGACTGGATCCGTCCAGCGCAGATCCCGAAGCGCGTACCTGATAAACCTTTTTTGTATAAATGCGATCCGTGCAGTCCAAAGGTCACACAGTGGGACCATTCTGGAAAAAGGCGGTCAAAAGTCTTTTCTCGCTTTTCCTGACGTTTTCGAGCTTAGGTGTCTTAGGAGAAGTTTCATAAAAAGGTATTCTGCATCTAATGACATTTTCATTTACTTAGATATTAAGGGGATAACGATTTTGAAAAAAATATTGTTTATAGGAACTAGATAGCATGATCATGTGTTCGGCAAAGTTGTAGAACTTTGAATTTCATTAAACTTTGTCGAAGATACTAACTATCTGCATCAGATGGTTTGCGAGATATAATTGACTTTGTGTCGTGACCCCCTTTAAATCAGTTTTTTAAACTTTTTGTACACAAAACCTCATCTAACAGGTTCGACGTTTTCAACAAACTTTTGGATACTATCAAAATACGTAACTTTCTAGAAGGTGTAAATATCATATGTTGCTTTATTTGCTTTAAAAATTGGTTTGAAGCATAAATTTTACCGTTTTTACAAATATTTTTTTCCATAAATAGGCACCTACTGGCAGCTAAAGATAGCACTGTCATAGAATACCCCGCCAGCAACCGCCATAGAATATAGTTAAAGTGTGCCAAAAATCTCGGCCGGATCTGGTCGGGCATTTTGGTTATTTCAATTATGAGTTACATACATATATGCCAGTTTTAGTAAGTAATCAGGATTTTATTTCTGCACCGTGCATTAAAATTCTATGAACCGATTATGGCATATAATTTAGAAGATTGTTAATGACGTCGGATCCATTGATTTTAACTTTAAGAAGACCAACAGCAGCTTTCAAACTTTTACAAAAGTACCAGAATGAAAATAATTCTGCCCCAGATAGCGAAACAGACGTGGACGAGGTCCTGTGAAATTATTATGAACATATACGAATAATAAAATCCTGATAACTTACTAAAACCAGCATATATGTATGTAATTTATAATTGAAATAACCAAAATGCCCGACCAGATCCGGCCGAGATTTTTGGCACACTTATACTATATTCTGTGGCAGTTCAAGCGATGCTAACTTTAGCTGCCAGTAGGTGCCTATTTACAGAAAAAATACTTGAAAAAACTGCAAAATTTATGCTTCAAATCAAATTTTAAAGCGAATAAAGCAACATATGATATTTACACCTTCCAGAAAGTTACGTATTTTAATAGTATCCAAAAGTTTGTAGAACATGTCGAACCTGTTTAAGGCGGGTCACGACAGAAAGTCAATTATATCTCGCAAACCATCTGATGCAGATACTTAGTATCTTCGACAAAGTTTAATGAAATTCAAAGTTCTACAACTTTGCTGAACACATGATCATGCTATATAGTTCCTATAAAAAAATATTTTTTTCAAAATCGTTATCCCCTTAATATCTAATTATATGAAAATATCATTAGATGCAGAATACTTTTTTATGAAACTTCTCCTAAGACACCTAAGCTCGAAAACGTCAGGAAAAGCGAGAAAAGACTTTTGTCCGCTTTTTTCCAGAATGGTCCCACTGTGAGTCAGTGTAAAGGCTCCAAACAACAGCTGCCGTCGCCAGTGATGAGCATACAAGTGCATAATACAAAGCTCTCAAGCAGTATGGATCACGAAACTTTTTTGCAATTCTCATTATGAATGCCAGGTTCTTGCTTGCTTTCGAAATTATGCTACTCTAGGCATCCTGGAATGTCAGGTCGGTATCCAACAGCACACTGAGATCCTTGACGACTGTTACGCGTTTAATATTCGGACCGCTTATGGAATAACTGTAATGGTTTGGAGGTTTCTGTCGGCTGTAACTGATTACAGAGGACTTGGCAACGCTGATACTGAGCCGGTTGCATACACACCAGCTATAAAACATACCGATTAGCTTTTGTAATTAGCGTATTTGTAACAATTAGCGATTGAGCGTACTGCAAGGTAGATTTCGAGGCCATCAGCATACATGATTCTGCATCCTGGAGGAACTATCATGCAGACATCGTTGAATATAGCGAAAACGGCAAGGGTCCGACGTTGCTGCCCTGAGGCACGCTTGAGGTACTCCGGAAGTCACCAGACTCAGTGCTCTCCAGTTTCACAGAAAGACAGCGGTTTTCATGGAAGCATTTCAACCACAGGGCAAACGCAGCAGAACCACCGAGATGCGTTATTTTGGCTAGCAGTGGAGTGGTCAATAGGATCGAACGCAGCTTTGATGTCAGTATACACCGTGTCGACTTGTGCGTCGACCTTCCATATGTTGTAGACAAAATGAGCTGAACTCCACCAGATTTGTGCTGATCGAGCGACCAGGAAAAAAGCCAAGCAGATCAGTTGAGATGAATTGTGCAAAACTTCTGTGCAACGAGCCACCGATAAGGATCTCAAATAATTTCTGAATACAAGAAAAATACAGAACCAACATACTGAAAATGTTTCCTGAAGAAGCAATTGGTTAATAATAACCTGTAGAGCTTTCGAAAGAGTAGATGCGCAATTTTTCAGTATAATCGAAGATATTCCATCCGGAGACGTCGATGATTGCTACTGGTTCAAGGTAGCTTCAACTTCATTTTGCATAAAACTAGTTATGTTTATATCGCACAACGCACACGTTTGCAGGAACGAACTTCAGAGCTTCCTGGACATCAATGGCTGAAGCACTACTACTGGCAAATACACTAGAGAACTACTGAGCAAAGGGTTACAGATGTCTTCCGTATTGCTGGCAGATAGATCACCAAGTGACATTTAATTTAATTTGAGCAGGAGATTCAGTTTCCTTGTGCTTCTCGTTAACGAATGACCAAAAACGCTTGGGATTTTGTTTAAGATCCGGACAACTGGCTCTAACAAACTCTTGGTTGGTGATCGCGTCTCGTAAACGGCAGTACTTCTTCAGAAGTCTTACGTTTTGAACGACAAAGCCATGAATTTGACCAGGGTGGCTTCCGCTCAAGGGCTAAACAGAAATGCTGCTGAGAGGAGACGCGAAGAGAATCTCTCATTGTTACTTAAGTCAATTTGAAAAATTTCCCGAGAATTGATTTTTAGCAGCTGAAATGAAAACAGTCAAGCAACTACACTCGATGCTTTGTTCGTACTGTCAGCTGCAGCCCGGAGTGAAGAAGCTGGACATCATGAGTCACTTCGTGTCTGCTGGATATAACCGATCCAGCACATTCAACATCTCTCCTTATTTGAAGAGCATTTTATTCAACCATTTTACAGTTAATATCCAGTAAGCAAGCGCTTGATAAGCTATTATACAACAAAAATGTTTGTTGGGAAGGTTAAGAGCAGCAGAAGCTGAAAAAGGGCACCGAAAGCAATGTACCCTCAGTCTCCCGCAGCTTGGGGAAATCGGAGCCAAATCTTACAGAGTACCTCGCCAAAATGGACATTTTTATGTGGGTACGTCAGTCGAGGTCGATCATATCTGAGTAGCAGGCTATCAAGGCCGAAGTTGCTGGTGAAAAACAACTTTCCGGCGAAGCATGACGAATCCTGTTGGACGGCAACGACTGGCAAAGTACTGGGTAGATTACACCCCACGATCAACGAAAAGGGAGTGTCCAAGTCGCTGTTCTTTCCTTCGGGGAAGTGCAGCTTGCTGGAATTTGCCGTTTGGAGGAGGTTGTCTTTTAGCCGGCCTGGCCTCGGCCCATTATGCCAAAAAATCATTGGAGGAGATGGACTGGCTAAAGATCAGCTGCACCAGCACCAGCTGCAACAAATAGAACATTTTTGGGCAAATTGCGTCAAATAATTTTAAGTCTACATTCATTTTCGACTCAAAAATAGTCGAAAAATTGCTGGTAACTTAACTTCTTAGAAAGAGATAGTCAACGTAAACAAAATGGCGTTTATTGCAGCCGAAGTATACAGTTTAATTGTTCTGTAAACATGACTGAGATGGATTTTTACAACAACTATAACTTTTGAGGATACAACCAGATACAGACAATTGCTTTTATAGGTTTTTTGTTGTACTTTTAAGTAAGTGTTGTTTGATGTGCCACCATTTGCCACCTTGGGAAATATTTAAACTCAATGAAGTACTATTTTTCACCAAAAGAGCCCAAAATCTCCGAAACGTCAGAAAATAACGTATAATAATGTTCTACAGAAACGTTAATTTTAGCAAAATAAACAACTTTCTACAACACTATGAACACGTAAAAATTGACCAGAATAAGTCAGGGTTTAAAAACTGTTTTAAAGGGTGTGTTCACGAATAACGCTTCATAGATAATTTCTATGAAGAGATACAAGTATGGTGTCTTTGACAAAGCTGTTTGTATTGATATTTACTACAACTTTGCCGAAAGTACCAAACCTGTATCTCGAATATACAAGAAAATAAATTTCGTATCTCACTTTTAAGGGAATTAATCACCCAAAGATTTTTCGGCACTCAGCTGGATCCGCTCCGACTGGCGCTGGGTTCCATCGAAAATAAACATTGGCGATGTTTTGACAAAGTGCGGACCGTCAACCAGCCCCTGGCTCAAGGAGCCAGATTTCCCATTGGACCCCAAGAGCCGGTGGCCGACCAGAGCACTACCGGATATCGACACCGGCAAAAAACGCGTGCCTTTTTACAGTTTCACGACTAAAATTTAAAGGTCAACGTCGATTCGTTTCGTTACGTTCGATCTCTTCGAATCACATCTACCATGGTTAGGTTCATCGCAAATTGTCACAGGAACAGGTTATCCAAAGCGTCTGCTACCCATGAACGTCCGCCTAAAGCTAAGTCAGAGACCAACCAGCGACCTATTCAGAAGGACGAGTTGCGTGCCGCAGAAATAATCTTGTGGAGGCAGGCTCAGCCCAACGGATTCCCAGAGGAGATGAGAACACCAGAAAGAAACCGGAATCGGAAACCGGCACCAACTCCAATCGTACAGGATGTGTTCAGTTCTCGACACTGAAAACGTTGTACGCATTGCTGGCAGACTACAATATTTGCTCCTTTCGATTTTAACGCCCCATTAGATTATTTAAAAGTCACGACGACTGTATCTTGCCACGGAAAGTTCGGCTATGGTAATCGAGAGACAATGTTCAACAAACCGCGCCAGCTAAGCTGCAGTCGGGAATAGCACAGGCAGTGAAGTTTTGGACGTGGTGTTGGGTCAACTACTGCCAATGCCAACCACAAGCAGCTAAGTGACTAAATGATCTAAGACATGTGGAAGTATCTATAGGTTGGTGATGATTGGTAACATTTCACATGTTCAAAGTACCCAATTTGACATAAACGAGCCGGATGACAGGGTGACCATAGGTATCCCGCACATGGGTGGTATTTGGGAACGCATGGTGCGATCGGTGAAGGAGATATTGCGAACGTTGGAGGACGGTCGAAAGCTGACGGATAAGATTCAGCTGATATCGTCGTAAAACCACTTCTGGCGTAGGAAACCAATGCCCAAACATTTCTTTCAAGACTCCAGGACAACTTGACATCGTAGGAAAACAGCATAAGCATGGCATGGCTGACGAACGACTGGATAAGGCATCAAATCGATGCCTCCCGTACCTGCAGGTATAAATAGAGCTCACAGTTGTCATTAGCTTCTTATCAACTAAGTCCTATTTCTAGCTACTCGTAGTACCAACCGTAATACGTGCAATCATAGTGCAATCTAATATCATATACCGACAGGTAATAAGGCACTAATGCAAACTCATGCGTTTAAAACTTACTGACAACTTCATTTTTTCTGTTTTTTGGACGATAGAAAAGTTTTCTGGACCCTTCAAATAGTTTCTTACCACTTTTTTCCATCCACTGAGTCTATGTCAGAATTCTCGAATTGATACACCATCCTTCTTATAAGATTCAACTTTTTTTTTACTTACCATACTCTGTTTTGGCAGTTTTAAGCTGTCCAACCGAGTATATTTTGTAAAAGCAACTCAACCGAAGAAAATCGTGGTCAAACATTGCGTACGGCTATACAGCAAATGGACACCTGATTTATTGACAACACGTGTTTTTGATGGATGCAACGAATGCATGATCAAAGTGACCCATAAAAACCCCCGTATGTTGCACTAATGCGCACAGACACATTTCAATTTTTTCTTCTTACTTCATGTCATATTTAGTAAAGTCTAGTAGTCCTGGCATCGAATAAGTGTGGTAAATCATCCTCGTTCCTAGCATATAAATCAACATCAGCATGCTTTGTGATGTGGCTGCTTCGAACGAGTGTTTAAATTCTGCCAGCTGCTTTTCAATATCCTAACCTTCCTAGAACTTCCGCACATTTTTCCATGCGCTTCTTCGTACCGATTTCAATAGGGGTTTTTTTTTGCGGACAGAAAGAAAAATGCATTCGCTTCCCGCGTTCAAAATGAGAATTCTGTGCATTAAATGTTTATACCCCATTGCACCTACGTCAATGTAACAGTATTCCGGTCCGTCGGTCCGCCATTCCCATTCCCACCACACCGTCAAATGCCTGTTATGTAAAACGTACTCTTTTACAATCCTACTTTCGGTTGCTGTACGCGGAGAATGTTTTTATTATGCAAAACATCGTTGATACCATCCGGGATATCTCTTCTGAATTCATTAAGATTTTTTCTGTTCCTCCTCCTCCGCCGCCGCCACCGTCAACGATACGGCGCAGGATTTCTCGCTACACTTAAAATCTTCCAATCATTGCGATTTGTGCCTGCTGGCAATTTCAGGAACACTGTGTTGCTTTGATGATTTATTTTTTCGCCTCCTACTCCTCCTCTTTCTCCACGTGCTCATCCATTCGATCGTCGTTCTCTCAGGCAATTGACGTTCGTTCAACTGAAAGTCCTCTATTCTTCTCGGTACGTACGAACACAGACGACCGAAAGAATCGCAAAAACCATGTCACATGAATGATTTTTCGATTTTACTTTGAATTACGCGTTTTTTTTTGTGCCTCGTTCGGGTACCAGCCGGTTTTGGGAACCACCAACGGAGAATTAGATTTGTAGTGCTAACACGATTTGTACTTGTGCGCGAAAAACTGTTCAATATTTAATTATGCCGCGGCCGAACTGCGTGTGGGAATCGCTGTCGGCTCTTGGCTGTCGACGGTCGTCGATCGATCGATGTGGTTCGCAATTTTGTGAGCTATGTGTGGCGGTATGTAGGTACGATGAATCCCAGACACTTTGAGCACTCAATTTCATTGTTGACTTTAACTTCTTTTGAAAGCTTATTTCCAATCAAAGCGCGCTCATACGAAAAAAAGCACGACAGTAAACCCAATCAAAGCTTGCTTGATGCTGCCGCTTACGCCGCTGCGCCTGCTGCGATATGTTGACACAATTTCCACCAACCAAGCACCGGCCGCATAAAAATTTTTCATTTTTATTGAAGAGTTATTTTAACAACCGCTCATTGAATGCATATTGAATAAAAGTGCAATGAATTCAAGATCAGTTCGTCGAGATAACAGTTTGCTTTCGCTTTAAAGCATTGCACGAAGTCGGCGTTTTAAGTTTCCGCAAACAAGTGATACGAATTGCTAGTAATAAATCCACTAGCAATAAATTTAGATTACAAAGGGAATCAAAACAAACCACACAAAAATTTCAAACCAGAGTTGAGGTTAGGTGCCGTGCAAAGGTTTTTAGTTTTTTCCCAGAGTTGAACTATCCAACCAAAGTAAATTAACATATTAGAGGTATGTGATTATCTTCAGCATACGGTCCGAAATCCCCCACACTTTTAAATGAATTTACCTCTAAACAGGATTTAACTATAACTTGTTTAAAACTACTCAAAATGCCCTTAAAATGTACAAACTCAAATTTTGAGTAGAAAATTTAATTAGCTGCTTGTTAGGGTTACGGATCCTGCTCGTCATACATAAACACGATCCATACTTTATTACGAGTTTTTATAAGAATTATTCCGCAAGTACTCAAGTTTTTACACCGGATAAATCTGACACATCTTGCCTGTACATATATCCGTTTAGCCCGAAAAAATATTTCGGAACTTACATTTATCAGTGGAACAATTTTTCATGCTCCAGCGGGAGTTCTTCGTCATAAGCAAGATTTCTTTCGTTTATCATGGACAGACTGCAATTATTTACAAAAATCTATGCATGCATTCTTTCAGCCGTGTACAAGAGCTACCCAACTACTATAAAAAAAATGCAAATAGTTTGAATCATAGCTCAAAATTTCAAGTAGTTACTCCGAGCCAGGCTTGTCCTGCACTCGGTGAACTTATTTTGCTTTTTAACTGTAACACCTCAGCCAAGCAAAATTCGAAAATAGTCTTGAAAATAAGACGATAGATGTTATACTCGGATTTACCGAAAGTGCAGTTTCTCGGCACGTTTCCACGACGCGTAGTGCCTGCTGCATTAAGTCCAATAATGTGCTCATGCACTTTCCAACTACTAGGATGAGATAGTCATCCGCAAAACCATATGACGGATAGCCTAGACCATTGAGTTTCCTCAATAGGCCATCCGCCACAAGGTTCTATAAAAGAGGCGAGAGAACGCCACCTTATGGACATCCACAAACACTTTGCTTCCAAATGCTTGCTTGCCGTAAGGACGAAAAAAGCAATCGGTTACTAAGCATTTGTTCTATCCACTTTATGATTATTGAAGGCACATTATGATAACGAGCAGCCTCCAAAATGGAAGCGAAAGATACGTTATCAAACGCGCCTTCAATATCCAAAAAAGTTCCTAAGCAAGATTCCTTTTGTGAAAAAGCAACCTCAATTTTATCCACCACATCATGTCATAAGGTGGTTGTAAACTTGCCACTTTGACAAGCATATTGTGCTGAATGAAGAGAAACTTCTACTAAGCTTGTTTCGCGGATATGGTGATCAACAATCCGCTCAAGTGATTTAAGTAAGAAAGACGTTAGACTGATTGGTTGAAAACTTTTTGCTTGCTCGTATGTCGCGCGTCCACCTTTAGGAATAAACTTAATGGTTATTTCACGCCATTGAGTTGGGATGTACCCAATAGCAATACTACACACAAACATCCTTCTCAGAATGTGTTTGAAGTACTTGAATCCTTTCTGCAGTAGAATAGGGTATGTTCCATCTGTTCCAGGAGATTTGTATGGAGAGAAGCTGTTCACGGCCCACTCAATCGCTTCCGTTGTGGCAAGCAAGTCTCCGAGCAAAAGCCCATGAGTCTAAGCCACCTAAAACGATTTCTGGATCGTTTCGAACTTCAGGTTCCACACAGCCCGGAAAGTGACTATAAAAGAGACATTCCAGGATTTCATTGTCATTCGAACAGTATTCGCCGTTCGAACTTCGAATGTTATTAACCTGATAATCTTTCGATTTTGACAGTATTTTCAGTCGACAGTCGACTTAATAAAATACTGTCAACATAATACTGGGAACATTGACCCATAATTCTGACCAGGTTTAAAAGTGGCTCATAATACTGGGAATGGAATATGCTTACATTTTGTTGTTCTGCAAAAAAGTGTGTGAATTTGGAACAAGATTGCCTACTGAACATCAAATTATGATATATTTATAACCAATTAGATTATAAATAAACTGTAAATTATTTAAATCTGCGTTTCTACCAATAATTTTGTAGCATCATCATGCTTAACTGGCCCATAATACTGGGATGACTGAAGTCAACTCAGAGATAAGGCATGCACTTATTGACCTATGCAACAATATGCATGCCCTGGGCATCAAACGAGGATTTGTCATACCAGTTTTGCTGAAAACAGCAAAGTTCTGGTTTCCAATATCCGTCGAACGAAAGTACCCCTTGCGAAAATATGGCTCCTGAACCAACGCGATGGTGACAGAGTATAATAAATACAAATTTGCTGCCCGTTTGTGTTGAAAATTTATTTGTGCGACTCTAACTATTTGACTAGCGGAGTACATGCACAAACAATCTCCAACACAGATCAGACAGCAAATTGTAAGCGAAGCCAATTATGTTGGCCAGCACGCACTTGGCGTAAAACCCATAACGGAAATTGGGTAGGACTCCTATGTTGTTCCCACGAAACGCAAAGGACAACAAAGATCGACCGTACCAGAGCCCCGCATGGCACAGTAGGGGCAAGATGCCCAAAGCACTCCGTTCGTGACTGGCATGTTTTCACCCCTCCAGCCATTCAGCCCTAAGTCAAGGTCGGCACGGAGTAAGACCTTGACTTAGGGGCTCCTGATCGTGGTCCTGGATAAGTGACCAAAGGGTCACACTTGACCTAATCGAGATGATTTTGATATATCTTTTTGTTATTTATAATTCGGCTGAGGCCTTACCAGTTAACGATTGAAAACTTTAAAGATTGAAATGATTGATGTATATTATATTAGAGTAAGTTTCTAAATTACTGCTGATCAATTGTGCTGTATGGGTTGCGGGGTTTCATTTGGGTTGAACTCAAATCATAGTGTTGTTATTGACAATGGCTAACGGGAGAGCTACAAACAATGTCTCATTGAACAGTATTATTCCTAAAGCTGTCTTCAACGCCGTTTTGTATGATGCCTGTGCGCGCGTAATTTTTCAAAATTTGAAGAATTGAAAAATACTTTTTCCAACTGTAATCTTGATATAGTTTGCATGACCGAATCATGGCTTAGTAGTGTTGTTACAAATTCAATGATTGCTATTGACGGTTACGACATAGTTAGGAATGATCGGAATCGTCACGGTGGTGGCATTTGCGTTTATTTTAAAAAAGGTTTAGTTTGCAGAGTGCTCAAACAGTCTGGAGTAGTTGTATTAAAGGAACCTCTAGTCCCAACCGAATATTTGTTGCTTGAATTTCTTCCGTTTTTTCCTCGGTATCTATTACAACCCTCCCAATACTGATTGCTCTGAAACACTTTTTCAGCATTTCGATGAGTATAATAAGCCGAAATACAGTTCATCTTTTCTAATCGGTGATTTTAATACTAACCTACTTGTTGATGGTGGACGAGCTCAACGATTTAGAGATGTTCTTTTCACGTGCTCCTTTTGCAATGTGAATTATGAACCAACTTTTTTCCATCAAAATGTTAGCTCGCTACTTGATCTTATTCTAACTCACAGTTCGGAATTAGTACTAAAATTTAATCAAGTTTCAGTGCCAGGTGTTTCCCCACATGATTTGATATTTTGTTCACTTGATTTCTGTAAGAACCAATCAAACGGAACTTTTTACTATCGTGACTACAATAACTGCAACTTTTCCGCCCTCGAACAATGTTTTCAGAATGCTAATTGGGAGAGTATTATTATAGTACTAATGATCCTGATTCTCTAATAGAATTATTGAATGAAAAACTTTTACTTTTTCACGATTTTTGTGTTCCTGTAAAGTTGCATAGACATAAAAGAAACCCATGGTTTGACCATGAGATCGAAAGAGCTATTGTGGAACGAAACGTTGCTTATAGAAACTGGGTACGCAGTAAATCCTTGCCAGATAATGCTCTCTATAAAACGTTTAGGAATAGAGTTGTTTCAAAAATCAAAAAAGCAAAAGTAAATTATGACAAACGAATGTTCGATATAAGTGGTTCTAGTAAACAGCTGTGGAGAAGTGTTAAAAGGCTAGGTGTTTCTTCAAAAAATTCAACTGTACCAAACATCGATGCCAACGCAGATAGCATTAATGACTATTTTTCTTCTAATTTTACCATGATCGATAATGATTCTGCATTATTTCTTCCTGAAAACTCTGGAGGGTTCTATTTCAAAAATGTAGAAAATACAGAAATCATTAATGCTAGTTTCTCTATTTATTCTAATGCTTTAGGATTCGACGAAATACCAATGAAATTTATTAAAATTGTCTTACCATACGCTCTGCCATTGATTAACCATCTTTTCAATTGTATACTTATTACTTCTTCTTTTCCTAGCGTATGGAAGATGGTTAAAATTATACCAATTAAAAAGTCCGCTAACTGCTCTGATATTTCAAATTTGAGGCCTATCAGCATACTCAGCGTTTTATCAAAAGCATTTGAAGAGCTTATAAAATCACAGTCCAGTCTCGTCCAGTTACTAACCTAATTCGGTTTCATCTTTGTGGTAGAACTCAAGCTGTATACTTTAATGGTGCATTGTCTTCTCCAAAACCAATTCACTCGGGTGTTCCGCAGGGATCCGTGTTGAGACCCTTGCTTTTCTCGCTTTTCATTAATGATTTACCATCAGTTTTGAAACACTGTTATATTCACTTATATGCTGATAACGTACAGATATACTTTTGCTCTTCAAAAAACTACAACGATGTCGAAATCTCTTTGAAGATGAATGAGGAACTTCATCGGATTCCTTGCTGGTCACAAAGAAACCTTTTACCCATAAATTCCTCTAAAACTAAGATTTTGTTCATTTCTAAATTGAGCACGTCACTCGAGTTACCCGTTATGTTTCTCAATGATGAACCTATCCAATTTGCCAATAAAGTGAACAATCTTGGAGTAATTTTTACGTTCAATTTAGACTGGGAATCTATACCTATAAAAAAGGATTCCTGTCTGTCTGTCTGTCTGCTCTATGTTCCTTATAGAATCGAAAACTATTGAACCGATAGGAGTGAAAATTTGCATGTAGGGGTTTTTGGTGCCAGGGAAGGTACTTATGATGGTTAGAGACCCCTCCTCCCACTAAGAGGGGAGGCTCCCATACAAATGAAACACAAATTTCTGCATAACTCGAGAACAAATCAAGCAAATGGAACCAAATTTAGCATGTGGGTGTTTTTGCAGGTAATTTTTTTCCTATGGTGAAGTGAGACCCCTCCCCTCTTTAGAAGGGGAATAATGACCCCTCTCCCTTTTAAGAGGGGGGGGGGGGGCTTCCATACACATTAAATACAAATTTCCTCATAACTCGAGAAGTAATCAAGCAAATGGAACAAAATATGACATGTGGGTGTTTTTGGAGATAAGAATGTTTTCTATGGTGAATTGAAACCTCTCCCCGCTTCAGGAGGGGGATTCCTATACAAATGAAATACAAATTTCGGCATTACTCGAGAACTAACTAAATAAATGGAACCATATTTGGCATGTCTGTATTTTTGGAGACATGAATTTTTTCTATGATGAATTAGGACCCCTTACCTTTTTAGGAGGGGGGCTCCCATACAAATGAAATACAAATTTGCTCATAACTCGAGAACTAATCAAGCAAATGGAACAAAATTTAGCATGTGGGGGGTTTTGGAGGCAGGATTTTTTTTAATGTTGGTTTGGGACCCCTCATTTCTGTGGTAGGGGGATAAGGACTCTCATACAAATAAAACATAAGTTTTTACGTAACTCAAAAATTAATCGAACTCGAGAAATTTTAGACTCTTTCATAAAACATTAATCAATAACAAGACCACCAAAAACTATCAATAGTAACATTAGATAATTCAGCGCGAGACGGCCACAGGCCGCGAGTGTTGCCGTTGAGTGTTGTTATTTTTCTAGATCTACTGACCTCTATTACTTTCCTTCAGTTGGGTCACCCCTGCGAAATGGTACTTTCTACGAAAAGATTTTCCGTGAAATGGTCCTTCCCGCTTAAGGTTTTTCGCGAAATGGTATTCTGCGAAACTCTATATCCCGCGTTATGGTCAACCGAGAATTGGTGTTCCGCAAAATGGTATTCGGCGAAATGGTTTGTAATGATGGCGAATATTTAAATGCTATCCGCTTAATTTTATCAGGCTAAGCAATGGGGGGAGTTGTTTTCTACTTTACTGTTAGGAAAATTTGTATATTAAAACACCCATGAAGTCCCCAGAAACTTGTCATACTCGAGATTGTGACAAAGTTCATCCGAGATTCACGATTTATGTACAACACAGTTTAATTTGTGGCAATACGAATAGTTGCTTTATAAAAACAAATAGGCTTCAGTACTACCACAATAAAACTATCATAAAATGTATCTACGGCCTTATAGAATAGAAATTGTTACTTGGGCTAATACCATCAAAGCAAATTAACAACCAACGAGAAAGAGTAAAATCCCATTTAATTCTACTGTAACTGTAACTGACGAACTGACATGACACATAAAAGAAAATCTTTTAAAAACCATCGTCCATCACATTTTGCTTGCACACTAGCACCCTCTGTTATGCATGTTGCAGAGTAGCTTATATTTGTAAGGTTTTAAACTGCAGAGTTTTAACATTTGTACGGTTTTATACTTTATACTGGTTTTATACTCGTTGTAAAATAATTAGAAATTATTCCAACCAATCACGAATTTCTAGTTAGATATTAGTTAGTCTAGTTTAGTCTAGTTAGAAATTTCTAGTTAGATCTAGTTTGAGTTATACTCAATTTTTCAATGACACATACTTGAAAGTCAATAGTTTTCTATATTTGAGTACTTGCGTAGATGATTTTCCGATCGCTTGGTGTAAATATCTATGAAATCTATGAAGAATTGTCTGAATTATGATCGTGGAAACGCGTTACCACATGAATGTCATCATTTCCAACAACTAATCACGAAGCGAAGCTTTCTAGGTGGACAATGCTTAATTATTTTAAATGTTTCAATAGTTCGCACTTAAATACCAATAGTTTTATTTATTGGTATGGATGCGTAGAAGAATTTCCGATCGATTGGCGCAGAATTATTTAAAATCTATCCGGAAATCGCCGAGCTATTGGCGCTCCAAACCTATCATTTTTTCGTGACGCTCGCATATTTTTTATTTTTTTGGAATTACCCCCTGTACCAGCTACCTTCTTGAGAGACGTAGTCCTCAACAGTAGACGTCAAAAGTTTAATAAACCTTTTAGGGGGATAACTTTAAGGGTTATGAAATGCTTGTAGCGCAATCAAATTAATATCCTATTGTTTTTGCTGTGCTATTCAGGTGCTTCGTCACTATTACCATGTATGTACCATGCGTCTCCATTGACCCACGTTTTATTAAAAATTTCAAGTTATGTTTTATCAAAAAAGCGACCTAAGCTACACCTACACTACCCATAAATGGAAGTCACTTCTGCAAAAACGTGCAACTTCGAAAAACGCTGTTGAAATCGCGACAATTTTTCTTTAATATTGATCCCATTTTGGAAACAAATTGTCCAAATCGTCATAAAATCACTTGAATGTACATAACAAAATACTTTTACAAGCAATTTGTTCACAAGTGACTTAAAATTGGTTCCAAAACTTAGAAAAACTGCCGAAGTTACTGATATGCGGTAATTTGTGCTTGAATAAAGAAGAATAAACGCATAACAGTCACAGCATGCCTTGATCCTTGCGTTGCCGGTGGTGACTCGACAGTATTTTCGAGACCACGTGTCGGTGACGTTGTTGTTTTGATAATTCACGTGCTCGGTCAATTCAATTGTTCAAAATGTCCGTTTTGACTCAAATCTCTTCCTGGCCTTTTCTCCGTTTATTTTTAATTTGTTATCTTGAGTTTACAGTCGGGTCGCCTGATGGGGTTTGTTCGACTCAGAAGCTGGTCGCTTTCCTGTGTGTCCGAAACAGTCACAGAACGTGTCCGAGTATGACCAATATGATCCTGGACACTATGTATGATAACAAATGAACTATTTCGAACTAGTTTTGCAATTTAGAGTACCGACTTAGAGATGTCACTTGTTGTATGTTAATTAAATTCAGAAACTATTCCCCGTAAAGGAATCCGGAACATTCACGGACATGTTTAGATGCAACCAATGACGTCTTGAAAATTTTATACGACTTCCAATAGTCTGGATTTGTCAATTCGTGTACTTATAGATGTCACATGATGTGTTTGTTGTGATTCAAGATGCCTCTATGTTCAAGTTCCATATATTCCGGAACTTCTTACCACTATAACTTCGGAACCCTTGATCCGATCCAAATTCTCTTCAATAGTGTTCTTCTAGGCCTTAAAATCTTCCGTTTGGTAGTTGGTGCAGTCGAATCGGTCCAGGCATTTCCAAAAAACAGATGTTTATTGATATGTTTTTACTACTGTGACTGTTATGCGTTTATTTGTAATAAGGGACTTACATAGTTTGATAATTTTTTCAACATTTTGGGAAGTGAAGTAGTGAAAAGTCAGATGGGACTGTTCGGCGTTTATGGGCAGTACACGAGTAGTGCAGTGAACATGTGAATCGACAGGGTTGCACTATGGTATATAGTTAAGCTCAAAGCCTGTGACCGATATAGTTTCAAAATCTTTAATTTTTTCGTGTCACCATCAATCTTGTATTAAAGCGTAGTCCTACGCAAAAATCAGAAAACTCAATCAAAGCTCGTTTGATGTCATCGTTACGCCGCTGCCTACTGCGATATGTTCACATAATTTTACCGCATCGAAGTTTTTCTTTTGTTTTGCTTTTTCATTGCAAAGGCTGTATCGTCGTTTTTTTGACGACTGCTCATTGAATGCATGTTGCATAAAAGTGCAATGAATTCAAACTCAGTTTGTCAATGTGTGTAACAGTTTGCTTTCGCTATAATTTTTCCCAGCTAGAGATGGACTATCCATATCAAACTACGGTGTGTCATAAATAACCGTGCGCCCCCTCCGATCCCGAAAAGGTGGAGCACCCCACCGTCACATGGAGGAGGCGGCGGTGATTTATGGGGCACTAGGTCCGCATAATAAAATAAAGACTATCCTAATATATTCCGGATTACCAGGGGTTAGGCTTGAGCGATTCAACTGCCAACTGTGGGTGAAGGTGCACGAAAGGGCGACAATGAGTTCTCGCACAAAGTTCAAACGTCGCGTGGCGCAATTTACGTTCAATTGCCGTTATTCGCTCACTTGAACAGAGCCTCTGAACTCGGTGGGTCTGCGTTGGGCACACAATGGGAAACCACGCTGCCTGTGTGTGCACTGAGGGAAACAAACAACAGCGAATCATCATCCGGTTCGCATCAACTATTTTTTAAGTACAGCATGTGAGCACACCAAACAGCCACATAATGGGATCAATTTCTATCTATTACGATTACAGCACCATTGTGGACTCGCTGGATGTTTCGCCCGTTTTCAACACCACCCCGGTCGAGGGCATGGGGGTAAGTATATACAGTATAGACACATTGGACCGACGCACATTGTTCACGGTTCGGTGAATAACAATAATGCGTACCCCCAAATAAACTGAAACCTTTGCTTTTGCCTGATATTCGTACGTATATTCTGTACTTATATTCACAGCATTACGCCGATCTGTACCATCTGGCAAGGGAGCACTCGCAGCCGTCATCCAAAGTGAAACAGGAAGGGATGAGCCCCATCCTGCGAGACAATGTCGTACAGCTGCTGAAGTCGGTTCGGCCTCTAAGTTTTTCGTAAAACCACAAAATCAAACCACCAAGTCAACCCACCCTGCTGCCACCAAAGTGAAAAGCCGTGGCCGCAAAGAAAAGAGCTGGCGTGAAACTGATAAGTAGGTTACAAATCAATCAACTGTAGTAACTACCCTTTCAAAGTGTTTTCATTCTGAAAGAACAAATTTAATCATCGTGAATGAAATTATCTCTTGACTCGGTGTATTAGCAGAACTCTCGAAGCCATCGCCATTATCGGTTCGACCCGACCAAACACCGTCACGCGCTCGCTCTGTGCTCGGTGCGGTGTGACACAAAGGAAAAGCTCGAGCATCACACACAATTCTCACGCTCTCACTTTCCCGTACTCTCTCTTTCTCGCTCGCTCGCTCGCTCGCTCTGTCTATCGTTATCTTTTTGTGACCGACCACCCAACCACCCCTCGCTCCAGCTATTGTTGTGCGAAGCACCGACCGAGCAAGAAGGAAGGACGATCCTGCCTCCATCTGCCAGAGGCAGAGGATTCTAGTACTACATCACAATCGCAGAAGGCCACGCACTTTTTTCCCTCTCGCAGCTTCGGCGTGGAACGGCGTCCGTCCGTTCTGTTTCTCAACGGCTCCTACGATCCACACGGCTCTCCAGTCTCCAGGTCGGTCGGTCGGTCGGTCGCTCGGTCAATGCAGCAGCTTCGGTCTCGCAGTGACCGTCGGTTCGTCGTCTTTGCCAGTCTTAGTCGCAACCAAGCTAACCAAGCAAGCACCGGAGAAAGTGGTCGCGAATGTCCTCCGGCGGCCAGTACCGAATTGTTCCTTCCCTTCCGTCGTGGTCGCCGTCGTGTTGGTCGTCGTCGTCGGTTAGTTCTTTTTTTCGTTCCTGCTCCTGTGCTGTGCGCTAGCTTGGGCTATACGCAGTGGCTATTACCATAAAAAAAATTGATCACGGACGCTGCGGCATCCAGCAACCGGAGCACGGCGGCAACGGGAACGGGTTCCTAGAGAAGATGGGATTTTTCAGTGCCCGAAAAAATAGCTCTGCTGCACAGTTTCCAGTGGAATAATTCGATCATATAATTATATCGGGCCATAGTGGAGTGCGCCAGGTACCTACCCGTCTGTGTGTGTGTTCGCATCATAAAAGTATGAATTTTAAGTTGCTGAAGAAGAAGAGAGTGCGGGCCAACGGCAAGTCAAGCCATTATTATTCATAGAAAGTCAGTGTGAGTGAATGCTGATGAAAGCGCTTAATAGAGAATAAAGGAATGTCGGATGTGGATTATGCTTGGAATAACTTGAACAGGAGCGAACGGAAGTAAGAATCAATTGTCATGGCGAACAGGCTGCGGCGCTCTACGACGTCGTGGATATATCTTTAGGAGGCAAATAAGAGAAGGTGACGAAGGATGATAATTTTCTGAAGAAAAATGTGATTCGGTGTTCTGTGCAATTTTTTTCTTTACTTTCCCACTTCCGCTAGTGAGTGGTTTGACAGAAAAAAAAGAACTCGGCTCAAACAAATTTCGAGGGCCATCCAAGAGTGGCCTATCATATCATCCTGCGAAAGTGAAGCGGAGCAGTGAAAATGTGCTCCGATAATTCTGCATGCCAGGCTTACGCAATTTATCGCACACAAGGGAATGTTGGGAGCTTCCTTGCTGTGTTAACGCATAGAAAACCAAACTCCACTGGGCGGGTGAGTGCTGGCTGGTTACTGCAGCAGCAGATGGAGTGTGTAGAACCAGAACAAGCTTATTCACCGGATTATTTTGTAGGGCAAATGGGAGGCATAACCCAGAGCAAATCGGTTTTTGTGTCTGAAGCCAGATTCCGTACCTGAAAAATATGATCAGTATGTTGTCATGATAGGATTCATAAAATTCAAAATTTATTCACCAACATCGAATGTCTCTATACCAGACACGAATCAATACTGCTTTACATCCTTCGATTCGAAATGCTTTTGTTATCCAGGGGAAAAAAGGGGGTGGGAGGGACATGAACTAACGCACGGTTCTTCCGGATCACATGTCGAAAACACGTACGCATCATCCCGCATTCAGGCATGAATGCCTCGCACTCGCAGTCCCACTCACTGGAGGCGATAGTCTGCATACAAACCAACAACCAACAACGGGGACGACGATGACGATGGGACTTGGAACCTGCAACCGGTAGTTCAAATTGCGATTTTTCTCATTAGAGATTCAGCGAGTGGAGGCAGTAAACAGTAATACGATTTCAGCACGGATTGTTCGTTCCACAACCGAAGGTTGTGTAGGTAGGCCCAGTGCCAGTGAATGAGGGATAATTTTGATAACTTGATTTTATTCTTCGTTCCACTGTTTCACTGGGGAGGGAATCTGATTTTGTTTTTATTTTATTCCCGCAGAACGTATTTGGATAAACTTTTTAGTTGCATTTCGGTTATTCAATAATGGTTTCAATTTGGAGAGTCTCGACGGGGGAGTTCCGTTGGAACTCAGGTGCTTTTTTTTACCTGTGACAGGTTTTTATAAATAAAGTGATTGGTCACTTGTTATCGCCTCAAGTTTGTTAAATTTTATAGTCATAAAATGTAATTTTTAACAATACGATACCTCTCAATATTTCACTTTGTCTCCGAGGGGTGTAGAAATGTAGTTTGTTGATACTATCCGTACTGCACACCACGCATCAAGAATCGTTTACTTTTACCAGTAGACTTCGGCCGAGGTAAGTTGTGTACGAAACCTTTACTAAGTTGGATAGCTACTAAGAGTTTCACAGCATTCATCAAACAAAGATAAAATTGAGCAAATTGAAGAGTATTCACTGCCGAATCCTCCAAAATAGTAAATGCAATTCCAACGACAGTCCAAAAATCTGGAAAATCGACTGGAGCCCCTACGACTGAAGGCAACGAACCCGCAACCTGCAAGCAAAATAGACAAAAATAGCTGTGCAATCATCATAATATTAAAATCTACAATCAGTTCACCAATAAAACCAAAAAATAACCCATTATGTATCTCTCTAGACAAGGACTAATTGGCAGTTGCAAAACTACATTTTGTTTAACAGCGACAGCAATAAGAAAAGTACAAAGCTAGCAGTAATATGGGCTGTGACAGGTCGAAGCAGAAGCCGACCTGCATTCGTATAGGAAATCTACTGTGCCAAGCTTTTCGAACAAGTATATACCACATTTGATAGAAACAGACCGTGACCGTGACTATTTTTCCCATTTTGCTGAATACTATATGCATATCTGTAGATAGACCTATAGACCACGTATCTGAACATGACTAAAGAATCTGTACGCTTCCAAAGGATCCAGACCAGACAAAACTCTGCTCCAGTATGATTGAAAAGCATGGCAGAACAGTTAACTGCACTTTTACGACAACTGTTCAATTTGTCGTTGAAAAAAGGAATTAGGCTAGAAGTTTGAAAATCGTTTTGAATACTTGAAGCTAATTTACAAATCTGCTGACAAGGCCAGCATACATTATTTTTGTAGAATTGCCACTGCTTCATGTATTCCGAAACTATTTGAATCAATTCACGAGCAACAGGTCAAAAAGTCCATTGTGCAAATTAGAGATTTTTATTGTGTGTCCTCCCTTACGCTTCCCATGGGGGAAATAAACTTATTTCAACCCAATTTTGCTTACAAATTAGCTAACCCATAACGCCAGCAACCGATGCATGCTAAATAGATGAACGTCGTATGTTCGAATCTCGGCTGGGAGAGGCTGTTAGAGTCCATAAAATCGAAGCAACTGGCCCTGCAATTGTCCTGTACTCTAACAGCTGGCTGCGAAGTCTGTCGGATAAAAAACAGAAGGTCAAGTTTCGATAACGGAATGCAGCACACCTAGGCTTTGCTTTTTTTCATTAAAGTAAATCAAGCGTTTCTGGTCGTCATTTTTGCCAGAGTTTCGGACCTCATTTTACGCAATCGAATTGCAACAACCGGTTGGTTACAGATTTTGACGAGAAAATAGCTCAGGGAAACGACTTAAAAAAATTTCATCGTAGGTTGCCCGAAAACAAATTAATTTTCGTTTTGGTTTTACAGAATGTGACAACTGTCACACTAGCATACGTTTTCATGCGTGTCAAGCCGTATCCGGCGTACGCAGTGATCTAGTAAGCTATGCATAATGTATGAATTCGTTTTCAGATACTAATTCAACACCCGAAAGGATACGTTTAAAATTTAATTGAAACAAAACTAAAAGAGATAACTAGTCCCCAGAGCTTGGTAGGTAAAAGCAATCAACTTTATCACACTTTCTAGGATAATTTTAATAAAAACGCCTTATTTCAAAGCATCTTGCTTCTGAAAAGTTACTAAATTTCTTGAACTAGAAGGTGTAAGTGCAATTTTTAGTACAAAATTTTCTCAGCTTTCGAATGATAGTAACGGAATTGAGCAAGCTAGCGCACTTTTTGTACTACAACTAATTTAAGGCAAACGGAACCGAAAACTCCGAAAACTAACCGCCCAGTTAGCTTCAATATACGATGCCGGTCTAACAACCCGAGCAGGAGCGAAGAGCAAAATAAGATCAAAATGTGTTATTCGAAATCGAATAACTCATATCAAAATTTGGTCTTGTTTTGGCTGACAAAGTTGGTAAAATAACAAAAAATAATATCAAAATTTTGCTCCTTTAAGGCCAAATGAGATATTAAAAAATCGTTTCATAAAATACATACAGTCGATATTTGTATAACGCGGGTAATTGGGACCGCGTTATATGAAGCGCGTTATACAAGTACACGTAGCATATGGAAATTGAGTTAATTGGGGCTATACCCGAATTTTGCGAAATTTTGAATCAACACGACCCTGATTCCTTTGGGAAAGATGTCAAGTATATATTTTTCCATCTTACAGGTGCTTGGTGAGACAGAAAAAAATTCTTCTTGGTCTTCCAGAGCTTCTGGAACATCCGTTAAATTTTCATTTCTGTGAAGTCTTCGCATAGCTTCAAAGTTCTGTTTAAAGTCCCTATGGCTTATTATTTGGCGTAATATAAGTAAAGTAAATAATCCGTGCTATTGAGAAGCCATCCGGATCCGGACCAAATCCGGAACATCGGTAAAAGTGGCCAACGAGCGAAAATTGTTCTTTGAGTTCGGAATTATGTTCATTCAACCTCGAATTGAACAATTTGAAACAGGAATATAAATTCAGCGGTTTGTGACTCAACCTGGCCACTATGAAATGCATCGAAAGATCCGATATTAACTGATTAAATTTGATGATCAAGGGCATCGAACTGCTTATCGCATTGACGAAAGCAACCAAGTTTTCGTAACCTGTTCGCTCTTATAAGCAGGTCCATTCTGAATTTTCCAGGAAAAAATGAAAACAAAAGCAATAATACTTTTCTCTCACTTTTTCTCAGGCAAAACCCATAAAAATATTAGATAGCGTCAACGCGGATTACGGAATGGCCATGGCTAACTACGAGGGTTAGATTTCTGTTAAAATTTTCCCAAAAGAGCACAATACCTGGTGAAGAGCTTATATAAAAGTTGATATATTTGCTATTAGATTTGTAAGTATAGTAAATGTTACCGGTAGTTCAGTTTACTATACCACATCTATCAAATTACACTAGCGAAATTGGCAATTTCAACACACTTGCGAAATAACCTCGTTTATTTGTCAGCGAACATTTGCAGTATATGCATCATTTCTGTTTCTGAATCCGAAATGTTTTATTTCAAAGCTTTTTCAAATTGTAGCGCGGACTTCAACTTGAATTTTTACTTATTGTACACTTTGACGGCAAATCCTAATTTTCCAGTAAACGTTTTGGCGGCCATGTCGAGTCGTGAGCGGCCTATTTAGTTGAGGATTGCTGATATTTCATTTCATTTTGAACTGTTACAAATTAAAAACATTTGCATTTCCTCCCCTCCCCCTCTTCCTTTCCACTCTTTCCCTCCTTTCCCAAAAAAAAAGTTTTTCATTACTTTCTCCTACCGTCCCTCTATCAACTGTAAAAACCATCGTTTCAAAAAAATATTAATACTAATGCCTGACCGCATTTCAAGGTCAAAGACTAAAACACGAGTTTGGTCAATCATATTCTAGTCATCTGTTTCATAGTCGCTGCATTCATCATATTCTTCAGTTTGAAACTGATTTGCCTCCAACAAATTCAACGTTTCGGCTGAAAAAGTAGACCTGTTAGTATGCCAGTCTTAGCCCGCTCGAAAGCTGCCGGTCTTTCGCCCATGGCACAGGTTTTTTTTACGAACACGATTTTTATACATTGATTACTCATATATCTACTCAAATCTCACTGATGATAAACAATACTGGTAAGAATATGTAGAATCATAAAATTTAGTTTGAAACTTTTTCTGAAAAAAAAGCTTACAACCTACTCGTGAAAAGTTATAACGGGCTGCGCATCAGCGACACTCGCGTTTGTTTTGTTTATTTTTTTGACATTTGACGATTCATATAGCGAATTCATATTTTAACCTGCGCTTCAAACTAAATGCTGTCAGATTAACCGAAAAAAAATCTCGGTTAATTTATAAACGCTTTGGCAGCACTTCGATTAAAACGGAGTGCTAATCGACCTGAGCCAGGTTAATTTATGAATTCGCTAATAGTAAGCTTGATCTGTTTTAATATATCGGAAATAATGAATACTAACATGTTGAGTGTTTAATAACACAATTAACTAATGCTTTATAGTAACACTCTATGGGTGCAGGTCTTATCCCCAGTGCCGATCTTACCCGCACGACCCCTACCTTAAAATAATTAATCGTGTAAAAAATGGCAAAGTGGAACCAGGTGGACGATTTTTCGCTTTCACTATATTCTATGAAGTTTGACCTATCTGATGGTGGGTGAAATTTTGCCGGGACATGCTCGGAAGGTTACTAAAACGTTGATTAAACTATTCATATCTTACCACAATTTATGGGGTAATTTTCGTAATCACTATTTGTATCGAGGACATTCATGTATAAATACATAAAATACATGAAAACTATTGAAAAACACTCTTCTTTGCTGGTAAATACTTACCCATGGTGAATAGATACAATTTCACTCAGATTTTTAGCCTTTTACACCAAGAGCGGTAGAACGCACTTTAAAAGCAAAACAATTTACTGCCGATTGGCTTTGTAAATTGGCAGCTTGCTGAGTGAAGAAAAGCATGAATTCAGTTCAAAACGTTACTACCTGTTTGATTATTTAGAAGATTGGATGGATTTTCTTTAAAAATTTCCAGTGATTCGGCAACATCCAACTTCCAAATGTTATTTACAGGGCGGAGAAGGTTAATGTTTTCAGAAGTAATGGGATGTTCTTGTTCGAAAATGTGCTCGGCTACCTTGGATTTGAAGTGGTAAAATTCTTTTTCCTGTAGTTCTTTCCTCGCTTTTGTTACTTCTGAAACATGCTCCTTGAATCGGATTCCGAAATTTCTTTTTGTTTGTCCGATATAAATCTTATCGCAGTGACTACATGCAATTTTGTAGTCTCCTGCTTTGTTTAGTGTATCGATCGGATCTTTTGTGGATCCTAATCTTGTTTGGAGCTGGTTATTTCTACTACTGTAGACGATATCCATTCCATACTTTTTAAATTTCGTATGAAGCTGATGTGTCAGACCACTATCATACTCGACAGCCACCCTTTTCAGATCTTCTGATACAGGGGTTAGTGTCGTAAAAGAATTACGAAGTAATAATTTTCTTTTTTTATTCAAAATGGCTTGGATGGTTCCCTTCTTATAGCCATTCAGCCTGGCAATCTCAAAAATATAGCTTAATTCCTTGTCTTTTCCTTCTTTACTCAAAGGAAGAGTTTCCACACGGTGAATCATGTGGTGAAAAGCGGCCATTTTATTCTGAAAGGAGTGGTTGGATGTGATAGGTATCACCCGTTTTGTATTAGTGGGTTTCCTATAAATCTCGAAATCAAATTTTGTGGAATTCCTTATGACAACAACCTCTAAGAATGGAAGTTTATTGTCCTGTTCCTTCTCAAATGTAAAATTAATATCTCTGTGGACGTTATTGAGTATGTGTAAGAGAGTATCAAAGTCCTCTTGTTTTAAAATACAAAATATGTCATCCACATATCTCCACCAGCGATCTGGTAAAACATTCATTTCATTTAGTTTGTTTTCTATGTTTGCCATAAAAAGTTCACATAAGAAAGGTGACAGAGGGTTCCCCATTGGGGCTCCCTTCATCTGCTTATAAAAATTGTCTCTGAATTCAAAATAATTTTCTTCCATGCAGAGTTGGGTTAATCTTAAGTAGCCCTTCACCTTCGTTTTCCACTCATTTCCACTCCGTTGTAAAAGTAACCAATTTTCTAAAAGTTTTAGGGCTTCGTTCACCGGAACACTAGGGAACAAAGCCTTTACGTCAAATGATATCATGATTTCCTCAGTTCTAATGTGACCTGAGGACTTTAAATTTTCGATGAAATCTCCTGTGCTCTTAACCGATCGACTGGGAAACTTCTTTGGCATAGTTTGAAACTCTTTGACTAGCCACTTTGCTACTTTTTCGGTTGGGGATCCTACTGCAGAAATAATTTCCCTCATTTCATTACCAGGTTTGTGGATTTTTGGAAGGCCCTTTATTCTCGGGAGAACAGGGTTAGAAATACGAAGATTTTTCCAGGTATCACCAATAATATTCTTGTGATCCTGGATAGTTCTATCCACACGTCTGACCATTTCGGCAAGGGGATTAGCATATCTGAGGCCCATATTTAGAAGGTTTTGTTGTTTATGGGAAAAAGTATAAGAAGATCGATTTACTACAAAATTGTCTAGCAGGTGTACTTTAGTAGCTTCCCTAGTACTGTTAAATTGTAATAGAAGCTGTTTAAGTTTTTTATCTCCCAGTTTACGTTTACGTTCAGCTTCACATTGTTCAGCTCTCTTTACTTTTTGCAGAAAAAGTTCAAACAAAATGGGGTATTTTTTTGCTAGCTTTAGATGCAAAGAGTAACATTCTAATGTCTTTGCGTTAAGCTTGCTATAAAGTTTTTTAATGCTATTTTTAACCCATTCCCTTTCCAGTCTAGTAACGATGGAATCGGGCGTTGATCTAGTCCTCACCTTATGACTTATGGGAGTCACATGGTATTTTAGACATTTCCTTAGAAAGGCGATGTCCTTGTATATTTTTTATTGATTAACGTTGTTCCAAGAAATCTTCGCTATCGACGGTTCCTTAGACTGAATGTTTGTAGAACAGAGTATACGCAGAACGAACCTGTCAGAGCCATGTGTTTAGTGTTTAATCAACTATTTGACGAATTCGATTTCAATGTCAGTACTAATGTCTTTAAAAATCGTTTGAACTTTTTGTTCTCTGTGACAATTTACGTAGTTTTAATGCAGGCCCCCAGTTCGATAAATTATTAATAAATAGATAAAAATTGATTTAAGCAATTTAATATGCTATTGTCAAATCAAGATGTTTGAAGTTAATGTTAATGTTGTACCAGTATTGTAGTTGTACGTAGTTTGTTGGCCCGAATGATGTATTTTAGTGACCTGTAAACTGTAAGTTGTAAAATTGTAAATCGTAAACTCTGTCAAAAGCTGGTGGGGTTTTTACGCGCACTTGAGGGTCAACCTCTAGTGGGCTTTTCCCCACCCACAAATTTCATTGAGATCTTTAAAGGTCAGATGAAAAAGTGAAATAAATAAATAAATAAATAAATCCCTTAGTTTACTGTTAGTCTGTAAACTACACTAGATATACTACAATCTCTCCCTGCTTTAAATTTTTTCCCGCACATCATAGTAATATTACAAACTTCAATACTTATACACTAAACACAAAATTTTAATTCACATCATCAAAGGCACTCTAAGTACATATATCACTCATTTAGGATATTTCTTTCTGATCTGACCTTTTAGTCGTGTTTGAGCATCGCATCTTGGGAGGTTTTGATTTGCTTCGACGACGTTTGGAATCGTTCTTCTTTTCATCAGTTTTCTCAGGAATGTTTTCTTTGGTTGGCAGAGATAGAGCCTGAGTGGAAGATCCGGATGGTACAGCGTCTTGCTGGTTACTAGCTGCTACCTTTACAGCCACTATTTGTAATGGGTTGAAAAACATTTGATTTGATTTGGTTGATTCACATGAACCATCCTAATGTTTCCTTCGACACCGATTAACTACGTTAAGGTACTAAGCTTTTGTAACACAACCACGGGAGCCACGGCACGAAATCCTTAAAGTGATTTCGGTATAGAAATTTATCCCTGACATTGAACCACTTCTGATGCTTGTTTCTTGTCCTTAACATGAATAATGGGTTCGAAGGAATGGGGTCTAATTCGACTTTATGTGTATTAATCATATTTATCAGTGTTCGCGTCGTATACGAAAATAGCATAGAAGACGGTGTTCTATTCGTAACAGTCGATGGAGTGTTACGGTAGTTTAGGAGAAATCGGTTGATCTTACGCGATATTGGTAGCGACTTTCGTTTTTCATCGAGAAGATATTTTTTTAAAACGTCACCGTTTCACCGTTTTTACACCCCACTCGGCCAATCCGTTCGATTGGGGGTGGTAAGGTGGAGACTTTGACGGCAAATTTTGCCTCGAGGAATTTTATGAAATGATCCGAGTTAAAGGGAGGACCATTATCCGTGACGACCTCTTCTGCTATGCAAAAGTATGCGAAAAACGACTCAACTTGCTCTATCATCTGCAAACTATTCGAACCTTTCATTAAGCGTACGTCAATAAACTCTGAATACCCGTCTACGACTATCAGTAGGGTATCTCCTTCAAGGTAACACAAATTTCACATTTTGGTCATTTGGACACAACAACTTCGTTAGGCACAGTTTGGCGTTGCTGGCAAACTTTACATTTTCGTACATATTCAGCTACCTCTTCATCAAAATTTTCCACCAGACATAAGATCGACCTAACATTTTCTTTCGAACTATTCCATCGTAGTTCGAATGCAACTGTTCTATTACGTTTGATTTAAGACTATCTGGACTTCTGGACGAAGTACGGTACTCCGGCGGATTATAACCAGTGTTGAAAAATTCATAGCAGCAAAAAACTCAATGAGATTTCAAGCACAAGAAATTTCAACTTTGATCAGAAGCGCCGAACTCACATATGAATTTCTCTCGCTATTATATGCGATGTCTCTGTTGCTATGCGATGTGAACCATATTCAGCTGTGAGCATTTTGCTTCCTTCTTCCACAGCTGGCATTTCATACAACGAACCAGAGAGCGAAAGAGAATTAACCACCAGAGAAAACATCAGCTTCGAAGCAAGCTAGCACACATTCATTCTTAACTAGAAAGTAAAAAACCTAATAAGAATTAAATAAACACCCAGCTAGCACCAACTCGTATATCAATGTATGAAAACTATCGTAAATATCTCATAACAAACTCGAAATCGTAACTAAAGCTGGATAAAGTGGGATCAAGTTGATTTTTTGTCGTATATAATGATAATGACTGACATACATACGATTTTCAGCACAAAATCGTAGAGTAGTACGGAGCGACTCGCGCTTAATCGGATATTGTCGTATATAAATACTTATATAGTCGTAACGCTCAAAATTATTCGTAATCACGCATATCGCCTCCAAAATAGTACAGATATGCCAATTTTACGCATGAAATACGATTTATTTAGCATGTATATCTGTACGTAATGCTGATTTTTACCTTTTTTATACATATGAAAATGCTAGCTGGGCATGTACTTTAAATGTGTGTTTTAGTTTAACTTTACGATTTATTTAGAGATTCTCTTACGTCACAGTTACGTATCCAACGAGAGAAAGCCTATGCTGTTCAACAACGAATTCGTATGTATAGGTGTACAGCTCCGGGTAGCAGTTGAAGCAAAGCAGAATATGATCAAGCGGGAAGAAATATGTGTGAGTTTTGTGCTTCTTGCTATGAAAACAGAAAAACTCACGCGTGAGTTTTCTCTGCATAGGATCAAGTTGACATGATTCACAGCTGGTTTTGATTTTTGATGAGTTTCGAGATTTCGAGTTTTTAACACCGCTTATTATAACTCCGCGCCAGTGACGGACCTTTGCTAATGAACCGCCACGTGTGGCTCCCTAAACAAGTGATGGGGAAATTGGATCGAGACCCGAACTGTCTGTCACAAGTCAGGATAAAGGAGGAGTGTTAAGATTTGCCGCTCGGCGTGCGGCTCCGGATGGCTCCATGGCAAATTTGTGGTGGATCCATCCGGAACCGCACATCGAGTCTCTTCCGCGGCAAATCTTGTAAAAATCTTTTGCCCCTAAGGTAGCAAGTGGTCTAGATGCAAAATGCGGAAGAGGACCCCAATCCTCGGTGTAATACGACCCGTACCTAGGGATAAAGTTTCCCAACGTCGAACGGAGCCTGCATGGTACCAGAGCACCCTGTGCAGTAAATTGCTCCCTCTGTTCCAAGCTGGTAAAGGACAGTTGATTTTCTCCCCAGCAGAGTACAACCATCGCCATGGATAACCTTGAAACAATAATTGATGGGGCAACCAACGACCGCCAAGAGTTGGTGATAAACACCAGAGTAGGTGTAGAGGTGGCGCACGACGGTAGACCGGAAGTGCGCACTCCGATCGGCACGGTCGATACTGGTGGAGTGATGGACACAGGGATGGAAGAGGACTTTAACCTCGACAGCATGTCGCTGGAAGGAGCACTCTCAGCTTCATCCCTGATCCTAAACTACCCAACAGGGAATGCGGAGAGTGACGCGGATAACCTTCCCGATCCAGCGACGCTACCTGAAGTCAAGTGGCAACCTAAGGCTTCCGAAGATGTGGCCAAGCGTCTCTCCAATGCGCAACGGCGACGGTAGAAGTGGTATCGTAGCAAGGGCTACTCAAAGGAGGAAGCGGAGGAACTTGCCCTTCTGCCGGCCGGCCAGCCTGCCCAGCGGGTCGTTACCAAAATATCAGCAACAAAGGTCCCACCAAAAAGAAACCACTCAGCCGAGCTTACGCGGGTCCTTCGGCACCAAAACCACCCTCGGGGTGCACATACAGGGAAATTGTGGATGCGTTCAGCGTAGCTATAACTACGGCTGGTTATCCCGTTTCCCTGCTAACTACGGATCAGCTTAAGACTGTTCGCGCCGTTCTTCTGGTTCACATTGCTGACCAGGAGACTCCAGACATTAGGCCAAAGTTCAGGAGCTGCCAGTTCAAGAACGGCTACTTGACACTGGCGTGCTCTGACCAGAACACGGTCAAATGGCTGGAGCAAACGGCATCTACTCTCGTCCCGTGGGAAGGGGCACAACTACGTGCCTACGACACAAACACGACGTACCGAAGGCATATACCTTCATAGGGTACATCCAGGACAGTGTCGGCACCACGGACGAGAGAATTTTGAGATTCCTCCAGAATCAGAACGACGGCTTTTCGACACAATCGTAGCAGATTCGCCGTCGCAATGTGTTCGGAAATACTGTCGAACTGTTGATGGAGGTTGACCAAAAATCGGCAAGCCAGATCGCCGAGCAGCGCTTTATGCTAAACTATATGTTCGGCAAAGTTCGCATGCGACAGGTTGACAGAGATCTGATGAACATAGGCGCAACAGTCTCTGCTGCAAAGTCGAGGAAGGTACGAGCGGAACTCCCTTCTGGGAGCGCCCCGCCACCACCAAGACAATACACTCTTGCGGAGACTAGACAGACGCAGCGAAAATCTCGCAAGAGGCGTACGCAGCAACCACCAGTCGATAGCAAACATCAGAGGCTCAATCCGCCGTTAAGTGAGGGTCGGATATCTTTGAACATTGGATCAAGCTGAAAACAGTTATCCTGCCACAAAATGAGCAGCTTTCGCTGCGTTCATGTTAACCTACACCATGCCAAGGGCGCATCTAATATCCTATGCCGGAGGTTCACCAATAAGTAGCTGAGTGCTGCTCTGATCCAGGAGCCATGGATTAACGATACCATGATCCTCGGTCTATCCGGCGCTAATGGTAAGTTGATCTATTGCAATTCACAGTCCAAGCCGAGGACTGCCATTCTGTTAAATAAGAAAATAACATCTTCTCCAATTACAAAATTCATCCAACGCGATGTCGTTGCCATAATGACCCCACCTTTATAAACGATATCAGACAAGAGGTCCTAGACCTTACTCTATGTAGCGCCTCTATAGCTGAGAAAGTCAAAAATTGGCATGTCTCTGATGAACCAAGTTTATCAGACCACAAACATATCATTTTCGACATCGAGGCTAATCCTCTAAAGAGAGAACAATTCGAGAGAGAATCCGAGGAAAACTAATTGGAATTCCTTTAGGGATCATCTGATTGCCTCACGTAATTCCTGTTACAATAATATACGAACTCCAGCTGAGCTGGATATCGCCGCTAGTGACCTGCAATGCAGGATCACAGACGCGTACAACACAAACTGTCCCGTAAACACGCGAACAGTTTGCCGTGATGTGCCCTGAAAGAATGAGACGCTTAGCAATCTCCGTCGGAAGGCAAGGCGTCTGTTCAATAGGGCCAAAATCACGTCTAACTGGGAAGACTACAGAGCTTCCCTCACCAAATACAACGCTGAGCTACGCAAAGCCAAAAGAAAATCACGAGTTAGATTTTGCGAAAGCATTCAAACTCTGCCAGAGGCTACGCGTCTGCAGAAAGTGATGTCCAAGGACCTCTGCAATGGTCTAGGGCAATTAAAAAAAGAGGATAGGAGTCTCACTGTTACCACCAGGCAAACTCTGGAAGCTCTAATGAACACGCACTTTCCTGGTTCGACAGTGAACACTAGACAAGACATGGGCGAGCAACAGCGGAATGGGTCATTACACAATGTGCCAAATGATTCGGTTCTACTTGCACGCCGATTGTTTACGGAGGCTTCGATCGATTGGGCACTCAGCTCTTTTGAACCAATGAAATCTCCAGGTCCGGGCGGTATTCTACCCATTTTCTTACAAAAAACGGACGGTGTTATAATGTCCGAGCTCATCAACCTCTTTCGAGCCAGTTTCACTTTGGGATATATCCCGAAGAATTGGCGGAAAGTCAGGGTGGTGTTCATACCTAAGGCTGGCAAAAAAGACAAAACCATGCCTAAGGCTTTCAGACCGATAAATCTGACTTCAACGCTTCTTAAGCTGATGGAGAAAATCACGGATAACTATATCCGCAATGAGTTTTTAAAAAACTCTCCGTTACATGTAAATCAACATGCATACCAACACGGTAAATCTACGGAAACCGCACTGCACTGCTTAGTGACGTTAATTGAGAAATCGCACAAACATCAAGAGACAGCACTTTGTGCTTTTCTTGATATTGAAGGCGCTTTCGATTCTCTGTCAAAAGAGAATCGACCACACTACAATGAGCTGAATTCAAGCAATGCTCTCGAGCAGAGAAATTGCAGCCTCATTGGGAGATACGTCCTCGAAATTCACGAAAATAGAATGCGTGGGCACGTTGTGCTCCCAACATTTCTAGAAGATTTGTCGAAAAGTAAAAATTTGATCCATAGTAGCACGGGCCTTCATAAAGCCCACCTGATACTGCCCTACGAATTCGCTTGCCATTGGGGATAGACGACGTAATAAAATCCTGGAGAGTATCACAGTCGATCGTCCTTTTTGTAGATGGAACAAACCACACCTACCATCCACTCCTCCGATAGTTTCTCCTTTCTCCTTTGGATTGGAATGATTTGGGAAATGATTGCGCGGCGGCCAACAAAATTCTGAATGGAAATTTTAAATAACTTTGGTGGAAGTATGCATGAAAAATTTCCCGGTTATCCAGTGAATTAGAGGACCAACTGATTATCAGAAAGCTAAAAACATTCAGTACTACATTCAGTGATAAATAACCGCTGAATGTCTATTCAGAATGTCAAAACTATTTCAATGGGCGACAGATTTGTTATCGAAAACCCTAACAATATTTCCAGCAGTAAGTATGGAAGTAAGTCATTAGGGTATTTTAAATTACAACAAAGTTTCCTTTACCAGCTGGTAGGCAGCCGGAAAACGATTATTTTCCCCAGTAACGCCCCATAAGGCAGCTTATGTACTCCGGTGACTACACAGAATAGTAGTAATCAACAGTAAAACTTTACATCCCACTCGAATCAAATCAGCATTCAATCTTTCAAAAAGCGCGCTACAAAGAACCCTTGATGGCGGTTCACGAAACCTTCACTCGAAGCTAAGCACCGCAACGCAACCGGCAAACATTCAAGGGCGTGCTCCAATGATGTGAGAGATCAGAGGGATTTGGATTGTTTTCGAAAGACCTCAGCAGAGCCCAACCACCACCACCACCACCACCACCACCACCACCACCACCACGGGCTGAAATTGAGTGAGTGAAGAAAGGCGAACGCTGGCCTTAATCCACTGCTGAAGTTGTGTTGAATGGGGAATGTTAAGCAAACATTAGTCAGATGCAAATTGGATTGCTGCTAAATTGCCAGAATCGTAAAAACAGTAGGTACGTACGGAGAGAGAGTGGTTGGAACCGCTCGAAAGAAAGCTTGCACCTATTTTTCCCTTGCTCCAATTGAAAATCTAAATAATTAATTCATTTGTCAATTTACACTCGAATTATGCATGAAATGTTGATATTTTATTTTAAGCACAGCGAAAAACGTAAATAAAACGACTGTAACGATGTGAAAGTTATTTTTCCGGTGCTGAGCCCTCGCCCATAAGATAAATCGCCTCCGCTTTGTTTGTGTTATCAGTTTCGCACGTCGCACACGCCGTCGTCGTCGGTGTTTATTCCGCAAACATTTGCAAATTCAAATGTCATCACCGAATAACTTCAAATATGTTAATGTTGCTCAATAAATTCCGAGTCCATAATTCTATTGGTATTAGAAGCCGTGACAGCGAGCGGGGCGGGAGGTTAGCCTTTCCACCGGAAACAAAAATCAGTTCAAAACATTTCCGCTAATTTTATCGGCACATTATTATTGATTCCCATCCCCCGGAGGGGGCAGCCTTTCCTTTTTTTTTCACTACGATTTCCATTTATATGATAATTCAAGCACGTTTTTCACGACCTACATTATAGCTGCAGAACTTTTCCGAAAGCTTTTCTTTAACTAACATGTAACGGGGTTGAATGGAAAGGAGGAGGAAGCTGAGAAAATCCTGTACGAGGAAAAGGACGACGACGACGACTGGTGTTGATGACGCTGTGCTACTCCAAACTGCCGCGGGTGAAACAAACTCTAATTTGTTTCATTTTTTTTATTTCCCGGAAACCGGGACGCTGCTGGAAAAGCGGGAAAATTAAAGTGAATCAAATACCATCGGAGATTAAGAGTGGCGAAACTGTTTTGTTCGAGTGTATTTTTGTTTTCTTCATTTCGTAACACGCAAAAAAACGGTTATTTTTAGGTCACAATACTGACTGGGTTGGGCATGTCCGCCACGTCAAGCTGTGCTTGTTGGTGGTTGCTCGGAAATAATCATCTCTCCCCCTCATTGAACGTAGGTACTTGAATGCTGGAACGTCCTTCCAACAGTCTGTTGTAAAATCCGAAAACGTGACCATTTTACATTTTGTTTACTTTTAACCGGAGAATCGACAACTAAAACAATAAAAAAAGAGGCGAGTCGCAGACGGTCACGCACAAATATTAAGTTTGTTTTCTCGGGTTCTGTTTTTCTACTGCGAGCAGTGGAATAACATTTGTTCAAAAGAGCTTCATGACAATAAAAAGTATGAAAAAAGTCAAATCAAAGAATAATTTTACGGCATCAGATTGTTTGGAATCAGTTTTACAATGTTTTATTTAAAAGTTTCTAAAACTGCACTTTTACAAGCAGTTAGAGATTGTTTATTCGGTGCAATAGTTATTGTTTGATAGTCTATCGAATTGTCGGTGGCGGAAGACTATATTTCTTGGTTATGGTACTAGACCACATTGCTCTTCTTGGCATTGAAAAGATTATAACTATGTTAGAACCGGACTTAAAAAGTCATTTATATCAGAGGAGTACGAAACAGACTTTTGATTATTAAAATAACAAATTAGAACAAATGTCAAATGCTTTAATTTCTTTATAGGCTACGTCTTACTATAGGATGTCATTCCATAATTTCGTTTCCAGTTATCGTCATAAAGATATGTAAGATTTTCAACGCTAATACATAGCTTCACCAATTATAAATGGCTTTTGATAGTTTAAACACCGACCGATTTATTCATAATAGATGTAGAAATTGTACTCTTTTAATTATAATTTTCTTTTTCTAAATTACGAAAATGTTTCAAGGTCAAATTTCCCCATGCATTTTCTTCTTAATCGCCTTGCTTCACAGGCAGAGACGACATTTAAATACACCGTCTGTTTCCTGTGATTTCGATTACTTTTCTTTTAGAAAAGAGTAGAATGGTCTGTGTTTTGGAACACAAAGGCTAGCATGTATTATTTCTCCCCTTAATGTTAATACTCTGGACCTTTCTATAGATTTCGTATCAGATCGAATTGTATGCTACAATGCGATTCATTAACGATCCATGAATTCTACTCTTTAAATATTCTAAATAAAGCCTGGCTACGGTGGCTAAAAGTAAATTTGGACGCATAGAACAATCAATAACTCGGGCCTGTAGTCAGCATTGCATTCCTCTGGTTATGATAAAATCTCTAACATTTTTATTAATAGAACTCATCATACACTGCACAGTTCAAGATGCGACTGAATCAGCATGTTTCTTCCACTTTGAACGCATTTCTCTAGTGCATACATGATCCATGACAGATCATGACCTTCTTGGCGAATTTATTAGCAAACACGAACTCATACTGGCCCGGCACATCGATCGCCACGGCCAGTTTCAATGCACGATTTTTGACCGAGAAGTTGCTTTAAATCCATTTTTACGTGGGATTCATCGTCCATTAAAATACATCCGCTGGATTTCGTCAAAACTTGCTCGTACGAATGCCTAGCACGCTTCTTGGTTAGCAAATTTTGCGTTTAGTACCGATTCGGATGTTTACTGGCACTGGCTACGTCGTATCTTCTAGTCATATCCCGGATGGAGATGCCAGGATCAAACTTAACGCACCTCAATATCTTCCCCCTCAGCTTTCGGTCCCTAATTCCGGCGTTTTTTTAACGGTTCTTTGCGCCTTTCCATCCCGAGGTTCTTCTTATAACCTTTTAGAACATTACACACTATTAATATTGACATTGACATTTTTAGCACATTCGCCTACTTTGATCCAAACCACTTTGGATTTTCCAGGTGTTTGTGCAAGATTTGTTTACGTCATTCGAATTCCTTTCTGTACTGCCCCGCAACGTAGTGGAATACGAGGTTTGTTCAAAAAGTATCGCGAATTTCATTTTTTTCAAGAATTATTTATTTATTCATGAATATCTATTTTGTCCCCTTCCAAGTAATTCCAATTAGACATTATACACTTGTGATATCGTTTTTTCCAATCCTCGAAGCATTTTGAAAAATCATTTTTTGTGATCTTGTTCAGCTCCTCCTTCGACGCTGTCTTTATCTCCTCAATCGTGGCGTAGCGTCGTCCTTTCATGGGCCTCTTCAGTTTCGGGAACTGGAAAAAGTCACACCATTATTGAAGTGTTATTTTTTCCCAAAAATTTGCGCACAAGTAATAATGCATGAGCAGGGGAGTTATCATGGTGCAAGAGCCAATTTTTGTTCTTCCACAAATCCCGATGTCTCTGGCGGATTGCTTCTCGCAAATTGTGCATTACTTGAAGGTAATATCCCTTATTGACCGTTCTACCTTGCGGCAAAAACTCACAATGCATCACGCCCCTCCAATCGAAGAAAACTGTCAGCGAAACCTTCCCCATTTTTTGGAATAGGGGTAATGTGTATAATGTGCCCCAGCAGTTCGTTTATTCCTATACTACCATAAATTAAAATTCAAAACTAGCGAGCAATCGTAAAATTCGATTAAACCAGCCTACTAAGCAAGTTTGACAGTTGTCACTAGCTGTCAAGCCAAAAGAAAAACAGCTTCTGATGTAATTTCTTGCGTCGTTTCCGTAAGCTTTTTTGTGAGTAAAATCGTGAAATATGCTGTTGTTGCGATTCGATTGGATGAAGTGAAGTTCTAAAACAATATCTCAGGCGATAAACAGGTGAGAATCGCTTAATTTGTTTATTTGGTTTATGTTTTTCGTGACGTGTCGTATGCAGCCCACTCGCGATGGCGTAATATGCCCCATTGCCGATGTGGCTGTATGAATACGGATAAATAGACATAAGTAACAGTCTATTACCACTATTAGCCTCAGTTAGCAATGTAGAATGAAAGTGCTGGGAACAATTTATCTACCACGTCTAAATTCAAGGTTGCTTAACTATGCGGGGCGATATGCCCTAGCTGCAGTATAATATGCCCCCTGTAGAAAAGAAAAGTTATCCCAGGAAACCAAAACTAGATTTATTTTATATGAAAACAAAATATTTTGACAGTATCTAAGAGAGTTTAATTTTCTACAAAATAGAGTGGGCATATCAATTGCAAAAATACTCGAAACACATAGACGAGAAACCCAAATTTCAGACTCCGTTTTTAAACGTAGTTGTAACGTTAATCTTGGGAAGCTCGTTTGAGGTATTTCCTATTGTTCTTAGGGGGGGCACATTATACTACATTACCTTAGATAAAAATCGCACAATGGCTGTCAAAAACTGACTGAACATTCAAAATGGCCGAAATTGTCAACATCAGTGATGGTAATGTGTACCAACATAACGCCACAAAAAGATCGAAAAACGAACATACGTAGCCCGCGAAAATTCAAAATTCGCGATACTTTTTGAACAATGAAGTGAAAACAAAGTTAAAAACAAAGTTATGTCGAATGGTTCCAGTTCCAACTACAAGAGGCGTGCCGGTGACGTACGAGGGGTATCCAAATTTACTTTTAGCCAGGCTTTAAATTGATTTTAAATTATCCTCTACTTGAAGTCCAATTCCAAGTCTATTTTAATACCGTATACCAATATCGAAGTTTCAAGGTACCAATTTTAACCTTCCTAGTGCATTGGGGTCGTTTTCGACCCATCGGCATACTTACAAAGCTTGATACTCAGTAACGGTACGAGCTAGAGACTTGAAATTTTCTGACTTTTCCTAACTTTGGAAAATTAGCATTGTGGGGGAGTTTCAGCTTTCAGCGACATCTAGAAGAGCCACAGCAAAAAAAGTTACATATTATGCATTAAGGGTCGAAAACGACCCAAGTTTTGAAATTGCTCTCATTCATCCATTTTCAATCCGAATTTCGTTTTCTTTACCTCGTTTGAAAGATATGGCCAAAACCTAGCACCCAAGGTATGTTGGGGAATATTTGTTGACTGATGGCCACTTCTGCGTCGGTTCCGGAACACCCACTCCCAGGTCCCGGGGAATATTTTTATATTTTGAGATAATTCATTTTGCGGCACATCAAATCACATTGGCTTGATAAAATAAGACTAGTGGAAGTACAATGGGGACATTTTGGACCCGAATGGCCACTTCCCCATCGGTTACGGAACATCCGGTACCTGGTTTTTGAGGCCATTTTTGAATTTTAGGATGATTTCTATTGCGGCACGTCAAATTTCATCACATTGATAACATAAGACTATTGAAAGTATAATAAACACATGTTGAAGGCAAATGGCCACATCAGCATCGGTCCTGGAACACCCGGTACCCGGTTTTTGGGGACATTTTTGTATTTTAGGATAACTCATAATGCGACATATCAAATCACATCGGCTTGATAAAATAAGACTGATGGAAGTATAACAATGTCATTTAGAAGCCAAATGGCCACTTTACCATCGGTACTGGGTCATCCGGTACCAGTTTCGGGGGACATTTTTGGCTTTTGATATAATGCACCATGCGGCACCTCAAATCACATCGGGTTGATAAAATAACAACAATGGAAGTATAATAGGGCGTCAGTCGCATATAATCCGGTACCCGGTATTTATACCGGGGGAGATGAATTACCCTGTAATCCAAAAATGTCCCCAAAACCCGGATACCGGATAGTCCGGAACCGATGATGAAATGGTAATTTTGGCTTCCATTAGTGTTATTTCATCAAGCCAATGTGATTTGATGTGCTGCATGATGAATTATCCTATCCAAAAATGTTCTCATAAACCGTGCACCCGAAGTTTCGGAACAGTTCGGTAACTGTCTTATTTGTTCAAGGCGTTGTGATTCGATGTGCCGCACGATGAGTTATTTCAAAATTCAAAAATGTCCCGCGGAACCAGGTACCGGATGTTCCAGAACCGGTGGTAAAGTGGCCATTTGGCTTTTAAATGACCTTATTTTACTTCCATTAGTCTTATTTAATCAAGCCGATGTGATTTGATGTGTCGCAAGATGAGTTATTCTAAAATACAAAAATGGGCCCAAAAACCGGGTACCGGATGTTCCGGGACCAAAGCTGATGTGGCCATTTGCTTTCAAAATGTCTTTATTATACTTTTAATAGTCTAATGATATCAAGCTGGCGTAATTTGACGTGTGACAAGATAAATCATCCTAAAATTCAAAATTGTCCTCAAAAACCGGGTACCGGATGTTCCAGAACCAATGAGGAAATGGCCGCTTGGGTCCAAAATGTTCCCATTGCACTTCCATTAATCTTATTTTATCAAGTCAATGTGATTTGATGTGCCGCAAAATGAATTAACTCAAAATATAAAAATGTCCCCCGGGACCTGGTAGTGGGTGTTCCGGAACCGACGCAGAAGTGGCCATCAGTCAACAAATATTCCCCAACATACCTTGGGTGCTAGTTTTTGGCCATATCTTTCAAACGAGGTAAAGAAAACGAAATTCGGATTGAAAATGGATGAATGAGAGCAATTTCAAAACTTGGGTCGTTTTCGACCCTTAATGCATAATATGTAACTTTTTTCTAATGCATTAGGAAGGTTAAGTCTAATTTGTAGCCCAGTTTGCAATCTAATTTCCAGTTTAATTTCAAGATCAATTTAGTGTCCCGTTTCAAGTACAATTTCATGTGAATTTTCAAATCCAATTTCAACTTCAATTTAATGTCTCATTTTAAGGTCCATTTTAAGTAATATTTAATTGCAATTGCATCTCTAATCTCAAATCAAATATGAATTCCAATTTCGTGTTTTTTAAAATCGAATTACAAAATTTCAAGTCCAGTTTCAATTTCAATCTAACTCATTAACCCATTATGACCCGGGTATACCTTATAGTTCGGAGTCAATACCGGCGTACTAGTTAGCATTCATGCCTCTCACGCCGAGGACCTGGGTTCAAATCCCAAACCCGCAGTAGTCACGAACGATCCAAGCTGTTAAAGTGACTATAATCAAACAAACAACAACAACAAACCTTATAGTTCAGCACTCGATAAAGATAGGAATTTTATTTCTTCAGTAAAGTTGCTTGTTTTTACAATATTTACAACTTTGCCGAAGAAACTATGTCTATTGCATTTCAGGTAATGTTTCGTCACAAAATGTAGACTTTTCCATGTTTTGGAGACAAAGTGTTCTCGACATTTTTTCAACTTTTTTTTCCGCCATTCATCACAACTTTGCACTATTGAAAATACAGATGAAATGACAAAAACTGACAGATTATCTCACACACACATCAGATTGATGTCTTATCTCTCTTGTAGTGATATATTAACAATGCTAACTATTGAAATTCAGCAGTAAACAGGTTTTAAAGACGGGGTATGATATATCATACGCTAGTACATAATGGATTGGTCATTTTTAAGTACCGTCAAACGGGGTAACTTGCAACAGTTCTCAACTATCAGTGCAAGTGAAAACTTATCTGTAGTACATTTGAAGACATTTAACTAACACAAAGTTATTAGGTCTAGTATAGAACAATTTCACATGTTGAGAAAAAATATGCGATCAATATTGGCTGTTATAGAATTTTTCAACTAATTTGTTACTAGTAACCCCTTAAACGGGGTAACTTGCAACTAGCAATATTTTTTGGAAATTGAACGAATTTAAAGATTTGTATGAAATTCTTTTGACTTGAATATGCAAATGATAATCCGACTTGCGATTTTTAATGCTTTTGCTATGATATACGCATAAATGTCCTAAGTCACGTTGATGAAAAAAATTCATGAGCCCCGTAACGGAAATTACAGAAATAACTTTTTATATTATTCATGCAGTTGATATTCCTTGTCTGGATCCTTTAGAGCTGCCTTCTTTAGGGACCATTTACATATGACGTAACGCACTTAGGGAAGCGGCAGTTGTGTAGTAACGTATTACACGTCGTATATCCACTATGCAAAATCACGTCATGAAATGGAGCGGGAGAGTTAAAAATCATCGATATCTTGGTTACGTAATATATTAATGTTCATTACGTTACGAGTGATCGTAATTAGACACAATCATATTGCTGGTCGATTCTCTCAGTGAGGTTATTTTCTTTTTGGCCTCTTCTATGGCCATTTTCAGTATTTCCAGAGAAAAACTGGCATATTTCCGACTTACCGAAAGTATCTTACACTCTTCAGGTGTGCTTTAGTATTGTTTGATGCAAAATTAAATGATAACTTGCCTCTTGAAGGTAACGGAACACAGCTTTTTATATCTACCAGCTGTTGCAAGTTACCCCGGTTAAGTACTTGTTTTACGAATAATGTGTTAACAAGTAAGATAAACAAAACTAGTCATCATAAATCGATTATTTTGTTTCATTATTGTTCATTTTGCTATAAAAAATGTATATTAGGCTTCTTTTATTTGAAGTGCCTGTGGGCGACACAAACGTTTTACTGACGAAAAATTGACGATGTATTTGACACCATCTTGTGGAATTTTTTAAAAATCACCAAAACAGCAGAAAATCAACATAACAGTATCTATGGCTTGTTTGAACTGTTAACAACAAAATTCAGTGACTGATATAGATTAAAAATTGAAGTAACAGATCAAAAAGTACAGTAAATTTGATCGATCTAGTGTTGTTGCATGTTACCCCGCTGTTGCAAGTTACCCCGTTTGACGGTATCATTTAATTTTAATTAAAGTCAATTCAACCCAGTTAACCAATAAGCATTAGTATAAGCAGTAAATCAATCGTTTATTAGCATCCCTGGCGTTTTATACTGCAGGTTGCTGTTTATCAGCCTTTTGACTGCATAACTGTTGTAAATTGGCATCCTCAATTCTATTTAAGTTCTTCTTGTCGGTTACTAACTGCAAATAAGCATTGTCAGCACTATAAGAGGACTAGCAGTAAAGTAGCCGCATATTTTGCCAAAATAGCATTTTGGCTTGCATTTAAATTGCATTAGAAATGCTTACACTAGTTAACAGCATTTATGAACTCAATAAGCTGAAGGGGATTTTTCATGTAAAATTGACCGCTGAATTCGAAAATGTGGTCAGAAAAATTTAAAGTAGGATGGTTTTTGAGATAAGCATTAAAGTTAAAATTTTGCTTAAAGAAAGAAAGTACGGGCACATACATTCAAATTTCTCCAGCTGCAGAGCACCAATTTCAAATATATTTTTTCCATATTGAAGAGGAGAAAATTTGCTATCGATTAGTTGAACTTCATTTTTCTGTAAGAATAATAGTACAGTAGATATTTGAGAATTTGTTCAAAACAAAACAAAAAAGAGGGCATTTTTTGGAATAATTTCAACTTTATCAAAGGTTTTAGACAAGATTAACGCATTTTAAAAATTTAATTTTATGTGGGTCTTGAAGGCCGATAAAAAACAAAGAAAACATGGGGTTAATGATAACAATCGGTTGAAAATTGTAGTAGTTATGACCATTTTACTAAAACAGTAATATTTGCGCATTTGAATATCATGCTCTTGCAAACACCCCCTTGCTTTTACCCTCTTACTTGTCCACATGCCACAAATATACCTCTCTCTCTCTCTCTCTCTCTCTCTCTCTCTCTCTCTCTCTCTCTCTCTCTCTCTCTCTCTCTCTCTCTTCCTCTCTTGATTTTTCAAACACACATGCATCAACATTAAGATCGGAGCAAATTTTCCAATTGTATTTTATTATATGTAGAGCCATTTGACTCATGCTTAGTATTTTTAGTATTTATATTCACATACTTGTAACATGGGTTACGGCAATCGAGGATTATTTGTATCCCTGATGTAGTAATAAGATATCAGATGAACCGTTACTTTTCAAGAGCTACCGCTTTTCTCAAAATTTCTCGGTTATCTATGTTTACCTGCCTAAACAATACCTAATCTAATATTATCTAATTTTCATAACTTCTGCCTAACTTTAATTAAAACAAACTTTTCCTATACCTCTCCATTGCATCTTACTATCATTCTTCCGTGAACCCGAGAAGGTGATTTTGATACCGTACGAGAGCCGGGAGCTGAATATTTTTGCGACATTTCAATTCAAAGAAATTAAATTTCGTGACATGGATGCGATAAATAAAAACAATATTTACCAACTATTTGTTGGTTCAAATGTCAAAGGTTATACTGCCTTTAACGGTAAACACAAAAGAAACAGAAATGATAGAGAGAGTGCTGTTGACAAGCTAAGTAATTTTTTTTGTTGTGCAAAATTGGGTTGTTTTCAATATGTACAATACGCGCTACCAAGCAACGACATCTGTTGTATTCAACAGGGAAACATTGACAGTTTCAAGCATATTTTCACACATGACGCATGATGAAACACTAGCGCCAATTTCTGTTTTTTATTTTAAGAAACTGAAGGCGGTATCCTACACAGTCTTCAAACTCTGCTTAATGCTATCTATGAACAAACGCCATTCAGCTGGGTCATAGGGCTCACCATTAGCCCCTTTACATCCAAACAGTAACTTCTAACAGCCCCTTTTAATAGCCCAAACACTAACAAGCATTGTCTTAATTGGTATAACATTTATCGAATTGCTTGTCATGATCTATATAAATGGACACGCAAATGGAACCGCAGTTTGCAATGAAGCAGTGAAATTAACCGGGGTTGTAAAAATATAGTTTCCACAGGTGTAACACAGTTTCTGTGGATTATGATCACGTTTAAACTCATGCTTTGTTATGCTCATTTTTCTTACTGTTCTTACTATTTTCACAATTCTTACTATTAAATTCAATCACTCTTCAAGCATGATTATGATATTCAAATGCGCAAATATTACTGTTTTAGTAAAATGGTCATAACTTCTACAATTTTCAACCGATTGTTATCATTAACCCCATGATTTCTTTGTGTTATATCGACCTTTAAGACCCACATAAAATTAAATTTTCAAAATGCGTTTATCTTGTCTAAAACCTTTGATAAAGTTGAAATTATTCCAAAAAATGCGTTCTTTTTTGTTTTATTGTGAACAAATTTTCAAATATCTACAGTACTATTATTCTTACAGAAAAATGAAGTTCAACTAGTCGATAGCAACTTTTCTCCTCTTTAATATGGAAAAAAGAGATTTGAAATTGGTGCACCGCAGCCGGAGAAATTCGTATTTATGTGCACGTATTTTCTTTCTTTAAGCAAAATTTCAACTTTAATGCATATCTCAAAAACCCAATGTAAATTCCATGACAAGTTCAGCTTCATGCCTCAATATCTAGTTTGTTTTAATTCCGAACTATGTCCTACTTAAAATTCGATTTCAAGTCTATTTGAATTCCAATTTTAAGTCCACTTGGAGGTCCGATTTTCAGGTCAATTTCGAGTCCAATTTTAAGCAAATTAAAACTCAAATCCAATTTTAGGTTTAATCTCAAATTCAAATCCGTGTGTGGGCCCAGCCAGACTGGAGCACATTACCAGCCTTCTTCAGTTTTTAACCCAAACGACCGGTATTTTTGTAATAAGTGATTTAATTGTGTCATCTTACGATTACTATTGACATGCTGCTTTTGTAGTCAATTCGCCACTTTTTTGTCCCATTGTCGAGGCCACAAAGATACTGTCTTTTTATTATCTTTTCGTCGTTTACTTATCGTCTTCCCGACGTCATCTCTTTGTCGTTTTTATTTGCATGTTTTATTACCTTTTTGGCGCTTTTCCCACATCGTTTTGTCATTTTTTGGCGTGTTTTTCTTGTCGCTGTTTCGGTCGTGTCTTCGTCGGTTTTTCATCGTAATTTTTGATGTTATCAACTTTTATCAACAATTTTTCATACTATTTTTACCATCTCTCCATCATTTATTTGTCAACCTTTCATTACACTTTCGTCGTTTTACGGAGTCTTCCAACCGTCTCTTCAATTTTATTCACTTTTACCTAATTTTTTTATTCCTTTTCAATTTGTCCAAAATATTGAAGTTTATTTTTTTCTATCTGTAAAATTTAATTATCATTAAAAAGTTTTTTAAAAATATTTTGGTTAGGAGATTAGAATACTTTTACAGTACTTCATGACCAATTAATTTAACCATTATAAGTGTGAAATATAAGTCAAATTGTTGTTTGGACTACTGTAAATATTACAAAAATTTACAGTTTTCAGAATTTAATGAGAAGATCAAAAAAATTCCTTCAAACAAGCAATAAAATGTGATTTAATCATCGACAATCGCTCAAAGAATAACCGCGCAAAACAAGTACCTGAAAAAAAAAACCAAAATGAATGGTATCAGTAGTATGGCACGTTCACCGTTCAGTAATTGGAAGAAACGTGCCCTGCTAGCCTAATCCTGCAATAATTCCACTGAGAAAAAGAAAAACAAAATCAGCAACAGTCAGTCGGTAGGAGGGTGCCTTCAAAAGAGTTCTAACTGATAGATGTGATGGTGCCAATATCACGACAGTAATGTTTAATGTCTTATAATCCCCCGTTAACGCAGCTTTTGGAAGCTGATTCGCAAGGATGACGGCAACCCCTCTCGTGAAAAACCACACTCCGTGCTTAATAAAAAATAATTTATTATCAATACGTTTGGCAGTTAACGCAGTTTAGTGCAGGTGTTGAATGGCATTAACTTATTCATCAATTTACATAATTGAATGAGTTTAGTTAGTGTTTTTTTACCCACTGGATATCAAGTTTTATATCACTTCACGATAACGAGTTTCCTGTAGACGTTTTGAACTTGTTGATGTTAATTTTTGCGGATCGGAAAACTGTGGCAAATGAGTTGCCAAATTAGATAACACTTTCCATTCATTATGGTCGCTTCGGGAAATGTCTTTAGACCAAAACGATTAGCAAGAAAGTCGATTGCTCTTTCAAGCTCGTTTCCGTGCTTCTTCATTTTCGGGGCAGGTAAACTGTAGCAATATTCATTATCGTTCAATACTGTTATAGCAGTTGGTCAAAGAAATCCCAAGAATGTTGATGATGGTACTATTTTTAAAACTGATTGATCAGCAGTTAATTTCAATTAATTGATTGCAACGGTACAGCTCGAAGTGTCGCACAGGAGAATAATAATGTAACAATCTTTGATCAAAGTAGAATTCGCCGGGGTGAAGGGGTTCAATCAGTTTTCACCCAACGAGACTTGTCCGGAGGATAATGAGCGAAAAATATTTAATAGCGTGGGTTTGGACGAGCATTGACGGTCGCTTACCGGTCAAGATCAAAGCTACAGTTCCGTTTTACCGTTCCGCTTTGTTGATTGCGATATATTTTTATCAGCTGCTTGCAATTAGTTTCCTCTGTTTCCTACTTGGGTTTTCTTTCCGAAATACCCATTTCATTTTCTTAACCTTCTATTAGTCTCCTATTCCTATTTTAGAAATGATTGGCATGTGCTTCTGATGAATATATGGCGACAGGATAAAAATGCTAATCGTTTCTAAATTTTCTCATCTCTGCTGAAGACTGACCGAAGGTTAGAATTTGCATAATAATATTTGATAAGTAAATAAAATGAAAATCTTAAAATAGATATATCCTGATGAAATCGTTTAACGTCAGACCGCACGCAATGAAGGTAAAAAGGGTACTTCGGGCGTACAGAAACGTCAGGAAAATGGAAACTAATTGCAAGCAGCTGATGATGATAAAAATAACGAACGTAATCAACAAAGCATGACGGTAAACGAAAGCTGTAGCTTTGATCTGACCAGCAAAAGGGCAAGCAGTCAGTAACTCCCAAACCTAGGCTCTAATAAACATTTTTCACCCATTGACGTCTTGACAAATCGTTAGGTGGGTAAACTGATTTAGTCCCACCTCCTACCGGAAACAACTTTGATCAAAGATTTTTACATCATTATTCTTCGGTTCAACACTTTGAGCGGTATCGTTGCGATCAATTAATTGAAATTAATTATGGATCAATCAATTTTAAAAATAATACCAAATTTGATATTCTTTGACCTTCCGGGACAAACTTCTTTTACAGCGCGAAATTTTATTGGATTATTCTTTGACCTTCAAAACCAACAAAGCCGTTGTAATTTAAAAAATTTTTGCCATGATTGACGATTTATTTCCCCTCAAAGTTCCTAACTTACAGTGCCAAAAATCATTATGCAAACGATAATGAATATTGGCTACAGTTTTCCCGCGCCAAAATGGACCTACTTTTAGAGCGGCGGCTGAACCAATTCATGCTCCAAACGAGCTTGAAAGAGCAATCGGCCTTCTTGCTGCTAATCGTTTCGGACTAAAGACATTTTCCAGGGCGACTTTTAACTGGGTAGACTTGCTGATGGTGGTCATAATGAATGGAAAGTGTTTATCTAATTTGGCAACGTTTCGTGTTTTTGTTGGGCCATACATAACTCGCGAGGTGACTGACAGACTCATTCGCGTGAAGTGACATATTCAGTAGGAAAAAAATTAACCAAAGTCATTCAATTATGTAAATAGCCTTTGGTTGATGAATAAGTTAATGGCTTCCAGCGCCGGCACTAAACCGCGTAAACTACCGGAAATACCATAACATGATAATAAATTCTTTTCATTAAACACTTTGGTTTTTCACAAACGGGTTACGGACCGAGCAAAACGATGCGTCATCCGCAGGACAGACCTCCAAAAGCCGCGTTAACGCGTCGGGTTATAACTCATTAAATATTACTGCCGCCGCCGTGGTAGTGATAGAATCACATCTGTCACTTTTCACTTGAAGGGACTGGCAACTTTCCTTTTTTAGTCAAACTGGCTGCTACTGATTTTTCCCCTTTTTTATCAGCGGAATAATTGGAGGATTAGGCCAGCAGGGCACGTTTCTCCCAATTGCTGCCGAAAACGTGCTTTTCAAGTCATACTGCTATCGATACCATTTGCATTAGATTTTTTTTCAGGTGTTTATTTTGTGGTTATTCTTTGAACGATAGCGGGGGTGATTCAATGGTATTTTATTGCTTGATTACTAGCACCCGCTTCGATTACTTTTCACCTGCATTTATCAAGAAGCAAAACTTAAAAAAGCAATAAAACTTTTGTTAGTATAAAGAGCCAAACAAAAACTGTCAGAATAACGTTGTCACGCGTCAACTACCAAATTGACGCTGACGGATGCGTTGACGCAGCGTTCTGTTTAATCCTTAAGGGCGACATACGTTTTCCAGGGGTCACTGTGATCATGTGTTCGTTGTATCTGTCAAAAATATGTTTTTTTTTTCAACCAACTTAACTGAACAAAACCGTGGTTGGAAAATTTACTTGACACTTGACAGAAACGCCAAAAGAACGTGTTTTGAGTGCGAGTGAAAAGGTAATAGTTGAAGCTCATAGGAAGGAGCTCGGTAACTAAATCCAATGTGAAAGCTGAAAGTTTGTTTTAATATTTCCATGAGCGAAAGAAGCGAACGGAATAGTTTGCTCTAATAAGAAGTGGTTTAAAAAAGGAAGACCGTCAATAGGAACTTGCTTTTATGACTTTGATAGAAAGCTTCACCATTATATTTATCAACAATGATCCATCTGACAACAGTGTCTACATGAATAAAACATACTAAATTACTACTAACATACTAATATGCTAACTAGATTACATTCAAACTTTGCAAGCGATTTCGAAAACCATTAGCAGAACAATTAAAATCAACGTGAGTATATACTCGATTAAACATACAGCACATAGGCTCTGATTGGCTCATTTTGTCCGTAATCAGTTCTTCTAAAATCCGGCCGAAGAAATTCTGAGCTGTGAAGGGCACGTGAAACAGCGTTTATGTTAATTTGAGCGACGATATTTGGAGAGTCCAATTCGCCCAGCAAAACTTTCCTTTTGAAGAGTATCTTATCAATAGTTCTCCTTCGGGCGAGAGTTTCCATATCGAGTAATTTACAACGGTCTTGATACGGCGGGAGCACTAAAGGGTGGGGAAGGTGTCTCAATGCGTATCGTAAAAATTTCCTTTGAACTGCCTCTCTGTCTGGAAGACCGAATTCCAGCGTATTGTAAGTCAGACCGTACGATAGAATAGTACAAAGCGCGTAAACAGTACGGATCTGTGAACTCTTTGGACACTCGAAATATAAAGCCCAAATTTTGATTGGCCTTGGATATAATGTAGAAGTAGTGCTCCCGTAAGTTAAGGTGCGAGTCGAGCAACACTCTTAGATCTTTAACAGCATATACCCTTTCCAAGCGCTCGTTGCCGATGTGATAACTCCAAATAATGGGTTCCTTTTTTCGGTTAAAGGAAATAACCGAACACTTGCACACGCTAATAGAAAGTTCATTCTTTCGACACCAGTCCACCAGTCAAGATATCGATAAGCTTTTGCAATGTTTGGCAATCTTCAAATGATTTGACCAGTACGTAAATTTTCAGGTCCTCAACGTAGAGTAATCTACAGCCTCTTGGAAGCACAGTGCACACGTCGTTGAAAAATAAGGAAAACAGAAGGGGCCCAAGATTGCTTCCTTGTGGGACGCCAGATTAATTGCAAAATTCACTGGAAGATGCGTTACCTAGTTTTACTAAGAGGCGGCGATTAACTAAATATGATTTCAACCAGTTAACAAAGCTCGACGCTGCACCCATATGCGCTATTTTATTTACAAGTAGATTGTGATCCACACGGTCGTCGGCAGCTTTCAGGTCAGTGTACACTGTGTCAATTTGAGCACAATTTTCTATTTTTCGCACACAATATGATGTAAATGATGTGGCCGCCACGATGATTTTAGTTTGTAGATCGCATTTTTAATGTCTGCTTCCGTAAACGTCACATTCCGCATTTTTAAAATACCCTGTTCAACATTCAGAAGTGTCTCGTCGATTTGCTGTGCAGGAGTAAATCCGGTTTTAAAGACACCGACAAAGTGCCCGGCAAATGACGGTTCACAAATGATCAAAAACTTTTGGGGTTGCGTTTCAAGTCATTTTGAGTTCGCTGAACATGTAGGGAATATAGCCGACGATTATAGTCTCTATAAGTTTTGCTTGCGAGTACAAACTCACTTTTCGGGTACGGGTTCCAATTATTCGAGTAGTGTCGAAGTGCTCTTGCACGTCCACTTTTTAATTCACGTAAACGACGGTTTGACCGATGAGGGTTAGGTTTTGGTCGAGGCTTCGAAAATCAAACTGAGCATTCTCAATTGGCTCGCTGAGAGAGACAAAAAACGGAACAGCGCAGTGAAACGAGTAGAGCAGGGTGGTACGGGTCAATGAACCCGTATATCAATGGATGGAAGGAGTGGTTTGTCCCATCTACAAAAAAGGGTGATCCACTAGACTGCTGCAACTATCGCGGTATTACGCTGGTAAACGCCGCCTACAAGGTACTCTCTCAGATCCTGTTACGCCAGTTGTCACCGATAGCACAAGGCTTCGTAGGGAATTATCAGGCGGATTTCATGGGGGCTCGCGCAACTACGGACCAAATTTTTACTATCCGACATATCTTGCAGAAATGTCGGGAGTACAACGTGCCCACGCATCACATCTTTATTGATTTCAAAGCAGCATATAATACAGTCGATCGAGACAAGCTATGGCAGATAATGCACGAACACGGTTTTCCGGACAAACTGACGCGACTGATCAGAGCTACATTGGATCAAGTGATGTGTTTCGAATGCATCTCTGGGACATTCTCGAGTCCCTTCGAGACGCGGCGAGGGTTGAGACAAGGTGACGGTCTATCCTGCATGCTGTTCAACATCGCTCTTGAGGGGGTGATCCGACGAGCGGGCATCGAAACGAGAGGCACGATTTTTACCAAGGGTAGCCAACTTTTAGGCTTTGCAGATGACTTCGATATCATAGCCAGGAACTTTGCGACGGCGGAAGCAATCTACGCCAGACTAAAAGCGGAGTCTAGGAGAATTGGGCTAAAAATAAATGCGTCGAAGACCAAATACATGAAAGGAAGAGGCTCAAAGGAAACAAACGCGCGTCTCCCACGGACGGTAACCGTTGACGGCGACGCGGTAGAGGAAACCGGTAGTTCTTTATGGACTTGAAGTCCTGACGCTGCTCACGGAGGACATACGCGCCCTTGCCGTGTTCGAGCGGAAAGTGCTGCGGACGATATTTGGCGGAGTGCAAACTGAAAGCGGAGAGTGACGGAGGCGTATGAATCACGAGCTACAGGCACTACTTGGGGAGACTCCCATCGTACATCTAGCGAAAGTTAGCAGGCTACGGTGAGCCGGACACGTCGTAAGGATGCCGGACGACAGTGCGACGGAAATAGTCCTCTTCAACAACCCCACCGGCACAAGGAACAGAGGGGCCCATCGTGCACGATGGCTCGACCATGTCGAAAGCGATTTGCGACTTCTGAGACGACCAGGAAATTGGCGACGGGTGGCCCAAGACCGAGTTGAATGGAGACGATTGCTTGAAACAGCATGAGCCACCCCGGCTCTAGGCTGAAGAAGAAGAAGAAAAAGGTTGGTACGGGTCCAGTTCAACAAGTGGTTCAACAAATTCGCTGATACTACACTCTTCTAAAGCATTTTCATTGGCAAACACTAAATCACGAATGCTATGTTTACAATTAACGATGTGATTTAGTTGCTTCATGTTAAGTAGCGACATGCCATCAATAAGAATGGAGCCGGATCTACTGAATGACGATTCGATTGGATGGGCAAATAAATGGCCAGTAACACCTTCTTTCCAAACCAGATTAGGCTGGTTAAAATCCCCAAATAGCAAATCAAGATTATGAATTTCCAAGGAATCGACAACGTGGCGTAAGCTTTCAACATATCGCTCCATGTAGTTATGATCGATAGCATATTCAGGCGGCAAATAAACTACCCTTATACAGACATTGCCAGTAACAGTAAAAATACGCACTTTGAGCCCAGCTAATTTGATACTGCAATGAGAACTCCTCCACCTCTTTTTTTCTCTGTCGCCTTTACATCACGATCCCTACGAGACACTGTGTACCGATAGCCGAAGAGCTGGGTTGTGAGAAACTGTTCATTCAATAATAATAATAATATAATAATAATATATGTTACTCTTGTTGACTTTTCCGGTGAGAAATAAGTACTAAAATGTTTTCAGCAGACGTTTCGACTTTAAATCTCTGCCACCGTGGCCATACTTGGCGGCGACAATAGTATCCAGTTGATCAAGCACAATGCTAATAGCAAAAGAGATCGCCGCCACGTATGACCACGGTGGCAGAGATTTAAACGTCCGCTTCGAGATCGAAACGTCCGCTGAAAACATTTTAGTTCTTATTTCTCACCGAAAAAGTCAACAAGAGTAACATATAGAATTTTACGGTGACAAACCCCAACAATATTTCGGATAATAAGTTTAACCAAATGAACAACTATCTTCACTTCCTTAAATCTACTTTTATTTGCCTCACCTACTCACACGTGCTTCGATTGTATAATTGACGGGTGCCGGCCGGCCTTCCTGCTACTCGAGATGCTCCTGCTGGTAATGCTGCTGTGGACAATGACGCTACTGAGCCGCTGTATCTGTCGCTCCTTGACGATTTCCGCTGTTTTTCGTGTTTGCGGGGAAGAGATTGGGCCCCCGTTCGTACTTCCAGGTATAGACTGTCCAACCGTCACAGCAATGGGTGAACTTCCGGTGACTCAATGGTACAAAACCGACCCACGAGGTGATGCTTTCAGTATTTCCCGGATTCCAAAAGCCCCAACTTCTGCATTCACGGCTGCGGGGAATGATTTTCCTTCCTGCGTCTTTCTGTGGCTCAGGATCAGACTTCTACGGCCACTGTATCTACGTACGTTCCACGTGGCGATTCTTCCCGCGATACAATCGAATGCCCACCTTTTGGGGTTAACTAATGGGTCCTGCAGACCATGTGGGAAAAGTTAGGGAAATATTAGCTATTGGCTACCGGGTTGATTTGAGAAAGATGATTGCAAATTATTCAAATTAACTGAGCGTTAGCATACCCGATTCGGTCTATTTAAAGCACTTCAACGGTCTTCCTTTTTTTTAAACAATCAGCTATTGAAAGCTTTTACTTTTACACTTTTAGCTCATCGGCTGGTTTAGATGTTCACTAGCCTGCGGTTCGATTTCAAGAGACCTTTAGCAATTTCTTTCCCCGGTAGCTTGGTAGCCGGTAGCCGATGAAAATTGCAAAATGATGGTTGGAAAAAGCATACTTGGGACAGCAGGCTATTTTTCATTGTGCAACATTATCAGGTCCCTGCATGCTGGCCAATACCGACGCCGGCCACGTCCGAATGCGGGTCCTGGTGGGATGGAAAGGAATGTTAGTCCTATACTTGTTGCTACTAAAGACCAGGGAATCCTCTGCATCTTCACAAGTATTTCGGGAAAGGAATTGTTGTTAGTAGATGGGCGGAGCTAGATGGATAATGTAAGTATGTAAGCATCAGTCATATGAGACTAACCTGGATATTCGAAAATTTTCCTGTAAAGCCAGTAACTACGAAAATTAAGATATAAAAAATACCTTTTTAAAAAATTTAATATAATGCCAATGGTGCTCATATACAACCATAATTTAATTTATATCGAAAAATACTATGCACATGCGAGATTTACGGCTCAAAAACCACGTAACAACTTGAACTTATCCGCGATCAGGGAAATCAGGGATAATGAAACGAGTCAATATAGTTCCTAAGTTGATAAGCATTTCCTCTTATCATCGCTAATATGCAGAGATATAGCGCCCTACACGCTTAATTAATTTCCCTAGACTAACTGACATTAAATAGAAATAGTACTGTGTTATTCTCACAACTATTTTATGGACAATTATTCTTTACTCCAATATAAATACAAAAAACCAAATAATAATCTTTCATGCATACCAACAAACTTTCAGGTGAACGAAAAAAGGATTTTAGAAATGCTTGTTGCGTAATCAAATCATCCTTTTCCAAACCATATCATTTTCGTTTTGAACTGTTACTTAAACGCTCCTGATATTCACAATGTACCATGCGTTTAGGATACCTCCATTAAGTCAAATTCCCATACAAATTTCAAGTTAAGTTTTCTCAAAAAAGTTCCTTAGGCTACACCTATACGAGCAGTGCGTGAAGTTCTGGATCGACAGGACTACACTATGGTGTATATGGTTAAGCTGTAAGCCTGTGACCGATAGTGATGTTTCCTTGGGAGTTGTTCGAAAGCGTCGAAAGCATGATATTTTGCACTTTCAGACTTTCACTCTCTGGCCGCGGCACATTCACGTTAAAAGCAAAATTGATATTTTCCTAGCTGGAGTACGAGATAAAGTGAAATATTTTCGTTTCTATTTTTTCGCACGTTTGATAGCTCTTAATATGGTTTCTAGTGCGATTGAACTTCGAAATCCTTTACTACTGTCAAGAAGCTTGTTCTTTAAAATCAACTATGTAGCTAGAATCCTTGTCTTATTTGCTTTAACATGCTTTACTCTTTTTACGGGGTAGTTAAAAACTGTTAAACATTTAAGATTCTAAAAGCTTAACATTAAAATAACTCGATGATTAAAAGTCAACGAAGAAAAGGGAACGAAGAGACGACACCGTAAAGGCGGCGAAAGTATAATAAAAATATGACGAAAAAATGATGATAAGGAGGCGAAAATAGTATAAAAAGCTATTGGCACCAAAACAGCGACAAAAAAACCAAAACTCGACAAAACGATGATTAATAAGCGTCAAAAAGGCAAAAAAATATGGCAAATAGATAACAATTATACAACGGAAAGACGACGAGCCAACGACGAAAAGGCAAGAAAAACACGGTTGTCTAGATAACAGGACGAAAAGTGGCGAACTGACAAACGAAAAACGTCGAAACGACAGTAAAAAAAACGATGCAATTATGACGTAAAATGGATATAGAATGGCTTAATGACGTAGGTAAGACGCCAAAACAGCAAAAAAAATAGACGACAAAAACGGCAAGAAGCAGTCGAAAAAAGTGACAGAAATTGGCTAAAACAAAAAATGATGAACAGACGACGAAACTACGATGAAACGATAACGGAAAGATCATGTAAATACGACTACTGTGAGAACTACAAAGTAGATTTTGAGGTCGTCACAGTAGCATACAGGGTTCTGCCCCCTGGGGGATACGTCAGGCAGACATCGTTGTAATACTGTGAGAACAGCGGGGATTCGACGTTGCTAGCCTGAGGAATGCCTGAGGTACTCCGGAAGTCGCAAGATTTCAGACTCAGGGGATTCCACGGTACCAGCATTGTTGTGTTCCGGAAACAGGAAGTCAGCTACGACTGTTATTTGTTTTATTTATTAATCGTTAAGTATCTGTCAGTAGAAGAGATTTGAACCAACTGACACATTGTTAATAAACTGTTGAATTGTGTTCCTAACTTTCATCACTGGGTAAAATTAATCGGATTTTTCACGTAAAAAGTTCATCCATGATGGTCCCGACAGAATTACGGTTTATTGACGATAGATCTACAAAAGGATTCAGAATGCTTTTCTACTCGCGATTTCGGAGAAGTATTTCGTACTCTAACGTTTGTTGGTGGGGAAATTTTCCCCTTTCATGTTTAAGCCTAAGGTTCAAACACGCGTGATTGATTTTTGGGATTTTAAAATCAGTTTTTATGCTGAAAATTATGCTCAAATGTTCGTGAAACTGTTTTCAACTTCCAGAAACCACTGACGCGTGTTTGCACTTTTTGAACAAATACCTCAAGTAACACTATGAGTTTTATTGCACTCTTATAGTGGTTTTCATAATCAATTTTGGTCATAAAAATCATCATAAGAGCGTGATAATACCCAAATTGTTGTATGGGACTTTTGAGTAAAATAGAGTGATTCGATACTAAGGAGTCTAAGAAGTTCCCAGTCGATTCTTAAGGTAGTGCTATCGGTGACAGCCGGCCTCACAGGATCTGAAAGAGAACCTTGTTGATCGGCAGAATACCACTGTAATTACAACAATCGAGTCCGTCGCCCATTTTATAGATGGGAAACACCACGTCTGCTAACCATTCCTCCGTTTCTCCTCCTCCCAAATCCTTGAAATTATATAGTGAAGTGTTATTGCTAGTGGTTCTTTGCCATTTTTGTAGTGCTCTGCCGACAGTCGGTCCATTCTGGCGGCTCTATTATTCTTCAGCTAAACTATTTTTTGCCGAATCTTTTCGAGATCGGAAGCCGGGACGATATTATCGTTTGTAGGCATTCCTAGGTCAACTTCCGTTCCGCGTCCTGAGATGCCCATCGAAAAATTGCTTCCAACTGTCGACCACCTCGCGCTTGCAATTAGATTTCCTACCTCATCACTGCACATGTTGGGCTTCGGTGTGTATCCTTTACGAGATTGGTTCACCTTCTCATAGAATTTGCGCGTCTCGTTAATCCGGAATAGTTGTTCTAGCTTCATGATCTTTGTCCTAATTCTGTCACTTTTTCCTCTTTAGGATCGTGGTCCAGTCACTCCGCCCTCGTCGATACTTAGCCAATTTGTTCGTCTTGGCAATGCTTAGATAGTTTTTTCAAACTCTTTTTTCCTTTCCATCGCTTGTTGACATTCTCTGTCAAAAGCACGTTTATGATGATGTAGTTGAAGAAACGGCTTTTCATCCTCAACATGCACATCCTCTCGATGATCACTTTCCAGTCCTTTACGTGACTCTGCATTCTGCCCATCTCTACGAAACCCGCTCCCAGCTGGGTTGATCACTCCACCGTTCTGGTAAAATTGGGCTTTGCCACCACGAATCTTCCACACCCTCTCGTCTTTGCGACAGATCTCCTGCAGTGCCACGATACCGAACTTTCGAGGTTCGCAAGCATCCATTCCATGTCCTTATCTCTTCACCTTTGTCGATTTGAGGCTGCTAGCTTATAGTGCCGAGGCAACACAGTGCCTCCTATCCTGTTGGTATACAGCCCTAGTTTCCACCGGAGTTTGTTACCCAATCTTCCGCTAATATTCCTCGTATTCCGGCTGATACCACGAGGAGGTAGGAATAGAAGTTGCTGTACATAACGCTAAGTGCCACTATGGGATCTGTATTACGCATTATCCTGCCATTCACCAACCATTACATATCTAAAACCGGTGTAAATTTTAAGCTCAGCAAATTATTTCGCTATGCAAATGAGACGAACTGGGCCCAACTTTATTCTATCTTTTATGTTTGTTTTCTCGCTGGTCAAAGAAACCAATTGTCAAAAGCGGTGCCGTCCAGGTAGCTGACTAGGATTAATGTGTATAATCCTTTATAATTATTATCGCTAGAGCAGTTTTCCCATCCTTATCACCACCAGCCGCGTGTAAGATTAGGGAAAGCAGAAAATAAAAAATGCACGGTAGCTTCAACATCATCGTCACCGTTTGGACAGGTTGTCAGGACAACTTAAGAGATGATTAATTTCATCATCATCCCTTTCACTACCTTTTCTGCACTGACTGTCGAGTCGACACATGTCACGGTATCTTTTGTTAAATTGTAAATCGCTCAACCTTCTTCACAGTTTTCTTTGCCTTTATCGACCGAACAAGCCAAAGCTTGTTCATGAAAGCAGCGAAAGCATTAATTCAAAATATTTCCAAAATTACAGCAAAAAGCGGTGGGTGGTCACTAAACAGAGAATTGTGGGTGGTGTGGTAAATCGAAATCTGCCCGTATTTAGAGCATTCCGCCGCTCGTTGGGCAGTAGGGCAGTATCCAATGTCATCGGGTCGCATAATTCGAATAACTTCAGTTTATTGTTAGCTTGCTTTTCCGGTCCGGTTGACGCCACGCACTGTGTTCAGTAAATTCCAGTAAACGCAGATTACACAAAGTGAGGTTAAAGTAGCAATTTCGCAGCACAAACAGACCCGCACGCGCCGCCCCCATCGCTGACCCATCGTGATCGTAGTAGGTGGTGGGAAAAAGCTTTCTGTTTGTTGATGAATTTTCCAACGAAATTAAATTTTCTCAATGTTTGTCGGGAACGAGTGTGACCGATCGGAATCAACGGATATATTACGAATTTCAACTTCCGTAAGCGGGGAGATTACTGTGTGGAAATTTTTGATTCATTTTCGCAAAAGTTTAGTTCGTCTTTCAAAAACACTTTGCACGCTTCGTGTTTAATAACCTTCGAACCACCGCTCGAACTTCCGTCTGATCCAATTGAAAACCGCGGAATGTGGCACCTGAATTTGCCTAAAATACACAACGGAAAAAGCTTTGTACCTACCAATTTAAGCGTTCGGTCGCAAGCAACCAGTACGACGACGATGACGACGACGCCGTACGCCGCCGTCGCGTCGCGTCGTCAGCATAGATTCAAGGAAACTCTAAATGGCAGCGCCTTCTGTGTCGAGATCGAGACAGACGAGATGTGTCATTAAATCAAGCATTGTTAAATACTGGTTAGTTTCCCTGAAATGGCACCAGCTGTGACGAAGGAAGCGTTCATTTTGCCACATCCACGCTACACGCTACGCTTGCCGTGCCGGATCACAAATTCCTTTTGCGTTGCGAATACGACGGCACACACCGAAAAAAAACCGACAGACACACACAGAACCCAGGCGACGTTCCGCTTCTTGTTCCGGCTCGCTGCCTCCGGCGCTTTTGTGTAGGACGTAGGTAGGTATGCAGTAGCTAGGAGTGTACGGGTACAACACGCGTTCCGGAGCGCGTTTTATTGCCTTGTTTTGGACGGAACAACGTTTAGAGCGACGCGACATACCAGATCGATTACCCGGTTCGCTTTTATTCGTCTGTTTGCCTTTATTTTTGGTCACCCGGCGGGGACGTACAATTCCATCCCGTAAAGGAAGGTTAAATATTAGCTGAGTCAAAAAGTGTGTTCGAAAGTAATTAAATCTCAAAAAAGTTTCTTGCCCAGTTTGTGAAGCTTTTTACGCTGCCGTTATCTCGTAGGATTTTTTCGGGAGCGAAGCTGCATAGGTTAGAAATAACAAGTGTGTCGAGAACGGCTCGTTGGATTAAATGGCTGTCTCCCTAAAATTATAGTTGAGGCAGTTTAGTAGTTGATAATTTTCATCTAATTAATCAAAGTGTTAGAAAAGTGGTTAGAAAACGAAAAGAACGTCTCAACAGGCTGTGTCAGTGTAAAAGAACCTCAAAACTGTACAATTCATGAAGTAGAAGATGTTGATACAGCAGACACATCGATTTTCTCTGAAAAATTGACTAAAAGAAGCAATGGATTAGTAAGCACTTTGGCCGCAACTGTGGCAAAACTACTTCCAAAATTCACACGTTAATTAGAGAGCCTCTTGCCTCTTGCTTATTCGTCAACCACGATGATGGCCCTGTCATAATTTGGTTTGATCTTGCTCGTTGCCTTTGTTGGCCATGCCTGGCAGTTGGCCATGGATTGGTGAAACGTGACTTTTGTGCTAAAGCACATGAATGGCGCAAATTGTCCTGAAATTCGGTCTATTCAGCGATTTTGGGCTCTAATGAAAGCACATTCTCGTACAAGTGCTGCTGATGCAGTGAAAAAAATTTAAAATAAATTGCACAAAAGCGTCAAAAAGTCTTGCCAATTAGTCGGTGCAGAACCTTATGGAAGGAGTCGGGAAAAGTTCGAGAAATGGGGTGTTAATAAGAAGTTATAGAAAAACCTACAATAAACTAAATACCATTTAGTTGTAATGTAGATTTGTTGTTATTCAGAAATTTCATGGAAAACTATTTTGGAAGGACACGGCAATTGTCCAAACAATAACCACAAAGTAATCACATGCAATAGGCATCACTTGAGCGGTTCGTCTATGGGATCGTGTCCTGCTGAGCGGGGAATCAGTAACAGTCAGTAGGAGGGTTTCGGAAAAAATCTATCTTCTATCTTCTATCTTCTATCTTCTATCTTCTATCTTCTATCTTCTATCTTCTATCTTCTATCTTCTATCTTCTATAGATAGCTGTGCGTTACAGCTATTACTCAATTCAATAAGTGTTTCCATCGCAAACAGAAACTACTGGAATCGAACCACTAATTAGTGTAATATCACGATTAATACTGCTGCCAGAAACAAAATGATCGAATCCAGGTCACACTGAAATAAACGACCAGGACTGAAACTCCTTTCGAGCTCGCAAACGAAATTTACAATCAAGGCGAAGATAAAATTAGAGGACGAGGATGCTGTAAAACTCTAGATTGTGTATACAACTTATAGGTTTATTTGCCCTTTCCCGACAATTTTTCCTTAAATCTAAGCTACTTGCTTATCTAAGGCTGGTGTAACGACCTTCTCCTCTCAATGACGACGGTGGTTTCATCGCACACGGCAATTTTGATGCTAATATGGTCAAAGTGGCCTCGGTCACTGTAACTGGATGGTACCGGGTATTGTTATCGTCCCGCAATGACTGAACCGACAGCGACGTTACCGATAGTACGGGTGTTTCAGAATTTCAGACAAATGTCAAAAAACTTTTCAAAAATAGTTAGATTAGGAGATTAGGGGACACTTTTACAATCTTTTATGACCAATTACTGTGACCATTATAAGTATGAAATATAAAGCTAATTGTTACTTGTGTTATTGTCAACATTACACTAATTCGCTGTTTTCAGAATTTCATAACAAGCTCAAAAAGTTTTCCTCCAAATATTTTAAATGTTTTGTTACTATGCAACAGTGAAAAGCTCATTTATGTTTTGTTTCTTGATTTGATTGATGGCTGAAACTCAAAACAAGTGCGGCAAGCATACAATAAATAAAATTCAACTAAATCATCGGTAGGATACTAACGTATTTTCGACCCCATCATAATTTGGACACTTCCATTTGATTTTACTGTAAGTGTCCAAATTATGTACAGCTGCTGATGGGGTCCAAAATACGTTGGTTACCCTAATCGTTCAAAGAATAACCGCAGCTGCTTATGCAGCAAATGGTATAAATAGTATGGAACGTTCATGGCAGTAAATTGGAAGAAACGTGCCCTACTGTCCTAATCCTCCAACAATTCTCCTGAGAAAATGGGAAAAATCAGCAACAGTCAGTTGGTGGGATGGTACCTTCAAAAGAGTTAAGTGATGGATGTGATGGTACCAATATCACTAACAGTAAAATTTAATATCTTATAACTCCGATATCGCGGCTTTTGGAAGCTGATTTTGCGGATGACGCGTTTTTTTTTGCGCGGGACGCAAATCCTCTCGTGAAAAACGAGAGTCAGAGTTTAATAAAATTTTACTATCAATGCGTTTGGCATTTCCGGTAGTTAACGCTGGCGTATAGTGCTGGCGCTAAAGGGCATTAACTAATTCATTAATTTACATAATTGAATGGCTTTGGTTAGCACTTTTTGTTACTCACTGAATATGTAGTTTTATGTCACTTCACGTGAACTGCAAACTGCTGTTTGCTGCTGACGGTTTGAACTTAGTGATGTTAAGTTTTGCGGATCGGCAAACTTGCCTAGAGAATTGTGGGAAATATTGCCAAATTAGATAACACTTCCCATTCATTATGGAGCCCACCATTAGCTATCTACATTAAAAACCGCTCCGGGAAATGTCTTTAGTCCGAAACGATTAGCAAGTATGCCGATTGCTCTTTCAAGCTCATTTCCATGAATTGGTTCATGAGCTGTAAAAGAAATATTTTTCTTCATTTTTACGACAGGCAAACTGTAAGCATTATTCATTATCGTTTGCATAATAAGTTTAGAAAAGTTAAAATAATCCATCTCCAGCGTCCGTGTATGTTTGTGCCAAAAATAATAGGCCTACATGGGATCAAAAGAAGTTTTTAATATTGCAACTAGCCCCAAGTAACCAGTAAGCACTAAACACTAGTCCTTAGACAACATTGCATAAGCATACAGAACTATGATTAAAAGTTTATTTTTCTTTATATACTTCTGTAGAACTCATATAATACTAAAAAGACGAAATAGCGCGTTATTAAAATGCTACGCCCAAGCATTCAATAAACATTATTAGTGTTTGTTTGAGGCTTAATCGAAACGTCATTTTGTCTACATTATCGACGTATCGAAAAAGTATCGACGGCATATCGTTTGCTTGTTATGGAAAATAAAAATAGAATCGATTTTTTTTGCTGCATCTCAACAAGGGGAGCAGGATAACAGAACCATTTTTTGAAATGCTGAATAATGTTACCACCCAGACAGGGCTCGAACCGGGAGTTAGTCATACAACCTTATTCGTTTCCTTGCACGTTTGCTATCGAAACCATAGCGGACGTGATTGAGTGAGTTGAAATTAGTCGTATTCAAATCTTGGTGATATTCCCTCTCATATCATAGCTACTTGTTCTGCATTACCAATAGGGTAGAAAAAGACGGCATCCATTAGGTGGAAGAGGGCACGAATAGTGGCCGTAGAATCGCAAAATAAGAAGTCAAGTTCAAGCCGTTTATCAGCACTTACGGCTCGTTTTAATGCAATTGACTAAATGCATTATATTGATATACGTTATGTGCACCAAGGGTATGTAATCATGCTATCTCTTTCTCATGTAGGAGTGAAGAGAGCATCCTTCAACTAGTTCGCCGGCAATTAGAATTTCCATTGAATAAAGCGTAAGCCGTCACTCAGACCGAAACATCAGAAAAAACGGTTACACAGCAATCATATGCATTTGACGTTCGTTTCTCACCCCTGATATGCACAGAGAACAGATTTCCAGGTAATCGACAAAAAGTGTGTAAATTTTTTATGTAATCTACCAGTAATCCTTCAATAGAGCACCCCTCGAGCAGTTAGTGGCAAACTAAATCTTGATGTCGCTGCCATCGCCGCTCCAGCACAAAGAAATATTGATAAAGGTACATGGATATTTTTTGATGCGTTTGACAAACTATTTCTGGAGGGCGCCACCGACAGATTTTACACACAAAAAATCGATTACTTCCTTTGAGCCTGTTAATCTGTTCTCTGTGTTATATGCGCATATATGTCATCTTTCTTTAATGCTGATTTACGTTAATGCTTCTATGCATCAACAATGTTAATATACGTTTTATAAGCATTAAGATTGCTAATATACAAAAGTTTGGCACTAGGGATGCAGAATTATTTCCAAAATACGGTTTTGGATCAATGCTTAGGGTTACTTGGGGCACTTCGGCTATCTAATGCTTGCTTACTGATCACACTTGTCTCAGTGCACAATAGTCGGAAAATTGCGATTTTTGGCCAAAATTATTTTTTAGTTTCAAATTGATTCTAGATTATATTTGTAACAAAAGAAATGATTTAAACTTATAAGAACTCATATTTAGGGTGATTTGGGGAAAAATGATCAAATGTTTTCGATATAAATATTCGCTTGACAAAAAAAATTTTTTTCTCGCGGGGATTCTCTCATTCTCTCATTGAAACTCTCTTCAGGTACTAAATAAATTTAGTAACAAATATAATCAAATTTGTTGAAAGAGTACTTAAAATTTTAAGGACTTGCTAAAAATATGATAATTTTAAAATTATTTTTTATCGGAAAATGTCAAATTATAGCAAACTTTTTATTCATGTTTTGATACAACATACTTCGAGCTTTCAGACGCACTATAAGAAACTGCGGCGACAAGAGGCGACAAGAGTTGTTTTTTTGATTAAAGTTTATGAGAATTTCATTTTTATTAAAAGTAGCCTATGGCGCACCTCATTGCGTTTAAATTTGTTTTCATTTCATTTTTTAATAGGGATATCAGTTTTAAAGTGATATATAACAATAATATTTACATCCGCAATAACTATTTAATTTTTTGAATTTTTTAAAATGACTTATTTTTCAAACTTTTGAAATGGGCAACTTTGACGGCTTATTTCTACAAGATATTTTTTTTTCTATCAAAATTTAATTCGCGAATCATAAAAATATAGACAATTTACTACAAAGCCGCGTTTAAACATGTGCTAAAATGTGAAATTTTACATTCGGCAATTTTGGCCGCTACTTTATATGGAGCCCTTCTTATGTGCAGTGGTAAGCTACTCCATCACTATACTTACCTGTCTGAGCTCAAAATCCTCCTATGCAGCTGAGCGTCGCTTGACACAACTAACGAATATATAGACTTTGTAATATCTATTTGTAATAACTATTCCGGGCTAATGACACCCGCAAGTTTTACGAGAAGGTGAACCAAACTCGCAAGGCCCACACACCAAAACGTGACATGTGTAGTGACAAGGAACAACGACAGCTGGAAGCAGTTCTTCGATGAGCACCTCAACGGCAGTATAGCACTAGCAGCAGGAGACGCAATGGAAGTTAACCTCGGAGTACCTACAAACCACAACAGTGTACCGGCTCCCGATGTCGAAGAGATCCAGCGAGAAATCGGTCTGCTGAAGAATAATAGAGCCGCCGGAAAGGGCCGACTTCCGGCAGAACTCTACAAAAATGGCCAAGAACCGCTAGCAATGGCACTTTACTGGCTGAATTCAAGGATTTGGGAAGAAGAGAAACTACCGGAGGAGTGGATGGAAGGCGTAGTCTGTCCCATCTACAAAAAGGGCGACCGGCTAGATTGCTGTAACTACCGCGGCATTACGCTGGTCAACGCCGACTACAAAGTGCTTTCCCAGATTTTGTTGCGTCGTCTATCCCCAATAGCAAGAGAATTCGTAGGGCAGTATCAGGCGGGATTTATGGGGGCCCGTGCTACATCGGATCAAATTTTTACTCTCGGATAAATCCTCCAGAAATGTCGAGAGTACAACATGCCCATGCATTCGTGGATTTCAGAGCAGCATACGATACCGTTGAACGCGAACAGCTATGGCAGATAATGCACGAGTTTGGTTTTCCGGACAAACTAACGCGGCTGATCAAAGCTACTCTGGAATGAGTGATGTGCTACGTGCGCGTTTCGAGGACACTCTCAAGTCCTTTCGAATCGCACAGGGGGCTACGGCAAGAGGATGGACTGTATGTCCTGTATGTTATTCAATATCGCTATTGAAGGTGTGATTCGACGAGCGGGCATCGAAACGAGAGGAACGAACTTCGACATCATTACTAGAAACCGTGGGACGGCGGACGCCATCTATGTCAGACTAAAAACGGAGGCTAGGAGAATGGGGTTACAAAGTAATGCGTCGAAAACCAAATATATGGTAGGAAGAGGCTCCCGAGAAAGTAACGTTTGCCTCCCACGGACAGTGACAATTATTGACGGCGATGAACTGGAAGTGGTTGATGAGTTCGTATATTTGGGATCTCTGGTCACCGCCGGCAATAATACGAGTAAGGAGATCCAACGACGCATTCAAGCTGAAAATCAAACCTACTTTCCCCTCCGCAAGACGCTTCGATCTAGGAGCATACGCCACCGCACAAAGCCGACGATGTACAAAACGCTAATAAGACCGGTAGTCCTCTACGGACTTGAGACAGTAACTTTGCTTACGGAAGACATACGTGCACTTGCCGTTTTTGAACAAAAGGTGTTACGGACTATTTTTGGCGAACTACAAACGGAAAGCGGAGAGTGGCGGAGACGTATGAATCACGAGCTACAGGCACTGCTTGGAGAGATGCCCATCGTACACCTGGCGAAAGTTGGGAGACAACGGTGGGCCGGCCACGTCGCAAGGATGCCGGACGACTGTGTAGTGAAATCCGCTCTTCAAGAACCCCACCGGCACCAGGAATAGAGGGGCTCAACGTACTAGACGGCTCGACCAGGTTGAAGCCGACTTGCGTGTGTCGAGACGCGCAACGTTAAATTAAACTTGAAATAAATTTGAATAATTTAAACTAATTTGAAGACAAGACGTTTTACAGGAAATGAGAATTGACAATTTTCGTCTTATTCACACGTTTACCTCTTTTCTGTTTCAGTTTTTCTCTTTCTCAGTCCAGTTTTCCACTCTTCGTTTCGTTTTTTTCTTCTCCTGTTTGATACCGTTTTCTTGGTTTTTGCTCTCACTTTCCTTCTTCCTTTTCTTTCGTTTGCTTTTTTTCTGCTCCGTGTTTCCCGTTTCATTGTTCCGTTGTTCTTTTGGCTCACTGTTTCTCCTTCCTCTCCGGTTTTCATTTTTGACTCTTCCGTTTTTACCTTTTTCTTTTCTCCGCTTTCTGTCTAATTTTTTGTATCATCTTTTTCCTTTTTAATTCGATTTGACCGTTTTCTCATGTTTTATTCGTTTTCTCAATCGGTTTTTACTTCTTTCTGCCCGTTGTTTCCTCGCTCTTTCTTCTTTTCCAGTCCCGTTTTTCGCGCATTTCCTGAGTCCTGATTTTCCCCTGCTCCGTTTTTCATATTATTTCATCCTTTTTCCCCCGTTTTCAGTCCCGTTTTTCGTTTTCGAGGAATGAAACATCCTGCTTTTATAATGTCCTACTTTTCCTCCTTCTCCGTCACGTTCTGTTTTTTTTCAGTTTTTTCCCTATTGTCTTTCATTTTCATTTTTGACGTAGGACTACGTCTTACGGTAAGTTTTGAGATAGAGTGTCATTCCAAAAAATCGAAAAATGCGAGCGTCACGAAAAATGAAAGGTTTTGAGCGCTAATAGCTCAGCGGTTTTCCGATCAATTTTCAACATTCTTACACCAATCGATCGGAAAATCTTCTAAGAATTGACCCAAATGAAGAAAAGTATGCATTCTTGATGTTGAACTATTGAAAAATTGAAAATAATGAACCTATGTTTTACCAGAATTCTCGCTTCGTGATTGGTTGGAAGATTCTTTACGATGACCTAAACCTATACCAATTTGATATCTGTGCTTGGGAAGTAAGCTAAAACAAGTGACGAAGTTTCCTTATTTCAACAAGATTTCTTAACACCGCAGTTAAACCTAGACCATTTTGATGTCCTTGCTTGGGAAGTACGCCAGAAAGAGTGACAAAGCCCCCTCGTGCCAACAGTTTTCTTACGAACGCGATTAAACTTAGTCCATTTTGATGTCTGTGTTAGGGTAGTGTGCCAGAAAAAATGACACAAGTTCGTTGTCCCAACAGATCGCAAATTCTTTACTGCGAGACGATTAAACCTAGGCGAATTTGATATCTGTGTTGGAAAAATGTGCTACAGTTGTAGTGTTCGGTTATAATACGACTCTGTATGAATACGCATGCTTGCCGTTTCATTAGAAGCGTAGTGAAAAGATGTGCTGTTGATAAAATAGAATTGAATTGGTAAAATCCCTTCAACGTGGGAAACCATGGGTGTACCCATTACAATAAAACAATCTTTAATTTCAGTAAGGTAGTAGGAAATCAATAGTTTGTGTTCTTGATTTTGTTAAATTGTATTCAAATGCACAAGCTTTCGAGAATTGAATGTATGCAATGTTACTACTTTGATAAATGTTACATACAACGCATGCAGCATGTATATATGTTGCATATAGCATGTATACATGAAGAATCGAATGATAGGGCTTTGCTACACACACATGCAAGACGTCTGTTAGGCACACATTGCATCTTTTCCTATTCGATGCAGCAAAAACACGTTGGATAAAATGATCATTTTTTCTAAAATTATTTATACATTCGAAACAATTAGTGCTTAAATCAACCAAGAAATGTATCCCGATATATATGTTCACATTTAGCAACTAATATTTCAGTGAATTAGCATTAAATCGGTGAGCCAAAATACGATTTTCGGATGTAGCATGCCGCTACAAGTTCGAAACAACTGAATGTAGCATTGATTTTAGTATAATTTATTGTTTTCTTGTCCGAAAGCAATCGCTGGTTATAGATATTTGCCGCTAACATAGTTAATAGTTACATTTTTGATCAATTCTACCGCGTTTTAGCTTGTTTGTTGAAAATAGATTTGTTATTTAGTAATCAGATATATTACCTTACTATACATATAACGCAAATAGTAATTTCTGTTTTCAATGAAGAAATTAAATCATTTAAAAAATCTCGCCCTTTCCAACCCTTACAGTTTATATGGAGCTGTCACTTTTACCTGCCCAACAGCTCTTCATTAGATATGCACTCTGCAAACACCTTATTACAAGCATGAATACATGCTACTATTACTACAAAGAGACTTACGTAGTCCTGCGTCACCTATAAATGCGGTCGTGTCCTGTACACAACCCCTCTGATTTTTTTCTTTTTCAGTTTGAGATTCTCCATTTTTCTATCTGCCCGTGTTTTCTCGTTTTCTTTTCCAGTCTTTCTATTCTGTTTTATTACTTTTTCGTCCCTTTTTTTCTCGTATCCAATTTTCCTCATGTTTTCATTCGTTTTTCGTTGACGGGACTGGAAAAGAAGAAAAAGCGAGGAAACAGTTTATTTTCTTTCTTTCCGGTTTTTCGCCTCCATCTGTTTTCCGTCTTTCCTGTCACTGTTTTGGTTCCCTTTTTTACCTTTCCTCGTTAGTTGTTTATCGTTTTCCGTCGCTTGCCGTTTCGTTTTGCCTTTTTCTTTATTCCGTTTTTCCAGTTTTTCTTTTCCGTGTACCGTTTTTGTCTTATCTTGCTTCTTTTATATCCCTTTTGACCGTTTTTCCCGTTTTTTATCAGTGTTTTGCTCTCTTGCTATTATTTCTATCCCTTTCGGCTCTTGTTTTCTGTTCCGTATTCCTTTCTTTATCATGTTTTCCCTCTTATACTCACTAGTTTTTTGATTTTTTTCTGCTCGCTGTTTTTCCTTTCTCTGATTAAAGCTTAAGTCGAGTACTATAAACTTGTGGGTTCCACTTGTCCCCAACCACCCAAATGAGAGCGCGGCAGCGTACGTTTTATGTGTTTCGCGTTTGCTAAAGGCTCGATACACGTCCATTATATTGTGTTAGTAATGGAAAATACAAAAGCAAACAACTTTGTTAAAGAAATGACATTTCTATTTCTATCGAGTGCAGAGCTATAGAGCATTTTCTTTGGAAATTCTTTAAAAATAAGTTTTTCATACTTAGTGTATGTTGGTTGCATTTTTCAGGAGTATATGGTTCTAAAGCACAAGGTGATCGCTTATTTAAGCTTTATTTTTCGTGAGCCGAAAGCGATAACTTTGTAAGGAAAGGTCCTAGAGATTTGCAACCTTCTGCAAAGACGTCTATGCTAAGAATGGAAAACTAACTTTTAAAGAATTTCCAAAGAAAATGCTCTACACTCGATTGAGATAGAAATGTCATTTCTTTAGCAATGTTCTTTGCCTTTATATTTTCTATAACTTTGCCGAAGAAACCAGGTGTCTATCTACCAACACAAAAGAATGGACGTGTAACGAGCCTATAACGAAAGCAGAACATATAAAACGTATACTTTCCTTTCTCTAATTTGGGTGGTTGGGGACAAGCGGAACCCATACAAGCTCATAGTACTCCACTTAGGCTTTAAGATGGAGTGCTGATTTTATAAATCCTCTTACCCCATTTTACCCCATGGGCTCTTGAAGCTATGGAAATTTAAAGCTTGAATATACGATAACTCAGCAAGTAAAGGTCCAAGAGATTTGCGGTCTTCTGCAAAAACGTGTATTTTGAGAGCTTCGATAATTGCCTAGAACATTATATTCTTGTAAAATGCAACTAACAAAAGCTAAGTATGAAAAACCAATTATTAAAGAAGTTTTAAGGAATATGCCCTATAGTTCAGCACTCGATAAAGATAGAAATTTCATTTCTTCAGCAAAGTTGCTTGTTTTTACAATATTTACAACTTTGCTGAAGAAACTATGTCTATATTTTTTAACAGAAAAAAGTTATTTTTCTATTTTAATTATTGTAAGCGATGACTAACTTTTGACAGTTTTATATTAAGGGGGATATTCATACGAACAAAAGTGCTGAAGACCATAAATGATAAAATGAAAACACTAGGAAAAAAGTTTCACTTTTCGCCATTTTGTACTACTATGGCTGGCGTGCTGAACGGTAACTGCTAGATAGAGCCGTTTGCATCTAGCCTAGGTCAAAATAGTGATCCATCTCAGAGACTGTAAGTAGAATCTTTCAGTCAATCTAATGTTGTTTTTCAGAATTTTTGGAAATTCATAGACATACCTAGAGGCGTTGAAGTGCAAGATAAATAGAAATAACAAAGCAGGCGCCAAAACATAAAAGCTGACGCAAGCGATCCCCGCAAAAGAAGCAACAAAAACTTTCACCGATAAGTATTTTTGTATCCGTGTATATCTTAGCAACCAGAGCAAACACGAAAAATAAATAAACAATAATTAGCTAGCGCAGCAGCTGAAGTTTGATTATTTTACAATCACCCTGCGGCTCAATATTACCAGCTCTTTTCCCGACCGAAGAGCAGTGAAATCGACTTGACGTCCACCTCCTATCATCCCCAAACAGCCTCCCACCGCCTGGCGCTACTGCCGGGCGGAAAGGGAAGCAACATTCGCTGTTGTTTCACTGTAAAAGGATTATGGATACAATTGTCGAATTCCGGCAGCAGAGATTTTGCAACCAAACCGTACCATGTGTTTTTGTTTGTTGAAACAGGAAATTGAGTAAATTTGTTTTGCCATTCCGATGAAAACATGTCGGCTTAAGGGTACAGTATAGGTAGGCATACAGTCAAACCGGTCGTCTACATCAAAGACAATGCGAAAACAAATTCGCATATCAATTGGCACTCGAAAAAATAAGAAGAAAAAAAATACACATCCTAAATTGTTGATTGGATTTCCTGCAAATCAGTCGATGTTTGCTTGGATCCTGCACCTGAGCCGTCATCTTCATCTCCAGCTGCCAGATTCGATGTTTTCGATCTGTTTTTATAAACTTACTCTCCAAAAAAAACCGACTGCAAACAGTATGATTATGAGAAGCTAGAAAAACATTCCACTAAAATAACGTATTTTTTTCTCAACGCAATCTGATTAGCATGTAATATATGAAGTAGAAAGAAAAACAAAAACAAACTGTAAGCTTCCCCCAGCTTCTTTTCACAATACGTACTTACTGCATATTGAATGGGTGGCAAATAGAGACCATGGCCATGGTCGTATTTATTGTGGGTGCGTCCATTTGCGAATTAGCAATGTAAATGAGTTCGCCGTTAACCTAGATCCAACTTTGCAGTGCACTGCAAACCGTAATTTGCATTAATAACAATCGTTTTTACAAATCGTTCAACCAACTGCATAGTTCCGAACTAATCCGTAGATGGATTCAATAGCATAAACCGGTTACAGCAGCCAGCGGCTTAAACTTTTTCCCCCGAAAGTTGATCTGTAATCGTAACAATCATTGTAACTGCTCCGCTTCACTTGAACTGTCAATATTTGTATCCTTCGATTATCACTTTCGGATTACCTCTCTGATTGTTTTACCGAATGCTGTGCTGTTGTGCGGTCGGTGGTATATCATGGAATCCAATCCAATTCTCGTTCTCGTTATTGATTCGCTTTTACAGGTCGAGATTTGCTACTAAACGCAAGCCAGATGAAAATTGATTGTTGTTGGCCTCAAAGGAAACCAATTGGCGTCAATAATCTGTCACACTAAGCGATTGATAGGAACGAAGCACGCAAACACCCACACACACACACGATCAGCCCGCCGCCTACTGGAAGATGCTGCTATGAAGCATCCAACGTTTCGGATTATATTGGCCCTCGTATCGCTGCATCATGTAACCGGATCAATACAAGGTAGGAATTTTTACCACATTTTCCAGCTCATTGTTGTCCAACATGTCCCCCTTCCCCACCCGACTCCTCCACCTATTTCTCACCAAATAAATTGTGATTTGATTGTTGTACTTCTTTCTCTTATACTGTTTTATTTTCTTCCAACCGCGCCAACCGCCAACCGCCGGGCCAAGCAGTCGGTCGAATCGGCACGAATGACAACACGTTCAAGGCATTGCCTCGACATTTTTGGCACGAGATTTCCTCCCCGTTCACCGAGCTGCCGGATGATGACCTTGAGGAGGAATCGGAGGAGAGCACCACCCACGATCCGTACCCGTTCTTCGACGATGCAAACATGACGGCCAACGTCACCACCCAGCTGGGTAACGACGTGTATTTGCATTGCCGGGTGAACGATTTGCGGGAACGAACCGTACGTATGAACTCTGTGTGCTTTATAGCAGGTTGCAGGTTGCATGCATGCACCCTTGCTAGTGTATAGATACTTTGACACTTTTCAGGGCAGGGCAGGCCAAGACTGGGTAGGTGCCGATATTTGTCCGAGAATCGTGCAGTTTCTTTTCTGTTAGTCGAATTGAAGTCAAACAAGGAATGCTTGGTATTTGAGTGTTGAAAAGAAAATATCCTGAGGGCAGTTATAAAACACAAAGATGCTGCCGAATCTTTTCGTGTGTCGTACACCGTCGGGGTTTTTCATATTTGAACACTTCGGTACGTGTTACCAAATACGAGAGGCCATTGCTACGAACAACAAAAAACGAATTTAATTCAATTTCAATAGAAAGCCGTCTACTTGGAAATCCTTTTTATTGTCATCATTTGTAGACAAATAAACCCGCTGTTGTTTTCTTTCTAGCTGCCATAATCCATATGCACTCACTATACTATTTCCAGCAACCCAGAAGTCAATTGTTTTTAATTTAATTGGTTGTTAAAGTACCAAGCCCTATTCTTTCAAGCCTAACTTAACCTCAATTTCACGTATAAACTCATTTCTTATTTGATGCCCAATTTCAACACCGCTTTTAAGTCCAATTTTAAGTCTAGTTTCACTTCTCATTCCAAACACAAATTCACGTGCAATTTAAATCCAATTCATATCCAATTTCAATTCCTACAAGTTCCATTTTAAGTTAAGTTTTATTGACAAAATCTCCACGATAACATTTTGTGTTGCTCCTTTGAGCTATAGCTGAAAAACTCGGTTGTCCTGATTACTTACTTAGTTTATATTAAATTCATATTTCATGAACCAAAGTACGTGGAGCAAACAGCTTCTAATGGAAATGTTAGTAAATTTCCTTGGCATATTCATAAATTTACAGACAAAAAAACGGAAAACGTAACTTAACCATGAAAAATGGGTTCGATAAAGAGGAACAACACGGGAGAGAGGGAACAGAATAAACACTGGCAGGATAAAATGAAGAACGGAAGAAAACAACGTGACAGCAAGGAAAAAAAATTGACATGAAAAACGAAAATAATATGAAAAATAAGAAAGCAAGAAAAAACGGAAAAGAAAAGAAGAATAATGAGAGAAAAGAAAGAAGAACCCTACAGAAAATGAAGAAAACGATAATGAACGTGAGAATAAACAGAATAGGAAAGAGATAAAACGAGACAAACATATAGAGAATAAGCGGCAAAGAAAAGAGGTAAAAGAAAAGGAAAGCAGGAGAATCGCGATCGTTTTTCAGAACAGGAAAACAGAGTAGAAATTAAAATCTCAATGGAGGAAAAAATAAAAACGGATGACAAAATGGATAAAACGGAAAAGAAAAACAGAACGTAATACAAAAGGAGCGAAAGCAGGACATAGTAAGAGAAAGAGTGGAACAGGCGAACGACAAAAACGAACAGTTTATACCAATAAAAATGGATTTCTGTCTGTTGGTATGTTCCTTATAAAATCGAAAACTACTAAACCGATTGGTGATAAAATTTTCGTGTAGGGGTTTTTAGGGCCGGGGAAGGTTCTTATGCTAGTTAGAGACCCCTCCCCCTTCGTGTCGGTAATTAGCTGCAAATTAGCATTGTCAGCACGATAAGAAAGTTAGCAGTAAAGTAGCAGTATATTTTGCCAAAATAGCGTTTAAGTAGCATTTAAGGCGACTTAAATGCGTATTGGCTTGCATTTGAATAGCATTGGTTATCTGGGATGCTTTCATAGTTACGTAACTGCGAAAATGAATCATCTAAGATCTGAACTCCTTAGAAACTTGCAAAACTCGAGATTGCGACAAAGATCATCCGAGATTCATGATTTATGTATAACACAGTTTAATTTGTGGCAGTACGAAGTTTGTCAGGTCAACTAGTACAAATATAAAAACAAGATGGAAAATGTATGCGAAAAAAGACGAAAACCGAAACGAAAAAAAGAAAAAAGTCGACACGAGACAGACAGTGGCAAAAAAATGTGAGACAGGAAAAAAGGAGAAACGAGCCTGAAAACGGGGAAAATCGGCAGAAGAAAGACGAAAAACGGAACAGAGGAAATCTTAGGCTCAAAAAGAGGGCGAAAAACTAAGAAAAGAAACAGAAAAAGAGGAAACAGCGGGCAGAGAAGAGGAAACACCAGAAAAAAGAAGGAAAATGGGAGGAAATAAAACCGATTAAGGAAACGGGAAAAAAAGGGTAAACGGGATATAAGAGGACAAATATGAGACAATCAAATGAAAAATGGGACAGAAAAAGGGGAAAAGAAAAATGGTCTACAAAAGAGAAACGAAAGACAAAGATATGGGAGTTAACCAGAGAGAAAAAGGAAAAAAATGCAATAATCAGAATAAAAAAATAAAACGAAATCGGGGTATCAAAAAGAGGGAAATGGAACAGATGAAAAAGATAAAAGTGATGAAAGGATACAAAATATATAAAAACGAAAATATTGAGAAAGGGAAATCAAAAAACTAGTGGAAAACAAGAGGAACAACGGGGCTGAAAATAATACGAAATGGAACAAGAAGCGAAGACAAATGAAGCTATGAAACTGAGAATACGGGATAAAAATGAAGAACGAGAGATAAAGAAGAAAAACGGATGTAAAATTTATTTATTTATTGAAGATAATGAGTAACGTGAGACTTCTGTCTTTTTTAACTGTTACATTTAAGTTTATACAGAATAGTGCATCACTAAAGCTAACTATCCAGTCTTCAAATCTGGTGATACTTGTGACCCCTCTAACTATCTCCAATTTCAACGCTATCAGTTCTGGACAAAATAATCGAAAAACTGTTAACAAACCGGCTTGTAAACTTTTTCTGTGGTAACAATATTTTGTACAAATTTCAGTATGGCTTCCGGGAAGGCTGCGGAACTTCAACTGCTATTATAGAGCTAATCGATAAGTTAATATATGAAATTGATCAAAAAAATCGTAGGTGGCTTATTATCGACCAAAAAAGCATTTGACACCATAAATCACGAAATCTTGCTAAAAAAGCTTGAGCGTTACAGAGTAAGAGGAGTCGCTAACGATTTGCTTAAAAGCTATCTAACAGATCGGAAGCAATTCGTAGGCATAAACGGTGTTTATAGTACCATGCGCCCGATTAATATCGGAGTTCCGCAAGGAAGCAATATAGATCCTCTTTTATTCTTAATATTCATTAATGATATGGAAAATTTAAAGCTTCAAGGAATACCAAAACTTTTTGCGGATGATACAGCATTGTTCTATCCTCGCAGTAATGTTCAGTCTATTGTAAATGCCATTGAATCGGATTTATCAACACTCACTGAATTTTTCAACGGTAATCAACTCTCTTTAAACTTGTCAAAAACAAAATACATGATTTTTCACTCGTCGCATAAAAAAATCTCCCAACCCTTGTCTCTCTTGGGACATACATGTTAAGCATATATCGAGCAAAGTTTCGTCGCTATGTGGTCTCATGAGAAGAGTTCGCAGTTTTGTGCCTCGTGAATCATTGCTTAAATTTTATTATGCATGCATCCATTCCATATTGCAATATTTAATTGCTGTCTGGGGCCACGCGGCGAAATCAAAACTCAAAAGAATCCAAACATTGCAAAACAGGTGCGTAAAAGTAATTTATAACTTACCTTATTTATTTTCGACAAACTTGCTCTACTCAAGTTTAGATCACAAAGTTTTACCCTTACTGGGACTGCGTGATTCTCAAACAATCATGTTTATACATAGTTCTCTACATAACCGAAATTTTGACTGTAATGCTGCCTTCACCTCTAGGGTTAATTTTTCTCACACTAGACATGCAAATGAAATACTGAGAAGCAGAGCTTCTACGCACTTAGGCTTATCGCGTATCACAAATTATGGTCCTTTGAAGTATAATTCGATTCCAAACGAACTTAACCTTCCTAGTGCATTGGGGTCGTTTTCGACCCATCGGCATACTTACAAAGCTTGATACTCAGTAACGGTACGAGCTAGAGACTTGAAATTTTCTGACTTTTCCTAACTTTGGAAAATTAGCATTGTGGGGGAGTTTCAGCTTTCAGCGACATCTAGAAGAGCCACAGCAAAAAAAGTTACATATTATGCATTAAGGGTCGAAAACGACCCAAGTTTTGAAATTGCTCTCATTCATCCATTTTCAATCCGAATTTCGTTTTCTTTACCTCGTTTGAAAGCTATGGCCAAAAACTAGCACCCAAGGTATGTTGGGGAATATTTGTTGACTGATGGCCACTTCTGCGTCGGTTCCGGAACACCCACTACCAGGTCCCGGGGAACATTTTTATATTTTGAGATAATTCATTTTGCGGCACATCAAATCACATTGGCTTGATAAAATAAGATTAATGGAAGTACAATGGGAACATTTTGAACCCAAGCGGCCATTTCCTCATTGGTTCTGGAACATCCGGTACCCGGTTTTTGAGGACAATTTTAAATTTTAGGATGATTTATCTTGCGACAAGTCAAATTACATCAGCTTGATAACGTAAGACTATTGAAAGTATAATAAAGACATTTTGAAGGCAAATGGCTACATCAGCATTGGTCCCGGAACATCCGGTACCCGGGTTTTGGGACCATTTTTGTATTTTAGGATAACCCATCTTGCGACACATCAAATCACATCGGCTATCAGCTTACGTTATCAAGCTGATGTAATTTGACTTGTCGCAAGATAAATCATCCTAAAATTTAAAATTGTCCTCAAAAACCGGGTACCGGATGTTCCAGAACCAATGAGGAAATGGCCGCTTGGGTCCAAAATGTTCCCATTGTACTTCCATTAATCTTATTTTATCAAGCCAATGTGATTTGATGTGCCGCAAAATGAATTATCTCAAAATATAAAAATGTTCCCCGGGACCTGGTAGTGGGTGTTCCGGAACCGACGCAGAAGTGGCCATCAGTCAACAAATATTCCCCAACATACCTTGGGTGCTAGTTTTTGGCCATAGCTTTCAAACGAGGTAAAGAAAACGAAATTCGGATTGAAAATGGATGAATGAGAGCAATTTCAAAACTTGGGTCGTTTTCGACCCTTAATGCATAATATGTAACATTTTTCTAATGCATTAGGAAGGTTAAGTCTATAACTAGTAATACAATCATGAAAAGCAAGCTGAAGCAGTATCTATTAATGAATGTAAACGAATATATAATGCAATGCCCAATGTTTCAACCAGTTTGTAAATGTGGGTTTTTCTGGCTCCTGTTGATTTTTTCCTATATCCTAGTTATATCTTGTTTAACTAAATTTTATGTTGTGCCAAAAGTGTGATCACTAAATATTAAATATTTAGTTTAGAATCCCTTCAAAGGAACTAATGTTCCATTGGGATTTCTCTTTGTCTTTCTTGTTGTAGTTTTATACTCCGCGTTGCGTTAATTTTTGTTAGTAAGTGTCCACTACCAGGAGGCTCTCGATATGTAGGGTCAGTGGAGGGTTAAAAAAACATTATCTCGAAATTAGTACTTATCAAATTAACTAATTAAAGTGCTCTAAACATTTCCTCTTAAATACTAATTTTGAATATTCTAACGTAAGATTATTAGGTAATGATTTCCAAATCGAATAGCCTTTCATGAAAAAAGAGTTACTGTACCAGGAAGTGAAGTGTCGTGGAATTACATATTTGCTCGAATGAGAACTTCTCCAAATAATTAATTTTTCGTGTAAACAGCCTGAAAGTTTTGTTCTCGTAAGATTGAATATAAACAAACAACCTCACATAGGTGCAAATTCATTGAATGGACAGCCCATCAGACGATATTGAAGGTGGAAGACTCTGGAAAACCTATTTAAATCGAATACGTATCGTACACAAGTATTTAATGCTATTTGTAGCCGAGATTTCACGTACACTGATGCTTCCAAGAGAAGGAAATCACAAGCAATGAAGTGAGGTAATATCAGACTTTGAAAGGACTTAATTTTTGGTGTCGGTATTAAGGAAATGAGTAGTGATATGCAACGTACGAAAACTTGCATGCAAATGAGAGCAAAAACTAAGAAAACGGTACAGAAAATAAAATAAAACGGTTTGAAAAGTGGCAAACGGGACTGGAAGAGAGAAAAAGCGGAACAAAAAAGAGATAAAACATTAAAGAGTATACATTCAATTTCCTATCCTTCATTACTTACTTTAGCAGCCGAGAGCCGAGGTGGATCTTGCCGTATCAAGAATTCCTTTCACTTGTTCTCGGTTCTGGGCTACTTGTCGCCAATTCGTTGCGCATCTCGACACACGCAAATCGGCTTCAACCTGGGCAAGCCATTTGGCACGTTAGGCCGCTCTTTTCCTGGTGCATTCCGGATTTCACTGCACAGTCGTCCGGCATCTTTGCGATGTGGCCGTCATCTCCCAAGTTTCGCCAGCTGCACGACGGAAATCTCTCCAAGCAGTGTCTGTAGCTCGTGATTCATACGCCTCCGCCACTCTCCGCTTGCCGTTTGTACTCCGGCAAAAATATTCCTATTCTTATTGTTATTAATTCAGCACAGTATCGTAGCATAGCATTGCATAGTTTGGCCGCTCGTGCGTTTCCCGTGATTGATCTAAATCAGCTGAAATTGCGCAAAGAACCGATCATCGGAATAATACCCAGCTAGCATTTTCATATGTATAAAACAGGTAGAAATCAGCATTACGTACAGATATACATGCTAAATAAGTCGTATTTCATGCGCAAAATTGGCATATTCGTACTATTTTGGAGGCGATATACGTGATTACGAATAATTTCGAGCGTTACGACTTTATAAGTATTTATATACGATAATATCCGATTAAGCGCGAGTCGCTCCGTACTACTCTACGATTTTGTGCTGAAAATCGTATGTATGTCAGCCATTATCATTATATACGACAAAAAATCAATTTGATTCCACTTTATCCAGCTTTAGTTACGATTTCGAGTTTGTTAGGAGATATTTACGATAGTTTTCGTACATTGATATACGAGTTGGTGCTAGCTGGGTAGGGTACGGGAGGGTATTCCCATCACGCTACTAATTTCGGCATACATTACCTTTTTGGCTATACTTTCCCAAATAAAAACTTTGCCGCTATATAACAATACTGAAACGAATGTAGCACTCATAGGCTTTAATGTGTTATAACTATTTTCATAAAAATGTAAGTAGTCTGCTAAATTTTATTCAATAAACATCAAAACCACTGTTTTTCTACTAGCACGTAACCAGGCTGAAAAAATTAGCAGCAATCGCTTACGCGTATCCGCTCTTGATGATGGTTTGGAAAACACACAATTATGATCACGTTTACTTATTCTAGAAACTAAACAGCTGTGAATATGCTATCACAGAACAATTCTACTTCTTTTTATCACGGAAGAACTCAAAAATTCCCCTCTGATATGAAAATATAAATCAATTTTCATCCACTAGCCATTAGCAGCATTTTGTTTTTAATTCCAGCAAATGGTGCGTTATTTACACTACTACCAATATATGTGCTGACATATCTGGTATTTGAGTGACAACTGGTGCTAGTGTATATGAACGATTCAGTGATACACTAGCGCCAGCAGGAAGCTGTTGTCACTGCAAAACTAATTATCTTCAATGAGCCCGGAATGTAGGCAATAGCCAGAAGTTAGCTATCGGTCTCTCTTTTCTTGTCTCTTTTGATCTGTTTTTGAAAAGCATTTAATCGCCGTGCTGGCTATTTCGGCCTGTCGCATTTAAAAAACACAGACACCACTATAAAAAATGGGCTCAATTCAGCCGCGGCGACTTCATCATTTCTCGCGACTATAACTCAAATTCAGTAGCGTTTTATTAAGACCAAAATACACGCCGATATTCAGTAAATATTATTCTATCAACTGGTATAAAAATCTTGTCTCGAATAAATATAGTTTCAACGTAGTTCCTGAATATTGTTCAGGCTACCGCTTGATGTGCTGGAAATACCCACCCGTACCCTACTTGGGGGTAGAAGATTATTCTCAGCGTGGATTTTCTGGTGATCCAATTCTATGTGATGACGCATGATCAATAGCAAAGCAGGCCGCGTTCAATGAAGGTGAATTTGGTAAGGAAAGTAATGTTAGCCCGAAACTTGGTGCTACTAGAGACCGAGGAATCCTTTGCAGCACCCACAAGTGTCACAAGATGGAGCTATTGTTAGTGGAAAGGAATTAATCACACTGTTATTCAAGCTCGCGTCGATTTTAGGACGTGTTGGTTTATTTATTTGTTTATTTGTATAAAAATATCAACAGGCCTTTTGGCCCTACTGATACACTTAACATAGAAGATATAATCTACGAGCTTGTGCATGGAATCGAGTTTTCAGTACCTCGTGGCTAACGTTTAAGTCGAAGCTTGGTAAAAAGCGATTGAAAGGGCGTTGCAGACCAGTGATTGTGCTTGTGCTGAAGGTGCTGTAGTTGGTTCGCCGATGCGTTACACGTAAAAATGGATCATTAAGTAGGACCCGACTTTGAGGTTTGCGAGTAGACAAGAGCAATCCACTCTCGAGGTCAGCAAACCGGCAACAGCTAATGCTCTGATCACATCGCGACGAGTGGTCAAAAGGTCGAGATCGATGAGTCTGCAGCGTTGTTCATAGCAAGGTAGCTGTACGAGTCGTTCCAGACTCGATTCGGTCAACTCGATTTTGGTAATAAGGACTCAACACTGGAGCGCCGTACGCAAGACTGGACCTTACAAGAGTGCGGTAGAGAGCTTTGAGACAGTAGATATGGTTGAAATTCTTGGCGATCCGCATGATAAATCCAAAATTCCTGCAGGCCATGTCGACAATAAATGCAATGGGCTGTTTGAAGTCAAGCTTACGAAATTAAGATAAAATATACATCGGCCTATTGTGCAGAGACAAACTGTACAATTCTGAAAGTTCTCCGTTTTGCTTAGCTCAGTGACAGCGGACAGGATCATCTACAAGAATAGCTAACTGTACAAACTAAGCACCAATTCGTGCATAATTGCACTCCAGAACTTCTTCAGTCAACGCAGTATACCAAAACCGCTTTGAAGTGAACGGGGAACCACTTTTATTGACGCTAGCTGAGAATTCAAGAAGCTTCACGACGCAGTAGACTACAACTAAATTAGCAGCAGCGTCGTAACCGCTGAGACAAGATGGAGCTTCAACCCGCCTCTGGCTTCCCATAAGGGCGGTAACTGGGAGCGGCTGAGTCAAAGCGTGATGAAACACTCACACCAAATCACTTCTTAGTGAGGTTGTCTGATGGTTCGACACTCTTCACTTCACCCGATGACAGAAGGGTTCTTCTGAAGCAAAACTGACGTACATCACAAGCGTTGGCCAACCAGTTCTGGAAGCACTGGTCATCCGACTACGTTCCCGAAGCCGATAGCGCCAGACGACGTGGTGGTCATCGTAGACTCCAACCTTCCGAAAGCTAGAATCGCAATCGGCATCTATGATTGCCCTGTAATAAAACTGGCGATTCTGGACGTTCGCGCGGAAGAGGGAAAGACGGCCAGGCGTTCGGTTTACCAGGGGGAAGTGTTAGCCATCCCTAGTTGGCCTCGCACCTTCACTGTTCAGTAACCCCGTCAATTAATCTATCAAGATCAACCATGTATCCTGGTCGATGTTATGCACAACTGTCAGCTGGATATAGGTCAAATTTCTTGTTCCTTGTCTCATTGCCCCAGTTTCCGTGTCCCATTTCTACGTCCCAGTCCCAGTCCCAGTCCCAGTCCCAGTTCCAATCCCAGTCCCAGTCCCAGTCCCAGTCCCAGTCCCAGTCCCAGTCCCAGTCCCAGTCCCAGTCCCAGTCCCAGTCCCAGTCCCAGTCCCAGTCCCAGTCCCAGTCCCAGTCCCAGTCCCAGTCCCAGTCCCAGTCCCAGTCCCAGTCCCAGTCCCAGTCCCAGTCCCAGTCCCAGTCCCAGTCCCAGTCCCAGTCCCAGTCCCAGTCCCAGTCCCAGTCCCAGTCCCAGTCCCAGTCCCAGTCCCAGTCCCAGTCCCAGTCCCAGTCCCAGTCCCAGTCCCAGTCCCAGTCCCAGTCCCAGTCCCAGTCCCAGTCCCAGTCCCAGTCCCAGTCCCAGTCCCAGTCCCAGTCCCAGTCCCAGTCCCAGTCCCAGTCCCAGTCCCAGTCCCAGTCCCAGTCCCAGTCCCAGTCCCAGTCCCAGTCCCAGTCCCAGTCCCAGTCCCAGTCCCAGTCCCAGTCCCAGTCCCAGTCCCAGTCCCAGTCCCAGTCCCAGTCCCAGTCCCAGTCCCAGTCCCAGTCCCAGTCCCAGTCCCAGTCCCAGTCCCAGTCCCAGTCCCAGTCCCAGTCCCAGTCCCAGTCCCAGTCCCAGTCCCAGTCCCAGTCCCAGTCCCAGTCCCAGTCCCAGTCCCAGTCCCAGTCCCAGTCCCAGTCCCAGTCCCAGTCCCAGTCCCAGTCCCAGTCCCAGTCCCAGTCCCAGTCCCAGTCCCAGTCCCAGTCCCAGTCCCAGTCCCAGTCCCAGTCCCAGTCCCAGTCCCAGTCCCAGTCCCAGTCCCAGTCCCAGTCCCAGTCCCAGTCCCAGTCCCAGTCCCAGTCCCAGTCCCAGTCCCAGTCCCAGTCCCAGTCCCAGTCCCAGTCCCAGTCCCAGTCCCAGTCCCAGTCCCAGTCCCAGTCCCGGTCCCGGAACACAATTAGTATCCGATTTGCGAAAAGACTACTACATTTTTACGGCTTCTAAGTTCTAAGTTAATAACCGTTAAATTTATAAAATAATCATGAAAGACAACAACCGACAACAAGCATCTAGTTACAACCGAGTATCAAATTCTTCATCGTTCACCGTCACCGCTCTAGTCTAAAACCTCTTCGTAACGGACTGTGAAACAATTCAGTTTAATTGCATAGCTTCTCCTCCCGTCCGGACTAACGGACACAAAAATATTAATTTCATCCAGAAAACACTTCTATTTGGCTAACGTAAAAGGAGAAACTCGCAAAAAATATAACGCGGAACTTTTTCCAGTCCGTTCTACAGTCGCCGTTTGCTTCGATGCGCTACGCAAAAACCAACTTGAGCTGCTGCCGACCAAACTTTCAAATTACAACATCTCTAGTTGGCAAAATAAAATACCATGTAAATTAACTTTAGCGACACCAGAAAACCCAACGTGAAATGTAAAAAGTTTGCTTCATTTGGCTGTACGATACCAGCAGCAGCGGTACTGACTTTTCTCGTTTTAAAGCTACTAAAGCCCAGCTCTTTCCTCCATCACATCAGTCGGTCGTAAAGTTTCAAAGCTTCCAGCCTAAACGTTTACGACTGCTTTGTTTGTTGCACAGGCAAATAAACGTCAAAACACTCTCCCAGTTTGAAGAACTCTCTTCGCTCCGCTGCTGTTAGCTTTAAGCCTACTTTGCCTACTGTCTGTCGGTCGGTCGGTCGGTCGGTCGGTCGGGTGGGTTGCTTTGCCATTCAAAATTCTTAACGGCTTTTTAAAACCTCACATCGTCTCCGCCTTCCTGGGGCTTCTAATTATGTACATACTACCCAGTCAGTAGTGGCGATTACACTTTACCCCCGCGCACCGAATTATGCCTCCCTTCGTCAGCGGTCCCCTCAGTCCGTCAGTGGTGTAAGACCAATCTCATCGAAGTTTTGCTTGTTCACACTAGCGTGCCCAGATATGAATAAAAAGAAATAAGAGGGGGGTGCAACTTTCAAAAGAAAATTTTGGCCGGAAAAACGGAGTAATCGTAGGATGGCAATTCTAGTATTACTTATCAGAAATTGGATGTAAATTAGACTTGAAATTGTGCCTAAAATTGGACACGCAATTGAACTAAAAATTTAACTTGACATTGGATTTTAAATTTGGACTAATTTGAATTGGAAGTTTTACTTCAAAACGGACATGGACTCGAAATTAGACATAAATAAATTTAATTGAAATTAGAATTGACATTTTTCGTCTTATTCTCTCACATATTTTACCTCTTTTCAATTCCGTATTTTCTCTCACTTTTTGTTCTGTTTTTTTTTCCTTTTCTGTACCATTTCGTCGGCTTTTGCTCTCACTTTCTTTCCGTTTTCCTTTGTTTTTCTCGTTTTCCTTTTTATCTGTCCAGTTTCCCTTTTTCTTCGTTTCCTGTTCAATTTTTTCTTATTTTCAGTTCTGTTTTTCTCTGCTTTTTGTAATTCTTTTGTCGTTTTCCGATTGTTTTTTCTCTTATTTGTGTTTTCTCTTATTCTCTTACAGTTTTTGACTTTTTCAAACTCTTTTTATCTTCTTTTCAACTATTCCCCTATTCCTTTTTTGTATTTGCCTCTTTTTTCCCTTCCCACTCCAGTTTTACTTTTTTATCTCTCTTTGTTTTGTCTTCATCTCTTCCGTTTTACTTTTTTCCTTAATCGCAATTTTCCGTTCTTCTTTTTCAGTTTCATCTTCCAGTTTTTTTATCTCACCTTTCTCATTTTATATCCCGTTAAACATCTTTTTCGCGTTTACTTCCTTTTCATCTATCGTTTTTCTTCACTCATTAGCGATTCTTCTTTTCTCTTTTGGTTTCTCTCTTTCCTGTTCTGTATTGCTTTTCTTGTCTCGTTTTCCCTTTTTCCCTATCCGCTCTTTCCCTTTACTCTTCTTTTTCGGTCCCATTTCTTTCGTTATTCCTTCTCTCCTTTTCTATCCCGCTTTTCGTTTTCATCTATTTTATCTTATTATTTCCTGTTTTTCCTCCTGTATGTTCTGTATTTCTATTCCATTTCATGTTTTTCCCGTTTTTCTTCTTTTTCTGTTCTGTTCTTTCGCTACTCTCATATTCGCCGTATTTCTCTCCAGTTTATTCTCATTTTCTTTATAATTTTCTTCGTTTTCTTCATGGTTTTTCTTTCGCTCCTCACATTTGTCTTTTTTTCTCTTCCGTTCTTCATTTTTTCTAATCAGTCTCTTCGTTTTAACATCGTTGACCTTTTTTCTCTTTTTATGTCCCGTTTTTCCTTTCATTTTTCTTTTTTTAAGTGCCTGTTTTTACTCTTTTACTCTCTATCGCGTTTTTCTTTTTTAAAATCGGGCTTAAATTGGGCCTGAAATTAAACATGAAATTTAACTTATAACTGGAGTTGAAATAAGACTTGAAAGACGACGACTGGATAGAAAAAAGCTGAAGAACGGCAGGGAAAAGAAGAAAAAAGGGGGTTTTCCTTCGACAAAAAAATGACAAAGGAAATGAAAACTGGATAGAACGAGTAAAAACGGGACAAAAAAAGCAAATAGAAAAAGAATAGAATACCAGAAAAAGAAAAGGAGAGAATACGTAAATATGCAAATGGAGAACAGAACAGAAAGAACAGAAAAAGATGAAGAACCGGACAGAAAAAGAAAAAAAGGGATAGAAGAAATAATAACAGGAGACAAAAACGATAAAAGAGAAAAGAAAAACAGAACCTGACAGGGGAAAGAGCAGCACATAAGCAGAGAAGAAAAGACGTAAACAAACAAACGGGATAGAAAAGGAGATTAAAGCGGGAAAAGACGAAAACACCATCTTTCACGCCGAGAACCCGGGTTCAAATCCCAACCCCGCAGAAGTCACGAATGACCCAAGCTGGTTGAAGTGACTATAAGGCCATTGCAAATTATTTTTGAAGTTTTTGTCAGCCCCCCTTGGGTGTAGGATTTGAGTTAATTTTTTTTATAAATTCAATTGTCTGTGGGCTCTATAGCCCGAAAAACTCTAAAAATGAGTGTACGAGTTGAGTTCACGCTTCTAGCACGAAATAGAAATGGGAATTCAAACAGTGCAATTTCTGAAAATCGGCTAAAAAATTTTCATTCGTTTTTGTTTTCTTTTCGTACATTTTTGTACGGAAAATAATAAAGTATATATTAAAAGCAAGAATAGATTTGGTTTTCACGTTTAAACTTTAAGTAAAAATGCCTGAAATCCATTTTTTTAGCTCGAATTCACTTTGTTTTTTTTTTCGCCCACCTCCCCCTTTAGTTGCCCAACACCCGAAGGACAAAACCTTTGAAAAATATTTGTAATGTAATAACGTCAGGTATTCTAGCCTGAAAAGATAAGAAAACAAAAATTAATGTTAACCTTTAATTATACTACCATGTTATCATACAATGATGGATATGTAGGGTTTTCTTTCTAATTCCCGTCGTAGTAAGGAAAGCCACTCTAATTTTCATCATTTCTTAGGTGGATTTAATGAATATTCCAAAAGTTCTGCTGCTGACTAAAACACACTTACCTTCCGATCCGTAAACTTTGAAATCAGTGAAAAGCGATTGTTAAAGCATATTATTGAAATTACGCAACTGTCGTTATATCTTAAATTCGTCGTACCGTCTTAAAATCCGTCCATTAAAAATTTTCATCGTCCGAACTAAAAATCACAATAATGTTCTCGAAGCTAACACGCATGTATTTGTGTAGGTCGGCATGACAAATGTTATTCTGCAAAATTTCTGCAGGTCATGCAAGTTTTCCCGGCTGCAGAATAACGACAATGCGTTGCGGGAGTTATTTTCATTTTATGAATGACGGAACTTGAAACGATTAGCCTACATTTTCTTCTTCGTCGCACGAAAAAAGATAGCAAATTTGGCTGCTAGGAATTCTTTAATGAAAAATGGCATTTAAATAAATCTCAACTCACTTTGATTGATCGCGTATGATAGTCAACAAACTAAAATATTAGGGAATAACTAATTTTGCTTTGTGTGTCATAAAAATCGCTGATATTTTTAATAATTTGTGTTGGATAGGACGGGAATAGACAATTACGACGAAGCAGCAACATACCCTATTTTGAATCCGACGTGATATCTGTTTCAGCATTAATACTTAGACTGTCTGGGGTGTCGAAATACGTATCTCAGTCCCATTTTTCGTATTTTTTCGCTTTTCTATCCCATTTTTCGTTTTCGTTTATTTCGTTCTTCCTCTTATTATGTCTTGCGCTTCCTTCAGTTCTGTCCTGTTTTCTAGATCTGTTTTGTCTTCCGTTTACATTTTTTTCTTTTTTATCTCGTTTTTCTTCTTTTTCTTCTGTTCTCGTTTCTCAATTTTCCTGCTTCCGTATTTTTTCTTTCACTTTTCCTCCTTTTCTATCCCCTTCATTCTCATTTTTGTTTCGTTTCTACTTCTATTGCGGCCTGATTTTTCTCCTTTTGTGTCCAGTTTTTACTTCTTTCCTCGTTTTCCTTGTGATTTTTGCTTTTCTTTCTCGTCTCTCTTCTTTTGATTTTCATTTTGCATTCTTTTTTGACCACTCTCCTCGTTTTTGGCGTCGTTTTTTCTCTTTATCGTCCTATTTTCTGCATATCCACTCTTTTTCCTATGTTTATGTCCCATTTTTTCATTTTTAATTCCATTTCTTCATCTTTTGTAGCTTTTATTCTTATTTCTTTATTTATTTCTGTACCGTTTTCTAGGTTGTGTCTGTCACTTATTGCTTTTTTTCTGTCCCTTGTTTCTTGTTTTATTGTTCCGTTTTTCTTCGATTCCTTTTCGATTATTTCTTATTTTAGGGCCTGCTTTTGTCCTGTTTTAAACTCGTTTTTTGATTTTATTCTTTCCCGTTTTCAGTCTTTTCTCTTCATCTTTTTCTCGTTTTTAGTTTACATTCTTTTTAACTCTTTTTATTTCCTTTGCTTCACGTTTTTTGTTTACGTGCGTTCCGTTTTTTCTCTTTTTGTTTCCCCGTTTTTCCATATTTTCTGTCGCGTTCATTCTATTTTCTGCTCCGTTTTTTCCTTCCCTCTCCGGTTTTTTTTTTTGTATCTTCCGTCTTACGTCTTCTCTTTCGTTTTACTGTAGTTCGTTTTTCCTGTTTATCTTTGCTTTCTTTTTCTGTTCTATTTTATTGTTTTGTGCCCCTCTTTCTAGTTTCATATCCAGTTTTACCTATTTTTCCTGTTTTCCTTGTTTCCTCTAACGGGTTTCTCTTTTCTCGCCTTCCGTTCATGTGGTCCCTTTCGGTGTATCATGTCCTTTTTCTGGTCTTATTTTGCACTCTTTGTTTTTCACCTTTTCCTATCTCATTTTTTGTCGTTTGCTGTCCCATTTCGATTTTTTTCAGTCCCAGTTGTCGCTTTTTTCGCTTTTCTATTCCGTTTGACGTTTTCTTCTGTTGCTGTTGTGTCTTGCAATTCCTTCTTATTTGCCATAATCTTTCTTTCTTTACCGATCTCTTTTTTTACATTTTTGTCTTTTTCTGTTCCGTTTTTCTTCTTCTTCTGTACTCGTTTGTCCATTTTACTGCTTTCGTCCTTGACTTTTCCTCCTATCATGTATCCTATTATGTTTTTTCTTTTTTCCCGTTTTAACTTCTTTTCAACCCTGATTTTTCCCCTTTTCTGTTCAGTTTAAACTCATTTTCTCGTCTTTCCTCTTTTCACTTTCATTTTCCGTATTGTATTGGTTCCGTATTTTCTCTTTACTTCTGCTCCCATACTATCCCGTTTTATCTCACTTTTGTCCTGTTAATACTCCTTTTTATCCCGATGTTGCTCCTTTTCTGTTTTTTCTCGTGTAACCTCTTTCAACTTCCATTTTTTAATCTTTTTCTGTTCAGTCTCGTCGGTTTATCTTCTTGTTCCCTCTTTTGTTTCCCGTTTTCTGCATTTACACTCTTTTTTCTGTTTTTATGTCCCGTTTTTTCTCTTTTAATCTATTTCTCCACCATGTTTGTACCGTTTTCTTGGTTTTTGCTATCACTTTTTTCCGATTTTACTCTTTTTATCTCTCAATTTTTTCTGTCCTGTTTTATTGTTCCATTTTTGCTTGATTCCGAACCAATTTTGTTTTAAACTGGATGCTTTAAACTCATTTGTTTGTTATTGGCTTTTCCGTCTTTTCACTTCTCTTTTCTCCTTTTTCCTCGTATCCAATCAACATTCTCATTTTTTATTGGCTGTCAGTCAATCTAAAATAGAACAGGTAATCTTTAAAATTTGAAATCTATTCTAGCTCTTTTTATGTCCTTCCCTTCTCTTCTTGGCGCGTTTTTCTGCCTATTCTGTAGTGTTTATTCTGTTTTTTCTCGCCTGTTTTACCTTTTATTATCAACGTGTTTTATGTCTTGTTCTCTTTCATTTTACCTTTTTTAGTCCGTTTTTCCTTTTCCTGTTTTTCTTTTCTTCTTTTTTTGTCCCTTTTTTCTCGTTTTATGTCCTGTTTGACCTATTTTTCCCATTTTCATCGGTTCCTCTATTGGAATTCATTATTCTCTCTCGTTATTCGTCTTTTTCCTTCTGGTTTCTCTTACTCCGTATTCCCTTTCATGACTTCCCTCTTTACCTTTCTAGTTGTTCCTTTTTTCTGTCCGTTTTTTCTACGTTCATTGTTCCTTTTTTCTTCTTTTTAGTCCCATTTTTTGCGGCTCTTCTAGGTCTGTCATCCTATTGTTCTGTTCCGTTTTTCCTTGTCTTAAGGCCCGTTTTTCCTGTCCCGCTCTTTGTCATATTCTGGTCCGTTTTGACTTTTTTCGAACCCAGTTTTCGTCTTTTTACGCCTTTCTATGCTGTTTTAAATTTCGTCTGCTTCGCTCTACCTTTAATTATTATAGGTTTACTTTCTTTTTTGTCACGCTCTGTTTTTTTTACCCTCTTTGTCTTCTTTTTTTCTTTTTCTGTTCTCGTATCTCCATTTTCGTGGTTTTGTATTTTCTGCCTTACTTTCCGCTTTATTCTACCCTGTTTTTCTCCTTTTTTGTCTCGTTTTTTCTACTTTTCTGTCAAGTTTGTCTTCTTTTTCTTTGATATTTCCTCGATTCCGTTGTCTGCATTTCTATTTTTTTCTCTTTTTATGTCTCGTTTTCTCTCTTTTTTTTTCTTTTTCTACCCCGGTTGTCCAATTTTTGTCCAGTTTACTTTTCCCCAAGAGTAAAAGGAGAAAGGAGAGACAGAAAACGGGAATATGGAACAGAAAAAGCAGAACAGAAAAACGAAAAAATCGGAATATAAATATAAATACAAATAAACAAGGAATATACCAAATGAAAACCGAAGGCGGAAAAATGGGGCAAAACAAAGAGGCAAAACGTAACAGACAAAGACAAGAAAGAGTTAGAAAAGAACGAAAACTGGAAACAAGAAAAAAGGGTATAGGTAGGGGAAAAACTCAATTTCTAATTTAATGTCCGATGTCAAGCTTAATTTCAAGTTCAATTGCATGCTCGGTTCAAAACCAAACTTAACTCCGATGTCAAATTTCAAATTTAATTCCAGTTCTAGTTTATTTGCAAATTTCATGTCCAATTTCACCTAAAAATGTCACATTCTGTTTTAAGCCCGATTTCTTGTTCAATTTCAAGTAAAACTTTCAGACGTAATTGGGTCTAAATTGAAGTACAATTTTAAATCTAAGTTTAAGTCCAATGTTCAGTTCAATAGTTCAAATTAGTTCAAATTCCAAGTATAATCTAATGTCCTATGTCAAGTCCAATTTCAATTCTAATTTCTAGTCCAATTTCAACATTGAATTGAAATCCAAATGCACCTGAAAGTTCGGAGTTTTAAACCTAATCGACCGGTATTTTTGCGATAAGTATTAATAGATTCACCATCCTACTCGATTTTCTAGGACATTCTTCTGAAAGGTCGGATGCCTCACCCTTTGTTTATGCCTAAGCACGCCACCGTGCTTGTCCATCAGCACAGTTCGACCATAAGCTTTTAATTAGAGCTCTGTCGGCGAGGTCACAGACTCAAAACTCCGACCCTTCTTGCATGGCATAATCCTATAGCACAGTACGGTGCTTAATTAATCATCCATGCCACCATGAAGCTTCTGTCAGTTTTTAGTTTTTTTTTTCTGGGGTTGCTTTTAATTTTCACCGAAGTTTTGGGGGAAAACTTCTCGTCGTTACATGCCACATTCATACATTAGCCGAGTTTGATAAAAGAAAAAAAAGCAACAATATTATGCGATTCTCGGGTAAACATGGTGCGCCCGGCCCGGCCAGGCCTGGCCTGGCCTGATGGTCTGGTTTCATTTGCATTTCGTGCATTGCGGCCATTTTAATGAATGCTAACATAATTTTCACCGCTCACTTTTGCACTCGGCAGGTATCCTGGGTGCGCCGGAAAGGGGACGAGATTCACCTAATTACGGTCGGCCGCCACACGTACAGCAGCGACTCTCGGTACTCGTTGCAATATCAACCGCCCAATAATTGGCAGCTTCTGATCCAGTACGCAAACGAACGAGACGAGGGCCATTATGAGTGTCAGATTTCATCCTATCCGCCCCTGGTGTATCTTGTTTATCTTATCGTTGTCGGTAAGTTGCAACCCACAAAATGATCCGAGGAACTTTGTCAGTGCTTTCAGTCCATTCATGCCATCTGCTGTTCGTCCTCGTCGAAAGCACTGGAACTGGACCTCAGTTCATTTGCCATAAACCATGCCATGGGACATGTTGCATGAGAGCATGGCAAAAGACGACCAGTCATTAGATGAAGATTTTCCATACGCCCACAAACTATCCATGCTCTAAAAACCGTACCCAATTTTACTTCCAGTACCGAAAGTGGAGATTGTTGACGAAAGAGGTGTTGCGACCGTCGATAAATTTTACAAAGCCGGAAGCACTATCGAGCTCAAGTGTATCATCAGTAAAGTTCCCCAGCCAACCAGTTACGTGACGTGGAAGCACGGCCTCCGGATGCTGAATTATGACACCAGCAGGGGCGGAATAAGGTAATTTATCTAACTTCAAGTTCATTAAATCAATTTCAAGCTTTGATTCGCCGCCTAATGTGGCGAATACAGTTCGCCCGCCCGCCCGCCAACCCGCCTGCCTTGATCTGTGCTCGCGGATCTGCCCGCTTTCCGGCTAAAGCTTCTCAAGTGGCGAGAAGAAGAAGCGTACTATTTTTACCCTTTCACCGGTCGGTACGCCTACTGCGATCTGCGTACGTACGTACGTACGTACCACAGTCAAAGCCAATAGAACATTTCCACCCGAGAGCAAACGAAGAAACTTTATAATTAAATACTTTTTGTTAAAGCAACCGTAGAGAAGCGGAAAGCGGCTCGACGCAGCTCGAATTAGAAGCAAAAGTACTTAATTTGAATTTAATGTTTGCAGTGCTATGTGTTTTCTCCACCACTTGAAGACTATCTGAATGAGTAAGCGAAAAACGATGACTTGGGCTCGGGCTCGGGCGCAGAAAAAGCCGGAGCCATCGGGCATGGAGCCATTTTTCCGTAATTAATATACATACCTACCTTTAATTTTTCAAAATGATCTACGGCCGTCGGACGGGGGACACAAACTCGGCTAATTAAGTCATCCGACACCGACGACGTTGTCTAGCCGGGTCCTTTGGCCGGTCCACCTCTCCGCCCCCCCCCCCCCCCCCCTCCTCATTATGGTTCATTTCTCTAACGAAATCAACACGAACGGACGAACGAGTTTTCGGAACGTGCATTCTCTTGGCAGAAACGGTCGCCTACGGTTTCGGCCATTTATTCTGTCCGCTACCGCTCTGTGACAGTGCGGGAACATATTTAAAAATGTTTTATGATTATGATCCCACTCTAGAAGCCGAAGGTTAGAGGTTATGCACTAGTAGCAAGAAAAGTTGAAATTTACGGACGGTGAAAAAGTGCACATTTTTCTGTTGAGATTTGATTGCGAACCGTCAACTGCTCCCCTCTTGTCAGTTGACGCAAAATGCAAGACAAAGAAAGCACTTTTTCCTTAGGCTTTCTGCTACTATATTATTGATCATCTCCCGCTTATTTTGTAGACATGTGCAACGAGTTTTACGAAGAACCGTCCAGGTGTTCCGGAGTTATAGCGGTACATACAATTGTCATCCAATTATTTGAACATCTGATGGTTTCCTTTCCAAAATTTCATCCATTCCATTTTGGTAAACTTCACCTATTGTTTTATCTCCGGAAATCCCTATAATCAAAGCAAAACAAAGCTTTTTTCTTTATTTTGATATCCCCCTTAGTTATCCCTTCATTTTTCAGACCTTGTTCTCTTGTCTCTCAGCCGCTTGTATATACATCTCTTATCTGTGTAATCTGCGAGAGAAATGCTAACTTTACTTATTTGAACCTCCACCGCTGGACAGTCGCCGTCCACTTAATCACGCCAAGGAACAAAATGCCAAGTTTGATGAAGAACAGCACAAGCGTTTCGAAGTTATGCCGGAACACACATATAGATTGGGTGCCCCCTGGTCAGCTTCCGCGTCTTTGTCCCACAGTCAATTACGCAGTTTAATTTTTGCTTTTCCCTCCTGGAATCCCAGTGATAAGGGAGAGAAACAAAACCTTTTATGCTCCCCTCCCTCTCTTTCTTCGGGCTCTGCCCGCTTGTATTCCAGCCACTGCACAATGGTTTGATTGCTCAGGAATCGTGAACTTTTTTAAAAACTCCTTTCATAGTGTTTTTTTCAATATGGCGTCTTCGAAAGAATTTCTGTAAATCAATAGACGCAACGACTGGTGGTTAGTATTAGTTCAGAACTCAAACACAGGTGGCGCTGCAAAATTTAACTTTCTAATTTGATGATATAGAGATATAGTATGTTCAAGAAAGTTTTAGATAATCTTATCTGAAACTGAAAACATTATTCCTCTAAGTATCGCAGGTTTTGAGATATTAGGCGTCTTTCATGACGGACCAAAAATCGAAGTTTTCACTGTAGTTTCAAAACTATGTGATTTAGGGAAAAATAATGTTTTGCAAACATTTGCATCTATTAAAATCACACACTTTTGCAGAAGAACGTGAACACGTATCTTCTATACAGAGCGAGTTAATGAACGATTTAGGTAAAAATTAGCCATATTTCGTACTGCTATACAATAAAAAGTTGGAAAAACTAGCTACCGAGATATAGACTAATCTCAAGTTTTTAGTCTTGACCTTGACCTTGACCTTGATTTTTGTTATGTAACAGAATTAAACGGAAAACAGTTGGTAAATGAGAGAAAAAAGACTGAGTAACACTTCTGACTTCTCATGCAAATTATATGAAGAAGATACGTAAAGAGACAAATGACATAGCATGTTTTAAGATCAGTTTTGAATGTACTTTCACTTTAATTATATCTCTGTCGCCAGTTTTTCCAACTTTCTATTGTATAGCAGTACGAAACATGGCTAATTTTTACCTAAATCGTTCATTAACTCGCTCTGTATAGAAGATACGTGTTCACGTTCTTCTGCAAAAGTGTGTGATTTTAATAGATGCAAATGTTTGCTCAACATTATTTTTCCCTAAACCATATAGTTTTGAAGCTACAGTGAAAACTCCGATTTTTGGGGGTCCATCATAAAAGACGTCTAATATCTCAAAAATGTTTTCAGCAAAAAGCTTCATAATAAAATTATCTAAAACTTTCTAGAACATACTATAGCTCTATATCATCAAATTAGAAAATTAAATTTTTCAGCGCCACCTTTGTTTGAGTTCCGAACTAATACTAACCACCAGTTGTTGCGTCTATTTAAATACAGAAATTCTTTCGAAGAAGTCATATTGAAAAAAACATTATGAAAAGAGTTATTAAAAAAGTTCATGATTCCGAGCAATCAAACCACTATGCACTGGTACACCTGTATAATAGAGGTTTTCCGTCAGAACATACCCCTTCTTTTCGTAGTTTTTCTCAAAAGTACTTCCAATACGAGTAAGTATGGTGCAAAAATGTATTTTTCTCATTGACTCTAGATTGATTTTTTAAACAATGCAAAATTGCAAGAATGTTAAATTTTTTTCACCCAATGATGTCAACAAATGTTGAGTTTTTAAAAATGCGTTTTGGTTGCACTGTTTATCAAGATTTTTAAATTTTCTGACAGCATTGACATATTCCAGCATTACGGGACACCTTTCCTACTGTACTATACGTACGTCACTCTCATTTAGCATCAGTAAAACAAAACAACATATGAATCATAGGTCACAATAAAATAACTAAACCCTTCCGCTCGCCGTAGCACGAACTAACACCGGCGACCAGCGCCGGCAGAAGCGTGCACTCCGAAGCGCACATTTCTAGCCTACGCAGTAGCGGGTGGCTTAGCCCCGAGCGACGATCGGAAAGGATTCAAATTACATTGAAAGCAATTGAGCCAGAAGTACATAGTTAATATATATAGAGCCTTTTTCCGACTCCCGCTGTCACGGTATATGCCGCTATGTCTCTCGGCTCAAGGACTGTTGAATCAGCTGCTAACAAGTTGGGTGAAAGTTGTCCGCACGCGCGTGAGTGAAGTGTCCGCGGTAATACAACAATCGTGTACAATACTACTATACAAATCACCCTACTAACACAGTTGTTACAATCCAGTTGTGGCAACCAATTTACGACTAATTTTAGTCATAAATAAGTTTCTGCAACAATAAGTGCGAAAACTGTGCTACTTGGGCAGTTGCTATTTCATCAAATCCCTGGCATTCAACTGAAAGATAATGTCCTCGTTAGTCAACTATTTAACAAGTTAGTTGCCATATAATTGGTAAAACAGGTAGCAGTTCACACAGTAAAAATGAGTGCTAATTCTGTCCCGTAACGCTGGAATGTGTCATTGCACAACCGATTCTCACATATGCGTTTCAGTGGCTAAGGCACGTGTCCCTTCTTTTCTTTAAATTTTAATATAGTACAAAATAATTTCTGCAATCCAGAAGTCTGCAGTTCATAATTTAATAGGCTACTATTTTTGCGGTAAGTGAATTATTTGTGTAAAAATAGTTCCGTCTTTCCTCCTTTTCTGTGTCGTTTTTTGGTTTTAGCTCTCACTTTTCTTCTCTTTCTATCCGTGAGAGAGAGAATAAACAAAAAAAATAATAATAAAGAGAAAAAAAAAGAAAGTGACAGATTAGGAAGGAAAACGGAACATAAAAAGAGAAAAAATGGAAAAAAGTAAATGAGAGAAAAACAAGGAGATAGAGAAAAGTACATGAGCAAAAACCCGAAGACAGAAAAAAGTGGAAAGAAGAAAAACGATGACGAAAAGAAGAGAAATGAAAGATAGGATAGAAAAGCGATAATGACAACGTGGAAAACGAGAAGCAAAATGTACAGAAAAGGAGAAAAAACGAAATCGAAATGGATTATGAACAGAACAGGTAGAAAAGTAAGAGAAAAAATGAAAACGGAATGAGAACGGAAAAAAACAGAATACGATAGAAAAGGAGGACATAATAAGAGATGAAAGGAACAGACGAAGACGAAAAAACCGGAAAGGAGTTAAAAAGAGAAAAAAGACACAACAAGACGGAAAATGGCAAAGCACAAAAAAGAGAAAAGAGAAGGTTCTTACGAATGTTAGAGAACCCTCCCCCCTAAAAGGAGGGGGCTCCCATACAATTGCAATACAATGAATTTATTTTATGATGGTTTGAGACTCGTCACCCCTGCACAGTGGTCAAATTTTGAAAAAACGTGACAATTGCAATTGGGTAAAAAAATGGGTAAGTTTTCAAGGGTGGTGTCTTTAGAGAGGTTTAATAATAAAATATGGCGCATCTTTCTGCACTATTAGGGTAAACGTGAATTCTCCTATTAGGGGTTTTCAATTGATTTTTCTGAGATTCCTTTGGAGTGCTCCTGATGGAAATATTTTTTATAGATAAAATATAGTACTTTCACGTAATGGTTGTCTGGTTTGTGCGAAGCTGCCCGAAAATTAAAAAAAATTTGAATAACACAAATTTTTTATTTCATTTATTTTATAATTTATTAAATATGCATCCTAGCGACAAATAGTCTTCAGTGAAAATGTGTATTTTAGCATACTGAATAACTTTGTAGAACACTCGAAAGCAGTAAAAAAATCGTGTGCAAAGTTATTGAGCATAATTGATTTCTAAGCGCTCCTTTTTAACACATCATTATAACGGGTGGCAACTAAAATTTTGGAATTTTTTTCTCAAGCTGTCAAAAAAAGACAAAAATACGTGAAGAAAATCTGATTTACCGAAATTAAAGATACATTATCCATTGTTGAAAAACAACTAGTGTACATTTGAAAACGGTTCGTAATCGGCTGTTCGGCGAAGCTTTCGTTTCAACTGTTTGCAATTCGTGGCTCTCCAGTTGTTTTTGTTCACCAAGCAACTAAACATTCCGAAGAAATTTTCGATTGGGCGCACTGAGACAGATTTTTCGGGTCGTGGTTTGTGGGTAAAAATGGGATCGAATGGGTATTCAGGAACATTTGTGTTTTTTGGGGTAATGCGATGATGCTCTATCCGGTCAAAACGCGTATTGTCCATCTGCATGATGTTTTTGTAGAAACGGGATCCAAATTTTCTTCAAACATTCGTCTGATGCATCTTAATTGATAGCCAAACCAGAGGGCTTGTTGTTGAAGAAACGAGAAAGAGAACGATGTTCTTCTGCGTCCATAATTTTTGCTGCTCTTCCACTACTTTGCTTGCGAATAGTTGTTGGGCATCTTAGGATATGGTAAACAGTCGAAGCCGCAACACATTCGCTTTTTAAATGTTGTACTGTGTACTTTTTGCCGAGATTTCTATGGAAGTTCCTAGAAGTGTACAACGCGGTCGCGGAATGCTTCTTGTTTCGACGCCATTTTTAGCAAAACTGGGCAAGCATAAACAAAACAAAAAATATTAACAAAAAGAGGAGAGAGAGTGCTCACACATACACACTCTCATTTATCTCTGAGCTCGTTTGTTGTTGAGCATAAGGGCCGCGAAAAAATTCCAAAATTTTAGTTGCCACCCGTTATTTCGCAACCGGTAAGAGATAGATAGTTACTATATTCAGCAAAGTTGCTTATTTTAATATGTTCTGCAAATTTTTGAAGAAAAATTTTTTTAATTATTTAAAAAAACAAAAGTTGTGTCACCTTAATAGGTGAATTCACGTGAATAGTGCAGAAAGATGCGCTATATTTTATTATTAAACTTCTTTGAAGACATCACCCTTGAAAAATTACGCATTTTTTACCAAATTGCTAATGTCCGCGTTTTTTTTTTAAATTTGACCACTGTGAGCTGGTGTTTTAAGAGCTGAAACCAGAGATGTAAATGTTTCGTGATTTTTCAGGATTATCCAGACTGGTTTGGTATTGAAGCTGATCATTCATTTCCTTACTATCCAGCAGGCTTAGCATGCTCTTTTCGCTTCGATTGAGCTCTTTTGATTACAGTATTTCAGCCAAACAGAATATGAAAAGGATGTTATGGGGCATTTATAGGGCTAGTAATCATCTACAATATTGCTCAAAAAAAGTAAAGTTTTATCTTTTGTAGGTTTGCAATGGCGTCGGCAGCAAAAGGAGCGTTTTTTTTTGCTACCAATGGCGAAGCGGCCTCATAGTGCCATAAATACAAAAGACATAGCAATACTTACTTCAATAGTATTGCAGATAACAACTAACTCTGCATATGCTCCATAACCCACTTTTTCATATGCTGTGGTGCAGTAACCAAAAGAGCATCGAAATCGAAGCGAAAAGAGCGTGCCAAGCCAGCTATCCAGCATTTAGCTCTAGTAGATGTTGTCGCATTTGCTTTACTTTGAAGCTTTCAAACTTTTTTCGTATAATTGCCGAAACCGGACGACGCGAAACTAGCGAAGATGGAGCTAGAACAATAGTGACGTCTTATGGACGTCCATTCTCATAAAATTTCGTGTCGGTGCTACTGTGGCAGACATTTAAGTAACATAAATTTAGTTATTTCATAAAGAAAGTAAAAGAAGAGAACAACCCTGTTTTACGCTGTTTCTTATTCACTGTGCATCCCGAATTCGGACAAAATACTTGGCAACTCTGGCTGCAACGAAACAAATAATTAAAGTTATATAAATTAGGGCTTATCTTTCAACAGAGCCGAGTGGATTAGCCATCCAAACCACAATTTTGAGATCAGGCTGCCGGGAATCACACAGCATCGCATCTACCAGCTTAGCTAATGAATCTTAACGATAGCGAATTACCGGGTATGATCACGTGGAGGCGCTAGGTAGGAACTTGGGATGACCTATGCGCTATGTTGGACGTTTCTTTGCCATTACTACAATTTGGCATCACTGACCAGTTTGTTTACGTTTATTTTGTTAACGGCTCTGCTTCTATATTTTTTACTGTGAAATTGCACATGTTGTGCGGTTTAGAGTTGAATACATTCTTTACTGTGTTCGGTTTTGTACCGGGTTTGTGGAATATCGCTCAATCGTGCTCATTGTTTACATTTGCCGATTCCACCACATTGACCAAACGTAGATCATATTAAGGGGCCTTCCCGTCGCCCCGCTTTGTTCAAAGTAATTTGATTTGAGGTGGCTCACTGCTCTGTTCAAAGTATCTTGACTTAAGGTGGTTCATCACTGCCAGGGGTTGTTCACTATAGAGCGTGCTTATGATCATTGCGTCAAACCGGTCAATGTGACTGATGAGACGATCACCTGCATGGGCTTTTGCGAGCAGGTCACTCATGCGAAATGTGCACGATTGAGAATTTCGATTGAAAATCCATGTGTGAAAGAATTTTTTTTGGATGTACGAACAATACGCTTCAAACAGGCTTTATCATCCGTCGGCCTGGCTGCCCCTTCAATGTCTGCCATCTTTCTTAACGGCAAGGAGATAAAACAGCTCTCTAAGAAAGTGCAAGAGACTGTCTGTACAGCACTAGCCCCTAGAATTGCCGTTGACGAACCACCGATGAGACGTCGCCTGAATGAGCGCTTCAACTTTCTTATTGCTGTAACAGAGTCGAACTTCGTCGAATGCGTATAATCAGTGCAACCAGCAGCTAATTTACAAATTTATAAAACGAGATAATTGTGAACAGCGGTTTGTTCGCTAGCTATCAGCATTACATGTCTTCGGACCAGCATGGATTTTTTTTTTTGTAAAACGTTCAATCTCTACGAACCGCGTTGATATTGTCTCGTTCTGCCTGCGCAGCATGAATGAAGGAGTACAAATTGACGTAGCTGGAAGCAGCGTTTGATTGGATGGATCACGGTATGCTCCTTATAAAACTTGCGAAGCTGGGAGCCTCCGTACCATTCAGCAAGTGGCTACAATCGTATCCAACACACCATAGCCTGAATGTGAAGATCGGGTCCGAGCTTTCCGACTCGTTCTGCAACATCCCTGACATACCGCAGGGGAGCAACCTTGGACCAGTGCTCTTTTCTCTTCTTATAAATGAACTATCACATATAAATCCGGTATCGATAAAACATCGCACATGGTATATTCGGCATAGCCAAACGACATGTTCTGTGTCATGATAACCCTCACCACTAGTACAATGATTATCGGAAAAACAAGACACAACACTTATGGTTCTTACAAGAAAACATAGATACCTTTCCCGCTAACCGGTTTCGGGTATGATGCTATACCCATCATCAGAGCGACTAGAGAGGAGTGGTTGTCAGGCAACATGGAAAGGAAAATTTTCGACTATTTTGTCTGTTATACCATACGAAGACACAAATCTTCTACACGATTGTGAGGAACGTGCTGCTTCACGTCAAAAGCGCCGGCCGCAGAAATCACATCTGTGTAGGTCTATTCGTTTTCCTAGGCTAACGAACCTCTAATTTGTTTTCCCTAGTCCTCATATCGAGATACCTTTCACAAAATAACAAGCGGATTTGAGAGTCCCACACTTGCTAGATTTTGCTCAACTTGATAAAATTTAATTCAAATCAGGGAGGTTTACTTCACATTCCAGCTTTTCAAGGACGACTTTGCGGGAAATTGCTCAACTGCAAAAAGAATAATCAGAAAACGACTTTTGTGCATACTAGTCCTGTTTGCACAGAATAATTATCATTCGGTTCGCCATAGGTACTTTGAAAAAGTACCCAAAAAAGTTACAAGTGCCAACACGAATGTTCGTCCATACATAAATTTGGGGTCCCGCTATTTTCTTCGAGGTGGTACTTTAGAAGCTCAAGGCTGTGAGTCATTTCTGATTCATAGTCGCTTGTCAAAAGAAAATATAATTCTCAGCCCAAAAACGAATAGGAGAACCGAAAAATATTACTACAACTCGCATTGACTCGGTGAAAATTAATGAAAAGCTAAACAAGTGGTGGTCCGCTCATTCGTAAGTATCGTTACGAAAATGCCTGGCATTTATAAAGAGTGCATCAGTAATTGAGATGGATAACCGTTAGGAACGATACTGTTTTCCGGTTTTCCGTGAATGCAGTGCTGAAAAAAACGAGTGAAGTGGTACCTACCTATCTACGATTTGCTCGATGATTTGGCTTTTTGTGAAAGCTGTCGACTACAAGTTTATATCAGCCAACAGGTATATGTGCTAGAACAAAATATTCCTGTTGAAATGAAATATCAAGTAGTATTTTAGTTAATTCTCAGAATTTTTCAATAACTTTTGTTCAGAAGTGTTCAGAACAATTTACAACTTTCCAATGCACTGCAAACTAATTCTTTCAATTGAAATTTGTATCTACTACTGAACAAAAAACTCTTCTAATTAGTCAGTGCATTAGTTTTAATCATCCAGCATCGAAACTGTGTTTCGCTACAGGTGCGTTTCTTGTTTTTTTTTTGTCGTTCGAGAATAAGAATAACTTCTGCTACTGAAATTGCATTTTTCTTACATTCCTATCCCGATATTAGTCGGTGCAAAGTTATCAATTGAAAATGATTTTATGTTGCTGAGAACTGCTTGTGCGATACTGATAAGCAGAGCTGAATGCGAACGAACTGGACTGTTAAAGTGCAAGAGTACAAGGAAACTGGAAAGTTGCTTGCATTCAGAAGCTGCCAATAAATCAAATTCATTGAGTGCAATTTTTATGAAACAAATAATTTATTGATATATTCGGCTTCATAAAGGAACCACAAACAATGGCCATTTAACAATGCAATTGTGATTATTAAAATAAATACTCTTATTTTAAACCCAATAAAAAATATAATAAATAAAAATTTTATTACTCTTTTCTGGGAAAAACTGTTTCTCATTATGTTTTGAATGCAAAACTAACATTTTACGACGGTACATAACCGACTGGTTTCTTAGTATTCTCCACAAATGGCCCGCAAATAGCGTTAAACTCCTTCAGAACAAGCTTAAAACCTGATTCGTCAAAATTGAAAATTCTCTCACGTTTGACAAAAATGGAAGGTTTAATGCCCTCTTCTTGAAACGCATTTTCAATTTCATTATTCAGAAGAAAGTGATGATTTTGTTATAATATTAGAGTAATTCTCGTTGAAACGTGGCCACTACTGACACGAAGTCTTCAAATATTCGAACTTTTTGCTTAATTGGTTGAAAATGATTCACATGTTCACCGAGGGGCCTAACAGTTTCAAGAAACGTTGAATTTGGAGCAAACCGTGAGATCTATATCATGTGATATTTAGACTAATCTCAAGATTTTAGTCTTGACCTTGGAATGAGGTCATACATATATTAATATTTTTTTGAAACGATGGTTCTACAATTGATGAAGGGACGGTAGGGGAAAGAAATGAAAATTTTTGGTGAAGGAGGGGGAAGAGCGGAAAGTAAGGGGGGGGGGGGGGGGAGGGGGTATTGGTAGCTATGCTTGACAAGTAGTCATTTTGACTCCTACCTTTTGTCCAATGCTGGAAGGTGCATGAGTCGAACCAAGCTGTAATCTGAGATTATAACCGGATTCGAACCCACAACACCCTCCAGGGCATGTGGTTCGCTGGTACTTGTTCCTTGTCCAGCGCCTCTATGGTTCAAAGGTACAAGTACCAGCGAACCACATGCCCTGGAGGGTGTTGTGGGTTCGAATCCGGTTATAATCTCAGATTACAGCTTGGTTCGACTCATGCACCTTCCAGCATTGGACAAAAGGTAGGAGTCAAAATGACTACTTGTCAAGCATAGCTACCAATACCCCCTCCCCCCCCCCCCCCCCCCCTTACTTTCCGCTCTTCCCCCTCCTTCACCAAAAATTTTCATTTCTTTCCCCTACCGTCCCTTCATCAATTGTAGAACCATCGTTTCAAAAAAATATTAATATATGTATGACCTCATTCCAAGGTCAAGACTAAAATCTTGAGATTAGTCTAAATATCACATGATATAGATCTCACGGTTTGCTCCAAATTCAACGTTTCTTGAAACTGTTAGGCCCCTCGGTGAACATGTGAATCATTTTCAACCAATTAAGCAAAAAGTTCGAATATTTGAAGACTTCGTGTCAGTAGTGGCCACGTTTCAACGAGAATTACTCTAATATTATAACAAAATCATCACTTTCTTCTGAATAATGAAATTGAAAATGCGTTTCAAGAAGAGGGCATTAAACCTTCCATTTTTGTCAAACGTGAGAGAATTTTCAATTTTGACGAATCAGGTTTTAAGCTTGTTCTGAAGGAGTTTAACGCTATTTGCGGGCCATTTGTGGAGAATACTAAGAAACCAGTCGGTTATGTACCGTCGTAAAATGTTAGTTTTGCATTCAAAACATAATGAGAAACAGTTTTTCCCAGAAAAGAGTAATAAAATTTTTATTTATTATATTTTTTATTGGGTTTAAAATAAGAGTATTTATTTTAATAATCACAATTGCATTGTTAAATGGCCATTGTTTGTGGTTCCTTTATGAAGCCGAATATATCAATAAATTATTTGTTTCATAAAAATTGCACTCAATGAATTTGATTTATTGGCAGCTTCTGAATGCAAGCAACTTTCCAGTTTCCTTGTACTCTTGCACTTTAACAGTCCAGTTCGTTCGCATTCAGCTCTGCTTATCAGTATCGCACAAGCAGTTCTCAGCAACATAAAATCATTTTCAATTGATAACTTTGCACCGACTAATATCGGGATAGGAATGTAAGAAAAATGCAATTTCAGTAGCAGAAGTTATTCTTATTCTCGAACGACAAAAAAAAACAAGAAACGCACCTGTAGCGAAACACAGTTTCGATGCTGGATGATTAAAACTAATGCACTGACTAATTAGAAGAGTTTTTTGTTCAGTAGTAGATACAAATTTCAATTGAAAGAATTAGTTTGCAGTGCATTGGAAAGTTGTAAATTGTTCTGAACACTTCTGAACAAAAGTTATTGAAAAATTCTGAGAATTAACTAAAATACTACTTGATATTTCATTTCAACAGGAATATTTTGTTCTAGCACATATACCTGTTGGCTGATATAAACTTGTAGTCGACAGCTTTCACAAAAAGCCAAATCATCGAGCAAATCGTAGATAGGTAGGTACCACTTCACTCGTTTTTTTCAGCACTGCATTCACGGAAAACCGGAAAACAGTATCGTTCCTAACGGTTATCCATCTCAATTACTGATGCACTCTTTATAAATGCCAGGCATTTTCGTAACGATACTTACGAATGAGCGGACCACCACTTGTTTAGCTTTTCATTAATTTTCACCGAGTCAATGCGAGTTGTAGTAATATTTTTCGGTTCTCCTATTCGTTTTTGGGCTGAGAATTATATTTTCTTTTGACAAGCGACTATGAATCAGAAATGACTCACAGCCTTGAGCTTCTAAAGTACCACCTCGAAGAAAATAGCGGGACCCCAAATTTATGTATGGACGAACATTCGTGTTGGCACTTGTAACTTTTTTGGGTACTTTTTCAAAGTACCTATGGCGAACCGAATGATAATTATTCTGTGCAAACAGGACTAGTATGCACAAAAGTCGTTTTCTGATTATTCTTTTTGCAGTTGAGCAATTTCCCGCAAAGTCGTCCTTGAAAAGCTGGAATGTGAAGTAAACCTCCCTGATTTGAATTAAATTTTATCAAGTTGAGCAAAATCTAGCAAGTGTGGGACTCTCAAATCCGCTTGTTATTTTGTGAAAGGTATCTCGATATGAGGACTAGGGAAAACAAATTAGAGGTTCGTTAGCCTAGGAAAACGAATAGACCTACACAGATGTGATTTCTGCGGCCGGCGCTTTTGACGTGAAGCAGCACGTTCCTCACAATCGTGTAGAAGATTTGTGTCTTCGTATGGTATAACAGACAAAATAGTCGAAAATTTTCCTTTCCATGTTGCCTGACAACCACTCCTCTCTAGTCGCTCTGATGATGGGTATAGCATCATACCCGAAACCGGTTAGCGGGAAAGGTATCTATGTTTTCTTGTAAGAACCATAAGTGTTGTGTCTTGTTTTTCCGATAATCATTGTACTAGTGGTGAGGGTTATCATGACACAGAACATGTCGTTTGGCTATGCCGAATATACCATGTGCGATGTTTTATCGATACCGGATTTATATGTGATAGTTCATTTATAAGAAGAGAAAAGAGCACTGGTCCAAGGTTGCTCCCCTGCGGTATGTCAGGGATGTTGCAGAACGAGTCGGAAAGCTCGGACCCGATCTTCACATTCAGGCTATGGTGTGTTGGATACGATTGTAGCCACTTGCTGAATGGTACGGAGGCTCCCAGCTTCGCAAGTTTTATAAGGAGCATACCGTGATCCATCCAATCAAACGCTGCTTCCAGCTACGTCAATTTGTACTCCTTCATTCATGCTGCGCAGGCAGAACGAGACAATATCAACGCGGTTCGTAGAGATTGAACGTTTTACAAAAAAAAAAATCCATGCTGGTCCGAAGACATGTAATGCTGATAGCTAGCGAACAAACCGCTGTTCACAATTATCTCGTTTTATAAATTTGTAAATTAGCTGCTGGTTGCACTGATTATACGCATTCGACGAAGTTCGACTCTGTTACAGCAATAAGAAAGTTGAAGCGCTCATTCAGGCGACGTCTCATCGGTGGTTCGTCAACGGCAATTCTAGGGGCTAGTGCTGTACAGACAGTCTCTTGCACTTTCTTAGAGAGCTGTTTTATCTCCTTGCCGTTAAGAAAGATGGCAGACATTGAAGGGGCAGCCAGGCCGACGGATGATAAAGCCTGTTTGAAGCGTATTGTTCGTACATCCAAAAAAAATTCTTTCACACATGGATTTTCAATCGAAATTCTCAATCGTGCACATTTCGCATGAGTGACCTGCTCGCAAAAGCCCATGCAGGTGATCGTCTCATCAGTCACATTGACCGGTTTGACGCAATGATCATAAGCACGCTCTATAGTGAACAACCCCTGGCAGTGATGAACCACCTTAAGTCAAGATACTTTGAACAGAGCAGTGAGCCACCTCAAATCAAATTACTTTGAACAAAGCGGGGCGACGGGAAGGCCCCTTAATATGATCTACGTTTGGTCAATGTGGTGGAATCGGCAAATGTAAACAATGAGCACGATTGAGCGATATTCCACAAACCCGGTACAAAACCGAACACAGTAAAGAATGTATTCAACTCTAAACCGCACAACATGTGCAATTTCACAGTAAAAAATATAGAAGCAGAGCCGTTAACAAAATAAACGTAAACAAACTGGTCAGTGATGCCAAATTGTAGTAATGGCAAAGAAACGTCCAACATAGCGCATAGGTCATCCCAAGTTCCTACCTAGCGCCTCCACGTGATCATACCCGGTAATTCGCTATCGTTAAGATTCATTAGCTAAGCTGGTAGATGCGATGCTGTGTGATTCCCGGCAGCCTGATCTCAAAATTGTGGTTTGGATGGCTAATCCACTCGGCTCTGTTGAAAGATAAGCCCTAATTTATATAACTTTAATTATTTGTTTCGTTGCAGCCAGAGTTGCCAAGTATTTTGTCCGAATTCGGGATGCACAGTGAATAAGAAACAGCGTAAAACAGGGTTGTTCTCTTCTTTTACTTTCTTTATGAAATAACTAAATTTATGTTACTTAAATGTCTGCCACAGTAGCACCGACACGAAATTTTATGAGAATGGACGTCCATAAGACGTCACTATTGTTCTAGCTCCATCTTCGCTAGTTTCGCGTCGTCCGGTTTCGGCAATTATACGAAAAAAGTTTGAAAGCTTCAAAGTAAAGCAAATGCGACAACATCTACTAGAGCTAAATGCTGGATAGCTGGCTTGGCACGCTCTTTTCGCTTCGATTTCGATGCTCTTTTGGTTACTGCACCACAGCATATGAAAAAGTGGGTTATGGAGCATATGCAGAGTTAGTTGTTATCTGCAATACTATTGAAGTAAGTATTGCTATGTCTTTTGTATTTATGGCACTATGAGGCCGCTTCGCCATTGGTAGCAAAAAAAACGCTCCTTTTGCTGCCGACGCCATTGCAAACCTACAAAAGATAAAACTTTACTTTTTTTGAGCAATATTGTAGATGATTACTAGCCCTATAAATGCCCCATAACATCCTTTTCATATTCTGTTTGGCTGAAATACTGTAATCAAAAGAGCTCAATCGAAGCGAAAAGAGCATGCTAAGCCTGCTGGATAGTAAGGAAATGAATGATCAGCTTCAATACCAAACCAGTCTGGATAATCCTGAAAAATCACGAAACATTTACATCTCTGGTTTCAGCTCTTAAAACACCAGCTCACAGTGGTCAAATTTAAAAAAAAAACGCGGACATTAGCAATTTGGTAAAAAATGCGTAATTTTTCAAGGGTGATGTCTTCAAAGAAGTTTAATAATAAAATATAGCGCATCTTTCTGCACTATTCACGTGAATTCACCTATTAAGGTGACACAACTTTTGTTTTTTTAAATAATTAAAAAAATTTTTCTTCAAAAATTTGCAGAACATATTAAAATAAGCAACTTTGCTGAATATAGTAACTATCTATCTCTTACCGGTTGCGAAATAACGGGTGGCAACTAAAATTTTGGAATTTTTTCGCGGCCCTTATGCTCAACAACAAACGAGCTCAGAGATAAATGAGAGTGTGTATGTGTGAGCACTCTCTCTCCTCTTTTTGTTAATATTTTTTGTTTTGTTTATGCTTGCCCATAGCATAGCTACCAATACCCCCCCCCCCCCCCCCCCCCTTACTTTCCGCTCTTCCCCCTCCTTCACCAAAAAATTTTCATTTCTTTCCCCTACCGTCCCTTCATCAATTGTAGAACCATCGTTTCAAAAAAATATGTGATATTTCATAAATTTGCCATGAAACAACTAACAAATGGCCCGTGGTCAAACTATGCTATGCTATGGTATGCAAAAACTTATCAAAAGAGAACAAAATCGAAAATAAAAACTTTTCTACCGCTTTTCGGTCATTACGTTGTTTGAACTTTCGCTTCTTTTTCGTGCTAGACGCGTTAACATTCAGTACATTCATTTTACAAGTTCTTTAGGCTAGTGTTACTCATGCCGAAGAAGTTTTTTTGTTCCCTGATGGAGGCTTAAAACTTTAACTTTAAAATTGCAATAGCCCCTAACTGGCACGAAAAAAAGAAAATAAACAGGATCCAGGAAAAAGTGAACATAAAAGGAGTTTTTTTCTTATTCCTAGAGAAGAAGAGTAAAGTGTAGAGTAGAAGAAATCGCAAGAGAAACTAGGGAAAATGAAAAGATTGGACGGAACAAGAAAAAAGGAAAAATGAGAGAAATGAAAGAAAAACCATACAGAGATAACGATGAACACAAGAAAGAACATGAGGATAAACTGGACCGAAAAGAGAAAAACGGGATCGAAAAGGAGGCAAAGAAAAGGAGAAAATACGGGAGCGTAAAAATGGAGAAAGGAGAACGGAAAAAACCTTAAAAAACCATTCTTCTGGACAGTTTTTCTGAGAAAAATAACAGGACAGTTCCAGTGTTCTTTTTGAAAAACATAAGGAGAGAAAATGATAACGGAAGACAAAAAGGATAAAACAGAGGAAAAAAAACAAAACGTGACAGAAAGGGGAAAAAGTAGGACATAATAGGAGGGAGAACGGAAAAAGGTAAAAAAATATGAAAACCGAGACCGACTAAAAGAAAAAAGTCGTATGTCGAACAGAAAATGACAAAAAAACGAGACAGAAAAGAGGAAAAATGAAGACAAACGAAAGGAAAAAGGCGAAAAACGAAATAAAGGAGAATTAAGGCTCAGGAACAGGGCAAAAAACGAACAGAAAGAAGAAAACAAGAAACAGGGAAAAGGAAAGGGCGAATAGAGCAAAGGAAGAAAGGGAGCGAGAAGAACACGGAGCTAGCATTGGGCGATACTGCGAAAAGCATCGATATTCGAATATCGATACAATTTTTGTAAAGGTATCGATCCCGTTGAAACATCGGGCGGCAAGTATCGATACAAGTGGTATCGATATCGGTATCGATACACTGACAGGGTGCAACGAAAACCACACTCTTGTTTATTATTAAGCTTAATTTTTTAGAAAATTATATGCGTGTGCTTTTACTACTGTTGATTCTCTTTCGTTCTCATACGAAATCTCGTTAGGAACAAAATAATAGCTGAGTCGGACTGGTCAGGCCTGCGGTTTTAATCTTTTTTTTGACCGGAAACTGCAACGAAATGCTCAGGATTGCTACAAAATTTATTAGAAAATCTAGTGGAATGATGGAAATGAAAAATAAATTTTAAAAATCGGACAAAAAGTACAAATCCGTTTTTTTAAGTTGGTAAACCGACTTTTTGCCAGATTGATCGGTCACCGGCTTTGCAAGTGAAAAACCGGCCGGGCCGACCAGAAATCGACCACTCAGCCAAGCGCTAGCAAATGCTTTTATATTTTGCATACGGTTTATGCTCCTTGATCGAAATGACTTACGAAGGGAAAAGTAGACCTGACTTAGCTAGAATGCGTCGTTGAATCTGCTTACTCGTATGATTGACGGCGGTTGCCAGAGATCCCTAATTTATGAATTCATCAACCCCTTCCAGTTCATCTCCGTCAAAAGTTATTTCATGCACTCAGGGTTTCTTCACTTAACAACGCAGTTGCGGCTTCATTGACGGTCTAGCGTATCCAACCACATCCATCTTCGAGTGCCAAGACAGCTACCTCCATTGAGGAAAGCAGAGCTTCATTCAGCAACTTGTGAGTTGTCTAATTGCATTTGAAATTAATTTTAAAATCGGAGCTGGAATTGCACTTGAAATTTTACTTAAAATTGAACCTGAAATTAAACTTGATATTGAACTTGGAATGGGAACTGAAATTTAACTTAGAATTGAGCATGGCATTATGCTTAAAATTGAACTTCAAATTGATATTGATGAACAAATGATATTGGACTTCAGTTTGAATCAATTTCAACTTGAATCTTTACTTTAAATTGAGCTGGAAGTAAGACTTTAAATTTAACTTAAAATTAAACTTGAAATGGAACTTGAATTTGGACTTCAAATCACACTAAAAATTGGACGCGAAGTTAAACTCAAGTTCGGACCAATTCAGACTAGAATATATAAATTGGACTTGAAATTACACATGAAATAAGACTTATAATGAGACATGAAATTGAACTTGAAATAGGACATAATAAAGAACTTAAAATTTTACTAGAGACTAATAGTGAATTGGATGTAAAATTTGACTAGAAATTATACTTACAACTTTGCCAGAAATTGGAGTTAAATCGGACTTATACTTGAACTTGAAATAGGATTTGAAATTGAATTTGATTTTTTTACATCACCCAAGAAATCCGACTTTAAATTAGAGTTCAAATTAAAATTGAAGTTTTACTTAAAATTTGATTTAAGACTGGACCTGGGAATGCATCTATTTTTACAGAGTTTATTTATCGAAAAAAAAAATTAGCTGCCGCATTAATTAGGTACACCTCTTATTTTAATTTCTACGAGTTCGAGGTGGTCGGATAACATCTGCAGCAGAGAAATACGCAGAGGTATTCTTGCCGGAAGTCGTGCTTACTACGGATTCTACAAGACCCTAAAATCTGGCAAGCTTCATCCCTGTACCAAATGTACCATGTACAAAGCGCAAATAAGACCGATAGTCTACGGGCACGAAACGTGGACAATGCTCGACGGAGACTGATCACTTTTGGACGTCGTGTGCTTAGGATCATCTTTGGTGGTGTATGTGAGTACGGTCTATGGAGGAAAAACATGAACCACAAGCTGGCGCAGCTTTTCGGCCAACCCAGCATTCAGAAAGTTGCTGAGGCTGGAAGAGTACAATGGCCGGGACATGTTGTGAGAATGCCAGAAAACAATCCCGTAAAAATGATATTTGCCTCGCATTCGGTTGGTACCAGGCGCAGAGGTACGCAGCGTGCTTGACGGTTAGACCATATGGAGCAAGTCCTGGAAAGTGTGGGACATTCGAGAAATTGGAGGCGGACAGCCATGGATCGAGTTTGTTGGCCGAACATTGTTATGCAGGTGAAATCCTAATGGACATCGCATTAGGATAAGTAAAGTATTTTAGTTTCTCTAGCATTTACTATAAAGGTATCGATACAAATATCGTCGTTTTAGCATCGATATTGGCCGGTATCGGGACGCTCAGTATCGATCCAAAATATCGATGTATCGGCTCAAAAGTATCGATTTTTTCGATACAGATACAGTATCGCCCAATGCTACACGGAGCAGAAAACAAGAGAAATCAAAAGGAAAAAGAAAAACAGTGAGCGAGAAAATAGAATTGATAGAGGAAAACGGGAAAAAGACCAGTCAAACGAAATATAAAAGTAGCAAGTTGGGACACAATATGGGAGGATAAAAAAAGGAAAACAAGAACAAGACAAGAACTGGAAACGAAAACAAAGGGGAAGAAACAAGACAGAAAACGGCAAAGAAAAAAACAATAAACGAGTCAAAAACAGAACCGAAAACAAAAAGAAATGGGATAGGAAACGGAGAAAAACTGATCAATGAAACAGGGAACACGGGATAGAAAAAATGAAAAACGAGCGAAAAAGAAAGAAAACGAAAGGAAAGTGGAAGTAAAAATAAAGAAACAGGTTTGGAAAAATTAAAAAAAAAACGAAACAAAAAGCGAGAAAACGGTAACAAAACTTCGTGTCCATGTTCGGTTCAAATTGGTCCGAATTCAAGTCTAATTTAATGTCCAATGTCAATTTTAATTTCATTTAATTTCAAAAAGCATTCGGATAGGTCGGATGCTTCGCCTTTTGTTTTGCAGTGCGTGAAATGATCGGGACAATTAACGGAACATGCTTTACGTGCAAGAAACCAGATCAGGGAAAGGGGAGTTTTCCGCATAAATAGAGCACTTCCAAACCAAAAAAGAAAGGCTTTGTGGTGTGCAAAACTGACAACGGTGAGCGATGAGGAAGAAGCGTGGTGTATCGATTCAGCGGCAAGCTCTCACGTGACGAGGAGTGAGGAAAACTTCCAGAAGCATGAAGACCAAGTAGTTTCCATTGATACAACGAGAAAAGTCGATCAAATTCATTGCCAACGGGGTGGTAGCGACTGAGTTGGAGGAAGGACCAATCGAGGGACAAGAAGCTCTACACGTTCCTGATCTGGCTACAAACCCATTGTTATCGGAAGTGTGGTTAATCCATGAAGCTACAGAAAGAGGCAAATGTCTCAACACAATTTAAGATCAATTTCAAATGTTCTTTCAGTTTGTTTTTGTTTCAAATGCCACATTTTGGCAACTTTTCAGTCTATACGAGCACAAAATATACCATTTTGTACACCAAATCTGTCAATAATTCGGTCTGAGTAAAAGTTACAGGCTCGCCGTCTTCTGCAAAATGGTGTATTTTTATGATATCTACATATCTGAAGAATATTGTTGTTGTCTAAATTGTGTAGTTTTGAATATATACTGATAAAATTTAATTTTCGGGTCTGTTATAAATGACGCTTAATATCTCTAAAATTGTGATACTTAGAAAAATGATGGCTTCGGCGAATATTTTTACAATAAGATTATCTACAATTTTTCCGAAGAAAGCATAGCTCTATATCATAAAACAAAAAAGTTTGATTTTGCAGCGTCATCTATGGTTGAGTTTCAAACTAAAACTAACTATCAACCGTTGCGTCTGTTGATATACAAGAATTTTCCGAAATATACTATATAAAATCACTTTTAAAAGAGCTATTGAAAAAGTTCACGGTTCCGGGCATTAAAACCACTGCGCACTACCGCACTGGTGGAGAAAGCCAGATCAATGAAGCTCATTTACCGAAGAAGTTTTGAGCAAAAGCAGTTTCCACGGTGGCTAACCTGGTCGACAGATGTCCTACGAGATTCCTGGAGTCAGGTACGCCAGAAGAGGCGTGGTTTGGGACGAAAGCGATGTGTTTTATCCCGAACCAGAAGCGCCAGAAATTCGATGCGAAGTCCGAAGAGGGTATTTTCGTCGGATATGCGGAAAACTCGAAAGGGTACAGGATTTATAATCCAGTGCTGAAAAAAGTATACGTTTGTCGAGATGTGGTCACGGTGAACGAAGGTGAAGTCGCCATTGGAGTACGCAAAGAAGCCGTTAGAGTTTATAAAATCTGCTCTTGGATCAAGTTCGACGAGCAGATTAGCGCAGAAGCGATCGGTGATCAACACGTAAGGCCGAAACGTCGATATAATTGATTCCCCCAAATTCGAGCCTGATCTTGCGCTCCCACCGCAATAAGGGTCGAGGCGCACTGTGATTTAGCACATTTTTTAGTCAAAATGTTTATCAGAAACCGGATGTGACTATGATGATTGATCCCGATGGCTCAGCCAACATGGCGATGAAGGCTGATTCTAATGAACCGACAAGCGTTACTACAGCGCAGCATCCTTTGGTGCTCCCTAGTTTGCTTATCATGCAATCCCATGCATAGAAGTCGAGAAGATTCAAAATAGGCGAAGAGGCAGGCCACTCTTTCGAAGAAATAAAATCCAGCAAATTATCCTCATACTAAGCCTGTATAGCTTTCGTCTGGTGAGACGGTGCAGAATCTTTTTGGAAGCAGTGTGTTGTATTCTTGTAGTGGTTTTTTGACGATGGGAAGCAAATGGTCCTTCTAACCCAAGTAACACTTGCAACATGTTTTTTAGAAAAATATTCAGAAAACAGTTATTTAAATTATAAATAAGTTTCATGGAAAACAAGATGTTATAAAAATGTTTTATTTCTAACGCCGATGTTTTCAGCCAGAATGACAGGTTAAAGTTGCATTTCGGTTGTAAACCTAAGTTTTTATTGAACATTTACAACTGAGTATTCGCGACTACGAAAGTAAAAGAGATTTCTGAGCCTGTTCGCACTCACACGAAACTCCATGCCGAATTGTCAAAACTTACGTGAAAACAAAAGCAAAAATACTTCCTTCTCTTTTTTTCTCACACAAAAATCAAACCGATATCAGCAACTTCGTAGTGGCGAATTGCCGGCATTGAACAGCGGCGAAGCGATGACAATGAGTACAGCACAGATCCATAACTTTGACACATTTTCGCAACATTGCAATATTTTATTGAGCTTAAATGCTCCAATTTATGAGTATTCTGGGTATTTTTTGAGCGCAATTTAAGTTCTTTCAGAAATAAAAATTAACTGTGAATCAGTTGTAAGTTAACGCGAAACAAAATGCATACAGTAAAGTTTTTTATTGGTTTCGAATTTTTCGAAAGTTCCCCGAGAATTGGAAGCAATCTGTAATGTTTCCCGTACATAAAAAAGGAGACAGACGTGACATCACTAACTACCGTGGGATCACTTCGTTGTGTGCCGGATCCAAACTTTTGGAAATTTTAGTAGGAGACGTACTTTTTGCCGCAGTCAAATCATACATATCGCCTGCTCAGCATGGATTCTTCAAAGGGAGATCAATAGAAACAAATCTTGTTGAATTCTCATCGCTCTGCATCAATGCTATTGAAGATGGATACCAGATAGATACAATTTACACTGACCTTAAAGCAGCTTTCGACCGTGTTGATCATTAACTACTGTTGGCTAAAATCAATCGCTTGGGTGCCTCGTCACATTTCGTAGGTTGGTTGAGATCCTACTTAGTAAACCGTAAATTAAATATCCAACTTGGTTCATGTCAGTCGTACAGCTTTACAAACAAATCTGGAGTACCACAAGGAAGTAACCTGGGGCCATTACTATTCTCGATATTCTTTAATGATATCTGTTTGCTAATACCGGATGCTTGTAGACTTGCGTATGCTGATGATCTGAAGATTTTTACTATCGTGAAATCAATTGCAGAATGCAGCGAATTACAACGGCTAGTGAAATTGTTTGAGGATTGGTGCGGCTGGAATCAACTGGAAATTAGTGTACAGAAATGTTGTATAATATCCTTCACGCGCAAAAAATCGACTATTGATTGGGTTTATGAAATCGGCGGATGCCCCCTCCATAGAGTTAAAGTGGTGAAAGACCTTGGAGTTTTGCTAGATTCACAGTTCTCGTTCAGAAATCATTACTCGAGTATGATTGCCAAAGCCAACAGAAATTTAGGTTTTATATCCAGAGCTGCCAGTGATTTCCGAGATCCCTATTGCCTGCGATCATTATTGTATGCCCTTGTTCGCTCGGTTTTAGAAACAGCTTCAGTAGTATGGAGTCCTTACACAAACTACTGGGTAACTAGGATTGAAGCTGTCCAAAAACGTTTTATAAAGTTCGCTTTGAGGCTGCTTCCATGGAGTAATCCGACACACCTACCGCCGTACGAAGATCGCTGTCGTCTGATTGGAATGGAAAACTTACAGCATCGTCGAAACTCAGCCAGGGCCATGTTCGCAGCTAAGCTATTGCTCGGAAATGTTAATTCTCCGCTATTTCTGGAGAAGATCAATTTAAATGTGCCATCAGTATTCCTGAGATCTAGAGAATTTTTGAGGTTGAACTTCAGACGAACGGACTACGAGAGGCTTCAGCTTAACACAGTTGAAAATTTTTCAACAGCAGACTTATCACGTGATCGCTTTTTGCGTCAATAATTACCACGACTCTTAAAGGAATTAAAATTCAAAACAAAGTTGCAGGTTATGTTGATATTTGAATACACTTTAAATGAAAAATATGCAGACACATCGTTGATTAACCCATTTTTAATTAAAAACGTCTAAAAAACACTGACACTTATTACTAATCACAATAGACAATGTAATCGGAATTTTGTGCTTAAAATCTTAATCCTAAAATCCAAATATATAGTCAGACATACATTTTCAAAAGCGTCATTAGAACGAAAACAAAAATCGTAAGAAATCTACATACTAAAGAAACAATTACCCTTCCGAGCGTCAGACACAGACACCGCGGAAGATTGTTGTAATTTACAATCCTGCCCAAATGGCAGCTCCATTACGTAAGCTAATGATACTGTTCTATAAGAGCGCTAATATTTCCGGAAACAGAAGAGGAAAAAAAGCAAAAGTTATCGCAGTAAACTTTGCCGTACTTTGTATTAATGTTCTACCAGGCAGAAGCCAAGCCAGCATCGCCAGCGCCAACTGCGGTGTTCTCTTCTTCGGGAAAGAAGAAACAATCTATGACTGCACTACTCTTTACTCTAGCCTAGCCAGCTGTTGTGTGCGAAGCAACCCGAGCGAGGGCCAAGGAGCGAATGAAAAATAGTTCCACTCAATCGAACGTGGCTTTGTTCGCAAATTTATGCAAACCAAAAACCGTACAGACAATTTAAGCAAACCTAAATTAACGCCAGCATCAGCACCAGCAGCGCCAGCATGCTGTGAATAATCCGTATTTAAAATAATAAACATGTTCTCACGTATCTCACTTACAGCGTCAAAACGGACCTGCTGACAGGTGGCGCCATGAGCCGCTTGTACATTGCGAACGCCAATCGGTACGATTCCGGAAATTACACCTGTGCACTGGCGGACATCGCCCAGGCAACGGTGTCGGTCCATGTTCTCAACGGTAACTACGATTAACCTACCAGATGCGCCAAATTTCAGCACATTTACAAGACACACATACAGACACACACACATATTCATACCGAGCTTTCACCTGCTGACTAGCTGGAATTTTTCGATAATTTTTTAATGATCCACTATTAAATTTCCCACTCTCTCTCTCTCTGTCTGTCTCTGTCTTTTCGCAGGTGAGAATCCTGCCGCCATGCAGCACGGCGGTTCCACGAAATGGCGTCCATTAACCAGCACGACGGCGACGTTGCTGCTGCTGGTGCTACTGGCCTGCAGCAGTGTCCGGTGACTGTAGATTCCGGCAGTTTAGGCAATTTATCCCCATGCGCTCCCGTTTGGTCGCTTCTAGCCCGGTCCGTCTGTACGTATGTGTGTACGTGTGTCGGTAGGTGTACGTGTGTATGTATGATGTAAAAATGGTTGATCCATGGAAGCCAACGAGTAAACTTTGCGAGGCTAAAACTAAATCAAAGTTAATTACTCGGAAACTATTTGAAGTCTAGAGAATCCGTACTGCATCTATTGCGTAAACTTACAGCAAACAATCCACATCAAATCCCACTAATTGAACATAGATTGTGTCACGGCATCACGTCTAGCTGTGTGTAACATTTTTTGGTGTATCTTTCCTAGAGTACGAGTGTAATGCTGATGAGTGATGAGTATTTTTTATCTTCCCGAACATAAAACAAAAACAAAACGAATCCATTCGACGAATTTTTTAAAATTTTAAAAAGCTTAAATGTTTTCGGCTTTTATTCCTAAATATGAACTCTTTTTTGCACAAATTCACCAATCACTCGGTATACTTTTAACCTCTTGAACTAACACGATTCTCCGGTATGACGCGGGAAACGAAACTGTAGAACAGTAAATATTCAAACGCTGTCTATTATTCTATAAAACAATTTAAGCTAACAACAAATTCAAATTCCAAACAAAAAAAACACATACACACAAACACAAAAAAACCAGAAATTTCACAATTTTGTGGTTCCAACCGTAGCTAGAGAATATTTATGGAAACATTTTTATCAAAAAAAAAAAACGCATCGACGAATATTTCATGTTTACCCGCATGGAACCCACTCCGTGCATTATTGACACTCATTTTGCTTTAGTGTGTAGCCTAAAAGTGATGTTTAAGAGCATTTCCAGCTTCAATAGAAAAACGGTTTGTCTCGACTTTTTTTTGATTGGAATTCATTTTCCTAAACATATTTTTTATCGTCGAGAATAACGTTTCGGGAGGGCATAACTAGACGGATTTTTTTTTTTCAAATACCATATTTTGAAAATTATCTATTTGAGCAAAGGAAAAAACGTGCTCATTTCCTCAAACGTTAACCTTGTTTCGCCGACAACCCGTTTGAAATGAAATTCCATTAGCTTAACGCCCGCTTCCCAATGTCCCCCACAGTGGGGTCTTCTTGGCGGAATAAAATGGCATCGTATTCCCTTGGCAGAGCAGAAGTCAGTCAATTCCATGGTTCGCACCTACGAAAGGAGTTCCATTATCGGAATATACGTCATTCGGAGGCCCACGTCGACATGTGAAACGTGTTTCCAGATATAATCAGTCGCTTTTTTCGGATTTGGTTCACACCAGGTAGCTATTCTCGAAAGTGTCTCCAACTCTGGAGTAAATTTTCTGGGAGAACATCATTCCAACTCTACCCAAACGCCAGATTTCTTGTATGGTTAACCTTGCTGAAGTAAGAACTGGACCTAAAAATCCTAGTAGTCTTGTGTCACCGTTGTGAATTGCTCCTCGGATTTCGCAAACCAGTTTGATCTATCAGAATGCTCAATTTTTATGCGACCTGGCTTTTAGCTTTTCAGCTTTCTCGTATTCATCCGAACATCTGCGTACAGCTGGATACTGTTGGATGCAACCGAAGGAGATTCATGTTCACGTAATTTAATTCTACTGTCTCGCTGAACAGAAATAATTTTTAAGCAACATATTTTGGAGATCTGCCAACTTCCATTGCCATTCTTTTCCATTCCAATCTTTGCGCGACCTTCCGCTGTGCGATTGGTAGGTGTTGGTTCCGAATTTCGTCTCCGAAACCGAAACCGAAAGTGACCTTCTGTCACTTTTGACTGCCGCCTCTTCTTTGGCATAATCCTCCACAAATTAGCTGCTTTCGATTTCACAAATTGCTCAGACGGTGAGGCATATTTATTTATATATTTGTTCACCACCAAAGTTTATATTTACACGAAGTTTCCTGTAACGAGAAATTTGCGGTCGGATAAGTATCAGTAAAGCCATTGGAAGAGGGAAATCCGATGTGGTTCAGTTTTCCAATAATGAGATGATGTGTTACAGTATCATAAGCTTACGTCAAATCAAAATAGATCGAATCCACTTGCCGCTTAGCGTTTAGCTCATGTGATATCGCTCGCTGTGACATAGCACATAAGATTACATGTTGTTGAACGATGCTTCATAAACCCATGCTGGCTTTTCGAACCTCGTCTATTGAAATCTGCACAAGTGGTAGATTAATATCACGGAGCGGTTTATCCTCGAAGCAGTTCTGTCGCTGGACGGGTGATGCTTTACCAACTACGCTCTCGAAAAACGTAGCCAAGAGATTGGATGATTCTGAACTCGTGTGAAAAGTTGTTCCATCGAAGTTGACCGACGGAGGAACATTGTTGGTTGTTGCCAGTTTTACGGTTCTTGACGAGATTCCTGAAACACGAAGGGTCCTGTTTAACGGCTGACTGAATCATTTACAAATAGTTGTCACATGTTGCGGTAAGGCCAGTTTGTACTCTACTTCACACTCCCAAAGCTTAGCTCTATCAGATTCGCTTTTAGTTAGTTAAATAGAATATCGGTTGCGCATTTTACGAAGGCTGTTACGAACCGTGTCCACCACGGTTGCTTGAACTGGAGAACAAGACTTGTCTTTTTTTACGGACGTGTCGAGTGATTACACCAAAAAGTGAATCATAGACAGCAAGTAGCAATTCATCAACGGTTCTCAACATGGATTCATGCCACGTCGATCAACCACGACGAATTTCCTCTCATTTACTACTTATGCTACGGATATCATGTCGAGGTGTTTCCAAACGGACACCATTTACACCGACTTCTGCTGCTTTTGATAAGTTGAATCATGAAATTGCGATTGCCTTGGCGGCATCCTGCTGCTCTGGCTGAAGTCCTACTTGACTGATCGGCATCTGGCTGTTAAAATCGGAGAATCACTACCCAGCGAGTTTGTTGCTACGTCCGGTATTCCACAAGGCAGTCATCTAGGCCCGCTCGTCTTCGTGCTATATTTCAATGATGTAAACTTTTCGCTACGAGGACCCAGGCTTTCCTTTGCTGATGATCTTAACATCTATCTCGAGGTCATAAAAGTTGAAGACGCCATGTTTTTGCAACAGCAACTAGAGAGCTTTTCTCGATGGTGCAACGAAAATAGAATGGTACTCAACATTAGTGGCGTTGTTCTCCAGGAAAAAACGGCCAATCAACCCAAAACAGGATTTTCAACTATCATCTAGGAGGTGAACTGATTAAAGGAGAGTTCTGCATCAAGCACCTGGGAGTCCTCCTTGACTCACAGCTGACTTACAAGCAGCACATCAACTACATCGTTGCTAAAGCATCCTGCAGTCTTGGCCTAATCATGAGAACTGCGAAAAGCTTCACCGATATACATTGCTTGAAGAATTTGTACTGGGCACTTGTCCGTTCGACGCTGGAATATTGCTCGGCGGTCTGGAATCTCCATTATCTCAACGGCGGTCGATCGGTTAGAAAAAATTTAACTCAAATTCATTCGATTCGCCCTCCGTCGCTTGCCTCCAGCTCCAGCTACCCGCTCCAGCTACCAAGAAACGAAGCGCGCATGATGCTAATTGGACTGGACACCCTAGCAATCAGGAGAAATCTGTGCCGAGCAATCCTTGTATCTGATATCCTGATGGCGATGGCCGATTGTCCATGTCCATTCTCAACCATATTAGTCTACGAACTCCACCATGACCTCTTCGCAGCAGAATGTTCCTCCAAATACCGTTTCAAAGAACAAATTATGCAGCAAGCGACCATCATCCGTCGAGCTACAACGAATTTTTAGACAAGTGTCAGCTGGGTTCGACTTTCACCTTAATCGTAGAACTATTCGTCAAAACTTTTTATTATCATTAGGACAATAATATGTCTTTTGATAAATAAATAAATATAATAATAATACGACAGTTGCTGGCATCTGGTCAACTGAGTCGGTGTTAGAAAGGCGATTCCTGTTACCGGAAGTTCAGAATAGTGAGTATAGCAGACCCCGTCACCGCTCCCACATACGAACCAGGTTGACTGATGAGCGCTAGCTGCGTTGGCTCGATCGTGGCGGGGTGCTCCGAAGTTCCCATAATGCCAACTGCAGTACATCCCGTGGGCGATAAACTTCTGACCACTGACTTGAATTAGATATCGAAACAGATGCTGGACAGGAACCAATAGCTTCAGAATAACGCCTGAATAAGCGTTCAAAATCAGGAGCCAGTAAGCATCCGCATTTAGCTACCCTCAGTTCAGCGATTGGCAGTACATGACGCTACTTGCTGTGGTATCACCCGAGAAAGGTCGTCTACTATCAGGGTCGACCGTATCGAGCCAGGAAGCCGATATGCTAGGATATAAAGTTACATCAGGTATCGAGAGTGGGAGAGTGGAGAAGGCATCCCTTAAGCAAATCATCATTTTGCAAAGATACGGTGTGTTTGTTCCACAATACTTTGGGATGCTTTTTACATATTTCTGCAGCAATTGCATTATAAAAACGAGTATTTGTTGTCTTTTTTAACGATTTTTAAAAACAGTAAAAATCATTATGTGAAGCAAAACGCCAAAAACCGTGGATAAAACGCATCAATTTTCGACAGCCAGGCAGAATTACATATAATTTCGTGTTGAAAGTGCAACTCACATTAATCAAAAGGGAATCCAAAATCACGAACGCACAAGAGACAAAGATATCCCAACAAACACCGAAGCTGAATTAAAATGCTTCTGTTTTAGTTACAGCTGATTTAACTCTGAATACATGTGGTAGACGCTAGACGCTAAATAAACTTAAGCAAAAGCCTCTGTATTCTATAAGTGTTTAAGCAGCCAACGAATGCGCTGCAAATCAGCTGCTTCACATAATAGTGTCACAAGCAGATTAGGCGCATCTTCAACCTCTCCACAACCTGTCAATATTCTCAATAATTGCGCTGTATTAGCTGAATAAACGATTGGAAATCTTAATAAAAAAGCTCTCTCAAGAAACATTTATGCGCTGATTAAACATTTTAGCAGTCATTATTATTCTGCCATAGCTGAATATACATCGAATAAAATTTATGTAAACAATTCTACAATACTTATTCAGTTTATTGGAGAACTTATACAACCTATTTCGTTTGAGGCAGAAAAAACACTTGTTAGGCAATTATATCGCCCTTTATATAACCTCAGTGCGCCTTGTTTCCAACTTTGCGCAAATTGGTTCTGTAAACACGCACAAAAGCCTCTATTAAGCCAAATTACAGCTTTAAAGCAGCTATTAACAAGCCCGAAGCTTGACTTAGATGTTTAAGAGTTGAAAAAAGGTTTTTATTTCTAAAACTAAACCATAGTTCAGCCACAGGTTGGATCAATTCAGCTAAAAAACGTCTGATCAGCCTGAAATTGTTATTTGGTTAGCTGCTTTCAAAGCTGCAATGGGGCTTAATAGAGTTTTTTGCGTGTTCTAAATAACCAATTTGCGCAATGCTGTCAATTCTATTTTTAGAACGAGAAATAGTTTTGCAGATATCACTAGAAGATATTAAATCAAAATTTGTCACTTATCTATGTTTACCTACCTTAAAAACAATCACTAATCACATTTTATTTGTGATACAGTTCCTCTGTTATGTTTGATTTCATAGCTTCTGTCTAATTTTGATAAAAAACAAACTTTTCCTATACCTCGCCATAGCATCTTACTACCATTCTTCCGTGAGCCCGGGATAGTGATTTTGATACCGTGCGAGAACCGGAAGCTGAATATGTTTGCGATATTTCAATTCAAAGATATTAAATTTTGAACGCGATAAATAACAATAGTGTTTACCAACTATTCATTGGTTCAGGTGACAAACGTTATATTGCGATTAGCTATAAACACAAAAGAAACTGAGATGTATGACAGAGTACTGTTGCTGCGCTGAGTAAAATTATTAAAGCGCAAAATTGAACTGTTTCCAATGTGTGCAATATGCGTTACAAAGTAACAACATCTGTTATATTCAACAGGGAAACATTGATAGTTTGAAGCATACTCTCACGCATGGCGCATGATGAAACACTAGCGCCAACTTTTGTTCTTTTTGATCAGAAACTAGAGGCGGTCTCCTCATTTCAGAGTTAATTCTACCGATACAAAAGAAATCTCACTGGCAGCCTTCCTTGATATAAAGGGAGCTTTTGACAACACTTCCCGTAGATCAATACAAGAAGCTATGAGAAAGCATATAGGATTTACATCTATCCCACAAATTGCTTAAAGGCAATACTGGTAAATTGAGAATTTACTTCCTCGCTTGGAAATGCAACTCAATCTAAGAAAATAAAACAAAAGGCTGCCCTCAAGGAGGAGTTCCTTCTCCTCTATTGTGGACACTAACTGTGGACGATTTACTGAAAGTGTTAACTGAAAAAAGCTTTGAAGTGGTGGTATTCGCTGATTACATTACATTACAATTCTCGTGAGAGGTAAATACGTCGCACGATGTGATTTTTACACTCCAGAAAATCGGCCCGTCAAGTTTACGTGAAACGTTGAAAATTGTGGACAAACCCTTGCCAAAACTTTTGAAAATCTAACATTGTTGGCAAAAAACAAGCGGTTTTTCAACTTTTTGTCGACTGGAACTTTTTTCGGTGTTTTTAAACCGCGAAGGTAGAAGTCCCCCTTAAATTGAATTAACATGAAAATCCACTAACCATTTTGCGGGGCCTCGTCAAGTGCCCTGAAAATGGAATTCATAGAGAGCAATACTATAAAGGAAAACTGGGTTGTCTCACCTGGACTACGGCAACCAAATTTTAATTTTGAAAAATTCCTAAAAGATACTCTTTCCCCTCCTGCTCACTACGAGTCCAGTTAATGCTGCGCGACTGCACAAAATACGTAATAAAAACATCAACTTATGAAATCCAAAGCAGTTCTTCAATGAACACCTCAAAGGTGAAGCTGCAGAAAAAGGCGAAACGGAAGTTAACCTTGCAGTGCCCATGGAAGATAGTTTTGTCCCAGCACCTGATCTCCAGAAAGTCACACGAGAAATCGGGTGACTGAAGACCCACAAAGCCACTAGTAAGAACCGCATACCCGCAAAGTTTTACAAAATATGGTAGGGGAAACGCTGACAACGACTCTCAACTGGGTTATTTCCAAGACCAAACGAATGGATGCAAGATGTGGTTTGTCCCATCCGCCTACGCCACCTACAAGGTATTCTTCTAGATCCTGTTACGCCGGCTTTCACTGATAGCACAAGGTTTCTTAGGGGATTACCAGGCGAGCTTTATAGGGGCTCACGCAACTACGAACCAAATTTCTACCATACAACACCATCCGATGCCTAAATTGCCTACGCATCGCATTTTTATTGATTGCAAAGCAGCGTACGATATAGTCGATCAAAATCACCATGTACGAATACAGTTTCGAGTCCTTTCGAGACGTCTTATCCTTTAACGATTTTCACCAAAGGTAGCCAACCCCTAGGCTTTGCAGATGACTTTGATATCATAGCCAGGAACTTTGCGATGGCCGAGGCAATCTACGCCAGACTGAAAGCGGAATCTAAGGGGATTGGGCTAAAAGTAAATGCGTCAAAGACTGAATACATGAAAGGAAGACCTCCTCCCACGGACGGTGACCGGACGGACGGAAACGAATCAGAAGTGGTAGAGAAGTTCGTGTATTTGGGATCGCTGGTGACCGTGAACAACAACACTAGTAAGAAGATGCAGCGGCGTATTCAAGTGGGAAATCAGGCCTATTTTGCCCTTCACAAAACACTACAATCAAGAAGCATACGCCGGCTTACGAAGTTGACAATGTGCATAACCCTTATTAGACCGGTAATTCTTTACGGACTTGAAGCTGTGACGCTGCTCGCGGAGGACATTCGCGCTCTTGCCGTGTTCTAGCGGAACGTGCTGCGGACGTTATTTGGCGGAGTACAAACTGAAAGCGGAGAGTTGCGGAGGCATATGAATCACGAGCTGCAGGTACTGCTTGAGCAGATTTCTATCCTAAATGTGACGAAAGTCGGTAGACTACAGACGGTGGGTCGGACACGTCATAAAGATGCCGGACGACAGTGCGACGAAAACAGTTCTCTTCAACAACCCCACCCCAGCACGAGCCACCCCGGCTCTATGCTGCTGACGATGATATGATTTTGCAAAGTATTTTCTTTTTTGACGCCGTTTTGATTAACCGTTATGTGTTCGGCTGGGTACCCGGGTACCTTTTTAGACTTTATTGCCCAGAAAAACAAGGTTTAGTTCAACTCAGCCAGCTAAAACTCATAGAATGCTCCTAACTACTAGAAACAAACCATTTGCCGTCATCAGACCGCTTGTAGCAGCAGGGGGGGGGGGGGTCGAATGGGGGGGGCTCCGAATTTTTTTACCCCATAAGTGTTCGGATGGGTACCCGGGTACCCACCGAAATGAAATGCTTCTAACTTTATAAATTCTTGACCGATTTTGGATCTTGAACCGTCAAAAGATTGAAAAATTTGTCTATTTTTAGACTGCAAGACATACCAGGCTTGAGACGGCGTCTGGTTCCCGTAAATCCGGATCTCCGGGACCATGTTCCAGATCCAAGACAAATTTGTATAATTGTCAATAAAACCACACAATATTGGTATCAGAATTCATGAAATCACTCCAGGAGTTCATGTTTATCAATTTTGAGTCCATTCAACGAGTTGTCTTCGGAATGGCCACTCCAGAGCAGGTTCCTGTGGGGCCCTATGAGACCATTAACATGTTTGGATAGAAACCCTAGCAATATGTATGTCAAAATTCATGAAATCACGCCAGGAGTTCATTTTTATCCATTTTGAGTACATCTGACAAGTTGACCCGGAGTGGCCATTTCGAGGACAACTCATAAAATGGACTCAAAATGGATAAAAATCAACTTTTGGAGTGACTTCATGAAGTTTGACATACATATTGCCGAGGTTTCTTTTTATATCAAACAAGTTAGGGGCCATATGGGTAGTTTTCAAGATACGGTTTTCTGGTAAAAAAATCTCATTTTTAAATACGCCCTTTTACTTAACAGTTACTCTTGACAAGAAAAACTATGTATAATGGAAAATAAAACTTTGCGTGGCATCCAACATATCAGCAAAATTTCATTCCAATCAAAAATAATTGAGACAAAAAGGGCTTTTTTCGGCGTTTTAAGCTGAAAATGCTCTTAAGCTTTCGAAAAAGGCCCACTTTGATTGTCAGAAAACGTAACAACGTAAGCAAAAACACACAGACACAGTAACACGAAATGTCCCATATCATACTTTTCCGACCTTTACTAAAACTTTAAATGCACCACACAAACACTCACACACAGTCCCAGAAACAAAAATAAACTTAACAAAGCAAAGCAACTCTGTCCACAGATATGATGGAGAAATATTTACCGTGTTTCAGACCACAGATTAACAGCTAAACTAAAATAAACGATGTCTCACGAAAATATTACGACGTTTGTAGTTTTTTTTCCTTTTGGGTAGAGTAGAATTTAATTCTACGGTGATTCTATATAAAACAAAGAAGAAGAAGAAGAAAAATTTAAACAATACCTGGAACGGGAGGAAAATCTCCACCCCCGGAGGGGAAGGCGCTTATCGAAGAGGAAATCATGAGTGAAATTAAATAGTATTTAAAATCCGGTAGAACACTTGACACTGGTTCTGAACCAGCACCCAGATTGAACGTATATAAAATATGATTCTACAATATGAAGATTATATTGCTATTACTAATAATAATAAAAATAATTATAATAAAACTATTATAATAATACGTATTAAGTGTTTGCGCATCCAATTCTGACTGTTTGTTGGCAGTGTCAGGCGAATTATAGCGTCGTGTTTATATACTTTAAGCCCAGGTTCAAGAGTGAAAAAACTGCTTTTATATCAACGACTCGATAGTATTTACATTAAACAAACCAAAAAAAAATGTAGGAGAATACTGGAGAATTGAAGCCCACAAAAGAAATAGTAAATTATAAAAAATCGAACAACCAAACCAAACCAAAACCAGAAACTTTAATGGCTAGCAATGTGAAGAACCAAACCAAGTTTATACTTTTCCCCCAAAAAACGATGTTGACGATAGTGGCAGTCAGTGATGTAGTGAATGAAGCAGTTAGCCCAATTACGATCGATTCCCAAAAGTAAAACAAAAAAAATGTGTTATGAATATGAACATAAAAGAATTTTATGCGCATGCAGACAGTGTTGTGAACATTATTTCAGAATATTTATTTTACGATCTCTTATAGATACAAGTAAAAAAAGAAAAAATATGCATTTTTATAACCACATATATAAATATACAGTTAAACAAAAAAAAACAACATTTAAAAAAAAACACTACCAGCCCATACCTATAGGAATAGAGCGGTAAATTTTATATTCGTTTTATAATTATTATTAAACACACTAATAAAACACACAGAACAAACTTATCAAACTGATATGTAAAATGATGGTTGTGGTCAAAAGCTATATAAATTACAAGCATAAATAATTCATATGATACAAAACCTACTAAAAGTTAGATACCAGTAATGATACCAGTAACAAACACATACTATATGAATAAATAATAGTCGACAAAAAAAAAACAAAGAGGTGTCATCTGAGTTGTGTTATTCATTTTTTGTCTAAAACAAAAATCCACAATCTGTGCGCTGTGCCTGCCGAACACACATAAATATTACCATATTTTTTTCGAAGGGGGGTTTGCTGAAATAAAATTGATTTACGGCTGCGTTTGTAGTGCATCCTTGCACTCGCAGTCAGTCCGTCCGACACAGCCTCGAACAAAGCAACCGTTGCACGCGGCCAAAATGCCCCCCCTCCATCCAGCCACTGAACAGAAGGGTGTCAAATTTTCACGCTCGAATAGCTTTTTTCGCAATTTCACAATTAAACATGGACCTCAATTTCAATTAGGTAAGTAAATTGTTCGGCTGTGTGAGTCTGTGGCCGTGTGTGTGTGTGTGTGTGTGTGTGTGTGCACCGTAAGTGCTAATATTCGAATAGTTTCCGCATAATCAATGGTCGAGCAATGGAGCAGAGTTGGAAATTTATTAAGTGGAGATGGATTGCCGGTGCTTTTCTGTCCAATTATTTGCGTAATATTAGCCGGTTCGCTGACTGCACTATACCTACTGTTTGCAATGGACAGTGCACACTTGTAAGTAGATAATTTACTGTTTTGGGTATTGTTTATTCGTTTTATTAGTGGCATGGCAAGGGCAGCAAATGATAGTAGATAATTAATGCGTGCCTGCCTAAAATAGAATACGTTTTCCATCTATTTTGATTTGACACGTTACAGTTACACTCTGAGAGAGCGAGGAGCCAACTGGGATTGTTTTTGTGCACCGAACTGTCAGTGCAAACCAGACAAGCTTGACTGAGTAAAACAGGAAAAGTATTTATTTGCGCTACAAAAACTATTTTTATGCCAACGTAAGAACCGATAACTCAATATTTAGTGAACGGGACATAACACTAATAGTTCTTACAAACGGATAGTTTACCTTTTAAACCGACCGGTTTCGGGAAATACACTCAAAAAAATCGACACGTTGCATCCACGTGAAAAATCATGTAAACTTCTGTACAGCAACTTACGTGAACTTCATGTACTAGTTAATGGGAAAGTTGATAAAATTTACCAGGATCGCACGTAAACTGGTTAGTATGAGTGCGAGTTACCAATAATTCACGTGAAAATTACATGAAAAGTGTGATGGATGAGAATTACGTATGTTTTCACGTAAACTTGACGTGCTGATTTTTTTGAGTGTATGTTTCCCATCAACAACGGGGTGATGTCCAACTGATTATCTTGAAGAGATGGAGCATCTACATCCTTAACTTAGTCAAACTGAAGAGCGGCGATATTATTGGAGCATCATCCTCATTCATTAGCGGTTGCTCAGCTGTAGATATTTGCATAGACTCCCAGGCATTTAAGTGTGACGATTTTCTCACATTTTTTAACATTTTTGCACTGTCCCAGTCTGTTTGATGTTGAAGACTAATTTATTTGCGATAAAATTTTAAGCATCTCAAGAATTAAAAAACAGCTTTTCGTATGACTTGATACATCGGATTTTTAAAAACATCCTTCGCTTCCTTACTGCTCATAGGATGCTACTGATTTTCTCGTTGGTTCCTCTTCTCTACCGGAACGCAACTTGTACAGTATTTCGAAAGCCGTCCGACCCAGTCGACCCTCTGAGCTGATACGACGTAGTCTACGCTACGGTCTCAGCCAAGTACGTATCATCGTGCACGTGTCTTCACCTTCCAGTGGCTCCTTTATCTCTCTGCCATCTTCTACGGAGCATACCACACTCACGCGTTACACGTTACACGATAGAGGGCATGTTGTTTTTTTTATCAAAATGGACGGGGTTGCGGACTAAAATCAACGACATCTTATTGCTGTGGCGGAGTCAAACTTCGATATCATCGTTCTTACTGAAACGTGGCTCAACAAAAACAGCTACTCAGCGCAGTTGTTTGGCGATTCATTCACGGTTTTCCGTCGCAATTGGATTTTATAAAATCACAACAACAAAATCAGCGAGGATAAGTGCTTCCATCGATTTCTCACCCGTATGCAATACACTCGAACAAATATGAATAAGAGTAAAGTTACCTGGGCACACAACAAGCGCAGGAGTATCTACCTTCCTCCGGAATGCAAACGGGATCTATTCAGCATTAAGGATCACATCAGTTCCATCGAGGCTGTTTACAGCCTTTCCGACTTTACGCATTTACTTTACCGAGCATGCTGACTTAATTTAAGTGATGCTGACGGGTGACAACTAAAATTTTGGAATTTTTTTTGAGCCCCTATACTCCACAACAAACGAGCTCAGAGAGAAACGAGAGTATGTATGTGTTAGCTCTCTCTCTCTCTCTCTCCTCTTTTTGTCAATATTTTTTGTTTTGTTCATGCTTGCCTTGTTTTGCTTAAAATGATGTCGAAACAAGAAGCATTTCGAGAGCGCATTGTACACTTCCACGAACTGCCACAGAAATCTCGGCAAAAATTATACGGTACAACTATTAGGAACCGCATATGTAGCAGGTTTCGACTGTTTACCATATCCTTAGATGCCCAACAACTATTCGCAAGCAAGGTAGAGCAAGACCAGCCAAAATTATGGACGTAGAAGGACATCGTTCTCTTTCTCGTTTCTTCAACAACAAGCCCTCTGGTTTGGCTATCAATTAAAATGTTTGAAGAAAATTTTGATCCCGTTTCTACAAAAACATCATGCAGATGGATAATACTTGTTTTGGCCGGATAGAGCATCATCGCATTACGCCAAAAACACAATAGTTGCTGAATACCCAATCGATCCCATTTTTACCCAAATGCCACGACCCGAAAAATCTGTCTCAGTGCGCCCAATTGAAGATTTCTTCGGGATTTTGAGTTCCTTGGTGTACAAAAATAACTGAAGAACTACGAATTGCAAAAAGTTGATTGATAGAATCAAGAGATGTATTCGCAAAGTTGACATGACGGCCGTACAACACTCCTGTTCCGACATCAAACGGAAGCTTCGCCGAACAGCCGATCCGGACCGTTTTCAAATGTACACTAATTTTTTTCCAACAATGGATAATGTATGTTTAATTTCGGTAGATCAGATCTTCTCCATGTATCTCTATCTTTTTTTGACAGCTCGAGAAAAAAATTCCAAAATTTTAGTTGTCACCCGTTATTTGAATTTTCTGCATCAAATATAAGAAGAAGAAAACGAAAACAATCAATCTGTCACTGAGCTGGCTCCTCTCTCTCTCTCTCTCTCTCTCTCTCTCTCTCTCTCTCTCTCTCTCTCTCTCTCTCTCTCTCTCTCTCTCTCTCTCTCTCGCTCTCTCTCTCTCTCTCTCTCTCAGGTGTACTTTTACGAATGAGTTTATTAACAGTTAAAATAAAACCTGAGGTCTATCATTTTGAGGCAGCAATAGTTCCAAAATCAAGTTAAGTTTAATTTTAATGTCGAGCTCCATTTAAGCACTATTTCTATTTACTGCCCTGCCCAGGCTGGGTCACACTGGTGCACGTGCCCCAACTTCTCTCTACAATTTAATACAGTATTCAACAAGGTCTGTAACCTAGAAATCCGCAGTTTATTAATTTAATCCGCCACTATTTTTGCGATGAGTAAATTAATAGCTTAAAAATAGTTTCAAGTCCAATTTAAAGTCGGGTTATAAATCAAATTTCTAGTTCAGTCTCAATCCTAATTTAAGCCAATTTTCAAGTCCAAATTCAATTCTAATTTCATGCCCAATTTCTGCAGTGATTTCAAGTCCAATTTTAAGTATAGTTTTAAGTTCAATTCCAAATAAAATTGCAAGTGCAACTTGAATCCAATTTGTATCCAATTTTAATTCCTGCTTGAAGTTCAATTTCAAGTCTAATTTCAACAAGGGTTTTGGGTGCAACTTCAAGTAGGTACTCTTTCAAGTCCTTTTTAAATTTATGTTCATTTCAAAATTTTAGTCCAATTTTATGTTAAGTGTTGGTAGATAACTCCAAAGAAAAATCGGAAAACTATGTTCTGTCACTTGGACAGTTTGCCAATTTCTAATCTTTTAACGATAACAAATTTTTTAGTTCCTGAGTTATGCTCTAGAAACTCGGTTTTCCGAAATGTTTACCTAATTCATATCTCATAAACCAAACAGTACGCTGTACGAGCAAACGGTTTCTTATCAAAATGCAAGTAAATTTGCTTAGCTTATTCACAGATAAATTACCGATAAATCTATAGAGTTGGTTTTGCTGCTCCAGCAAAAGCCTGGGCAAGCGGTACAAAAGAAATTGGTTAGAAAAAAAGGAAAAAATACATGGGCAGGGAAATTGATAAAAGAGAACAGAAAAAGAGAAAAATTTAGAAAAAATGTAAACGGAATAAAACGAAAAACGACAAGTGGAAGAAAGAAGACAGAAAACGAAAAAGAAAAATTAGGCACTTTGGGTGAACTTTTTTAATAACTCTTTCAATAGTGATTTTATTAATATAATATGTTTGGGAGAATTTTTGTATAGCAATGGTTGATCATTAGTGTTAGTTCGGAACACAACCACCGGTGGCGCTGCAAACTTAGTTGTTTTATGATATATAGCTATGGTTTCTTGGGAAAAGTTGCAGATAACAAATATTTGCTGAAGATACCATTTTTCTGTGTATCAAAGTTTTTGAGATATTAGGCGTCATTTATGACAGACCTCTTAAAATCAATTATATCAGTATCATGCATTCAATTTATCCTTTCAAATGTGCGATATTCAGTGAACAGGCAACGAAAAGGTGACGAAAAGACGATTAAAGATTGACGGGAAGACAGAAAATAAACGATGAACAAGCAGGGAAATGCCAGCGAAAAGATATGATGAAGAAGTGAAGACAAGTAGGCGAAAAGACAAACGACGACAAAATACGGTTAAAAGACACCGGAAAACCTTAAAAACAGCGATAAAAATGCCAAAACACTGCAATACAAAACGACAAAAAGACCATAAATTTATGTTGCCATTGGCTGAAGAGACAAGTCAGTACCAAAGAGACAAGCCTTGCCAAAATATTCACTAATTACGACACCGTCAAACCAAAAACGCCACAAAAAGCAACAAAAATTGACTAAAAATTGTTGAAAAGAGATAAAAGGACTACGACAAAATACCAGGTGTTAAAAACAATATAGAACAACCACCAGACGTTAAAAAACAACAAGAACGAGGGGTTAACACGGTGTAGTCACGCCTCTCACGCCGAGGATTCGGGTTCAAATTCCAGTACCGCAGAAATCTTGAATGACCCATGCTGTTAATGTGACTATAATCAAATTAAAACAAAAAAAAAACGACAATAAAATGACAGGAAAAGGCGACAAATTACATAATAAGCAAGCGACGAAAAACAAGAGATGAAATACGAAAAAAAACAAAGGCAAAAGGCCAATGACGAAAATCAAGAGTATGCCATCTTGAACAATACAGAGAAAATTTGAAATATATGTATAATGAACTATTTTGATTAAAAAAAGTATTCATTTCTTTCAAATACAATCAAGTACAATATCTATGCGATGAAGTATGTCAATTCTAGTACTTTTCAGTAAAACTTAGAAACACTTTATACTAACAAACATTTATATGAAAAACAAATATCGGTCAAACTTCAAATCAAAAGTTTGATTTGAAATTTTACTTTTACTATTAATTGTAGTTTTAAAACTGGTTTTATTTTATAATTTAAACCCCTTTCCTCTGTGATAAAAAAAACCGATGGTAAAACTACGGATTTTTCTTCAGCGAAACCTGGCATCACTGCCAAGCAACCAGCCAACAAGAGAAAGAGAAATTAAACAATCGAGTTTATGTATTTGGTTTCAATACCAAGTTTGTTCGAGTGTAAAAATGTAAACATTGTTTAATTTTGCAGATCAGCTGAAGCTGAACATACCTGAACGGATTCAAACTTTTCACCGCTATTCTATATTTCGAACGGATTGGTATTTCGAACGAAAGTTTTTTCGAACGAAATTTCCGCTAGCAAAGTCAAATGGGAAAAACATCTCGTTCGAAACAAGTCGAACGAAATAAAGGTTCGTTCGAAATACAGAATCCAGCTTTCCACGAGCGATAATGGCGGATATTGAGCACAAGTGGGCACAATCTTCTGACATTCATTGGAGGAGCGTCGAGTTCGCCCTGACGGAGTTACTATGGATACATTCATGATTGTTTATTGTTCGAGTGTAAAAATGTAAACATTGTTCAATTTTGCAGATCAGCTGAAGTGGAACATAACTAAACGGATTCAAACTTTTGTAGTGGTTTGCGGCCATAATTTGCTGAAGGCACTGGCTCAGAATACTTTTTCACAATCGTGCGAATTAAACATTCGAAACATTACACATTAACGCAAACATTAACTTTTTTGTTGGTCGAGCCGTTGTCAAGTTTGCTCTCTAACAGCGTCTCGACTTGATAAGAAACTTTCCGTTGCGTATTTGGACATTCTCCCTGAAATTTGCGAAAAATGCAAAGCCACAATCCATAAAACACGTTGTCCGTTCAATTATGTTCCTCTTTAGCTGATCTGCAAAATTGAACAATGTTTACATTTTTACACTTGAACAACAAACAATCATGTATGTTTCCATAGTAACTCAGTCAGGGCGAACTCGACACTCCTCCAATGAATGTCAAAAGATTGTGCCCACTTGTGCTCAATAGCCGCCATTATCGCTCGTGGAAAGCACACACACACACAAACACACAAACACACACACACACACACACACACATACACACACACACACACACACACACACTCGATATAGAATTCATGACGGTCGCCATCTGTGGATCCGATGCGATGGCGATGTGGTTGCAACTGCAACGGCGACTGTGAGAGGATGAATGTTATGTTGGTCGCTATCCCTGGATCGGTTCGCGTCTCGACATGTGAAGTGGAAGTGCAGTGGCAAACTCGACGGAGCAGTGCTGAGCCCAACAAAAAACCCTGCGAGGGTGGCCGTGAGGAGATGGAAGCCATGACGGTCGCCATCTCTGGATCGGTACACGTCTTGACAGGTGCAAGGAAAGTAGACGGTGAAGGAGCATGTAGTATCATCAAGGATGGCAGAACCCTGCGAGGGTGAATGTGAAGGAGTGGACGTTATGACGGTCGTCATCTCCGGATCGGGGTGTACAGACACAGCCTCCCCCCGAAGTAATACTTAACGGTAGTACCGGCGGGGATAAGGTCAGACGCCCGTGAGGTTTTTAGTGGGTTAGAGTCCCACACTGTGCCACGTGATGTAGTAATACATCATTAGTGTGCCTGGCATTGAGCGTTTCCTCACGTAAAAAAAACACAACTGACAAGGAAACATCACTATCGGTCATAGGCTTTGAACTTAACGATATACACCATAGTGTAGCCCTGTCGATCCAGAGCTTGACTGCACTGCTCGTATAGGTGTAGCCTATGGAACTTTTTGAGAAATCTAAGCTTGAAATTTGTATGGCAATAAGACTCAATGGAGGCGCATGGTACATTGTGAATCCTGAAACCTTGATGAACAGAACGAAAAGAAAATGATATTGTTTGAAAAATAACGATTTTATTATGCAACAAGCCTTTCTATAATCACTTTTTTGTCCACCTGGAAGTGTTATTAAACTTGTCTCCTACTAATAATTTGTTAATTGCGGTACAAGTTATTCGTTTACGATGCCGGAAACCGGATGGAATTTTCTCTCTATTTAACTAGATACTGTGGCATACTTGGGACAAACTTTCAACAATGTTTACAATACGTTTGCTGCTAGATAACCAAATAAAGCTTCCTTCTTTGTTTTTCTTTGTCAATTATCATGTATAAAACAGCAAGAAACAAAGTATATGATAATTGTTATGTGCCAAACTTTGTTTTGTGTTTTATTAAACATTTTCCCCCTTGCCCAGATAGGCCCATTGCTATGAATGGTTGTCAGTGTTCCTGCGAATAGTCCTACCCAGCTGACACTTGGCTGAAAACTCGTTGTAGCCCGACGGTGGCTCCTTTGCTGTATAATTTGTCCTTCGTAACGGTACTCGAAGGAAGAGATCGTGGTTGAGCTCGTAGACTACTATGGATGAGAAGCCATGAGCAATCGGCCCACATCATCAGGATATCAGCTACAAGGATTGCTCGGCACAGATTTCTCCCTGGTTGCTAGGGTGTTCAGTCCAATTAGCATCAAGCGCGCTTCGAATCTTGGTAGCTGGAGCGGGCAGGCGACGGAGGGCGAATCTGCGTTGTATTTTATCTAAAGCCGTTGAGATAATGAGAAATCCAGAGCGCCCAGCAATATACCAGCGTCGAATGGACAAGCGCGCAGTACAAATTCTTCAAGCAATGCATCGGTGAAGCTTTTCGCAGTTCTCATGATTAGGCCAAGGCTGCGGGATGCTTTAGCAACGATGTAGCTGATGTGCTTGCTGCTTGTAGGTGAGCTGTGAGTCAAGCAAAACTTCCAAGTCCTTGATGCAGGACTCTCTTTTAATTAGTTTACCGCCTAGACCCTAGATTATAGTCGTTACACCATCTAGAAAAGCTCTCCAGTTGCTGTTGCAGGAACATAGCGTCTTCTGCTTTTTTGACCGCGAGATAGATCTTAATATCATCAGCAAAGGAAAGCCTGAGTCCCCGTAGAGAACAATTTACATCGTTGACGCATAGCACGAATATAGCCTTGTGGAATACTCTGGTCAATATAGATTGTATTCGTTTGGAAACACCTAGACATGGTACCCGTAGCATAAGTAGTAAATGAAAGGAGATTTGTCGTGGTTGATCGTCGTGGCATGAATCCATGTTGAGAATCGTCGATGAGTTGCTTACAATGCACAGTGGTCCAGCAGCGAAAATTAAGTGGAAAGTTTTTTGTGGTTCAAAATAGCTCCCCACAATGTTCAGCAAAGTTGTACAACTCTAATAGACAATTAATGCGAAATCAACGACTAAGTTCCGGTTTGGCTTGTGAACACATAATCCATAATAACTTTTTATAAGAAAGAGATAGAAGGATAACTTCTTTGACAAAGTTGTAGCTAAAGATTATATAAGTAACTTTGCCAAAGACATAGTAGGCGTATTTCTAGGCGTTTCTAACTTACATAGTGTTTTATAAAAAGACCTCTCAAAAATCACTTTTTCGCTGATTTCTTCAAATTCAATGGTTTTATTGCATCATAATGTCTTACAAAGTTGGTTATCTTATCAAGAGACATATTTTTGTAGAACATTGTATGTTGAAAACTCATACGTATAACGAGTTCTAACGTTTTTCCTGTGTTTTTTTAGTCTTTTTTAGAATAGAATATCTCAAAAAGGGGCAAACGAAAAAAATCAAACTTGGCCGTTTCTGAAAGCTTGGAGTTTTATCTCAAACATATGTGAAAATAAAAAAACTGGTTTTTTCTCTAACTCGAGTAATTTCAGTTTAATTATTTCATGTTTGACCATTTTCTATTATGCAGTATTTTCTAATATCTTCTTGAAGACGATTAAAGTCAACATGTAAATAGTAAAAAAGAAATTTGTCGTACCATGACACAATTTCTTCTGATTGCCACGTAAAATAGTCTTCGAACTCCGGATAAGTTAAGAGATCTAGTTTTTTGACCTTGTGCTAGTTTTCAAACCACTGCTGAAATATTCATCAAATAAGTTTTTATAACGGTAGTTTTTACAATTGTTTATTGTCAAGATATATGGACTTCGCCCGTCATCCAATCCATATATATAAATATAAATTATAATACCAAATACAAAATAATATAAAATGCAGTGGTATTAGTGTACATGTAATTGACCTCTCAGAAATAGTCAGAAAGTTTTTTCTTAATAGTATCAGTCGACATGTTTAAGTTTAGTATGTTTCTAAAATTGTTCATTAGCTGCATACAGTGGCAGGCTGGTTCATTGCGCGCCTAGTTAGTTCGACGGTGATTTAGAGTGAAGGGCCGTGGTGTCCATAGAACTACTGTACTCTGGTTAGCAGTTATCCTGGATTTCAAATAATCACTGTCGTATCGTCCTCTCTGCAAATGGAGCTCAGCACCAGCTGTTTTTGATAAATATCTATCTTACAATTTTCATTAATTTACAAATAGTCATGGAAATCTTCACTTGGATATATGCACATGCAATTAAATTTTATATTGATATTTCTGATTCTAGTCTAAAGTAATCTTTTAAATTACTTTAGTGTCAGAAAGCTGAGAAGTCTTCAAAATTGATGTCTTATACGTATTCAGGAACAGGAACATGACTATGATCGTAGTAAAAAAGGAGGAACATTTTCAAGCAAATCCTATTAGAGTCCTGGAGTTTTTTGTCAAAAGATTTGAGGGTACCGTTATTGTTATTTTAAATTAGTATCTAAAATGTTCGTGAAAGTAATTCGGTAGTTTAGGAGATTATTTCCCATTCAATTCCATATTAGCTATATCGCCAACCGTTAATAAAATGCTAGTACACGGCGCAGATATTATTAAGGCCACGGCACAACTCATAGGGTTATTAAGCGAAGAGGTACAGGAAACGCTAAATAAATGTATTTGCAAGTTCAGGGAATTTCACGTTAGAAAATTTAACCGGATTGGCAATTTGGAGGATGTGTTCAAACGCCTCCTGCTGTCGTCCGATCCAGTCATTGCAATACAGAATCGTTTGTATTGTACACGTACTCTGGAGCTTCCACCAAGCGCAAACCAATTATTAATATAATTAATTATTATATTGCTAACAATAATAAAATATTTCGAAAACAAAACATTTATTGAATCTCTCAAATAAATGACCACCCTTATTGTTTTCCAAATCAAATCAAATCCAAATACTGATATAAGGTGGTTGAAGTTCGAAAAGGATCTAAAGGTTTTTTTCTCTTTTACCTCTTTGCCTGTTTTGATATACTGGCCTGCGATTAAAAAATGACATAAAACTAAAATAACAGTTCAAAATATTATGTATGAAATAACCAATATTTTTTGCTTTTTTATTGAAAATTAATTTTAAAACATTATTGATGGTAGATTGAGCATATTTGCAAAATAATGAAAATTGACAGATAGATATTTATCAAAAACAGCTGGTGCTGATAGAAAACTGATGTCATATCTGGAGTTCGAAGACTATTTTACGTGACAATCAGAAGAAATTGTGTCAAGATACGACAAATTTCTTTTTTACTATTGACATGTTGACTTTAATCGTCTTCAAGAAGATATTGGAAAATACTGCATAGTAGAAAATGGTCAAACATGAAATAATTAAATTGAAATTACTCGAGTTAGAGAAAAAACCAGTTTTTTATTTTCACATATGCTTGAGATAAAACTCCAAGCTTTCAGAAACGGCCAAGTTTGATTTTTTTCGTTTGCCCCTTTTTGAGATATTCTATTCCAAAAAAGACTAAAAAAACACAGGAAAAACGTTAGAACTCGTTATACGAATGAGTTTTCAACATACAATGTTCTACAAAAATATGTCTTTTGATAAGATAACCAACTTTGTAAGACATTATGATGCAATAAAACCACTGCATTTGAAGAAATCAGCGAAAAAGTGATTTTTGAGAGGTCTTGTTGTAAAACACCCTGTAAGTTAGAAACGCCTAAAAATACGCCTAGTATGTCTTTGGCAAAGTTACTTATATAATCTTTAGCTACAACTTTGTCGAAGAAATTATTCTTCTATCTCTTTTTTATAAAAAGTTATTATGGATTATGTGTTCACAAGCCAAACTGGAACTAAGTCGTTGATTTCGCTTTAATTGTCTTTTAGAGTTGAACAACTTTGCTGAACATTGTAGGGAGCTATTATAAAACGCTTAGCCGCAAGAGTAAGTTTCCACTTAACTTTCGTTCCTGGACCACTGTGCAATGGTAGAACACTGGTCCCAAAATTACTATTTCGAATAGCTTGGATGCCGCACACAAAGCGGCGATACCTCGATAATTATAGATGTCCTTTTTGTCGCCTTTTTTATGATCCGGAAACATAAATGCCGTTAAAGAAATATAATAAGGATAAGGAAACATAAATTCCAAATTGTAAAGATGACGAGGAGGAGCAAGCAAACCTGTGGTGCATTTCTTGAGAATAGCAGGTATCCCGTCCGGTTTAACGGAGGTGAACAGCATCATTCTAAAAATAAAAAATAAGAAAACTTATCCAATTTAATTCTACTATGTGTATTTTATTTTAAATTGGATAAGCATCATTCTTCCAACAAACCAAAAAAAAGTTTGTTTCAATACGTTGTGTAGTTTCTGAGAAAAAGGTACATAAAGTTTGAAAATCGTATTTTTACAGGAGCGGCGTTTTATTCCGGCGAAGTTGTTCTACACCGCACTGGAATGCTTATGTGTTCGATCATTTTTCGCCCACTTCCCGTAGTCGGATCATTACAAAATTAGTATCAAAATAAGCGGAAAAGACTGCAGAATGAAAATCTGAAATAAAAACTTTATGACTTTTTCAAAAAATGTAGCCGCAGATAAAGCAAATAAAGCAACATATGATATTTACACCTTCTAGAAAGTTACGTATTTCCCCCTACCCTCTTCGTCAAATACTACTGAAGTTTCCTGAAATAAAAACATCCCCAGTATCCAGGCTTCCCCGTAATGGACATCGAAAATGGAACCATCGAGGACCAAAAGTAGACTGGTCATTGAAGAAATTACTTAGAGCTGGAGACCCACCTACCAAAGCCCAAACATATTATCTTCGACACGTGGCAAAAAACTATAATTGGCACGACCAAATTTTTACAGATGGCTCTAAACTAGAAAACAGTGTCGGTTTTGGCGTATTAAAAAAAGAATCCTCCCATTTTCATCGATTACCTGAGTCATGCTCAGTGTTCTCGGCGGAAGCAGCAGCAACCTATTATGCCTTAGCCACCGATTTCGAATTGACTTCACACACGGTCATCTTCACAGACTCGGCCTCCGTTCTTCAAGCAGTTGAAAAAGGAGCTTCCACCCACCCTTGGGTACAAGCGATTGAATCCGCCGCGACTGAACGAACAACATTATGTTGGATCCCCGGTCACTCTGGAATCAGAGGAAACGAACAAGCCGATAAACTTGCCGCCCTAGGAAGGAGAGGTCAACTGTATAGTCTGGATATCCCCGGACCCGATCTCAGAAAAGAAATTCACAACACTGTACTATTCAACACAAACTGCAAATGGTGGCAACGAAGAGATCTCGTGCTGCGAAAAATAAAAGACAGCATTCAACGATGGGTTGACCGTCCCTCTCGACGAGACCAACAAATACTCTCGCGACTCCGCACAGGCCATACTGGAGTTACCCACCGTGAACTTTTCCAAAGCGGCTGCAGGAATCAGTGCGAGGTCTGCGGCATCCAGCAAACGATTGAACATATCCTCCTCACATGTCCTAAATATGAACTACCCAGAGATGAGTTATTAGACAACGAAACCATTCGAAACATCCTAGCAAACGACTCTTCACGCGAAGATAAAACTCTAGAATTTTTGAAAGTATGCAATATATATAATGATGTATAAATTGTAATCAACTGTAATTAGTTAAATAGTTTTAAAAATACATATAAGTGGTGAATGACCCTTTGGGTTAAAACCACTCCAAAAAAAAAAAAAAAAAAAAAAAAGTTACGTATTATGATAGTATCTAAAAGTTTGTAGAACATGTCGAACCTGTTAGATGAAGTTTTGTGTACAAAAAGTTTAAAACACTGATTTTAAGGGGGTCACGACAGAAAGTCAATTATATCTCGCAAATCATATAATGCAGATACTTAGTATCTTCGGCAAAGTTTAATGACATTCAAAGTTCTACAACTTTGCCGAACATATAACCATGCTATCTAGTTCCTATAAAAATATTTTTTTCAGATTTGTTATCCCCTTGATATCAAATTATATGAAAATGTAATTAGATGTAGAATACTTGACGTGGTTATCGACTGTATTCAATAATTCTTTAGACTTGGGTTTTATCGGCTCATCAGTCAGTCAGATTTCTGACTGATGAGCCGATAAAACCCAAGTCTAAAGGATGTAGAATACTTTTGTATGAAACTTCTCCTAAGACACCTAAGCTCGAAAATGTCAGGAAAAGCGAGAAGACTTTTGACCGCCTTTTTCCAGAATGGTCCCACTGTGCGGTGGAAACTAGAGTCATATGCGGACGGGGAAGGAGGCACTCGTGCGAATGCTGAGTGTAAACTCTCCGCCTGCAAATGACGGATCTCGGTAGAAACAGATTCGAATGAACCTGAAATACTAAGAACCAGAGCAATGGGACCTGAGCCCTTAAGAGGAGGATGGTTCTGCTGCTCTTATTCACGACTATAACATAAAACGTTACTGGATAAAAGCCTTAATCCACGGTGTCATGCGTACCGTGCCAAGGGATGAATGGTGGGAGGAGTTCTACAAATACACAAAGTTCAACGCCTAGCATGTTTGTCAGTGACCAACGCTATGTGCACAACACCAACTGCAGTCATGGAGGCAATGTTATGCTTGCTGCCTTTACCATTTACCTGCCTGTCATGTGTAGAAGAAAGCCGAACTCGGTGCACTAAGGTTGCGCGTAGGGGAAGGGCGGTAAAGACGGACACTTGTCATATTTCATAAACAATAATTTTTTGAAGCAAATCAATGATGGGAAATGTTTCTATAGATTGAATTAACACTTTTGAACTAAACTGCCGATTTTTAGCAGCATAGCTGACAAATTTATAAGCAAAACAAAGAAAAAATGCGTATATACGCTAACCGATGTAATTTTGTGCGTGAAGAAAATAGCTGGTAAATCGTTAAAAAACAACATATTCATGCTAAACCGACGACATTGCGTTAGTTTGATCTTTCACTGAATATCCATTGGAAACCTAGTGAATTTTTGAATATTCAGTAAAAAGTTACTGAAGTTTGAAAAAATGGTATCCAAGTCGGGAAAGACGGACACCCAACGGTAGGGAAAGACGGACGCACAGATTTTGAACCCATTTGGCCCAACAACGATTTAACATTGCAAATACATACATATTATATATGTAAAAGTAACCAGAAGTCATATAACAGTTGGAATGAGCCAACTTTTAGAAACGATTAATTCGTCACCAATTAAAATATTGAAGGGAACCATTCTATTTTCTCGCTCAAAGGGGTGATCGGGAAGGGGGTTTCCCAAACCAATTCTTTCCTAAATACATTATGAAATATGTTAATTTTTCTTAATACTGATAATTCAACGACGCGTGACACCTTTTTGCGAGTGTCCGTCTTTCCCGCCCATGCGCAGAAACTCTGATTTATACATGATGTTTATAATATTAAAAAATGCATAAATTTTGGAAGAAATTTTCCAGCACACGTTGTAACTTTATTAGACAGAGACTTAAAGGTTCAGTTTATACGAAAATTGGGATCAATACAGTTATATTTGAATAAATATTGAGTCTTTACCTTAAGGTGTCCGTCTTTACCGCCCTTCCCCTACTAAGGGAGTTCAAAGTATCATCCTTAGTAACGACATTCTCTGACTGGATGGAGGCACAGCCCAACATGGATGTTCCATACGGTGTAATTGATACTGATCGCACTACAGAGACTATAGATTGCAGAGGCGCCGAGACACTCAAAATCCGCTAAATTTGGAAACAAAACGGAGAGTACCATCATAAATAAAGGTAACTCTCCGCTTTCGTTCAAAATTTAGCGGATTTTGAGTGTCTCGGCGCCTCTGCAATCTATAGTCTCTGTAGATCGCACTATATGGAACTATGGAGAACCCGTTGTGCCATCCGGTACCATTGAACGGTACACAAAGAGTTTTCAATTACCGATTATCTCGAGCTCGTCGAGTAGTTGAGAATGCTTTTGGAATCCTGTCTGCTCGGTTCCGAGTACTAAGAAAACCGCACTAGCTTTGAGTATTGAAAACGTGAAGTTCATGACCCTAAGTATCTGTGCTTTACACAATTTCATAATGTGCAGAAATCAATCGAGAACTCTGTATGCACCTGCTGGAACATTCGATACAGAAAATGGTGATGAGACAATAAATCAAGGTTCATGGAGAAACGAAACACCAGAGGTAAGCATGATCGAGATGAATAGAATTCCACCATCTAACGTGATGCCAAACGAATCAGAAAGGAGTTTGAAAATTACTTCGTTACAGATGCACAGAAGTTCCATGGCAATATAAATTTATATAAAATAATTTACCTACAATAGAATATAATTCGAAAACCTAAATGTTTGAAATTGTAGAAACAGACAACGGCATTCCTTCACCAGCTTCAATAAATTTCACTCGGTCGAAATATCTCCAGTTTATTTTTACGTTTTCGTTTGAACCTAGTCTACTTTTTTTCTCTTTAATTTATTAGAATAATCTTTAAATTGCGATCGTAGGCTCTGCCACTTATTATTTAATTCATTTGGATCAATGGAACAATCGAATATAGTTTCGGCGATCATTTTCCATGTTGCATCACGCTTCACTTTGCTTCGGTATTCTACCAACGATGCATTCCACAACAGTGGCTCTTTTTCGACGGATTCAATTAGTTTTCTGATTTGTTCCTCAGTCCAACTGGTATTGATCTTTCGAGGTGGTTGGTTAGATACGATTTCATCCTCCATTCTGAACACAAAATTATAAAATCTCTACAACGCGATGATGCACACGTGACTATAATCAACAAGCGTGGTTGCTATGGTTATAATAGTGTTGTCAGTTATGGAATTCATGAAGGGTATCAGAAAACCTAACCTAGAAGTTTATCAAAAGCAATTCATATCAGTTTTGTTGTAAATAAGTCTTGAAGTAAAGGGATCGATTTGTTGTCGTCTGATAAGCCTAAATTACACTAGGTGAGTTTACTGGTTGCCAGGAAGCGAGTTTGCAAGCTGATTTTAAATATGATTTTAAACTCATCCTCTATCAGCATCACGTCTATTCGCAAGCAAGGAAAAAGCGAAATCATTTGTCGTTCCCAGAACTGAAATCGACCCACTTCAGCCGTCTATTTATCCAAAAAATGCCAAAATTATCCAAAAATAAATGCTGATTCCCTGCAGGTTTGCAATGCATGCGAATGCAATTGGTGATACGTCGCATTACCTCGGCTAGGTTCGAAAATTTGATTGTCTGAATGGTGAATGTACACAAAAACATTCCCGTTATGCGATCTAGACTTGATTCAGAGACTACGTTCTTCATAATTGCATGGAAGAGTTCTGCCTGTTGGGCCTGTTACTGTCTCGATCAAATAATGTGTAAGTGTTGGTACCCTCCGCTTAGAAGATTTTGAGATTTTGTGTAGTAATTCATATAAATTTTATGTAAAGTATAAAAGCAGGAATGACATCGATGCAACACGATGACAAACACCGTCGATGGTTTTTCTCTCAGCGTACCACCCAATAAGTAGCTAGCAATTAGACAATCCACCTTAGGTACGCAGTCTTCCACCTACCTTATCAATGAATCCCGCCTGGATGACAGAATGAGCGAAAAGCAAATACAATGATACAAATCCGTATTCGTACAGCAACATGCAGATTTCTATTTTTTTGAAACGGTGGGTGAAGCAATGAAAAGTTTTTAGAAAATGGAGTGGAAAGGTGAGGGAGGGGGGGGGGGGTTAATTGGTACCTGAGTAATTCTCGCTGAAACGGGGCCACTACTGAAACGAGGTCCTCAAATATTTGAACTTTTGCGCTTAATTGGTTGAAAATGGTTGAAAAATAAGAATTGCACTTTTGATACCTCGAAATAGTGGACCCCTCGTTCGCCAAGGGGCCTAACAAAAAAAAGTTGAATTTTGAGCAAACTTGGCATCTATTATATCATGTGATATTTCATAAATTTGCCATGAATCAGCTAACAAATGGCCCGGTTTTGTAAAGACGAAGAACAGGGCTTTCAAATGGAATAAAAAAAATTTTGGCGGCCATCTTGGATTTGGTCCGATTTTCATTTTAAGACCACCATCGGAAAGCTGAGAAAAAATGCTACAAGAAACATTCATAAAATTAGGTGTGCATTGGCATTAATTGAATAAAACAACCAAACAATTTTTTATTCTCATGTACCTCCCAGAATCGGCAAAAGAAAGTCCCTCGGTTCGCTCATCAGCTTTTTACTTCTGCTAGCTTTAAGTTGGAGACCGAAACACGCAGTTTCATTCATTCTGCGCCAATTGCAAACACGTTCGGACTAGAGACCATCTGTTTGTTGACGTTAAGGTGGTGTACGATTCAGTCAAACGAAATCAGCTGTGGCCGATAATGGCAGAATATGGTTTTCCGACGAAACTAGGTTAAGCCGATTCGTATTCCGACGTGTTGGATGGGTCAAAATCATGGTGTGTGAAGGTGTGATATTCACCGGAATAGGACACCAAGCAGAAATGAAAACCCAAAGCAGTTCGGGATTGCTTTCTCCTTTTGCTTTCTTTATTACTGATTGAGCTTACATAGTGTGATTATTATCATGTAAAAATAGATGCATCCAAAAACTTGTTTATAATATTTTTCAATAATATTACTTTTTTATCATTATCATTTTTTTTTTGTTCTTTTTTTCTCATTTGGCAAGATTGATGTTAGTTTAGTTTTGTTTTTTGCTAGGTTGTTTTTTTTTGTGTTGTTCCAAGAAGTAAGAGTTTAGCTATCTCAGTCCAAACCAAATTTGCTCTGCTCTGCTCGGCTGTTGTTTAGTTTATTATTCGATTAATACTGGTCACTTTTGAAAGTCGAAAACGCTAGAATTAGAGCTTGAATGTGTTTTGTTTGGTATCAAAAATACGACAGGAGTCAGTCTCCGCCGACCGAATGGAGCAGAGATGTTTATTGTGTTCGTTAATGTTTTTTTTAATTTACCTTCTTGTTTTTTGCCTGGTAAAAGTGTGAGCATTGAGTTGTTCAATTTAGTTCCTTTCGTTTGTGTGATGAGCAAATATACGGAGGTTTGTTTTTTTTTTTTTTGTATGAAATGTTAAAAAACTAGTGTAGTAGTGGAATATCTAGTTTTAAAATGCACGCGTTACGTAAGACAAAAGACACACCGTCTGAGAGAGAATGTCTCTATTATATGATTGTAAGTAAAATGTTAGATAAATATTAGCGATTTGGCAAAAATGCATAGAATCGATTAGGTTGGTTGATTGGTTGATAGTTTTTTTTCATGAAATTAGATTTCGAAAGTTTGCCGTCTGCTGCTGCTTATTGCTGGGGAAGAGACCGCATATCAACTAATTATGGGGTAAAATGGACTACGTATCAACAAACGTTTAACAAAGTCGATAAATATATGTATAGCAAGCCAAAATTAAAATAAACGATCTTCTGACTAGGGTAGTAACTAAATATTTCTTATTTTTTTCTCTGTGTTTTCGCTGTAAAACAGATTCAACATGGGAAGAAACGTGGGGCTGACTTGGTCCAGAGTTGGATGAATTACACACACGATAATTATTATTATTCTTTTTCGTTTAGTAACATAGTAGTTGCGATCACAAAACATCGATACTGTTTCGATTTCTCCATTTTTCTCTTATTAGATTGTCTGATGCACAGTTCACTTATATAGAAGGTAAGAGCTTATTAGTATTTAAGAAAAAGGTCTCTTATTAGTTAAACGAGCCGTTTTTGTTTTTCTATCAAATTTTTTTGGCAACATATAACGCTACGGTTGGTCATTTTATGACAAATACAAAGAGTTAAAACACGAAAAAAAACAGAGGATGGAACTACTAAACGTAACCTTTAAACAATTTGTTCGATTTTATTCTGTACCGGCAACGGCAACAATATGGGACTGGCAGGAGGTTCAACCCGGAAAGGAGAATTAGTGTAAAAGGTTAAAATTATTTACATCAAGTGGCGTTCTACACGTTGTTCAAGTAAGTACTTTATGATTAACAATGTTTTGTGAATTGGTTATATGATGAATGAGAAATTGATACAAGTTGCTTCCGTTTGCGGTATGGCCCCCTTCGGAGCAAAAACGATGGCTTTCGGTTCGTGCGTATAGGAAGGAGTAAAACGGGAACAGAAATGTTTGCAAGACGGCGAGATTCTGAAGGGGTAAGTTTAAATAGCTTTCTGTCTTTCCACGTGTACACATCAAAGCAACCTGTGAGGTGAGAATTCGGCTGCATGTGATTAGCTGTCAGAAACATTTTCATTCCGGGAAATGCGAAACTAGGAAATCAGGTTAAATGGTGAACCAAATCTGTGTGATGAGTTAAAATAATCGTAATTAATTATGCACGTAAGTGATTCTGAAGAGTTCCACTTTTTGGGGTGAAGCTGCTGAACAGTACAGCAGTTCCTGTATGGCGTTTTCGTTCACTTTGCACAATGGATTTGATTTTAGAAAATGAAAATACTTCGATTGGAAGTAAAATCACGAGGAAAGCGTCGAAAAACTTCAAATGAGAGCCACAACTTGAGAAAATTCTTTTGCGACATAAAATTTCACAATACAAGGTGGGTATTGTATAATCAGTTTAGGGCTAATTATTTTTGTAAAAAATTTAACATTTTTGTTTTGAAACATTGTTTGGCAAGGCTGGATAGATGCTTTAAAAACTTCCCAACAAACATTTTTTTTTTCAAAGAGAAGCTTGTTCATCCATTATACAGCTAATATCCAGTAAGCAAGCGCTTGTTAAGCTATTATTCAACAGAAATGTTTGTTGGGTTAAACTTGATTTTATCTAACCCACTTTTCCTTTCTTTCAAAAGTTCCTAAATGCGTTGAACTTCTCTGGGCTATCAATCTGATGGCAGGTGACATGCTGATTATGGTAACTTCGGTGTAATGTTTCGTTTGGACTTGTATCGCGAGAATCAACGCGTGCGAATTTTTCTTAAAAAGTCTTGAATTTTACTGATTTTTTGCAAGCTTGTCCTAAATTATCACTGTTATGAGCTTGCGACCATGACGTGAAATGAAGTAAGCACTCACAAGTGTACTATCAATATGGTGGCATTCGTCTACGGCGGATCATCGTCTACTGTCCCGACATAGGTATTAGAACCAACTTTGATGCGAATTACATTCAAACTAATACCTGGCATCCAGGAAACGTGGGAGAAGTACCTTCTCCAGAGGTTGAAACATAACAAAGCATTCGTAATTGGATGTGATGCAAACGCCCACCATACCGTGTGGGCCAGCACAGATACCAACAAAAGAGTTGAGTGTCTTAGATTTCATATGATCGCATGAAATAGATATATGTAACAAAGGGAACAAGCCAACATTTGTAAATGCAATAAGACAAGAGGTACTTGATCTAACTTTGTGCAGTCCGACGGTGACTGATAAAATAAAAAACTGGCATGTATCGGACGAAAAATCCTTGTCCGATCATAAGCAGATAATATTCGATTATGAGACTAATCAATAACATACTGAAATCATAAGAGATCCCAGGAAAACAAACTGGGAACAGTATAATTTAAAACTTAAGGATGGAGTCAAGAGCTTGAAAGATTGCTCAAAAACGCAAAACGAACTTGAAGAAAATTCAAAGCAAGTTTCTAGCCTGATTCAACAAGCCTACCTCGAAAGCTGTTCCGCAAAGGAACGCTCTACGAACATCAGAGATGTGCCTTGGTGGAACAAAACTTTAGAGAAATCACGGAGAAAGACCCGGAAGTTATTCAACCGGGCCAAACAGACACAACAGTGGAAGACATATAAACAAGCCCTGACTGCCTATAATAGGGAAATTCGGAGATCAAAGAGAATTCACTGGAAGCATGCGTGTGAAAACATAGAAAATACTCATCGACTGCCAGATTGCAGAAAATTCTTGCTAAAAATCACTAAAATGGGCTAGGTACCTTGTAAAAAGAGGTTGGCTCTAAATACCGATAAATGATAAATACCGGCGACAACACCGCGGGCAAGGGAGTTAGATTCGTGTTGAAAGATGTAGGGAGTTAAATTCATGGTAGAGATAAAATTAGGTTCGTGTTTTAAGGGAGTTGAATTCGTGTTAGGAGTTAGTTAAATTCGGTACAGATAAGGTTCAGGTTCAGGTTCAGGTTGTTCTACATTAAATGTGACAGTAAAATTCATTTCCAACCGAACAGCTAGAAGTTTAAGGTAGTCGATAAGAAAAGTTGTAATTTTTCTTTAGTTTAACTCCAATTCTGAATAAAACACATTTACTGAAAACAAAGTTCCGGTTTAGTCTACATACTCCTCTTTCGCGGAGCTACACTTTTACCAACTCTATAAATGAAACGTTAGAGTTAATGATGAGCACCCACTTTCCAAGTTCCATCATTCACCTTTATTCTTGTTTACGGCCGTATCCTGCATTCGTACGAATAGTTTGTTTCGAACGAATCGGGAAGCACTATTCTCATATTCGAATGAACAAAAGGAAGGGGCGTTCGAATTGATTCGAACGAAAACAAGAATACGGATCGGCTGAACTTTCGAACGAATATCATTCGAAGGAAAACAAGAATAAGGGTGATTATCTCTTGTGAAAACCAAGGTACACCAGCATCGAGAACTGTAGCTCTTGAAACAAGGACAGATATTCCTGAAATAGTGAATGGAATGACTGGGATAGATAGAAACAGGGATGATGCCTGTACTTTGGCCAAAAAAAATTTTTACTAGAAGCAAGGTTGAATGGGCGATTGGCACCTTTGAACCCTTCAAATCACCAGGCAGGGATGGAATTTTTCCTGTACTACTACAAAAGGGCAAGACGATATTAAGGAAAAGAATCCCTGGTTCTGATCTCCAGGAAGTACAGGGTGCTCTACCTTTTATGTCGGTATGTAAACGCTGTATAACTTTCACATTTCCCAACCGATTTCTTTCATTAGATATGTTTAGGAAACGTCATTTCAGTACAATTTTCGCCATGTATCGCTTCATACCGAAAGAACGCGCTGAAATTCTGCCAAACAGTCGCTCGAATGGTTGACGCTGAGCGTAATTTTTGGAATACCCTTTTGATGACTGACGAGGCCAATTTCAACCTCTCTGGCGGTGTCATAAAGCAAAACTGCCGCATTTGGGGAATCCTCACGAGATTCACGAAATGCCCTTCCATGACCGGAAAATAACTTTGTGGGCCGGGATTTGCGCCAAAACCCATCATTGGTCCATATTTTTTCAAAGAAAATGAAACTGTCGATGGAAATCGATATCGGTGGATGTTGGCTCATTATGTTTGCCCACGAATGCGCGAAAAAGGTCTAGAAGGTTACTGGTTTCAACAGGACGGTGCACCATGCCACACTGCGAATTCAACAATTCAATTTCCGCAACGAAAATTTCCGGGACGTCTGGTGTCAAAAAGAGGCGATGTTGACTGGCCACCCAGATCACCTGATTTAACCCCCCCGGGACTTCTTTTTGTGGGGTTATCTGAAAAGCAAAGTTTACGCCAACCAGCCAAAAACTATTGACGAGCTTAAGGCAAACATTCGTACGGAAATCGACGCTTTAACACCCGAGATGCTCAAAAAGGTAATGGAAAACGCGGAAAAAAGGAGTCAATTTGTAATTTCTAATAAAGGTGGTCGCTTAATTGATATTGTTTTCAAAAACTAAACCAAGAAAATTTTAAGGAACCAAAAAACTAAATAAAAATGCATTACTAATAAAAATCGGTTGTTTTTTCTTAAAGTTATTCAATGTTTTCATACCGACATAAAAGGTGGAGCACTCTGTATTTGCATCCATTCCAGGAGCAGACGTAGCGGAAGATACTGAAAAAGGAATCGATCCGTACGTAGTGACAATAGACAAACTTGATTCTTATTTCGCTCCTAAGCAACACGGTACGTGGATTACCTACTAATGACCGATACACACATGGCCGAAATAACAAATGGCATAATATATCTAAGGGCCGAATCACGAACGGCCGAATCACAAAAGGCTGAAACACGAATGGCCGAACGTCATATTCGGCCGAAAATAATCATGACCTTCAGCCTGCACAAATGTTGGGCATATGCCTCGCACCCTATAATAAACGTAAATCATTCGCGCTTAGGGGAAGAAACTATCAATCATCTATCTACCAACACCAAAAAATTAGACGCAGAGTATGTCTTGTTTTTCTGGATCTAAGGTACAAAATTTTACGAAAAGCTTTTTTCCTTCACCTATCATTGACGCTGATCATCGCAGAGCTGCGAGTGGAACAAAAGGCAATAGAGCGGAAGATTTTAAAGGTTTTTCGAGGAGATGTTTCAAATTCGCGGAGAGAAATAGATGTAAAAATTTATACAAAATGTGTAAGGTCTAACAAAATGAGCAATAAAATTTTTGATGATTTGGGCATTCCGGGAAAATTTGGCATTTCGTGATTCGGCCTTTCGTGATTCGGCCTTTCATGATTCGGTCTTCTGTGACTGTTGTTGGAATTCGGCCGTTTGGATTTCGGCCATTCGTGATTCGGCCATTCGGTACCAGCCCCGGTACGTTTGAACGAAATTTATTCTGGACATTAAAACCGAATTCGGACAAGACCCTCGGTAAGTGTATGCTACGTTGCCAAGAAAAGGCAAGTAAATGCGACTTCGGAAAAACCGCATAAGAAAGCCGTTCGATCAGTGTCATCGACAAAATAATTTTGTTTGCCTCAAACGATTTGAAGAAACAATTGTTGCAACGACACTTTGCAAATCGATGCGGTCTCGCATCCTGTAACCTCTAACAAATCTGTTAAACAGCAAGCTCAACTGATGGACGCAATGTCGTACAGTCAGACCACTGAAGAGGAGATTCGAAGATATTGAAACTGAACGCAATAAACGCTCCAAATCGAAGCGTGTACGTGAGATACAAAACCAGAGTGTACAGCCAGTTGACTCAAGAGAGCAAAACTTCATTTTCAACATCGGCGATGGTGACGAGCTGTTCCAAGTGAAACTGAGAGGTGTGCTGATTCAAACGTTAGTGGACTCGGGATGTAAGAAAAATTCGATAGACGAAAAAACTTGGAGCAACCTAAACGCAAACGGTGTTCAAATATGGGACCAACGAAAACAGTGCGACGAAACTTTCTTGCCATATGGGAAAGAAGCAAAGCCTTTGAAAGTGCTTGATGTGTTTCAATCAACCGTAGAAGTTTAAGACGTTGGTAAACTTATGGAAAAGGTAAATTGTACATACTAATAATCAGGGTAGTGAAAACTGAGTGTGAATTTTTCAGGTTGCCACATTTTATGTTATACAATGCTTGTTGGGTAGAGCAACCGCCACTGATTTACGTATGCTTTTTGTGGGTTTGCCCAGTACATACGGTGTTAATTTCGTGAACAGAAACGAAATGCCCGCTATAGAAGACTTTCTTCCCCGGTTTACATCGGCTAAATTTTTCAGCAGACTCGACATAAAGGAAGCTTTCCATCAAGTAGAGCTTGAAGAGAGTCGATACATGACGACATTCATTACACACATTGGACTTTTTCGGTACAAGAAACTAATGTATGGTATCGTCATAGCTCCGGAAATTTTCCAGCGAATACTCGAGCAGATACTAAGCAGATGTAGTAAAAACACGGTCAATTTTATTGATGACATTTTGGTTTTCGGCGCAACGGAGTTAGTACATGACGAAGCCCTCAAAGCAACACTATCCACCTTAAATGAATTTGGAGTGTATGTTTAAGGTACAGAAAATAGAATTCTTGAGCCATGTTGTTTCTTCACAAGGAATCGAACCATCAACTAGCAAGGTTGATGCGCTTCAGAATTTCCGTACGCCCTCTAATCCACAAGAAGTGCGGAGTTTCTTAGGGCTTGTGACATACATCGGGCGTTTTCTACCAAATCTTGGCACAGTTTCGGCACCACTTCGTGCGCTAACATGTTCTAGCACAAAATTTACGTGGGGTAAAGACCAGCAATAATCCTTCTCAAAATTGAAGCAGATGATCGCAAATGTGAAGTTTTTGAGGTTCTTTGACAATTCGTTACGTACACGTGTTATTGCAGACGCCTCTCCAGTTGCTCTAGGCGCTGTTCTCGTACAGTTTGCTGACCACACCGATAACGATCGTTAGTAAGTGTCTCACACAAACAGAACGTCGGTACAAACCGAAAAGGAAGCGCTTACATTGGTTTGGGCAGTTGAACGGTTTTCTCCATATCTTCTAGGGCGAAAATTTGAACTAGAAACTGATCACAAACCTCTTGAGGTGATTTTTAAACCAACTTCGAAACCATGTGCACGAATAGAGAGGTGGGTGCTCCGCCTTCAATCTTTTTCGTTTGTGGTAGAGGAGTATCGTAAGTATCGTAAGGGAATTAACAACATCGCCGACCCTTTATCGCGTTTGGTTCAGAAAAGCACCGTAGAAGATTTTGACGCCTAAAATAAGTTTACGGTTTTGGCAGTAATGGAAGCTGCGGCGGTTGATGTCCAGGAACTGGAGGAATCAGTGCTATCTGATAGTGTCTTGCAATTAGTAAAACAATCGATGAGCACAGGAAACACTGGCCAGGCTTGACAATATTTTCATTCGACTGGGTTACCCAAGAACCATCACGCTTGACAATGCCAAGCAATTTGTAGGAGTAGAACTAGAAGAGTATACTAAAGCCCACGGAATCAACTTAAACCATTCGATACCATACTGGCCACAAGAAAATGGGCTCGTTGAACGCCAAAATATTTCAATATTAAAGACTACAAAGCGGGATCTCCATGATTAGCTGCTCATACTACTCCACATTCCACCACTGGTCGTACACCAACTGAGCTCATATATGATCGGACAATTCGCTCAAAGATACCAGCAATAGAAGACATCGAGACCACCCCTCTTCAAACAAATTTTGCAGACAGAGATCTAGAATTGAAAGGAAAAGGGTAGGAAAACGAAGAGTTACGACGCAAGGCAAGAAGATCATCAATTGATACTGGAGATGTGGTGTTGATGCGCAACCTGCTACCGGGAAACAAACTTCAAACAACTTTCAACCCAAAGAAGTTTCTGGTGGTATCACGCTCTGGCCCACGAGTAACCATTGAGGATCAACATAATGGGAAGCGTTTCGATCACAATATCGCTCATCTAAAAAAGATAACTGATGAAAACCAACAGCAGTCGCAGCATGCCGAGACATCGATAGAATTTTCGGACAACTCTAGACGCGTTGAAAGCAACGAAGTCAGCTATGAAACAGAAGAAGAGGACTTTCATGGGTTTGAGCAAGGCGAAGTGGCTGGGTAAGCCGCGCCCGTTCGTGAGCCACGATTCAGGAAAGTTCCAGTTAAATTTGCTGATTACGAACTATAAAACCGCATTATGAAAAAAGGGGACATGTGGCACCTGGGTACGTGCCTGATGTAAAACCATCCCTAAGTGCGGGACTGGGGAGAAATATGGGAATGACCCCTCAAAACTAAAGCTATCAAAAATTGAAGTCCAGAGCCGTAAGCTGGAAAATGGAGTGTGGCCTCAGGGGTATCAACCTGCAGATTTAGCCGAATAAGACTCGACATGCAGCAGTGGGATGCACAGCACATGTAACGAGAATGCCGGGTAGGCGACCACCGAGGATCGGTAATCCCGATATAGGTCGTCGATTACGTTACCGACTCCTACTAGACTCGTCTAGCTGAATCAGAGAGAAAACGGAAGCTGGCACTGGTAGCCTGTCGCTGTAACGACGCCTTTGTCAGTTGTGCACAAGATGGTTAAAATACCAATGGCAAACATTGGCTATCCAGCCAAATTGAACATTTCATGTGTTCGTAAAGATAAAGTTTTTATTTCGGCTCTTTTTTCATCAATTTAAACAGAAACGATGACAAAAAAACCCTTAAAAATCTCATTTCATTGAAAAATACTAACCTTTACTACTTATTTCACTCCTTTCCCATTGAATACATTTGACGTCGATGTAGAGCCATTTTTCACTAACAACACACAAATCAGCTGTTTCTTTGATACGTACCAAGCCGTACTCGATTCAAATGTCTTTAATAGTTCCCCCAAACATTTCCGTTCCCGTTTCACAAACGCAACTTTCCCATTTCGTTTCGCACACCTTTTTTTGCCTTCTTCACTACCGTTCGTTCGCGTTTGCCGCGTTCATTGATTTAAAACTTGGAAGCCGCTTTCACAGTACAGCACAGTACAAATCAGTCGTCACACCGAGAACGGAATCGGATGGATCCAACAAAAACAACCGTTGGATACCACTCACTCTCTCTCTCTCTCTATCTAGCTAGATACTAATACGAACGAGATTGCTTAACTTAATTGATTGATTTTACGAGCAGAATGTCATTCGCAGTCATACATCTGCGCTCTACTAGCAGTGAAAAGCTATTCTTACCTATTTAAATTATCAGTTTAGTTTTTGTTTTTAGTGCCAGCAAAATAAAAAATCATACATACATATATGTGTGGTGTGTGTGTGTGTGTGTGAGGGTGTCTGTATATATATAAACGCATCAGGAGCTTATTTGTCACAGTTTCAAAACAGCTATTGTTTTTCTTTCTTGTTTTTTTTTTTACGTACGAAACCTTGCTCTAGTCTGGTAGTAGCCTGCTGCGATAGGTAGAATTGCAATAAATAAAGTGTATATTTTGAAAAAACCTATTTTCATAACGCTATTGATTATTGGTATCAGTCATCGTCATCGTCGTCATTGTGGTGGTCGTCGTCGACGTCGTTGTCGTGCCCGTCGACGTCGGCGGCATCACGGTAGGCCAGGCGATTTTCGCGTCCACCCGCTTGTAGGCAATCATGCAGTGCCTACCGCAGGCGGCCATGCGCACGTCCTGCGGACATTCGTTGTCCTGAAGTAGGGTTTCTGAAATTAATTTTTTAAAGCAAAAGTTAGATCCAACAGCAACTTTAAGGCTCTTAAAGAAGTTACCTTCCCCGTCGATTAGCTTAAACAGTCCATAGTCTTGAGCGTTGGTGATCCGTGCCTTGTGGGCAATGATCCGACAAACTTCTCGCGTCGTTGTATGCGGTCTAATCGGGAGGGTTCGCGTTTGAATCGAGCCGTTGTACTCGTCCGGTATGATGACCCGTAGCACCGAGGAACATTCCGGGAGGGTTGACGATGTCCACTAAATTAATTAAAAAACGTTGATTTAAAAACGTTGGTTGTTTAACCAAAGAAAACCAACCTCCAGCGAACCGGACATGCCGTCGTGTTCCTGCAGGGAGAAGTTCTTCAGCACGTGAACGGCACTGCACAGTGCCGTCAGGTAGTAGCCAGCTTCTCCGCTCAGCAGCGACGGTTGGATCAGGCCCCACATGTACTCGGCCTCAATTTCGGCTCCAATGAAGCCGCAGTGGGCAACCACTAGCACTAATACTGGCAAGAAATCATCCGCACTCAGCTGCTGGCCGTTGGCACAGCTGGTCGCCTCGAAAATAGTCGACACAGCCGTCAGCAGCAGATCGAGCTTCTCCAGCGGGAGTTCCGCTTCCTGCAGCCGCACGAAGAGGGTGGAAATCTGACGCATTGCGCTGGCACTCGGCGGAGTTACGGTGTTCTACAAGTGCAAAATCACATTAAAATCATTCCAAACAAGGTCCCCTCGGACACTCACCTTAATCCCAAACACCATCGGCCCGCGGCCGGCCGTCTGTTTCACCTTCTCCACCAGCAGCTGAATGTCACCCGATTGGGTGTAGTAATCGACAAACAACCCGTACAGATGCTCCCGCAGCGGTAGGATCACCAACCGGTGCATCACCTCCTCCAGGATCGAGTCCAGGTTGAGAAATTCGTCCGACTTGAGCTGCGAGCGGGCCTTCTGGACCTCGTTGGCGAACTCACCCTCGCCGTGCTTGACCAGATAGTTCTTCATGCCGCTCATGAACTGGCGCATGTTGCGCATCACAACCTGCGGTGCGGCCTTCGACTCCTTGGTGCAGAAGATGAAGTTGGAAATGTTGCGGGAAAACGTCGACTCCGTGTCGTCCGCCAGCGACAGCGCGTACATACCGATGCTTTCGCCCGGTCCGCTGAAGACGGTCTTGTTGCGCGGGTGGCCTGCAACGATTTGATTTAAATGCGCGGGATTAGTAAATGACAAATATGCGGGTCTCTGAGTTAGAACGTTTAGCTAGTTTATGACGGACTATCACTTCACGATGTTTACACGGCAACAGCAGCGCAAGCCGCAAAGCCAAACAATGAGCGGTCGCAGTGCATTTTCCGATGCAGTCTGTTTCTCTGTTGGGTGTGACGTTTCCGGGTAGATTTGCCGAACACCGTTTATTAAGCTGAAGCTATGCATCATCGTGCGGTGATAGGCCAAACACCAGCTGAGAAGCTGTCCGTGTTGATAACTATTTATGCAATTATATAAGTGGAATTTACTGACTGGACTCAAGCCATAACAGCGTGTGGCAAGACAGTAGTTTGTGTTCATAAGATTTCAAAGCTTTTGTTAACAGATTTTATGTCATTAAAAACCATTCACATCAAAATACAGATATTGAAAAAATGTAAAATGGTATTCCATCGCCTCTTACTCTTCAGTAAAAATCAAAAAAGGAAAAATGAAACAAAACCGACGGGTAAAATCGGAAAAGAACACGAAGGAAAACGTATCAACAGCTGAACAAATATAGAAATAGAATGGGATAGAAAAAGAGGAAGAACCCGAGAGAAAAACTTAAATACTTCAATGAAAAAAATAAAAATGTAACAGAATGGAAGGGAAAACGAGACATAACTCTCTCTTTATGTGAAAAACTAAAATGTGAAAAACGACAGAGAAAAAAAGGGAAAACGGGAAAACAAGAGAAAAGAAGAAACGCAAACAGAATAAAGTGGAACAGAAATATCGAACAAAAAAAGAGAAAAGACGGGGCACAAAAAAGGGATAAAATGGAAGACAGAAGGCCAAGCAGGACACAATAAGAAAAAGAACGGAACAGTCGACAACGAAGAACGGGATACAAAAAGAGTTAAAAAGTGAAAAAAGACGAAAACTGGGGGCCGAAAAAAAGACCGAAACAGAAAGTGACAAAAAACGAGACAGGAAAAAACGGAACGAAACAGAGAAAAAAAAGGACGAAAAAACTGGACAGCGAAAGAAGAGATAAGAAACTGTGAAAGAGAAGCAGCGAACAGAAATAAAATAACACCGGAATAAAAAACAAGGGAAACTAAAAGGGATAAGAATAACGAGAGAGAAATGTGTGTTCCGCCAAAGGAAACGAGGTAAACAGGAAAAAGGAGAAAGATGGGATTTTAAACGGGAAAATGGGACAAAACAAGGAAACAGGTAAAACGGTACAGCAAAAGGCGAAAACTGGGACAGGAAACGAAAAAAACTGAACAATGAAACGGGAAACATGGCACAGAAAACAGGGAAAACGAGAGCAAAAAGAGAGGAAAAAATGGAAGGAAAGCGAGAGGAAAACCCAAGATGGTACAGACAAAGAGAAAAACGGCACAAAAAGTGAAAAAAACGGGACTGGAAAAGGGAAACAATAAAACAGAATAGAGGTTAACGTGTTAGAGCATAAGACGGAAAATGTCAATTCTAATTTCAATCAAATTTCGTGTTTAATTTCGTGTCCATGTCCGGTTTGAGGTAAAACTTCAAGTTTAAATTGGCCTAAAGTTTAATTAAATGTCGAATGTCAGGTTCAATTTCAACTTCAAAATTAGTTCCAGTTTTAGTTCAATTTTAAATTTAATCAATGATTTCAAGTCCTATTTTAAACACATCTAAATTCCTATTTCAAATCTAATTTCAAATCCAATTTCAAGTCAAATTTCTACTTTAATTTCAAATCCAATTTCAAGTCTAATTCAATTTCAATTTCAAACAAAATTTTTAAGTCTAATGTATTCTAATTCTTATTCCTTTTTTTATTTCGATTCCGGTTCCGATTCCGGTTCCGATTCCGATTCCGATTTTGATTCCGATTCCAATTCCGATTCTGATTCCGATTTCGATTCCGATTCCGATCCCGTTTCCGATTTCGATTTTGATTCCGATTCCAATTCCGATTCCGATTCCAAATCCAATTTCGATTCCGATCCCGATTCAGATTCCGATTCCGATTCTGATTCAGTCATTGAAAAATAGCCCACAAGTTGTCAGACCGATAAGCCGTCAGAAAGTGATCAAAATATCGTAAAAAGTTGTCACAAAATCATCAAAAAATCGTCAGGAAGTTTTCAGAACGTCGTCGGCGAATTATCAAACCGAGATTGAAAAACCATCAAAAAGTCGTAACAAAATCATTAAAAAGTCGATCGGAATTCATAAGAAAGTTGTCAGAAAGTCGCCAGAAAGTTGTCAGAAAATCGTCAAAAAGTCGTCAGAAAGTCGATAAAACGCCTTCAAAAAGTCGTCAGAAAAGTGGTCTAAAAGTCATTACAAAACGTTGCTAGATGATTGACTTGAAATCGTCAGTAAATCCGTAGAACATCATCAAAAACACGGCAGAAAGTTGTAAAAAGGTCATTAATCTATACCTATAAAGAAGGATTTCTGTCTGTCTGTCTGTCTGTCTGTCTGTCTGTCTGTCTGTCTGTCTGTCTGTCTGTCCTGTGTTCCTTATAGAATCAAAAACTACTGAACCAATCGGCGTGAAAATTTGCATGTAGAGGTTTTTGGGGCCAGGAAAGGTTTTAGTGATGGTTAGAGACCCCTCCCCCCACTAAGAGGGGGGGCACCCATACAAATGAAACACAAATTTCTGCATAACTCGAGAACTAATCAAGCAAATAGAACCAAATTTGGCATGTGGGTGTTTTCGGTGACAAGAATTTATTCTAGGGTAATTTGAGACCCCTCCCCTCTTTATAAGGGGAATTATAACTCCTCTCCCCTTTAAGAGGGGGGGCTTCCATACAAATTTCCTCATAACTCGAGAACTAATCAAGCAAATGGAACCAAATTTGGCATGTGAAAGTTTTCGAGGGCAAGAAAATTTTCTATGTTGAATTAGGACCCCTCCTCACTTTAAGAGGGGGGGGGGGCTCCTGTACAAATGAAATACCAATTTTCTCATAACTCGAGAACTAATCAAGCAAATGGAACCAAATTTGGCATGTAGGTGTTTTTGGAGGCAAGAATTTTTTCTATGATGAATAAGAACCTCTCCCCACTTTAGGAGGGGGGGCTCCTATACAAATGAAATACAAATTTCCTCATAACTCGAGAACTAATCAAGCAAATAGAACCAAATTTGGCATGTGGGTGTTTTCGGTGACAAGAATTTATTCTATGGTAAATTGAGACCCCTCCCTCTTTATAAGGGGAATTGTAACTCCTCTCCCCTTTAAGAGGGGGGGCTTCCATACAAATTTCCTCATAACTCGAGAACTAATCAAGCAAATGCAACCAAATTTGGCATGTGAAGGTTTTCGAGGGCAGGAAAATTTTCTACGGTGAATTAGGACCCCTCCCCACTCTAAGAGGGGGGGCTCCTGTACAAATGAAATACAAATTTCCTCCTAACTCGAGAACTAATCAAGCAAATAGAACAACATTTGGCATGTGGGTGTTTTTTTTGGTGACAAGAATTTATTCTATGGTGAATTGAGACCCCTCCCCTCTTTATAAGAGGAATTATAACTCCTCTCCCCTTTAAGAGGGGGGGCTTCCATACAAATTTCCTCATAATTCGAGAACTAATCAAGCAAATGCAACCAAATTTGGCATGTGAAGGTTTTCGAGAGCAAGAAAATTTTCTATGGTGAATTAGGACCCCTCCCCACTTTAAGAGGAGGGGCTCCTGTACAAATGAAATACAAATTTCCTCATAACTCGAGAACTAATCAAGCAAATAGAACCAAATTCGGCATGTGGAGGTTTTTGGAGGCAAAAATATTTTCTACGGTGAATTAGGATCCTTCCACACTTCAAGAGGGGGGGCTTCTACACAAATGAAATACAAATTTCCTCATAATTCGAGAACTAATCAAGCAAATGGAACCATATTTGGCATGTGGGTGTTTTTGGAGGCAACCATTTTTCCCATGATGAATTAGGACTTCTTACCTTTTTAGGAGGGGGGGGGGCTCCCATTCAAACGAAATACAAATTTGCTCATAACTTTAGAACTAATCAAGCAAATGGAACCAAATTTGGCATGTGAGAGTTTTAGATGGCAGAATTTTTTTTCTGTGGTGTATTACGACCCCTTTCCCTTTTAAGAGGGTGGGCTCCCATACAAATTTCCTTATAATTTGAGTACTAATCAAGCAAATGGAACCAAATTTAGCATGTAGGAGATTTTTGAGTCTTGAATTTATTTTATGATAGTTAGAGACCTCTCACCCCTGTGGTAGGGGGATATGGACTCTCATACAAATAAAACAGAAATTTTTGCGAAACTCAAAAACTAATCCAACTCGAGAAACAAGACCACAAAAACTATCTATAGTAACACTAGATCATTCAGGACGAGCCGGTCGCGAGTGTTGCCGGTGACCCGCCGTCGGAAGCGCCGCCCACTGGGGGGCTTGCAAAACTCGAGATAGTGACAAAGATCATCCGAGATTCATGATTTATGTACAACACAGGTTAATTTGTGGCAATACGAAGTTTGTCGGGTCAGCTAGTCAATCATAAAAGAAAATCATCAAAAGGTCGTCAGATTGTCCTCAGAAAGTCGACAAAGGGTTGACATAAAATCGTGAAAAAGTCGTTAAAAAGTCGTGCAAAAGATGTCACATATTCGTCGTAAAATCTACAAAGAGTCTTCCGAATGTTGTCAAAAATTCGTCGGAAGCTTCACAAAAAGTCGTCAAAAAATCGTAAAAATGCTGTCAAAAAGTTGTCGATAAAAAGCCTTCAAGAAGTCGTCAGAAGATCGCCAAAAAGTATTCTTAAAGTCATTACAAAGTTAATAAAACGTTGCCAGAAGAACGCCATAAGAGCGTTAGAAAATCAACAAAAAACACAGCAGAAAGTCGTAAAAAGGTCGTCAATTAATCATAAAAAATCGTTAGAAAGTCGTCAGATTGTCCTCAGAAATTTGACAAAAAATTGACATAAAATCGTCAAAAAGTCACTGAAAAGTCGTCAAAAAGTTTGTGCTTTCAGAATGCCGTCAAAAATTCGTCAGAAACGGATCAAAAAGTCGTCTTCAGAAGGTCGACAAGAAGTCGTCAAAAAGTGATTAAAAAGTCGTTAAAAGGTCGTTCAAAGTCGTAAAAAAGTTGTTACGAAATCCTCAATAAGTCATTTAAAAAGTCTTCATGGGAGATCATCAAAAAGTCATCTGAAAGTTGTTAGAAAATCTACGAAAATTTGTCGCAAAGTCAACAAAAAATTGCAGGAAAGTCGCCCGAAATCCCCCGGAAAATCTTGGGTAAATCATCAAAAACTTTTTGAAAACCGTCAACAAGTCGTTAAAAATGTGGAAAGTGGACAGAAAGTCGTCAGATATTTGTCAAAAGGTCGTCATAGGGTCGTCAAGAATCATAAAAAGTGGTCGAAAAATCATTAAAGAATCTTTAAGAAGTCATCATAAAGACTTCAAAAAGTCCTCAGAAGATCGCCAGAGTTGTCATAAAGTCATCAAATAATGGTCCAAAAGTCATTACAAAGTTGATAAAACGTTGTTTTTCTTGTGCTTGTGCTTGTTTCTGTTCCTGTTCCTGTTTTTGCTTTGCTCTTGTTCTTGTTCTTGTTCTTGTTCTTGTTCTTGTTCTTGTTCTTGTTCTTGTTCTTGTTCTTGTTCTTGTTCTTGTTCTTGTTCTTGTTCTTGTTCTTGTTCTTGTTCTTGTTCTTATTCTCTTTCTTATAAAAACCATCACAGCCACAATATTTAAATATTTTCTATTAGGTAATTAAAAATTATTTTGACGTAATACTACGTCTTTTTGTACTATCTGAGACTGGATAGCACTTTATAAAAACGAAAATAGAAGTGTAACGTTGGAATGAAAGATTTCAAATGTTAATAACTACTAAACTACTGAACGAAACTAAACAATTTATATGTCGTTGAAAAGATTTAATGATCAGCAATTCTATGGAGGGGCAGAGAGCAATTTCATGGACGGCGTAAGAGGGGGGGGGGGCTCCTATACAAATGAAATACAAATTTCCTCAAAACTCGAGAGCTAATCAATCAAAAGGAACTAAATGATGGAACTTATGATGGTTCAAGATCCTGTGGTAGGAGGATAAGGACTCTCATACAAATAAAATAGAAATTTTTGCGTACGTGCCATATTTGCTGCTATGTAACAAGCGGTAAGCTGTGAAAGTAAACTAGTAGAACCTTCTCGGAGCAAAAGACAGTGAATCGACGCCGTTAACTTACGTGCCTGTTGCCATTCAGTCAAAAGAGAAGGACATTCGAATGGCACGTCATATTTGCGATGAACGTGCTTTGGCCTTAATGTTATTTGTAACCAATGGCCCTTTTAAAGGTCACAAGCGAGTAAAAGTAAGATTATTGAAACATGTCAAGCTGCGCATAATCATATTTAATGCAATAATCTATGGGCTAGTCATCCATTACTATTTCAACCTTTATGATGCACACAAGATTTTTAAAAGAAATCTCTATGTCTCAATGGTTACAGGCGTTGTACTTATGAACCCCCGTTTACGTATTTTCAAAGCCACCTTTGCATTAAATGAAGAATTGAATCTGAATATTTCGCTCTTTTCTTTTAAACATTGTGTGCCTATTCTGTGGTTTTTACAAAAAGATTGAATTTTACAGAAAGTAGAACAATTCTAGTAATTTTACATGAGCTTCCAGCCAATCACGCTTGAGCATTTTCGGGCATGAAATCGATTGATCCATTGCATTTATCAGGTAGATGTAAGAGTGAAATCCATCGTTTTTATAAACCTTTAGTCTGATTAGTGCTCATTTATTGAATACTGGATATTTAAGATATCAATTCCTCAGCTTTTCCTTTTATGCTGAGTCCTTTCAGACAACCTGAAATGCAACACAAAACACTATCAGTTTTCGTTGCTACGTGTTGTAAAAACAGTAACAGTTTCGCGGCCTGCTAGTAGTTCATCGACAAGCCACGCCCTTTAGTTACGTAGATGATGGAAAGATAGAATTTGAAAAAAAGGACGGATTTTGAATCCCCATTCTAATGAAACAAAGACTACTTAATCGAATAATTAGTTTCTGCGAAACGTACAAATGTATACCTAGTACGTGAATTTTGCTGATTAACGCCGAACATTGATGACAAAACTCGCACAAGGCTGGAAAAACATCACCAAGCGCGATAAGAAGATACAATGCACACATATAAGGTTCTGCAGCAGGTCCACACTTACACTTCAAACGAAATGAGTATCTTCTAACGAATTCCTGCAGAGACTTCGACTCTGGTTCACTACAATACGCGCACAACGATTACCTCTCCAGAGCGACAGACCTCTGGAAATCTGCTGTATCCAGGAGACTTGGACAAGCTTGGTTGAAGAAGTCTTGGAATTAATTTTCTCTTCATTGAAAAGAACTCATCAAGTTTTAAAGGTATCACCGAAACCAATTAAAAATGTTCATTTATGTTTGTGCTCCAAGCACAATTTAGAAGTCAGTTTTCAGTTATTCAATTCGAGTTTTGTTTTAAATTTGCTAGACATTTTTTGAAACTCGATCCGTTCCGTTAAATTTTCAATACAGTGTTTTGTAAAACAAATTCAGCTAACCAATTTATTATGAAGAAATATTTCATCAATAGGCGGTAGGGTCTCTGATGCAACCGCTAATAAAACTATGAGCTTCATCAGATCTTTCTGATGACCGCTATAAGACTGCCTTCTAACCAAGTGACTCACTCCTCCACCGATTAAGCTTTCGCTGCTTGGCAGCTACGGCCATAACTTAATAAAGCTCTTCGCTTTTCGCTCTGATAAAAGCTACGCTCAGTTCGCCAACTTTGTCAACTTGAAAATACTTCCGTGAGCAGCAAAGTTAAGTTTTACTGTCAGATTATTCTGATCGATTTGGTTTATAGCGACCATAATAAAATATCCCATAGAATATTTAATAAATTTTAAGCAATTTCGTTGGTTTGCAGCACGTGCGCATTTAATTTTATCGTGCATATTGATATGATCTATACCTATAAAAATGGATTTCTGTCTGTCTGTCAGCCCGTAAGTTCCTTACGGAATCGAAAACTACTGAACCGATCGGCGTGAAAATTTGCATATAGGGGTTTTTGGTGCCAGAGAAGGTTCTTATGACGGTTAGAGACCCCTGCTCCCACTAAGAGGGGGGGGAGGTCCCATACAAATGAAATACAAATTTCCTCAGAACTCGAGAACTAATCAATCAAATGGAACCAAATTTGGCATGTGAGGGGTTTTGAGGCAGAAATTTTTTTATGATGGTTTTAACCCCCTCACCCCTGTGATAGGGCAATAAGGACTCTTATACAAATAAAACAGAAATTTTTGCGTAACACAAAAACTAATCGAACTTGAGTAATTTTAGACTCTTCCATAAAACATAAGTCAATAACAAGACCACCAAAAACTATCAATAGTAACACTAGATGATGCAGGGCGAGACGTCCGTAGGTCGCGAGTGTTGCCGGCCACCCGCCGTCGGCAGCTCCGGCCACTGCGGGGGCAGCCCCCCGCAGAGAATGATCTCTATCTAGGTTTATTTATTTTCTTTGGTCTACTGACCTCTATTACTTCCTTTCAGTTGGGTCCGAACAAGCGACAGCGAGTAAGGAAAGGAGAACCACTGCGAAATGATACTTTCCACGAAAACATTTTTCGTGAAATGGTACATCTCACGTAAGGGTTTTCGCAAAATGGTATTCCGCGAAACTCTATATTCCGCGTTATGGTGTTCCGCAAAATGGTATTTGGCGAAATGTTATATAATCATGGCGAATATATTAATGCTATCCGCTTTATTTTATCAGACTAAGCAATGGGAAGAGTCGTTTTCTACGCTACTGTGAGGAAAATTTATTTATTAAACCCATGAACTCCTCAGAAACTTGCAAAACTCGAGATTTCGACAAAGGTCATCCGAGATTCACGATTTATGTACAACACAGTTTAATTTGTGGCAATACGAAGTTTGTCGGGTCAGCTAGTATTGAATAAATTTTGAGCAATTTCGTTGGTTTGCAGCATGTGCGCATTTAATTTTATCGTGCATATTGGCATGATAGGTGGATAAAATAAACGCGCCATTGAAATTTTGCAATTTTCGAAAACCATCATTTTAGTTGCTTCCTGTGGCTGGAAAACCGATTGATAAGAACTTGCTTTCAGCAAAACACTTTGCTTTGATGAATTTTTGTTCGCGATCTAAATCAAAATACTAGAATATGGCAATGTGGCCTCGCATAAAAAAATGATTTTAGTGTTGAACTTTAATATTCTTGATAATAGCAGCAAAAAACTGTTTGGTCAGAGTGTTGCCGTTTTAATAGCTCTATAAAACTAACAGATTTCTTGCGATTTGACCGCGATAAGATCAATTTTGATTCGTGTGCCATTTGGTATAGCTACACCATACTTATGGACTTATGGTAAGTTTATAAGAGACGTCATGCAGCCAACTACTTTTATCGTGCAACCTCAATAATTTGGCTTCATAAACAGTTTTATTGTGATTTTTTTGCTAGGTATAAGTGTTATTTGACTCGTATCCTCTTGGTAATGCGTAATACCACTATAAAACCAGAGGTAATGATTAATACCGCTATAAAACCTTAATAAAATTCAAGTAAAACCAACTGGTATTAAAATTGTTACTTGGGATGCTAAGAATGATTAACCCATTACGTCCTAGCGTATGAAATTTCATACCACGTTTTCAAAACCAAAGTTTTCAAGGTCCAGTTTTCAAAGTTCAATGGCGATTTGGAGTTTCCCGACACATTCGAGCCGTAATATGAAGGATTAATCAATTCTACTTCATTTAGCCCAAATTTACGTATACCTGGGTCCTAAAGGGTTAACAAGGGGTACGTTCAAACACCTAAAAAAGGCTTTGTCTCGCTTTACAACGATTACCGAAAAGAATACAGATTTACAAGTGTCTGGAGGACAACAGGAGGGGAACTGACAAAGGAAGTAGGCGCATTCAAATAAAGAAAAAGGGTTTTGTTTCTTGTATTATGTGAATTTTCATTACAATAACAGATGTACAAGTGACTGAGAGACAAAAAAAGCAAAGCCATGGGTATAAACGTTCTTGACCTTGACCCTTCGTTATCGACAGACTCTGCAGCGGCACCGCGCAATCAAAATCGTGTTAGTACTCTACGCCTTTTTGTAGAGATACTCACAAAAAGTTCATGAGATATGTGGTGCAGCCAGAGTTTTACCGTGGCAACATAAGCATCCACAATAACTCTGCAGTAAGTTTTAATGTAATTATATAGCTAGCCATAAGTAGTAAAACCGCAATAAAACTTTTATAAAACTCAAATAAGACCAAAAGGTTTTACAATAGTTACCTGGGTTTTCTCGTCACTCGTCACGAGAACGCATATTTGGCGTAATTCTTGTTGGAAAGATTGCTTTAATACACAGGGAAGTTAATTGCGTGAATGTTGAAATAATCCAACTTATTATCAATATTTCACATCCCTTTGCATCCTTTGGTCCAAAGGTAACGAAAGTATACGCAAAACATTCGATCTCACTCTAATAGTCACTCACCCTTATTCTGCGATTCACGTGACTCAATACGACAATTGTCCCTCGCTGTGACTCGCCACGGCGAGTCGAATTGAGTGCTGTGACCTAGGTGACAACCGTGTTGCCTAGGTAACAAACCCTTGTCATCTCATTCGCGGTGACTCTAAATTAGTCACGTCACTCGCCTCGCAGAATAAGGGTGACTGAATTAAACCCACAAACATTCACCAGTCACGTAACTCATTTATGATTTAGTTCGCGCTGGTAGCGGATGTAGATTGCTTTTTACCTCAAAATAAAATGCAGTTCCCCACAAAAAGGACAAAAATGAGCAACGTATTTCCAAATGGATTCTCAAAAAATTTTACGAACCACGTCGTAAAAACTTGTGTTGATGTCAACGGCCAAGCTGAGGCACTCTGGTTGAACAAGGATACTCGAAAATCAAACTGAACGAGTCGATAATAATTCGCGGTGGACAAGACCACTATGAACAGAAGAATTAAGGTCCAAACACCATGCATACGGATTTTACTACGCTGCGAAAATTTGACATAAAATCCATGGGAAATTCATGGGTTTTTTTTACTTAAAATATTTTTAATAATTACTGAATAAATAAAGTTGAAAACAAAATTAAGCACCATGCATTTTTGTTTGTTGAATTTTACATAAAAATGACCACGTGGACAAACGTGGGAAGGTGGGTGGAGATTGAGTCAATATCCACAGTTGTCCACGAAGGAGGGGGTAGGGGGAAGAGGTTGAAAACTAGTATTTTTCTGTCCACGTACGAAAGGAAGTATAAAAAAAATCAAGAATCTTCAGGAAATCCCATTTACATTCAACTTTAACTGAAAATATCTCCAGCAAACTTTTTCTCTCTTCCTTTGATACTTTCCCTCTCTAATTCCGTCTTTTACTCATTTCCTCTCTTACTCTTACTCTTTCTTTTTCTCTTTCGCTTTCTCTTTCTCATTCTATTCCTCTTTCCATCATTTTCCTTCTCTTCCTTTTACGAAAAGATCACGTATCTGTTCATTTATCTCTTACTGTTTCCTTCTCCCTCCCGTAACCCTTAATTTCCCTCTTTTGCCTCTCTTTCTATTCCTCTTGCTCTGATCATTTTCCTCTCTTTGCCCTATTCTTTTTTCTCTCTTTTTTGTTACTCTTTCGCTTTCTTTCTTTTGTTCTTCTTTTCTCTCTCTCTTACTCTTTCCACACACCAAATTTTCATTTCAATCTACCAACGAGCTAGTGCTAGTGATGCGATCAAACTACCGTAAACGGGCCTAATTCTGCGCATCGCTTATTTTCATTAGATTAGAATTGAATTATTCTCAAATTAACAACTACATGTACACACATTTTACTAGATGCGTTAATTAAGATAATTTCCAATTTTGCTGGCAGAAAAGAGAATATCATTCGTTGGAATACTGCAAAATTCACTAAAATGATCACAAGTTTTTTGTTTTTAAATATTTTTTCGCAAAATTTGGGAACAAAAATTCTTTCTTTTTTTATAATTCCTTCATATTGTGGCCTGCATGATAAAGACTTGACCCTGCTTTATCCACAGACTTTGCAATCGGTTGTAACAGTGTTACGACATGGTACCGCAGCACCGTCCAGCCGAGATTCTAAACTATGATAACTAAAACCTGTCGAAACCCTCCATCATACCTCGAAGCTATCCGGAAACATTTCGATACACCTGATATGAATCACTTTCATTTATGAAATCATTCTGGAACCATTATTCTACGACATGCAGAATCAGCCACATGCTCTACTAAAAGCCAAAAACCATGGTCCTTTTTGATAGAATAAACTTTACCCCAACATTAAAGGGAAACAAATCAAAATTGTAGTAAAATTTTGATAAACTAATGCAATACAACATCGCAGCTATAGAGTCAAACGACTTCAAATTGCCGTTGTGTTTGAAACCATAACGAAAGAAATTCAGCTTCATTTATCAGTTTCGACAATGTTGAGAGCCTGGTTTACTGACTGATCTTCATGAACATCCTGCCTCTCTTTTCGATGCTCGCCTGTTGAATCACACCCTCAAGAACGCTATTATTGAATGGCATGCAGAATAAGATAACTCGTCACTTGGTCTTAAGAACGCTTGAGTGTCTCTGTGCCGAAGCACGTACGAGGCTTATCACTCGAATCGCCGTAGCTTCAGTTTATGTCGAGAATCTTGTGCAAACATTACTGACTAATCGATTAAAATAAAGGATCTGTCTAGTCTTAAAAATCTGTTTCACAGTGGCGCGAGATATCGCCATTGTTCCACTGGAGCTGCTCTGCTCTGCTAACGAGCACCAAAACCCAGAACAATACAAGTCGCGTCTTATCGAACGGAAACCGTGATTACATAAATAGTGTGTCCAAAAATAGCCGCTGGGAACAAGTCTGTGTACAATACAAACAATATTCCTCCATGAATAATAAATATCTCACTTATTCCAACAGGTTACTGTATGATTGCGAATGGTTGATTGTAGTAGAGCCTGTAAATGCACATGCGAAAACAGTCACAATGCATTTCCCCAACATTAAAACTGACACACTTTTTGCTGAGTCTAGTTTCGACACATTAAACTAACCGAATAAGCAGATCGCTTCCTCTCATTGAATTACAAACAATTTTATTGCAAAAAAAATCAACAACAAAGAAATGCCTCACCCATCGCAACACAGTTTATCAGCATATTTTTCAACGAGCGCAATCATCCCTTACACAACACATTGACCCAAAACGGAAACACCCGATTTCAACATACCTTCCTTGAGCATGCACCTCAGGCAGAGCACAATCTTCCGTACCACCTGTCGCCAGGTCGGCCGAAACTTCGTTCCCTCGGACACTTCCTCCGCAAATTCCAAATTCCGAAAGTACTTCTGATAGCGACGCTTAAAGTACACACTTTCGCCCCGTTCCTCCTCGATGTGGCCGACGTCGATGGTGATGTTTCCGGCCCCGTCCAGTCCGAAGCGCTTCTGTACGTTTACCGGCGCGTGTTGCTGCATCCCCAGCAGCTCAGCCTCCTTGATCGAGCACGGAGGAGGCTGCAAGTCTACTGCCGCTACCGACTCGTTCGCCTTTTGCGGCGGTTGATACAGTGGTCCCATCAGCGATCGGCTCAGTGCATCCAGCACGTCCTGCTGAATCAGTAGCAAATCGGTGGGACTTTGTCTGCTAGACGAAATAAGCGAAGATTTTTTCGATTTTGATCTAGTCTTGTCCACCGCTAGCCCATACTCTACGTTGCTTCCCAAACGCAGCAAATAGTCCAACGAGGAAACGGCCGTTGCTTCCACCGGAATGGTATCCTCTAGGTTTACGATCACGTACTCGTCCAGAACTAGCAGCTCCAGATCATCATTGGCGTAGATTGAGTTTGCACTGTTGCGAATATTCGGGTATTCCAGTTCCGATGCAAAACCGTTCGGGTTCAGCCCATATCCGTAGCACTGCGTCGGTTCGTCGTAAATGTCACTCACATTTTCACCACAAACGCCTGCTGTTGTAAATGTTCTGCTATCTATCCTGGACGGTGGACGATGACTGCCTGCGCTGCTATAACCAGCGTCCAGCGTCGGCGGCAGTAGGCCGTCTTTATCAGTGCGATGAAGTTGTTTACTGTTTCGATTAGCACTGCTGCGGATCGCGAAATTATCACCATTAAACCGCGGGCCACCGTTCAACGGCGCTATATTTACCGTCGGATTTACTTGAGCGTATCCACTCGCACCATGCGTGCCAGTATCCGGCTTGGTCGCGATGTTATTCTGGCTCCCGGACCTTCCGAGTAACCACTTTTTGAACCACTTCATGGCTTATTGATAGACTATTTTTTCCAGACTGTACGAATCGTCGGAATTTGAAATTTCTCATCAGTACGGGTTTCAAGCGAGGTAAGACAGGGCACACACAACTAGTTCAACAATCTCGTTGGATCGGTGCTACCAAAGTAAGTGCATGCTTATGCGCACTACCAAAAAAAAATCACTAAATACTACTTAAGTACTGCACTGCAGCCCGGAACCTCCGCACGGATTAACTTCTATCGACAAACTGACGCTCGCTTAACAAAGCACAAAGCACTTAGATGCGCTTTGCTGCTGCTGCTGCTCTGAAGATGCGAATAAACAAAAACGAGTACCGAATAGGCAAACGAAACGTAATCCGAGTTCTGCTTAACTCCGACCAATACAGGCCTGATCTGCCATAAATCTGCTCATAAAGCAAGCAGGCAGACAGACAGGCAAAATAATTACCAGAGCGCACTTGCTAGTGTGTTGGTAAAAGGTAAACTCACGAGTCCGCCTACAATGTGTAGTGTACCTGCATTGATTCCTTCTAACATATTTGTCAATTTGTGAATGAAAACAAACATCGAACGAAGCAGGCCACCATCCATCGCATCGTAAACAAATCAAACGCAGCTCATTATCTGGCCAATGTTTGTCCTCCCAAACGCAGCCAGCAGTAATAATGCGTCGCAGAAATTGTCACAAGGATAATCCTGGACTTTCCAGCCGACGGACGGAGACGAGTGTGAATTGCAGTTTTGGCTTCATGAAGTCAATTATTGTTTCTGTTTGGAAAGTTTTGTGTCTGCTGTTTAAAACAGATTAGCTAACGCCTCTCTGTCTCCGGTAGGTAAACACCGTAAACACACTAAACAAAACAGTCGGCATCGCCGCCCGCAGGCAGGCGGAAGAACATAGATTTCAACCCCTTCCCTTTCTTCCATATACATAGAAAGTAAACGATTGCCAACTGGGACAAGAGTCTTGCAATACGAATGCAGGATTTCATCATCGTTTTGTGTTTCGTGAGGAAGGAGAAACCTTCGGCGACACCTTCGATCAAAGGGATCAAAGAAGCCAAGAACGCTGTTTCGAACAATTTTACTTAAGATTTTCATGGAAGTTTATTGACACACACAATGAATGTCACAGAGCTTATCTGATTCAACAATGCATGCTTATCTTTGTTAAGCATAACGATAGGGTTTAATCACACATTAAAAACTTAAATTGGTATAAACTACGGTTTGACGAAGGATTACGTCTTACTGTCTTGTGCGATCGGTGCGATTTAGAAACCTCAGCGATAATTTGGAACCCCTAAAAAGTAAAGCAAAGCCTACTGTGTTACCTGACTCATAACGAATATACGTTATATACGGGGGAGGGTCTCGTAACTCATTAACTTTGTGGTTTTTCGTTTGATTGATCATAAACCCGAATAGAGCATACAAATATCAACTATATAACATAAGAAATTACATGTTTACTCCAAATATAAAAGCATGAGAGATTTTAGAATTTCGGAAATAGGGGTGCGTTATGAGTCAGGTAACACAGTAGGTGCTACATTCCGTTATCGAAAATTGACCTTCTGTTTTTATACGACAGACTTCGCAGCCAGCTGTTGAAGTACAGGACAATTGCAGGACCAGTTGCTACGATCCTTTTGACTCAAACAGCCTCTCCTGGCCGAAATTCGAACATACGACGACTGGCTTATAAGGCCAGCATCACACCTCGAAGCCAATTGGGAGGAAATTTGGCACCTCTATGCAGAGATATATGAGCTGTTCCGAATTATAGTGGTGTATTGACCATTTTTGTCAAATATGTGATTTTTGCATAAATCGCATCCTTTCGCATAGATGTACTATGTAAACAATGAAAATTTCAAATTACTAGGTTTCCGACCTGCTTTTTTCATGTTGAATTTTTGGTCCGGAACAGAATGGGCATTCTGTGGTCTATGTGCATGGAACTTACTTGTGATAGAGATTGATATAAAACTCCCATAATTTGGGCATTAGGTGAAAGTAGTTAATAAGCGTAAGTCGACTGTTGTTTTTTAAAACCATATTCAAATCTAAAATACTGAAAATTACCAAAAGTAACCAACAACGATGTAAAAATCAATAGTGAGTGAAAGGGATTGAGAAGCGAAAGTCTAATAAATCCCAAGTGATCACAACATCTCCGATTTCAATTAAAGCAGCATAGCATAGTTTGACCGCCCGTGAGTTGCCCGCGATTGATCTAGATCAGCTGAGATTGCACAAAGAACCATCAGAATGATGCTTGGGAGTAGCAGATCATTTTCATTGTGCATTTTCTGGTGATCTAATTCTAATTCGTAGTGAGTGAAAGGGATTGAGAAGCGAAAGTCTAATAAATCTCAAGTGATCAGTGATCACTGATCACAACGTCTCCGATTTCAATTAAATTTTATATAATTACTCCTTTCGTCCTCACATTCAATTTTCCAAAGTTTTATCCGAAGTGATCAATCCCCCTAGCAGTGATGCTTGTCCATTTTCCTAATATGTTCAAAAAATAAAACTTTTTTGCGTTCAAATGCTTTTATTTAATTTTTTGCCAGCATTTTTTTTTTTTTTTTTTTTTTTTTCCTGTATGGACTCATCACTGCGACCAGTAAGTTAGATCTATTGTGATATCGCCCGGGTGTTTGTTGTATAACCCGCACTGCATTTATTTTTTAGCTATAGTCGCTATTGAGTGAGCGATATGCTTATTGAATTTCTTTTTTTTTATGCGTGCTTGTGTGTAATTGGGTACCCTTCTTTCAATGCTTTACTCTACTTTATCCACCTCGTTCCACATGACAGCGCACAGTCCCCAATTATAGTCATCCCTGGCGTAGCAAACCAGTGCATTTTTACTACAAGGGTCTCATTTTTGCACTGTCAATAGGCCATATCGGGATAATATAGAACTCAGCATGAAGGAAGGGCGATGAGGGGCCTGAGAATAAACCCATGCTAAAGTCACTTTGACATCGAATGGCCTGATTCTACTAAGATTCGAACCCATGACCATTCGCTTGTCAAAGCAGACTCGGTAACCTTGCGGCTACAGAGCCCCCCTTTTGCCAGCATAGTTTTTGTTGAACGCGAAAATCTCCCAACATCCCCCATTTTATTTTCGATTCGTAATTCTTAAGGTGATCGCCCGACAATTTTACATGACCAACCTTGTGTTTTGTCTTGACCTTGGGGGGCAGTGGCCGGCGCTTCCGACGGTAGGTAGCCGGCAACAGTCGCGGCCTGTGTCTGTCTTGCACTGAATCATCTAATGTTACTATAAATAGTTTCTGGTGGTCTTGTTATTGACTAATGTTTTATGAAAGAGTCTAAAATTTCTCGAGTTCGATTAGTTTTTGAGTTACGCAAAAATTTCTGTTTTATTTGTATGAGAATCCTTATCCCTCTACCACAGGGGTGAGGGGTCTCAAACCATCATAAAAATCAGAGGGGTTGTGCACAAGACACGACCGCATAGGTGACGTAGGACTACGTAAGTCTCTTTGTAGCGATGGTAGGATGTATTCATGTATGTAATAATACGATTCTTCATGTATACAAGCTACATACGTAACGTTTATCGAAGTAGAAACATTGTATACATTCAATCCTCAACCGATTTAGGAGTTATATCCATTAATTGATTGAATCTATTTTATTAAAACGAAACCAAGTCACACTAAACCAAACAGTAAATAAATTTTCACGAACTGTTTCTACGTTGAATAGTGCTTTTCCTCTGGTAATCGGTAGACGGTACGCGCGAGTTTTCAAAAAGCTGAAAATTTTGCGCAACTTTTCTGCGGCTTACAACAGAACACTGATAATAAAACATTTACAACCTGCAGATGTTTTGGAAGTCGCAGAAAATGTCACCCGTGACCAGAAAACTTATTTCCGTCATTTGTTGGTCTCCACAATGGCGAACAATTCAACTTTTCCCTCATTGCCTGTATTATTACGGTATTAACTGGACAAGAAAATATTATAAACTCTTCAATCGTTCTGTGGCCCTTAAAAGGACCGATTGTTTGATTATCATAACTCCAGCTTGCAATAAACTTGCACTAACGAACTTAACATAATTCTCTATTCGGTAAACTGGAATACCGATAACCGCAAACCAGGCACGGCTTGTTGCAACGGACCAGCCGGAAAACCTTAGCAGCTATGCAATCAACGAAGCCGTTCGTGTATGGTCCTAAATCACGATGGAATACCGCTCAAGTGGCCAGCTGCAAGTGACGTGGGATGCTTCTGGTCGTTTTGTTGTCGCATGCAGCATATTTCCTGCCAATTCCAGAACTTCAGCAACCAGATATTTCATCACGGCAGCGAAACGAGTGCTCCAGCTCCAACACACGCTCAGCATACTTTCCTTTCCTTAGCAGCCAATGAACACGACCGACCGGGAACTGCAAACGTGCACGAGTCGAGCGTGACTTTCGTTTGCCCTGGCAAACGATGTTGGCAGTAGCTCAGCCAGCGTTTGAATAATGCTGTTCGCCGGCTTACCTCGTGTTATGTCCCAAAGCAAGCGACATGAATCGGCCACACCTTTTTTTCATGGTCCTTCATTCTATCATCTACGTTAAATAAAATGGAGCATTTCAATTTCAGTCTGAATAAAAGAGCAAAGTTACCAGTGAGCCGTTCGCCTTTTGCTGCCAAAGAAAAATTACGCTACGTATTATTACTGTAGCATTGGTGATGGATAAGTTTGTGTTGCTAAAGAAAACCGAGTGAAAACCCCTAAGTTCCAAGGTTCCTAGGTTTCATCAATTACCGAAAACCATTCTTTGAAGACCGAACAAATTCTTATATGAAGATGCAAAAGATGTTACTAAAACTATTTCATTTTATTAAACCCATGGTTTTATGCATTTTGACCCTTGACCGAACACATTTACTTGGAGCTGGTATATTTGTTGGCAGCTTTGGTACCTTCCGAGACAGCCAACTCAACCAGCAGCAACAAGCGAACAGAAGCGCGAGAGGTGAGTTAATTAAAATTATTTGATAAGAAGTAAACAATCAATCTAAATCAAATAGAACTAAAATCAGTGAGTAAAAATTCCTTAAATCTTCATGAACATATGTTTCGTCCTTAAAAGAAGGGTTTTTCGACGTGATATGTTGAAAATTTAAGCCTTCTTTTCCGTCTTCTTGGGCAGCAACAACACAGTTTGGATGTTCGGAAAGACACTTCTCTGAGCAGTGGTTACACCGGACAGCAATTTGTTCAACTCTTCGTTGGTTGTTGCGGTTGGCCAGCTGCAAGTGACGATAATTCTGGTCGCTTCGTTGTCGCGAGCAGCATATTTCCTGCCAATTCCAGAACTTCGGCAGCCAGATATTCCATCACGGCAGCGAAACGAGTGCTCCAGCTCCAACACACGCTCAGCATACTTTCCTCGCAAACGATGAATACGACCGACCGGGAACTGCAGAGGTGCACGACTGCGTCACCGCTCGTATTGCCGTTGGTGGTACATCTCAATAAGGAATTTTCAAGCCAATTAGCAATCAACGAGAAAGGGTAGGATTCCATTTAATTCTCTTGTAACTTTGTTATAGTAGAATTAAATGGAACTTTCCATCAACTTTCTCAGCGATTCCTGAATTGTACCAAGATTTGTTCGATAATAATTGAAAATTATTCCAACCAATCACGAAGCGACAATTTCTAGTACGAGCGAGTTAGTTATTTTCAATTTTTCAATGACGCGTATTGAAAATCAATAGTTTTCTATATTTTTAATATTTTTCAAATCGATTTTCCGATCAATTGGTGTAAATATCTTGGAAATCTATTGAAAATTGACTGAATTATAAGCCGAAGCGTGAAAACGCGTTTCTACTTTGATGACGTCATTTCCAACAACCAACCACGAAGCTCGAAAAGAGACACTGAGGAAGCCTGCAAGTCGTAGGCGAAATACGTATCTGTCATTGAATAAAATACACATAGTAGAATTAAATTGGATAAGTTTTCTTATTTTTTATTTTTAGGTTTTTAACCACGAAGCGACAATTCTGGTAAAACATAGGTTCATTATTTTCAATTTTTCAATAGTTCAACATCAAGAATCCTTACTTTTCTTTATTTGGGTCAATTCTTAGAAGATTTTCCGATCGATTGGTGTAAGAATATTGAAAATCGATCGGAAAACCGCTGAGTTATTAGCGCTCAAAACCTATCATTTTTCGTGACGCTCGCATTTTTCGATTTTTTGGAATGACACCCTATCTCAAAACTTGCCGTAAGAAGTAGTCCAACGTCAAAAAAATTTCTTCATCCAAAACCCCCCACATGCCAAATTTGGTTCCACTTGCTTGATTAGTTCTCGAGTTATGAGGAAATTTGAATTTCATTTGTATGGAAGCCCCCCCTCTTGAAGGGAAGAGAGGTCATAATTCCCCTCTTAAAGAGGGGAGGAGTCCCAATTCGCCATCGAAAATAAATTTGCCTACAAAAACACCCACATGCCAAATATGATTCCATTTGATTGATTAGTTCTCGAGTTATGAGGAAATTTGTATTTCATTTGTATAGGAGCCCCCCCTCCTAAAGCGGGAATTTTAATTCATCATAGAAAAAATTCTTGCCTTCTTCACATGCCAAATTTTGTTCCATTTGCTTGATAAGTTCTCGAGTTATGCAGAAATTTGTGTTTCATTTGTATGGGAGCCCCCCCTCTTAGTGGGGGGAAGGGGTCTCTAACCATCATAAGAACTTTTCTTGGACCCAACATGCAAATTTTCACGCCGATTGGATGAGTAGTTTTCAATTCTATAAGGTACATCCCGACAGACAGACAGACAGAAATTCATTTTTATAGGTATAGATTTGAGTCATTCTATGTCAAGTATCCGAGACCCGTGTAATCGATCTTCTCGGATTTTTACCAAATTTGGTCAGTGTTCGTTCTGGGTCAAAAAACAAGAAAATTGCCCAAGAAATTCGAAAAAAGTGGTATTTATTCTCTTATTAGATTCTAGAGATATTGGTATCAATCGATTGGAAATTTTTATAAGAATCCATTCCAATACAGTCAATTACATGTTTCACTAACAAACTTTGAAATAATTGAAAAATGTTAGGTATTGTCTAACAAAAAATACAGTAAATAGTGCTGATTTACCGTAGCGATAATGTTGTTTCCATGCCACAAGCCGCACGGTAGTATACAACTGTACTTAAACTTACGCTCCTTCCAGCTTCTACACTTGCATTTAATGGTTCTCGTTACAGTTTTCCCTTATTTTAATAAAAAAAAGTGACAAAGCCTCCTCGTCTCAACAAGTCGAAGATTCATAGCGACGTTCAGACTTATATTAATTCGTTATCTGTGCTTGGGAAGTACACCAGAAAAGGTGATAAAGTCCTCTCGTCCTAACGAAATTGCTTAGGGCCGCTATAAACCTAGACCAACTTAATATCTGTGTTAGAGAAGTGCGCCAGATAAAGTGTCTCCTCATCCTCATCCCTGCAAGATTTCTTAGGACTGCAATGAACCTAGTCTAATTTGATGTCCTGAAAGTGAACAGTCATAAAAATGTGAGCGACCAACCCCATCTTTCGCCCGGTTGTATCAATATACTTAAAGAAGTTATTCAAAACTGATGTATTATTCGAAAAAGGGGTTGACGGAATATTCATGCATGTGACATGATGCAGCAATTTTAAAAGTGAGAAAGAACTAGCGACTGTCTGATGCGAAAATAGGGTTTGGGCATTAAAGTTGTTGCTTTTCAATTAGTTGCATGCAATTGTTTTCCATACTTTCGATTGTATTACTGGTGCTATATGTCAACTATATGTAAGGAAATTGACGAAAGTCAACCAATGGCATATGATAACCCAGATTATTTATTTATTTTTTCCGTTCAACGTTGTGCGTCCAATGACAATTATTTTATATTTTAAGCACGATTCGTTTCAAGCCAGTTACCTAAAGTTGACTAGCATTACAAGTCACACAAAAATTTTCAACATGCGATATCTTCGCCAATCACCAGAAGAAGTGTGGTCTGATTGTGGCTTGATGAAACTCTTAGTGGAACTACATAAGTATAAGAAATGGATATAACTGATATACATATACACAGATATATAGATGCATTCGTAGTCCTACGTGAGCCCCTCGTTCGTGCCCCTAGGCACAGACCTTCATACTTTTTTAGTTCGATTTGAACATTAAAGTTCTATTTTCCTCTCAATGAATACAATTTAATCTCAAACATTCCGACTCCATCATATTCCACAGATTTTTTTACATTAGAATCACTTATCACCACGAAGTATTCCTTGCCGATCCAGAGACAACGTTTTGAAGCAAGCGGCCTCCAATTTTTTCATGTAAAACCAAGAGCAAAATTCGGGGGGGCTCTGTAGCCGCAAGGTTCCCGAGTCTGCTTTGACAAGCGAATGATCATGGGTTCGAATCTTAGTAGAATCAGGCCATTCGATGTCAAAGTGACTTTAGCATGGGTTTACTCTCAGGCCCCTCATCACCCTTTCTTCATACTGAATTCTATATTATCCCGATATGGCCTATTGACAGTGCAAAAATGAGTCCCTTATAGTAAAATGCACTGGTTTTGCCACGCCAGGGATGGCTATGATTGAGGACTGCGCGCTGTCATGTGGAACAAGGTGGATAAAGTAGAGAAAAGCATTGAAGGAAGGGTACGCAACCACACACAAGCACGCATAAAATTCAATAAGCATATCGCTCAATCAATAGCGATTATAGCAAAAATGAATGCAGTGCGGGTTATACAGCAAATACCCGGGCGATATCACAATAGATCAAACGTTACTGGTCGCAGTGATGAGTCCCTACTGGAAAAAAAGAGCAAAATTATTTTTTCATGACCAGTGAGTCTATATGCCTCGTTGTGAAAGCACGTATACAGTATATAGTAAATTTTTTTCTTGTTGCCAGCTTTTCAGTTGGCAGTAGAGTATGGCAACACTGTCAAAAAAATTTCGGTGATTTTTATATAAAAAAAATCTGGGAAATACGATGGAGTTGGAATTTTTGAGATCAAATTGTATTCATTGAGAATCATCATCATTCACTGATACTAAAAAAAATACTATTTTTTCGAATTCATTGGGCAATTTTAAGAAGATTAAGACACATGTGAAGGTGACATAGAGTGTATTGTTTGTGCGTTGCTAAGCAATCGAAACCTTTTTAGCTATTATCATTTAATACTATTTGTAGAAAAATAGGAAGATTTACTATAGCATGAGATTAAGTGTTTACACGTTGCTAAGCAATATATCGTAGCCTTAGCAACCACATTTGTTGATCCTAGCCATCGTGCGCAAGGCATATCCAGATCCAGAATCGATCTCTTTTATCAACGGACCTCGCAGGGATAAGTCTTAGGCAAATAACTTTGGATTTTTTTCACTTCATTGCACATTTCAGGATCTACAAGTCCTTGGTGCAAACCGTAGTGAATATTCAATAACCGTCGTGTTATTTTCAACAGATTGTTCAACGTGAAAATGGATCTTATTTTCGAAAATGGAGATACTGACAGTAAATCAGAAAAGGAAAATGCTTCTCCTGCTGGTAAAAGAGAAAATATCTAAAATTCACTAGCAGACTAGCAGTCATGATTTTCTATGAAGGAACCGCCATATCAAAAAGAAACGTAGAAGAAAAAGACCCGTACACGAATCGAAGGCTGCACAGCGCAAGAGAAAACGTAACTCCGGTGAATGCTATACCGCAGCAAATGGAGTACATGTTAGAAACAAGCAGTTTTCTAGCGAATAGTGTTCTGTGTAGGATGAAATGTGACGAAAAAATAGTAAAAGATGAGAAAATTAATGTTTGAGTCGTTCTCCGGTATGGGATCGTATATCAAACAAAACATATATCTAAGTGGCTTAATTAGGCAAATCACTCCGTTACGTCGCTGCGTAGTATCCGCATTTTCCGTAAAGCAAAAAAAAACCAACTCGAATCACTATTTTATGAAAAGTGATGGTGAAAGCATCACGGTGTGTAAACCCTTTTTTCTACACACCTTTCAAATTTCAAATGGAAAAATATTGAGAGCATTGACGAAACTGAGCACGGGGAACGGAGAAGAACAACGTGGACGGAACATCTCGCGTAAAACGCCAGAAGAACACAAAGAGATCGTCCGCCAACATATTAATAGCTTCCCTGCAGACCAATCTCATTACACTAGGGTACATAATCCCAATCGAAAATGTAAGATTGGTGAATAAGCTGTACGTCGAGCGGTGCAATACGAATCATTTGACCATAGTTAACGAAAGGCGATACAGGGACATTTTTAATAATGAGTATAATCTTCATTTTCATTTACCTTTGAAGGATGTAACGCCTGTGCATCATGTGACGCCTTCAAGGTAAAATTACAAACAGAGTCCCCAGAAGACAAAACACGTCTTCAGGAGGAGCATAATACCCATCTGTAAAAAAGCAGAAAATGATCGAAAATCTATGAAAAATGATGCGGCAAGTTCTAAGAACGACAAAGCTTTCTAGTCATTCACCTTTGATTTAGCGTAAAGAAATATAACAGATACAGACGGTTGGTTGTGTTCATCGTATGAATCACAATACAAATAATATGTGTGACCTTTTTTCTCGCACCTAGGTAAGATGTAACACTGTGATCGACTGCTGAGACTGTTTAGAGAACAAAATCTTGTGATCAACGCTAATGATTCACTGTTTGTCATGATCTGTACGGATCGTGATCTGTGCGCGCGGCGATAGCTCACAGGTTTGATCAAAATCACTGATATCCATCCCTGATCCTAGTATCAAACAGGCCCTAAACATCTTTATCAGAAAAGGAACCGTGATGTCGTGAATTACGGAATATCCATAAGCCTTAACTTATGTACACTTGTGTGCACATTGTCACAGTCGTTGAATATACATAAGAAATTAAGTAAAAACTTTCAAAATACTATACAGATAATTTAGCTCTGAATGGACAGTTGGTAGAACATTGGTTGGGAAACATTGCTCCGAAAACCAACCCATTAATGATAAATAGTAATGAATGTAGTACGAATTCCATTAAATTGATAAAATATTAATGGTCCTACTTCCCGTACATCCCATATGAATGTAAAACATTCATTTTTTTCGTTTTTTAATCCTTGTTTATTTCTTTCAGAAGAAACCATATCAATATTCAATTAACCTATCTCGATTCGGTGATTTGGTGCCAAGTGCGAACGGTTTAAAGGTCAGAGTAAATTACGTCTGCGGGTTCGCCTCATCGAACGCGCGGCTGCTGCGTTCAATCGATTTCTAATGTCATTGATTCAATATTATGCATCAAATATAGTATTTACATACGCATATAGAAGCGGCGGTGGCGTGCGACACCATCGTCACAAGATTGATTGAAATGAGTCAACTGCTGGCTGGCCTGATAACATGATGTCAAGGCATCAAAAGCGCGTACATTGTAGCGGTTGAGTAGCTAAAACAAGAAGCAGCTTACTAAGGGCACATAGTGCGTGGTATTTACATAGATGAATCAAAGCTAGGCGATGTTTACGATCTAGATCGAAGTTACGAATCAAATAATACGACCAGTTCGATTGTATCAAACTCTTTTCAGGGTACGACACGAGGTTAATGAAAGAAAGTTAAAGTTAAACTATAAGAAAAATAAATAACATAAAAAACAAATTTAAAAAATATGAAATCTGAAATTTCGAAAAACTACTTGAACTCCTATGAAATATTGATATTTTTAAAGCAAACTAGAATACTCCGGTTATAACACAATGGTCTATTTCGTCACACACGTTTTTACACAAAGCTTCAATCTTGAACAGTTTCAAACAGAACGATCGAACGCATCGCAGAGAATGGTTGCGCACTTTTACTTTCAAGACGTTAAAATGGTTTAGACTCGCTACCAAACGCTTACAAGCATATAATATTTCAAAGTACTTTATAACACGATTACGATAGCTAAATGACTGCATTTCGCGTTTTTGCAGCACTCTCAACTCGGACATACTGCGATTTGGATACACCAATGTTCATTATTGAAACTTACGCTTCTGCTTCTGAGTATGGAATTAACCAAACAGGTGACTTTGAAGGACAAGCACGCATTCATGTAGCACAAGAATAGGTATCTCGGCTCGGATAGCTTTTGTAGACAATTGAAGCTTCATATTAAAATCCCAAAATCGTTTATTTATATCCATTTGTTGGTTTTTGTGCCTTTGTTCAATGATTCGTCAAAACCAGCGGCAATAAAAAAATCGCATGGTCTAATGTGGTCAATCAAAACGTCTTTCAAATATGGGGCTATTCCACACATTATCATATATGTACCTTTGTCCTTTTTTACCTGTAGTCACCGCTCTCAGTGACTTGTGGCTTATTACTGTTTCGAGGCACGAGAAAATTTTAGCTCCAGTTACCTGGCTCATCACTGCCAAACCATCAACCGGCGGACATATCGGGCTGATGGATAAAACACACGTCAATTCTTGTATTACTCAATCCATCCGAAAGATTCTTGGTGTCAAGTAAAACTTCGTCCATTTTACAGTTATTGCTTGACTCGAAGTGCAAGCATCAAATTCATTAGTCGTCTTCGTAAGCCAGTGGTGCCAGATCTACGGATTTTTCCGAAGTTCTACGGATCAAGTGCTTGTATCAACGGATTTTCATACACATTACGGAAAAGGTTGAAATTTTCTTTCAGTTACAAAACTCACGAGTGCGCTACATACAAGTGAATAATATCCCGAAAAGCATATCTTTCGTCTTTTAGAGCCAATATGAATGTTTCTTACAGAGCTCTTCTGAGATGAAGAAATGAACAGAATACTACGGAGAGTTTACTACTTTTAAGATTAATGAATTAAATAGGGAAATTGCTGTCTATTGGAACTTGCAATTTTCACTTTGATGGCAAATAGAACTTTTCACCATTATATGCGTTGATGGCATGATAATTCTTCACTCTTAGGCTTTGGGTCAGGCTTCTGGCTCGGCTGAACGTAGTAAATTCAACTTAATAGTAATACTGACATTTTCCTGGTTGAAGTACGGGAGAAAAGTGAAATATTTTCGTTTCTGTTTCTGACGATGGCGAGGGCTCTTCCAGCTCTTCTAATGGATAGCATTCTTCCGACACGTCACGTAATTATTGAAGAAACTGGTAGTTCGACTAGTGATGTCCGGTAATCGCTCGATTAATCGAGTAATCGATTACAGCATGCAATAGTCGAATAATTTCTAATCGAATATCGCCTAACCACATAATCGAACTAATCGATTACACTCGCATCGATTACTGACACGAATACTGCTTTTTGAGGTTTATGCTTGCTGAACTCAAAATGACATGAAGCCCATGTGGTAATTTTAACGAAAAGCTTAAATTAAACTTGTCGCGACTTCGAAGCTTACCTTCGTAGTCGCAATTCGCAAATTAAATATTCGTTGCCAGCCAGCCTTGCCAGCAGTAAACGATCTCTTTTACTTTTTTGACAGATTGCCATGCCATGATATCGATGATATCTTTTATGTGCGAGACAAAAATATTTTTGTTTGTGTTTTCACCGTTTTCACGCAAGTTTTGACAATTTGGCATAGAGATTCCATGTAAGTGAAGTGCGAACAAACTTAAAACTCTCTTTGGCAAGGCAAACAGCGACTAAACGCATTCGCATGCATGGAATTTCGCATAGAGCGAAAAGGATCAAATATCTCTTTCTACATTTGTCATCGTGAATCATTTTTAAAATATTAGTTCTGTTGGTTGGTCCCGCTGGTTTCCGCTTTCCGGTTCCTGTGCTGTTATTTGAAATAACTTATTTTTCATTCTCGTAGTCACACGGCGTACATGTGGATGTGTTTTCGGCACGCTATTCACATTTTTACGTCCAAAAGTGAGTTTAGATCGGGATTAATTTCGACCATTTTACACTTCTGAAGTAAACGCAATCAATACGCAAAGCTTGTGTAAATATGAGCGATAAATCTTCAGCAGGAAAACTTAAAGCCAAAGTGAGCGCAGCGTGGAAATATTTTAATAAAATTTCAAAATGATTTTGATTTGAGCTTTGGTTTGGATTTGAGCCAAAGCTTTTTTGAAAATTCATTAGTCAAATTTCGACAACTACTGCGTACTAAACTGCTTCTCTATGGTAAATGGTTGAATAATGCGCTCCAGAACCACCATGAGATTCCACAGCCTCTTATTCAGCAACTCCTATCTCTACCTCCTCGTGGTACCAGCCGGGATACGTTACTTAGTGGAAATCGGATAACCGTTGGAAGCTAGGGTTGTATGCGGACAGAGAAGGGGGCACCCATGCGAAGGCTGAAATGTAAACTCTCCGCCTGCAGGACGGTTCTCTCGACTCCCAGGAACCAAAGCAGAGGGTCTAAAGCCCCTAAAGGAGATGGTTGTAATAGCTGTTATCCATGGCTATTATGTAAAAACTTGAATGGATAAACCCCTAATCCAAGGCGTGACGCGACCCGTGCCGAGGGATGAATGGTGGAGGGGGTTCTATAAATTCTCTCGCCGCAACGGAGTCTGTGGAGTACCAGGGCAGCCTTCACTGCAATTTGCCCTTGCTGCATCAAGCTGGTCACTGATGCACTGGGTGATTTCTTACCGTGCAAGCTCTCTCTGCCGAAAAAACAAAGAAACAAATGAGGTGGAGAGGAGAGCAGGGGACTTGAACGATGCGCTATCAGAGGTTCAGTCCTGATCCTCTTCTATCCTCAACACGCTGACTCGTTGTGAGTCGACAAACGAAGATGTGGCTCCAACCCTCTACTCACGGGTCGAGATCACTCTGCCTGATCTCTGACTGTATGCTATGCTGGAGGGTGGGCTGAAACAAAAGGAGAGCCGAACAGTTATGGCCAGTAGGATGGCTGTACAATCGCTCAAACAATCTAAAAATATATAACGTCGAGTATCCACCCCTGGGTTACTCAAAAGTTGCCGAGTCTCAATAAGAGGTCTTGCGACAGGACATTGTCCAAGCAAATATCATCTTCGGAATCACGGTTTCGTACAAGATGATATTTAACCTCGGAACACTTGCTCTGCAATTGTGGAGCACAAATAGTACGCAGACTGCAGTATCTCAAAAAGGGGAGATCTGGTTTGCGTCGCCGATCAGGGTAACTAGGTTCATAAACCTAGTCATGCTTGATTGGCACATGTCTCGCTCCAGCTACCGGCCTGTCACTTCCTCAATAAGTGATAGGTAAGCTTGAAGTGTATAGTAAAATAATAAAACGGGGCATACCGCAACAATCCAAAATAATGGACGCAGTGGTAAGAGTTCCGAACAGAGGAGAAGAAGAAACTGGTTCTCAGTTTGCAGATACAACGAGGATACCATTTTCAAGCTTGAACAATACTTATAAGCTGTTGCTATCCAACGAAGCAATAGCGCACGTAATACAAGCCGTAAGTAGGTCAGTGAAGTTCTCCCACAACGGACTTTGTTGATTTAGAGTTCCAAATAATACACCCCCAAGTTGGTCGCACCAGCTTTGTTGGATGAGTTATCCAACATACAGATAAAAAGTTATTTTCATTGAAAATAATTTTACAAATAAAAACCCAGATTTCAATGAATTTTTATCTAAAAACACTGGAAACCATCTGCCATCAACAATCCCAAATCTATCAACAGCAAGAGAGTTACAGTGCAACGGTGTTCGATTTTTACTACGCTTTATCCATCACCTATACTGCCGCTACTCGCATAACAGTCCCATTTTCTATGGAGTTTCCTATATAAATGGGACTGTTATGCGAGTAGCGGCAGTATACACAACGAGTAATCGAAGTTTGGTCAATTACCCGATTAATCACAGACGATTAATCGTGTCGAATAACAATTGATAAAAAAATATTCGATTACTCGTTAATCGATTAACTGAGAAAATCGGACATCACTAAGTTCGACCCCAAGTCACAAGCAAGATGTCCTAGTCTTATATCAAAACGTCGGTGGAATGAATTCCGGTATTGAAGACTACCGACTAGTCGTGCCGGATTGCTGCTATGATATCATTATCATTTACGAAGCGTGGCTTAACTCCCAGACGATTTCCAGGCAAGTCTTTGAATCCGGTTATGAAGTTTTCCGTTGCGATCGAAACTCTAACAACAGCGGCAAATCCATTGGTGGTGGTGCTCTGATAGCTGTCCGTCGTGGATTGGAAGCGAGAGCCATTGAGAGTGACTTATGGAACTGCGTAGAACAGGTTTGGACAACCATCAAGCTGAGTGATCGCTTCCTCTTTTTGTGTGCCTTATACATCCCACCTGATCGTGTCCGCGATAACGATCTAATTGACGCTCACTGCCAGTCAGTTTACTCAGTTATCAGGGACGCTTCGTCGCTCGATGAGATAGTTACATTGGGCGACTTCAATTTGCCAGATAACTCGTGGAAACCCGCCCATAGCAGTTTCCTCTATCCTGATTCTGAAAACTACGATCCATGCCGGTGCAATGAATCTTCTTGACAACTATAGTGCTACAATGCTTCATCAAGTTAATCATGTCGTCAATGAGAACAACCGTTCCTTAGACCTCTGCTTCGTGAGCTCACAGGACAAGGCCCCATTCGTTTACGTTCCAGCGTTCTACCACTACTAATCTGCTGTGTCTTACATCATACATAACGTAAGGTATGGCACAACGAGCTTAAACAGATGTTTTGTACACCGACCTGTCGGCAGCCTTTGACAAGATAAATCACGCCATCACAATTGCAAACGACAAAACGACTGGATGTTAACGATAACCTTTTGCAATGGTTTCTCTCGTATCTCACCGATCGACAGCTGGCGGTTGCCGTTGGAGATTATCGATCCGATAGCTATCCAGCTTCATCAGGTATACCTCAAGGAAGCCACCTAGGTCCTCTGATTTTTCTGCTTTATTTCGACGACGTTAATTTGGTCATTAAGGGCCCACGACTCTCGTATGCAGATGATCTTAAAATGTACTTCCGGATCCGCTCGACTGACGACTGTCACTTTCTTCAAAATCAACTCGAGGCCTTTGCCACTTGGTGCGACGTGAACTGCATGATAGTGAACCCGGAGAAGTGCTCAGCAATCACATTTTCTAATAAGAAAGATCCGATCCGGTTTCGTAATGAGCTCGAAGGCACAGTAATTGAACGTGTTTCGCATATTAAAGACTTGGGCGTTATCTTAGATTCGCAGTTAATGTACAAGCATCATATCTCGTATGCTGTCGCTAAAGCCTCAAGGTCCTTAGGCTTTATCTTTAGGATCGCAAAAAATTTCTCGGACATATACTGTTCGCTGGGACGGTCGTTGTGAAATTGAATACTGTTCGTCTGTTTGGAATCCTAACCAACAACAGCGCTGAAAGAATCGAGTCCGTTCAGCGACGATTTCTTAGATTCGCTTTGCGAAAACTGCCATGGAGAAACCCGTCCCGTTTTCCCAGCTATGAAATCCCAGCAACCGAAAATAAACGTAATAATGACTCCAGTGTGGCAATGCATGCCATTAGCAGTGAACATGTGGTAAACTTGAATAGTGCCAAACTTTTAAAAAATGTACGAAAATCATCACATTTGAATGCGTGGGAGTCATTACACATCCTCACAGCTGAGCGCCACTGATGAACGAGGATGATGCTCCAATAGTATCGCCGCTCTTCGGCTTAACAAAGTTAAGTCTGTAGCTGCTCTCATCAACATAATTAGTTGGACTCGGCCCCGTAGATGGGTAACTACTTACCCGAAACCGGTCGGCAAGAAGGTAATTTTTATACTTTGTAAGAACAAAAATTAAAGTGTCCAAAGGTATTTAAGAATCGATTTTCTGTTTACTTCATCATCGTGGTGTACATATATTTAAGTGTGCATACAGAAAATTTCATGCCAATCCAGAAAATTCTAACGAAGTTATACGTATATTTGTAACGATGTGTCAAAGCGATTGAAGAAGGAACGCGAAACTTTGAGCGTGTGTTTCTCGAAATCTTGTTTTCAAAGCTGGTAAGCAAAATTTCTCCAAAACGGCTGAACCGAATCACTTCAAATTTTAAGGCAAGTTTTCTGAAGATATATTCTATAGAATCTATATATATATTAATTGAAGGTTTTACCACACCGATTAATGTTTCTTATTTTATGGACAATTTGAGAAAAATTTATGCCAAAAATCGATTATTTATGTTTAACAATCCGCCATTTTGTCAAAAATGATTATATTGCTAAATCCTTCGATCAATCTATAGATAATGTATTTTATCACCGGTTTGTTTTTGGGTTTTCAATTTTCGATGCTTCAGTCCAAAGATATCGTGCTCACCGCAAGACGCCTTATTTTAGAACAGTTCCAGGAGATTATCTATAGCAGCTATTTAAATAACTTTTTTCAAAAACAAAATATGTTAAAATACAGCCGAAAGCTACTGTAAGATGTATACAAATTTTCACCTTAATCAGTTAGAGGGTTTTCTCTGGGTATGAAATGGGGAAGGCAAATGAGGAGCGTCCAATATAGCTCTAGCCATCCGAAGCCCCTACCTAGCGCCTCCACGTGGCCATACCTGGTAATGCTCTTTTGAGTAGCCAAGCTAGGAGGTGCGATGCTGGGTGGTTCCCGGCTGCCTGATCTCAAAACCGGGGTTTTGGGCAGGCGGCGGAGCCACACGACCTTTCATAATAGGTAAGCCTAATTAGTTATTTTAATTATTTTTTTTTTCGTTTTAGCTTATGAAGCATCTCTTGCTATACAGTAAAAACTTTGGCCAAAACGAGTTTTAATACTGCACATAGATACCAGAATGAGAAAATTAAATTAAGTATTAGAAGCACTTATGGAACTTCAAAGGATGTTATTCTATTTCATACGAAGGACTGCTGATGAGATTGTTCTATTATATACCACACTTCATTATATACCCATATATACCACGTTTCCTCTTAATATCATATTATTAATAGTATTATTATTGATATCATAAATGTGGAAGACTGGATGATGGAGTGGATTGCCAACCTGAATCCTTAAGGTCTGAAGCAAATATGGCACTTCTCAACTCAAAACAAACAAATCATCACGTAAGTTAAAGTTGGTACAGCGAAATTGATTATTACATGGAAGGATCCTAACGCTGGAAGGTGACTCTTATAACCCCGGTCTGCTTGTTAGACCGCCCAATCCCTTTTGGCCCTTCTGTAACAGCATTAGTGTGAAATTCATTTGATAATCAAATTTGGATCTACTGTAATTCTACCCACATACATTGGCAAGTCCTTGAAATGATGGTGGCTTTCCCCTACTACTACTACTACTTAATCAGTAAAAGGGTTTTCTCTAGAAAAATTCTAGGATAATCCCTTTTTTTAATCGCCCTGTATATAACCCCTTAATAGTAATACTGACATTTTCCTGGTTGAAGTACGGGAGAAAAGTGAAATATTTTCGTTTCTGCGAAGAAATCTTCGCACATATCAGCAGTTTCTAATAAGATCTCCGTAATTCGATAGAACTTTACTACTGTCTGGTAAAAAAGACAACGAAAGTGCGGTGAAAAGATAAAGAACGACGAAAGGATAGTGCAAATACGATAAAACGTTGACGGAAATACAATGAAAGACGACGAATACAAAGAAAATGCAACAATAAGTTGACGAAAGAACGACATAGGAAATAAGCAATAAAAATTCGATGAAGAAACGATTAAAAGATGACGAAAACTGGACGAAAAGGTGATGATAAACTGGCGAAAAGGCCATTGAAAAAGACGTAAGACTAAAAAAAGCGATAAAATATGACATCAAATCGCTGAAAAGAGACAAAGAAACTATGTAAACATGGCGGAAATACGACGTGTCTTTCACGTGTGTTTTTTCAAAAAAAAACAAAAAATACTATGAAAGATGTCAAAATGACGCATCAAAAAGACAATAAGATGACGAAAAGAAGCCAAAACTGCGACAAAAAATGACTAAAAACCTACAAAAAAACACGGTACGTTTGAAAATGTCAAAAGCGCGTCGAAACAAAAAAGATGGTACAAACGACAAGAAATGTCAAAACAGAGGACAAAAATACATCGAAATAATGGCAAAAAGATCCTGAAAAGCCACTACAAATATGGCAGAGAGATGACAAAAAAACGGTGAAAATGTATTGAAAAGGCAGCAATAAGCTGACGAAAAGACGGCGAAGAGGGGGCGAAAAGACGATGAAAGAAGGCAAAGGTATAGTGAAAAGACACCGAAAAAACGCCAGAACAAGAGCTAAAAATGCAAACGAAAAGACAAAAAAAAAAGACGAAATGTCTGCAAATGGATGCAAAAAAGGCGATATAGAGACGATAGAAGACGGTAAAATGGAGACAAAAAATGATTGAAAAGGTGATAGAAAAGACAAAGAAAGTGCGACGAGAAGACAGTAAAAGTGAAACAATTTTCTAATCTGGACAATAAATATGCCGATGAAAATATTTGGCAAAAAAGTGACGAAAAGACAACGAACAAACGGCGGAGCCACGACAAAAAATCGATGAAAAGAGTAAAAAAACGACACAATCACGACGAAAAGGCGCTAAAATGGCAAGAAAAAACCACATAAACGAGAAAAAGCCACCGAAATTTTGTCGCTTTTTCGGCTAAAACTAGAAGCAAACAACGACTCACAAGTCACAAACGTCGGAAATATCACAAAAATGCGATGAAAACGACAACAAGATGATGAAAAGATGTCTCGCAAAAAACGACAACAAAAACAGGAAAGGCGTTAAAAAGCATCAAAAGGTAACAAAAGATGCGAAAAGGACTGCAAATATATAGAAAGATGACAAAAGTACGATGAAAAGGCAATAAAAAACAATATTTTTGTTATCTTGTAAACAAATAAAATAACGTAAAACGCCAAAAAAACAGAAAATATGGCAAAAAGACGTTTAAAAAGTGTGAAACACGACAAAACATGCAAAATAGACGAAGAAAAATTACGACAGAAAGCCGGCAAAATGATGACGCAAAGACGCCAAAACAGCGACAAAAATCCAACAAATACAGAAAACATGACAAAAAATCATTCTCAAGCATCAAAAATAACAGTAAAATATACAAAAAAAAAAAAGAAAACAAAATGTAAGAAAGACGGACAACCAAAAGACGACAAACAGGCTGCGAAAAAGTTGATGAAAATAAAATGTGAAAAATGGCAACAGAAAATACGATGAAAAGAGGCCGAAGAAACACCAAAAAAGTGGCAAAAGAAGTCAAGGGAGATAATAAAAAATGACGAAAATACTAAGAACAGATGCAGAAAAGACGATTAAACGACAGCAAAACAGCGACAAAGAATAGTAAAACCGACTACAAATGAAAACGAAAAGTCGCTATCAAGAGCAACCAAAAACGCAAAAAAAACTAACAAATCGCCGTAAAGAGACAAAAAACGAACGACGAAAAATTATAGGTGAAATATCAATAACAAAAGTCGAGTTTAATTTAAAAAGGTACTAATTTCCTTCAAATTAAGCACAACACCAATAATACTGTGTGAGTACATTTTGTGATGAAGAGCGATCACACGTTTAGACGGAGAGAAGCGAAGCTCGTCTGTGTTAAAGGAAACTCTTTTCAGCTAAACAAACTAACAATATTATAGCAAACCTGCGAATGAAGCACAAAAGTCGGTTAAATTTTTATTCAACTTAAATTTGTTTAAAATTTGCTTCTCCATGGATATTGAAACGAAAGTGTTGACCCTTTCTCCGGTAATGAAACTACGGATTTTTCCTCGGCTTAAGTCTGGCAACGCTTTTCGTAACTTGCACCATTACTGTAAACTTTAATCGCATCTACGTAAGGACGGTTGTGCTCCTTAAAGAAGACATTTTACTTTCAGCACATCAGAACACTTGATTTAGGTTCACGCGCGTAAACTCCAACCAGTTGCAACATTTTTCTTCAATGTTAACGCTTTGGATCGTAGTTCCCTCGACACAAGGCAAAGGTTTTCATTAATAAAAATACATTTGTTCGCGGAAAAACCAATAGTGTAAAGTGGTAGACTGCATGACCGCAAATGGCGAGCGAAAACTTCCCTTCTCGGAACAATTATAAATAGCATACTTGATCCTCACAAAACATAACATTTGGTGATTTAAATTAGTATTTTTCACTCAGCAATAACGATATTCGTTGCGTCAGCCCAGACAGTGATTACGTGATTACCATTCTACAGTGATGCTTCAAAGCTTCAAATTTTCTACCAAATGAACGAAGATTAATCTCTGCTGCAAAAGACAGCTCAGAAGCTTTCTTTAAGATTCTCTCGAAAGTCTTGTTGGTATTTTTCCAGTAGAAAACGAAGGCCTACCGAAGCAAGCAGGACACTTTTGAGTTCCAGAATCGTTTATTTATATCCATTTGTTGGTTTTTTGTAACCTTGTTTAATGATTCGTCGAAACCGGTCGCCGAAAAATGCATTGCTTAGTATCGTCAATCAGAGTTCTTGAAATATGGAGCAATGCCGTACATTATCATGTGAGCAATCTTATGTTTTTAACTGTATTCGCCACTCGTAGTGACTTTTGACTTACCTTGTTCATCTCTGCCAAAGAATCGTAGCCCCACCCTCCATCTACACACAACTTAATAATAATAAGGTATGCCAGATGAGCATTGGGTAAAAAATGTCAATGCGGCAGTATGGAATTACTGCAAAAAAGCCTACAACAACAACGATGGAATATTCCACTCTACGCAAAAATCCGAACGACCCAACCTTAAGGCAAAAATTTCCATTCATAATCAAGCCCAAAAGTGGTGCATACTCACAGAGTATCTCTCGGTCCCGGCAGCTTCTCGAGCGCAAAATGGTAGCAATCTTCTGCGATTGCGACGACAAATTGCTGTACTTTTTCGCCGTCGCTGCCCGGGCGTCCCGCCGCAGCGAAAGGCTGCTGTAGCTACCGGTCAGATCGGTTCGCGATCCGTACCGATCCTGGCCGCACAATTTGCTACCCGGTTGGTAGCTATTCGCCTCGCCCATGGGCATCGTGTCAACATTGGTGCCTGAAATCCACAAAAAAAAGTGGAAAATTTACCTGTTAATCATTCACTCAGCTCATTTTTCTAGTTAGAACTTACTGTCTTGAGGTAGAAAACTTTCCCATTGAGAACTATCCCACGGTTCGGAGAATACGGTTCCATCGTCGGATTGAGCACTATTTAGAAGGGATGTAGCATAAGCTGAAAACAAAGAATGCAAAAGGAAAACAGAGAAACATTTTATTATGTTTTGCTAAACACGCAAAAGCAGTTGATTTACATACCGACGTTTTGCTTTTCCACATTATCATATGCCGATTTGCGTTGGGTTCTGGTCAGGGTACCTGCCCCACCATTTTCAACGGCTCCTCTTGCTGCTTCAGTCGAGCTGGGGTTTTGATTATTTGCCGGAATCTCCGGCAAATCAAGATGTGGCAATCGATTGGCAATTATCTGGTGAACCGTTACCGCGCGGTTCAGATGGTAAGGATTTTGGCTGTTGCTATTGTTACTGCTGCTATTGCTACTGTTTTCCTGGCATGCCTGGGATGATGCCATTATCACATTCTTCGACGACGACGAAGACGGCTGATATTGACTCATCATCATCAGGCCCGTTGGTTCTGCTGGCTGCTTACTTGTTTGCTCGCCCAGCCAGCGCAGGTCGTTATCATAGTCGTTGTTTTCCGTCTGCTCCAGCGAAAGACGCTCGAAGCGTTCGGCCAGCCGGTCCGTACCGTACCGGAGCGGATGCGCCGTGCCACTTCGAGCATTTTGCAGCTCGTCCAGTGACGCGGCGAAATGGTTCTGCAAAGCAAAATTTGTGGCATCGTAAAATAAGACTAAATTCAGGTAGAACCTAGAAAGTTGAGCAATAATAATAGAAATCAAAAGGGAAAAGAAAAACTCAATTGCCAGTGAGGATGCAACAATGTTGCTCGATAGGCAAAACAAGCTTCGATGATGCAACTGGTCGATATTGTTACATTTCTGTGTGAAAGGATGCAGGAATTGATAAGCGAAAGTCGCTTCCATTTGAGGCTTAGCTTTTCAGACTAGCGAGGCAACAAAATATGAATAAATATGCCCTTAAAAGCTATCCCTAATAACGAGCGCATTTAAAGCGAATATGGGAAACACTGAACGCGCGTGCAGCTCCGGTATCAATAACAAATGACAGTTTACGAGCAGCATTCCTATCGGAATCGGTCGTCAGTTGATTGCGAAGGCAATCAAAACATCAATAGATTAGCGTATTGTTATGAAAACATGTTGATTTACTACTAGAGCAATCCTATCGTCGCGTCGGTCGGAAATAGTATGAGCAGCGTTTGTAAACTTCAAACGATAGTTACGCCGCTCCGTTGGTGATGTCATACAGCGCGTGTTCCATTGGGGCATTTAACAACAACTTTTTAAGATGAAAAAAGTCACAAACCTTCTGTTTGGCATCCTGTTCCGGCGAGGACCACATCAGTGGCGACTGGGCACCAAAACCGGACGAAAGCAGCTGCTTCGGTGGTTCCGAGTGCCTCTGGTTGCTGGCAAGGGCGACCGATCTAAGGAACGGGCTTCTTCGAACGATTCCATTCAGCACATCAGCGGGATCGGCGTAAAAGGGACTATCCTGCTTACTGGTGCTGCCACTGTGCAACGGTGGCGTTCCAGTACGGCTGCTTCCGATAGCATCAACCACGCCAAACTCGGCCCGGTTAACGACCACGTTCGGAAAGCACAGTCCCATCCGGTAGCGGGGCTCCAGCATTGGATTGACGAGCGGTTTCTCCTGCACCGTCGGTGTCGGAGTGGGTGAGAATGTTTTCAGTACATTGCGGTGCTGCAGCTCGGTAGGCGTACTGCGATCGCTGCTCGCATCTCGGTGCTGACGCAGCTGGATCACGTTTTCCGTGCTGAACGAAGCCATCAGCGAGCTCTTCGAGTGCTCGTGAAAGTTGGGGTTGTACGGGGTCGGGGGTTCGGTCAGCGATTGCTGATTGAACTGCTCGTGGCTAACCATACCTTTAATTGAAAAAAAAACTATGTAGGATTGGTACTAATTGAGAATCCTATAAGCATTACCTGGTGACAGAAGGTCCGCTGGTTTTTCCAAAGCTGGTTTAAATGTGGACATTTTGTCCAACTTAATGAGGGTTGTGTTGCCATTGTTATCCTGAGTCCATATGTCTTCGTAATCACTAATCTTATCTCCCAGATTGCTTCGACAGTACACAGACGGTGACTCAAGGATATCCGATTCCTGTAAATAATGGCAAGATAAGACACAAAAGTATAAAGATCTGAGTCTAGGGGCTCAAACGCTGGGTTGACGTTACAATAATTTACAATGTTTGTTAGAAAAGAAAAAGATTATAATAACTAAATGCCTGTGCCATGTATCACTTTCATAACATAACACTTTTACACAATTGTTTTCTGTCAGGACATCAAAACTTCCAGGTTCAGGTTGTGGCGCGTCGATTCCGCGTGAACGGTTTTTTCGCTCGGTGGAGGAACCAAAATAATCCCGACTTGAGCGCCGATTATCGTGTTGCTTGATTTACAAACGGCGCATTGTGCTATATATACGGTACTCAGTCAGCACGTCGACTGGGTCTCCATTGTCTGATCTACCCATCGTGTGCAGTGTGCGCCGTTCATACACATATCATATACAAAACGGGTTCGTGTGTTCTCACTGGCCGAATCGAAGAAATGGATGGCGGCTACAATTTCAGCGTGGTTCAGTGTAGCAATAGAACCAAAACGGCTAGTAGTAATTAGCAATAAAAAGCCGTTTGAACAGCTCTTCAAACCAATTTAAGCATTCGCCCTTTTTAGACTCTTACACGATTCCGCACAAACCACCCAACATTTCAGTTGAAATTAACAATGGGGAAAAAGACTTCCAATAATGAACTAACCAAGACTTGGAATTCTTCACGCTCATTACCTATTCAAAGTTTCACGAACACTCACGGAAAAATACTAGCACTGCCCCTTAATCCCACGAACCAGGTCAAATTAATTTTGAAGCTGCCTAATACTCTCAGTTAAATAGTAAGTGTTAATCTTTGAGACATTTTAAGCGCTGTGAAACGTTATCTAACCGGAGCAAGATAAGCGACATTTCCAATCAACAAATTGTTTAAGAAAATAACTCTTTGTTCTTCCGGTCGAGCATCTTTTTCCCGTTTAGGTCGTTTAAAAATATGGCCATCTCACGTAGAACCGATCCCAATTAGAATTTTCCCCTCTAAGCAAACTTTTGGTCGACGAACGAAATATCGTGAAAATACGAAGGAAGTGGCCGGCTTATCTTATTGCTCTCACTGATTAGTATTTACGCATGATTGTTCTGAAAGTTAGTGCGCACAGCGGCTGCGAACTGCGTACTTATAAATGTTCACTCTAAAGAAAACCACCTCTTTTTCCAACCGAGTTTATCTTTAAACATTGAATAGTCCAAATTGACGTCCTGAAAGTGAAGCGTCATAGAAAAGTGAGCGGTCCTCCTTTTCGTTTGCAAGAAGTTCTTCGGAATTGTTGTTTTGCACAGGAGAGATATTTGTGCACGTGACGTGACGCAGCAATTCTCAAAGCAAGGAAAATCAGTGATTCTCTTATCCGAGAATAGTTTTGAACGTTTTATTCGCTGCTTTGCGTCAGTTATTTGCTTGTAATTCTTCAGTTTCTTTAGTTTAAATTTAAGTTAATTTCTTTCGATGGCCAGAAGAGATCCGCAGTGATGCCAATGTTTATTTGACCTTCATCGCAGTATAAGGTAGTAAGGTACAAAACATATTGCAAACAACTTTAACTCGCTTTCGCTTTCAATATTGAAAATGAATAAAACGCTGTAAAAAATTATCGACTTGCAAAAATAAAATTACAGCACAGCACAGCCAATCCATTTTAACATAACGATTTTTTGATATAATCAAAATCTATTTATATAAGAGGACAGGACGTCATAAGAGGCTTTTCGGTAACTGAAAACAGGTCCCTGACAGGACGTCATGCTTTCGTAGCAATGGGTTGTATTCTCAGTCATCTCACTGGTCGACTGCTGGACTGCTCGATTGCTCGACTGGTTGACTGGCCTGCTCGACTGGACTGGTCGATTAGACTGCTCGATTTGATTACTCGACTGGACTGGCTTAACGGAACCGCTCGACTGAACTGTTCGATTCGACTGCTCGACTCAACTGTTTGATTGAACAGATCGATTGAACAGACTGCATGACTAAACAGCTCGATTTAATTGCTCGAGGGGACTACTCGAATTGACTACTCGATTCGACTGCATGACACATTTGCTTGACTTACTACTGGACCCGACTGCTCGACTTAACTGCACGATTGAGCTGCTCGACTGGACTACTTGACTGAACAGCATGATTAATCTGCTCGACTAGACTACTCGACACAACTGTTCGATTCGACGCTTGACTCTACTGCTCGATTCAACTGCTTGATTCCACTGCTCGAATGAACTGCGTGACTCAACTACTCGATTGGACTTTTCGAATCGGCTGCTCGACTCAACTCCTCAACCCGATTACTCGATTCAACTGCTCGACTTAACTGACAGCTTGATTCAACAGCACGACTGGACTACTCGACTGAACTGCTCGACTGAACTGTTCGACTTAACTGCTCGAATGAAGCGCTTGACCGGACTGCTGGACTCAACTGCTCAACTAGACTACTCGATTCAACTGCTCGACTGTACTGCTCGAATAAAACTGCTCAACAGGACTACTCGATTTAACTGCACGATTAAACTGCTCGACTGGACTGCTCGATTTAACTGCTTGACTCGACCACTCGATTCAAATGCTCGACTCGACTGCTCGACTCAACTGCTCGACCGGACTGCTTGACTAAAAGCTTGATTTAACTGCTCGATTAGACTGCTCGAATTGACAGCTCGACATGACTGTTCGACAGGAGGGGGCTTCTACACAAATGAAATACAAATTTCCTCATAATTCGAGAAGTAATGAAGCAAATGGAACCATATTTGGCATGTGGGAGTTTTAGATGGCAAAAATTTTTTCTATGGTGACTTACGACCACTTCCCTTTTTAAGAGGGGGGGCTCCCATACAAGTGGAATACAAATTTCCTTATAACTTGATAACTAATGAAGCCAATGGAACCAAATTTGGCATGTGGGAGATTTTGGAGTCTTGAATTTATTTTATGATTGTTAGAGACCTCTCACCCCTGTGTTAGAGGGATATGGACTCTCATACAAATAAAACAGAAATTTTTGCGAAACTCAAAAACTAATCGAACTCGAGAAATTCGAGACTCTTCCATAAAACATTAGTCAATACAAGACCACAAAAACTATCTATAGTAACACTAGATCATTCAGGACGAGACGGTCGCGAGTGTTGCCGGTGACCCGCCGTCGGAAGATTAGACTGCTCGATTTGATTACTCGACTGGACTGCTTAACTGAACTGCTCGACTCAACTGCTTGATTGAACAGATCGACTTGACTGCTTGACTAAACAGCTCGATGGGACTACTCGATTTAACTACTCGATTCGACTGCTTGACACATTTGCTTGATTTACTACTCGACCCGACTGATCGACTTAACTACACAATTGAGCTGCTCGACTGGACTGTTCGATTCGACTGCTCGACTGGACTACTTGACTGGACAGCATAATTAATAGTTGTATAGTAGCACTAGCGGATCCTCTGTCCTGTATTTTCAATCGTTCGTTCCAGGAAGCAAAATTTCCTCTCGTGTGGAAGTAGTCCTATATGTTTCCGGTTTTTAAATCTGGTGATCATAGAAACGTGAAAAATTACCGGGGTATAACTAGCCTCTCCGCTGCATCCAAAATTTTTTGAGATAATCGTGACCAGCGCTCTTTTAGAGCTCTTTTAAAATCGACTCCTGTACGTCGAGACCTTTTTCAAACATATCGGGAATTCCACAAGGAAGCAACCTGGGCCCATTGCTTTTCGTTCTTTTTTTTAATGACGCCGCGCTATTGCTCGAGAATGACTGTAAGCTTATTTAAGCGGATGATTTAAAACTTTACTCCACTATACATGCTGTTCAAGATTGTGAGCGCCTTCAATCATTGCTTGATGTGTTTGCCAGTTGGTGTAAAAGAAATAAGCTAACGCTTAGCGCAGACAAATACATAGTGATCACCTTCCATCGCATCCTAAGGCCTATCACTTTTGCTTATCAAATTGATGGTGTGACACTTTCGAGAGTAGATCAAATTAAAGATCTGGGCATCCTGCTGGATACGAAACTTTCGTTCGACTTACACCGTTCAGCTGTTATCTCTAAAGCGAGTCGCCAAATAGGTTTCATCACGAAAATAGCAAAAGATTTTATCGATCCTCACTGCCTAAAGGCCCTAAATATTGTGTGATTATATGCCCTCTACGGCTTTACCATGGCGTAACCCATTCGACCTTCCTCCGTATCCTGACCGATGTCGACTTCTGGGATTAGATACGTTACAACGACGACGAACGATTCAGCAAGCAATACTGATTGGAAAGCTTTTGAATAATGAAATCGGCTCCCCTTGGCTGCTTTCCGCTTTAAATTTGCGGGCCCCGCAAAGGACACTGCCTAATGACACACTACTTGTACCTCGGTTTCATAGAACATCTTTCGGGTATAATGAACCAATCGCGGCTTGCATTCGTGCCTTCTCGTTGGTGGAAGAATTGCATGCTTTCAATGAACCTAACTATAGTTTTAAAAATAAGATTTCTAAATCTACCATGTTGTAAATTAAGGTACGTTTTACACTAGCACATTCATTAAGACATTCATTAAGACATTAAATGTCAGATGATTTATATGGACAAATAAACAAATTAATCTGCTCGACTAGACTGCTCGACTCAACTGTTCGATTCGACGCTTGACTCTACTGTTCGATTCAACTGCTTGATTCCACTGCTCGAATGAACTATGTGACTCAACTACTCGATTGGACTATTCGAATCGGCTGCTCGACTCAACTCCTCAACCCGATTGCTCGATTCAACTGCTCGACTTAACTGACAGCTTGATTCAACAGCTTGACTGGACTACTCGACTGAACTGCTCGACTCAACGGTTCGACTTAACTGCTCGAATGAACCGCTTGACCGGACTGATCAACTCAACTGCACAACTAGACTACTCGATTCAACTGCTCGACTGGACTGCTCGAATAAAACTACTCGATTAAACTGCGCTCAACTGCTTGACTTCTGTTTGATTCGACAGCTCGACTCAACTGCTCGATTGAACTGCTCGACTGAACTACTCGACTCAACTGCTCGAATGAACGGCTCGACTCAACTGTTCGACTTAGCCGCTTGATCCGACTGCTTGACTAAACCTTTCCATTCGACTGCTTGACTCAAGTGCTCGACTAGAATTCTCGTTCAACTGCACGACTGGACGACTCGGTTTAACTGCTCGATTAAACTGCTCAACTGGACTGCTCGATTTGACTGCTTGACTCGACCACTCGATTCAAATGCTCGACTCGACTGCTCGACCGGACTGCTTGACTAAACAGCTTGATTTAACTGACCAAGACTAAAATACGAGTCTTTGACCTTGACATGCGGTCAGGCATTAATATTATTATTTTTTGAAACGATGGTTCTACAATTGATGGAGGGACGGTAGGGGAAGGTAATGAAAATTATTTGGGAAAGGAGGGTAAAGAGTGGAAAGGAAGTCGGGGTAAAAGGTAGCTACGCTTAACAATTTGTCGTTGTGACTCCTACCTTTTGTCCAATGCTGGAAGGTGCATGGGTCGAACCAAGTTATAATCAGAGATTATAACCGGATTTGAATCCACAATACCCGCCAGGGCGTGTGACTCGCTGGTACCCGTGTACCTTTGAACCATATAGGCGCTGGACAAAAGGAGACTGTGCAACCCCCCTTATTAATCTAGCGACGTATCTGGTTAGGGTTATTTTTAAGCACAAATTGTGCCTCTTCCTCCTTCTATTGTAGAAACCACCGAACGAGAAGTTTCAATCTAACTTGTTTTTACTTTCAGGACGACGACACTATGCAGACCCTTACGACTTGCAAGGTACTGCCCGTGGCACTGTTCGTTCCTCAGCGTGTTACCCGCGATTGTCAGCGCGGGTTTTCGAAAGCTTCGTTCCTATGAAATTGACAAAACAAAAAAAATATTAATGCCTGACCGCATTTTAAGGTCAAAGACTAAAAAACAAGAGTTTGGTCAATACGTAGTCGTGCTAGCGTAACATAGTGGCTGCACACTCCGTACTTATAAACGTTCGCTCTAAAGAAAAGGTTCGTGAAAGAGTCTCGTGCTGATTTAGACTACTTATTCAAAGCTTATGTTGGAAGTTAGTGTCATTTGTACCACTACAAATCCCTTGATGTAGCTCAACTTTCGAAAGGGAGAACTGTTAACAGCAAAATCAGAATAGCACGGCTAAAATACTATGGACATATTTTAAGAAGTGTAGAAGAGAAGGTATTGAAGGTCACCGTGTTATTGTACACTTTGAGGAATTATTTGATGCACAAACCGGATACCCGAGACTGCGCTGATTTTGACAGTCACCTCAGTATCTTGGAGGGAGGAATAGAGTGTGAATGACTCAAATGTATCTTGGAAAGATTTAACATACCAACACGTACCAACACGTACGTTAAACGTACTAATACATAAATTTGAAATTATTTTAACAAAAAAATAAAATACAAGCTTTCCTGTATCTTCCACCTCCATCACTCCACCAATTTTATTTCCTCCGAGAGTTATCCTCATCATTCGTGTCCTCTATACCATTAATTTTGAAGTTATATGAAATTTCTGTATCTTCAGTTACTTCTTGGTGTACAATTCCACTGCTCGTCAGAGGTATCAAAATCTCGCTTCCGCTAGATCAGCAAATTTAGTGATACACCAAATGATACCGTAAATCAGTATAAATCCTATTAAATCCTCCGTACTACTAGTATAAGCAATTATCAAATTATCACAATATGTTGCGTCGACGTCCAGAACTGCCAGCTTTACCACAGGTCGTTCATAGACATTGACTGCAGTTTTCACCGCAGCGCTGCGAACTTGACCGTCTTTACCGCGTTTGACATCTACAACTTGCCCCTTGGGCCAGGAGTTCCTTGGTAGATCTGAATCTGTGACTATCACTACGTCGCCAATCTGGATCGGCTTTACCGGTACTCCTGCAGCAATCTTTTCCAAAAAAGGTTGGCGTAGATCTGCGTGGCGATTGGTCAGCGTAGCAAGGCTATCGTTATATGGCACAAGAGGTTTGGAACCGCTGGATGATCCCAACAAAAAATGATTGGGCATTAGCGCCTCTTTCTCGCCATCTTCGACAGATATGTACGTGAGGGGGCGTGAGTTGATGGTCCTCTCAATCTCCAGCAATTTGTTCCTGAGTATTCCGTCTGTGGGTAGCCTGTGAAGTTTAATCTGGTACAATATCTTCTTTACCGATTTCACCAATATCTCCCAGCTTCCACCCATGTGAGGACTGCTTGGAGGCAAGAAAGTCCATTTAGTCTCTGGTGTCACAATCTCTTTCATCAGCATACTCTGGTCTATGGAAAGCAAGGCTTCACGCAGCTCACGTTTCGCTCCAACAAAATTTGTTCCGCGTCGCTGTATGTTTTTATCGGAGTTTTTCTCTTGGCTGCTTCATAGTTTTGCAGGGCCAAAATACACGAGCTTGTGTTGCATGTAAAGAGTACTCCCCATCTCTTCTCCGTGCCTCTACCAACAATTACTTGGATCGGGCCGAAGTAATCGATACCTCTAGCATTCTTGCAAGCCTGACAGTCTAGCCGGATTTTGTAGCAACCACTACGAAGCCTTGGGATACGATATTTTTGGCGCAACTCGTTAACTACGGTTTCGTGGTTGAGATGATGGTACCCGCTCGTGCACCGATTGTACGATGCAAGCAGTAACCGGATGCTTTCTTGGCAGTAGGATAGTATGAGCATTAGTCGGTTCAACGAATTTGCAACCAATTGCTCTTCCACGCATACGCAGTACACCGTTCTCATCCAGGAAGGGCGACATTTTGTAAATTGGACTATCTTTTGGAACTGACGCGTCAGAACGACATTTCTTCACTGAATTCCTCCAATTGCCTTTGTCGGTAAATAAAGTGTTCTCTGCTTCGAAGAGCTTCATTTGCTCGAGGATACCGATCGTATGTTGACTGTGCTTAAGTTTAACTCTAATATTTCTCGGAAACCGAAGGACCTATGCAATGGCCCGAACGAGCTTCTGCCTACAATGGTTTCCAGTTTCTCGGCTTTCGGTGGTAGCATCATTGTAACCCTATTCACCAACGTTTCAACAATAAATTCCGGGTTTTTGAAGAGTTTTCAACCGGTTCATTATTACCGGAACGTTGTCAGGGTGCAAAAGCAGACTTTAAACAGCATTGAGAGCTTCATCATACAGATCTCTCTCTCTCTCTCTCTCTCTCTCTCTCTCTCTCTCTCTCTCTCTCTCTCTCTCTCTCTAAACGATCGAACAGCTCGTCGTTCCGGAAAGCACCCATCCTGGATGTTCTTTCATACGCTGCGATGAACCGTGGCCAACCTGGGCAGGTCTTTTACAGTTGACCTGGCTGCCAAATGTCCACTGTTCAGTGGTGGAACAGCAGAACCGCTGTCTATTGGTCGTTGAAAGGTACTCACATTCTCGCGGGGTGTAGATGTAATCCTTCCAGGTTGTGGGATACCGTGGCTGCTGCCGATAGTGCTGATTCCCGAGGATAGTTGCTGTACATCGCAGGCGCGTTTCGCATATCGCGTAACACAGGTGCCGTGCGATAGTTTTGCGGCAACAACAAAAACAATCTGTTTCAATACACCTCAGATTCAACCTCTTTCTATTTACTACCAAAACGTCCGACGATTGCGAACGAAAACAAACGATCTCTTTCTTGCACTTTCATCATCTGATCGATTCGATAAGATCGAAAAACCTCGACCAGTAGATCCTCACGTGGAGGAGGTGTTCTAATTGCAGTTAAACAGGCTTCAAAAGTATACCAGATTACTCCCTGGTGATAATCGATTGGAACAAGTTGCAGTTTGTCTAGAATTGCCGAAACAGTCAGTTTCCCAAGCAGCACACTTTTCGCACTTATGGTTGCAGGAACTAATTTATAACTGAAATTAGTCATAAATCGATTGCCACAACTAGTTTGTAGCAACCGTGCTACTAGGGTTATATTTGTTGCGTCTATATTAAACCTAACTCCGATACTTCTATTTACAATGAACATTGCGCATGTGTTCAAAGGCTTACTGATCTTACAAAAACTGCTGACCCCGCAGTCCTGCTCGGTGATTTCAATTTACCGAATCTTATATGGAACTTCGACTCCGACATAAATAGCTATATGCCGACGAACGTATCCTCAGAACAGGAAGATCGATGAGCACGTTCCGGTTGAAAAACAACGCAAAATTTCCACCAATCATCAACCGTGGTGGAATTCAAAATTGAACCATTCTCGCAACCGTCTACGGAAGCTCTCAAACGCTTTTTTAAAGATAAATCAGACCAGAACAAACAGTCTCTTCGTCAAATTGAGCAATTTAAGAATTGTCGAAGATTGGATTTGCTCCAGAATACTGGAGCTAGCGCATCATAAAACGGAAGTAATCGTAATGCACAACCGCAAGTCGGTGCAGCAGGCAAATAACAGCGTCGGGGACTGCACTATTTCGTCAACACAGTCCTTCAAACTGCTGGCAGCCATAGTCGGCGACAAGCGCAAGTTCGGAAGCCACGTCGACTATGCCTGCAAGAAGGCTTCCACAGCTATTTCGGCACTGTCTCGTATGATGTCTAACAGCTCTGCGGTATATGGCAGCAAGCGAAAGCTTTTAGCCAACGTGGTCCAGTCCATACTAAGGTGCAGTGTTGAAGAAAATCATTTTCATCCTTGTTTTTAACAGAAAATGATGGTAAAATAATCTCAATTTTCTGCAACATTGCACAAAACGACATTTCATTCTATAAAACTTTCAGATTTTTCACAGTCTATCACTTTCATTTTCGTTTTTTTCGCATCATTTTTCGCTATCATTCTCTCGCGACTTTCTGAAAAGATTGCGATTGGATTTGTCGCACTGCTTCCATGCGTTGAAAATATATACAAAAGAGACGGAGCAATTCTTTTGTTTTAAGATGCACGGTTGGTGATTCAATACCTTATTGCGACGCTGCTCCTAAAATATGTTAAAAATTGTAGTTGAATTGCAGCTTCCATATTCGAATTTGATTACGCAACATTTGATAGGTTTCATCATTATTGATAGCAATGCTGACCGCAAGTAATTCATCGCGATAAATATCACGGCAATAGAAGTGGTGGACAGTGACAAGACCGATTGCCACTATTTTTCTGTTAAATGTTATTTGTATGTATCGAAATTTTAAAAAAATCTTGTTTGATGCTGTAGGCATACAGTAGAGTTGGCACCCATCGCTGGAGTCTTTTTGCGAACTAAAGATGGCTAGCAAAGGCTAATAATGACCCACTTCCAAAAGGAAGGTCGTCCGATGGAACCATGTTGCTGCAAAGAGCAATACCATCCTTTTCTTTTCGACTTCACTGTAGCTAGACTCGACTGGACTGAGACTTCTCGATGTATACGATATTGGCTTGACTGATCTATCGTGTAGTTTGTGGGCAATTCGCGCTCCAATTCCGCGATTCGACGCATCCGTCGACCGTAGGATTTTCATGTTTAGACCAAATGCTTCCAACTAAATGAATTTGCTCCAGACTTCACCAGAGTTGATCCATCGGGAACCGTAGCTTCCGTATTTCCTGAGTATACTTTGTGTAATAATGGACGGTTTCAAGGCATGAACGGAATGACGGAACATCTCGACGAGGCTACGGTATGGTAGCGATAACTGACGTGTGTTGTCCGGATCGGGTCTGAAGCCATCATCATCCAAGATTTGTCCTTAATGTTGAATTTGCACAAAGCTCTTCGGATGCCACTCACCACTGCGTCCATGATCTGCTGGAAAACACCCGGTATTGATTCCAAAGGTGGGCCGAGCATAACGGAATAATCCCTTGTAGATGATGACTTTCAGGAGAGGTTGATCTCAGGGGTCTACATTCACCTGGAGATAGGCGTTGGATCCTGTTAAAGACGTCTTCTGGTAGCAGAAGCGGACGCTGATTCGATTTCAAAACATGGTTGAGGCCCGTTGATAAATCGACACAAATGACACAAATTGGAGGGTTCCCAAGTGCTGCAACCGTTAAAGTTCGTCTTCTACCTCACCTTGAAAAATGTATGCAACAGGACTTTGCGCGATAGGTCGCAATATCCAACGCTGAGTCGATCTGCAAGCGGACTGGCTGGAACCTTGTTGATTTTGATTTCGATCCGAAACTTTTCCGTTTTATTCTGCTACATAACCAAAAACCTACACAATATTCACGTAACGAATGATTACAAAATGCAAAGTAATTCCGCAATGAAAAAAATTTAAGGTTCGATAGGTTTAGTTAGACGAATCGCCAGATCCTATGGAAAGGTAATCCGCCCCATATCGGGCTAGGTTTGAAATAAACTTGAAGAGCCATGAAAATTTGTTTCCTGCGTTATTGCTCAGGATTGCGAGGATTGCGAGGATTGTTGTTAATACATTTCAAGACTCTCAGCAACATCCAACTTCCACGGTGCATTAATTGGGGGGAGGAGATGGATGTTTACAGGACTTAATAGATAGATATTCTCGAATATATGTTCTTTGCTACTTTAGACTTAAAATGGAAAGATAACCGTTTTCCTGCGCCTTTGTTTGCCTTGGTAACTTCAGACGTGTGTTCCTCAAAACGAATACCTACCCAAGTTCCTCTTTGTTTGTCCAATGTAAACTACAAGCAATTTTGTAATCCCCTGCTCTGTTTAACAATTCAATTTTCTGCATGAAATATCTGCTTTCTTTCGTCGAAATCTCCCAGTTGATTACAGAATAGCGACCAATCGGTCACGGGTTGCCCAAAACGTCGGTAAATCCGTTGGTAACGCCTTAATGTGCCCTTCGCCGAATCGAGTATTCGGTGGATTCGAAATCGATGTGATCAGTTTTTCTCTTTATATAACTAGATGCACAGAGAGACGTGCTAGCCAGTAACTTTTCTCATCTCAATGTGCATTCACAGTTTCTTTAGGGTGTTTTCACGCAACTTCGTCCGTTGCCCCGACACATGTTACAAATATACCGTACGCAAATGAAAATCTACAAAATGGTTGTCATATTTTTTCTCCGCAGCTTGCTTTGATGTCAAGCCAGCATAGTTCTTCCAGCTTCCTCTAGATTCAAGGTAACGGCTCACATCTCTAATTTCACATAAATTTCGAATCAACATCATTCCTCACCTGATAGTGCTTCGACTCCTTCCGCTTGCTTCTTCTACTGGTTCGGGTGCTGCCGTGAATGACAGCCGAAGAGTTCGCGTCCGCTTTGCCGTTCTTTCGGAACGAAAAACCATTGTTGTTGTTATTTCCGTGGTGCCCGAGCGATGGCGACTGCAGGAAATTACCATCGGAATCGGAAACGGTATCCTGCGCCTTTGCCGCCAGCGTGCATGGAATGTGACACTCACCGTCCGGCGGGAGCCGCTTCGACGTAGTCTGAAACTAAGATAATGTAGATTAACGTCAGTCAACCACGAGATATCTGTTAGTTTGGTACCAACCGTTGTAAAATTGGAGTTTCCCTCGTTCGGTGAAACCAGTTCGATGATTTGTGCATTGGTGTGATTGTCAACACTGAAAGTAACCGTTGTCGTTACCGTGATATTATTGGAAAATGCTGGATTGGAATCGTTAGGAGTGCTTATTACACTGCTGCTTGGTGGCTTTAGGCGACGCGCCGGAGGCGCTGGTGGACTCCTGTTGATTAGAGAATTAAACTTTGTTACACTTTCAAACTGAAAAAAAAGCAACGGAATCACTTACCGTATCGGTTTTATATTCAGCGTGTTCGGCGGCGTAGGCCGCGGAGTTTTCAACTGCCGTTCGAGAGTACTGCTCGAACCGGCCGATTCGTTTAGCTTCGAATCATGGCTGCTGCTACTGGTGTTACTATTGTTATTCGCCATCAGATTTGCGTTCAAAATCTCTATTTGCTTTTCGACATCGTACGAAGTGGTGGTCACCGTCGGTGACGGAAGTGGCCGTCTCGACTTAAAAGTGCTCGTCTTTCCAATGATTCCCGTTTGGTTCGGATCCGTTGGCGAACACACGACTGCACTGTCAATCGATTCTGGACTCAGCAACTGCTGACCGTGACCAACGGTGAAGCTACTCAAGGTCGAAATCGTATCCGTTGGCGTTTCGCCAGGGGCCAAAAGATTCGAATTGCTTTCGTGACCGAACGTATTGAAACTCGGAGCGGTCCGATTATTAAATGTAAGTCCGATGCCACTCGAGTGGGTTGCATCGGAAGGAGTGTTCAAATGACTAGAATTGGCCGACAGGAGAGTTTTCGGTTTGGGCGATGCCATCGGATAGCGCCAAAATTCCTGGCCCAGCAGAGCCAGAGACGACAGTTGCTGCCGATTCTTCGCTTCTCGCAGTGCCTTCGGAAGACATAACTGAACCGGAAGTTCATCACAGCACTGCGAATAGTGAGCGATCAGCGAAGGAATGGAGTCGAACTTAAATCTCGAACTCTCCAGGCTCAGTAAGCCTTCGTTCGATTGGATCAAGTAGTGCTCGATGTACGGTCCACATTCCGCCGGAAGCCGTACGGAAACGGCCATCGTTTTGGACTGACTCGAACCGCGCACGATGAAGTTCTAAAACGAAAAAGAGATGAGACAAGTTAGAAAAATCATTTGATGTTGAAAGAAAGCACAAATAGATGACCTACCCCTTCTTCTTTGCCCTGCAGCAGGTGAACGGCTCCGGAACGTTGAATGCCCGGCAGAAACCATACTGGATGGGTTCGTAGCAGCCGTTCGACCAGCCCCAGCACGCATGCCGGACTGCGCGAGTTATCGGACACTTGAGATTCGCTGGACGTTTCTTCACCTTCCGCCAGGATTCCTCCCTCGGAACTCGACACCAATGAGGTTTGTGACTGGAAATAAAGAATGAGTTTTTTTTGTGATTATAAATTCTCACAAGTTTTTTAACCAAGCGTTTTTGATGAAATGTTCACAAACAAACACCACGTGTCTTGTGGAAAATCGTCTAAAAGAAACGTGTCTTATATGTAGGTAAAAAGGTAACCTAAAAAAACCTTGAGAAACACGCAAAGCGCAGCAGATTCTTTTAAAAAATTAATTTCACCCGGTTCAGCCATTTTTAGTTTCAAGATGCACATGCGTACGTTCTTCTGCTGCCAATTGTAAGTATTTAATATCGTCTGGCATATAAAATTAACCAGCTGTAAGACAGTAGGTGGTTGAAAAGATATCACTTTCGATACTTTTCACAATTGTTCTGACAGTTTTTCATACTATTTCTTCACATTCCAATTTTTCACTTAAAATGGTGTAGGTAAATATGTTAAATACCTTTAAAAAGAATGGCCTTATGCCGGCCATGGCTTACTGCGATTGAAATCATTCAAATCTGACGTATACCAAAATTGATTGTTTTTTTCTGTACGCAAAACCAGAAGGTTTGTGTACAAAACACGTCCGCATGATTGACGTAGGACTACGTTGTCATTAGTGACAATATTTTAATGGCAGCACCCAACGGTCGACCAACCTACGCACGTCCAATTCTCTAACGACGCCCGACCTACATTTAAAATTTAAATTCTGGAGCTTCAAATGTAGCTACTCGTAAGAGCATTTTTTATTCAGGAGCTTGAACTTCAATGGCATAAATGTACTCAAGCAAGCTCTTTTTCACATTTTTGCCAAAAATACAAAATAATTGCAGGTTCAAATACCGTACAAGCACCATATTCAAAACAGTGCGTTGATAGCCCCAAATTTTTCTTCAGTGTTAAATCATTTAATCACTACATCTAACAACTTAAAATTGTTTGAATAGCTAGAATTAAAAAAATGTATTACTGTCTAAAGTTACACTCCGTCTTGAGTGTAGTCGTCGTTGGCTTTTTGAATTTCGAAAGCTGTTTAATGCTCACAATAATTTATTCGAGAACATTTACCGAAAACAGACACTGATAAAGCTGCAAGTCGTAATACTTGTCTGTCATGAATTCATATTCTATTAAGACACTCCAAAAGCTTCAACCATAAAAATATATTCGTTGCGTCCTGCTAGACAGGAAAGAGAAGAAAGCAGAAAACTATCTGGGTGCTGAACTACCACAGCTTCAAGCTGCTAAATCCAATAGCTGCTCTGGAGAATTCGTCTTTTATCCGAACAGCGTGCTTAGCCAATTCACCCGACAACACACGAACGGAGATCTGAACCTCATGAAAGGAGATCGGTAAAAGTTTGTTGTAACGAGCCAATCGGAAAGTCTCAGCAGCTACACGCAAACAGCCACATAGTTAGCGCATAACATTTCTACGGTTTAGCACAATAGAACACTGAAAGCACTTTTATGAAGCGTTTAACGAGACTGCTTACGTTTTCGAATCGGCAGAAAAGGCCACCAGAAAACTTATTCTACGCCATTTGTTGCTACTTGTTAGTTATCCACAGCGGCCAAAAATGTTATTTTGATATTTTGATATTAACTAACAAAAAAAATAAACTCCTCAATCGTTACGTTTGGGCCCTGAAAAGGACCGATTGTTTATTATCTTAACTCCAGCTTAGAACATTTATTTAAAAGAAGCGTGCCTCATAAGATGCGTGCCCAACAAATTCTACTTTTCTCTCTTGGTGGTTTCGCTACGGTTTTCTCACTGACGCCGACGGCACCTTCGCGTCTGCTTCCCTAACCCACATTTTTTCCAGCAGAGATAAAAAGCTGAAACTTTCAGGAAAGTTATGTTTTAGATCAAGAACTAAGAGAAAACCGCACACATGTATTTTTAATTGTGTCCCCATGTCAAAAATGCAAACGCAGGGACCTACAGGCGGGGAGGGGGGGGGTGCATACCATAAGCAGTTGTTACATAGCTTTATCATTCCAGAGAGGTTAGAACATTAGATTCGAATTCAAAAATACTGCACTTGACGTTCCCGCTTTCACCAGTTTCGCTTTTACCATCCGAGAGCAGAGTGACTAGTTTGAGCTGACTGAAAATTAGCAAGACCTGTTATGTTTACATGGCTGTAATTTTGTTTTATGCAACATCTATGCTTTAAGCAAAAACAGGTCGATTAGATAAATTTTTTCCCAACCTTTCTTTGTTTCTTAGGGTCCAAGTTGATATCTCATACCTAGCCTTCTCTAGAACCGAGAGAAAGGTGCGTTGCGTTTTCGCAACACTGCACTATGGGCAAAAACGAGAGAAAAAACGAACGCAATTAAGATACGGCCTGCAGGCTTATAAAATGTAGATGATCTTACGCAAAATTTTCCGGAGAATCGCGTAGTGCCCACCCCTTTCCTGTTTATCATCGGGAAGTCCCCTATTTTGTTCATTTTCCCCTATTTTTAATATTTTTTACCCTTATTGGACTGTTCCAAGCAAGGCTTTGAGAAAACAAAACTTAAAAACCTAATAATTTTGTGTAAAAAAGTCCGCAGAATAGAATAGGGTTTATCTCATTTAGTAACCACACTAAACCTCATTAAACCACTTTTTTTTGGTTGAACTCCCGTTATCAAACGGACCATATCAAATGGGAATTCAACCAAAAAAATTAATGTGCTCTAAAATAAATGAGATAAACCCTATTCGATTCTGCGGACTTTTCTAACTGTTCTTACTATTTTCACAATTCTTACTATTAAATTCAATCACTCTTCAAGCATGATCATGAGCATGATATTCAAATGCGTAAACATTACTGTTTTAGTTAATTTGTCATAAGTTCTACAATTTTCAACCGATGGTTATCATTATGAGCTTCTTTGTTTTTTATCGGCCTTTAAGACCCATATAAAATCAAATTTTTTAAAATGCGTTAATTTTGTCTAAAATCTTTGATAAAGTTGAAATTATTCCAAAAAAATGCGCTCTTTTTTGTTTTGTTGTGAACAAATTCTCAAATATCTACAGTACCATAGCAAATTTTCTCCTCTTTTTTATGGAAAAAAGGTATTTGAAATTGGTGCACCGCAGCCGGAGAAATTTGTATTTATGTGCATGTACTTTCTTTTTTTAAGCAAAATTTCAACTTCAATGCATATCTCAAAAACTATCCTACATTAAATTTTTTTGACCACATTTTCGGATTCAGCGGCCAATTTTACATGAAAAATCACGTTCAGCTTACTGAGTTCATAAATGCTGTTAACTAGTGTTATTTAATTTATTTAGGGCATAAAAATTAAGTCATTCGCATTTATCGTGTTCAAACAATTATAGTGTTTTAGAATAAGCGCCCGTTAGACTCTAGAAGGAAAATAAATAAAGATAATGGAATTTGAAGAAAAGTTTGGTATTTAAAGGGACATAGTACAGTTGGATTTCGAATTTGGCAACAAATGCGTGTCGCCTATGTTGCCAAAATCGAGACCCTTTTTTGATATGAAAAAATTGAATTTAAATGCGTTAGAAATTGAGAAAATATTTATAATCAACGATTGCAATCATTTTATGCTTGAAAAGTCCGCTGAGAGCTATCCGTCCGGTGCAAGTAAGTTTTTCGCAACCTGCGGTAAGTCGTAGTCCTACGGTAGTAAAAATATTATTGTTCGAAACATTCTATAACAGCAAACTATTTTTAATGAACACATTGAGGGCATTACTTTTGCGTCATTTAAAGCATCTATGCAGAAACTGACTGATATTTAAGCATATTTTTGTAAGGGAAATATCTTGTGTTGCCAAAAACGGATACTTTTGTTGCCAAAATCGAGGCATGCCAAATTCGAAATCCTACTGTATATAAGTCAATTTTTCCGAGATGCTTTACGTAAGTTCGATTACTCAACGCGTAGCTTTAAGAAGACTATTGTAATTTTTTCTCAATAAAGTTAAGTTTTTTCAGGGAACAGTTTTCCGAGTACCAATAAGTGAAGTGAAATTATTTATTAGTGAATATCACATCTAATTTCTAAGTACAACTTAGTCGGAAAATAGACTTTGGCAACCCACTACCACCGACTAAAACCATCTAGCCAAACTAAGTGTTGCACGCTGAGAGCTGACTGCAAAGTCTGTCGTATAAAAAACAGAAGGTCAAGTTTCGATCTTGGAGGTGACTGGTAAAACAGGGAATGGAAAATCCAACCAATGCTGTTCCCGGTAAGCCGTATTCAACGTTTGCCTACGCGCGCCCATTTACCAGCAGTGATTTCACGGTTAAAATGTTGGTTTTAACGGGAAACTAGCAGTCATTGACTTTACGTCGGAAAGCTCAATTTCGGAAGCAGTTTTTGGGCCCAAAAGCGGGGTTCTGTTTGTAAAAATGTAAATACTGCATTCTTCTTGCAAATATGAACACAGCGAATATATTTTCATGAACAGAATTTTTGTTTCAAACAAAAAAACTGCTTTCGAAATTGGCAGAATCGATGACTGCTAATTTCACCTTAAGAGCAGTACCAAACCAAACAGTACCAAACATACAAGGTTTTCTGTTGCCCAAGAAAACTAAGAAGAAACTCTGAATTGCTAGCAGCTTTATCAATTACCAGAAACCGTTCTTTTAAAGATGAACACATGCTTGAATGAAGATATAAAAGACTTTCTTTTCTGACTGTGTTTAAGCTTTTTGGAGTAGCAGTTTTTGTCAAAACAAAATATTCGATGCCATTAAAACGATTTTAGTCGGAGTAGTTTGCAATGTTTTCTCTGTGGATTTGTTGCGGCGAGTTAGTGTTTCAGTTAGTTCCATCCAATTATTACACTTGTTTACAGCAGATAATTTTCTATGTAACAATTGTCAAAAGCAGGAATTAAATGGAACTTTCCTTCAATTTTCTCGTTGATTTGTAAATTGTACTAAAACTTGTTCGAAAATAATTAGAAATTATTCCAACCAATCATGAAGCGAGGATTTCTAGTTAAACAATCAATAGTGTTCTTCATTTAGGTCAACGCGTAGAAGATTTGACGATCGATTAGTGCAATAATATTGAAAATCAATCAAGACCTCCAAGTTATAAACGACCAACCCAAATTAATTGTCGAGATTTTTCGAAATGACGTAGTCCTACGTCAAAAATAAAACTTTTAGCTTATAGTGCAGTGTTATGGAGGGATCTAGAGTAATTGTTATTTACTCAACAGCGAACGAGAAATTCTCTTGAACATACAGCCAGGGTCGGAGCTTTGTTTAAGCAAAAAAAGTAGCTGCTTGGGGCGTCACTTTAGGGGAGGGTGAATTTTGGCTACATTAAAAAAACTGGGGTATAAAATCTATAAGTTTTTCTCCACTTCATTGCCAGGCTACTCGTCACCTGCAACCTGATCAAACCATCTAGCACCTTGAGCTCCGCTATTCCTGGAGCCGGTGAAGTTCTACAAGAGAACGCATTCCACTGCACAATCGTCCGGCATCCTTGCGACGTGGCCGACCCACCATTGCCATTTCACTAAATCTCACTAAAAGTGTCTGCAGCTCGTAGTTCCTACGCCTGCACCATTTTCCGCTTTCCGTTAAAGATTGAAACACTCCTTAACAGTAAACAAAAGTAGTGGGAAAGTCGTATTGAGGCAATTAAATCATTGAGAAATTTTTCGAGAGAGATTTTCGAATCAACGATTCATTTCGATGTTAATGATTTATCGCTGAAAACCTCTCAAATATGGAAATAAAAAAAAAATAATTTAACAGCAATTTCGAACTGAACAACCAACAAACAACAGAAACAACTTCAATGTTTTTGAAGGTTTATCATTCTGATAAAAAGTTTCAGAAAACCGATGGGAACGTCGTTCATTTCCGAGGAATGAATCCGCTTCTGTCACAAGAATCAACTTTTTTTGCATGCAGCAGATGATTAACCGATTCTGCTCTGAAATCGAAAGTAGAAGGCTTCAACTGTTTTTTTTTTTGATATTGCGATCAATTTTATTGAAAATGCTTGCAGTTTTCTCTGTGATATTAGAAGCATAAAAAATAATCTTTTTCGTCAGAATCTTTAGAATAGCTGCAAGAATTTTAAAGATCTTTTAACGAATGCTAAAGGATTGCGAATCCAAAGGATTGCGATACTGTCATTATTTGTTTATGGACATAGAAGCGATTAACATGAAATAAAGAAAAAAATTGGTTAGATTGGACATAAAAATTAAATCTAAAAAATTAAATGCATGATAGAATAATCTGTCAATTTCAAATCACAATTATTTTTTAGGACCAAATTCTGGGGGTGCCATTTTAAGGATATGTGTGTAGCGACCAATTGGCTAGCGCCGGCACTGCATACATCCTATATTACTGTATCACCAAGTTCTAGTTAAGGAGATTATCGTTATTATGCTTCCCCCTGGCTAATCACGTGGCAAAGCGCTGAAAAATGATGCATTATTCGCCATTGATTTTTGTCAGCCACATTTCATTGCAAATATCTATGTACCTACTTATTTACTGGGAGCGTGTTTTGATTATGGTAACATTTGACATTTTATTCTGGTCGGTTGAATACACCTTATTTTACTGACTAGTATTACTGTTATCAACATATGTCGTTGTCATCAGCAGCAGGTGACTCATACTGTTTTAAGCAGCAGCAGGAAAGCAACAGGAAACGAACTATTCAACTCGATCTTTGGCCATTCGTTGCCAATTTCCCGCCGTCTCAGAAGTCGCAAATTATTTTCGACCTAGTCGCACCATTTTGTACGTTGAGCCTCTCTGTTCCTGGTGCTTAGTGGGATTGTTGAAGAGAACTGTTTTCTTTGGTCTGTCATCCGGCGCCAGATGTACGATGGGAATCACTCCAAGCAGTACCTGTAACTCGTGATTCATACGCCTTCGCTACTCTCCGCTTTCAGTTTGTACTCCGCCAAATATCGTCCGCAACACCTTCCGCTCGAACTAGGGCAAGGGCGCAAGTGTCCTCCGTGAATCGGTCTGATAAGTTTTGTACATCGTCAGCTTCATACGCCGCATATGCTTCTTGATCGTAGCGTTTTGGGAAGGGCAAAGTATGCCCGATTTCCCACTTGAATGCGCCTCTGGATCCTTTTACTAGTATTGTTGTTCGCGGTCACCAGCAATCCCGAATACACGATTACATTTACCACTTCTAGTTCTAATCCACTTCTTCTTCTAGGCCGACCACGGTTATCGTCCGTAGGAGGAACACATTTGTTTCCTGTGAGCTTCTTCCTTTCATGTACCGTGGACTCCCGTGGACTAACGGGTTTAGTTATTAATTTGAACAACTGGCAACCCCTTAATATGCGGAAACTTGCACGAACAGGCCGCTCTGCTCTTTGTTTTTGTTTTGATGGTTCGATTTAACTGACAGTTGCAAGCAGCGAATCTTTCATTCTCCGATCGGATTTCTGTCATAATCGTTCGGAAAACGGAATGTGAAACAGATTAAACAAGCTAGATCAGTAGAAACAAATCGTGTTTATGGGCATTGAACCATGTTTAATTTGCAAATCGTGCAATCTAGCGGGGTTCAAATTAAAGTGTTCAGATTAAAAACGGTCAAGTTAACGGGGCTCTGCGGTATTTGGTCTTCGACGCATTTATTTCTAGTACAATCCTCCTGGACTCCGCTTCCAGTCTGGTGTAGATGGCCTACGTCGTCGCAAAGCACCGGGTTTTAATATCTAAGTAATCTGCAAAGCCTAGGAGTGGGCTACCCTTGCTGAAAATCGCATTTCTCATTTCGATGCCCACTCGTCGGATTACCCCTTCAAAGGCGATGTTGAACTGCATGCAGGTTAAGCCGTTATCTTGCTTAACCCTCGTCGCGTCTGGATGGGACTCGAGTGTGTCCCCGAGATGCGAACGAAACACATCAGTCGATCCGATGAGCTATCAGTCAGGCCAGTTTATCCGAAAAACGATCGACTTTATCGTATGCTGCTTTGAAGTCAATAAAGATATGATGCATGGGCACGTTTTACTCCCGACATTTCTGCAAAATCTGTCGGATGGTAAAATTTTGGTTCGCAGTTGGATAGATGCAGGACTCGAGCCAACCACCCTTTCTATATGGGATAAACCAATCCTGCCAACCACTTTTGGAAATAATCCAGTGTATAGCCGTTGCTAACGTTTCTCAAACGTGAGTGTAAACCTCTGGTTGGTGTTGGTCTTCATCAAACCGATTTCTCGTTTGACTTCTTGAAGATCAGATGCTAGGACATTACTATCTACCTTGGGCATTCCGACTAAGTTAACTTGCGTTCTGCCTTCTGCCTTTTGTCATGGAAGAACTGCATCCTCGCGTACATTTGTGATCAGATTTCCTCCCTCGAACCTACGCATGTCAGGTTTAGGTGTGTAACCCTTAGGACTTTGGTTCACCTTCTCGTAAAACTTGCGCCTGTGATTCGCTCCCAATTCGCTGCTCTAATTCTTCGCGACCCTCTTTTCGGTGCTTTCTACTCCTAAGAATCGCGGATAACTGGTTTCTTGCTGGTCGGTATTTGGCCAAGTTCTCCCTAGTGACAATGCTCGGATGATTGTTCCAAGCATGTTTTTCTATGCCACCGCTTGTTGGCATTCCCCATCAAACCAGTTATTTCGTATACTCTGAGGCTCTTCACCTAGTATTCTGCCCCAACCGTCTACGTAGGTCGAATCGCCTAAGGCAGTGACTCATACAGTATTCACGCGTAGTTCTGGGCAGTACGGGTGACCTGTGAGCTCAATGTTCAAGCGAACAGGACGACTTTGGCGTGTCTGGTTTACGATTGACAATATTGTACGGATATATAGTGCTAGGTGATGGTGAAAGGCGATATCCGCATCCCGTAGGGAACTTATGTTCGTGATGTTACAAAAGGACCGATCATCTATGAGAATATGGTCAATCTGGTTCATTGTACGTTGGTTAGGTTGGCCTCCAGTTGGCTTTGAGGATATCTTATCGTGGGAAAAAAGGTGCTGCGGATCACCAGACCTCGGGAAACTGCGAAGTTTATGGTTGGCCATTGGCTACCGACCTGGACGTTCAAATTCCCAATGATGATCTTGATGTGATGATGATACCTGCCTTCAGCCTCGCGTAGAATGCTTCCTTTTCATCGTCGGATTTTCCTTCGCGCGGGCAATGCCCGTTGATGATGTTCTAATTGAAGAAACGGCCTTCTATCGTCAATAGACTCGTGTTAATCGCCTTCCAATCTATCACGCGATCCTGCATTCTGCCCAACACTACAAAGCTCGCTCCCAATTCGTTTGTAGTGCCACCGCTCTGATTAAACTGGGCCGTTTCCTGCAGAGCTACAATGCCGAGTTTACGTGATTTCTTAATTCAACCGCTCGCTCCGGATCACAGGCTGTTGTAAGCCACTCCTAACCTGCCGTACAACCGCTTACTTAGTTGAGGTTTATTTTATTTTTATTTTATTTTATTAACGTCAACAGGTAAAATATCACCCCAATGACAGAAATAACTAAGTAACGTATTTACAATACTCGTCTGTTTAGATTATTAACATAAAACACGTCTAAAATTATACTTGTTTGTTTCTCGAGACACATTAAAGTCAAATACATGGTAATATTGATTGAATAGACGAGACATACTGCGCACTGGTCCATGTAGACCATAATTCGTCATTGGCGGAACTAGGGGGGGGGGCTAGGGGGGGCTAAGCCCTCCCTAGAAAAGATTTAGCCCCCCCTAGAAAAGTTGACTAAGTTTTTTAATTTTTGAAAAACCAATAGTTAGATAACTATAGGTACGAAAAACTTCAGAGTAAAGTTTATTAGTATGACTGTTATAAGATTCCAGGCATTAATGTGCATTAAATTTTAATATGCCGACGAAATAAAACGGCTGAAAAAAATTCCGGGGGCTATAGCCCCCCCTAGAAATGAGTGCTAGTTCCGCCAATGTAATTCGTCCTAGCTGGAGTAATACTGAGGAACGAGTGATATCGTAGATTGCGGCGTCTTATATTGATATCCAGCATGCTGAGGAGTATTGAACAATCAACGTTACCTTGCAGGAGATCGCCAATAAAGCATACCTTTGCCACATTGCGTCTTTCCTCTAGTAATTCCAGGCCGATCAGCATGCAACGCTGGGTAAGTTCCGTGGATCTGTCCATCTGAGATGACGTAAAGCGAAGCGGATGAACTTTCGCTGAATAGCTTCGATGCGTTGAATTTCGTTCTGGTAATGAGACCAGACGGGAGACGCGTATTCCAGTACAGGTCGCACAATTGAACAATAGAGTGTTTTCAGGCAGCAGATGTCCTTAAATTTTTTCGCGAAACGAAATAAAAAGCCCAGCTGTGAAGAAGCTTTTGCCACCACGTATGAAATGTGATCCTTGAAAGCTAATTTTGCATCGATTAAAACTCCCAAATCCTTAACTGTGGATTCACGCAGTAAACGCACGCCTGCCAAGGCATAGTCATACTGGAATAGTGAATGTTTTCGTCCGAATGAGATTACCGAGCACTTAGACACATTCAGCGACAATCGGTTAATTTGACACCATTTAGTGAAGTTTTCCAACTGCTCCTGCAGAAAACTCATATCCAGTGGTTGCTTTATCGTATGGTATAGCTTTAGATCGTCAGCGTATGAGAGTTTCGCGTATTTCAGAATGGAATTAACGTCGTTCATATACAGCAGGAATAAAAACGATCCTAGGTGGCTTCCTTGTGGAACGCCAGAACAAACAGGAAATGGCGAAGAAATGTGATCACCAATTTTCACAGACATGCTACGACCACATAGGTAAGATTGAAGCCAGAGTAGCAAATGTTCGTTCATGCCAAATCGATCAAATTTGGCAATTGCAATTTGATGATTCATTTTATCAAATGCTGCAGATAAGTCTGTGTATATCGCGTCCACTTCCTTGTGCCGTCAACTTTTTTTAAAGACAGGAAAAACATATGACTGTTTCCAGCAGTTTGGAAAAATGCCTGTAGCCAAAGATAGGTTGAATACCGCTGCAAGCGGTGCCGCTAGCGTCTCCATACAGCGTTTCAGAATGATTGACGGGATACCGTCAGGGCCATATCCCGTGGATGATTTTAGTCTTTTTCCAGCTGACGTAATCATGTCAATGGAGATAACAAACTGCGACAAAGGTACAGAAAGTCGAGGAACAGTTTCGATGGCGACGGCTACATCCTGCGGTTCGAGATGTTCATTGGTGAAAATGTTATTGAAATGAGAACGTACAAGTCGGCAATGTCAGCGGCGGTGTCGGCTTCGAGCAGACCATTGGACATCGTAGAGGGTAATCCCGATTCTTTACGTTGCTCATTCACGTAGCGCCAAAAACTTTTTGGATTTGCCTTGAGACGACGTTGCAGATTGTTCTGAAGGGCGTTATACAGGTGATCATTGAGTTGTTTATAGGTAGTATTTATTTCTACGTATCTTGTTCTCGTGGCATCAGTGCGATACTTGCTGTGTCGTCTAAGGGCTGCACGTTTAATCGTTTTAAGGCGCTTGAGATCAGCGTTCGCCCAGGCTGGTTTAGGCGGTACGCGCTTTGACTTAACGGGCACGAACTGGTCGATAGCATATGCCAGTATACTAGAAATGGTCGATGCAGCGAGACTAGCGTCGTGATCGCGGAGAACTTCCTCCCAATCAACGTGGCCCAGAAAATCGTTCATACCGTTGAAATTGGTTTTACTAAACTCATATGAGAGGCGTTCGGAAGTATCCCGGAAGCGTTGCTGTGGCCTGATCTTTAACTGCGTTAGTAAAGGAGGATGATACCTGCAGATCTTTACGAGTGGTACCGGAGCTTCTGTAACCGTACAGTCTACGCACAGCTCGTCACTAACGAAGCACAGATCAAGGGTCCGATGATTCTGGTTTTCAATTCCATTCATCTGTTTAAGTCCAGCGGTGCTATATGTATCAAGCAGTTTTCGCGGGGCTACGCCTATGGACGATCGAGAGACGATCGGGAATAGAGAACCGTGGGAATTACGCTGCCAAAAGATCGCGCTTAAGTTAAAATCACCCAAAATAACAATTTTATCTCTAGGCTTTAATTGCGACACAACCCAATTGATAGCTTCAAGATGGTTGCCCATCAAGTTTTCGTCGTTGACTCGATCGGGAGGGATGTAAACTACGCAGAGATAGAGTATTCCGTCAACAGCGGTAATCGCGACCCATAATTCTTCAACTGCCGAACTGTTGGGAGGATTAACTGCGTAGGACTTGAATCCTGAGCGAACAGCTAACAAAACGCCACCTCCAGTACTTTTACAACTATTTGAACGCGACCGATCCTGTCGGTAAACGGAGTAGGAATCGGTAAACAACTGGCTTGTCGTCGTATTTTGATTCAGTCAGGTTTCGGTGAGGGCGTATACGTCATAACAGCAATCACTGAAGGCTAACTGGTACTCAGCGAGAGAGCTGTTCATTCCTCCAACGTTTTGATAGTATACCAGGACATTCGTGGTGGCAGATGCAGCAATACTTGTTACGGTTGACTAGACACAGGGCCGGGACGACTTGGGTGGCAGGAACGAGTCGATTGCGATTGAAATTCGCTGCCAACAAGAGTCACCCTTTGACGTGGGAACTGGCGCTCACGTGGCTGACAAAGCTAATCCTCGTTGTTACTTACTCAGCGTTCTCAAGATTGCCTCTTCCCTATCAGCATACGGTTTTAGTTTCCAACAGGGTTGGTTTATATCTGCAGGTACACGAGGCACCGATATTACGTATTATCCAGCCATTCACCAACCTTAATATATAATGCTTGAGAACAGAAATTCTTCCATTTTAATTGAGCAGTTTCATCCATTAATGATTCGTGGAACAACAAGATGCGTTGCGATGACTAAACGGTATAAATTTGGAATCTTACAACCCCCATCTTTTCGAGACGCCACTTAAATAGGCAATGTATTATAGTAGTAGCGTTAATAAAAAAACCTTTAAAATTAATCAGCAAATGGCAGACAACATTACCACGGTTTGTGCTCGCATTATGTTAATCCACATGAAACGCCACTGCTGCGAGATTGCACGACAGCACAAAGGATATCAAAAATGTCACGTACAATTTAAATAAATTATGCCATTTCTCACTTCCTGAGCACATGAGAGGAAGATTGTTTTTTTTGCATCGTCTTCTAGCAAATGTGCACACGCGTATGCCATCGGGATGGAATTATTCTTTGTGGCACAAAAAGATCCCGCAGCTATTATCATCAACATTTTATGCGGTGATTCCCCCGCCCCTCCCTCTTCTAGCATACTCACTTGATAGAGATCCTCCTGCGATAGTTCTCTCTTGCTGGGCAGAAGGGGTGCTAAATCGTCATCCATTGTCTCCGCACTAGCCGCTCCCTGACCACCGAGACTGAACGAAGATAATCGCTGTTTCGCTAACATGAACGATGTGTCTGACCTGTAATCGAGATCGGAGTTTCATCAAACACAAATGTTGCAATGTTTTTTTCGACAATCGTCCAATGTCAACGCCGACGAGACGAAAAAAAAATAAAACATTACCTTCGACGATTCTTTGTCGTGGAACATTCTTCGCCGTTGTAGTCTTTGCGAAACTTGGAAACCTCAGCGTAGCGTTTCCAAAATTGACCTTCGCTTGGACTGAGGAATGCCGCCTCTGCGACTTGCGACGACTGATTCAGCTCTCGCGACGACGACGACGAGTTTAAATCGCACTCTGTATCCAATTTACCACTACCATTACCATCCTCTGTATAGTTAAAACATTTTTTAATTGGCAAGGAAGCGGGCCGAATATTTTTGTCACCACCGAACAGGCCGAGCAGTTGCTTATTTCTGACACATCCGCCAACATCCGCCGCACTGGCACTGGACCGATCGATATCGTTGCTATAACTAATTTCCGTGGGATTAGAACCATCAACAGTGACTACATCGTGCAACACGTTAGCACTGTTCTGCATTTCTAAGCAGTCGGAGCTTTAGTGGTAGTTGTTAATCTTCAACCAACCAGCCCACTTGACAAGTCAATCCGCCTAATCCCAGTTCACCGAACCACTTTCGCTCAACCACACAACCGCCGCACCGCATTCTTCTTCTGCTGATCCACCTTTTTCAGCATGCTGGAAAACATAGAAGGCCTTGCACTACACTGCAGTTTACTGACGTCGTGTGATCGCAGTTGTTTCGCTCTGTTTCATCACTGAATCATCACAGCGCCTACTGCTGCTGCACTGGGGAAATAAAGAAACCACAGCTTGATAGCAAGAATTTATTACACGTTTTTTCTCTTCTCTTGGTAGGACCTTTTTTACAACACCGTACTTCCGCAATTCCTGTTGGAATTCTGAAATTTTAAAGATAAAACCTTCCTGCTGCCATCAATTAACTTCCTGCTCCGCAGGAATGCACATAAAAATTTCAATTCACTTAGAGCCGCCGAACCCAAGAGACGCGAACTAGATCGATATCAACCAAAATATAAAAAAAGAAGTAGACATCACATTAAATATTAAAGTACATTAGACGGATGAGGGTTCGGTCTCCGGCCCGTCCGTGTTCATCCCACCACAGGAGAGTATGCCGCAATCACCTAGGAAACAATTGCAACATTCTATGCTCACTCCGATGCGATCCATGAATCTATGAATGTGTGCTGTTGGGTGGCAGGAAAATGCCACACACTGCAGTGTGCAGGCGGCGCTGCCATCACTCTTTTCTTGAACTGTGTGGGTGGACCAGACCACAACACAACATGGCTTTTGTTTGTTGATTTAGGAGTACGTACACACTTTGGCTAATGATGATAACTGCAATTGCAGGAACGATGAAAATGATTCCGCAAACAGGCGCTATCTAATATTTATCAACGTCAACGATTCAACCACTCACTCCAATTGCCGCTTACAGCTAGATAAAGCGAATTAAAACGCAAATGAAGAAACACTTGGACATAGTTCCGTAGGCAGACCCTACAACACACCGATCTAGATGATGAATTAAAACCGATTCACACAAACACTTCGTTCCGGATTCACTAGCCAGTGATTTTTGACACCAACACAAATTCTTCTTTCAACTTAGCCAACAGACCTCTGATTCATGAAACTTCTCCTCTTCCTCTTCTGGCCTGATGGTAATGGTATAGAGCAGCAGCCCATCACACTAATTGTCACTCTAGCAAACTAGAGACAATTTCGCTTGGTGGCATAATTTCTCCCTAAATTTCCCCCCAGAACTAAAAATAGAACACCGACAAAAAGCAGGGAAACAAACGGCAAAAATTCGCACTCACTATTGACCAAAAAAAGCCGACAGCCGATCAATATTTCAAACTTCAACAGTTTAGTGAAAGTTCTGCCACAACTTCACTCTCCACTCGACGAAGGCTAACGCAAACGTTGCGCCCACTAATAGGTATATGCGAATCCCTTCGCATTCGCTGCTTGCTGCTGCTGCCTGCCTACTTGGATCGAAATCCAATTGCAACTAAAATCTCTCGCCGTCAACGCAGCAGCATACATTCAACCAACCGTCGAGTCGACTCGACGACGGTACCCTCTTCTATCCTACGCCGCCACGCCACACACAGTACAGCTAGCTCGGTCGAGTCGAGTCGAGAGTTCGAAGCAGCACCACGGACGGTAGAGCCGCAGAGCCAAGCAAGCTTCAAGCTACTATAGGTTGCTGTATGCTTTCCGCCGTACCGCGCACGTTCCAATCGGAATGTGTACAACTCGCGAGTGGACTGGTGTGCTTGCACCAATACACACGCGAGGGCAGGCAGCAAAGGCCCGAGTGAACTCTGCCACTGAATGGCCGTGTCCGTGTGTGCGGACGCTGGCTGTTTGCTAGGGGTGCGCAAGTTCTACCCGGTTTTGTGTAACGTTTGTAGTTGGTAGAATATTTTTATGTTATAAAAATAAAAACAGGTCATATCCAAAAAAACACTGAAAATTATTTAAATTAAATCATCAAAAAATATCGCTGATTTGCGAGGTAAAATTTTTCAAAAGAGAAATCATCAAAAACCCTCTGGAACTTGTCGATAATTCTTTAAAAAAACTGCAATAAAAGATTTCATTATTTTAAGAGTAACCAAAGCTTTTAAAAATTTGCTCAGCAATTTATAATTCCGTCCTAATTTTAATATTTTAAGTTGTAGACAAGACACTTACTTATTTAACCTAGTGCGATGGCCTTTAGGATTTCACCTGCATAACAATGGTCCACCAATTTTGCCTCCCTTGGTCTAACCATCTAGCACACTGCACACCTTTGCATCCAGTAATCAAACGGATTCGAAGCGAACTCCATTTTTGCGGGGTTGTTGTTCGGTATTCTCACATGTCCCACCCATCCATACAACGTTTACACATACCCCGCCAAAGATGGTCCCAAGTACGAGACGTTCAAAAAAGGGCCAGTACTTTCAAATACCCGTCGACCATTGTCCACGTACCGTGCCCATAAAGGACGGTCTTATTGACGTTTCTTACATGAGTAATTTAGTACGGTGTGAAGCTTACCAGACCTACTCATCGATCCTGCGTCGAACGAATTATGGTCCTCCATCAGTACTGTCGGTCTTGGACTACCGTTCGGTCGAACGTTCATCATCCTCGACAGCGCAAATACTTAGGGTGCGGAGACCGCCCCGAAGTCTATGGCCTCCAGGAAGATGTCTGCTGAAGGTAGTTTTGGTTGGCTACTCTTTCATCGGGCATTCTGGCCACGTGACCAGTCAACCGCATCTGCCACATTGTACGCCCTTTACTATTTGTATAATTGCGCCACACTCCATTTTATAGTTTGTCACCAAGTATTGATCACAGAATTATATCATAATTATAATCCTTTAGCGTCCATGATTCACGACCGTAAAGGGCCACCGAAAAGATTAGTGTTCTGTAGAGCGCCATTTTGTGCGAATTTGCAAACTACGGGACTTCAGGTGGCTACCGTAGTCGTCTTTTTACTTCGTAGTCGTCGTTTTACTTCGCGGCTTACATCGTTGTCACATGCCACGAGAGTACCAAGGTATATGAATTCCTCCTCTACTTAATATCTCTTGCCCGTTCAACTCCTCCTCGGCACCAACACCCTTTGGACTCCCACGTTCTCTGCCAGCAACCATGTACTTCGTTTTGGCGGTGTTAATGGTAAGTCTCAACTCCCAAACTCGCTGCTTCCCGTTTAGAAAACCTAAAGGCCTCCTTCACTGCTCTACGGTTGATTCCGGTGATATTGACGTCATCCGTAAAACCAAGACGCATGTGGGATTTCGTGATGGTAGTTCTGCCGTTTTATAAGCAGGTTGCCAGCACAAGCATTCTGCACCTCACTGTTTTGTAGGAACACCGTGTGTCGTTGCTGTCGAATTTTACCCTGTGTAAACGAGCACGTACGCCGCGTACACGCGTTTTTTTCGACGCTGGATTTCCCAATAAGCATCACCAATGCTATTCAAATGCAAGTCAATAAGCATTTAAGTCACCATAAATCCTAATTAAATGCTATTGTGCTAAAATAGACTTCTTATAGTGCTGACAATGCTTATTTGCAGCTAATTACTGACAAGAATTTGGATAGGGTCATAGCTCATAGGGTGCCAATTTACCACGTATCGCGTCTACCAACTCTCTCGCAGTTGTTTCAATAACACCATGAATGTTCCTCCACAGCCCTCTTGTAACTTCTTACCTTTCTCCATGCCAGTCTGCGATTCGTTGAAAAAGCTTTCTGGCGTACTCGAGAGCTACGGAATCTGCCGTCTACCACTGGATGTTGAAACGCAGCAGCAGCCTTCGACAACCTTGCTCGAATCTTACGCACGACGAGTTGAAGGAAAGAGTTAATATTTGGTCCCCGAAACGACCGTACATCTGTGACAATGGAGAAGTGTCGACCGACAATCAAGACACGATCGATCTGAGAGTTAGAGTCTCCACTTTAGGTGCATTCAGGTGTGTTTCCAAATATTCAGACGTGGAATGTAGGTGCCATTGATGGCCTGAGACCGTTATCATCGGTCGACCGACGTAGGCTATGCCTTCTAATGACAGGACGGAAGAATCCCTCCCTCCCAATCTGCGCATTTGAATCTCCGATGATGATTTTCACTTCCTGAACAGCGGCAACCTCCACTCCGAGTGATCTGTAGGTAGCAAGCTAGCTCGTGCCTGTTCATGTAGAGTTCGGATATTCCAGGTACCAAGTTTCCAATCGTTATCTATTAGACGTTTCCTTGGCTGAAGTTTTTGTAGCGTCTTAGTAGAATACGAAACCAGGAAATTAAATAAAAAGAAAACTTATCCAATTTAATTCTACTATGTATATTTTATTCTTGACAAATACGTATTTCGCCTACGACTTCGCTCTCACGCTTCCGCAGCTTGCACCGCGCTTTTAGACGGTTTCTGTTTCCACGGCCTGACGCAAATTAATCCAGTGTTAAACAGGAATAATCGCTTGTTAGATCTGATATTTGCCAATGATCAAGCCATACAACTTTGCTCGGTTATCGTGGCGGCCGATCCTATTATCACGCTTGATGCCGATCAAGCTCTTGAGGTTACATTCAGTTTGCCGATCCCTGTCGCGTTTGAGGACGTTATCGACGGCACCGATTTGGTATTTAGATTTCCATAGAACTGATTCTAACGGCTTAGCCACTGCAATTGCGCAGATTGACTGTCAATCTCTGTTACTGTATCCTGATGTTGACACGGCTGTTGAACAATTCATTCGCACTTTGAACAGTTTGATCACCGATTTCGTTCCCAACCGCCGACCCGCTCGCAAGCCTCCATGGGGAAACGCGCATCTCCGTCGATTTAAACGTGCTAGATCCTCTGCTCTGCGCGCATTTCAAAGATCACACTGCCAAGCCACCAAGCGAAATTTTAGCCGTGCCTGTAGTGATTTTCGAGCGTACAACCGTTTTTTGCATAAGCAGTATACTCTACGAATGCAAGGAATCCGCAGAAATCCGAAGAAATTTAGGTCATTTTTCAACACTAAGAATAACGAAGACGGCCTCCTACCTGTTGATCTGTTTCTGGACGATCGTAAAGCCAACGTTGCTCGCGATGAATGCAACCACTTTGCTACTCACTTCAAGTAGGCTTTTAATCGTGCTCCTGCTTCCTCAGAACAAATTGCTTATGCTGTTAGAAACACACCTATCGAAGTCATCAACCTCAACGTCTTTCGTGTAACGGAGGAGATTGTGAAAACTGCCATCGGAAAATTAAAATATTCGTTAGTGGCCGGACCTGACGGTATTTCATTCAGGAAATTAAATTAAATCGTGAAAATCGGATCAGAGCTTTCCGACTCGTTCAACAATATCTCTGGCGTACCACAGGGGAGCAATCTTGGACCCTTGCTATTTTCTCTTTTTATAAACGAACTAGCAGCTCTTCTGCCACCAGGCTGTCGGTCTTTTTATGCCGACGATGTAAAAATCTTTAAAGTAATTAAAACGGACTCCGACTGCATTGAACTGCAACACCTTGTGGACAAATTTGAAGATTAGTGCTCGAATAACATGCTTACCGTCAGCATCTCAAAGTGCTTCGCCATCTCCTTTCATCGTAAAAATAAGCCTACAGCTTTTAGCTACAACATGGCAGGACATTTGTTACAACGCGTCGTTCAACATTCGTGATCTTAGTGTCGTCCTGGATAGCGCACTAACCTTCCGTATACACTACAACGACATTATCTCCAGAGCCAATAAGCAACTTGGACTTATTTTTAAAATCGCCAAGGAGTTCCGTGACCCGTACTGTTTTCGATCTTTGTACTATGCACTTGTAAGGTCTGTTTTGGAATTCGGATCAGTGATTTGGTGTCCATATCAACAAATTTGAATCACTAGTATCGAAGCGGTGCAGAAAAAATTTCTACGGTATGCTTTGCGCAGTCTTCCATGGCGCGATCCCAGAAACCTTCCGCCATATGAGGAACGCTGCCATCTGCTTAACTTGGACACTCTTGAAAGAAGACATGCCAACGCTCAAGCCACGTTCCTGGCTAAATTCTTATTGGGAGATATTGACAGCGCCGCTCTTCTGAGTCAACTGAATTTGTATGCTCCTGAACGACCCCTCAGAACTAGGTATTTCCTGCACCTGCAGGGACGGAATGCAAACTACGGACTGTACGACCTTATCCGTTTTATGGCAATGCGGTTCAACGAACTCTACGGTTGGTTCGATTTCAACATGGCGCCTAATAACTTTCAACAACGACTCTTTCGTAGACGATAAATTTGTAATTGTACTATTGTATCTATTTACTGTCATATGTGTTTATATCATGAAGACCACCTTGTGTCCGATGATTTTTTTTGCAAATAAACAAATTACTGGGGTCCCGATGATGAGTCGGCGATCTTAAAAATAACTTGCGGGGAACAGCATTTCATATTCAGCTGCACGCTCCGAGACAGACGCTGTTTGAGCCGCCACGCACCAGGTGCTCAAGTTCGCACCACCTTGGTAAAACTCCTACAATTTCACCCATGACGGATTTCACGCCAACTCGTCTATGGGGTGGGCAACACCCTCTCAGATTTCAATGGAACTTTCTGTGTAAAGAGTTCATGTAAATAAACAACTTTGCACACTTAGTTTTTCGAAAATTGGTCTAGACTAACTTTTGGAAAGGGCTTATTTTTTTCTCTTTTTTGACGTAGGACAACGTTTTTGCTTACTATTTGAGACTGGGTAGCACTTTGTGAAAACGAAAAAAGAAGTGTAACGTTGGAACGAAAGATTCCAAATGCTAATAACTACTAAACTACTAAACGAAACTGAACAATTTATATGTCGTTGGAAAGATAAAATGATCTGCAATTTTATGAAGGGGGCGAGAGAGCAATATTATGGACGGCGTAAGAGGGGGGCTCCTATACAAATGAAACACGAATTTCCTCAAATCTCGAGAACTAATCAAGCAAATGGAACCAAATTTGGCATGTGGGGGTTTTAAAAGGTAGGATTTTATTTTTGTTGGTATACTGAGACCCCTTCCCCTTCTAGGAGGGGGGGCTCCCATACAAATGAAATACAAATTTCTTCATAAATCTAGAATTAATCAAGCAAATGGAATCAGGTTTTGGCATCTAGGGGTTTCAGAAGGCAAGAATCTTTTCTATAGTGAATTAGGACCTTTGCCTTCTTTAAGGGGGGATCCCATACAAGCGATTTTTAAAAGAAATCTTCTATGTCTCAATGGTTGCAGGCGTTGTACTTATGAACCCCCGTCCACGTATTTTCAAAGCCACCATTGCATTCAATAAAGAATTGAATCTGAATATTTCGCTCCCTTTTAAACATTCACTTAAACAATGGAACTCACAGATTCTTATAAACATACATATGCCAGAAATGCAGTTTACATTAGTCTTTGATCTAATGATCTGATATAGTCCTACATCACCCATTCGTATAACACTTAGGGCTGTATACCATGTAGTTTTATTATAAAAAATATAACTCGAAAATTATAAGCCCTTCAAAAAATGATCTTTGGGTAACTTTAAGAAAATCTTCATAAATCATAAAAAAATACTGAAAAAAATAAAAATTAATATCTACACAACGTTCGAAAACACACACTGATGAAGCCTGTAAGTCGTAAGCGAAATACGTATCTGTCGCGAATAAAATTTACATCGAAGATTTAAATTGGATAAGTTTTCTTTTTATTTAATTTCAGGTAACATTTGCAGGTTTTTATACTGCAGAGTTTTTACATTTGTATGGTTTATTGCCTAACTAGGTTAACTTGGCATAGGTGGTCCGTTGCTGCGTTGGTTCCGTTCATACCTATCCGAACGCCACTTAAAGGTAAACATTGAGGACAGTTTCTCCAGAATCGTTCATTGATCATCCTGGAATCCCACAAGGCAGTCATCTCCACAAGGCAGTCAGATCCTTTAATATTCCGTATCTACTTCAAGGAGGTTAACTATCTGCTGAAAGGTCCGCGACTTTTGACCAAACTCGTGACTTTAGTCATGACCTTGAAATGCGGTCAGGCATATATTAATATTTTTTTGAATATATGTATCTTTTGTCCAAAATAGGATAGGAGTCACAACGACAACTTGTTAAACATAGCTACCTATTACCCCCCCCCCCTTCCTTTCCACCCCTTCCCCTTCATTCCCGAAAAAATCCTTCTTCATTACTTTCCCTTACCGTCCCTTCATCAATTGTAGAATCATCGTTTTAAAAAAATATCCGCGACTTTTGATTTCAGACGACCTCAAGTTGCACTGAAAAGTTGACTGAAGTTTTTGGAGCGTCTAAGTAGAATACGAAAGCTGGAATTCGATGGTGTCGACGATGCTGCTAAACTTCAACAAGTGTAAAGTCATCACATTTTGTAGAAAGTTGAGCCCATTCGCTTTTGACTACAACCTGTCAAATATGTTATTACGTCAAGGATCTGGGCATACTGCTTCAAACTAACTGACTTTAAGCTAACTTTCAAACAGCACATCACGTTCATCGTGGACAGCTTTAAAGCTTGCACAAACCTCGGGTTCAGTATGCGCATCGCCAAGAACTTAAAAAAAACAGAATTTCAATGGTGCTAGCTGCTTAAAAGCTCTTTATTGTGCATTACAGGGATATCTCGATATAAGACAATTTATAATTTCAAAAAGTTGTCTTATATCGAAATTGTCTTATATCGAAACATGGTTTTTGACGTAGGACTACGTCTTACGGCAAGTTTTGAGATAGGGTGTCATTCCAAAAAATCGAAAAATGCAAGCGTCACGAAAAATTAAAGGTTTTGAGCGCTAATAGCTCAGCGGTTTTCCGATTGATTTTCAAGATTCTTACACCAATCGATCGGAAAATCTTCTAAGAATTGACCCAAATAAAGAAAAGTGTGGATTCTTGATGTTGAACTATTGAAAAATTGAAAATAATGAACCTATGTTGTACCAGAATTCTCGCGTCGTGATTGGTTGTTGGAAATGACGTCATCAAAGTAGAAACGCGTTTTCACGCTTCGGCTTATAATTCAGTCAATTTTCAATAGATTTCCAAGATATTTACACCAATTGATCGGAAAATCGATGGAAAATATTGAAAATATATAAAACTATTGATTTTGTTTTTGAAATTGAATTTGAAAAATTTTTGTTTTTGAATTGATTTTGAAAATTTGAATTATTTTCATATTTTTGCCTTCCCTCGTCAGTGCTTCACTAGCACGGATGACAGAAATATATACGATATAAGCTATAGGTAAAGCTTTCTTACGATTGTATTTAATTTACGCCCTTTAGAATCCGATCGAAAATTGTTGAGCTTCAGCTGTTGCTGTTTCCCACGGATAAGGCAACGAAGATATGCAAATTCACCAAGCGAGGTGTTGGAGCTGGAGCACTCCTTTCGCTGCCGTAAAGGAATATCTAGCTGCTGAAGTTCGATGAACCATGAACTCGCACAGCTCTATGACGAACCCAGTATCCAGAAGGTAGCTAAAGCTGGACGGATACGATGGGCAGGGCATGTTGCAAGAATGCCGGACAACTACCCTGCAAAGATGGTGTTCGCCTCAAATCCGGTAGGAACAAGACGTCCAGGAGCGCAGCGAGCAAGATGGTTAGACCAGGTGGAGCGAGATCTGGCGGAGAGTACTCGGTGTCCGAGGAATTGGAGAACAGTAGCCCACAGCCGAGTTAACTGGCGAAACGTTGTTCAACAGGCATTGTCTTGGGACGGCAAGATACTTAAGTAGGTAAGTAAATCTTCATCGGCATGTTTGGGAAAATATGTCCTGATTTTTAGTTGGATCGATGTGGTCACCCTAATAATACTTGATCATATTAGCGATACTAACGAGCTTTTTATTCTAAGTATTCGAAGTTTGAGACTGTTCTAAGTTTGAATCAGAACGGTACTTTCAAATGTAAAGGAAAAAATCTGCTTATTGTATAAGAAATTGAGCTTGTTTACCATCCGACAGATCAATTGACTATGAAATTATTGATTGCAGTAAAATAATTAGTCACATTAACTATAATATAACTATAATATATCATCATATATGATTTTATGTTCAAATAAACAAATTAACAAGTTGACCAATGCCACTAATGTAAATTTGAATATATTCATATTTCATATTTTTATGATATGTTACATATCAATGTTTTGTTATTCACATTAAACGCTCTTCATAATGTAAGAAAATAAATCAAAAATTCTTTAATGCTTTCAAAAGTAAAGAGAAGAAGTCTACTTTGTGGTATACAAAATTGAGCTTGTTTAGCATCCGACAGATTGATTAATATTCGACTTTGACATTATTGAATGAATACAGCAACATAATTAGAGTCCCATTAACTACAATATTACTATGATATCATCATGCAATATTAGCAATTTGCTCCCAGAAGGCTTCGTTTCATGATTGGAAAAGCCATAAACCCACCAGCAAAACAAAAATGATGACCGATAAAACCGATATCACATAATAGCACCAGACGTAGGGCTAGCAGAACACAAAAGCTTCTAATAAAGTAATTGCATCGATTACATCCCCCACCGTAATCATTGGCAATCAAAAATTTCGGAAAGATTTTATCCGGTCATTACGAGATAAACAGCACCCGAACTTTCAACACCGATCCTACTCCCGGAGATTGCTTCCGATATGATTCTTTCTCGAAAAGTTCTACCCAGAAACGTAGGAAACACACGTTTCCCATTAAAGCAATACATAATCATACTTTCCGGAGGAATGTATGTACCGTACAACATAAAACCACTCGCTCCACTCTCTTTCTTATGCTTGATGCTCACTCTCTCTCTCTCTGTCTGTCGGTCTGTCTCTCTGTCGCTCGTCGGTTTTCACCGCATTGTCGGTGGAGCATCAGTCCGCTTTTTGGGGGTGATAGGCCCCAACGTTGTTGGATACAAGGGAACAAAACAAAAAAGAAAACCGCTATATCGCAATAATGCGGCAACACCACCGTTCGCTCCGTATGGCAAAGATCTGGAAATAAAAAAAGGGAAATATTCCCCCCCAAATAAATAAGAAATGTGCAACCCGCATCGTGGAAAGGACGACACACAATTCAAAGTTACGATTTTCCCAACCCCCGTGCCGGGCCGGTTCCACCGGCTTACTCCGGCTTTCTCCGGCGGCTGGGGGTTTGGATATGTTAACCAACACGTTTCAACATCAACGAAAATTGAGACCCTTTCTCGGGCTTTCTCGGATGGACGGACGTGATAACCGGAAAAGATCGGAAAGGATATCATAAAGTATAAATATTGCATACATCCTACCGCTAGAAAATTGCTTTATCGACCACCGGAAACACACAGTGAATTCATCCTGCTGTGAAGCACCAGCACACAGCAGGCAAAGCAAATGTATGTATTTGGGTCACAGCCATCGGAGTGTCCTGACCGGAGTACGGTGCCGGTGGTGACAAGAGTGAAACACAATGACCAGAGTCCAGTGTCCCTCGCCAAGCAGGGGGGCCGCGTCAAACAATCGAATCGACATCGGAAAATCAATTCAACTTCAGCCATTCGCTTGTGGTGAAAACATGGAAAACCGAAGTTTTCGTTATTCTTACTAATATTATTATTAGTAGTATTTTTTCGCTACTCCTCGACTCGGTGACGGGTCGGTCCTGTTCTCTCCACTCCACGTAGAGGTAGAACAGCTGCGCAATAGGCCGGTTAGGCGTCAAAGTCACAAAGAAAACATGTTCTCATGGGGTGTACAACCCCCGTCCGTGGTCCGTGGCGGAAGCTTTTCCGCGAGGTGCAAAGTGTGTGCAAAAGTTAGCTAACGAAGGTGAGAATGTTTTCCGGCCGAAATTTCGGCGATTGTGCGGTGCAGTCAGTCGAACTTTGCCAATAAAATCGAAAGCACGCCGGGAAAATAAAACGACGGGAAAACCGAAACGGGATCGTCCCCCGTGTGTGTGCGTGTGCGTGTGTGTGCTGCTGATCGAAAGGGGTGGAGTATGCAAAATATCGGTTCCCCCCGGGGTTTTGTTTACGGTGACTCTATTTACATAACTTTGTGCCAGCCAAAAGTTCTCGCACAGACGAGCTTTGTAAATTAATTAAAACAAGAAATGGTTTAGTTTAGTTTTTCGGAGAAAAATCCGTGCGGTTTGGTTGAGTTTGGAACTGAAGTTGTTATGTAAAATTAGCAAAACTTTCTACATTTGATGGTGATTTCGAACGTACGCTCGAGAAAATTAAGTGAGTTGTAATAGGAAAGTGATATGGTACAATTTGTGACAGATGAGAAAAAATCGATCGTTACGTTATGTGACACCATACATAAAATAATCGTAACTCTGCGGTGCACATAAGCGTACAACGAATGGCTGGCTATGTGTAGATATGTAGATACGACACAACGTTTCATCATTTTAGTATACTCGAACCAGCAGAGCCAAACGAATGGAGTCCATTCTATGGCTAGGCCATAGCAAAGTTATGAAAATATGGAAGCATAGTAATTCTCGAAAAGAAAAAAACGAAAAAAAAACAAAAACATAACGAGCATCCGGTTCTTTTCCGTCGGCTCATTACCACCCAGAAGGAAAAGATAATCTGAGCTGCAGCCCCGCAAAAGCGGGCTGCGGGAAAACAAGAAGAAGGCCCTCCAAAACGAGCGAAATCATTACTTTTTACGACAACGTATTCTAATTTTCCTAAGAGCGGCGCGCCTGATAAAGGCTCTGGCACTGGTGTTCTCAAACCGTTGAACCGTCGTAATCGGGATATTTTTTTTCGCCCGGCTGAGTGTAGGTATACTTTTGTGATTCGAGGAAGTTCGGTGCCATTTCAACTCCCTGGTGACTAGCTAAATGATAATGCAAATGTTACATTTACAATGTTTTAAGCAGTTTGCTTCCGTGCTTGCAATTACCTAGTGTCATTTATTTTAGCTGTTCTACTTCCTGTTTCGATCCTTTTTGTGTGTTGATAAATAATTATTATTAGATTGAGCACGTATAATACAAAAATTAAATTATAGAAATTACCCTGGCTATCAAGATTACACTTGTTCACTGTGACTGTTTTCTACATCCGCACACCCATTTGAGACCGTACTCGTGAAGCAGACATAACAAGATTGTAGAAAGTGGTTGTGACCAGAGATGGCTCGGTCAGTGTGACTCATAATGTTGATTCATTTGGCAATACCTTCTCAGTCAAGCAAAATTTTCAAATGTTTTATATGAGACAATTATAAAACTACTTATTATCTACAATATTGCTGAACAAAGTTTTCCTCTAACTGTTGTATTTACGGTGGTACAACGCTGCTATTCTGTTGGTAGCCAAGTGAGCATTCATTTGGTTACCAACGGAGTAGCAGTCGTTTAAAGTCTGGCTAAACTGGGACTGGAGTGTCGCAGAAAAACCCATAAATGACAGGGGTGCAGTATTTTTATTCAGCTTTAAATTTCACCGTGCTACTTCATTGCATTTCTCTGGTTCTGATAAAATCTCGAACCTGTTTCTTCCACTTTGAACGCATTTCTTTAAAACTGTTCACTGTCCCCCCGCGTCGCCGAAGTCGTTGTTTGACATTTGTTAAAAAATTTCCAATGGGTCTCGAAACCCGGGACAATTCGGAGGGTTTATCTCTTTTGGTACGAAATCGACTGTAGCACCACTTTACAGTAGTGACAGCTAGATAAATCAGAATAAATATAACCCTTATGTGTACGAATGAATGACAAAATCGGTTTCTTCCAGCATTTTTAAATGACGCTTGCTTCATTTAGAATTTGAACAAACTTTTGCTCATATTGTGGCGCTCTTGGTGAACGGATTTGGCAGTTCTTGGCGCCCGCAAATTTTGTTAGCTTCTAGGGATGTGCGATATTTTATCGATACCGGAGGTATTAATATTTTCATACGATATATCGAGTATCGGGGACCGATATTATCGGATATCGATACCTTTATAACCTTTATTTTAGGTATCGAAAGCCGCAAAAAGGCCAGCTCTTCATGCAAAAATTTTTGCCAACCGAACTCGCGTTTTTCAGTTCTTAGTATATTCCAATCAGGCATGTGTAAAACCTGAATCATACACTGCGTGCCCCAGTTTAAAAACCCTGCAAAGTTAATTTGAGAGAAATGAACTGCACGCTCGAAAATAGCAACCGCGACCCGTTTTGGTGTTGTCTTTTAGACGCCGGTTTTCAACACTTCGACAACACTAGAGATTGCGTGCGCTAGCTTTATAAAAGTTCCTCGGATTTCCTGCGCTAGACGTGTGTCTTTTTGCTAGCGTTAGGTTTTCATATTCCCTTATCTATTTCATTTGCTCACACGGCCAATTGGAATAAATATGAAGCGCCTCCATGCATGTTTTTGCAAACTTAAAAATACTCGTCTACGGTGGGTGCCGCTATCAGTTAGCACTCGGAAACGTGTTCACCGGGTGCATTGAAAACTGGTGCTAGAAATATTACAACTTCAACGCCACCGATAAATTGCGACTTTTTTCTATCGTTTGTTCTTTTTTGTCCATCGCGTGTTTCTTTCGTTCTTTTTCTGTCCCATTTTCCCGTTTTTTGGACCATCTTTCTCCTTTTATGTCTTCTGCTTGCCTTTTTTCCCGTTTTTCTTGTTTCCTCTAACGAGGATTTATCTCTCTCGCTATTCTTCTTTTCCCTTTTCGTTTCTCTTGTTTTCTTTTCCGTATTAATATTCTGGTCTCGTTTTCTTTCTTTTCCTCTTTTTTGTTTTCCTGTTTCTGTTTGGAACAGATTTTTCTGTCCCGTTTCTAACCGTTTCCTGATTTTCTTTTTTCCTTCTTTTTTACCGTTTTTTCTCGTTTTTAGGGCCGTTGCTCCTCTATATCTGTCTCATTTTTGTCATTTTCTGTCCCGTCTCGACTTTTTTTAAAGTTTTGTCGATAGAAGTTTTTGGAGCGTCTTAGAAGAATGCGAAACCGTTTTGTTTGTTTTCGAAAGTCGTCCGCGAAATACATTCTCTCGGGAATAAATATAAATACACTCAAGTACTTTTTTTACACGGTTTGGTTTTTTGAGTATTAAGAACGGGGTAACTTAGAGACCATTCATTTATTTCTCAATACTTTTGGGAGTAGCTCGACATTCCTCACGTAGATTGTAAATAGTTCCTTAACTGCACCGTTTTCGAGTAATCGAAAAAAACAAACCGTGCAAAAAAAGACTTGAGTGTAGTAGAATTTCGGTCTTTCGGTCTTTTTTCGCTTTTCTATTCCGTTTTTCGTTTAGGTCTGTTCGGTTCTTCCATAATATTAAGTCCTGCTTTTCCAATCTTACTGTTTTTCGTTTCCGTTTTATACCTTTTGTCTTCCGTTCATTTTTTTCATGTTCTGTTCCGATATGCCCTCTTATTCTGTTCTTGTTTTTCCATTTTTTTGCTCCCGTAATTTCTCCTTTTCAATCCCATTTTCCTCCTTTTTTCTTTTTTTTTCTTTTTCTGTTTATTTTATACTTATTTTCATTCTCGTTTTCTTCGTTTTGTTAATGGTTTTCCTTGTTTTCTCTCATTTTTCTTCTTTTCTCTTCTATTCTTCGTGTTTGCTGTCCAGTTTCCTCATGTATCGTTTTTCCTCTTTTTTCTCCCGTTTTCTTCATTTTCACTTCTTTCTCTCCGGTATTACCTTCCTCACCTTGGTTTTTCCTTTTTGCATGCCATTTTTTATTCATGTTCACTCTCGCTTTTTTGACGTAGGATTACGTCTTTGTTTACTATACTGGGACTGGGAAACACTTTGTGAAAACGAAAATAGAAGTATAACATTTGAATGATAGATTTCAAATGGTAATAACTACTAAACTACTGAACAAAACTGAACAATTTATATGTCGTTGGATAGATAAAAAGACCAGCAATTTATGGAGGGGTTAGGCGAGCAATTTTAGGCAGGGCGTAAGAGGGGGGAGGGGTTCCTATATAAATGAAACACAAATTTCTTCAAAACTTGAGAACTAATCAAGCAAATGGAACCGAATTTGGCATGTGGGGGTTTCAGAAGGCAAGAATTTTTTCTACGGTGAATTGAGACCCCTTCCATTTTTAGGAGGGGGGCTCCCACACAAATGAAATACAAATTTCCTCATAACTCGAAAACTAATGAAGTAAAAGGGACCAAATTTGGCATGTGGGGGATTTTAGAGGCGTAAATTTATTTTATGATCATTTGAGACCCCTCACCCCTGTGGTAGGAGGATAAGGACTCCCATACAAATATGTCATGTTACAAGTAGAGACGTAAAATGTACTGGTTGTGACTAAAATCTGAAGACATTTGACATTATTTCTTATGACCGGTCATGCGGCAGATTTCTAGAACTACTTACCACCTAGAACTACCTAGAACGAGAAGAACTACCAGAATAACTAACATCGTTTGCTCGTCGTGTCGCACACACTTCGGAGCGGCAGAGACACGCTTCAACAACTTACAACTGAGCATCTTGTACACGATGTAAGATTAGGCGGGTGATATATGAGAAGCAACAAATTCTACAACTCTTAAAAATGGTCTCAAATTTGCAAATGTTGACCGATTTGGCTGAAATTTTGACCAAAGTCTTAGGATTGAATATAAAACAATTGATTTTGAGCTTAGGAATGTGGGTCATTTTTAAGGTCACTTTAAGGACCCCTAAAGTGAGAAAAATTTTAATTTTTTAGTTGAATTTCATATTTAATTGAAAAAATCTCGTCTAACTTTTGTAGAACCATAGGGAATGCATATATATCCTGAAAGCTTATCCTCTAAGCTTTCCAAAAATGTATAGAAAACTTAAAATTGCCTGGAAAATTATTGAGTTATTCATGATAGTATGTGTACACCTAGCCAAAAAACGTTTTTTTGCAATAACTTGAAATTTTGGGGGTGGTAGGAAGATTTCAAATGTGTTTTTATGATGTACTAGGTGTGACTAATAGCGTACACTAGGTCATTTGAGAAGTATTTTTTCCGTGTAACACCATGCTATTTGTGGACAGGAACTAAACGAAAAAAAAATAATTTCATATTAATGAACGACGCAACTTTGCACACCCATTTTCCCTACTCTGAAAAAGAAATTACTTTCCAATGTAATCTAATCTCACACTAGCGCAGCCAATTCTCGAAGGCATCCTGGAAAATGGCGATTACTTGAATCAATCATTTTTCTTGTCAACGGCCAGCTCAACTGCGCAGCATGTACCGCTGAGAGAATTCCAAGGAATCAAGTGGAACCAGAAAAAAAAACTAGTTCCATTAAACTCCTTGAAATCAAGGGGAAGGAAAAAAGCGTGGACCTCCCGTACCAAACGATCCCTTATACTTAGATAATGATTTATTTACAGACGTTGGGAGTATCTTTGCTAATAAAGGTTAAGTGATACTCCGGACTCTCGGGGATGAACTAATAGCATTTAGACCAGAAGCCAGGCTGTAATTGGTCAAGGATAAGCTTCAGGGTTGCGCCTTATTTCGCTCTCTGAAAATAGATTAGGTTGCCAAAAATATTAGTGATTAAACGATACTTGAAAATAAAGTCGTGTGGTTTAATGGTTGGCCTCCTCCCAGTTGGCCTCGAGGTAAGACGCTGGTCTAATAACCCAGTCGTCGTATGTTCGAATCTCGGCTGGGAGAGGCTTTTAGAGTCAATAGATCGTAGCACTGACCCCGCACTGTCCTGTATTCTAACAGCTGGTTGCGAAGTCTGTCGTATTAAAACAGAAGGTCAAATTCCGATAACGGAATTAGCACCCAGGTTTTGCTTTTTTAATGGTTGCCTAAAAATACATTTATCAGGTTAGGAAAGACGCACGACCCCGCACCTCCTAGCGTGGCTACTCAATTATACAAATTGAAGTATTTCCAGGTATGGCCACGTGGAGGCGCTAGGTAGGGGCTGGGGATAGCTAGAGCTGTGTTGGGCGCTTTTTCCTAGTTGCCTTTCCCATTTCATACCCTGAAAGAGAAATTATTTTTCAATCGTATAAAAACAAGTAAAACAATGATATCAAGGATTAAACTTAACTAAACAATAGATAAACGTACCTTCTTTGAAACAACATTGTCTTTAAATGGTTATGTTAACAAATAAATGGCTTAGAGTTGTCAAAATCGTGACGCGCAGAAATGTTGCAAGTAGCCCCAGCGTTGCAAGTATTCCCGGATGACGGTATTATTTTCCATTTGTATTCCATTGTTTTCTTTTTTGTTTAATGGTTTTTGCAAAGTGTTTTACAACCGGGGACACTTTTGTTGTTTGAATAATATCCTGTTTTCTATTTTCTCTTTAGCAAAAGGATACGTATATCTTCAAACTTTCAAATGCTTTATCCCCGTTTTTCCGTGCTTTGTCTTTCCTTTTTCTCTATCGGCTTCCAGTTTCAGTCTTTTCCTAACTCTTTTTCCTCTCGTTTTCCGTCCGTTTAACCTCCTTTTCTATTTTCAATTCGATTTTGTCTGCTCAATTTTTCTCTATTATATACTGCTTTCCCTTTTCTACCACGTTCTGTTTTTCTTTCCCGTTTGTCTTATGTTTCCATTTTCCTCCATCTATTTCTGTTCTCATTTCTCAGTTTTTCTGGTTCTATATTTTCTCCTTTTTTGATCCGTTTTTTCTCTTTCTCTGTCCAGTTCTCGCTCATTTTCTTTATCGTTGTTCCTGTTTTTCCTTTTTTTGGACTGCTCTTTTTTTGCTTAGTTTCCCTTTTTTCTACTTTTTGCTCTGTTTACATCCCGTTTCCTGTTCTATTCTGTCACGATATTTGCTTCCTTTTTCTTCTCCTTTCTGTCTCGTTTATCCAGTTTTAGTCCCGTTTTTGTCATACCTTTTTCCGTTTTTTTTTCTCTAGAAACAGCAGGAGATGGTCTATCTCTAGATCCATCGGTAATCCATCTATGAATACGCTAAGAAAATTTAGTAACATTTTTATTAGAAACTGTTTGTACCGCTTTGGTGGTTTCGAGGTACCGTTCTGATTCAAATTCAGAACAGTCTCAAGCTTTGAATACTTAGATTAAAAACGCTCATTAGTATTGCTAATAAGATAAAATATTACTCTTATTGTATACCACCGGATAGAGGGCATTCTAACGAAGACGGTGGTATACAATAAGCATAATATTTTCGTTTTGAGCATTTTATTCTAAGTGTTCGAAATTTGTTCTGAGTTTGAATCCGAACGGTACGATGCTGGTCTAGCAAGTCAGTCGTCCTATGTTCGAAGCTCGACTGCTATCGAGTGCTGCTAGATAGAGATAGTAGGATTAATGCACTAGCCCCGTAATTGTGCTGTACTCTAATAGCCGACTGTGAAGTCTGTCGATAAAGAAGGATCAAGTCTTAATAAGACGTTTAAGCCCAAGGCTTTAATCGTACAGCATATTGTTTAGTTCATGGGATATGAATTTTTAAATTAGGTAAATACTCAGGAAACCCGAATTTTAGCCATAACTCAAGCGCAACAATCCATTATTCAAATTAAAATGAGACTTAAAGTTGGAAATATTTATAAATTGGAGGTGAAACAGGATTTGACATCGGATTAGAAATTGTACTTGAAGTTGGGCTTAAAATCATAGCTGAAATTGAACTTGAAACTAAGCTTAAGTCTTAAGACTTGACTTTAAAATTAATTCAAACTAAGTTTTCAATTCGATTTGAAACTGGAACTATTTTTACGCGATTATTTCATACTTATCCCTTTAAGCCCCAACCTACACCATTGTGTTGGTGAGAATTTTTTCTAAAAAATCTAGAATCGTTCGTGCAACCTACAATGTGTAGAAGTTGGGCGTCGTTAGCTGAATAGTTTCACTTCATATTACAATAATTAAATACGTTCTAGTGTCGCAGAAACAATTTTCCGCAAAATTTCAAAAAAAAAACGTGCCGGTCGGGTTATCGCAAAAATAGTGGCCGACAAAATGAAAAACTGCGGACTTCTGGGTTGCAGGGATTATTTCGTTTCATATTTAAGGTAAAACGGTACTGAATTCCAACATGGCCGGATCGATGTCACCCATATCCTCACATGGACGTCATTTTTCCGCCCCTGTTGGGATTCAGTACCGTTTCACCTTAATTTTTAAGAGAAAGTGGGGCACGTGTCCCAAGGTGGGGGAGGGGGTTGGTGCAACCCTCTCTAAGGAAAATTTTCAATCGACATTGTCAAAGTCAAATGAAATATTCTGGACTGATCGAACGATATCGTTTCGCTTTCGTCTGTTAACCAAAATTATTTCCACATTTCCAAATCCATGTTCAAATTAAAGTCGCATTCTGTGCCCTAGCCCTTGCCCAAGCACAATCCTAAGCCAAAGAAAGCCTAAGCCCAAGCTCTACCACTCTCACTTTTTCTGCGATTCTTATGAAACTTCCCAAGTAACAATTTCAAGTTTGATTACGTTCGTATAGTGGTTTTCATGACCAATTTCATTAAACCGCTAATAAAACTATGAGCTCCACCAGAACTTTCTGACCAAGTGGCCCACTCTTTAGAATATTTTCATAACCTCTACAAGAATCAGGTTATAAACTCAAGTAGTCGAATCACGCTCTGCTGAAAGCAGCAATAAAACCGATTAAGCTTTCGCAGCTTGACAGCTATCGCCATAATAAAGTTTTTCGCTCTGGCAAAAGCTACTCTGAAACAAAAATCATGGTATCTCGCACAATTTTGCAGAAAACGCATGCTTTTTGTAAGTACCATGAAAAAGCTATTCAAATTTACCATGATTCTTGTAGAAGTAATATGTTCTCAGATAATTTTACCACCTTTATTGGTCATGTCTACTAATTTTAACTACGATTCTGTTATTTTTGTTATGTATCGGGGTAACGCCGAAAGTAACGCATAGTAATTTTGACCAGAACACTGCTTAAGCTAAACAGAAATCTTTTCTGCAAAAATTCACTGGTGTGTCCTCTTAATTTCACCCTCTAATATGGTAACAATTACTATAATTCTTGTTTCAGTGTAAATATGTATCAATTCGCCAGCTTTGTCAACTTGAAAATATATCCGTGAGCAGAAAAGTTTTACTGACAGATCATTCTGATTTTATTGTGGTAATAATCATTACCTCTGGTTTAATTGTGCTATTGCGCAATACCGAAAGGATACATGTCCAAACACACTTATAGTTAGCTAGAAACCCATAATAAAACTGTTAATAAAGCAAATTTATTGTATTTGCTCATATTACCACGTTAAAACTTATTGGCTGCACCACGTCTCTTATAAACTTGTGGCGGATCAATACAAAATGGCGCACCAATCAAAATTGATCTTATCGCGGTTGCTTGTCAAACCGCAATAAATCCGTTAGTTTTATAGAGCTATTAAATCGGTAGCACCCTGACCACACAGTTTTTTTGCTGCTATTATGAAGAATACCGCAGTTCAACACCAAAATCATTTTTTTATGCGAGGCCATGTCGCCATATTCTAGTAGTTTGTTTTAGCTCGCAAACAACAATTCATCAGAGCAAAGAGTGCCGAAAGAAAGATATTATCAATCGGTTTTCCTGACAGAGGGAGCAACTAAAATGATTCTGTTAGAAATGGAGATTGACTAACTGAATATTTTTATTTTATTAAAACAACCAGTTTTCGAAAATTTCAAAATTTAAGCGGCGCGATGATTTTAGAAAATTTAGATGAATATTGCAGACATCTAACCGCAGTCAATAGCCGACATAACCCTTCTCGATCACATTTTTATTATAGGCGTAAAATATTATATATTCGTCCAGTTGCTACAATTTTTCTAGTTTCTAGTATGATTACAGAAAATGTTTTTTCTCGTTTCGTTTCCTTTAAATGAATTTATTTTAAAACCATTGAAACCCCAATTCCCAGAAGCAGAAACTAGCCCGACGTAGCCGCCCGGCGAACCGCAGCGAGAACATTTTGCATTCGTTCTTACGAGGAGCAACCACATTCAAATCGTTTGTTCTTCAACACTGATAACAACAAAGCTTATACTGTTGTTCTATTATTCACTAATTTTGTGTTTTTCGTTTCAGATAAAAACCCGCATCGCACCCCGATTCTGGCCCGTTATCAATGAAGTAGTAAGAGCAGTGGCAAGGCAAATCCACTCGGTTGACAAACGCACCAGATGTGGCCAGTATTATTGCTGGTCGATGCAGTACAGTACAGAGTACTCCATATGTGGTGCGATTTTTATCAGAAAAGAATTTCCTGTTAACGGACGAGATCTTAACGCTGAGCATTATTGTGGTCAGTCAATGCAAGGCGAAAGTACCACAACTAATCAGTTCCCCAGCGACCGCGACAGCAGACGGGCCGTCGAACCAAAACTCAACCGATTCCCAACAGCCGTTACGTATAAGAGGATCTGCAGTCGTTCGATTTCCGTCAGTGTCCTATTGATCCTCGTTCGGAAGCCATCGGAAGCGGAACTGGAACCTAAGAACCTACAATTCGGCCATTCATTGGGTCATCTAGCTAGTGTTCGAAACGGCTAGCTGCCTAGTGAAGGGCAATATTGTGGCGATGAATCATCGGAAGTGTTGGTGGGGTTGATTCTAAAAAAAAGTGATTCTTGTGCTTTTGATCATAAAACGGTTCTTCTCAGTTCAACAATTAGCCTCGATTCTACATTCCGACCCCGTTGCGATCAAAAATCAAATTCTGAATTCCGATCAACGTTGCAGCAAAAACTTTCGTTCTGATCGGAGAGAAATTTCTGATCGGAACGGGTTTGATCGGTATGCAGAATAGGGGTGATTGTTACAAGTGTTTCCGGTGCAAGTCACAAATGGTCGGACCTCTTAAAGTGACTATATCGAAACAAAAAAACCTTTAGTTCAGTTAGGCAAAAAATGATTGATGATATATCATTCGGTGGTTTTTGGCTTAACAGCAGTTACTAGATTATTGCACCAAAGTTTATCGATTTAATGTAAACGAAACAGTTTCCTAAGCGCTAACCACTTCAGCAATTCAGTTGCATCACTAAAAAAAGTTAATTTGTCACATATTCTTTAGTATCAATAAGAAGTTCTTTGGGATGAACGTTCGACGGTTAAAGCCACGTTACAAACAAAAATAAGAAAGTTAATGGAAATTTTCAACGACAAAACATCCTTGAAAATGTCAGTTATTTAATTTAAAGTAAAGAAAACAAAAACAAAAGAAAGAGAAGACTCAGATTATCTATTATCCGTCGTTCGAAAGTTCTTCGACAAACGGCTTAGAACCTTCTGAGTCAGAAGGGTGCGACGTGTCATACTAATATTAACGATTATGCTGACGTGATAGTCTGCTGGACATCAAAATTTTAAACTAATAATTGTTATTATTGAATTATGTAAATTCGGAATTCAATTGTTTTAGAATGGAGAATATACGTTTAGGAACCTATTGGATCTAATAAAACCACAGATGAGTCGCGAAAACACTGCAAGCTTTAGAATCAAAAATTTTATCGCTCTTGATACAATATAGAGGTTAGGTTTCATCGCGCATTTCCGTTGTTTTTATTTGTGCTTTAGTTTATTATTTAGAAGTCTATAAAAGGGCAAATAAAGTTAAAACTAATGAACTAAGTTTAAGGTCATATAAAGTTTCCTAATTATAACGATTGAGACGACAGAGGCCAAGTCTGTTCTAAACCGAAAATCCACATAGAAAATCAGCCTTCGACGTCCGTCTTCTCAAATGATTGCTGCCATTCATGGCCTACTTCACAATCGACGTCGAAGTCGAAGACGAAACTAATGTGGAGATGGGAGCCGACATGGTTTAACATTTTTACTTCGAGCGTAGTGTCTTAAACTAATCTTAAAGCGATTGCTTTTTGTAGGAGATTAACCGCAGCATTTTATGTAGGTACTGATTTCTGATATATCGAAAGTTCGAGTAATTGAATAAAATTAAAAATCAATTCCGGAAATCAATCAATAGCGGAAAAAATACCGGGTTAAGTTCCATGTACAGAACCAGTATTAGAACTGCGATTTTGTTCAAAACCCAAAAAAAGCTTATGCTTTTAAGTATTGTGTTATGGACCCCTGATAACTTTAATCTTTAATTAAACTTTAAAATTAATTAGGGATATGAATGAATGCTACTAAATAGTTTAAAAAATATGTTTGAAGACGAATGTTTTCGATTTAATCGGGATTAGCTCAGTTTTCTGATAATTCATTAATATATGCTTAAACGGCATTTAATTATAAGTCATGCCAATCTGGAAAAACTAGATTAAAATAAACGAATTTGGTATTCATTCTCCCAAGCGAAAGGTGCGATTCGACCAATTGATATGCTGTAACCTGCAAGTATGTATCACTAACTTACTTACTTGGTTCATGTCCACCGGTCCGGTAGAACACAGGGATGAAATCGGAGATCTCCACTGCCGATAGTTACCCGCCATAGCTTTCACCTGTAACCAGGACAGGTTTTCGTCTACAGTCCGGAAGTCGCTGGCTAAGCTGCGTCGCTATGAGCCTCTAGGTTTGCCTCTTCAACGCTGTCCTGACGGATTCCAGTCGAGTGCTTCCCTGCAGATCTCGTTCGCTCCTCTCCTCAACTTAACGTTTGTGTTGAAATTTTGGGTTTTCGTACGTAGAGTGATCAGTTCACTGGCAAAACAACTCGCTAAGAACACTCCAGACTTCGCAACGTTTATCAATATCGGCATTTCGAATTTCCGAACGTTCACTGAGAATTCTTTATCATTTACCATTTGCTTCGATGCTCTGCTGTCTAATATCCAGCGATACGTGTTTCTTGGTTCCCTTTCTGATGTGACAAAAGCTGCATCATTTCCAACAGATTAGCTCATTGCTACTTCTCATTTTCTGGTGTTTTGTCCTGTCTGATGTCGGGACACTTTATTCGTAAAAAGTTCTAGTTTCAAGTAAAGTTATAAATTCAATTTCAAGCTTAGTTTCCAGGGGTTTTAGCTCAAATTGAACTTTAAATTAAATTTTAGTTTCATACCCAAATCCAATCCAATTTTAAGTTTCACGTCTAATGCCAGATACTAATTCAAGTGCAATTTAAAGCTAATTTATCTCCGATTTGAATTCCTACTTTAAGTTCAATTTCATGTCCATTGCCAAGTCTAATTTCAATACATTAATCTTTAAATTTCAGTCCAACTTCCAGTGTAATTTCAAGTCTGATTTCAAATCCAATTTCAACGTTAGGTTCAAGTCCAATTTAAAACTAATTCATTCCTATTTTTAAACGCAATTTTAAGTTCGGTAAGGGTGGAAAACTCCACAGAAAAGTCGGAAAATTATGTTCTGTAACATGGAAATTTTGTTAAATTTTTTCTTGTTTGTCATTTTCTAATGTTTTAATGATAATATATTCATGAGCACATTTTTTGTTGTTCCTGAGTTGCGGCTGAAAACTCGGTTTTCCTGAATATTTGTCTAATGCAAAAATTCCTATCTCATGAACCAAACAACATAGAGCGAACAATTTGTTATGAGAGCGGTCCGTCTCTCGTTGCTCTCTAGGAAAAGAAGAAAAAATGAGACGGAAGGAGAAAAAATAGAAAGGGCCACGAAAGAAAACGTGACAGAAACTGGGCAAACGGGATAGAAAAAGAAAAACGCGAGAGAAAAAAAGATAAAAAAAAAGTGACATGCAAAAAAGAAAACCGAAAGGAATAACGTGAAAAATAAAAGAAGAGGAAAAACCTTTAAGTACACGAAGAAAAAGAACATAACCCCAAGATATGAAGCGAAAAACGAACGAAAAACAAGAAGAAAACGAGACAAAAATGAGAAGAGTCGGGATAGAAGAGGAGAAAATACGGCAGCAGGAAAATGGAAAACGGTACAGCAAAAGTAAAAAGTGAGAGAAAAAAAAATGGACAAAAGCAATCAAACAGGAAAGAAAAACAAGAAGTATAACAGAACAGACAGAAGAGTAGGACATAGTAATAGAAAGAACAGAACAAACGGAACGAAAAATAGTTAAAAAGCAAAAAAATGTAAACCTAAGCCGAAAGAAAGAAAAAAATTCAAAGCGGAATAGAAAATAAAAAAACGAGACAGGTAAAGCGGGGTCTGAAAACGAGGAAACACAAAAAACGAAACTCGGAGCAGATGAACGTCAGTACTCGAGTAAAGAGCAAAAGACAGAACAGGAAATAAAATAAAAAAGTAACGGAAAAAGAAACAGCAGCTGGCTGCGGGAAACGAAAAGCGAGAGCGAAAACAATGCAAGAAAGGAAATACGCAACAGAAAACAAGATTAACTAAAACGAAAAGTAGAGGTCAAATGGGATATGAAAGGAGAAAGACGTTACAGGAGAAAACAAGGATAACAGACTAAAAGAGGGTACAACGAAAGTAAGAAGCATGAATGACAGGAAATAAAAATGGTAGAAAAGTGAGAGCAAAAACCAACAAATTGGTACAGAAAAACACAAAAAACTAAACAAAAATGGAAAAACGGACTGGACAGGAGAAAAAAACGGAACACAAAAAAGATAAAACGTGTGAGAGAATAAGACGAAAAATGCAAACTCTAATTTTAAGTAAAACTTCGTGTCTAATTTCGTATCCATGTGTGGTTTGAACTGAAACTTTAAGTTCGAATTAGTCCAAATTCAAGTTTAATTTAATGCCCTATATCAAGTTCAATTTCAAGATGAATTGCGTATCTAATTTTAAGTCTAATATAATTCCAATTTAAGGTTCAATTTAAAGTGAAATTTAAACTCTGATTTCAAGTCTGATTCAATTCAAATTTTAAAGAAAAAGTTTAAATTCTATTTTCAATCAGAATTCAAGTCTAATTCTACATAAAACTTACAGGTTTTTTCCATCTTGTACGAAAGATTTGCCTAAAATCAATTTTTTCGCCACATCTCAAACAGAAATGTTTGGATTCCTCTTGAAAGCCTATGATCTTGTGAGCTTGTGATTCTTTACACTATACGGAGATCCTTTTTTGGCAACCGTTTTCTTTCTGATTGATAGTCAATTGCTTCTTGCACCGACTTAATACACGACTTATCGTTGATTGTACCGTTCCCAACTTCCTGCTGATGGCACGTTGAAAGAGATGTGGATTTTCGGGGTACCGTGACCGCTGCTAATTCTGCACAGCTCCTAATTCTGCTCATTTCTCTTTATAAATATATTTTTCAACATTGTGCATAACTATGGCCATTGTGTTATTTTTTTATAAATCTCTGCTGAATATTACGCCATTATTCACAAAAGGGCCATAATATTTGACAGCGAAATAAATTAAAGTGAAACTGAAAGTATTTTATATGTCAGAAAACAACGTCGTTAGCGCCAACGCTAAGACTGTCATTCTAGAAAAGTAACAAATTTATGATTGAAATTCTTTGCAATGATCACATTACCCAGCATAATTAGAAAGAATAATTAGTCATGTTTTAGACAAAGAGTGATTATATGCCTTGCTTTCGTTGAAAAAATGCGATGCAGTTGTGCGCAGATTTAGGCACCAATATTTTATTCATGTTCCAAATTCTGCGCAGTAATGTATCCTATAAAGAAATCGCGAAAGAATACGCAGCGTCACCCAAATGCCTGAGGTATAGAGGCATAGAAATTCAAGTAGAACCTTTAGCTTGTATTGATTGGAAACCTGTGTTGCGGCTCGGGGTCCGAACCTACAAACGCCCATTCATGGAACCAAGTCTTCTGATTTTTTTTTGAATGTCAAACTTCATGGAGCTGTCAGGGAGTGGGGAAGCGGTTTCTATATGAAAACTCAATTTTTAGCATTAGTCTAAAGTGTAATGTTCAGTATGCAGAAAACCAGAATCAACTCGCCCTGCACGTTATCGACAATAAAATATTTAAAATAAGCCAATCAAAATCATAACAATATTCCTGTGCCACCAGTTTTTTATGTGGTTTCTGCTTATAAAGACATAAACAACATGGTATGAGTGTTTATTGTTACGTTTTGGGTGCGCAGAATTAGGAACAAACATGCGCGCAATTAGGAACATGGGCAAGAAACTGCGCAGAATTAGGCACCGTGAGTAAGTTTATACAACGAAAGATATACTCAATTGTTGGTCGACTTTTAATTCCTATGTTTTTACCAGATATTATAGACCGTAGCACTACACGTTGCTGCTATCAACCCAGCAAACACAAACTCGTATATCAATGTACGAAAATTATCGTTATTGACTTTTAATAAATTCAGTATCGTAAATATAGCGTAATGAAATGCATACAAGTTTATATCCTGTCGTATTTAACGATAGCAAGTGATTGACCTACGACTTTCAGTACAGAATTGTATAGAATTATAAAACTAATCGCTTTGAGTCAGACCTTATCGCATACAAAGACTTATTAAGTTGAATTGGTAATGTATATTTTTTAGTACGTATATGGCCTCCAAATTAGTACGCATATGCTAGTTTTGTGCATTAGATACGATTTTTCAGGGTATATATAGGTACATATAACTCATTTGTTACTATGATATGCATATGAAAATGTTTACTGGGAACGTTATTAATTTAACTCTAGAATACTTATAATAGCGGAAGAATCATAAAAATGTCTTAACTGCGCAGAATATGGTACGTTCACGGTACGCACGCAAATATTTGCTTATCGTTTTTGCAAATTTTTTACAAAAACCATAGTTCAAGAAAATTTTCGTACATTTTTCAATCGTCCGCATCGGAGCAATCAACCGTGAATCGTTTGTGCACCACTTTTATTCATTGCTGAAGCTAGTGCTTATTTCCATGGGGTAAATCCTCGGCATTTTTTCGAAAACATATTATTATGCCTCGGATTGATCTTGAAATCAGAAAAAAAATTCTGCACGCTTGGTGCACTGAAAACGGTGTTTTTTATCAACCAAATCGCAAAACGGTTTAAAGTGCACCACACAAGCGTAAAAATATCATCGATAAATAAAGAAGAGTTATCCTTGAAGGATCTGCCTTGGTCCGAAAGAAAACCTGGTTCCAGTTAGCCCCCGGTAGATTCTGAAGTAATAACTCGTATTAAACGACACCGACTGGTAACAACGTCTTATTTGGCTAAAATACTTAAAAGAAGCATTGCGATAATTCAGCGAATCAACGTCAGGAACTCCGTAAAAACATACAAGAATTATAAGGTTTCTAAGAAATCCGGAGAGTAACAATCTTGAGCCTAAATAAGAGCACGGTAACTATAAACGGATAATAGACAACGGCAACAAGTGCATCTATATGGACGACGAAACTTACGTCAAACAGGATTCAAAAGCGCTTCCAGGGCCAAAATTCTACACGAAATCAGCGGACGAGCTGGTGGACGATACCGACAGTACGATTACGCTGGAAAAGTTTGGACAGAAGGTTTTAGTATGGCATGCTTTTTGTACTTGTGGTCTGCGATGCGTATTTTCTTCACAAAGTGTGCAATAAATGCTCAAATTTACAAAGATGACTAATTGTAAAAAATATTGTGGCCCCTCTAGAAACAGTAGCAGTCTCTCCCCCTCTTTTTTGGCCGAATTTGGCATCTGTACATTGCGCTAAGCCTGTACTACAGTGCCTTTCAGACAATAATATCCAATTCGTCGAGAAAAAGCTCTGACCAATTGAACGTTACTGGTCGATTTTGAAGAAGATCTTCAGGAGGGAAGGAGAAGTTTCCCAAAACATGGAGGAATTCAAGAAAAACTGAACAGCAGCATCCAGGAAATGCACAAAAGCTAGTGTGCAGAATTTGCTGGGAAGAGTTTCATCAAAAGTGAGCTCATGCTTTAGAACCTAATATTTTGACTAATGTAAGCCATGTTATTGTTCCAAGTCGTACTGATCTTCAATAAACCGAAAACAAAAATTGAAATAATAATCGTATTTCATTTTTATTCACAAATAGATGTTGCTAAAAACTTTTGGATACAGTCCTTACAGGATAGCACGAATCGCCAAAGATGTCGTATAAGAGTGCGTACCGAAGAAACTATTCTTACTCTAGAGCGTAGTGTGAAGGGAGATTCAAATGAGTTCATTCGGCATTCTTCTCAACAATTAGAACTGTTTCAATCCACTGTATGTATCTCAATTGACTCCCTTCAATGGAGTGAAGAAGTTGTAGTTTCAACAAGACGGTACAACATGCACATCACGCGTGCCACAATTGGTTTATTGCAAAAAAAAGACATTCGGAGAAGTTCGAAACCAACTTTTCCCCTAGTGTGAATTGAGAACAAACGTTGTGTGCAGTAAAAGAGCGTATATAAATAATACCAACGTACGAATTCAAAGGGATATTCGATCAACCTTTGACTATAATCGGTCGGAGCATCTGCGGTATTATCCAGATTGAATATCCAACATGACAAAGAAAAGTTAGAACCAATCTCAATTCCATTTCAAGGGAAAATTAAATCTGAACCACAAAAAGGACAAAAAATCAGCCTGTGTGATTTTATAGGTCAGAATCATTCATGAAAACAGAGATTTGTTTGTTTGTATCTACCGCCGATCGAATCGTTATGCTTCGGCTGATTTTCGGATCAGCATTACAGTATTATTCGGTCGCATAAAATTTCATTTTTCATGTTTAAAATATCTTTCATTGAATATTTTCCAAGCTCCGTAGTTCATTTTTCCACAAAAATATTCAATTCGTTAAAAAATATAAATTGTACTCAATAATTCCCATCACCAAGTACCGGACACCGAGTCCCCCCTCAATACCGGACAGCAAAATACTTTGCTTGGTTCAGTCAAATTCTTAAAGGAAATCAAGATTTTGCAACAAAAAAAGAGATTGAGAAGAAAGAACATCACTTATACCGAACCGGCTTTCTTAAATGATCAGTTTTTCGAAGAAAACAGAAGGGCGTAAAAACCATTGATTTTTATGCAAAGCAATTTTTCAAACATCTTTAGTCCACAAGTATGCAAGCAGTAAGAGATTTTAGGCATTTTGACATATATTTTTCAGAAATATCAGTGGAAATCCATGAAGAAAAATAAGATAATTTTATCGTGAATTGAACGTCGTCGGCTTTTCGAAGGCTCGATTCTAATGTCTGGCATAAATTGCCTCCAATCCTTATGCATAATACGCGCCTGTAATATGTAATTTACGTCATTTAATTTAAAACCTGTCCCTATGTATTATGGTAGAACATATAAAATATGATTTTTCAATGGCATTTAAAGAATTATATTTTCAACTTGAAACTATATGAATGGTATTAAAACAAAAATATCCCTATTTTCATACCGAAATCTAAAACCCAAAGGTAAAATTAGAATACATATTGCGAAAGTTAATCAAAACCCAACTTTAAAAATTGTGTGAACGGATCCTCTTTTTATTAAGCGGTGATCGTTAGTATATTCGGATAGCGATTCTAAAAGAAGGAAAAAATACTTTTAATAAAAATGCTTCAATCAAATTTATAGAACTCAGTCCTCAATTCAGCCTAGTACTTTTATTTATCATCTCCAAGATCCAAGATAAGCGTGATGAAGGATAATCTGGAAGGATAAGTTGACTGCAGTCTACCGAAACCTTAAATTCTAATAGGAAAATTGAAGAAGTCGTGCTTCAATGCCGCTGATCTAGAACGAAGGCTAATTAGACACGTCTCATAAGAAACATTCATAGCAATAAATAAATAGTGTCCAATTTCCTTTTCTTTAAATACAGCGAATATATCTCCAGTGGAATATCCTTCTTCTCCGCTTACAGTAACAAATCAAAATCCTGAATCGATTCCGTTCGCTCACAACTCTTACTACAGGTACCGTTATCCTTTCAACATGGTTGACATTTTACGTTCCAAAATAATGTATGTGCCATGGCGAATGAACCGCTACCTAGAATATGGCATGAATGAACATCAACACGGCTAGCCGTTACGCATACAGTCACGGAGCAGCATTGATTTATCAGGAAAGCACCGTGAACGGGCCCCACGCCATTGATACTTTTAGGGCAAGCAGCAAGGTATGTCAAGTAGAAAATTCTCCCTTATGTGGTAGATTGTATGACGTCACAAATGTTGTTCCTGAATAAAGTCCTATTTCGGCAAATAATTTTGCAGCGGTTTTGTTCTTTTCATTTAGAAAATGCTTCTAAAATGATGTTTCACTGTTACACTAGTTGCTAAAGCAACTAGAACTGTTCGATTCGACTGTCGTATGAACCATGTGACGTCACGGAACGACTGCACCATTTACCCACCCGCGGGCGACACTTTCAACACACTCCTGTGTATGTAGTGTACGTCCGTCCCGGTCGTCTCCTCGTTCACTTTCACAAACCCTCCGCGTACACGAATGAACCTCTCGCAAAAAAATCGATACTGGCGTCGGCCATCGCAAAGACTGCTCGGGAGGTGAAAATTTTAGTCTTTACGGCAAAAAGCCTAATTTACGGTGAAATTGTGCAAGAAACGGTAAGTACTAGCGAAAAACGGCGAATTGTTGTCACCGTGCCCCACTAGCGACTGGTTTCTATTTTTGTAAACTTCACGCAGGTGCGTAACGCGAAAATTTAACTGGGCTTGCTCAGGAATAATGTTGTGTTTTGCAGGAAAAGGGCAAACTCGGAACATTTTTCTGATAATGCGCTCAATCGCTCACGACGGCCGCGCGCTCCGTCGACTCCGTAATATTACGTGTCCGTCGTCGCGTCGAGTTTGTAAACAATCGCGTGTGTTTTGGTTCCGCGTGCCACCCGGTTTTTTCCCGATATTTTTTCCTCCGCGATCGGTTCCGCCAGCAATGGCCACAAATGGGCAGCGTGAAAATTTTCCAACCCAACTGATGGGGGGAAAAGGCGACCCTCGTTGGGTGGTTCGCTTCGCGAACATATTGTCCTGCGGGATCGCCTATCAGAGAGTGCAAGTGTGCGATCGGAAATGGACAAAACCAAGGCCGCCAGGCCGGGAACTCGGTGTTCGAAGTGAGATTTTTTCGAATTTAGATTGTGAATGGCCAAGATGGAAGGTTTTTTACTTTGCTTTTTTCCTCAATCGACAGCTCTTTGCTGTCAACCGAACGTGTATGTGTGTTAGTGTACCAAAAATTTGCTAGAATTCTAGGATTATAGGACAAATGTTTCGGATTTTTGATGATTTTCCGAAGGAAAATCTGCTTTTTCGAGTGTTCAAATGATTACCGAAATTGTAGGCAGACCAGTGATCCGTGAAATCTAAGAAATATGGTAGGGTCGCATGCCATTTGCTTCCCACTACCAAGAAGGCAGGAGACATGTAGTGGAAGTAGTGCGGATGAACGTGTGTGGTATTTAAACGTGTATGGCATAAGGAGCAGAGCAGCTGAATGGTTGCACAAAAGAGACAGGTTAAAATTTAAAGAGCCAGGCACTTGGCAGCTCGCTCTTTCGTATCGTAGCAGCCGAGCAAAACATAAAACATTAATCTAGTGTGCCATGCTGCCTCTGTCTCTGGCCAAGCTGGCTGGCGTGTGTTCGCTTTTGATAACAAAGGGGGAAGCCACCGTCCTGGTGGTAAGCACTAGAACTATGCTATTACCAGTGCCGAGTTTTCCCCTAATGTTTTCCTACGAGTAAATCCTGTTTGCGTGTCCCTGCGTTCACAGGGGTAACATAAGTTGCGCATATTAATTGTGCTACGCAGCGTGACTCACGCACTGTTGTACACCCTTTATTCCATACAGAGCAATCCGTGAAGAGCACACGCAGTTACGATGGCCAGCATAAGCATCATGAACTCGGTGGAGGAGATGGATCTAATCGAGGACGATAACATCACCGGAGCGTCGGATGATGACGATGACGGGGATCCGAGTAGTCCGGGCAGTGCGTACGACGATGGAACCAACCTGCTGAATGTGGCCATGGAAAACGAAGTCACCGCACAGCTAGTGGCTGCTGGCGTCGTCGGAGTGGCAGCCGCTGCAGCCATCACATCGTCCAAGAAAAAGAAACGTCCACATTCGTTCGAGACAAATCCATCGATCCGGAAACGGCAGCAAAACCGATTATTGCGAAAATTGAGGGTCAGTAACTTACACTAGAAATTCAAGATTAAAACCTACAGCATTTCCTATCCCTATGTTCGAACAGCAAACCATCTTCGAGTACGCCACCCGCGTTGGTCAGCAAGCCGTCGTTCTGGTGGCGACTCCCGGCAAGCCCAACAACATATTCAAAGTTTTCGGAGCCAAACCGCTCGAGGATGTGCTGAAAAATCTTCGCTCCAACGTGATGGACAAGCTGGATGAAGCCCTGGCAGCACAGGCCCCTCCCCGCGTCCAGGACGATCCATCGCTGTTCGAGCTTCCTCCGCTAATCATCGACGGTATTCCGACGCCGGTGGAAAAGATGACCCAGGCACAGCTGCGAGCATTCATCCCACTAATGTTGAAATATTCCACCGGACGGGGCAAGCCCGGCTGGGGACGGGACTCGACACGTCCCGCCTGGTGGCCAAAGGAATTGCCGTGGGCCAACGTGCGCATGGATGCCAGAACAGAGGAAGAAAAACAGAAGGTAAGTTGACTAATTCAAAAGTCAAAGCCTACTTTTGCAATGACAAAAATTACAGATAAGCTGGACTCACGCTTTGCGGAAAATCGTCATCAACTGCTACAAATACCACGGCCGGGAAGACCTGCTGCCAGCATTCAGTGAAGAGGATGAAAAGGCTAACGCCATTGCAACTGCTAACTCAAGCGTAAGTACCTGTAATTACCTAAACTCCTGTTCCCCGTCATATTCTTTCCCTAATACTAACCCACTTCCACCCTCATTCCGGTAATGGCATTCTAACTAAACTGGGAACTTATTTTACAACTCAAACCTTCGCGGTGAATGGTGCTTTGCACAACACAGGTTGAGCAAATAAAGATTCAAAACACAAACGTTATCACAACGACCACCGGAGGTGGCAATGTGCTCGCCAGCGGCAGCAGCGCAGGCAGCAGTAACGGTCAAGCGCAGCAACAGCAGCAGCACCAGCCGCAACAGCAGCAGCAGCAGATCATCATTCAGCACCAGCCGAACGGGACGATCACCACCACCACCACGGGCGGCGCAGGCAACGTCAGCCAGTCGCAGCAGACGCACCAGATCATCAAGGAGGTCTCCGATGGGACGATCCAGATTCAAACGCAAGCGTCCCCGACGCAGACCCTGAATGCGCAGGTTTGCCTCGACTCGATGGCGCTAAGCGATGTGGATGTTCGTACTAATCCCTTTTGCTACAGACTATTGATGTTGTGATCCTTCTTCTTTGCGTTCCGTCGGTTTACTTGCTATTTTTTATAGTTGAGTGTTTTGTTTGGTTTTTCTTTTAGGTTTTGATTTTATTTTAATCACTTCGTTTAATGCCTTTTTTTTTGGTTTTCATAAAAATATTTGAATTTTGAAAGTTTACCATTTTGTTTTTAGCATGATTTGAAAGAGATTTTGAATTGTCCCCCGTTTCAAGTGACTTGGTGTGACTTAAACTATACCTTTGTCTGCTTTTACAGTACACGCATACCGTGCTGCAAACCATTCAGAACGCCGACGGCACCGTGTCCATCATCCAGGTCGATCCCAACAATCCAATCATCACACTTCCAGATGGAACTACCGCACAAGTACAAGGAATCGCAACGGTGAGTGCTTTATCATTACTGCTCTTATCACTTATTGCACGTTACTCTGGTGGTGTCGCAAAAAATGCACACACTGTTAGGGGAAATGTCATATTCCGCCAGCCACGGTTTTGCACGAGACTGTCGAACGTAAGGAGTGGTTGCACATTTTACGTTCAGGACATCAAATTCATTGAAAAACACCCTGCGGTAAGACGTAGTCGTATGTCAAAACACTGCCACGTTTGCAGACTAGCTGGGTACCAGCTGTTCCAGCGATACTTCAATTCTCTTTACACTTTGTTAAATATGGTTTTGTTGCAAATTGCTTGCTATCCGATTTTAAATAGCCAATATTGAAATCTGTTGGTACTTACGTGTAATTCAAATCAATACCAGGTGGTACATCCTGTCGGAATGACGGCGCGCAATCCGACCCTCGAAATCGGCGGCTAGATCTCCAAAACCAGTATCCGTTTTGCATCTAAAATCATAAAACAAAAATCAACACTGATTTATCGTTCCTCTTGAAAACCGGAAAATTGAAAAGCTACTCGATTTTACTGAATGTCGAAGTACATTACTTACCGAACAAAAGAAATAATGAACAGAACAGGAAGAGCGAATTTTCTTCCGCCCGCTGACTTAAATTTGAATGTGAAATGGTGAAACGGAAAGCAAACCAGGAAGGAATGCCACATATTTTTAATAATATTTGCAGCTTCTTGAAAATCCAAAAAAAAAAATCAGAGGGGTTGTGTACAAGACACGACCACATATATAGGTGACGCAGGACTACGTAAGTCTCTTTGTAGTGATAGTGGCATGTATTCATGCTTGTAATCATTCGATTCTTCATGTATACATGCTATATGCAACATATAAACATGCTACATGCGTTGTATGTAACATTTATCAAAGTAGTAACATTGCATACGTTCAATTCTCAAAAGATTGTGCATTTGAAAACAATTTAACAAGATCAAGAACACAAACTATTGCTTTCCTGCTACCTTACTGAAATTAAAGATTGTTTTTATTATCCATGGTTTCCCACGTTGAAGGGATTTTACCAATTCAATCCTATTTTATCAACAGCACATCTTTTCACTACACTTATAATGAAACGGCAAGCATGCGTATTCATACAAAGTCGTATTATAACCGAACAGTACAGCTGTAGCACATTTTTCCAGCACAGACATAAAGTTCTCCGAGGTTTAATCGTCTCGCTGTAAAGAATTTGCTATCTGTTGGGACAACGAACTTGTGTCATTTTTTCTGGCAAACTTCCCTAACACAGACATCAAGTCGGACTAGGTTTAATCGCGTTCGTACGAAATCTGTTGGCACGAGGGGGCTTTGTTACTCTCTCTGGCGTACTTCCCAAGCAAGGACATCAAAATGGTCTAGGTTGAACCGCGGTGTTAAGAAATCTTGTTGAAATGAGGGAACTTTGTCACTTGTTTAGGCTTACTTCCCAAGCACAGATATCAAATTAGTATAGGTTTAGATTATCCTAAAGAATCTTCCAACCAATCACGAAGCAAGAATTCTGGTAAAACATAGGTTCATCATTTTCAATTTTTCAATAGTTCAACATCAAGAATCCATACTTTTCTTCATTTGGGTCAATTCTTAGAAGAATTTTCGATCAATTGGTGTAAGAATATTGAAAATCGATCGGAAAACCGCTGAGCTATTAGCGCTCAAAACCTTTCATTTTTCGTGACGCTCGCATTTTTCGATTTTTTGGAATGACACCCTATCTCAAAACTTGCCGTAAGACGTAGTCCTACGTCAAAATTCAACGCACTCAAAGCGGATTGCACATCTGGAAAGAAAAAAATTAAATGTGTAAAAATGCTTACTGCTGCACTCAGAAAACAACGGGCTATCGTAAAAAAGCTTAATTATTTATTTACGTATGGCGACTGCATATTACAGTAATTTGCAGGTTGTTCATTATTCTCTTTTCTTACTAAAATGAATGATTACCAATGATTTTTTAACCCTCTAACCCTCTAACGAGCCACATATGAAAGTTGTCTTGAATTGACAATATAAAATATATGTTCAGAACAGATTTCCTGACATTTTGATATTAACGACAAGGTCGTCAGAGTCCATTTATGGCAGTCTGCATGGCAATGCAACGTAAACATTTGAACATGAAATTAACTAATTATTTTCGCTACTAAATTAAAGGTCGTAGATAGAGTGACGATGACATACTTATAAAATTCACTGATAATAAAATTCCCCGTAAACAAAATTTTATGTGATCGAATTACTGTCGGACCTAGTTCAACAGCAAAAATAGATACGCGATTTTACGTTTCGCAATTGTTCATAGTTCATAGATTATTGCCTACTACTAGCAACTCCATTCTCAACAAAACGATGGTGGCAACAAGTACTGAAATCAGTAAAAAAGCAACTGAACTCTGACGACCTTCACCTTAATATCGCTACATTTTGACCATGCGTTCAAAAGTTATCATCTGTTAAAAACGAGAATTCTGAAAAATTCCGCAAAAAAAACCATGCGATGTGCGAATATTCCCTTTTTTACTTTTAAAGAAAAAGGACATCTAGAATAAAATGTTGGACCTCAAATTTTTGTTATGAATAATTTACATGCTTTTTTCAATTTTGTGATATATTTGAAATGAAAAAATACTTCGGCATAGCGTTAGGCATGAAAAACGAAGAAAGGTAAATTGGACCATTTCATACCTGGCGGTCCTCCAGATAAGTATTTTTCCAAGAAAATCAACATACCATTTACTTGATCGCATTATTTTTACGATGTTTCCCGTTAGAGGGTTAATATTAGCATTGATTATTGTATTGATTACCGTTGATTACGCAACTAAAACGTAACTGATTTTAAAAGTAATCTGATTACTACGCATTGCCACACCTTACTGGAAGCCCCTTTCACACACGCGATTTGTAGGGTCCGTCTTAATATTACGTAACCCACCCAGACACGTAACACGTAACTGCTACAGTCCTATGTATCCCTTCATTACAGCACATTCTTCGGACACTATCGATGTTGATGTCTAATCCTGTGGTAGTAAACATATTATCACAAAAATACCGGCCGTTTAGGCTGAAAACTACGGACTTTCGGGTGGCAAAATTGTCATTGGGACTGGAAATTATACTTGGAAATGGAACATAAATTGAAGTTGAAATTGGACTTGTAATCTGACTTGACAAAGGGTACTTGAATTTGGACTAATTTGGGCTTGAAGCTTCGCTTCGTATTGAACTGTAAATTAGATTTGAAATTGCACTTAAATTTATAGTAATTTAGACTGGAAATTTTACTAAGAATTAGACATGAAATTCGAGTTACATCTAAAATTTTGGAGTTACATCTAAAATTAGGCTTTATTGGAATTTAAATTCTACTTGAAATTGGACTTGAAACCACAGAACTTTAAATTTGACATAAAATTGGAATTAAATTAGACTTGAATTTGGACATTAGTCCAAATTGAACTTGAAATTTTACTTCATACCGGACAACATGAAATTAGACAGAAAGTTTTACTTGAAATTAGAATTGATATTTTTCGTCTTAATATCCCTCGAGTTTTACTTCTTTTCTGTTCCGTTTTTTCTCTTTTCCACTCTTTTTTTTCGTTCCTTTTCCTTTGCTGTAACGTTTTCCTGATTTTTGCTCTCACTTTCCTTCCGTTTTGACGTAGAACTACGTCTTACCGCAGGGTGTCAATCCAAAGTATGGATTCAACTCAGCGTCACGAAAGAACGAAAGATTTTGAACGCTAATAGCTCAGCCAATTATAAATGGATTTTCATGGTTTAGATACCGATCGATTCATAAAAGATGTAGCAATTATGTGATTTTATAATAACACTAGTTGAGCCCGGATCGTACGTTCCGGAAAATATAAATGTCTGTTCAGAATTCCGAAGACTGTACATTCAGTTCTTACATTGCATAATATAGCTCTAAGAAGTTGTACCTAAAAGAGTCTTAGCCGGAAACTGAAACAAATAGTTTTTATGGTCGTATTGGATTTTATTTAACTGAATAAAAACTTCTGGCTGTTTGCATCATTTATGTAGTCTGATTAGAGTAAAATGCTGCTTAGAAAATTCTTGATCGTTTGCTATCATTAACTTATTTTTTAAAATTTTACGACTTGGTTCGGTCTGATTTAACACCGACCATATGATATCGCGACAAGCAATCGAGTCAAGCAGTTGGGCCAAGCAGTCGAGTCGAACAGTCAAGTCGAGCAATCTAGTCGAGCAGTTCAAGCAAGCTGTTCAGTCAAGCAGTCCGGAAGAGCAATCGAATCGAATGATTTAGTCAAGCAGTCGGGTCAAGCGGTTAAGTTAAACAGTTGAGTCGAGCAGTTCATTCGAGCAGTCAAGTCGAGCAGTTCATTCGAGTAGTCGAGTCGAGCAGTTCATTCGAGCAGTCGAGTCGAGCAATTCATTCGAGAAGTTAAGTCAAGTAGTCCAGTCGAACGGCAGTCAAGTCGAGCAGTCAAATCAAGCAGCTAAATCAAGCTATTCAGTCAAGCAGTTCAGCCGAGCAGTTGAGTCGAGCAGTCGAGATGGTCAGTTGAACCGAGCAGTCGAGTCAAGCAGTTTAATCGAGCAGTCCAGTCAAGCAGTTTAATCGAACAGTCAAGTCGAGTAGTCTCATCGAGCAGTTGAATCGAGTAGTCTAGTCGAGTAGCTGAGTTGAGTAGTTGAGTTGAGTAGTTGAGTTGAGCAGTCTAGTCGAGCAGTTGGGTCAAGCGGTTCAGTCGAGCAGTTAAGTCGAACAGTTGAGTCAAGCAGTTTAATCGAGCAGTCCAGTCAAGCAGTTGAATCGAGCAGTTAAGTCGAGCTGTCGAATCAAACAGTTAAGTTAAGTAGTTGAGTCAAGCAGTCGGGTTGAGTGGCTAAGCCGAGCAGTCTTGTCGAGCTGTAGAATCAAGCTGTCAGTTGAGTCGAGCAATCAAATCGTGTAGTCTAGTCGAGCAGTTGAATCGAGCAATCAGGTTGAGTAGTTGAGTCGAGCAACCGATTCGAATAGTCCAATTGAGTAGTTGAGTCGAGTAGTTCAATCGAGCAGTGGAATCAAGCAGTTGAATCGAGCAGTTGAGTCGAGCGTCGAATCGAGCAGTCTAGTCGAGCAGATAGCAGTCCAGTCGAGCAGTCGAATCGAACAGTCCAGTCCAGCCGTTCAATCGAGCTGTTCAGTCAAGCAGTCAAGTCGATCTGTCCAATCAAGCAGTTGAGTCGAGAAGTCGAATCGAACAGTTCAGTCGAGCAGTTCAGTTGAGCAGTCAAGTCGAACAATCAAATCGAGCAGTCTAATCAACCAGTCCAGTCGAGCAGTTTAGTTAACCAGCAATCGAGCAGTCCAGCGGTCGACAGAGAATACAACCCATTGCTACGAAAGCATGACGTCCTGTCCGGGACCTGGTTTTAGTTACCGATAAGCCTCTTGTGACGTCCTGTCAGAGACCTGGTTTTCGGTACAGACATAAGCCTCTTATATAAATAGATTATATAAATAGATAGTTGTAACCCGCGCGCGTCGCCTCGCGTCTAATGGATCATTGTAGGTAGCTTTTGCTCATGCTTACCGCTAGATGGACACTAAAGCCCCACGTGGCATATTTAGAGTAAACTTTTCGGCTAATACAGATTACACGTCATAATTTCTTGCCGTTCCGTTGTTGTTGACGGTTGATAACGGTTAATCTGAACCGGTCTTTTTAGGTGGACCAAACAGATTGCAAGGCAGTTTGACAGTCGGTCATAGACGTTCGTTGAGAGTGTTTGACAGAACGTGTCTATGCTGGAGCCATCTGTGAAATTTTTAAGCTTTCTCAATGATCCATTGAGAGCAAATAGGAAGTACACTAACGCTATGTAACTCTATGAGGCTACATTACTTTTGCTCGTCTTGTTTGTAATCTGGTATGATTGGTTTGAGTCTTTGCTTAATGTGGGCGATTATTACCACGAAAATACCCCTCGTTTTGGCGACAGACATAAGCCTCTTATATAAATAGATTCTTTTTCAATCACTAATTAGTAAAAATTACCGAACAGTTTCAAGGTCAAATTATCCCATACGTTTTCTCTGTGATCACCTTGCTCCACATGCAGGGACTATTATCGACTTGCGAAAATTTGGATTTTTCAACCTGTAGCACAGTCAAGCCATTTTAACATAACAATTTTTTGATATCATCCAAATACATATATATGTGAATAGTATTTGATATTAACGAGAGGATTTTTTTAATAGCTGGGCGCGTGAGGGAGATACGGTTCGTTAATTTGGTGTTCGTTAGTTGGGCCATGCTACAACTTGAATGTCAAAATTCTATTGAACTTTTGAGTTTAAAAATTCCTAACAACTGTCAGTCGGCCCAATTAGCGAATCAGCTGAAGTGCAGTCGTGACCCAATTAACGGATTCAGGCTGTACTTCGATTCTGGCACTGGTAAAATCATTTGTTTTTGGCATCACAAATTACACAAAATACATACCAATAATACGATACAATTATTTAGTACTATTATTTACTTAACGCTATTTTACGCCACACATATGTCAATATGGTGTGAGAGACAAGTCAAGGTTTCTTCGCAAAAACCCGCTTAACGTAGTTCTACGCTAACTACGCGGTTGTGTCTGGAATACAAGCTTTCTGATTTTTAAAATGGTACGGCTGTCCAATCAGCCATGACTTTTCGTATTTCCCATTGTTTCAGCTCACTCTTCAGCACTCAGTTAGAAATTCCGCAAAATGGATCAGGACCAGTGAATGAAAAGTTAGAGCCGCATCGGGCTAATTCATCCGCAAGTCTATTCCTCTTTATACCGCAATAACCAGGAACCCAGTACAAATTTATTAAGTTTATCTGTCTTAGTTGCCTTAACGGGAAATTAGCAGTCAGCAACTTTTCGTCGGGGAGCCCAATTTTGGAAACAGTTTTTGGGCCCAAAAGTGGAGTTTTGTTCGTAAAATTGTAAATACTGCATTCTTCTTGCGAATCAGAACATTTCAAATATATTTTCATGAACAGAATTTTTGTTTCAAACAAAAAAACTGCTTTTGAAATTGGCAGAATCGATGACGACTAATTTCACCTTAAGAGGCAAATGCAGTCCCAGACAATTTTTGACGAACATTTAAAAGCTTTAAGAGCTTTAAGTGCCGCCTGGCTGTCATAGTAGAAGCAGATATTAGTATATCTGTATTTCCTTTTAAGATAGACGTTTGTGCATTCTATTATAGCAGCTATCTGTACCTGGAAAACTGCAAATGGTTGATTGGTTGATTTCAAAAAGCAGGCAGTTCAAAGTACTAAACTTTAAGATCTAAAATATCAGTCAATAGCAAGACTGACAGGTTAGACAAGTAATCATTGGGACTGCAAGTCATGAATGAATTGTATTGATGGGTAGAAAACTGAGCAGGATAAACACATAAACTCGCGCTAGACTGTATCGTATGCTGCCCTGAAATCCATGAAAATATAATGCGTGGGCACGTTCTACTTCCGACATTTCTGGGGGAATTGTCGGAGAGTGAAAATTTGATCCGTAGTAGCGCGGGCCCGCAGAAAGCTCTTGCTATTGGAGAAAGCGACGTAACAGAATCTGCACCATGTAGGCGACGTTGATCAGCGTAACGCAGCAGTAATTACAGCAATTTTATTTGAAAGAACAATCAACTATAGCCAATGATGTCATTGCTTGCAACTTCCGTTGCTCTTTCTACAACGCGAAATCCAAGCTCACCCGGTAATATTCTAGCTTTACGCATTAAAGTAGCTTAGTCAAGATGTCACCGATCATTTTATTTGTAGGGTTATAGTCAACTTGAATTGTTCCATTTCGGTACAGGTCCCTAATGAAACGGTATCGGATATCCACATGTTTTGCACGTTGCTAGAAGCTAGATCAAGTATTATCTTGCTTCAGCTGCTTGATGCAACTTTGGCTGTCTTCTCCAATTATAACCGGAGATTTCACCTTCTTGCCAATTGACTTCAATATTTATAATATTCAGAATAGCTTCTGGCCACTTTCCGCAAGAGATATATATTCAGCTTCTGTACTGCAAAGCGCCGCATAAGACACAAGACTACTTCCATGCAATTGGTGCTTCATTCCAATCCGCAGCTGTTGGACAACTCATCTGTCTTCGAAGAATTGAAACGGAAATAGCTATGTCCGATCAAGCATTGTCTGCGACATACCGTAGACCCCCGATTAAACTTTGGTATTTGTCCTTGGATAGTAGTTTATCACTCTCCCTCTTCTGCCGGATAAAGCCTGGCTCCATTGGCCCTTTTGAAGGCTTCGCATCATCCAAACTTAATCGACTTGTTCACTTCTTGATGTAGGTTTCCTAGCTTAACGCAACTCGCTTCATTGTGCGCTCGATTTGGATTCCCAGGCAGAAAAAATTTTGCATCTCCCAGAATCGCTTGAGCAAAATGTTTCTCCAGGTACGAAATCGTGTTATTGCACTCTTCCTGGCTTGGTGTAATCAACAGTATGTCATCGCACATATAGAAGAATGTAATAGAATCTACCTTCTTTCTCTCGTACATACAAGCATGCTTCAGCGTTTGAAGGATTGAGTCCAACGTGACGGAAAACCGAGTCGATTTTCTCGTTCCGCATTCTTGCTACTTGCGGATTGTTTTAGACTCTATAAACTTTTCTGGAGACCTGCATATGATTCATATCCAGGAGCTTCTTTTATAAAAATTGCTCCATCCAAAAAGGTAGGTTTCATCCTTTGATCGCAGAAACCGTAATCGACGTATCTCCCAATGAGGCTGTGATTTCCCTGCTAGATAGCAGTCAATGGTTGAATCCAGTTCGTTGTCGGCTGGTCAAGGGGCGTTAAGGGTAGCCGTATTAATTGAAGCAAAGCACGTGTTGTCGAAAGCGCCTTCAATGTCAAGAAAAGCACAAAGTGCCGTCTCTTGGTATTGGACCGATTTTGCAATCAGCGTCACTAGGTAATGAATTGCCTCATGTCGGCTGGGAAAATCACGGATATTTTTTTCCATCTACTTGAGAAGCGTTGATGTGAAGCTAATTGGTCTGCAAGTTTTTGGCAGGGTTTTATCTTTTTTACCTGCCTTAGGTATGAACACCACCCTGACATTGCGCCAGCTTGTCGGGATGCGTCCCAACATAAAGCTAAATGCTCTCGTAACACTTGATTCTGGACTTCCTTTTGGCCTTGCGTTGCTCTGCGTTGTATTTGGTGAGAGATGCCCTGTAGGCCCCTTCCAGTTGGACATGATCTTAGTCCTGTTGAATAAAAGGTTAGATTCCCGCCCAAGGTTGCTGAGCGATTCATTCCAGTGAATGCACGTCACGGCACGGGACTGTCCGTGTGAGATTAACGAACCTACCCTGTAGGTCATTGGCTGCAACGTCCAGCTCAGCTGGTATAGCTGTATTGTGCTCTTCTGAGAGAGTTTGCATCAATATCAAAAATGTTATGCCTTCATGGTGTTATAAACTTGGTTCATCAAAGAGCTGTCAGCTTTTGCCATTCTCAGCTATAGAGTGCTGCACAGCTTTGACATTGTTAGCAGTTATACTTATTCAAGTAGGTACTCTAAGTCCTGCTTGAATACTCGTACTCTAAGTAGTCCCCCCTAACAAAAAAAAGAAGAATAACTCACCTCTGTTATTTACAGCCGTGGGGCCCACGCCGTGTGGTGGTGTTGTCGTCCTTATCACCAGGGAAGTACGCCGCCACCACGACAAGGTCCTGATTCGGCGTAGTCATTGGCACTTCCAATTTGGCGGCGACAACATCGCGATGTATGATTTCTGTACCTAATGGAAGAAAATTTTGTTTCTCTAGTTAGCAGAATGGCAATCCTTGGTTTGGACTACGTGTGACAGTAAATTAACTTTTACCGCAATTATCAAGGCCGGGAATTCTCGTTTTGCCCATAGTGCGCTGGTTCAATTCTCTTAACACTTTGTAACATATGGTTTTGCTGCTGTGCGACTTCCAATAGCCAGTATTGAATCTATTGGTACGTGTAATTCAAATCAACGCCAGACGGCGGTGGAATATCCTGCCGGGATGGCAGCGTAATGCGGGACCAACGGGTCGGCCCTCGTACTCCTCGGTGGCTGCCTCGCCAAAACCAGTAGCCGTTCTCCATCTGTAAATCATAAAGAAAAATTAGTATTGATAATCACACAAATCGATAAACGGACCAGTATTTCTTTTTCAGCATTCCCCAATCTTAATGCTGCTTAAAAACTAAACTTTCCTTTCATCACTTGTTGGTGTTTTCGTCAAACAATTATATATTTCTATATTTCAGTTAAAAAATCTTGTTTTAATTAAATGCACTTACATGCAGTTGAAAAAGTCAATTATTTTAAGGTATTAGAAAACATATCTGACAGCGGAAAACATGGCGTCTGTTTGCACGCATAGACTACTTCGATCCCGTCTATCAATAAACAGATGTTCGGATATGTATCTTTTATTGGAGTCACTTCTTTAAATTAATATCTGTGAAACAAGATTCGTTTTATAAACAAAAAACAAGTAAATTCGTTTCATTTTACAGCTACAAGCCCAGGGTGACAACGGCGTCCACACAATACAGACCATATCGGATGGACAGGGTGAAAGTATGTCCGTAGACCTAACGGAGGCTACCCTTGGCCAGGATGGCCAATTGATCATTACTGGTGAAGACGGTCAAGGTAGGTAGAAAACAATACTCACTAAGTACTAGGAAAAAGCTGAAATGAATGCATCTTATAGAATATTCCTACTCTGGCTTCCCGGTGAACGTAAGCGGCATGATCACCGTACCGGTGTCGGCCCAGATGTACCAGACCATGGTGGCCAACATCCAGCAGCTGCCGAACGGGGACGGAACCGTGTGCATAACACCGATGCAGGTACATAGTCAAAGTTCGACGGTGAATCTTAGTAATGCTAGGGCGACCCTACCGACACACAACGTGACACTTTCAGCCAGCAACAGTAGTAATCAGTTGGCCAACAGCCACCACCAGTTTCCGAACAGTAGCATTAATGTGAACAGTCTCAAGAGGCCCCGAAGTGTACAAAGCAATAGTGCCAGTTTAATTAATCCCAGAAACGCTACCGAAGAGCAAATTCTAAACCAATTGCTAGCATCAAGCCAAAGTAAGAAACTAAGTGTGATAGCGAATAATAATAACAACTCCACCAATAACAACACGATTAAGATAAATCTCGCGAAAGACGTGAATGACGGTCATCAGCAGCGGCCCCTCGGGCCGCAAAGCATCGTCATTCAGCTGAACAGTAGCATGCTCAGCGCCAAAGATCTGTTGAGCGAAAACCTTTCGGCCGCAATCGAAAAGCAGGTCCAGCTAGTCAAGCAAGAACTCGAAGAGGAGGCTCAGCTGACGACGACCCCGATCGGTGGCGTCGGCGGCGGAGCCGACGACACGGAACCGAAACCGACGGCGGCGGTCATCAGTTTATCACCTCCGACCACGCCGGTTTCGTCTCCGGCTCCGTCGTTGTCGCCGTCGGCGACGGTGTCACCCAGAAATCCTTCCGAAAGTTGTTAGCTATAAATCTAAGAGACCAAACAAACCGCCTACGCTGATTGCTGCTATGACTACCGACCGACCCGACCGCAGACTTCTTGACAGAAAACCTTTCATTCAGCAGAGAGTATTGTTGAGTTTCCGTTTTTTCGTAGGTTTCCGGTAGAGAGGTTTATGCGTTCGGTTCAGTTTGGCCATACTTTAAATTTTGTTTATAGTTGTTTTTTTTTACTCCCCCTCTTGGGCGGTCTGACCCGGAAGGAAGGCAGATTCTGAGGGGGAACGCAATAACTACTTTTTGCAGAAGAGTTTTTTCCTCTTATTTTCAACAATTCTGCAAATTTGCCATACATTAGATCTGCATGAATCTAGTCAGTGTAGACTCCTGCTTCCCGCAAAATTTTCACGACTTTTTTGAAACCAAAAAAAAATTTTTTTGACCTTAAATTTTTTGCAAATTTCAAATGTTTGTCTCCCCCAAAACATAAAACAAAAACAACATCGGGTAAGAAGCAGATACCAAATACCAAAGCCTTTCTTTTCTCGTTTTGTCACGAGAAAAACAAACGTTGTTAACACTAGAAACTATTCAGTCTGTTAATGTTTTTAATTTTTTTGGAGCTTTTTGGTCCAGTATTAAACAATGCACGAGAGGCCAAATTATGTTTAACAATGTTTAAAACAACTTAACTGATGAACTGGCTGCGAAAGGCACACGTGAAAGCAATTTACCGTAGTCAAGAACAACAAAAAAAACAGAAACAACCCAACTTAGTCAATCTCTACACCAGCTTAAAAAAAAATACGATAAGTTTTATTATTGCGTACGGTATTTCCTAGCTTAGATCAAGTTTAGTTCTTACTTTTCTATTATATAGTTCATCACAACTTGAGTTTCGTGCCATTTCTTTTTTCTCTTAGTATATGTGTTCGTATCAGTGAATGTGTGTGCGTGGTTTGCATTATTTATTTTTGTCTATCTCTTTTATTCGAGTGTTTATTAGTCGTTTAATTTTATAAGTTGTCAAACCGTACATCAGCCAACCAAATTATTTATGAAAAGAATAAATCATGGATCCTTTTTTTTAGAAAAAAAAAAGTTTGTGTTTTTATTTCTTATTTAGTTCCTAATTTAGTTTGGTAAGTTTAATCAGTTATTTGTTTACAGCACATTGACCAAAGAGAGTACGTACGAACTAGCTCCCTCCCCCGGAAGCAGTGTATGGCCACAAAAGCTAACTGAACCTTTTCTTGTTTTCTTTGCAGATGTGTGATCTTGTGAGTAGAATTGTTGGTAGCAAATTGCGCGTACTTAGAGTCTTGTTTGAATTGTGAAATTATTTGGGAAAATTTCTGATCAATTATTGAATTCGTTTTTTCCCTCCTCAGGTTGAGAACGGCGAAACGATGGAAACGATAACGGTCGGTCCGGGGATGCACCAGATGATGATCCAGGGAGCACCCGGCTCGGAACCGCAGGTTCTGCAAGTGCTCAGCCTGAAGGACGCCTCGGTACTGACCAAAGCCATGGCGGCCATCGGCGACGGGAAAGATGAAGCTACCATTATCGAACACTAAAGCACAGCAGCAGTGGACACAGACAGTGGCCCTTCCTCTTACCGGAGTGTTATGATAAGCTGATATCTACCACCTTCCGATTGTGCATTTTCTTTTCGAGTTCTATCGCTGTCTATTGAGAATTAATCGATTTTACAAACTTGAAGGGAAGAACCAACCGGTAAGAAAGAGCACGAACAACCGCTGCATTCATATCTAGTCATAAATGGGTAAATGTTTTGAGATTTGACCATCGCGGAATAACGAGTACAACTCTCGATCTCGGGCTCACACTTAGTCCCAATTCATCTTTTTTCTAGTCCAATGTCATGTTCTAATCATTTGCGTAATTTATTTGTGTCCTTACGGACACAATGTACATAAATGGTTTTTCCCCCCAGTCAGTGTGCAAATACTTTCCCAAACAATCACTAATCATGCAATCCATTGAAGAAACGAATACTATTATTACAAGGTGTTTTTAACCTAAACTTGTAAAGAAACCCTAGAAAACTTTACATTGCAATCACCGAATTGCGCCCTTCTGCTAGTCTGCTAGTTTAAAGGTAAACCTTTTAGCTTTTAGTTCGATTTTAAGCTACCATCAGTCACAATACCGGGAACACTCCTCTAGTCCAGTGCGTGGAGCAACACAACAAACTTCCCATTCCAGTGTTTACACCATCGCGATGATCGCGCGAACTAAAAGAAAAGTAACTCTGCTTAGCCTAATCCCTCGAACGACGCACCCTCAGAAAAGAAACCCAGCTCTCTGTCTCTCTCTCTCTGCTCGCTCTCATTCTGTCTCTCTCTGTTTTGATAGTAGAAATATTAAACGCTTGGTAAACAACAACATTATGAACAACTAGAGGAAAAGACTGATCCATCCTGTTGAGGGATTAGACGAGAGATGATGTCAACACTCCAATAAGAAGCAACTGTGATTAATGGATTGTACTTTTAACTGTACCTTTTAAATGATTATTTATAATTTTTAACATTTGTTGGTTCCTATTTATGAGTTTAGTAATTTATTTCGAGAAACAAAACAAACACAACTATTTATTGTCCTATTTATTTATTCCCCTATTTATTTATTTATTTAAACGGTCACTGATTTGAACCTCCAATCGAAGAAGAAAAAAAAAACAAAACAAAAACTAACCAAAAAAGCGTGCAAATGGAAATTAGATTATTTTAGCCTCAATTAGCCCCTCCTCGATCTCCGCGGCGCGGCGCGACCGGAACGTACCAGCCAGCTGCTGATTTGCCCACCAACCAACCTAAAAGAAAAACCCAACATGTTTCAGTACACCACAGTTAATAATGTACTTACATGTAAATTACATGAATGATATTTCCTACACACACACTCCCATACACCTACGAGGATATTTGTAATCGGAAATAAGCAAAAACATTTCAGAAAGAACTATTTTTGTCTCTGCAATCAATGTGAATAATTCAAAATCTATATTATGTAAATGTAAAAACAAAAACTGGAAATCACGGAGAAATACAATTATTATGAGTAAGAATATTTGTTTCTTTTTTTTTCTTTTTGCATGAAATTTATCCTCAAAAGTTCGGCATGGCAGGATCGCCCCAATGTGATACCCGGGAACTTTATGGAAGTCATTTTCGACCTGGACGAGCCATCTCACGCGCGTTGGGCTCCTCCATTGCTGGTACCGCTGGGATTATACACGAACTCATCTACCGCTGCCTTTCATGTATTTGGTCTTCGACACATTTATTTTGAGCCCAACCCTACTTGACTCCGCTTTCAGTCTGGCGTAAATTGCCTCCGCCGGCGAACAGTTCCTTGCTATGATATCAAAGACTTCTCCGAAAAGCTTGACCGAAAAACCCTATTAGTACCATAGCTGATCGACTGAATCGTATGTGGCTTTCAAGTCAATACAGATGAGATGCGTGGGCACGTTGTTGTACACTCTACGTTTCTACTAGGTCTGTCCGATGGTGAATATTTGGTCCGTAATGGCGCAAGGCCCCATGAAGCCCGTCTGAAAATTTCGTACGAATTCCTTGTGCTATCGGTGACAGTCGGCGTAACAGGATCTGGGCGAGTATCTTATAGGCGGCCTTTACCCGCGTTATGTCGGGATAGTTGCAGCAATCGAGTCGGTCACCCTTTTTGTAGATTGCACCAAACCACTCCACAGTGGGGAATCGCTAGCCATCAGCCAAAAAATGAAAGTTCATTTCGACTCTCCGTTGTATTTTTCCTGTGATTCTATACTATTGAAGTGTTCAAATCCAAAATTTTAGATCAATATGGCAAAATTTGAATTTTCTGTGAGTCTTGAAAGTATGCTATCTCAGCATGTTTTAGCGTTTTTTTGAAAAATAACCCAATATTTCAAAACATGCTAAAGGTCTAATGGTAGCTCGGATTTCAATGGTGACAAAGGAAAAGTTCTTCAAAAAATAGTGCTGAATAAATCCCATTAATTGAGTATGCAGTAATTTTATCGTAGTATGCCATAATTTTAATTTTCATTAAAAAAGTGCCATATTTTCGCGTAAAACACGCTTAAAAATTTTGAAGCCAAGGTTCGCCACTATTGACACTACCGGTAAAAGTTAGCGTAAAATATGAGCTTTCGAATGGATAAAGTCTCATTTAGCGCAGAGTAGCGCAGAGCATAGATGTTACGCTTGTAAGGCTACTATATCAGAATTCAACAATATAGGCAAAATGCAAACACTCAAAGTAAACGAAGGATATCTTAATTATGGGATATCTCCTTTACATAGTTCGATAAGCTGCTTCGAATGTATGGTCCATATTGCATATTGACTAGATTTTAGAGGTTGAAGGAAATCTGGAGGATAATGACGGAAATACAGCTCGAAGGTCTTATGTTAATCCTGGTATTAGTTCTGAAATCACGGATATAGATATGAAATTAATTAAAAGATTGAGAAATTTTCTCATAGCAAATTCTTAAACACATTATTTCATAAAAATTCGAAACTTATTGTATGTATACTAAAAACCTTTATGTCAGGGTATACTCCTCAGATAATACGACCACTGCAATGCAAAGAATTTGAATTCGCGGTCATAAATGAATTTAGACAACTATATTGCTGATAGAACGAATGACAGAAAAAGCACAAAAATATGTTTTTTTCCTTTTAATTATAGTCACTTTAACAGTTTGGGTCTTTCGTGACTTCTGCGAGGTTAGGAATTGAACTCAGGTTCTCGATGTGAGAGGCGTGAATGCTAGCCACTACACCGGTATTGACCCTCATAGTGATAAAAATACAAAAAAATATTTTACATGCAAAAATGAGTGAGAAAATACAAATCGTGATAGAATTATTCGTCTTCTTATTTCTCCGGATAAAGTTTATAGCTTCTTCGAAACGGAAGAATTTAATTAACAAAAATCTTCCTGAGAACGCTTTATTACTATTGAAGACGAAATGTGAAACGAGTGATTCTGCAGAAGGAGAAGAAGACCAAGAAGAAGAAGAAGAAGAAGAAGAAAAGGAAGATGGAGATAAAGAAGATTAAGAAAACTAATAAGGGGACAAGTTTTGCTTTTTGATCAATATTAACTTATATGTAATTTTGTGTTGTTTATCAAAGCTCATACTTGCTTTGTATTGTTTTATAAAATATTTTATCCTATAAAAATACATCTGCAATAGTTTTCCAAATGACCCTCATTTCTTATACGTCATTATACTTAAAAAGTACTTAAAAAATAGTTGAAAATTCTCCCTAACACAAAAATATACGTTCTAATGCAAAATAAACCTAAAATTCGGGCTCAGCACCCCAAAATTACTTAAGAACCACATATTATCCTTGATTTAAAGAGATTTTTTTGCTTGGCCAGCTTTTGTATGGAGTCGCTCCACTGTGCACTCCTTCCATCCATTCCTCCGTTATGTACACTCAAAAAAATCGACACGTCTCATCCACGTGAAAAATCATGTAAACTTCTGTACAGCAACTTACGTGAACTTCATGTACCGTTTAATGGGAAAGTTGATAAAATTTACCGGGATCGCACGTAAACTTGTTAGTATGAGTGCGAGTTACCAACAATTCACGTGAATGTTACATGAAAAGTGTGATGGATGAGAATTACCTATGTTTTCACGTAAACTTGACGTGCTGATTTTTTTGAGTGTAGGTTTTGCTCCTCCCAAAACTTGGAAATAAAAAGTTCCTTTAGCTAACTGTGTATTTCAAAGCGCGGCTGAGCTAGACGCAATTTATTGATGTCAAAAAAAGGTTCTAATGGTGTGCTGTTTGGTTACGGCACGTGCCTAGCAGTGTTTGTCAAAAGAAGGATATTTGACCTTAGTTTTCTCGATATGAAAAGATGTAAAAATCCTTATCTCGGACTCCACTAGAATAAAATCGACCTTTTTCGCCATAAATAAGCTATTCGCATGAGAAATCCGATGCACAGCGGTCCACGCGCAAATTAGAGTTTTGATTAGGACAATTTAGTTTTAAGTTTTGGGGCGAACCAACCACCGGTTGAAAGCCCCATTAAAAAAAGTAATTTTAAGTTTCCGGAGCCTTTGGAAGAGTTTCTTGAAATTAACAGCTCTATTGTTTGGTGGAAGACGGTAACCTTCTATCTCTTCAGCGAAGATAGAAAAATCCTATTTCTTATAGGATGAATCGTTAAAATCAATTTTTGTTTTTTGACGTAGGACTACGTCTTACGGCAAGGTTTGGGATAGAGCGTCATTCCAAAAAATCTTTCTCGAAAAGTGTTCAGGTTTTGAACGCTAATAGCTTAGCGACTTCTTAATCGATTTTCAATATTCTTACAGCAATTGATCGGAAAATCTTCTAAGAATTGACCCAAATGAAGAAAAGTATAGGTTGCAAAAGACGCCATCATAGTTTTAACGTATCTTTAGAAAAAAAAAGTGACGACATCTCCCCGTCCCAACAGATCGAAGGTTCTTTGCGACGACTAAATCTAGACCAATGTGCTTGGAAAGTACGCCAAAAAGAGTGATAAGGTCCGCTCGTCCCAACAAAATTTCTTACGAACGCGATTAAACCTAGTCCAATTTGATATCTGTGCTTGGGAAGTAGGTACGGCGAACTGCGAAACCACCCCTCTTCTTCAACCGGTGTTAATGTTTGAATGTAGAACCACCCTTTCCTTTAACCGATATCACCTTTAAACATTAAGGTGAAATTGGTGATCATTAAGATATCATCATTTTATATTTGTATTGTTTTACGAATATAATAGAAGCTGTAAACGACAAATAACCAAACGCATTGTGTGTGTACATGCAAATTGACGAGCAATGTTAATAAAACACGGGAGTACCTATTACTATATATAGTTTCCTTGTGTCTGACTGTAACGCTAGATCCAAGCAAGCTGTGGAATAAAAAATTCTCTAGACTCCAACACGCGTTGTGAAGGTAACAATGATTTCAGTGGGTGGATGGGTGAAATAGGCAATTTGATGGGCTGCCACATAATGCGATACTGATTCAACAAGTCCTGCGCTTGAATAAAAACATTTGATTTTAATACAAATTTTTGAAGCAAACGTCAACCGTTTGAGATTGATGGAGTAAACGTGTGATTTGGTACGTGATGATAAGGACAGTCTATGAACTATGATTTAATCAAGCTATAATTGATTATCAGAAGCTGCCAAAGTAGCGCATACTAAATTAAACCGCGAAAGTGCATATCCTGTTGAGTATCTTTATACCTACATTTGCTTCTCAAGGAGTTTCTGACGAGAAGCGTAGCTAAAACCCCTCCCTAATTAGGTGTGGGATGATATCTAAATCACACAGAGGTGATGTAGCGTGTTTTCTTAAACACAGTCTGGTGTTTTATCAAAGAACACATTCAAACTTTGATGATAAAAAAGCAAGAATTCACCAAAATGTGGTTTATATGGAACGTGTTGTTCCATGATTTTGTTGCTAAACTGACCAGACCTGAAATCTATACCTATAAAGAAGGATTTCTGTCTGTCTGTCTGTCTGTCTGTCTGTCCGTATGTTCCTTATAGAATCGAAAACTACTGAACCAATCGACATGAAAATATGCATGTAGAGGTTTTTTGGGGCCAGGAGAGGTTTTAGTGATGGTTAGAAACCCCTCCCCCCACTAAGAGGGGGGGCTCCCATACAAATGAAACACAAATTTCTGCATAACTCGACAACTAATCAAGCAAATAGAACAAAATTTGGCATGTGGGTGTTTTCGGTGACAAGAATTTATTCTATGGTAAATTGAGACCCCTCCCCTCTTTATAAGGGGAATTATAACTCCTCTCCTCTTTAAAAGGGGGGGCTTCCATACAAATTTCCTCATAACTCGAGAACTAATCAAGCAAATGGAACCAAATTTGGCATGTGAAGGTTTTCGAGGGCAAGAATATTTTCTATAGTAAATTAGGACCCCTCCCCACTTTAAGAGGGGGGGCTCCTGTACCAAAGAAACACAATTTTCCTCATAACTCGAGAAGTAATGAAGCAAATGGAACCAAATTTGGCATGTGGGTGTTTTTGGAGACAAAATTTTTTTCTATGATGAATTGGGACCCCTCCCCGTTTTAGGAGGGGGGGATCCTATACACATGAAATACAAATTTCCTCATAACTGAAGAACTAATCAAGCAAATGGAACCAAATTTGGCATGTGAAAGTTTTCGAGGGCAAGAATATTTTCTATGGTAAATAAGGACCCCTCCCCACTTTAAGAGGGGGGGGCTCCTGTACAAACGAAATACAAATTTCCTCATAACTCGAGAACTAATCAAACAAATGGAACAAAATTTGGCACGTGGGTGTTTTTGGAGACGAATTTTTTTTCTATGATGAATTGTGACCCCTCCCCACTTTAGGAAGGGGGCTCCTATACAAATGAAATGCAAATTTCCTCATAACTCGAGAATTAATCAAGCAAATGGAACCAAATTCGGCATGTGAAAGTTTTCTAGGGCATGAATATTTTCTATTGTGAATTAGAACTCCTCCCCACTTTAAGAGGGGGGGCTCCTATACAAACGAAATACAAATTTCCTCATAACTCGAGAACTAATCAAGCAAATGGAACCAAATTTGACATGTAAGTGGTTTTGGACGCAAGATTTTTTTCTATGGTGAATTGAGACCCCTCTCTTCTTTAGAAAGCGAATTATGGCTCATCTCCCCTTTAAGAGGGTGGGCTTCCATACAAATGATATGCAAATTTCCTCTTATCTCGAGAACTAATCAATCAAATGGAACCAAATTTGGCATGTGGGAGTTTTAGATGGCAGAATTTTTTTCTATGGTGAATTACGACCCCTTCCCCTTTTAAGAGGGGAGCTCCCATACAAATGAAATTCAAATTTCCTTATAACTTGAGAACTAATCAAGCAAATGGAACCAAATTTGGCATGTGGGAGATTTTGGAGTCTTGAATTTATTTTACGATAGTTAGAGACCTCTCACCCCTGTGGTAGGGGGATATGGACTCTCATACAAATAAAACAGAAATTTTTGCGAAACTCAAAAACTAATCGAACTCGAGAAATTCGAGACTCTTCCATAAAACATTAGTCAATACAAGACCACAAAAACTATCTATAGTAACACTAGATCATTCAGGACGAGACGGTCGCGAGTGTTGCCGGTGACCCGCCGTCGGAAGCGCCGCCCACTGGGGTGCTTGCAAAACTCGAGATTGTGACAAAGATCATCCGAGATTCATGATTTATGTACAACTTTCACTTTCGTATCTTCGTGCAACGTAAGAACTATTGAACTAATAATGTGATGTATATACTGGACACTATCACTTGTTGTTCTTACAAAATAAAATAAGCATTTACCTTATTCGCCAACCGGTTTCGGGTAGATGTTACCCATCATCGGGGCTAGGTCCAACTGATTTTGATAACAGAGTAGTTACAACTTCAGCTTTGTTAGATGAAAGAGCGGCGATACTATCGGAGCATCGTCTTCATTCATCAAACATTGCTCAGCTGTGGTGATATGCAGCGACTCCCAAGCGTTCAAATGCGATGACTTCCTCACTGGTTTTGCTAAACTAATAAAACCAGTGAGGAAGTCATCGCATTTGAACGCTTGGGAGTCGCTGCATATCAGCACAGCTGAGCAATGTTTGATGAATGAAGACGATGCTCCGATAGTATCGCCGCTCTTTCATCTAACAAAGCTGAAGTTGTAACTACTCTGTTATCAAAATCAGTTGGACCTAGCCCCGATGATGGGTAACATCTACCCGAAACCGGTTGGCGAATAAGGTAAATGCTTATTTTATTTTGTAAGAACAACAAGTGATAGTGTCCAGTATATACATCACATTATTAGTTTATGTACAACACAGGTTAATTTGTGGCAATACGAAGTTTGTCGGGTCAGCTAGTATCTCAATATAAAGTAAATAAATATTGAAGTCCGCAAATTTAGGTTCTAACTTTAAGAATTTAGTAGAAGTAGCTTTAGACATTTACTGTAAAGTATTTTATTTCGAGTATATTAAAAGTATTCTAATTTTTTAAGGAACTAGGTCGCAAAAAAGCCGTCGAAATCTCCAATGTTCAAAGATTTTGTTTTGCATGGATTCGATTTCAAGAAAATAACTAATACAAGAGTTTGTCCGGTTTACTAAAACGAAGGTTGTTTTTGTAGTTGTGGTCCAACGAGTGATAGCTGATTGGACAGCAAACGTCTGCCCGGTATAATTCAATCGATATTTTCTACAATCATAATTTTGGTGAGACCGAATCGAGACACGGTTCTAAAATTGAATAGTTTTTCAAAATGTACTCCCTTGAGCAGCACGTTCCTCGCGATTGACAAATTTTTCCCTTTTTATTTAAGACCCATTTGCTTCCTTTTTAGAGTACATGTGTTTTAATTAATAGAAGGTTACCGGGGTCAGTTCCGGTGTAGTGGTTAGCATTCACGACTCTCACGCCGAGGACCCGGGTTCAAATCCCAACCCCGCAGAAGTCACGAATGGCCCAAGCTGTTAAAGTGACTATAATCTGTACTGTACTGAACTGTAAACCATATTACATTTTTAAAGGTTTTGGTATCGTGGCTAGCCACGACGGGTCAACCTAGTTGTATAATATATGATGAACATTTCAGCTAAAATCACGCGAGAACTTAACACAAAATTCGCTGGTATTCTTTACCCAAAGTAATATTGCCATATCTTCTGTTAGATTTCTTTATTACATGACGAAAAAGCAATAATTTTAGTATTCTGTATGCATGTGCAAATGTAGATTGGGTGGTCGTGTGCTTTCATATTTTGTGAATTTCTGCCAACTGCAGAGATATATTGACGGAAAGTGAGCCAGATCTTGATGTGCTACAATTAAATGTTTCTAAATCCTGCTTTTCAAGCGAAGTCAATGGCCAGTTTTGTTTAAAATATTCAAGTAAAATGTAATACGCGGCGAGCTTAGTGTAGTGTGTGTTTTATGCTGAGATGATTTTGAAGTGCATGTGCTCATGAACAGTTTTTTCGTCAGAAAAACATTTTTGTTAATGGGACTGAGTTGGATATGAAAGATCAAGCAGCAAAAGTTTGTTCGGAACTGTTGTCTTGCTCGGAAACATGACTGAAGGGATATTTGTGCATTTCACGTGACGCAGCAATTCTCAAAGCGAGAAAAATCAGCGACTCTCTTATTACTATATATAGTTTCCTTGTGTCTGACTGTAACGTTAGATCCAAGCAAGCAGTTGAATGAAAAAATTTCTAGACTTCAACACGCGTTGTGAAGGTAACAATGATTTCTGTCAGTGGGTGGGTGGGTGAAATAGGCAATTTAATAAGCTGCCACATAATGCGATTTCAGCAAGTCCTGCGCTTGAATAAAAACATTTGATTTTAAAACAAATTTTTGAAGCAAACGTCAACCGTTTGAGATTGATCTAAACAATGGATTTGGCACGTGGTAATAAGGATAGCCAACGATTTAATCAAGCTTTCAAGATAGCGCATAATCAATATAAAGCGCGAAAACGCATATCCCGTTGAGTATTTTTATATCTACATTTACTTCTTCCGGAGTTCCTTACGAGAATGGTAGCTAAAACCCTTCATGATTCAGGCGAATCACACAGAGGTGATATAGCGTGTTTTCTTACATAGTCTGGTGTTTTATCAAGGACACATGGTTGGTATTAAGTCAGATTGAACCAAATGACAAAACCATGATTTCGAGAAAAACGTGTTCAAACTTTGCTGTTCTGTATGGTTTATAGCTATCAATTGTTCGAAATCATCTTATAACTTTAGCTGTTTAGGTGGTCTGGTTAGAGTAAAATAGAGCTTAGAAAACTCTTGAGTGTTTGCTATCATTAACATTTTGTTTTTTAATTTTACGGCTTGATCCGGTCTGATTTGACACCGACCACGTTGAAACTTTGCTGATAAAAAAGTCAGAATTGTCCAAATGTAATTTATGTGGAACGTATTGTTCCCTGATTTTGTTGTTAAGTTGATTTACGAACGCGACCTGAAATATCTCAATATAAAGTAACATAAATATTTAGGTTCTAACTTTAAGAATTTAGTGGAAGTAGCATTAGATATTTTCTTTAAGTGTTTCAAAAGTATTCTAATTTTTTATGAGACTGGGCCGCAAAAAAGCCGTTGAGATCCGAAATATCCAAGGATTTTGTATTGTATTGGTGCGATTTCAGGCAATTAACTAATCCAAAAGTTTGTCCGGTTTACTAAAACGAAAAATGTTTTTATAGTTGTGGTCCTATGAGGGGTAGCGAATTAGATAGCAAGCGTCTGCCTGGTATAATGCAATCAATATTTTCTGCAATCATAGTTCAGGCGGGACTGATTTTAAATTTTGCATCGGTTCTAGAATTGATTACTTTTTCAAAATGTTCTCCCTCGAGCAGCACGTTCCTTACAATTTGTAGATTGTTGCCCTTTTATCTAAGCCCCGTTTGCTTCGTTTGTAGTTTACACGTGTTTTAATTAATAGAAGATTGCCAATTTTTTACTAATCAATTTTAATACGCGCTATTGAATTGTAAATCATAATACAACTTTCAAGAATACCAAAGTATCGTGGCTAGCCACGTCGGGTCAACCTAGTTCAAGAATAGTTTTGAACGTTTCAATTTGCTGCTTTGCGGCAGTTAGTTGCCTGCAATTCTTTACATAGTTCCAATAGACATTACATTTAGATTAATTTCGTTCAAAAATGATGGACAAGACTGTTTATTTGACCGTCAACTCAGTATAAGGTAGTGAGGTACAAAACATTTTCCAAACAACTTCAACTTACTTATATAGGGTATGTTGCTACTACGTCGCAGTTGCCTATTTCCGGCCTATCCAACACAAATTATTAAAAATATCAGCGATTTTTATGACACACAATGCAAAATTAGTTATTTCCTAATATTTTAGTTTTTTAGTTAGTTTTTTTTATCATACGCGATCAATCAAAGTGAGCTGAGAACTATTTAAATGCTTTTTGCCTTTATCTTATATATAAAAATGGATTTCTGTCTGTCTTTCTGTCGGGATGTTCCTTATAGAATCGAAAACTACTGAACCAATCGGCGTGAAAATTTACATGTAGAGGTTTTTGGGGCCAGGGAAGGTTCTTATGATGGTTAGAAACCCCTCCCCCCCACTAAGAGGGGGGGCTCCCAAACAAACGAAACACCAATTTCTGCATAATTCGCGAACTAATCAATCAAATGGAACAAAATATGGCATGTGGGTATTTTCGGAGACAAGAATTTTTTCTATGATGAATTAGGACCGCTTAACTTTTTAAGAGGGGGGGGGGCTCCCATACAAATGAAATACAAATTTCCTCATAACTCCAGAACTAATCAAGCAAATGGAACCAAATTTGGCATGGTTTGATGGTTTCAGACCCCTCGCCCCTGTGGTAGGGGGATAAGGACTCGCATACAAATAAAACATTAATCAATAACAAGACCACCAAAAACTATCAATAGTAACATTAGATAATTCAGCGCAAGACGGTCACAGGCCGCGAGTGTTGCCGGCGACCTGTCGTCGGAAGCGCCGGCCACTGCGGGGGCCAGCCCCCGAAGAGATCACCTCTATCTAGGTTTATTTATTTTCCTAGATCTACTGACCTCTATTACTTTCCTTCAGTTGGGTCACCCCTGCGAAATGGTACTTTCTAAGAAAACATTTTCCGTGAAATGGTACATCCCGCGTAAGGTTTTTCATGAAATAGTATTTTGCGAAACTCGATATTTCGCGTTATGGTCAACCGAGAAGTGGTGTTCCGCAAAACTGTATGCGGCAAAATGTTATATAATCATGTCGAATATTTTAATGCTATCCGCTTTATTTTATCAGGCTAGCTCGTTCGAATGACACTGCGGAAGACTGAAAAATAAAAAAAGGTGAAGTTCCCGAAAAAGTTCCTCGTTTGGCAAGTAATCAGCAGCATGGATTTTGTCGTGGATTTCAGGGCAGCATATGGCAGATAATGCACGCGAACGGGTTTCAGGACTGGTCAAAACCTTGGGCCGACGGAGGCAAACTACGTTAGACTAAAAACGGAAGCTAGGAACATTGGGTAACAAATCAATGTGTCGCAAACCAAATATATGGTAGGAGGAGGCTCCAGAGAAAATAAGGTTTGCCTCCCACGGGCAGGGACTGTTGACGGCGATGAATTGGAAGTGATTGATGAATTGTTATTAACTGAATTATTTGACCTGTCCAACCTGTACTTGTGCAGAACAGACAAGAAGTGTAAAGTTAATTTCATGCCAAAAACTATACCAACAAATAAGTTTGATATTAAAACTCAAACCCGATTTAATCCACCTAGTGGTGAAAGGAACCTTTGTTATACCATCTTTGACATAGGCATTTTCAGTTAAAATATTATTTTTGATTTGTATTTGAATTTGTAATTTTCATAAAACTGATAGAGTCAAATTATATACGCATCACTTTGAACTAAATTCTTATATAAACTGTTTCTTAGGCCCAGCCGTTCTCAAGTTATTCAGATGTGAAATCTCAAAATTATCTATTGGAGTCAACACATGCAAAGTATCCGATAACCGTGTAATCGACTTTCACGGATTTGAACCAAATTTTGTCAGATTGTTCATTTTAGGTCAGAAAGCAAAAATCTTAAATTTGGTGCCGGTTGATACCTCCATTAGTGGTACGATTAGTGGTAGAACCTCCTTTTTAAAAAAGACCCGTTTTGTCAAACCTTTTAATTTTTTACTCACAGATAAACCTGGAAATCTCGACCAACATGCCAAAAGGTCCAATGTGCAAATGAGAGATTCTCTTTGCGTTTCTTCTCTTATGCTTATTACGGCGCCCAGCGCTACTTGTAGTCCAGCGCCTCTATGGTTCAAAGGTACAAGTACCAGCGAACCACATGCCCTGGCGGGTGTTGTGGGTTCGAATCCGGTTGTAATCTCAGATTACAGCTTGGTTCGACTCATGCACCTTCCAGTATTGGACAAAAGGTAGGAGTCAAAATGACTACTTGTCAAGCATAGCTACCAATACCCCCCCCCCCCCCCTTCCTTTCCGCTCTTCCCCACCTTCACCAAAAAATTTTCATTTCTTTCCCTACCGTCCCTTCATCAATTGTAGAACCATCGTTTCAAAAAAATATTAAATATATTTTATTAATTAACTGCTGCAAAGAAACATCCGTTGAAAAATTACACATTTTTACTATATTATTCTGTTTTAAAGGTTTACTGCCCATAAATGCATAACAGTCCCATCTGACTTTTCATCACTTTTGAGATAAACCTGGGAATCATCTTTAAATTAACTGTTCTTTCAATATTTCAAACAAAAAAGTTATGTTTGTTCCCAAGATGTTGAAAAAAATATCAAACTATGTCAGTCCCATATTACAAATAAACGCATAACAGTCACAGTAATAAAAATATATCAATAAGCATCTGTTTTCTGGAAATTCCTGGACCGATTCGACTGCAGCAACTATCAAACGGAAGATTTTATGACCTAGAAGAACACTATTGTGGAGAATTTGGATCGAATGTACGATTCCGAAGTTACAGTGGGAACAAGTTCCAAAATATATGGGACTTAACATAGAAGCATCTTGAATCACAACAAACCCATCATATGACACCTATAAGTACACGGATTTGCAAATCTAGACTATTGGTAGTCGCATAAAAAGTTCAAGATGTCATTGGCTACATCTAAACATGTCCGTGAATGTTCCGGATACCTCTACGGGGATCAGTTTCTGAATTTAACTTTAGTTTAGTTTACAACATATGACATCTCTAAGTCGGTACTCGAAATTGCAAAACTATTTTGAAATAGTTCATTTGTCACATATAGTGTCCAGGATCACATTGGTCATACTCGGACGCGTTCTGGGAGTATTCCGGACACACAGAAAAGCGACCAGCTTCTGAGTCAAACAAACCCCATCATGCGATCTCACTATAACCTCAAGATAACAAATTACAATAAAAACGAGAAAAGGCCAGGAAGAGATTTGATTTAAAAAGGACATTTTGAACAATGGAATTGAACGAGCACGTGAATTATCAAAACAACAACGACACGTGGTCTTGAAAATACTATCGAGTCACCGACAACGCAAGGATCAAGGCATGCTGTGCCTGTAACTGTTATGCGTTTATTCTTGCTTATTCAAGCACAAATAAACGCATATCAGTAACTTCGGCAGTTTTTCTAAGTTTTGGAACAAAGTTTAGGTCACTTCTGAACAAATTGCTTGTAAAAGTATTCTGTTATGTACATTCAAGTGATTTTATGACGATTTGGACGATTTGTTTCCAAAATCGCTGCAATATTAAAGAAAAATTGTCGTGGCTTCAACAGTGTTTTTCTTAGTTGCACATTTTTGCAGATGGGACTGTCTTCCATTTATGGGCAGTTTAGTCCAATTAAAGGTTTGGTCATTAAGGTTTTCTTCAATAAATTTCATCAATCATTTTTAAATATCTTTTGACCAGTAGAACCAATCCTTATGAAATTTGGTAAATACATTTGCAGTGTTAAGACCTCTCGTTTAATATTAAAACAATTGAAACTAGATAAAATATCTTGGTTAAAATCGCTATAAAGTATTGTAAATTTTAACGTGTAACTTCAATTACTCATAACTTTCAAACTAAAAGTCCAATCAAAAAACCATTCAATAGTGATCTATCCGGCTATATTACCTTTCAAATGAGACTAAAGCGCATAAATCGGCTTGGCCATCTCTGAGAAACAGGCGATAATTATTACCTTGTCAAAACACGTTTTTAAGCATAACTTTTAAACTACTTATTTGTTTTGAAGAGCTTTCATTTGGTACTAAGATCATTGAAATCGGTTGTGTGATTCCTGAGAAAATCGTGTCACGTAGTTTTCACATTTTTGCTTATAACTTTTAAACGAAACATCGGACCACGAAGCAATTCAATAGTGATATACTAGGCAATAATACCTTTCAAATGAGACTAATAACGCATAAATCGGTTCAGCCATATCTGAGAAACAGGCGATAGAAAATGCACACACACACATACACACACACACACACACACACACACACACACACACACACACACACACACACACACACACACGCACACACATACACACACACAGACATTGCTCAGTTCGTGGAGCTCTATCGACTGGTATATGTGATTCGGCCCTCCGGGCCTCGGATCAGTTTCGTGTTTTTCGACCAATTTCTAAACCTTTGTTATATACTATAACAAAGGTAAAAACTCATCGTGTCAGTTTTGCCTTTCTACTATATGAAAATATAGTATAAAGGTATAGGAATCACTCGAAAAACCGAAAATCGAAAGAAAGCTTAGCGGAACGAATGTCATATACCATTCGACTCAGTTTCGAAAACTGAGCATTTTCTGTGTGTGTGTGTGTGTGTGTGTGTGTGTGTGTGTGTGTGTGTGTGTGTGTGTGTGTGTGTGTGTGTGTGTGTGTGTGTGTGTGTGTGTGTGTGTGTGTGTGTGTGTGTGTGTGTGTGTGTGTGTGTGTGTGTGTGTGTGTGTGTGTGTGTGTGTGTGTGTGTGTGTGTGTGTGTGTGTGTGTGTGTGTGTGTGTGTGTGTGTGTGTGTGTGTGTGTGTGTGTGTGTGTGTGTGTGTGTGTGTGTGTGTGTGTGTGTGTGTGTGTGTGTGTGTGTGTGTGTGTGTGTGTGTGTGTGTGTGTGTGTGTGTGTGTGTGTGTGGAACGCTTTTGATTGAGCCAACGTTTCTCGGAGATGGCTGGACCGATTTTAATGATCCTAGTGTCAAATGAAAGGTCTGGGTGTCCCATTGTTTGCTATTTAATTTCATACTGATCGGACTTTTAGTTCAAAAGTTATGTATAAAAACACGAAAAATATGGGATTTCATTATCTCATAGGTCCCTTAACCGATTTGACCAAAATTGATTGCATATGAAAGGGAAATCTTTCAAAACCTTAACTTCAAGATTTCATGACGATTGGGCTTGTGGTTTGAAAGTTACATAAAGAAATGTGGGAAAAATGTATTTAAAACTGCTTTTTGTTGCATATAAGCATTAATTCAATAGGAAACATCCTACAATTTATTATCATTTGAAAGTTACTGTTGAGATCTATAAAATGAAACCAAGTTACTGAAAATCGGACGATTGATTCAAAAGTTATTCAAACTTTAACACTTAAGTGCCGTATATTAAACCGTTAAAATGTATAAAATCGAAATAAATTAATCAAGGGTCGATTGTATTCAATGTATGTGTTATGCATGTGTACGTATGCATGCATGCGTCTATGTATGTATGTATGTATAGATGTATGCGTGTATGTGTGTATGTGTGTATATATATATGCGATTTACAATTTTAAAATTTGCATAGAAATACAAGAAGAGTGAGAAACATTTTAATTGTCATTTTTTTCACTTGCAATCTGACGAGCAAGACAAAAAGCGAAGAAAAGTATTTCATTTAATCATATAGGTATAGTGGTGTATAGTATTAAAAATACTAATGAGTTGATTTTCCCAAATGAATTTATACCAATTGCAAACAAATTTTGCGCATCAATAGATGCTTTTCCAATCAATAGATGCTAGAGCTTAGAAATTTTATATGAAAAAGAGGAAGAAAGGTTACTAATAATCCTGTACGATTTACGAATACGAATAAATCGAAATAAATCGAATCGAAAATTCTATCGATCATATTTTCCATCCTCAAGCATGTTTATGGCGCTGATTTTGTTTCTTTGATCTCATCGTTTCCTAAAACATCTAACGGGCAATGTCGTATAAACGATACGGTTAAGCTAATGACTATTTTTTCATTAAAGTTTATTCAAAAGAAGCTCAAGTTGTGATTTTCTTGCAAAAATAATTAACTGAAAGAGCGCCAACTACGAAAAAGTCCAATTTCTCTTTTTCATTTTTCATATCTAATACTCTACTCAGTTATTTGTTCAAATTCAAATACATATTATCTTTTTTGGATATGGATCTTGAAAAATAAGGAACGGATATTTAAAAATATAGTCAAGTTAATTATAGATGTTCCTGAGAAATTAAAATATAATTATTGCGCCAGTAGAAAGGCTAGGTCACACCGCTAGGTGGATGAATTCGGGTTTTCTTTTATGTGTCGTCATTGAAAGGGCTAGGTGACCTATTCTCAGAACTGGAATCAATTACAATAAATGTGCAAATAACGGCTATAATCTCAGTTGATAACACTTTTAGCAGACGGCCTGGCCTGACTGTTTGATTAAAAGAGCACTTTAAAAATGATGCAGTCGTTGAAAGTTTTAATTCTGCTATGTTTCGGCTTAAATCATTTTGTTTCAATGGCGAGTAAAAATCAAAAGTATTTCATTCCAAGTGTACGTGTAAGTATAGCATGATCACCTGTGTGTTAAGTGTTTTTTCCCTAAAGTTTTATTTCCTAAGGCCAACTGGTTTAAAGCAAATGAATTTTGCAACTCGCTGCAAATGCGGCTAGCTATTGTCAAATCCAAGGAAGACAATGAAGCCATCGCCGCGTATGTCAAAACAACAGATAAATATACCAACGCGTGCAGCTTTTGGCTCGGCGCAACGGATTTAGCCCACGAAGGCCATTATATCTGGACCGCGACGGGTGAACAGGTTACCTACACAAATTGGCGCTACGGCGAGCCGAATAACAAAAACCAAAGGGAGCATTGCTTGCAGTTAGGTTACGAACCGAGGGTCGATTATATCTGGTCCTGGAATGACCAGAATTGTAACGAGAAGTGGCTTTATTTCGTTTGTGAAAAAGTCGAATGCAACTGTGTTGCTCATTTCTGATAACCAGGTGGTAACATATGTAATAGCAAAATTGAAATAAACGTATCATAAGTATACAAGCGCGGATCAACGTGAATTCTTCCCTGGTCAATACATACTACCAATCGGAAGACTTGGGATAAGTGTAACTCTTGCGTTGGTTCCTTTCTTTCCTAGCAGATGGTTACTATCGGTGATTAGTCATCTCGGGCCGTCGATATTCCTGCGACACGTTACTAATCAAAGGCATCAAAGGCAGCGCCTCTTCAAGAAGTTGGGACATCGATTGACACACGCGTCAAGATTTATAAAAACTCATAACTTCCATAACTTCTCATAACAAAGAACGTAAAAAATTGACTGTAAATTTCTCTTGAAATGACCCATATGATATTAGTCATGAGAAACTTCAAACTTCAGAAATGCCTTTTGTTTTTAGCCTTTCCGTTTCGCTGTCTTTATTGAAACTGATAAGCGACTTGTTTTCGAAACCGGCTCCAGGATGCATGTAGTTTGGTTTACAATCGCAGATGATAGCACAGTTTGACAGACGGTTAGTTAAGTTAGTTGATTCGAAAGCAGCTTAAAAATGGTGCATCCAGGAAGAGTCGTCATTCTGCTATTATTAGGCTTAAATCACTTTGTTTTAATGGCAAGTACGAATAAGAAATACTTCATTCCAAGTATACGTGTAAGTATATAATCTAATTTCCAAAATGTCCACTTAATCCACATTAATTGGTTTCACCCTTGAAGGCCAACTGGTTCAAAGCGAACGAATTCTGCAACTCCCTGCAAACGCGGCTCACCGTTATCAAGTCGAAGGAGGAAAACGAAGCCATCGCCAGCTACGTCAAAACGACGGACAAATATTCGGACGAGTGTAGCTTTTGGATTGGCGGAACGGATCTGGCCGACGAGGGTGTTTTCATTTGGACCGCCACGGGCGAACGGGTTTCCTACTCGAATTGGGGCCCAAGCGAGCCGAATAATCATAACGGCAACGAACATTGTATGCAGCTGGCTTACATACCGGCCGAAGGCTATCACTGGACCTGGAATGACAACGTTTGCAACGGGCAGTCGCTTTATTTTGTTTGTGAAAATGTTGAGTTCAATTGTGTTACTAATTTTTAATGCTTTCTTAGTAATATTTACTCAGAGTAGCGTAAATATGAAATGAGTTGAAAATAAGACCTCTAAGTTTTCCATAATACTACATAACTGTTTTTAACATCCATCCAATGATCCACCGATTTTATGTTACTTAAGCAACGACTAGGACACAACACAAGGACAAGGACTTGGTTTTTCGGCGATAATCCGTTTATCGAATCAATACCAAATTTAGAATCCGCTTCCAGCCTTGTCGGTCTGGGGCTGCCATTCTCCAATCGCCTCTAACATTCGCGGTTCTAGCATCTTTGTCAACAGCGCACATCCTACAGGTACGGGTCTACCTCGAAGCCGTCGAGCTCTGTCGGGTTCTTTGCAGAATATTGTTTTTGCTAGTCGCTCATCCAGCATCCTTGCTACGGTACCAGCTCATTGTAGCCTGCCATGTTTAAGTCGCTTTACATTATTCACATCTAAGAAATAGTCTTATGACCAAAACACCGCCAATTCACTTGGTTATGGGCTACCGGTCCCCAATTCCCTGGACCAGATCTTCGAATCTCGACTGAGCGGTCCACTACATAGTTAATAGGATTTTTGCACTAGTCCCGTAAATTTCCTGTACTCCAATAACCGGTTGCGATGTCGGTAGATAAGGAAGGGTCAAGTTCTGAAGAACGTTTATACCCATGGCTTTGCTTTGCTTACCATCTTTGCAGGATAGTTGCCCGGTATTCTTGCAACATGCCCAGCCCATCGGCTGAATGCAAGAATGCCCAGACTTTAGAGAGCAACCGGTCTATTAACCGTCTTGTACAGGGTACAGTTTGTTTTCGAGAAACTAATACTTTGCAGAAATTGAATTTGGGGAAACTAGTGCTTTCAGGAATTTAATACATTCGGAAAATACTTTTCGGGGAAAATATTCTTGTGAAAAAAGCGTTTCGGAGAAAGGTCGTACAATCTTCGTTTTTGTTCCATTCCTTCTCATTTTGAGCCCTCTATATATGCTTTTTACGCGTGTTTTGTTATTTTCTTCCCCATTTCAGTCTTTTCTCTCCTCTTTTTCCTTTCTATTTTCGTTTCTAGTTTTCGTATTTTTCTAACTGTTTATCTTCTTTCCTTCACCTTTTTTGTCGTTGTCTGTACTGTTTTCCTGTTTTTAATGCCCCATTTTTCCGTCTTTTCTGCATTCAATTCAATGTTTAGTTCCCTTTTTCTGTTTCCTCTCGGGTTTCCTTTCTTCTCTTCCGTTTTACCTTTTTCTTTAGTTCTTTTTTCCAGTTTATCATTTTTTCTATTTCTGCCCCATTTTCCTATTTTTCGTCCCATATTTCTCCTTCTACCTCTTTTTCCCGTTATTCTCGTTTCATTTACCGGTTTACTTATTATTCTTCTTTTCTCTTTTGGTTTCACTTGTTTTCTGTTCCGTATTTTGTTTTTCGTTTAGTTTTCCAATGTTTTCCCTTTCGTTTTTCCTTTTTTCTGCCCACTGTTTCCTCTTTCGCTGTTTCCACTTTCTCTTCTTTACCTGTCCATTTACCTTTACTTACCTTTATCTCCACTTTACCTGTCCCGTTTATCGATATTTTCCTAAATCCAAAATATCCTCTGTTCCGTCTTTCGCTTTTCTTCTTCCATTCTCTCGTTTTCAGGCCCGTTTCTCCTCTTTTCCCGTCTCGTTCTGTCAACCCCTTATCGACTTTTTTTTACTTTTTTCGGTCGTGGTTTACGTCTGTTTTCGCTTTTCAACTCTTTTCCTATACAATTTTTCGTTCGTTCGTCGTTCGTTTTCATTTGTTCACTTATTCCTCCTATTAAAGCCTGCTTTTCTTCTTTTCAGTCACGTTCTGTTTTTCTTTTCCGGGGATAACCTGTCTTGTTTTCTTTTATCTCCTCATTTTCTTTTCTTTCTATCCCTTTCCTTGCCCACTGTTCTCGTTTCTCCAATCTCCTGTTCTCGTATTTTTTTTCCTTTCCTGTCCTTCTTTTATATTCTACTTTTTCTACTGTTTTGACCTGCTGATGCATTGATATAAAGAAAATCGACATATATTAAGTGAGAGAAGAGCAGGCTTTTGAATATTTTCAGTTTCGTGTTTACATCTAAATATCTAGCTACTATGTTGAGCTGCTTTAATGTACCGTAGATTTTACCGACCTGAGCATTGATTTGAGAACTCCAGTCTAAGTGCGACTTAAATATTACACCAAGAATATTAGCAAGGTCCACAAACTCAACCTGCTCACTTCCTAAAAATAACTGTGGAGGACTGGGAGGGATTTTCAACTTGCACAGCATCAGTGCTTTAGATTTTGACATATTAATAGGCAATAAGTTGTGTAAGGACCACTGAAGGATTTGTTCAAGATCATTATTGATCAGTAACGATAGGGTGAAACTATTTATGTTTTCATTTACGCATAGGTAAATTTGCACGTCGTCCGCAAAGAGATGTATAGAAAAGTGCACAAGAACATTTGGAAGATCATTAATGAATAATGCAAACAAGAGTGGACCAAGTACTGATCCCTGGGGAACACCAGATTCAATATAGCAAAATGAGGACATGCATTCATTATAGAATACTGCTTGTTTCCTGTCACTGAGATATGACTTAAACAAATTGACAACACTTTGAGAAAAACCATATTGTGAAATCAGTTTATTCAATAGCTTGCGATGTGAAACACGATCAAAAGCCTTGCTAAAGTCAATAAGTAACAAGATCGCCAAACCTTTTCTATCTATGACTTTAGCAACATCGTCATGAATTTTAAGTAAAGCCGAGCCAGTGCTTTGATTCTTTCGAAAACCGGATTGGAACTTGTTTAATAAATTCATATCATCAATGAAATGCGACATTTGGGCTTTATTGAGTTTTTCAAATGCTTTCGATGGAGCACTAAGGATGCTAATCGGACGCAGGTTAGTTATCTCTGTTAGCCGTTGATTCTTTTTGATCGGAATAATCTTGACGGATTTCCATGCAAGCGGAAATTTCGATGATATAATAATTCGATTAAATAAGTGTGCAATCATAGGCAAAGCAAGTGGTAATATTATTTTAATACAGTGAGATTTCGAATTTGGCATGGTTCGATTTTGGCATGCCTCAATTTTGGCAACAAAAGTATCCGTTTTTGGCAACACAAAATACCGTGAACGTACCATATTCTGCGCAGTTAAGACATTTTTATGATTCTTCCGCTATTCTAAGTATCCTAGATTTAAATTAACAACGTGGATAGCACCAACGTGTAGTTGTACGGTCTATAATATCTGGTAAAAAATATGGGAATTATAAGTCGACCAACAATTGAGTATTTTTTTCGTTTTGTAAACTTATCCACGGTGCCTAATTCTGCGCACTTTCTTGCCCATGTTCCTAATTCTGCGCATATTTGCTCCTAATTCTGCGCACCCAAAAAGTGAAAATAAATACTCTTGCCATGCTTTTTATGTCTTTATACGCTGAAAGCACACAAAAAAAATCCGGCATTAGCCATTACCATAATTAAATCCATGATCCGGCCTTCTTGTGCTGTCCGGGTGGCAAAGGAATATTGTTATCATTTTGATTGCCTCATTTTAATATTTTATTCTCGATAACCTGAAGAGCGAATTGATCCGGGTTTTCTGCATACTAAACATTACACTGTAGACTAATACTAAAAATTTTGATTTCATATAGAAACCACTTCCCCACTCTCTGACAGCCCCATGAGGTTTGACATTAACAAAAAAATAGAACACATGGTTTCATGAATTGGCGCTCGTAGGTTCGGACCCCGAGACACAGCCCAGGATGCCAATCAATGCATGTTAAAGATTGTACTTGAATTTTCATGCCTCTATACCTCAGCCATTTGGGCGAGGTTGTGTATTCTTTCGCGATTTTTCTTCGTAGGATACATTACTGCGCAGAATTTGGAACATGAATAGAAAATCTGTGCCTAAATCTGCGCATTATTGCATCGCATTTTTATAAGGAAAGCAATGCATGCAATCACTCTTTTTGTCTAAAACATGACTAAAACTAATTATTCTTTCTAATTATGCTGGGTAATTTGATCATTGCAAAGACTTTCGATCATAAATTTGTTAATTTTCTAGAAGGACAATCTTAGCTTTGGTGCTAACGACGATGTTTTCTGCCATATAAAATACTTTCAGTTTCACGTTAAATTATTTCGCTCTCAAATATTATGACCCATTAGTAAATAATGGCGTAATATTCAACAGATATTTATAAAAAAATAACGTAATGATCATAGTTATGCACAATGTTGAAAAATACTCATATAAAGAAAAATGCGCAGAATTAGGAGCTGCGCAGAATTAGGGGTGGTCACGGTATTTCATTTCCAAAATATGCTTAAATATCTCTCATTTTCCGCAAACATGCTTTAAATAACGAAAAAGTGATGCCCTCAGTGTGTTCGTGAAAAAAAATCGCGGTTATAGAACAGTAATATTTTTATTGTCGTAGGACTACATCTAACCGCAGTCCGCCACCGACTTATTTGCACCAGACGGATAGCTCTTGGCGGACCTTTTAAACATAAAATGGTTGCAATCGTTGATTAATAATATTTTGTAAATTTCTGCCACATTTACATGCAATTTTTTCATATCGAAAAAGGGTCTCGATTTTGGCAACATAGGCGACACGCTTTGGTTGCCAAATTCGAAATCCTACTGTAAACTTAGTAGGAATCATGTCCAATCCTACAGCATTAAACTTAATCGAAAAAATAGCATTTACAATTTCATTTTCTTGAAAAGTACGAAACTGAAAACCGTTGGGGCTTGCCCGACGAAAAACTGGCCCTTCATCTGCAGTATATGTTGAGGCGAAAAACTCATTAAATAAATTTAATTCTGCTAGCCGTAAAATCGTAACAATCACTACTTTGAGCTTTGTTACCAATTCCTAGGTTTTTAATATTTCGCCAGAGCTGACTGCTAGTAACATTAGTAAAGATATGTCTTTTATTGAAGTAGGACTATTGAAGTAGGACTACTTCTTTGATTTCTATATTGGGGTGCACTTTAGAAAAACGAAAAGGGAACATGTAACGAAAAGTGGTTATAGTTTACACGCTTATAACTCAGTCATCCGTCAATAGATTCTAGAGATATTGGTATCAATCGATTGGAAATTTTTCAAAAAATCCGTTACAACACAGTAGATTACATGTTTTCCTAACAGACCTTCAATAATTGAGAAAATATGAGTCGAATATTTAATATTTCATTATTTGCAGTTTTTTGCCTTCCCACGTCAGTGCTTCCCTAGCACGGATGACAGAAATATATACGAGATGAGCTATGGCTATGAACTATGGATGCAGAAAGCGTCAAGATTTTACAAATTTTTCCTCTTTAAGGACAAGGCGTCAGTGTCCATTTATGGCACCGAATATCACCCTTCCCTTCCCTTCTTCAGTGTATCAACATGCTCCCATAGACTCGGGAATCCATCACAAAAAAATAAAATTAGTTCAACTAACCTGCTAGCCGTAATCAGATCTTGCAACTCGAAACAATAAACATTGCACTCTATTGGTTCTATTACTTTTTGGGGCATAACTTACACTAAATACTGAGATTTCTGTACAATTAAAATTCATCACTTTCACTTTTTCGCCGTCGATATTTCTTTAATTTCTTTTGGTCGTTCCATTCATCACATCACTCGCGAAACTTAACTTGAAACACAGAAAACTTTAATTTACCACCCGAACATCTGGTCATCTGGAAAGATATTATAATGATTTAGCCCAAACTGTTCACTTGAATTGATATGAAAAACTTTACTTCGATTGCAATTCCGAATCCGCGACCGTCGTTGTTGATACGTTACCAAGGAAACGGGAGTGATGCCATATTTACGTTGAGCGTGAAATTGACCAATAATTTTCACTATTAAACTAACGGTCGTAAAATGTCGAAAATATTAATATATATAGTTTCCTTGTATACTTATAAAATTCTCTAATAATAAAATCCACCGTAAACCACATTTTATGTGATAGAATTACTGTCGGATCTAGTGCAACAGCAAAAATAGATACGCGATTCTACGTTTCATAATTGTTCATAACAGATTATTACCTACTACTAGCAACTTAGCATAAACAAAACGATAGTGAAAACAAGTACTGAAATCAGTAAAAAAGCAGCTGGCCTCTGACGATCTTCACCTTAAACATTTAAATTCTACTTGCGATATTTTACAAGGACTGTTTCTTCACTGCTTACCGGTCTTGTTTTGCTGTTTGTTTCGACAGTTATAGAATTTCGGCGGTGTTAAAATGGCTCGACACGTAAGAAATAACAAGTGTAAACAGAATGCATTAGACGATTTGCAAAACACAGCTCATAACTTTAAAAATCGAGGGGTGTCGGTTTTACCCACAGTGTCGATTGTACCCGAAATACCCCTAACGCTTATATAAATATTTAATCTACATACTTGAACGTGACGCAGTAACGCAAAAGATATTTAGAATTTGATGATCCGGACTATGGAATATGCAATCTTACTTACAGTTGTATACTTAATGTATGTTTTCCTTCAAATCGTCGAACTTGCCTTATGCGATTTACATACCATGTCCATGCCGAGCGGTGGCTGCTGTGCGTTGTGGTCCTTCCATGTCTCGTGGGGATTCATGGTTGTTGTTGATGCTGCTGCAGCTGCCTGGCGTTTGCGTGCTCATCTTTTAGCACCAGCCGGCGGGACTTGGTTCTGCACCCATTTCCGTCGTTATCTCCATTCCGCTCAGTTACTACCACTATTGCTACTGTGATAATTTTGTGCAGACGCGCTTCCTTAGGTAGGCAGAGCGACAGGTAATCAGTGAGTTTCCACCTGGCACCTCATGCTAGAGGTGGATCGGAAGAGTTGATGAGCATTGTGTAGGGGCTGTGAACCATTTCCAGAAATTTTTAACTTTTTAGTTAAAATTTGACAGTTCGATGGTTATTTCTCCTTGAGTAGTTAAAATCAGTTCAGAACGCGAACCATTTCATATTTGACAGAATGATAATTGTTTTACTCAATGAGAGCATATATAAGGAGAGGTTTCCTTCATTTATTGTTCGTGCGTCCAAAATTCCATCTGACCCGACTACTTAGCAGCGCTTTGTCCAAAGGGTACACTCAAAATAATCCACACTTCCTTTCTACGTAAAAAATCACGAAAATTTCTCTACAGGGAGTTACGTGCAATGTTGCAAATCGAGCGAGAAACCAACCTTGTCTACTCACATGCGTGTGAGAATGAGAAGCATAGCATTCAACGCTTACGCTGCAAACGCAGGCATGAAACAAACGGCCACCGTTGCTGTGTGCGGACATTCTGCTACCCACACGTTCGCGCACGCACGTCCTCACATCGTCTTCCTGCATAGTTCTTTCGCGAGTCCAATAACTCTTGAGCAATCAGCTGCCCGTAAGGCATAGTGGCGCACTGGGACACAAATGTTGCATTACTTTTTCTTTTCTTCTTTTTCGCCCCCGATTCTACTGACGGGCGGGAGTGCGAGCCCCCGCGAGTATTTAGGCATCAGCAACTCGGGCTGCAACGAAGAACGAGAGCGACGACCGTAGCTGTTAGCTAAACACACACTCGCAAAAACTCGTCGCAATGCATGAATAAGTAAGGGTAAGGGTGATTTATATATTTTGGACAGGCGTTACGCGTACTTTATTTTGGACTTTTTCGGCAAAATCATATGGAAAATGACCAAAATAGAGTAGGCGTAACGCTTGTCCAAAATAGATCCAAATCCTTTTGAATCACACAAAAGTTCGCGGCAAGGTGATGGACTGTCCTGTACGTTATTTAATGTCGCTGATAAAGCTATGATCCGGCGAGTAGGCATCGAAACGACAGGCACGATCTTCGGTAAAAGAAGCCAACTGCTAGCCTTCGCAGACAGGAACCACGAGCTGCAGACACAACTTGGAGAGATTCCTATCATGCACCTGTAACCCGTAAGCCAGGCTACAGTGGGTCGGCCGCGTCGCAAGAATGCCGAACGACTGTGCAGTGAAGTCTGTTCTCTTCAAAAATCCCACCGGCACCAGGAATAGAGGGATCCAATGTGCTAAATGGCTCGATCAGGCTGAAGCCGACTTGCGTGTGTCAAGACGCTCAACGAATTGACGACGGCAGTAGCCCAGAACCGAGTACAGTGGAAAGGAATTCTTGATACATTTTTTCCACTTACGATCGGAAGGACACTTCTTTACACGGTGACCCGGAGACAGTTAACGCACATACCTAATTCACACACCTTCACAACACGTCTGATTTCGAGATGGACCACTATTAGCTCAGACGGAGATGGCTGTTAATTCTTGCTTGAAGTACCGGAGATTTACAGGTATCATTTACCGTTTTGGCCCTCAAATATTTGAGCAGCAGCAGCTTCTACGAGCGACTTATCCAAATTATATATCTTAATAGCGTCACTAATATTGAACTGAGACTTGATTTCGAAAAAGGTATAGACTTGAATTTGTACCAATTGTCATAGCGTCTATCAAATATTGATATTGGAGCCTTGAGAGGCAGCTGATGGGTGACCACTTGCCGCAGAGCTGGCTCAGCATAGTTCCATAGTTCGCTCCAGTGGATGTCAGAAAATATCGATAAAGCAAAAGAATGAATGTCGATAATATTGCAATGATAATGAACCGTAAGGCGTACAATTGTTCTGAACCCCAAGAAGTTTTTGCTTACCTTATTGCAGAATGACCTCCAGCTAGGCTTATTTGCTCGGCTGCTGGGTTGCAGGGCTGAGATATTATCCCCTACTGATTGGCAAACTGCTGCCGGAACTGCCAGCTAACGGATCCTCTAAGTATTATTTCCGTATGTTGGTGATTTTGATGGAATACACTTCACATGAACCAAGCTCGCGCACTACAGTCACACAGTGTTGTAGGGATTTGTTTGATCCGACCTATTATATTGATTTTTTTTTTGTTCTAGAATAAGTTATACATATTGAAGATCCTAGTCTAGCTCAACTATTTCCATTGGGTTATCCATAAAACGCTTTTGTGCTTCGTTAATAATCGTGCTCCGGCTCATACCGCTGCTGCTGGGTTCCTGGAAAAACAAAAAATCACAATGAGAGTTTCTTTTTCCGAAAACAAACAGTCAAAACTTACGTCAAGCTGTGAATAGCGCTGTTGCTGTTGATCGCGGAAATACGCCATTTGCTGCATATTGAAGGAAGGCTGATTAGAAGCCATCATTCCCGGCTGCTGCATTTGCGGCTGCATGTGGTGCAGAGGCGGCTGCTGCATCATCATTGTATTATACATTGTCATCGGTGCGTAGGACGGCGCCTCCAGCTGATAGTAGAGCTCCAAGAGACTTTTGTACAACTGCAAGGAAACAATGAAAATATGCGAATTAATAACAGTTCTGCGCTTCAATTTAACGCAGAATCTCTCAATCGTTATACCGATAAATCACCATCTTTCATTTGCCGGACAAGTTCCTGCATTAAGAAAGGGATCATCGCACTAATGTTTGCATCGCTGAAGGTGGGATTATCCTGACGGGCTTTCATGTTGAGCAGCTTCAGCAAAACATCATTCCGGAAGCCAAAAATGTTACTTGAAGTTACCGGCCCGTTCGCTGGAAAAAATAAGCCATATGTTAACGGTTAAATCAGATCAAATCAGCTATCAAAGCTACCTCTCATTCCCATTCCCATATTCATATTCATACCCATGCCCATGCCAAGCCCGGCACCGACTCCATAGTTTATCACCGGCGGTCGATTTTTCTCCTGCTCGAACTCCTCCCACGCAGCCTTGCGCTCTTCCTCGTTCAACGTTTCCTCCTCCTTATTCTCTAGCAGTGAATCATGTTCATGATACTTATAGATTAGTGGATCGAACTTCTTCAACAGCTCCGCGAAGAGCCGGTCCTTAGGCAAATTTGGCGTCGGTCGGGGCTCTTCCGGGGCCACATTGTCGTACCGGTACAGCTCCTGCAGATCGTTTTCCTTGTAATGGCGATCGATCTGTTGCTCGTCAATCACACGCTTGGAGATCGCTTGTTTCGTAACCTGCCGTTCGTAAATTTTCTCCTCCATCGTACCCTGTGAACCGAACGGTCATTAAGATTCATCGCAAGAGACAGTAATCGGACAACCCTTACCATGGCCAAAAACCGATACACGTAGCAGGGTTTGTTCTGACCAAAACGATACACCCGAAAAATACTTTGAATATCGTGGGAAGGATTCCACGAGACATCGAAGATTACCACGCGGTTAGCCGCTACTAGGTTGATACCCAAACCACCCGCTCGGGTTGAAATAAGGAACAATCTGACCAAATAAGAACAAAGTTTTTTGATCCAGCGCAGGAATAACAAAACGTAGGCAAACTTACCGGGCTCTCGAGTTTTTCTCGTCATTAAAAACCTTACAGGACGCACTACGATTTTCAATCGTCGTTGAACCATCCAACCTGAAATAGTCCAAACCCAGTGACCACGAGCCCCGATACTTATCCAGCTCGACATCCCGTTCGTCATCGTCCTTCTGCGTATTTTCATCCACCAGTGCCAGAAAGTGTTCAATCACGTCCAGCGAGTACAACGATTGCGAGAAGACAAGCCTGTAAGAAGTTTGAAAACCCCCAATTTTTAAATGCATCCGCCCGTTACAAACCAGTAAAGACACCTACAGTTTATCACCGATATTTTCGCACTCGCGAAGTATTTCGAATAGCACCTGCAGCTTGCCCGAATGTTCCAAATTGTCTAGCTCTTCCTCTGGACACATGGACATCCACCACTCCGTCGGGTTCTCGTTCTTCTGTTCCACCTCTTCAACGAACTCACCTAACAACGAAAAAAAAACCCACGCTTTTATTCCATCCTTTTACCATGGCTCCATCATACAATACCTTCCGCATCGGGATTGTTTCTGGTACGGCGCGCCGAAGTGGCCGCCGACGTGGATGCACCACCACCACCAGCAGCAGCCCCATCGGAGTCCTTCTTTTTGTTGTTTTTCTTGCTCTTTTTGCGACTGGATACACTGCCCCCCTCGCTGTCACTGGCGCTATCCGACCCATCGTCGGACGACTCCATCGGTGTCGTTTCCGCCTCACTGTCGTCGTCCAGGAAATCCTTCAGCGAACCCAACGATTCCTCGTCCGAGGCCATGTCACGCTGTGTGAAGTAAAATGGGATTACTTTAGCAGGTTGAATCTATACTTTCAAGTTGAATATTCGGTATCATTTGTAAATCAGATGTAAAGGCTCGAAGAGACCATGATTCTGCATGTCAACAAGTCGTTGCTTTAGCGCAGCAACTGTGGAGGCATGGCAATTGGCTGTTTTGGTATATAATTTAGGTTATGGGCCCAATCTCAGGTAATGGTTTCTTTCTGTTTTCTCTCTCTCCATCTCCATCCCCTCCCCCCCCTCTCCCCATCTCTCATAATGAGCATACGGGCAAAATGGGCCACCGTTTGTTTGGGCATATTGGACAATCAATTTCGCCCATTGATTTAATGTTCTTATTAAGCATCTCAACATAAACCGCATCCAAATTCATTGACATGTCTGAGATATTGAGAAAAAAAACTTACAAAATGAGGTTTGAAAGAACTCTGAAAGAATTGAGAAATCGCTCAAACATCCTTGACTTGACCCTTGACGCATGGCTAGATGCTGAGTAAAAGAAATGACGTCTCTAAACCCAGGCTGCTCCGCGAAGATTCCATCGCGTGACTCAATTCAACATTGCTCAAAAGAATGCGGTTTCGAAATCCGTACACTTAAGAACTGGAAAATTTTAACAAACAATTCATCACATTTTCTTTTAGCAGTTTGTTGTTTAATTTAACACTAACTGATCTGCCGATCTTACGATGAACTCCCCCGTCCTGTTGCCCTCAGCCACTTGTAAATCTGTCTTCTTTCCGGTACTCCCTATAAAGCGAGACAAAGCCTATTTTACGTTTATGCCCCCCCCCTCTCCAGCTTGTCAATGGCCACTGTATTCTCCCCTTTCAGAAATCCTCTTTGTCGCCCACATTCTCATTCTCATTCATTCTCACGCTCCCCCTTCTGTCGCGTAGCCAATTATCCATCTGTACTCTCTCAAAATCCCTATAACGGCCTTTCTTCCATCTAACCCTCCTCGGCGAACCACTTCCCAGTGTTGCGAAGCCCACACTCGTGTGGTGCAATATTCTCATACACGCGTACTCATTCTAACGAACGCGCCGGCATAAGCATCCCTGTCGAATTCTCGCTCTTATGCTAACAGCTACGGTCGTCGTTCTCCGTCTCACTGCCTATTACTCGCACTTCCGCCCGTGGGTAGAATCGGGGGCGAAGATGCCTCTAGGCCTCACGGGCATGGGAGTACCTATGGAAAAAGACGATGTGAGTTTCGCGAGTGTGTAGGTAGCAGAATGTCTGCACACAGCATCGGCGGTTGTTTGTCTTGCGCTTGCGTGTGTGACGTAAGCGTTGAATGCTATGCTTCTCATACTCTCCCCCTCCCCACAATCTTGTCTCTCAGTCACTTGTGCAACTGCAATCGATCTGTATAGGCGAGAAACGAAATCCCTTTTACTTATTTGGAAATGCCCTTCTTGCTAGGGACCCCTCCTTTTGTCAATCCTTATGTCAAGGAACTTGGGTGCCAGGTTCGGTAGAGAATGGCCAAGGTGTTCTGGAGTTATACCGGGAGATACATACTCACGTTCAAAATCCGTATACCTTTTTATGCCTGATTCAAAACCATCAACCAAAGTTCGCACAGTTATGAATTTAAATCCTTGTACACTCTATATAAATGAGTTAAAAGCTTATTGCTAAGTTGTTTTTATTTATTCGACAGGCTGCGTAATAAAATATGCTATTGCACCTTATCTCTATCTATGGGACCACCCATTTCTTGCCAAAAACTTCGTTTTTGTCAAATCCTCTAGTATTCCTTTTCTTATACATCCAGAAATACCAGGTTTTTAAACAATTTTTTTTTTCATTTCTAGAGGAAAATAACTTAAGTATATAACAGTGTTTCTTGATTTTTGTAGCAAATCATATGGAAAAGTTACAGAAGAGGCCGAAACTGCAAACTATTTCGATGCTTTACTTAAGGATTCATGATCGATTATCGCAACTGCCATCTTAAATCTACCGGCGTACATTTAGCTTTAGCCCTTTCGATTTTATTTTGTGAAACATGGGATACAGTTGAATAACTATGGATACTGTACAGGTGTACGGATTTAGATTCAACTAGTAAAAATAAATCAAAATTCGTACCTTGGATGCTTGGAAAGCTCCGAGGTAGCAAAGATATATATTTTTGGATAGAACTAAGTGTAAACTCAATTATCTGACCAATTTTAGGTGAAATTAAAACAAAATTGTAATTGTGCGGTACATACATATTGTACCGGGATGTTGAAACTAAACATACTGTCGATAATTGTAAGCGGTAGGCACCATACAATTGTCCTAGAGCTATCGAAACATCAGCATTCAGTCTAGAATTGAACCCTTTTGAACATCTTTTTAGATAATTTCATTTCTAAATGAGAAATCATTCGATTTCTTATCACAATGACTTAAACCGACCTCTTGTAAAAAATGGTCAGCAATTCACAGAGGGATATTTGAAAAATTGTTAATTTTATCCCAAACAGATTAAAACAGGTCATCAAGATTGTAAATGGTCCTACGAGGTAGTAGATGAGCGAGAAAGGACATTTGTTTCAACTAATAGTTAACTGTCCGAATACTTTTTTGGCTGCATTTTTGAGGAATTCAAACTATATGTACCCTATCTTCAAAACGGAAAGCTTTTCCCCGAATTTTTGTTGTGCATCTAAATACGCTTTAGTTAAACATTGTTTTAAAAAATATGTGTTACCATTCTTTGCAAAAATACTGTGCAAAATTACTAAAAGAAAATTTTATGCGCTGCTGTCCGAATACTTTTTTGGTTGACTGTAGTTTGAAAATAAAGAGAGAATTACATTCTAATTTATGTTTGTGCCGTGAAATGTGCGATGATTAAATATGAGTGAAATAAAAATGATTAATCTCAATTAGTTTTCAGTTCTGCTTGTTTGATCATCAAAAAATTTTGATTGCCGAAGCATACATGCAGAACTGGTTAACAAACTAAGGTTACTTCAGAACTTTATGTAGCATCCTAATAGCTTTGAAGTACCGTCATCCGGGGATACTTGCAACACTTTTGAAGTTTGACTTGCTATAACTTTCGAAATGTACCGTTTAGATCCAAGTATAAGTAGCCAAAACTTGTATAGTGGTCAGTACTTTTGATTTATGATTATGAGAAAAATTATCAACTAAATGAGCCTGTAGAATGAATCGAAAATAGGGGTGTTGCAAGTTACCCAGTAAACGGGGTTACTTGCAACACTTTTCTGATTTTGCGTTTCTTATGATTTTAAATTTGATTTCAAACCGCGAATGAGCATTTTTAGATATTTTGAGTATATTTCTAGTAAAACAAGTGATACTGGAGGCATGTTTTGTTTCCCAATTTTGTCTATCGCTTTTTTAAAGGTATTCGGTGAAAAAGCAGCATGTAGGCGAACTTCAAATTGCCGTTTCAAGGCACGTGGAATTTTTCACAATTTTAAGTTTTCTGGAGTTGGTAGTAGACAAAATAACATCGTACAGATGCAAACATACTGTTTACATACTGTCTATTACTTTAATTATCTATTTTACAAGTGCTGCAAGCCGCGCCATATTGGAAGTAACAACACGAATTCGTCGTTACTTCCCCAAGTTCAAAATATAAATAAAGCTCAAAGTTGCTATTTATTAGCTTATATGATGTACTAATTGTGTACAGGAACCAAACGATAAAAAATAATTTCATGTCAAAGCACTGACGCAACTTTGCGCATCCATTTTTCTTACTCTAAAAATGAAATTACATTCCAGTCGTATAAAAACAAGCAAATCAATGATATAATGGATTAAACTTAACTAAACAATAGGTAAACGTCCCTTCTTTAAAACACCATTGACTACAAATGGTTATGTTAACAAACAAATGCGTTAGAGCTGTCAAAAGCGCGATGCGCAAAAGTGTTGCAAGTAACCCCGGTGTTGCAAGTATCCCCGGATGACGGTATCCATAAGGTACTGAAAGCACTTCTTAAAGCATTTAGTTCTAGATACACTTGATACATACTGCTAATCAGCAAGAAAGTTCTACGGAACTAAATTTGAACTAATTCTGAATTTTTGAGTTCGATAGTTAAATAAAACTCGAACTTTTGGGGCTCAGCAGTTTGTGTGGAATTTGCGAATCGAACCCGTTGGTAAGGTCGTTTTAGTGTATACAAAGGGTTAGTGCGCTGTGCGTTTTTCGGTGGAAACAACAAGACGGTAAGCATGTTTTTCGAGAATTCTAGCTTGAAATCTGTCTACTAGAAGTTGCAGCTCCGCACAGCCGGAATGTTTTCTAATTATCCAGAAGACTTTTACATCGTTGATATAAAAGAGCGACAGTTCATTTATAAAAAGAAGCAATAACAGTGGTCCTACGTTGCTCCCCTGTAGTACGCCAGTGGTGCTGCAGAATGAGTCGGAATGCATCCTATCTCATCTTATCTTATTTCATCAGCGCATGCTGATAGAACTTATTGTGAATGACATGACAAATTTGTATTCGCTGCCATTGCCGTTTCGTTTAATATTGGTCGATTCAAAGCAAATGACGTGAGAGTTTCAAGATGAACATTTTGCGGCGTGTGCCTCAATTCACTTTGCAATGAGTAAATATGAATTACCTTGCAATTAAAAAACTTACTTTCAAAGACCACATTGAAAGTATACAAGCAAAATGTAATAAATATATGAGATGTTTATATCCTCTCATAAACAGAAATTCTAGACTTTGTCTGAAAAATAAACTATTGATTTACAAACAAATTTTTAGATCGGCAATGTTATATGCCGTTCGGATTTGGTCAAGCTGTTGTATTACAATGAAGAAGAGTCTTCAGAGGATTCAGAATAAAATTTTGAAAATGATTTTGAAGCGTACTCCTTGGTTTAGTACATTAGAATTACATAGACTTACTGGTGTTGAAACCCTAGAAACTATGTCAAACAAAATTATTTCAAATCTCCGAGAAAAACCGTTGCAATCTATTGCGACGATTAGGTCTCTTTATAGATCACTAGCTGACCCGACAAACTTCGTATTGCCACAAATTAAACTGTGTTGTACATAAATCGGGAATCTCAGATGACCTTTGTCACAATCTTGGGTTTTGCAAGTTTCTGGGGAGTTCATGGGTCATGGGAGTTAATATACAAATTTTCCTCACAGTAAAGTAGAAAACAACTCCCCCCATTGCTTAGCCTGATAAAATAAAGCGGATAGCATTTAAATATTCGCCATCATTACAAACCATTTCGCCGAATACCATTTTGCGGAACACCAATTCTCGGTTGACCATAACGCGGAATATAGAATTTCGCAAAATACCATTTCACGAAAAACCTTACGCGGGATGTACCATTTCACGGAAAATCTTTTCGTAGAAAGTACCATTTCGCAGGGGTGACCCAACTGAAGGTAAGTAATAGGTCAGTAGATCTAGGAAAATAAATAAACCTAGATAGAGGTGATCTCTACGGGGGGCTGCCTCCCGCAGCGGCCGGCGCTTCCGACGGCCTGTGGCCGTCTCGCGCTGAATTATCTAATGTTACTATTGATAGTTTTTGGTGGTCTTGTTATTGAATATTGATTAATGTTTTATGAGAGTCTAAAATTTCTCGAGTTCGAATAGTTTTTGAGTTACGCAAAAATTTCTGTTTTATTTGTATGAAAGTCCTTATCCCCCTACCACAGGGGTTAGGGGTCTCAAACCATCATTAAAAAAATTCTTGTCTCCAAAACCCCCCACATGCCAAATTTGGTTCCATTTGATTGATTAGTTCAGGAGTTATGAGGAAATTTGTATTTCATTTGTATAGGAGCCCCCCTCCTAAAGTGGGGAGGGGTCTCTAACCACCATAAGAACCTTCCCTGGCCCCAAAAACTCCTATATGCAAATTTTCACGCCGATCGGTTCAGTAGTTTTCGATTCTATAAGGAACATTCGGGCAGACAGACAGAAATCCTTTTTTATAGGTATAGATATAAATTTCTTTGATTGTCGAGCTGTTAAATTTTTTTCCAGACATCATCTATCATTGATTTTTCCCAGTTTTTTAATTCCATTCTAATGGTACATTCTGAGGCCACACAGAATGGTTCTGGTCCAATGAAAGATTTAATCGATCCAGCTTTTGCCAACTGATCCGCTTTTTCATTGCCTTCAATTCCACAGTGTCCAGGGACCCAAAAAAGATTTACAGTGCTTTTTCTAGCCACCTGCTGTAGCAATTGAATGCATTCTCAAAACAGTTTAGATGCACACGCAACCGACTTCAGTGTTTTTAAAGCAGTCTGGCACTCCCCATCTACAGAGGCGTGTACGATAGCCTTTAAGCGGTTTGTAATACGGCGGGGTTCACCAATAGAGATAAAGAGCGACAATGACACCAACTTTCTGGGCGCCAGTCGCGAATAATTGCAGCAACAGATTCTTCAAATGAATTATCAGCTAAATAATACGTTCACCAGTGCCACTACCAAGTGGATTTTCTACCCGCTGTCTGCCCCCCACATGGGTGGGTCGTGGGAGCGACTTGTTAGATCCATCAAGGTTACGTTCTCCGCTTTGACAGCAACCAAAAATCCGGACGACAAAAGCCTACTCACACTGTTGATTGAAGCTGAAGGGATCGTCAATTCGAGACCGTTAACGTTTGTTCCATTGTAGTCAAAAACCTGTCCAGCCCTACCTAACACCAACCCAGTTTCTGCTTCTGAGGCCCAAAGGAGTCGATTACTGAGCATGCTAGATCCCTAAGGAGCAACCGGAGATTATTTATGAGTCTGGTCAATCACCGCCCTTTCAATATAAAGCATTTTTGTTTAATAAGCAGCACAAAACAAGCAGTATAGATATACACAAAAAACATATTCATCTTCGAAGCCGTTATTTAAACGTTGTTGCGGTAATATTAAAATCAAACAAATCAGCTACAGCATTAAAGCTTGTCGACATGAAGCGGACAGGGTCATGTTGCCCGTACGTTGCATTTCGCTGAGGTAAGTACAACAGATCTCTGGGCCTTAGAGTCCAAGCTGGGCCAGAGGGCCAAGCTGTCGATTCGCCTTAGCAATTATTTCGTTATAGTGTGGCTTAAATGTGAGCGAAAGTGATCCAAAGTGACGCCCAAATCACGAACCTGGTTTACTCTAGTTACCGTCTTACCAAACATGGTCTATTTGAACGTAATCGGACTAGATTTTCTATAAAATGAAATCACACTGCCTTTCTCGGTGCTAACCGTTAGTAGGTTGCTGAAACAACACCGAAGAAAAATATCAACCGTTCGCTGAAGCGCTAAGCAGTCTGCAGTATCGTTGACTATCTTGAACAGTTTCACGTCGTCAGCAAAAAGCAATCGGCAATCCTCCGGGAGTAACAATGAAACGTCATTTATATACAGCGTGAAGAGCAGTGGTCCCAGATTACAGCCCTGGGGAACACCGGAGAGGTTCGTGAAATATGCAGACTGATGATTTCATATCTTTACATAGAGCATTCGATTTAAAAGATAGGATCGAAGTCATTGTACTAGCGCAGAACAAACTCCAAGCTTTTCCAATTTTGCCAGCAGTATACTGTGATCAACTCGGTCAAATGCTGCCTTTAAATCGGTGTGGATCGCGTCAATTTGCGCTCTCGCGCTCATATATTGTATGCACGCTGCGGTAAACTGTACAAGGGTTTGTAGCAGTAGAGCGTTTTGCATAAAAACCATGTTGCTCTGGAGAAATGTAGTGCTTGCAGCTAGCGAATAGAGCATCGTGTATTATAATTTCAAAAACTTTCGAAGCTGTGCAAAGTGATGTAATGCCTTTAACGTTACGTTTGTCCCTTTTTTTATGCACAGGAAACATAACAAGTTGTAGGGAATATCCCTTGCTGAAGCGACAAATTAAACAGCAGGCATAGCGGACGTATTAGAACAGCTGCATATTTTTTTACAACGCATGATGGAATTCTATCCGGACCAGCGGTAAATAAACACTTGAGTTTCACAATTGCAGCTTCTACGTCGCGATCTGCTATTGCAGGTAGATTGAAATCAAGGACATCTACAGGAATGCTAGCTAATGCTGCGCTGGTTTTACGAAACTTTTATGAGAATTAAGGATACTCAAGAGTTCAATTAATTTAGAGCTATTAGTAATTATATCAGATATCCCCGTATTGGCCTTATTCTCCTTCAGGATGTAGGCACTTTCTTCAGTTCAGTTCAGTTCAGGTTTACCGTAGGAATTTATAAATGAAAAATAACACTAACCTTTTTCTGCTGCATGTACTCGTACCGGTCGCTGTTATACCGAAGGACCCTCGGATGAGTCCAAATTCGCTGAAGATTCTGGAAATCGGAAAACAACACCGAAGCCCGCTTTGTTTCGTCGCTTTGTCGCCGTGCTTGGGTCTCCATGTAGTACTGCAAAATAACGAAAAAACAAAACATTTACATATTCAAGTCTTTAAACCCCTCTGAAGCACACGTACCTTATACAGTGTGCACTGCAGCGGCGTAAGCTTAATGGAAATCACAAACTCCAGCTTCGGCGGTAAAAAGGGTGCCAGAACGGCGTAATCTCGCCGCTGTACGCACCCGTCCAGCAGTTTGTGTAGCACGTGCGCTCGCCTTCGCATCAGCTGAATATCGTACGGCGTGGAATCCGTGTACTGCCCGTTGGTAATAGGATTGACGAACCGATTCATGTACTCGTTGTACGTACCGAGCAGTTTCGGTTTGACGAACTGCACCATACAGTAGTCTGTGGCGGTGAAAGAAGTACCAATCAGAGCTAGATTTATTTTCAACCATTTTTAACAGTGAGTAAAGTACTACTTACACTCCTTCATGTTGTTCTGAATCGGCGTTCCGGTCAGCACGATCCGTCGCAGCGTCTTGATCCGGTTGACCGCCTTCGAGAGGGAAGTCTTTTCGTTCTTCAGCAGATGGCCTTCATCACAGATAATTAGCTCCGGACCGGGATCAATCAGCGAAGTTTGCAACGATTCGCGTACCTTCTTCTTAATCCGACCCGTCGTTTGGTTGGACAGGTTTCTAAACATATCGTAACCGAGTATCATCACACCGCCCTCGTTGTGCCATTCCATCAGCTGGTTGGCACGGATAATGTTGTTTTTATATCTGCCGAATCAAACAGATAAGTAATAAAATTGATTGATAACTACACCTACTTACTTAGAGATTTCATAAACTTCCACTTCGGTTCCCTTCTTGACGTGTTTCATCCAGATTCGGAACTCATTCACCCAATTCAGTACAGTCGACAGTGGGCAAACCACGAGAACGCGTTCCACACCCGTCACTTCCGCGTTAGCGAGCAACGTGTGAGCCAAGGTGACAACCTGAAGCGTCTTACCCAACCCCATACAATGGGCCAGAATGCAACCGGAACCCTTGCTGTTCCGGGCGCGCTCCAGACTCTCATAGCACGCGTCGAACATAAATTTCACTCCATTAGCCTGATGCGGTTTGAGTTTCTTCACCAGAAGTTTGTCCACCTGCAGGAGCGGTTCTTTGGTGTCCTCGTCGAAGTCCAGCACCAGCTGCGTAAGCTCTTTGATTTCTTCCGGTTTCTCGTCGTATACCTGGTTGTAAAGCTTCTGCCGCTCGGCAATGCGCTGCTTGCGTTCGCGTTCCTCCAGTTCAGCCTCTTTAGTTGTCTGCTCAAGATCGGACTTCTTCAGCACCTTCCGAATGTTCTTACGGCCCTTGGTGGGAGATTCATCATCGTCACTGTCAGAGGCGTTCTTGATGCGTTTGCGGCGCTTTCTAAGGATTAGAATTTAAAGTGAAACCCTCAATCGACAATGTCCACGGAACAGAAACCCCTACTTACTTGGCATTGCCGTCGTCGTCGGACGACGAAGATGAGTTCCGTTTTATTCGTGACCGTTTCTTTTTTGGTTGGGGGGTTTCCTTTTCGAAAGCATCCGATTCATTCGATTTTTCACTGTCATCATCTTCATCGTTGTTGTCGTCGCCATCGTCCTCATCATCATCCGTGGACGAATTCTTCCTTGCCTTGGACTTACGGTTAGCTAGCCGCTGCTGCCTGCTTGTTGCTGCAGCTGCTGCTTTTGTCTTGCTGCTAGCTTCAAAGTCATCGTCACTCTCATCGTCGTCATCACTTTCACTAAGCTGCTGTTGCTTCGAACGAGTTGGTCGCTTAGACATAGTCTTCTATTGAGGGTAAAAGAGAAAAAACAAACAAACAAAAGCACACGCGGGACAGCGTGCTCTTTCAGCATTAAAAACCACGCTTCGGTCTGACTCATCTGGCCAAGAATTAACGAAAAGAAAATTCTTCGTCAGATGAAAAAAAAACAAATTGCCACCGAAAAGTAATTTTTACATTTTTGGGAATGTCTGTTTTCGAAATGATACTAGCGATCGGTTCGTCCGAATCGCTGTCACTGGACACTGGGCCTCTTTTACTGGTGCCTTTCTTGCCGGTTCCTTTCGCTTTCGACTTGCTTGCTTCTGTCCCCTGTCCGCTGTGTTGGCTTCGATTTCGACGGTGCAACGTGCCGTAGAAGTTCGAGTTGGACTTAAACTCGCAAATCGGCCGATTCTTCGTGTCCGTTATTTCGCTCAACTGATGCTTCTCCATGACGGACGTCAGATCGGAGCTAAGCTTGCTAATGCGCACGCAAAACTCTTTGCACTGCTTCGGAACCTTCTTCGAACGACCTTCGCGTTTCTTGTTAGCTTCAGAGCCTTTTTTCTGCTTCGCAGCAGCCTGCTCATCGTCATCATCACTCGACACCTTAACGGCGGTGGTTTTGACCTGCCGTTTGGGTTTCCGCTTGATTGCGACAATCTCATCCTCACTGTCGTCGCTGGGAATTTGCTGAATCGAAGCATCATGATTGTTCGATTTCTTACTTTGCGGTTGTTGATCATCTTCGTCGCTATCGCTGATTTCAATGATGCTCGTATCCCTCGAACGTTTCAGGGATTTATCAGCCAGTTTGGCTTTCTGGTTCTGCGGCGGGGTCTCGCTGCCCAGCAAACTGGGCCGCATAAGTTTTTCGATCGACACAAGCCGAAGCATTTTTGGCCCTGCGGGTTTTTCCTCCACTTCTGCTGCTGCTGCTGCTGCTGCTGCTTCATGCGCATCTTCACCATTTGCTTTGTCGCCGTTTGGTTCCGCTTCTTTTGCGGTTCCATTGACGACGGTCTCCTCGGGTATGATCGGACAGTCGTCTTTTGTCGCTTTCAAAGGGGATGATTTATCGTCCACCTCGGAAGACGAGGAGGAGGACTGCGACGGTCGAACTGTCCTTTTGGTTCTCATTGCGTATAATAAACCGGAATTAAAACATCACAAAATTATTTAGAAAAAATGAGTGCAGTATTATTTAACAATCTGAAAGGAAAAGAGAAGGAAAAAGGTTCGTTTAAAAAAAAGTTAAAGATATCGAATAAGTTTAGTTCGACTCAAAATACGGTGACACACGATGATAATAGGTTGATAATCTTGCAAAAAAGCCGACGAAAAGATGACGAATGCACTATAGCAAGACGACAAAAGAACGACGAAAAGGCAGTAAAAAGGCATCATTTTTGTTTAATAGACAGCAAATAAAACGACGAAAATTAGGAATAAACTGACGAAGACGAAAAAATGATGGAACGGCGACAAAGAACGACGAAAAAACGTCAAAACAGTTAAAAAAGGCGTCAAAAAAGCAAAACCCACCTTAAAGTAACAAAAAACAAGAAACAGATGCAAAAAATGCAAAAATGCAATAAAAAAATATAACAAAAATACCATACAGATTACGAAAAAAAGACAGCAATAAGATGACGAAAGAACGATCAAAAGAAAGCAAATGAACGACAAATAGACAACGAAGAGGTGACCAAAAAAACAGCAAAAAGGCAACGGAAACAAGACGAAAAAGCGATAATAAGCTGGCGAAAAAGCCACTGGAATAAGACGGGAGACGATAAAAAACGATCAATCAATAAGGCCAGTAATGACGATAAAATATGACAACAAATTTCAGAAAAGAGACAAAGACTCTATGTGAAGATGGAGAAAATACGCTGAAAAGACGCCAGAACAGCAACAAAAATAACCAAAAAAACACGGCAAAAATGGCAAATGCTGCATAAAGATGTCAAAAAGACGGCGAAAAGGTATCGAAAAGATAGCAATGAGATGACGAAAAGAAGCTAAAACAGCGACAAAACATGCCTAAAAATGACAAAGACAAAAAAAGACGTTGACAAATGACAAAAAGACCCTGAAAAGACGACAGAAATATGGCAGAGAGTTGATAACAAGACGACTTATACGAAGAGAAGACAGCAAAGAAATGACAAAAAAATTGTGCAGAGATAAGAAAGGGCCGCAGGCTAAAAGGCGACGAAAAGACGATGGAAAATGACGAAAAAGTGATGACAAATAGGCAAAAATACGATAAAGACGCCAAAAAAAGGTAGATAAGCAACAAAAAAATCCAAAAGAAAACAATAAAAAACGATAAAATGTCTATAAACGAATGCAAAAAAGGTAATGAAGAGACGACAAAAAGACGGTAAAACAGCGACAAAAAAAGATTAAAAATAGTCTGAAAAGACGATGAAAGAACTAAGAAGACAGTAAAAATGAGACAAATTTCATATCTGCACAACAGAGAACAGGTCGACGAACAGGTGCTAAAAAGTGATGAAAAGAAAACAAAAAAAACATTTAAAAAACTAGAAAAAAAACATCCAAAAATATCACAAGAAACTGACGAATCCGAAGATAGTAAAAAAATTTAAAAAGATGGCGAAAAACGTTGCAAAAAAGAGATGATAAAAACATGCCAATAAGCATCACCAAAAACAGAAAAGGCGTTTAAAAAGCGTCGAAAGGCAACAAAACATGCGAATATACAGAAAGAATAAGACGAAAAAACGATAATAAGGCAATAAAAAAACAACTAAGCGACATTAACAGGGTGGCAACTCAATTGGTGATTTGAAATTCCTGGTTTTTTTCCCGGTTTTCCTGGACGATTTTGGAAAAATTTCTGGTTGGTGAATATAGCTTAGATTAGCTACAAGAATAAAAGTTTTTTTGGTGTAAGATATTATGCTGCAAAGTTTATCGATTTATATGTTCCCTATTTACTAAATACGAAAGAGTAAAAGTAGAAATTTATATTTGCTGCACTGAAAAGGCTTGGAACCACCCGTTTCATTTAGAAGTTTCCTTAATCTAGTACGATTAACTCATTTAAAAAGAAATTTCGCACTTCCATTTAAAACTACTCAGATCATTCTATAGCTCGAACTGAAAGCTTTCTATTCAATTTGGTAAAATTCAAAATTGTGGAAGCGGTAGTTCCGGCGTAGTGGTTAGCAGTCACGCCTCTCACGCCGAGGACCCGGGTTTAAATCCCAACCCCGTAGAAGTCACGAATGACCCAATTAACAGCTTGAGTGACTATAATCTAAAAAAAAATTGAGGAATGTGTCTACATCGCAGTCCAACGAGCTCACGCGGCCTTGATGAGATGGGAACGGATACACATACGGATACGGATAAAAACAACCGTTGCCTGATTCCAAACACGGCGAAATCCATCCAGGATTGAGCGTGCATGAACTAGGGCGACTAAATCAGCAACCTATCAACGATATGCTATGCTGGATAGGGGTGTTAAGAAGTCTTGTTAACGGGACAAAACAGCCAGGGTGAATTATCTAGTTAAGGAGGCAGAAAGGGCCACCGCCAATAGACATATCCACTTAATAAAAGTGGACATGTAGAAAGTTTTTATCGCCTTTGTGGTGTGCACCAATGCGAGAATGTCGCTCACGGGAAGAGCTGGCCAACAACTAATCGACCGTACAGAGAAGCTTAACCGTTGAACTGTACATTTAAATATGTAACTATTCTGAGTCTCAAATATCGCAGGTCAACAAAATAAGCAGCGTATGAAGCCCACACTACGTGGCATTGACTATGTCAGCTCCTAGGATCTTCAGCAAGGCATCTTGACAAATCACCAAGAAGGGAACCGGCGTTACAACGCGCGAGGCCATGTGCAGATTAAACAGCGAGCCTTTTTTGGATTAAAAGGCCACTGTAACAGTCTTAATGATCATCTTTTGAGGTAGGCTCCGATTGCTCTATCACAGTTTACGGACTGCTTATGCCCATTGATGGAGTTGAGCTAGATAGTTGTAATCTTGTACCTTAAGTCGGTACTGGTTAATAAAATCAACGTACTTTAAGGATTTGGGCTCTAGAAAGGAAATTTTGCCTAGAGAAGTTATGCCTAGATAAAGCAAGAGCCCCGTAATTGCAGGGCACTTTCAAGTTCAGAGTTACAAAAGCGGCAGGTTCCGGAATCATCCGGTATTCTTTAAACGATCAAAAGCCGGATAGTGTCCAGTTAGGAGTCCCGTGATTGTGCGTAGTTCAACCCTGTATTTGATTTCAACGGAATGCTTTCTTAACAGCATAGTCTAGGCTGTTTCTGAAGCTCAGCCTGACACCAATCAGTATAGGGGAAGAAATAGCATGTAAATAGTAAATGACATGTGGGGTTTATATTAGGCCTGTCTTGTAAGCATTATAACATGATGGTGTTTAGAGCTCCCAACAAACAACTTGACAGTACTGCGTTAAATTTTTCTTTGACGATAAGTTCTACGTTGATGGCTTAAGCAATTATCTCATAACAGCTTGGTTATCAGGGAGAGAACTCCTTACGGACATCCTTTGATCACTGTAATCGTGACCGACATATCTTCCAATGATGTTGTGATTTCTCTGCTCGGAAGCATTGCGTTTTGAAAAAGAGCCGTTATAATTGAAATGAACGACATGTAATCGAAAGCTCCTTCAATATCAAGGAAAGCACAAAGTGCCGTCTCCTGATATTTTAGTGATTTTCTGTGAAATAAAATGGGTACATCCGGACCTGAAGATTTCATTGGTTCAAAAGATCTAAGTGCCTATTTGATCGAAATCTCCGTAAACAATCGGCGCACAAGCTGAGCCGAGTCGTTTGGCACTTTCATTGATTCATCACCACCACCACCACCACCAGTCATCACCACCGCCGGCTCTGATGGAACCTATCTGAATGTGGGAACTAGGGCGGTATCACTCTGTATCACTCATAAAGTACTCTTAAAGGTGATCTTCAATCGAATCCAGAAAAAACACAATAGTACTCTTCGATAGTGCACTCTAAAATGATACTACCTGTAAATAGGTCGGATTCAGCTAAAACTTAGTTGAAACTACTCAAAATGCCCTTAAAGTGTACAAACTCAAATTTTGGGTAAAAATTTACCCAATTTTGGCTACTTGCTACTAATTATTTGAATTATTCTCTGTGATAAATAACGCACTTTTAAGTTCCTACTACCAATTTTATGGTTGAAGAACTACTCAAAATTTGAGTTTGTACACTTTAACACTAGATATATCAGCATTTTAAATATACCTATTTATACCAAAACCAGTCAAAATGACTGGTGGATAAGAAACGGTTGGTGAACGACTGAATAATGGGCAACACAGACCCTATAGTGGTCCTTAGCCTCTTATCCAGCAACTTCTATTTCCACCTCTACGTGGTAGGGTAACCAACCTGTTTTGGACCTCATCTGCAGCTGTACATAATTTGGACACTTTCATTTGATTTTGCTGTAAGTGTCCAAATTATGTACAGCTACAGATGGGGTCCAAAATAGGTTGATTACCGTACCAGCCGGAAAACGAACAATCTTAGCGGAGATGTGGTAACCAACCCTGGTGGTAACTAAGGTCGTATACCGACAGGCAAGGAGGCACTGTCTTGTCTCGGCACTACACGATGGCAGCCCCATCATGAGACTCGGCAGCATAGCCCTAGTAAGGCAAGCTTTTTATATCTAAAATATTACGAAAAATCAAGAAAATTCAACTCGAAACATTTAGCATGGACAGGCGATGAAACAAGGATTTGGAATGGATGCTGTAAACCAAATTTCGTGGATAGCGACAGAATGTTGCTCGTTCAGTTAGAACCGCAAAAGTTCGACATTGTGGCACTACAAGAGATCTGTCGCAAAGGCGGGAAGGTTTGGGGGATCCGTGGCAGCAAGGCCCAATTTTGCCGAACGGTGGAGCAATCAACGAGCTGGGAACGGGCTTCGTAGTGATGGGCAGAATGCAGGATCGGGAGAGGATATGTGTGTTGAGGATAACAGGCCGCTTCTTCAACTACTCCATCATAAACGTGCACTGGCCACACAAAGGTAGACCCGACGACGAGAAAAAAGCGTTCTATGTCCAGCTGGCGGCAACATACGATAACTGCTCGAGTGCTCGCCACGGGATATCATCGTCATTGGGGACATGAACGATCAGTTCGACAGGGAACCAATGTATAGTGATAACGGTCAGCGATGCATCAACTTTGCAGCTTCCCGAGGCCTGGGGATCAGAAACACATTCTTTCCCCACATAGTTCTACAAAACCACCAGGAGATCACCTTGCCAACTAACATTGAACCTAATCGACCATATTCTCATCGAAGTTCGGGTTTTCTCGAACATCACCAACGTACGCTCCCTACGGGGTACGGATATCGACTCAGATCATTACCTAGTAGCAGTACACGTGCGCTCAAAATTATCGACGGTATATACCTCACGACAAAGCTACCCTCGGTTAAACAATCGATAATTAGACAACCCGGAATGTGATGAGAACTACGCGCATACTATGCGCCTTCCTCTGTGGCCAGGTGCTTCGAATCTCGAAGATAAATGTAGCAGTAGACGGTCGGCCATCAGTGAGGCCGCAAAACGCCAGAAGGAGAGCTAGAACCACTATTTCAGGCTAGTGAGATGTGCAAGTTCTATGAGAAGCTGAACCGATCTCGTAACGGATACACACCGAGGCCTGGTATGTGTAGGAACCAGCAGGGAAACCTGGCCACAAACGAGCGCATAGTGGTTGGTGAGTGGAAGCAGTTCTTTGATAGGAATCTCAATTGCTGATATAGCAAAAGGAAATGGAGCAAAAGTCAACGTATGAGAGCCTAAGGGCGTTTCGACTTCCGATCTCAAAGAGATCCGGCGAGAAATCGGTCAGCTGAGGAATAGAACCGCCGAAAAGGACCGACTCTCGATAAAACTCTACAAAAATGGCCAAGAAACATTAGGAACAGCATTTCATTGAATAATTTCATGCTTCGGACACACCGTTCTCCCGAAATGCTACATTTCTTCATAGAATCTTGCACCAGTCATTTTGACTGGTGCTGGTATAAATGGCAAAAACAAAAATTATATTTGTTACTAATATATATAAACTAACATTAAGTTCATAAAATGTATTCTCTACTTATAGCTACAAAAGTCATAACATCGTTTCTAAAATCAAATTTTAGATGTTGTAGAAATTTCAAATTGAAATTGCACGACCAGTCAAAATGACTGGTCTGGTATATCTAGTGTTAAGGGCATTTTAAGCAGTTTTAACCAAGTTTTAGCTACCAACCAATTTACGAATAAACTCATTTAAGCAAGCTGGATTCTGTGCCGGTCGATCATGTGTGGATCGGATCACGACGGTCAATATAATATTCGAGTAAATCATCGAAATCCAAGGCTGTCTTCTTCTAGTGCTTGTTGATTTCAAAAAAAAAAGCTTTCGACCAACTAAATCAAGAAAATATCTGAGGTGCACTAAGGCGTAGAGGAGTTCCTGGTAAGCTAGTCTATCTTATCGACGCTCATTATGAGGCCTCCTGCCGCATTGCTGCAGGAGTGAGACAGGGTTACATACTTTCACCGGAACTGATCCTCGTCATTATTGATGAAATTTTAATTGGAGCCACTGACAGTAAACTTAATCGAGGATTGCCCTGGAACATTTTGACAAATGAGCAATTAATTGACCTCGACCTGGCCGACGACATTATCTTTCTCTCTCTCTAATGCAATATGAACCTGGTTCCTGGTTTTGGTTTTTTCCCGGTTTTTCCTGGCGAAATAAAATTCCTGGTCTTTTCCTGGTTTTCCCGGTTTTCCTGATTGAGTTGCACCCTAACGACCAACTTTCTTATAAAGATGTATTTTTATTGTAAAGTGTAGTGTCGATGGGGTGGTTCACGGTTTTACACTACTCACTGCTTCTATCTCTGCTTGTCGGTGGTGGGGTTTTGACCGGCGAGCGCTCGCCGATCTCCGCTGCAGCTATCGGCGTCTTCCCTGCCGGTTGGCAAGATGGCGTCTACGGTGAAATGGCGGCGACGAATTGGCGACCTGAAAAGGTGTTCCAGGTAAATTCTGATTTCAGGCGCTTCCTTCGTTGACTGGGATCGGTTGGCAACGGACGAGACCGCCTTCTGCCAGACCGAGAAGGGAATCCTCCTTAGTGATTAGGGCCGAAGCCCGAGGGTTGATGTCCTCCTTGACGGTCATGATACGGAAGATCAGAGGACCAGTCGCTGGTCTTTTACGGTAACCGACAGGTTACCTAGGCCGAAACGAGTGCAGAGTGCCTTCGGTTGCTCGCCAGCTCCCGGGAAGGCGAACGCCAATCGCAATAAACGGTATCAAAAGGAAAAGTATACCAAAGTCTATACTTAAAAGGTCCTATACGTGGGTGGGAAATTTACCCCTTTTAGTGTAATCATCGGGCTAATATAAGTTATTTCTCCCTTTTAGTTACCTGTCTCGGTTTAAACTCTTTTTATAAACCGTTCAATTTGACACTTTAGCACTAATTTAAATTTTTACTTTTCGCACTACTGAAGCACTCGCTCGTCTGTTTCGAAATAGCCGTTGGCACATTCTTGAGAAAGGCCCAAAGGTGATTTTTACTTGATTTGGCGGTTTGTCGACCGCATTGTAGTTTGTGCCGTTATGTATTTACCCATCGGTGTTGTGGAATATGTTTGGATTGTGTTGGGATTTTAGTACAACATTCAAAATAGGCGGGCTTTTTACAGATGACATGTATATAATAAATTTAAAAAACTTAATTCTACTCTAACGATCGATTAGGGCGATCAATTCAGCTGCTCATCCCAAATCTCTTCAGCAGTTTCTTCTCTACGTATTAAGATTTTCAAAGTCGCGTTTTATTTTCTTACCCAGGAAACACTTAACTTTAAATCCACTTGGAATAACCATCCAAGCATTTTCTTAATCCGTACTTCATCACCAACAACCTTGGCAATGAGCAAAATATCGTCGACATATGCATCCGAGAATGACCATTTTGAATAGACAGCCTTAACACCTTTTAAAACACAGTTTACCATTGTCCAGGTGTTATCATGATGTAGCGAATCTATTTCTTCTTGAATACCACGCTTCCATTCTTGCCGGTCTTCGAGTTTCTTTAGTTCTTCTATGCTCTGAGGTATTTCCTCTTTAGTCATAGTGGCTGTTTTGGCTGTATATTATTGATACCAGAACCGTCGTCTTTTATCTCTTTCTTCGTCGTAATGATTGTTGTTCTCTATCATTTCGAAGAACATAATTCTCGACTTCCCCAACATTATCGAACATGTCTAAAGGTGTCAAAACAATAGCCATCGTTTGTTTTCTGCTCTATGCTTCCGCAAATGTCTAAATAAAGTAATATTAATATTCGGTTTCGTCTTGGCTGTTTCTAAAGATTTAAAATTTAAAAGCTGCTTGCTTCCCTGCCAAACAACCGTTACAATTATTGTTGAAGTACAGTTGATTCCCTCAACCATCCGTTTCTTCTTTTTTTAACATCGATTTTCTTCATTTTCATCGACAATTGTTTGTAAGCTGACAGTTGTCGCATGTTTGCTGCGCTATGCTTCCGTAAACATCTGAATTTTGCCAATTCTAATGACCATTGTCATCTTAGCTTTCTTAACCTTTGGAGTTTTGAAAGCTGCCTGTTCTCTACCAAACGTAGATCTTCTGTATATGTCACTGAAGTATAGTTGATACCCTCAACCATTTCCTTCTTCCTTTTCGTTTTCTAACAATCGTCTTAATCTGGGCTCTCTCAAGTTTTGCAATCTGAAAGCTGCCCGATTCCTTACCAAAAATACATTCACTGTATCTACTGCTGAAGTGTAATTGATACCCTCAACAATTTCCTTCTTTTTGGTTTCCTCCGACAATCGTTGATTAGACAACGATAACAGTGTCAGGTTTACTGCTCTATGCTACCGCAAAAATCTGAATTTTACCAATTCTAATGGTTGCTTTGATTTTGGCTGTTTCATGCTTTGAAATTTGAAAGGTACCCGCTTCCCCGCCAGGCAACCATTACATTCATTTGCTATCTCTATCACTTCTGAAGTGCAGCTGATACCCTCAGCCATTCCCCTCCGTGATTAGCATCACTATTCCCGGATTTGTCAAGTGCGCTAGTCATTTATGCCAAGTATTAAGACTCACTTGATATCTATCCAATGCTGAGCAGATTTCTTGTTTGTTCAATCCATTGACTAACTTCCCCGAAGTAACAACTTCGTTCTCGAAAATGACCTTTTCGTTCGTAAAAGTAACCCTTTTATTATCTTCACGTGATACACGCCTGGTAGCCCGAAGGATTCTGTCTTGTTCTGCAGACGTATTTCTTTTGCATTGTACTTTTGCAACAAAGGACATTTACTCTTATAGTGTCCAATTTCATTGCATCCGAAACATCTGCTGGTTAACTTTTTAGACTTTAGTGCAAAGTTACGACTTTTCTCTTCTTCGGGTTCATCAACTTCTGCGTCCAGGAATACCTGCTACATATAATTCGGCGATTGTTTTATTACAGAGCTCTTCATGAGATTGGATAATTCTTTACTTATTTATTTACAAGTCTTCGGCTATTTCGTACAGACTGTCACTATATATTACCTACCTATTATCGACTCCTTGATGAATTTATACTTCATCAGCATATGGTACATGGAAGGTGCATGGGTCAAACCAAGCTATAATCAGAGATTATAACCAGGTTTGAACCCACAACACCTGCCAGGGGGTGTGGCTCGCTGGTACCTGTGTACCTTTGAACCATAGTGGCGCTGGACAAAAGACTGCGCAACCCCCCTTATTAATGTAGCGAGCCATCTGTTTTTTTTTGGGTTATTTTTAGACACAGATTGTGCCTCTTCCTCCGTCAACTGTAGAAACCACCGACCACGGAGAAGTTTTGATCTAACTTGTTTTTACTTTCAGGACGACACTATGCAGGCCCTTACGACTTGCAAGGTACTTTCCCCTACCATCCCTCCATCAATTGTAAATTTTTAAGATTTTTTTATTATTTGAATATGTCTACTCTCTTTTATTTCCCTTTTTTATTTGAATATCTCTACTCCCTTTGTCACTTTGTCAGTTCCTCTCACGTTGTCCCATACCAACTTGTAAATCTGTCTTCTTCTCGGTAATCCCTATAAATCGACACTAAGCCTTTTTACGTTTTTGAACCTCCCCCTATTCCCCCTTTCAGAAATAAAACAACTTTTACAACTGCTATCGTTCGAAATGCAAGAGAAACGCTCCCCTTTACCTATTTGAACCTTTCTCTCCCCTTGAAAGAGGTCGTCGTCCTCTTTTATCAACCCCCGGGTGCTGAATTTTTTATGTCAAAAAACACATGTGTTTGACAAACGACGTTTGAAGAAGAACAGTCCAGAACCTCCGGAGCCTTCGGCAGAACATACATTCATTCTCACGTTCCTTGTCCCCCTACATGTCGGTTCCTTCCCAGTCAGATCCCCCTTCTGTCACGTAGTTAATTATGCATCGGTTTGCTCAGTGAATATCACTAGTGCAAACGAAACAAAGGTTTTTTACCATATATTCCTCCTCGGTGGAATCAACCTCCTTTCTCAAAGTTAGTTGCACAAAAGCAATCGATTTGAATACAAGAGAAAAGCAACCCCTTTTACTTATTTAGTTAGATCTCTCCTCCCCCTTGTTAGGCATTCCCCCCTTTGCACCTCCCAGTGCTGATTTCCCAATGTCAAGGAACATTTGTGCCAAGTTTGATGAATTGTCCTGGGATTTCAGGGTTATGGACTTCCCCCCTCTGTTACGACCCCCCCCCCCCCCACTCTTATCATTACCGCAGTGCTGATTCTCTTATATCAACGAATATGTGTTCCAAGTTTGGTAGAGATAGATCAAGGAGTTCTGGAGTTATGGTGGAACATACAAGCATACTCATGCTCACCGGTTTTCTGGTACGTCTTTACAAGAACATCCATGACTACCTTTGCATATTCCAGATCGATGACCTTGTTCAACACTTCGTTGTTGATCAGCATAATTCGAATTTTCTTGATCGTTCGTAGTAGAAAGGTAGGTAGTAGTAGTGTCTGCCTGGTTAGAAATTATAGATATGCTAACATATGTATTTTTTCTGACAGTCAAGCAGCGCTTAAAGCACTTAAAGTTTGTACTTATAATTCAAAGCTACTATGGGAGTGTATCCTCTCACTGACGCAACTGACGGAAAAGAATCAAGTAAACCTTTACTGCGTTCCTGGCCATTGCGGAGTGGAAGGAAACGAAAAAGTCGATACTTTAGCGACACAGGATCACAGTTAGTGCAGTGCACTAACTCTGCGCAGTCTAAGAAGTTTGTAAGTGTTTTGTCGGCAACTAATACCTAGACAAAAGAAGTATACCACTACAGATCAAAATAATGGTCGCAGTGGTCAAACCTTCCGACAAAGTAGTAGTTTCTTATGAAAATGATAGTAAATTATCTTATGCAGATGGATTCAAAGTAGCATAAAAAAAGTCAGGAGACAAAACGAAAAAGAGAATGAAGAAAAACGTAACAAAAACCGGATAAATGAGTCAGGAAAAGAGGAAAAACGCGAAAAATAAAAAGAATAAAGACTGTCATAAAAAAAGAAAGCAAAAGAAAAAACGTAACAGAATGGGATGCAAAACGAAACATTATTAGAAACCGTAAGTTAAGTTAACCACAATCTCGAGTAGAATAATGGTACAATCCAAGTCTTAAACATAATAAAATAATTCATTATCATCCCACAATAATTTAGTAAAAATTCTTCACAACCACACAAATTCAGAGCAAAGACTCAATTACCGATAAAAACAATTTGAAAATTGAACAATGCTCTTAGACGATCAACAATATTGTTAGATTGAATGTTAGGATACTTCATATGAATGATTTAACTATCAAAAAACACATCTTTACTACAGTAGCAGAGCTTTCTTATCCGTTTCAACCCAACCCCGACCACCCTGCTGTCTTATTCTGTTCGTTCCAACCCTTCTACGTCTAACATTGCATCTTGCACTTTTTGTACCTAATTTTCTGCATGACGCAGAATCCGCTGCTTGCATTGAGACCATTTGACTTGGCAAGTACAGAAATTATAGAGAAAAAAAAGCATATTTCTCACACGAAATACCAAACTGCAATCATTCATCGATTACAAATAATCAACCATGTACCGGAAACTAGGATAACCGATCGCAAGAAGGTTTTCGTTAAAGCAATAAAAAGCAAATTAGACCATAGAAGTTAGGAAAAACTGAAGAAACTGCTAAATCTTATGTTTTAGATACAATGATAGTACATCGAGAGACACCGTAATGGCTCTTCGGTATATTGCTATGCAATGCACTTACCTGTGAGGAAAACGGGTGAACCACCCAGGTCCCAGCAAACACAAGAGCTGTTCCTGCAACACTATTCCACCGTCTTGTAAACTATCACAAATTCTGCAGAAAGAAAACAGATAAGACACCGGAACGACCAATATGGGGCCCCCGGATTCCGGACCGACACAAAATCACCACACACAAAAGCTCTTTTTCCCGTGCTGCTGCTGCTGTTTAGCGAAACACTGCGACGAAGTCGCCTCTAATTCCTACCGGATTTCGACGGCTCTGGCACGGCTGCTCGACCGCTGCGGGCTACGCGAAATGGCGGAAATTCCGCTGGGTACCTTTTTTCTGCCCTCGAGGGCTTCTATAGCGCAGCTAGCGATATTAATTTCAATTTCGATCGCGGGGAAGCAGAAAGAAGCAAGTCTGGCGAAAGTTTTTCTAAATACAAATTGACAGCTTGAAAAAAGCGGCGTTCGGAACGGAGCAGAGCTGCCAGTGTGACTGTAAATTGGTGCAAACGAATTCTGCGGAACGCTGAGCTGAATGTTGATTAAATGCTGTCAAATCATGCGAAACTTGTCGGAACGTCTATACCACAAAATATTACTTAAAAAACTATCGGACTTTAAATATAAATAATGTAAATCTTAGGATACTATTAATGCAGAAAACAGCTAAATATTATTACGGAAAAATTGATATTTACGACCTAAAACAATATATGGCAGCCGAGTAACTTTTCATTTTCCCGAACATTTCTGTTTACAGCGGTATCTGCTTCGCTACCGCTGTAATATTTTACTGCACAAATATATGCACTGAAAATTTTAACGTGAACATATTTAAATATATCTATTTCAATAAC